>NC_141687.1:1393033543-1394479793 GCF_964263255.1 Lissotriton vulgaris | reverse complement strand
GATCTCCATTGGCATTAAATGGGACACTACACTGGAGGGTTCAGCGCCAACGAGGGAATATCCCAGGAATAAATGTGAAAGTACCTTGTATTTGTACACTGCTTAATGAGACTGCGGAACAATACCCCTACTGTGTGATCCCTACTAATATTAAATGCGACACTGGGCTGGGGGCCCGGCGCCAACGAAGAAATACTAGAACAATGCATCCTATCTAACATTTTTGCGCCAACAAGTTACTGGTTGCCCTTGTGCCTAGGTGAATGCCAGCAACCAGCAACCGTTGAAAGCCAATCACGCTCTGCAGCAAGTGAAATAAAGACTTAAAGTGAACCTTTCCTCTTTTATGTCCCTCTGTGAGAGGTTGTTTTGATCCCCACACAAAGGAATTCACTCAGATGTGTTGCTGATCTGATATAACCCTGTCACTACGCTCTAACCTGGAATTACTGAGGAATTTGTCACAAGTGCAGTCTGTTGTGTGTTAAACCCTGGAGGGCTGCTCCTGGAGTGCCCTCAGAGTGCCTTCTATACCGCCATAAAACAACTGCTGCCACCCGGTCTTACGATGGGTGACAAAGACAATGGGAAGACACCTAAACGCCTGAAATCTGACCCACCCACTCCAGTCAAAGGGAGGAAAGACATGACGGAGGCCATGGAGACCATCTTAAGTAGACTGGAAGAAGTTAGAGACCTAGCCAAATCAACCAAAGAAGAGGTTGTTGCTGTCCGCCAAGACATTAAAGATATCAACTCGAGGCTGCTGGAATCAGAGAGCAGAATAGGCAAGCTTGAAGATTTCGAGAACAATGCCTGCGGGGCCATCAAGAAACTCACGGTATGCTCAGATCACCTGGTGAGGAAAGTTGCGGAGTTGGAAGACAGAAACAGGAGGGGGAACCTAAGAATTTTTGGCATGCCGGAAAAAGCGGAGGAACCCGCAGAATCGTGTATAACCTTCCTGGAGAAGTGGTTTACGCAGGCGACGAATCTGACTTTCGCACAACCACTGGAGTTTGACAGAGCCCATAGGGTTCCGGGACGAATCACCAAAGATCAGAAGGGGCCGAGAGCGATTGTGTGCAAACCACTGAGGTATCAACACACAGAGCAGATTCTCTCATTCATGCGTAAAAATAACTATATTCTATGGAAGGGCCACAAGATCTTCATCTCGCAGGACTTCAGCAAAGAAACCATGGAAATAAGGAAAGCCTTCCTTGCACTGAGACCGCAATTGAAATCTATGGGTTACATGTATGGTTTTATTGGCCCAACGAGATTCAAAGTAACCCTACATGGCGTGACTCAGGTGTTTGCCGACCCACAAAAATTGCGACAACTGCTACTTAATCAGGGGGATGGCAACGTGGAGGTTTCCCCTGCATCTCAAATGAACGCCCCTGCATCTCAAATGAACGCCTCTACGTCTGGCCTAGGATGAGCTCTTACCTTTCTGTTATAATCACCCAATGCTCTCTAATGCCGCACAACTTGCCAGATTGAACTTTCACACCCTGGCTCAAGAACGTTGACTACGGCTACTTTCCTATGGTTTTGTGTTGCCTAATGGATTCCACTTGCTGGATACTCTGCACTGGATTGGTTCCCCAAGTTGTACGACCTTATCTGATCACTTATGCTACAGGTTTGCCCCTGGCAGTTTAGCCTGCCTGGACCTTCTTACATTTCCCAATGCTAAGATTACTATACTAGTGCTCTTGCGCTTAGTTATTAATGTAACATGTTTTCCCACTGCTATTTGTCACGATGAGTAATAGTGATTCTACTTACACAGCTAATGTTAGACCTAAATTTACTGTTTGTCTATAGCTCTTGCAATCGGTATGAATGCTAAGCTTAGTGAGCTGATGAACGCATTTACACCCTGTTGGAGCAGGCCTATGTTTCCCGCCACTAATGGCCTTGTCCTCATTACGCAGGTCACCACTTGGTCATTTGAAGCATGGTGCGCACAACTGTTTGGCTGTGGCTCGTTTCAGGCTTTAGACTTCAAACCTCAAACTCCAAACTTCAACAGGCACTGGTCAGAATTAGTTATAGTGCACAGTGGTGAGGTTCTGTGCTAGTAGTTTTACGCCAGTTTACTTGCAGATGTTTGTAGATTTTCACAGACTATCTGCTGTCTGTGCACTGTTCATGTTTAGCGGACTGTTATTGAGCGACCATGCTATACACAATACCCAGCCGGACAGATATGAGTCTCTTGATATGTCTACCGCCACACTTACTCTAAGGTCTGTTAGATCGTTACTCTGCAAGTTGGTTCGACTGACATGAGACTCTTGCTACGTCTTTCTGCTCACTTCGTCTAGTGTTAGTTGGACCTCTAATCTGCAATATGTTTCGCAGCTCTTATGATTATTATGTTTGAATGAGCTGCTTGGAGGCGGCCTCGCGGTCGTTCCCGAGTCGCCATGTTCTTTTCCTACTATTGGGGTGGGAGGGGAGGGCTGGGGGATGGGGTGGTGGGTGGTGGGAGGAAGGGAGGAGTGGGGGGAGGGGTTGTTCTTACATTGATTGTATTATTTGTATTTGTATTGTTTTGTTTTAACTTTGCTGATTATTCAAATTCACGCCTTATTGTGCAATCTCATGTCCCTCTTGCAACCATTTTGGCGGTTATTCCCGACATGTGTATCTTCTGCGTAGTGCTGTGCATAGGCCTACATGCAACCTTTATCAACAATGCAGCTCATAGCAGTAAGCTTGATCATCACACATGGAAACGACGATGACTCACATTATAGATACTCCTATAGGGACGACGACCATAAAAAACCTTAAAGTACTTTCACTGAATGTAAAAGGCCTGAACCAGCCGATTAAGCGGCAAAAGGTACTAGATTATCTCCGTAGACAGCATGGTGATATTGCCCTACTGCAGGAAACAAGACTAGAGGAAAAACAATTTCATACCCTCCGTAACAAATTCTTTACTGAAGTCATAGGCTCTAGCGCTGTATCCAAGAAAAATGGAGTAGTGATTCTGCTAGCTAAGAAATCGAACGTAGAAGTGATTTCCTCCGCTATAGATAACAAGGGGAGATGGGCTTCTGTGAAACTAGTTAAAGACGACACTGAGTTCTACGTTACAACTATATATGCCCCTAACACACATGAACCTTCCTTTTGGTCAGGGCTCACAAAACAGCTAGACACGATCCCAGATTCATCGGTCCATATACTAGCAGGGGATTTCAACCTGCCCTTTGACCCAGCCTTGGATAGGGACTCTAGATGCACCTTCCGACCTGGCAAAGCGCATAAGGAATTCACTAGGCTTTGCAAAAAATTCCAATTGATAGACACATGGCGTATCCAACATCCCGATGGTAGGGACTACTCCTTCTACTCCCCACCCCATGACTCGTTTTCAAGAATCGATTATATTTTCATCACCAGGAATGCAGTTCCCAGAATAGATGAAACAGATATCGCACCGCGGCTCGTCTCTGACCACTCCTGCGTTTCACTCACTTTGTCTAATGTCAAACCAACAACTCGCCAATCAATGTGGCGCCTTAATGATGCCATTCTGAGTAACGAGAAACATAGAGAAACTATAGAAGCCGCCCTAAAAGATTACTTAATAATTAATAAAAAAGGTGACACCTCTGATTTAACTAGATGGGAAGCGTTGAAGGCTGCAATAAGGGGACTGATCATAAAAATATCATCAGCAATGAACAAGGATCACAATGCCGCTCTCCTAGCCCTGGAAAAAGATATATCTGTGCTGCAACGAGAATACCTGCACAACAGAAACCCGAAATTGCTATCTGATTTATCCAATCGAAAATACACCTATAACAAACTAGTGAGTGAAAGAGCGGGTGTCTGGTTAGACAAAAGGAAACGCTTTAAAATTTGTGACTCTAATAAGGCGGGGAAAGGTTTGGCAGCCTATCTTAAATTTAAAATTCAAAAGAACGCGATAGACTCACTAGTGGATGACCAAGGCAACCCCACCTCAGACCCCAATAAAATTGCAAATTTATTTAAAGACTTCTACGAGAAGCTGTATGCTAAGAACAAAAAGGTAAATAAGGAAAAGGTGGTGGATTTTCTTGCCAAGTGTACACTTCCAAAACTTGCTCCCTCGGAACAAGAGTCCATAAACGTACCGATATCTGAAGCTGAGGTCACAAATGCGATCAAGTCCCTTAAGAGTGGGAAGGCTCCTGGCCCTGATGGGTTCACGGCAAAATTCTATAAATCCTTCTCGCGCACGCTTACAGAACCACTTCTGAACGCGCTGACTGAGATTAGTGATACGGGCGAGGTGAAGGGAACGATGGCTGAGGCGGTGATAGCCCCGTGATACCTAAAGAAGGGAAAGATTCCAAACTGGCAAAGAACTACAGACCCATCTCACTGATAAACCTAGATTGTAAGCTGTATGCATCGATCCTTGCAAAACGCATTCAAAGAGTCCTACCCTCCCTAATCCACCCCTCACAAGCGGGCTTTTTGAAAAATAGATTGTCTAGTGACAATACCAGAATCCTATGCCATGTCATAGAAAAGGCTAAGCTCCTCCCCTCGCCAGCTGTGGCGATAACACTAGACGCAGAGAAAGCGTTTGACAAGGTAGACTGGTCATACCTAGAAGCGGTATTACAAAAATTCGATTTGGGCCCACTTGTTACTAAAATGATAATGTCATTATATACCTGTCCCACCGCTAGAGTGAGGGCCGGTGGAGCCTTCTCGTCACCCTTCAAACTAGAGCAAGGAACAAGACAAGGCTGCCCTCTGTCCCCATCCCTGTTCCTTTTAGCAATCGAACCCTTTCTGTACCGTATCCGAGAAAATCATGACATACAAGGAATCCCATTTAATGAATGTGTCATCAAACTCACGGCGTACGCCGATGATGTTTTGGTACTCAGTGAACAGGCTGACAAAGCTGTACCCGCACTACTTTCCACGATTGAAGAGTTCTCCGGTGTATCCGGGTACTCCCTGAATAAGGACAAAACTGAGGTAAAATTGCTAAATAATCTAGGTGATAGTACCCTCCTGGGTGATTCTGGGCTCACTTGGCAGCCTAAGAGCTTCAAATATCTTGGCCTGGAATTCGAGAGGGACCTGATTACGACGCTGAAAATCAATGAGGATATACTCTTCAAAAAAGTAAGCAAACTCCTAGATGGATGGTCCCCGAAATTCCTCTCGTGGTGGGGTAGGGCGGAAACGCTAAAGATGATGATCACCCCCTTGGTCAACTATATGGCAAGCATGCTCCCTATGACCTTCACGGAAGACTTTCTGAAAAAAATAACCACTCTAGTTAGTAATTTCCTATGGAAAGACAAAAAACCGAGAATCTCTATGAAAAAGCTGCAGCTACCCAAACAAAAAGGAGGACTAGGACTGCCAAACTTCCGGAATTACCAAACTGCCTTTTTATGTAAGCAAGGAATCTCTTGGTTCCATGAAACTCCCGGATACACACCGCTATGGGTAAACATTGAGAGAGCTATCATTGGTAAGGCCCCTTTGTCAGCAATTTTAACTATGGACTTGTCCCATCTCATACATTCCAAATACATCATGCTTAATACTAAACGGGCTCTTCTCAGACTTGACCGTACACACACATCTGGCCTGCAGATAGGAAAGTCGACGTCCTCATCGCTATGGTATAATCCACTTATTAAGGTTTATGGCTCGTCCCCCTTTTGGAAGCATTGGTCAGACAAAGGCCTCAATGTTATCTCAGATTTCTATGACAACCAGGTACCGCTGCCCTTCTCTTCAATTCAGTCTAAACACTCCCTTGAGCCAATTGACTTCTATGTTTTTCTTAAAATAAAGTCAGCTATATCTACACGCACATTCATTCACGCGACGCCGTGGTTGGGGAAAATGCTCCCTCTCCTACAATCTTCAGGTCATTTTGTATCTAAAGTCTACAAGTTGCTCACACCGAACTTGAGTAAAACACTAAGGCGTAACGAAATCAAATGGGAATCAGAGCCCAATGACACCGGTATAATGATTGACTGGGATAAGATACACGCCTCAGCCCTCACACACAAAATATCACCGATCCTCTCACAGACTAAGTTCATGGTACTCAATAGGGTGTTCTGGACTCCCCAGAAATTATTTAAACTGAAACTGAGAGACTCCCCCACTTGTTGGAACTGCTCCCTTGCTGATGGAGATCTTCCGCATATGCTGTTTCACTGTACCATGTTGAAGAAATATTGGTCTGATGTATTCGACTATATTGAACACATATTTCACATCAAACCTGAGAGGGAATTTATTTACATTATTCTAGGGGCCATCGACCCACTGGTAGTTAAAGACCACGACCGACATCTCCTGGACTTGTTCCTCACTCTGGCCTGTAAGGTCGTCCTCTGTCATTGGAAGGCGGCCTCTGAGGTTTCTTTCAATGCTTGGAGGGAGTGGTTGATTTGTATTAGAGGAGTGGATAACCCGGCCCTAAACTCATCCCCATGGCGCACTACAAGCAAGAAACTCTGGTCTTCACTGGACGCGACCTCTTTATGCTTCAAACCACCATGAGGTCCCTTCAATTCGGTATGCACGTCATATTGTGATAGGCAGCCCTGGCACACGCATTTCATGTAGAATTCATTATGGTCGCACAACTAGGCTCTTAAGCTTTATAGCCACATAAACATATAGTCGGCAAGTGACTTCTTTGATTTATGGACCTGATTATCTATCTAAGCCCACATTGTCATCATAAACATGTTGTTATATAATAATGTTTTGTTGTAGCTCGGCAATGTGGCCCGTGACCGAACATTTGACACGTTACTTGTGGACCCATGTCTCAAACATCAATGTCAAATGCATGACTGTCAAATGCTACTCGATGATGACGCTGTGGCTTTGATCTCCCTTATTTTCATCTCTTAGTTTCTTTTTCCTTCCTTTCTCAGTTCTTTCTTTTCACTCATTGATTATTGATTACTGTAATGTACTCACATGACTGTACTGTATCAAACCCTGTACACTTACTTTCTTTTTTTTTTATTGAATAAAAATGATTTGAACAAAAAAAAAAAGAAATCAGACGCTGTAACATTCTAAATCCTGCAACATTGTTACCTTCGATTATGACAGATTCAGCCCCGCATGATTGTATAGAGATCATTAATGCAGTAACAAAGCCCCGACGAGACTTAACAGATGTTCCACTGACAAATCCAGACCTGACACTTTACGTGGACGGTTCATGTATGAGAACAAACACAGGAGAATTAGTAGCGGCGTATGCAGTGACCACTGAAACTGAAGTCAAAGAAACACATCGTATTGATACACTGTCCGCTCAAGCAGCAGAGCTTATCGCTCTGACCCGAGCCTGTATACTAGCCAAGAACAGAAATGTTAACATATACACCGATTCACGTTATGCTTTCGGAGTCGTACACGACTTCGGAGTGTTATGGCAAGAACGAGGTTTCTTGACCTCTCACGGTGCCAAGATTCAACACGGTCCCCTCATTCAAGCACTGTTAGAAGCAATACATCTGCCTTCAGGCATATCTATCATGAAGTGTAAAGCACATACTAAAGTTACAGACTCTATTTCCCAGGGTAACGACCTGGCAGACCAAACAGCAAAACATACAGCATTGACTCACACCCAGACAACTGATGTAACAAAGATCATAGTGCCGACACATTGTATGACAGTTAGGGATCCCACACTAGATGTAATCGATATTCAGACACATGCTACTCCAGATGAAATCAAGAAATGGACTGAACTAGGAGGGATCCAGACAGATCAGGGATGGATGACGAAGGGAAAATCTACATGGTTTCTCCCCGACTCTATGGTTCAAGTCATAATAAATACAGCACATAGTCCAGCACACCTAGGAGAAAAAGCTATGTTAGACAGTTTACAGAATCTCTGGTACAACAAACATTTACGAGCAGCAGCAAAACAGAAAGTGCGTACTTGCATGATCTGTTGTCAGTTCAATCCAGGTAAAAGTGTCCCTGTAGAGCAAGGTGGATTTCATCCTCCCGATCACCCTTTTGAAGTCCTCCAGATGGATTATATCCAGATGGACCGTTGTCGAGGATTCAAGTACGTCCTCGTAGTTGTTTGTGCACTTTCCCGTTGGACCGAAGCATATCCAGTCCCAGATTACACTGCCCCGACCACTGCCAAGCAGCTGGTTCGAGAATTCTTCCCACGGTACGGCTTGCCTCGTATCGTGTACTCAGATAACGGACAGCCATTCTCATCCGAGCTCATGAAGCAGGTTTCACTTCTGCTAGGATACCAGTGGAAATTCCATTGCGTCCGACATCCCGAGGCAGCTGGCCTTGTAGAAAGGCACAATCAGACACTGAAAACACGTCTCGCAAAAATATGTAAAGAGAAAGGGGTCGACTGGATAGTCGCCCTGCCAGTTGCACTATTCTACATGAGAATGGTCCCACATTCGAGATCAGGACTATCCCCGTATGAGGTGGTCTTTGGCCGACCGCCAAATATGTGGGGGACGCCCATGCCTAAGAAAATAACCGATGTTGACTGTAATATGCTGACAGATTACCTTGCCTCCTTGATGTCTGCACTCCAATCATGTCGTTCACAGGTTGCCGCAGCCTTTCCCAACAACACTGATGTGAAGCCCCACGATGTCCGTCCTGGAGATACAGTCCTGATACGAAATTTCGATAGGAGGAGTCCGCTGGAGCCCCGTTGGCAGGAGCCGAAGCTCGTCCTTCTGACCACGAGGACTGCAATCAAGGTTGAGGGCCGAAAGGGGTGGATTCATACGAGTCATATTAAGAAGTGTAATGAACTGTTGCCAGAGACTGACTCTTCCACCCCCTCAAAGGACTGCCCCGATTCTAGTGACTTTAAAGTTCCCAAGAGAGAGAAAACTCCGCAAGAGGAGTATAAATCAAAGTTGCGGTCTAGCAAGTCAGACAGTTTAATTGTTTAAGTCCTCCCCTAGGTGAATCGGTTAAATTAGTTTCTGACATGTATCCCCTAGACCGAGATAGAGAGAGAGAGAGACAACTCAAGAAACGTGCATATTGTAAATCACTTCGTAGTCACTGTATAGTGACATTATTGGTTATGTTTTTTCTAAGCCTTCTGATTATTGCTGCCAGTATATTGTTGCATATATATTACCCTATCTTCAAGCGTACCCAATCTGCTTACAATGTCACTGCCGAACATTCTTTTAGTGAATTACCCCCACACAAGTTATCTTACAGACTTGCGCTGCGCAACAACACATTCATTAGTATGTTACATCACTCCCATCAGACTAATAATGCTACAAACTGTTGGATATGTGGCCGACTCCCTCCCTATCAGAAATACAAGGGAGTTCTGCCTCTCTTTCCATACCCGTTCACTCACAATGGCTCATGTGGAGCATGGTTTAGATTAATTAATTCTTTAGATTCTGATATTGCTGTTTTCGAAGGAAATTGGGTTTGGGGAAACCTGAACTTAGTTCTGCTTAAAGCCTGTTACCCTGACAAGAAGGGACTTCCCACTAGGACAGGAACTGATCTAGAAAATGAAGTATATGGATTAGGTAATTATACAATTAACCTCATGATTCTTACTGTTGAATCCGAAGCTGCACCAGTTCTCCCTGCTATGTCAGTATTACCAGTCACGGGTGACTTATGTGTCAGAAAGAAGGGTTCAGTACACTTAGGTCATAGTAAATGTACTACTGTGGTCGAATTCAGTGATCAAGGCAAGTCTACATTTAGAGCTACTCGTCATTCCTACTTTGTTTGTGGCCATACCGCATACATACGCTTACCTCCAGATTGGGATGGTACCTGTTACATTGCATTCCTTCTGCCACCTGTTTTCCTAGCCCCTCCTGATTATCACAGAAATACAAATCTAGTAACCAATAGACTCCGAAGAGATCTCCCGATTGTCGACTATACTGAAACGGCATGGGAGCAATACACAGACTTCAATAAAGGTTTCTTCCCCTACTTAGGTACTGTCTTTAATAGTAAACTGATACGAAAATTAACTAGAACCCTCGAAGCAGTAGTGAATGAAACTACTTCCGCTCTAGGCAACTTAACAGAGGAGCAATCTGCCATGCGGGTTGTTGTTCTTCAAAATCGTCTTGTTATTGACGTCATCCTAGCAGATAGGGGCGGAGCCTGTAAGGTCATCGGGTCGAGTTGCTGTGTTTTCATTCCAGAAAACGCACCAACAGTATATAAAGCTATCACACGTCTTCATAAAATTGCAAGTTTGATACATCAGAATCCAGGCACCTGGACTTGGTCCGGTTGGTTCTGGACAACGTTGACCGCTTGGGGATGGAAGATCCTATCCTTCCTAGGCATTGCCCTTCTCATAGTATTCAGTTGCTGCCTGTGCCTACAATGTGGGCCAGCGATTTGTGGTCTGTGCGCCACATCATGTATTCCGCATTCAAGTTTCCACTCAAAACGCGAAAAGAAGAAAGAAGAGCAAATGATGTTACATGAACAGACTGATCGATTCATGAGGATCGATATATCATGAAGGGTCCGTAGGGAACAAGGAGGGAATGAGGAAATATAAATTTTATGGTCAAGAAATGTTCCCTAACGTGTACCCCACCGTCTCCATGTACGAGCTTAAAGTGCATGTAACTTCCCTCCTGTACCAGCTATGAAGACGCAAATACATTTGCGTCCAACGTTAACATGTCCTCTTTCAGATCCACCCTGAACGGGTTGAATATTCCGTTCCTAAGTATGCCTTGCCAACGTCTTTTTGTGGTGTACTTTACACGTTTTTCAGCTCTGGCGAAGTAGGCCCTGAATTCTGCCATCGAGCCTTTTCCTGCCTTCTGACTCTGAATGCCTCAGCCTGGGCCTGCCTCTGTACCCGTGACCTCTGCCTTACTCCCTGCGCGGCTAACGGCGCTTAGCTCAGCCTGTTGCCTGCCAAGACTGTATTCAACCTTCGAATTATCTGCTCCGCTCCTCAAAAATACATTCCTGCCTACTAGTTCAAGTAAACATCCTTCCAGCTGCAGAGCAAAGGGCCCGGCCTCACTGTCTACGTGCAAGTAATTCATAGCTTCTGTTACCATGGTAGGCCCATGCCCCCTCGCATCTCATGCAGACACGTAGACGCTTATACACGCACTCACAGTCAGTATAGAATAGCCTCTGCCCAAGAGACCTTTCCCTCTAGATAATATGGTTCCCAAACATCAGATATCAGATATGATATAGGAACGAGTTGATCTGACATGCCAGACTTCTGTCTCTTTCCTCTAGTGTAAATGTCAAGTCCCCTGCACCCTCCAGCTCCACGTCAATCACACGTCATGCAGCTGCGCGCGCATCCAGATCTCAGATTTCTGCTGACATTGCAAGATTCTGCTATGTACCCACCCACTTGTGACACTTTCATGTGACGTTTCTAGCACACACCTCTATGTTCACGCCTAGTTCATGCCTTCTGATTACGTATTGCTAACACGTGTGTGCTTTTATCTTGTTTCTCTCAGCTGTTACGCCTACTGTATTGGTTTCCATTATATGATTTGAGTATAAAAGTTATGTATTGTCAATAAAGCATTGCTCTATCCCTTCCTGAACCCCAGTGGTGTCAGGAACCCGATATCCGGTTCAAGAACCATTCCTTTTTAAGGAATAAAACCCCTAAGAACTCTAACACCACGGACTCTGCGTCTTTCTTTCCGATTGAGTTATTTTGTTTTTAGTACTTACCTGCATAGAAATTAGGACGGTAATTAAATATTTACCACAGTGGGCATTCGACTACTGAGGCCCTGGTCACTCTGTCCCCTCTGCTTTCAGGTTCCTCTCAACTAGAATCCAGGCTTGGATTCCACCGGACACTCTTCGCCCTCCTGTCAGCAGTACTTCTTTGCAACTCTCCATTGAAAACAATGAAGGTTTCTGACACCACTTGACCTCTATTCAGCTGGCTCCTCTGGGATAGGTAACACGGGTACCTCGATACTCACTGGTGGGTTGGCCTTAAAACCTCTTATGTTCCAAAGGGTTTGCTCGAAGTCCTCTGAGAAATGTCCTTAAACTAACTTTCAACTGCGACTTTCCCATAGAGTTGTACGAAACACGCGGTCGTGTTTCCTCACTGCACCCGTCCTCCGTGGGCTCCTCTGCGTTGTTCATTGGGGTCCCAGCGATTCTAAGTGCTCTAGGCACTGTGTCTAGTCAAGTCGTGATTTTATACCATTTTTTAGAATATGGTTCGGTCTCCCCCTGGAGCCCGCTGTGTAATTTGCTACTTAGGAATGTTCTATTGATTCATTATTGTGTGATTCGTGCCCTAGTCTTGTATAGAGTCGAGTAGAGAATGTTATATTAATAAATACATATTTTTATACAACTACTGTGTGGTGGTTCTCCTTTCATTTAGTCATTTAGGAGGTGATATTCTGGTAAAACAAGCTGCTTTACATTCCTTCAAGATTAAGCCTGAAGGCTGCTCTCCACAGCTACCACTAGGATGGGTTTCTAAAGGTTATCTTCGACTTCATACATCATAAGGGTCATGTGGGATGGTACAGGGTGCCCACCTTCATTAGTGGACAGCATATACCAGGCCTCCTTCTCACAGGGATCATGGTTACACACTCAAAGCCCAAGTGCAATATATTTTTGTAAGCTTTATTTAAGATTTTTCCAAAACCGAAAACATGAAGGACAACAGAAATGGTAGAGGGCGAAGGAGGGGGAGGAAGAGCCGAGTTTGGAAGTACCATACAATTGTTATACATGGGGCAATGTGGCTGTGCAGCACAGCAGCACACATTTTTAGCAACCATAACAGGGAGGGGGAAGCCTGCCCCGGCCAACATTTTGTTGATTGAAAATTGATTAGTGTGGGATGAAGATGGGAGAACAAGTGGCACATCCCATTCTAGTGGTCAGTGAGTTGACTGACTGGGGGTGATGATAGTGTATGGCCATCCAGCTGGGGGGATGGAGCTGGAGATTCCGGTTGCAAGGTACATTAATAGGCTCGAAGTGGGTGCCATATATCTTTTGGGCGTGCCGAGGGAGGCTGGAGCAAGGAATAAATTCACTTGTCAAGTCGCCGCATGTCAAACTGTGAATCTGTGCCCCTGTCGTGAACGAACCCACCACACCAACGTAATGCAATATCTCTCTTCGCTAATATTAGGGCGATGGTTGTGTATTCGCTGTGGCAGACTTGGATGGAGGATACATTACCCAGCAGGGAGAGCACAGGGGATGGCTCAAGCACATTTGGGACCATTTGCGATAGAGTGCTAAACACCGTTGTCCAGTACATTGCGATAATGAGGCAGGTCCAGGTAATATGTACTAAGTCTTCCCCAGGCGAGCAGCACTTGGGACATTGCGAGGAACTTGTGGTGTTGAACTTGTTGAGCCTGAGGGGGGTAAAGTAACATCTGTGTAAAAAGAGAGAATGGAGGAGCTTGTGGTGATGATTAGGGGGTACAAGTTTAGTTTGTGCCCAGCTGAATGCCCAGTCCTTGTCCAAGATAGGCTGCCCAAGGTCTTCTCCCAGCGGCGCAGGATCCCACTGTTGTGTGTATGCTTTAGAGCCATACACAAACGATACAGCTTAGCAATCAGGTGGGGAACCCTCTCGGTCTGTAATTAAAAGCTTATGCAGAGGGAATTCCTCAGGAGCTAGGGAGTAGGAAGGCATGTAGGTCAGTAATGTATCATTCAGTCTAGCGAGGACACATCTGTCCATGTGCGTCATTTCTTCATCCTGTGCTGCAGTGTGATGTGATCTAACATGTCCATCCGGGAAAAAATCCCCAAAGGTGTGTAGGTGCAACATCAGCAGGGTGCACTGCACCAAACTCTCTGTTGAGAGTGGAAGCCAGGGGTTCAGGGCTATCGGGAGCCCAGGAGAATACAAGGAATCAAAGCCCAGCACTCCACTGAGTCTCTGCCACACCTAGCATGTCGTGGATTGAGACTGAATGTCCTTTGGGTCCAGTGTGATGCTGCGCGGCAGCAGTGCATTAAGAAGTTTAAGGTCTGCTAGATCCTGTTCCGGTTTGTTGAAGGAAAGGCAGGCTTCTAGGTGAAAAAGATATGCCTGCCGACCAGGTATTACAGGCGGAGTTTTGGGGCAGCAAACCCGCCCCAGTCATAAGGGAGCATAAAGGTCTCCCAAGCGGTGCGCGGTTTGCTGTTTGCCCACACCAGCCTCAGCCGTAGGCTACCTAGTGGGACAAAAAAGGGTTTGTCAAATGGATGGGGATGTTGACAAACAAGTATAAGAAGCGTGGGAGAATATTCATCATGATGAGAGCTATTAGTTCTGCCATGGAGAGAGGGAGACAAATCCTGCGGTCTATTTGAGTAGAAAGCTTATCCATGACTGGGCATTAATTTAGGCAGATAATCTGTTCCCCGTCCCTATTTAGTATGATTCCCAAATATTTAGTAGTGTCTGCAGACCACCGGAAAGAATGTTCGCTTGGTGGGGGGTGTTATGGAGTCTGTCAGTGGGAACAGCTCCGATTTTTACTACTTAATGTGCTGTGCTGACAGGCCGCCAAACCCAATAATCTCCCGGTCTATAGGGTATAGATTTTCCAGAGAGATGCCTGATGAACAACAGGATGTCGTCCACGTACATATACATCAAAAGAGGGCCGGACCAAAACTGTAGGCTGCGATGCAAATTACGCTCTTGTGAGTGTCAGATCAAAGGGTCAATAGTGATTATAAATAAGAGGGGATAGAGGGCAGCTCTGCCTCGTGCCTCAAGAAACTGGGAAAGGGTCCGAAATGGAGCCATTGAGCTGGACTTGGGCCGATGGGAACGAGTATAACAGAGCGATCAGGGCAGTAAAGCCATTTGGCATGCCGAATTTGCGTAGCGTTGCATGGAGGAAGCCCACTTGAGTATTGAAACCCTTCTCAGCATCCAGGAGGGAACCCCCGCGGGTGTCGCCAGGGACACACTTTTCAAGACAGAGAAGTCTATCCGTAGATTAAGTGCAGTGGACCTGTGTGGTATGAATCATGTCTGAATTGGTGACAAGATTTCATATATAGGAGGAGCAACAACCTGTTGGCCAATATCTTATTGTTGAAATTAAGTAACAACAGAGGCCAGGAGGAGGTAGTCCTCATGGGATTCTTGCTGGGTTTTATTTAGCAGTAGCGTAATCGCCGCTTTTCACATCCTAGGGGAAGGATCCTACTGTCCAAGGACTCAGCATAAACCTCCAATAAATGGTTTATCAATATTTGTTTGATTGCCTTATAAAAGAAGCCAGATAGGCCGTTGAGGCCAGGGGCCTTTGTGCCGTCGATGGAGTCTATTGCCTGGGCAAGTTTCTTAACAGAGAAGTGTTCACTGAGGAACTGCGCCAGTCCAGTGGTAAGCCAGATCATGGCCACCTCTTCCAGGCGAGCCTGCGAGATTGGAGGTAGCCAGGAGGTATACAGGGATTTGTAATATATGAAACTAGTTTGCAAATGATATTGGTATTGTCCGATGCATAGGCGCCATTCTCCAGGCATAGATTTGTGATATGTCTTAATCCCTGAAAGGGGGCACAGGAGGCAGGCCAAGGTCCTCCCGGGGTGCTTCCCTTTACCATACCTGTGTGCCGTGGTATATTTACCCAGCAAGACTGCTTCCATGTCAGCAAATATATTTAACAAAAAAGGGGTGACACTGTGTCCCTCAGAACCTGGGTAAATTTATAGTTAAACAAGAATGGTTCTGTCTGGTAGAGCAAACATAGGTTAAAGGTACTATTAATGCAATCTGAAAAATAAGCTCTCTGACACACAGCAATAACACACAGTCATTAGCACTTAATGAATTAGACATGGAAAACGGAAAGACTTTGATGAGGTTGTTTATATCAGAATTACTTCATTCATTGATATATACATGTGGACTGTCAAGATCAGTGCATATAAGTGACAGGTGTACATAGTGCTTGGGTGGTGAACATTATATATAGTTAAAGCATTTACATATATACAAGTAGTAGTGAAGGTAGGCCAGATGAAAATTTCAATCCAATGATTCCTATCTATCCTCGTATAGAATCCTGGTGATGCTGGACCTAGAAAAAGCGTTGACGTATCGACCCTGTGGGGCCCCAATGGGTGGTCACAGCGGGTCTTCCTCAAGACAGGTGAGTGAAGGGGGGGGATGTGCGAAGTTTTTTAGACGTCAGTCCTAACTGGGGGCCGGGTGTCTCAGCCTGGAACAATGGAATGATGGGGCACAATGGCCAAGTATCTCAAAATGCTGGATGAATCAATATGCGTGAAGGAAGGTCCGAGGTCCCATCCTACTCCTGCTTACATGTCAACAAAGCCTTTGAACTCTTCAAGAAGAGTTGCACAATTGTGAAGCGGAGATGAGGAGGGGTGTGGGGCATTATCTCTGTCTGTGGATGTCAGTTCATCTTCCGATCGGGCCAGACTGCCACGCAAGTCCCCCAAGAATCCGGCTTGCTTGGAAATGCAGATACCGTGAATGAATGCCTTAGAGGCTTCCCATAAGGTGGCATATCGAGTGACTGAACCAGAGTTAATCTCAAAATATTCTAGGCTAGCACTGCGGAGTTCTGAGCGGAACACCAAGTAAGACGGTTGTTGGGAAGGACATCTACATTCCCAGCCCGCATTGTGTGGAATTGTGAGCTGTAATAGCACTGGGGCAATGTCCGATTAAGTGCATGGCACCGTTCCCACACCCCAAGCCACTGGCAGGCAACCGCAGAGAGAAACCAATAGTCAATGCGTGTCCATACTGAATGTGGCACCGAATAAAAACATGTAGCCAGGCGCGTTGGTGTTGCCCAGGTGACAGGCATCCCTAAAAGCATGTGCAACAAGGTCCCAGAAAACACCTAGGGACTGAGGTTAACTCCCTGTTAGGAACTGGAGGCATTTCAAGTAGGATCCTACAATAAATTCAGGTCCCCGCCCACTAGTGTTACATCAGTATAGAATCTGTCCAGGAGAGCGGATATCCCTTGAAAGAAGGAAGGATCGTCTGTGTTTGGGGCATATACTTTTAAAAACAGAAGTGTCCTCCCCAGCAGTGTCCTAGCCACCAGCAGATACCGGGGCCCTGGTCGTTGGTTATAGTGGTGTGGTTGTGAACAGAAGGCTTTTGTGTATAAGAATGCATACTCCCCTGGAATAAGTACTGTACCCAGCAAATAATCGGTGGGACCCCATGAGGAGGCGATGGGGGGGGGGGACCCCTGTGAGGGGAGGAGTGTTTAATGCAGGAATGCATCTTTGATGTTGTGTTGGTTTAGGTAGGCTGGTTCCAGCTTACATTTCTGTGGATTGTTCAGTTCGATGACATTCCAAGTGAGGAGTGTTAGCTTGACAGAGATTCTAGGGGTCCCCATCATATGTGTAGAAAAATGGCAGAAAGATCGGAGAAACAAGGAACAATAGCAATCATAACAAAACCTCAAGAAACCCACCCCACTCACAGCAGATGGAGGAAATCCAGTGAATTCCCTTAACCAACAGCCCAGAAACAATAAACCCAACAATGCAAGAGACTGAGTTATCCGTGTGGGATGGGCAACACCTCAGGACTCAGTACCCAGTGTGTCCAAGTGGAACTTAGCCAGGAAGTCATAGGGAAAAGTATCAGGAGAGGAGCGACAAGCAATACAGGAAAGAAAATATGTGTCTCTAGACAAAAGACGATAATCAACCCCCCCCCCCCGGGCACGGCAAATACAGAGAGCAAACAGCACGCAACAATTCATCTTGGTGGGAAAAGTTCTGCACTAGGCACTATGTTCAGATCTGGTGAGGAGCAATCAGGGTTAGCACGAGAGGAGAGGTGCCTGCCGTCATTCAGCTGTTTGCAAAAGGAGAGAACATCAGCAGACGTGTTGAAGGATCTCGGTTTCTCATTGACTGTAACTCGAAGCCTGTCCGGGTACATTATGCCATAATTTAAGCAATGTTTCCTGAGCTGAGTTGTGCCTCTGCTTCGAAGAACTTCCACTGCACCTCGTGGACTGCAATCGTGAAGTTGGGGTAGGTAGAGTGTGTGGCACCTTGGTATTGCAGCGGCAACTTCTCCCGAGTGAAGGTGTTGTGGCCTCTATAGTTCAGGATACGGGCCAATATGGGACATGGATATCAGAAGCTTCCGATAATAATATAGTTTTTCAACAGAATTTATTGTTTCTAGATCTGTACTGGATGTGATTTGTGTTTCAAAGTGTTTCAAATTGACTTTCTTCCATGGTCAATAGTTGTATGTATGTAAGGTGGTATTAGTTGTGTCACATAGTGTTGTTTTATGTTGGAATGGAAGCAAATGGTGGTCTAACCATGTGACCGGAGTTATTGTTTGTAAGGTAACTAGTTCTGTATTAGCAAAAATGACATATAGGATGTGTCCAGCGATGTGTGTGGATTTGTGGCCGATATATTGCAGGTTCAGTGCTTCTATGCCAGCGATGATAGTTTTCGGATGGGGTACATTGGGTCTGTTAAACCAAATATTGAGGTCACCCCGAACACATAGGTTGGAATGTAGTGTTATCAGGTTTGGAACCGTGTGTAGAAGTGTGTCTGGGAATGTTGTATTGCTAAGTGGAGGTCTGTAAAGGAGCAGGAAGTCACAGGAGCAAGACAGTGTAGAATTGCATCTGGTGAAAACGACCTCACAATCTTTTATGGAGACACAAAGCTAACAGCAGTTGACCTCAGGTTCTGCACCTCAATCCCGTCATGTTCAATTTAATGTCCTGTGCATCCTCTTCTGGTACTTGCTGCCATTTGGTGCCATGGGGGGGTGGAATGCAGAAAACAGGATACAGTTCAAATGGAAGGTGCACCAGAAATAACTTGAATGTGGCAAAATTCAGTCCTTCATATTCTTTTATTTTTCAAAATTATTGCACATGAATTAAAATCAGCCAACGCGTTTCGTTCCTGTCAGACTAGGAACTTCACCAGGGCTGAAACAATAACATAAAAGACTGTATAAATCACTATTCAGATAAACATATAAACTGATATTACATATTTACATACACAAAACTTTTCAATCTCTAGGAATCTCATAGAGATCATACCCAGTCCACATAAAACACACATTAAAAAACATGTGAAAAATATTATTTGAAGAAAATAGATTCCCTATTATGCCCATCTATGTACACAAAAGTAAGCTCATACAAATTTGTATGTCCTTATATCACATCTCAAAAGAATGTTTATGAGAGGCTTGAGTTTTGAGATGTCTATATTACGATCATAAACACAGAGGAGAGAAACAGTATGTCTGCATCTACACAGTCCATTTGATGAGGCTATACGTTGGAAACCTAATTACACAATAGCACCAATTTACGGAGGAAAGAACACACAGGCAGGTTAATTGAGTTTGTTATACACATTAAAAAGGTAGTTAAACCATTAATTTATTAACCCCTTCCGTGCGGCCGCGATTTTTCCCGTGTGCGGCCGCCGGACGAACACGGGCGGGCCATGACGAACCCCAGCCGTCATCAGCACACGAGCACCGTAGTGCATGACGGCTGGGGTTCGTCACCAGCGTGGAAGGGGTTAAGGAGGGTGCTCCATATCCTATCTCTATATCAATTAGTAAAAGCATCTCACTTTAATGTAAATTATAGTGTGTTCACAAAGTTTTCCAGTGTTCATCGCTGTATCATCACGAGGTAATCACCTGATATATGGGTTTAAATTCATCCCATCCGGGGGGGGCGTGGCCAACAACATGGCCGTGTAGCCGTGTTCTTAGCGAGCTCCGCTGGCCTGACTTTAATCCTGTCAGAATCCTGTTCCTCCCCGCCACAAGACCCACGTACCTGTGTATGAAGAGGTCGAGCAGGCGGAGGTGTGCCCGATCTGCAGTTTACTGGCACCTCCGCAGCAGAATCCGTAGCTTTTGCCAGCACGACAGCCGACGTGCAGCTCCCAAGATGGCGGCCGTGACAGACAGAGGGTGGTTCTGAGCCACCGAGACGGAGCTTTCGCCCGGCGGGCTGCGGTGGGTCCCAGAAGGCTGACGATTGTGGGATCAGAGGGGGGCTACTCCTGAGCTTCGTACTGCCTGCCGCCGCCCCCCTCCCCCCGACGGAGATGGTGCTTATGAAGGCCGAGGCTGTGGGGATCCGAGGTGCTCGTGGAAGTGGAGGCCAGGGAGTGAAGCGCGCCCCTGGCGGACAGTACGGTGCGGCCTGGTGATACAGAGTGCTGCTGAATTAACCGGCGAGGTCGAACCCGGGTGTCTGCGAGGCGGCGCCTGCATCCCGGTGTGCCGGCGCGAGCCCCTGAGGGCATCGGCGGTGAGCGATGCACCGGGAACTAGAAACTTTACATGTTGCTTGGCCCTGTCTACGTGGAGGCACGCTCAGAGGACTGGGGCACCCTCATTGAACTTTGGCGAGGTGGTGGAGACTTACCGCAGAGGCCAGACAGTTATGGTGCATAACAGAGCCCCCTGTCATCCCAGACTGCCCATGCTGCCTCCTGACATGGGCGGATGGGAGTCCTTGCAGATGAGCTTCCAGCTTTTGGGGTCCTTTGCCTGCAGCTCAACTTCACTGTAGAGGCCTGTGTTCCCCCATTGCCCATTGTAACTAGTCCAGGGTCATTCCACCTGGTGAGCTGAGGGCTCCGTGGATCGCAGACCGGAAAGGTGTCCCTGGGCAGCCTTTTGGAGAATGGGGTCCTGGGTGAGTGTCTGCTTGCTCTCCTGACCTCAGGGTTGAATCGTATGAGACGGGGAGACATCGGTGGCCCAGCTCGCTAGGGATTCCTCACTTGCGAGGTCCTGCATTCTTCCTTCCTCTCTGAGTCGCCTGTTGTGCTGGAAGTAGGAGGGTGACCTGACCAGCGCCTATTGCGACATCATGGTCCTGACACTTGTACGCGTCTGAGCGGAGACCCCCTTTTCTCTCCTGATTTCCATGTTTTTTAGTGATCTCGCCTACGGGGTGCAGGCGCTGGAGTGCACACGGTTCGGACACGATGACGAAGGATAAAGACCCCAAGACACCCAAACAGGGGAAGATGGACTGGTACACAAAGGTTCTTCCCACGTCCTTTGGGGCGGAAGGGGGCCCTGCTCCCCGTCCGGACACATAAGAGATCCTTATGGGAGAGTCTAGAGGGCGATTGGCGGAGGTACAGACTGAGGTCTCTTTCCTCCGACAAGACTTGCGCAAAGTCTCCGAGCGAGTAACTGATGTCGAACAACGTGTTTCTGAGCTTGAAGACACTTCGGGGACCACGGGTAAAGATGTGAAAGACCTTCAGACCGCAGTGAAAGAGGTTGCCTGGAGAGTTGATGCCGAAAATGGGGCCCGGAGGTACAACCTGCGCTTTTTCCGGAAAATGCAGAGCGTATGGACCCAGGGCACTTTCTCATGACTTTTCTTAAGGATGCCCTACCAGCGGTGCAATTCTTCTCCTGCTTTGTTAAAGAAATGGCGCACAGGATGCCTGGGGTCCGGCCGCAACCAGGGGCACCCTCCCGGCCGCTGATAGCTTGATACTTGAACTTTCAAGATAGGGATGTGATTCTCAGGGAGCTGCGAAAAAATGGTGAGATCAAGTACGAGAATACGAAAATGATGGTGTTCCCGGATTACTCTCGGGATATCCAGAAGCAGCGGCGCACCTTCGATCCCATCAAAGTGAAACTTTGTGCCCTGGGGATCCAATACATGCTGATGTTCCCGGCCAAACTTAAAGTTATCTTCCAAGACCGTACGCATTTTTTCCAGACGCCGTAGGATGCGTAGTCCTGGATAGAGGAGTGGCCCAGCTGCGCCGAGCAATGCCCTCTCCTGCTTCTCTGGCCACTCCTCTGCAAACAGACACGGGCTGTGCGAGGCCTCTGACGCAGAGGCGGAGGCGAAGGATCAAGCTCCTGACATCAGTTGGGAACACACTGGGAAGGTCCCTGAGGTCAGGGAACCGCAAAGCCAGCATGTCGGACTCAGACGATGACACAGCTCTGGTATGAGCCTCTCGGACTTCTTTGAGATCCAGTGTCCATGGAGACTCTGACCACTCAGAAAACTTTGATTCCCGGACTTCGGAAGCTGCACATCCTCTCCTGGAAACTATACACCCTCTGGAGGCTTCGGGCGCGGACCCCTCGAATGGAGATCCCTGTTCGTTGCGCCCCCTGAACAATGGCGAGGAGGAATGACACACTGGAGCCAGACGCCCTCAGACGAGATGCTGTATTTCCCAGGCGATATAAAGGACATTTGGACCTTTTTGCTGCACGTAAGGAAAGTATACAGTGGGTTGGATTTTTCTGTAGTATTATTTAGTTGAGTGAGTTGGGTAGGGGGGTGCTACAGACCTCTGGGTGATCTACCTGCTCCAGTGTTGACCACTGCGTGACATGGTTACTGCTCGAGTGGGGGGCTTTGATATTTTTATTGGTTCTGTTTTATATCTATAGTGTGGCACTAGGGAGAGATGGAATGGGAAGGGGCAACCCTTATGAGCAGGAGAGGGACCGTGTAACTTTACTGAGAGGCTATGATAACTGAAGAACCCTTCACGGTCCTTATGTGGAATGTTAATGGCTTGGGCTTAACAAAATTAAGCGAGGTCTGGTTTCAGCCTATATTAAAGGACATGCACCTGATATTGTACTTCTGCAAGAGACACATTTGATGGGGTCGAGTGTTTCCTTTTTGGCTAGAGGGCACTACACCATTCTAGGTCACGTAGGTTTCACAAAAGGCTCCAGAGGGGTTGCGATTCTTGTCAAAAAGTCCCCCCATTTCATGTTGCCCACAGGTGAATAGACCCAGATGGGACCTGTGTTGTGGTGCAGGGCACCTGGAGACAGAAGCAATTTTTCGTGGCAAGTGTATATGCCCCTCCACTATTGCAGCAACGCACGCTAGATACGCTCACAGGGCTTCTCCTGCTATCTAGGCCTGGTACACACATCCTAGGGGAAGATTTTAACTACGTATCGAACCAGTGATAGATCGTACACAACCACGGTTTGGACACCATAACCCAGAAGTCTGAAGAGAAATCCCCTTTGGGTAAATGTCACACACACCAAGTATCAATTTGCCACAGACACTGTTTACACACCAGTAAAATGAACAAAGAGGAAATGCAGAACTACAAAATATAAAAAAAATATACAATTTAATCCGAAAATCCATTAAAAACATATAAGGCACATTATTTAATGTGGACATTAGGTCCTTGTGTACTTTCCTTATCACAAATAGTTCTAATCATTAAAAAACAATGACACTATTAATCAAGCAAAAGAATTCCATTAATATAGCATACACAGAGACATCATAAAAAACAAACACAATTGGGAATACAATAAGGAAGAAATAGTTCCTATTTATGGAGAGAAACTACAGTAGTCAAACGGGGATCAATTAAAATTTGTATTCCAATCTACATTCAGACTAATGGTCTCCTCAGACTTTAAGTAGTTTCCACTCTCAAAAGCATCAATGCGTTTCGGTGGGCAAGTAATCTACAGCCAACACCTTCTTCACGAAAACATAGTTCATTCCCAATTACCACAATAAAATCTGTAATAAATAAAAACAGTTAAAGTTTTTTAATCCAGCCACATAACCACTAACACATCACAGTTATTACAAATAAATACATATCCTCAATGTTCAATAAATTCACATCACTGGTGGTGCTCAGAATTAAGATCAGATGGCAAAATGCAATCATACTCTAATATACGGCAAACATATCGAGTAGACAGGGCAAAAAAACCCTCCATATAGATAATGTCATGAACCAAGGTAATTGCAATGCCATATGTATTGTACTCATACAAGGGATTAAAACAGGCATTGCACAAGGTCACAGGTACATTTACCCCAATGGCAATAGTGACAGACCTTAATAAACCTCAGCAGTGGTCAGTGAGTGTTTTAATCCCTGGAATGAGTACATTTGGGTCCTAAAAGATAAAAAGGTGGCAGATGAATTACGAGTAGAATCGGAACTGTACTTTAAAGAGAATAGTGGTTCAGTCCAATCGGTGGTTACCCTTTGGGAGGCCTACAAGGCGGTACTCCGAGACAGAGCAGAGAATATTGTAGCCCATAAAAAGAAAAGGGAAATCCAAGAGCTGGCGACTTTGGAGGCCAATCTGCTGCATTTAGAAAGTAAACTTATTGATAATCCAGACGCCCATGCGCTGGCCTAGCTAGAAATTACCAGACAGGAGTACCATTCGTTGGCAACCAACGCAGTCCGATCGCAACAGCTGGCTGTCGTACACCGGTTCTATGAAACGGGAGATAGGGTGGGGAAACTCCTTGCATGGTTGGGCAGAAAGGAGCTTGAGGCAAGGGGGGTTCGCGCTACTGAGGATGGTCAACAGGTGTATACTACACCAACAGATATTGCAGGGGCATTTACTAAGTACTATAAAGACCTTTACACAGCCAAAACGCAGCTGAACATAGACCATTTCACTCAATATTTGGATGCAATCCAATTGCCATTGCTGTCCCAAACAGATAGAGACAGGCTCAAGGAAGACCTCATTCTTGAAGAAATTACTGAGGCAATTTGTCGTCTAAAATCCGGTAAGGCCACTGGTCCGAATGGACTTCCGGGGAATTTTTTAAACAAAACAGTAGTATATTAGCCCTGCACTTATTACAAATGTACCTGGACTCCAAGGAACAAGGGTGCTTTCCTCCGGATCTTCAGACGGCCACTGTGGTGGTTATCCATAAGCCTGGGAAACCGCCGGAGGAGTGTGGATCCTACCGTCCCAGATCCTTGCTTAATGTCGAAACTAAAATTCTGGCCACAGTACTTGCGATGCGGCTCCTGACGGTCATTGGCCCCCTGGTCCACGGTGATCAGTCTGGATACATGCCTGGGCGAGCTACCCGCTTTAATCTGCGACGCATGGCTAACTGGGTGGACACGATTCAAGGTCACAAGGCTCCACATCTACTCCTTTCTTTAGATACCGAGAAGGCATTTGACACCATTCATTGGCACTTTGTGGTGTGTTTTGGAAAAATTTGGTTTCGGCCTCGTGTTTAGGGAGTGACTGGTTCTCTTATATAATGCACCTGAAGCTAGAGTGCGAGTTAATGGGGTACTATCTTCCAACTAGGCTATCCAAAGCGGTACCAGACAGGGTTGTCCCTTATCGCCCTTACTATTTGCACTTATTTTGGAGCCCCTGGCATGTATAGTTCGATCTACCCCGGGCTAAGGAGGCTTTCTCGACGACTCCCGCCACCTTGCAGAGGAACTCTATATCGTTGTATGTGGATGATATTCTGCTATATGTGACGGACCCAGCTGAAACTCTTCCTAAACTTCTTCGACTCTGAAGATTGTCGTCATGGGGGGTATAAGATATACTGGAATAAATCCACCTTGTACCCAGTGACAGGGGTGGCGACACCTCAGTCTTATTGAGGGTGTCTGAAGGTGTTCCCGGATGGGTTCCAATATCTGGGATTGTATATCACTACTCATACTCCGTCTTGCTTACAACACAATATTCTACGTATCCTTTCCAACTTTCAAGAAGACGTTAAGAGGTGGAGGAGACTCCCTCTGACGATCATGGGGCGGGCGGCAATGTACAAAATGATCACTCTTCCGCAGTTGTTATACATTTTACAGAATATGTACTGCAAAATACCAGATGCCATATTTGCATCCCTCGATGGGGAACTCTGTACCCTCCTTTGGGATGGGGCCCACCCACGCATAGCGTTGTAAACGCTGCAACGGAATCTGTATAACAGGGGCCTGGCCCTACCGTATATTAAGGCCTACTATAGGACAGCACATCTTATTATAGTCAATGAATGGGGCCACGCTCCAAGTGATCAACCCGCTTACCGGTTGGAGCAACTACAATTCCAAGCTCATACATATCTACATTACCTGTATGGTGGGCCGGGCTCCGCCCGCCTCCTCCTGGCCTTGCAACAGACGGTAGAAGCATGGAATCGCGCAGAGAAACAGATGCACTGGGACAAGAAACCCACTAGGCAGACTCCACTATGGGCAGGGACCCGATTAAAGGAAATTAGGAAACATAGAGGTTTCCATAGTTGGGACTTAATAGGATTCTCCAAAGTCGTTGATGTCCTGGACAAAGGCAAATTGGCGTCCTCCGCCTTCCTACAGGCCACTTACCGACTTCACTCGAACCAACACTATGCTTATCTCCGGTTTCGACATGCCTGGCGAGCCGAAGGGCTTGCGGAGGTGACGCTCCCGGAATATCCCCCTTTGGAGGGAAGACTCCTCCAGGAAGAGATTCCTTGCAAGGCTATCTCACTAACCTATAGGACACAAATTAATAATATTCCTGATAACCTGGGTCCGCTTGAGGTTAGATGGGAACGTACTACGGGCACGCTAGAAGACCTTGATTGGGAGGCCGCCCTTATGCATCCCCGTGAAGTGGCGATCGGGCTGCGACTGCGCCTTGTATAGTACAAAATCCTTCATAGGGCTTACTTTGATAGGGCGAGGCTGCACACGATTGGCAGAGCAGAGAACCCGGAGTGCCTTAAATGTCATGCAGAGCGGAGAACATTCATACACACACTCTGGGAGTGTACTCGGATACAAATGTACTGGTCCACAGTAGTGCAGAAATTGAATACTATATTGGGGTCTCACCTGGAGATAGAACCTCGCTCAATACTATTGGGGATCAACACGGAAGTCGATCTTCCATGATATAAGCTTTTCTTGGTCAATTTGCGATTGGCAGTTGCCAAAAGAGACATAGCTTGCTACTAGGGCGCTTCCCAAATCCCTACCATACAGGAATGGAGGAACGGTTTAAATTTGGATATGGTAGCAGAGAAAACAACATATATAGCTAGGGGATGTCCTCGAAAATTTCGTAAAAAATATGGACTCCCTGGTTACGGTACTATGGCCTAGAGATTGAGTTGGGGGAGGAGAGATCAAGCCTGTCGGGGAGTGGCATGGGGGGTGTCGGGAATTGCGCCTTGACTGTCCTACTGCTTACATTGTCGACAGATTTGTTGCCAGTTATTGAGGGGGTCTTCCTGTATATGTACCTATGTAATCATAGGTTGGGGAGCCCTGTCCTTGCTCTGGGAGGGGGTCACAACCTGTTCTATCTATCAGCGATTGTCAATGTGTATTGATGCCTGGTTATCTCACACTCATGAGTTATGTATTCCTTGTTTGAATTCAAATAAAAATATTAGTAAAAAAAAAATAAATCATCCCATCAATGGAGGGTATATAAGGACCATGAAAGTCCCATTCTACTACACTCTAATCCACTCCTCTCCAATTCACTCTGTCGCTCCACTTTTCGCTTCTCCACAGAACTCTATGCCACTCCACTCTGCGACACTCCAATTTATGGCGCTCTACGCCACTTACTCCAATCTGTGCCACTTCTCTCTGATCTGCCACTCCCTCTCTACTCCACGATACTCTATGCCACTCCACTTCATTCCACACTATGACATTTTACTCTGATATTCCAGTCAACTCCACAGCACTTCACTCTATGAAACTCGTCTCTAATCCACAACTACTCCAGGCCATTCTACTTCACTTTACACCCTCTACTCCACGCCACTTCACTTCACCCTACAACACTACACTACACTCTACACACCACTCCACAATACCACACCACTCTGACACTCCATTCTATGACCCTTCACTCGGCTCCACCCCACAACACTCTACGTCACAACATTCCATGCTACTCCAAATCTATGACTCTCTACTTCTTGCCATTCTTCTGTAATACATTTACTCTACTCTTACACTTCAGTCTATGACATGCTACTGAATCTCTACTCCACGACACCCTATGCCACTCCTCCCTACGACACTTCACTACATTCTACTCCAGTGTGCAATGCTATACTCTACGACATTCCACTCTGTGAGATTCAACTCCATTCTATGAAACTTCTCCCTACAACTCTACTTCAAGCCACTCTACTTCACTTTACGCCCTCTACTCCACTCTGCCTCCCCATGCCACACCACTCTTCAATACTACTCTATGCAACGTTACGCCACTCCACTTTACAACACTTTGTTTGACTCTATACTACTGCACTCTATGGCACACTTTTCCATGCATGCCACTCTGCAGCACCCCACTCTGCGGACCACCACTCTGACACTCGCCTTCATTCCACTCTTTGCCACTCCACTCTGGCACTCCACTCTGCGACACTCTTGCCACAACACTCTACTCCACAACACTCTACTCCATTCTGTTCCACTCCACTCTACGACACTGTTCTCTACTCTGTGCCTCTCGACTCTACTCCACCTTAGTGTCACTCCACTCTGCAATACTCTACTCCATACCACTCTTACACTCCACAACACTTTACAACACTACATGACACTACATTCTGACACTCTGTTCCACTCCACAACAGCCTACAAATGCCACTCTGTGAGATTCCACTTCACTCTACGAAACTCCTTTCTACAACTCCACTCCGAAACATTCTACTACAGGTCACTCAACTTTAACTTTATGCCCTCTGCTCCACTCTGCAACTCCATGCCACACCACTCTACAACTCCATGCCACACCACTCTACAACACGGCTCCACTTTATGCGACGTTACACCATTCCACTTAACAACACTTTACTGGCCTCTATGTCACTCCACTCTGCTCCACGCACGCCACTCCACTGCACTCTACTCTACTTCACTCCCCTCTGACACTCCACTCTACTCTATGCCACTCCACACTAAGACGCTGTTATCTACTCTGCGCCTCCCCACTTTACTCCATCGTAGGGCCCCTTCACTCTGCGACACTCTACTCTACTCCACGAAGGAATGAAGGCCGTCGCCGACTGTATGAAGACCAGCCGACTGAAGCTGAACTCCAACCCTTCAGCCTGGGATGACTCCTGGTGGCCTACGGCACTGGTAGCAGCTCGACACCCACCGACCACGCACGCAACCAGGGAGTCATCCTCGACTCAACACTCTCCATGACCAAGCAAGTCAACGCAGTCTCCTCCTTCTGCTTCAACACCCTCTGCATGCTCCGCAAGATCTACAGATGGATCCCAACAGATATAAGAAGAACAGTCACCCAGACCCTCGTCAGTAGCAGACGCAACTATGGAAATGCCCTCTACGCGGGAACCCCGGCCAAGCTCATCAAACGACTGCAACGCATTCAAAACGCCTCTGCACGCCTGATTCTTGACGTACCACGCTACAGGCACATCCCCCCCACCTGAGAAACCTGCACTGGCTCCCCATCAACAAGAGTATTTCCTTCAAGTTCCTCATCCACACACACAAGGCACTCCACAAGACCGGCCCAGCCTACTTCAACAGACGACTCTTCTTCTACATCCCTGTAAGGTTGTGCCCGAGGTGCCCCCTGGAGCTCAAGTAACATGTGACCCCCCCCCTCTTCTTTCCACAGCCCACCCTGGATCAGCCCTCTTGGCACCGAGTTGAAGAACGCTATAGTTGTGACGAGGAGGACCTGGACGGCGGCCCCTTTAACTGGCTACACGGGCCTGAGGAGGAGTGGCCAGACTCCGCCTTAAAAGAGGAAGGTGCGCCCGACCAGGTGTGTCTATACACCGGAGGAGCGGTCAGCAGGAGGAGCAGCGAGGCGTGGAGCAAAGAGGATGAAGGCAGCGAGTGGTGGGAAGACGATTCGCTGGAGTGGAGACTGCAGCAACAGGACCTACAGGACGATCCGACTACGGAGGAGGAGACGCACCGAGAGATCCAGGGTCTGCGAGAGGGACTACGACGCCAGGCGGCATCTCCAGACGTCAGGCAAGAACCGGAGGCGGTCGGGAAGCGATCCCTGGGGACGGAGAAGCTGGAGAGGGAGCAGAGGAAGCCGCCGGAGCGAGAGCAGAGGAAGCTGCCGGAGCAGGAGCGGAGGAAGCTGACGGAGAGAGAAGGGAGGAATCATCTAAGCCGGGAGGCCACCGACATCGCGATTCGCCCAGCCACTCCCCCGGAGGGGCGTGGCTTCGCGAGGTACGTTACCGTATAGCGGGCTGGGTGGGGAGGAGGACAAGGCGATATTAGCCTTCCCCGCATCACTAAAACCACGGCATTAACCCTTGTGAGTCTTCCCCCCCCACTAGTCACGAGCACAGTAACATATCATAGTCACGTGTGTTTGTTGCGTTCACAAGACGTCCCTCACTTCACGTCCCACCGGGTGATTGGGTATCACAAAGAAAGGCAGTGAACCTAACGTGCTTTTCCTGTTTCTTCCACATACCGACGGAGAGGAGGGCAAGACGGAGCCTGAAGGGGGAGAACGAAGACGGACATTAAAGAAAAGAAGGGAGGAAGGTGTTCTTTCCAAGAGTCGAACAGAAAGAAGTCGTTCCCCAAGGAAGTCTGGTGCAAGACTGAAGTGTACTGACCAACTCTTGTCCAAAATAAAACCACTTCATACCATCACAAAAACACGTCTCTTGCCTCTCCCTACTGCCCCGGTTACAATCCCCAATCCCTAGCTCCGTTCCGCCGACCTCTCCCTTGCCACCGTCCTTCGCATCCGAAGAACAACCACCGGCGGCAGATCCTTCTCCCACCTCGCCGCCAAGACCTTGAACACCCTCCCACTGAGCCTGGGACAGACCCAAGACCTGCTGACCTTCAGGAGGCTACTCAAGACCTGGCTTTTCGACCAGTAGCGCCCCCCCCCCCCCCCTTCCCCCGCCCCCCAGCGCCTTGAGACCCTCATGGGTAAGTAGTGCGCTCTACAAATTCTTCATTGATTGATTGACTCCACAACATTCCATTCCAGGGTACTCCACAACACTTAACACCACTCCATGACACTCCACTCTGACCTCTCCACTCTGCGCCACTCCTCTCTACTACATACCATTCCACTCTATTCCATTCCACTATACAGCAACTACTCCCCTCTACGACACTCTCCTCTAATTTGACATTACACTTCAATCCACTTTACACCACTTCATGACAATCCAATCTGAGATTCTGCTCCACTATACGCCACTTCACTCTACACCACTCCACTTTGTGCCACTCCACCCTACGACACTCTACTTCACTCTACAACACTCTACCTCACGCATCTCCTCCAATTAACAACATTGCACTCCACTCTGACACTCCACACCACTCTTCTACGCCTCTTTGTGCTACTCCATTTTGCTACTCCACTCTACAACTCCACTCTACAACACAGTACTCCAGTCTATTCTATGCCACTCCACGCTACTGTACGACACACTGCTCCATGCCACTCTACACTACTCCACCTCTGCGCAACTGTGTGCCATGCCACTCAATTTTCTACTCAACTCTGCACCACTCCACTCTACCCCACTCTATGCTGACACTCTACTCCACGCCACTCCACTCTGACATTCTACTCCATCGCTCATAGGGCTCTTCACAGGCTTGGTCCCATCTATCTGCAGAGGAGGTTTGCTTTGTACACACCAGGAAGGCAGCTGCGCTCGTCCGCGCAGCGGTTGCTACAGGCTCCCAGGTTTAATCGCCACAGACTGGGTGGTGTTTCATTTTTGCGGAAAGCCAGTTTGGCCTGGAACATGCTTCCTTGGGCGCTCAGGTGTATCCAGGACCTCCTGCTCTTTAAGAAAAAACTGAAAACGTTGCTTTTCTAGAGGATGTTCTGTGCTCTTTCTGGTTATTTCCTTTTGTTAGTGCCGGGATACTTTCGAGTAGCTGTGTGCTTTATAAATCTAATGTAACATAACGCCATGCCATGCCACTCTACAACACTTCACTCTATGACACTCTACTCCACTGAGTACCTCTCCACTCAGTCCCACTCCAGTCAATTACACTCCACTCTACCCCATCCTACGCCACTCAACTCTACTTTATGCCACTCCACCCAGTGCCAGTCCACTCTACAACTCTCTACTCCACTGTACTCTACTCCTCTACACCACTCCACTCTGCTCTGTGCCACTCCACTCTACGCCACTCCACTATACGCCACTATACGCTCCACAACACTCTAATCCACAACATTCTACTCTGCAACACTCCACTCCGTGCCACTTCACGACCTGCCACTCCACTCTACTCCAGGACTCTCTATGCCACTCCACTCTGACACTTCACTCAACAACAATCCACTCCACTCTGAGATTCAACTCCACTCTACGATACTCCACTCTACAACTCCACTCCATTCGAAGCCATTCTACTCCACTCTGCTCTTCTATAATACTCCATGCTGTGTGACTGTATGTCACTTCTCTCTACGACACTTTATACGACTGACACTCTGCTCCACACATGGCACTCTGTGACACTCCACTGTACTCCACTCCACACCACTTAGTGCCACTCCACTCTACATGATGCCACTTCCTTCATACCCATTTTCATTCATTAGAATTATGTTTGTTATGTCGTGTTATTTTATTTGATAAGACTCCTAAATCATCCGGGGAGGGGTATCTTACGAGTCACAAACCTCAAGTTGGTAGAAACTACAAAAATATGAACAAGCATTTGCAATGCAATAGGTCATGCATTCACGCTAGTTTGAGCTATTAGCATTGTAAATGACAATGCCTTTTATTTATATTTTGGGTTTTAAAACAAAAATAAAAGGCATTGTCATTTACAATCCTAACAGCTTAAACTCTGCCACATATTTGCACTCTGCCCTCTCCTGCCTCATAATTGCAGTGGCCCTCACCATAATGTACGTCCCAGAATGAGAGCTCTGAAGTGAGACATATATATTGAACAGTGAGTGTGGGTGTGAGAAAAGATAAGGCACTGCTTCTTTTAGACGAATGGATTGGTTTCAAGGAGTGCGTTTTCGGGCTTTATATGTTATGCATCATTTATGTAATCAGCCTCACCCTCTTTACCAACAGAAAGGGTGCTTCAGATATATTGAGGTCAAAGGGCAAACACCCCGACTGACGCAGATCAAAGCACCTCAGAATAGTGAACGGACAGCAACTTCACCTCAAAGGAGGCATCGCCTGTCACAAAATGAATGGATCCGTGCATCGGCTGAATTTCATCTCAATGGAAGAAACAGGAGTTGTTAATAAAACGCACAAACAGCAGCTGCTCTTTTCACAGTGGTACAATAACTGGTTCTTGAACCCCTTCGATGCTTGTGACAAGGTCAACTCTTCATGGGTTTTACCTGCCCTGTGCTTATGACGAGTTGACCTTGTCGCAAACAATGGGATTTAGAAAATTGCAGCGCACAGCGGGAATGTTGCCTAGCTAAGATGTGGTTAATAGGCTGCCTCGGAAACTGTAGAAAGAACAGAAACCTTCCTGGCTGTTACCGACTTGCATGCAAAATGCATGAGTAATCTTCTGCCCCTCTCCTCTTTCGGCATGGGTCCAGTTTCTGTCGAAAACCCTGTACCCTGAATATAAAATCACCTTGCCTACAAAGGGCTTGGATAAGCAGAGTCTGTGCAAAACACATCCTGACATGCAGCATAACAAAACAAACTCGCTGTGGGGAGCGGGGTCGGGAGAATGAGAGTCGCCACGAGTTGGAGTCTATCTTTAACCGTTTTTATTTGGTTTGACAATATCGGGGTAGTCTCAAAAGGGGGTTCAAGAACACAAAGTCCAGTAGGGTACACAACACAAGCTTGGAATCTCTCCGTTGGGGAACTTCCGGGGTCTTCGGTTCCTGTCTTGACTCAACCAGAGATGGCCGCTGGTCCGGAGATACGCTCGGGAAAAGGAAAAGAAAAGCAGCCACGTTAGGGGCTGGGGTCGATATGTACAACAGGTGAGAGGAGGGTAGGGTAGTGAGGGATCACCAGGGTGCTACCACCATCTATAGCAGTCTATGAGTGTAGGCGGACGGCAAGGTACGGCGATAGTGACCACCCTCAGGCTACCCCGTCCCACCCCGTGATTTAAACAATCCCTGAAAACGCCCTCGTACTTGTGGAGCCACACTTCTCCCCTGGAAGTGTGGCGGGGCGGCTCGTGGTAACGTTGGCCTCCTGGCTTGTCGAGTCTCTGCTCCAGGGGTCCCAGAAGCGGTTTCGCGATAGTTCTTCCTTCTTCTTCCGTGGTGTCCTCCTCGTGCTTGGCGTCTTCCTCGTGCTTCGGCTGGCGTCCCAAAGGTTCCGCGCCGACAATCCAAGACGGGGCTTCCTTAAACGCCCCCAGCTCATCCGATTGGACAGTGGCAGATGACGTCCGGTCACCTGATTGGTCGACTGCTGGAGGTGCCGGAGAACACGCCCCCAGCGTCACAGAAGGTGGATACAGAGACGGATGTACTGGAGGCAGAGCCGGGGAAACCCAGGAAACGTCCAAAGGATCCTGCGGACGGGGTGGAAAGGAAGAAACGTTAGCAGGTACACCCCGTCCGTCCGAGTCAGGGAGCTCATCCAAGTCAGGGAGCTCGGCTTCGTGACACATCCCACCCCCAGGATTGACCCGATCGGGGGGAATCGGATAACGGGACAGAAAGTCAACATTCCCCTGCAAAGAACCCTTTTGGTGACGGACCTCAATCTGGAAAGGCTGCAGGGCCAAGAACCAACGCAGGATGCGATCATTGTTCCCTCTGTTCCGTTGGAGCCAGGTCAAGGGAGCATGATCCGTATACAACACAAACTGCCTCCCTTCGAGATAGTATCTCAACTTTTCCACTCCCCAACGGACAGCCAGGCATTCCTTTTCAATCGTAGAATACGCCTGCTCTCTAGGAAACAGCTTGCGACTGATAAAGAGCACAGGTCTTTCAGCCCCATTCTCATCCTCCTGGGAAAGAACCGCTCCAATGCTAACCCCAGAAGCGTCCGTCTGGAGGATGAGCGGTTTGAGGAAGTCAGGAGAAATGAGAACAGAGGAAGAAGTCAAAGCGTCCTTTAAAGTCTGGAAGGCCGAAGTCTGCACAACAGAAGGAGTGGGGAGTGCAGCAGACTTAATGTTCTTCCCGAGGAGGTCAGTGAGAGGACCGGCCAGACTAGCAAACTGAGCAATGAATCGGCGGTAGTAACCCACCAACCCCAAGAAGGCCCTGAGTTCTTTTTTTGTAGAGGGGTAGGGTAATGCTTTGATCGCTTCTAGTTTCTCAGTCTGGGGTTTAATCTGACCGTCCCCTAAAAGGTACCCGAGATACTTGACCTGCTGGAAAGCAAATCGGGATTTTTTTGCATTAATGTGGAGATTGGCATCTTTTAGACTTGTCAATATATTCCCAAGGTGTTTCAAATGGTCATCCCATGTCTTGCTAAACACTACAATGTCGTCTAGATAGGCCGACGCATAGCGTAAGTGCGGTGCCAGTAGTGTATCCATGACCCTCTGAAACGTTGCTGGCGCCCCATGCACCCCAAAGGGAAGTACCGTGAAGTGGTAATGACCAGAAGGGGTTGAGAAGGCCGTCTTTTCCATGACTTTAGGAGCAAGGGGTATCTGCCAATATCCCTTTGTGAGGTCTATGGTGGTGATGTACCGAGCCTCCCCAAGGCGTTCCAGTAGTTCATCGACCCTAGGTAAGGGGTATGCGTCTTGTTTAGACACCCGGTTAACGGCCCTGAAGTCGATACAAAAGCGGATACTACCGTCCGGCTTCGGTACCAAGACCACCGGTGAGCACCAGTTACTGTGGGAAGGAACTATGATCCCGGATTTCAGCATACTGTCTACCTCAGCCTGGAATGCTAAGCGTCTTGCCTCTGGGATTCGGTAGGGCTTTTGTTTTACCACTGTATTGGGGAGAGTAGGAATACTGTGTTCCGCCAAGTGGGTACGGCCCGGTTGATCCGAGAAGACTTCTGTATGAGACAAAAGTAGGTCTTTAACTTCTTGTTGCTGGGTAGCAGACAGATCAGGATTGATAGGAGCAGCACTGACTGTATGGTTTGTATCGAGTACAGGAGACGCCACATTGACTGACTGGGGGGGTTTCCCTAACCATTTTTTAAGTATGTTGACATGATACATTTGGGTTTTGCCTCTTCCTAACTGTACCAAGTAGGTAGTGCGTCCTATTTTCCTCAAAATTTTGAAGGGTCCCTGCCACTCCTTCCTCATTTTATGTGTAGAGGAGGGCAATAGAATCAAAACCCAATCGCCTACATCCAATACCCTCCACTTCGTACCACGATCATAAAGGGTTTTCTGTTTGGTTTGAGACACTGCTAAATGCTCGTGAGCAAGTGTCCTAAGTTTGTGTAGCCGGCTCTGTAGTTGCCTGGTGTAATCCAATAGAGCTTCAGCTTCCTGTGCTCCCTCGGTTTCCCAACTATCTTTAGTGATTTCAAGAAGCGTTCTAGGGGGTCTCCCAAACAACAATTCAAATGGAGAGGTCCCTAGACTAGACTGTTTCTGACTACGGAGCACAAAGAGGGCCAGAGGCAGTAACTGATCCCAGTTCTTCCCATCACCAGACAACAATTTCTTTAACGTTAGCTTAAGGGAGCCGTTGTATCGCTCAACCAAGCCGTCTGTCTGGGGGTGATACACATATGTCTTAATGTGTTTGATGTTTAATTGTACGCATACCTGTTGCATCAAACGGGAAACAAAAGGGGTGCCCTTATCGGTAACAATCTCCCTAGGAAAACCCATACGAGAGAATACCTCAACTAACTTCTGGGCTATCGCTGCTGAAGTGGCTGCTTTAAGAGGAAAAGCCTCGGGATATCGCGTGGCGTAATCAACCAAGACCAGGGCGTACTGGTGTCCTCGTGAGGATTTCGGCAAAAGGCCGATTAGGTCCATTCCTATGCGATCAAATGGGACCCCTATAATAGGCATGGGTACCAAAGGGACAGGAGGAGGAGTATAGGGGTTCCGTTTCTGGCATATTCTACACTCCTGACAATATTTTTGGACTTGGGCGTAAATACCTGGCCAAAAGAAATGTCGCAATATGGACTGACCCGTTTTTTCCACCCCAGAGTGGCCACCTAACAGATGAGCATGACCAAAAAACAATATCTGATCACGGAAATCATTCGGGACCAGCAGTTGAGGTTCAGCGTCAGCTTTGGCGAGTCTATAAAGTAGGCCATTCTTTTCAATGAAGGTGGGATAACTTCTGGTGGACGGATCTTGTCCGTTTCGTGCAACCTGCCATGCGTTTGTGAGACTTACATCGTTCAATTGAGCAGTCCTGAAATGGGTGTCCCTGGCCCAGGGTTCTGCGGCTAACAAGGTATCACGGGGAAGGGACAAGTGATGAAGTGTATCTAACAACAAAGTGCTAAAGGACGGGTTATCTGTCCCTATGATTATGGGTTCGGGTAGACCAGCCATAACCCCTACGACAACTTCCATGCTTTTCCCTGAAGGTGCGTACAACGTGACTTTGGCTACAGGATGTTCCTTAACGTCCCCATGGACACAACGGATACTGACCCGCCTCCCCCAATGAGAGAGCTGTGGTCTACCAGCTCTTCTCTTATAACTGAATGTTTGTAGCCGGAATCCAACAATGCTCTTATACTAGTACCGTTCAGAGAGACCCGTACATAGAAAGTGGTTCCGGTTTCTTGAGCATACAGGATGGACCTCGGAGCATAGCTCACGTCCATGGGTTTGTCTTCTCTTTCTTTCTTTTTCCTACAGAACCAAGCAATATGACCCCACTCTCCGCAGTCATAACATTGAGGTCCTGAGTTTGGAAGTTCAGGTCGTTGGAACCGCACCTTTGGTGGTTCTGAAATTGGTTTTTGGAACTTTTTGTCGGTTTTGACAGGTGGCAAGACTTTAGTGGGTTTCTCAGGTTCCCTCATGTAAGGCTTACCCTGAGCCCGGGCGTAACAAGTCGCCATTTCTATAGCATGCTCCAATGTTAAACCCGCATGTTGTTTAAGCCACCTCTGCGTGCTATAGGGAAGAGCCTCGATGAACTGTTCAAGATACACTTTGTTCATAATGGCATCTATGTTTCCTTCATGGGGCTTTAGCCATAAGTCCGCAGATTCCTTTAACTTGAAAAACAAGGTTTTGGGTAAATCCTCGGGAGACCCTTTTTCTTGACGAAACCGAAGTCGATGTGTTTCCTCGTCTACCCCCAACCTATCGAGGATATACTGTTTCACAATCGCATAAGCAGTGGTTCCATCCCGGTTCACTGTCTGATACGCTGCCTGGGCCTCACCAACTAACAAAGGCGCTAAATAGAAAGGCCACCTATCTCCAGGCCAGGAACTGGCTCTTGCAGCTCTCTCAAAGTTCAAAAAGAAAGCAAGGGGGTCCTCTCCTGGACTAAATTTCTGTAGCAGTACAACAGTGCCTGGTGGTGGGGCTGTAGCCCTTCCTTGTCCTAACACAGTCATTAGTTGTGTTTGTCCCTCCGCCAATTTTAGTATGTTATCTGACTGGGTCTGAATGGCTTGGGAAAACGCAGTCCTCTCTGCTTCCATTTGGGTTAGTATATTTTCCATTCTTTATCGGATGGCGTGGTTCACTATTTGATCCGAGTCACGGCATCACTTGTGGGGAGCGGGGTCGGGAGAATGAGAGTCGCCACGAGTTGGAGTCTATCTTTAACCGTTTTTATTCGGTTTGACAATATCGGGGTAGTCTCAAAAGGGGGTTCAAGAACACAATGTCCAGTAGGGTACACAACACAAGCTTGGAATCTCTCCGTTGGGGAACTTCCGGGGTCTTCGGTTCCTGTCTTGACTCAACCAGAGATGGCCGCTGGTCCGGAGATACGCTCGGGAAAAGGAAAAGAAAAGTAGCCACGTTAGGGGCTGGGGTCGATATGTACAACAGGTGAGAGGAGGGTAGGGTAGTGAGGGATCACCAGGGTGCTACCACCATCTATAGCAGTCTATGAGTGTAGGCGGACGGCAAGGTACGGCGATAGTGACCACCCTCAGGCTACCCCGTCCCACCCCGTGATTTAAACAATCCCTGAAAACGCCCTCGTACCTTGTGGAGCCACACTTCTCCCCTGGAAGTGTGGCGGGGCGGCTCGTGGTAACGTTGGCCTCCTGGCTTGTCGAGTCCCTGCTCCAGGGGTCCCAGAAGCGGTTCCGCGATAGTTCTTCCTTTCTTCCTCCGTGGCGTCCTCCTCGTGCTTGGCGTCTTCCTCGTGCTTCGGCTGGCGTCCCAAAGGTTCCGCGCCGACAATCCAAGATGGGGCTTCCTTAAACGCCCCCAGCTCGTCCGATTGGACAGTGGCAGATGATGTCCGGTCACCTGATTGGTCGACTGCTGAAGGTGCCGGAGAACACGCCCCCAGCGTCACAGACGGTGGGTACAGAGACGGATGTACTGGAGGCAGAGCCGGGGAAACCCAGGAAACGTCCAAAGGATCCTGCGGACGGGGTGGAAAGGAAGAAACGTTAGCAGGTACACCCCGTCCGTCCGAGTCAGGGAGCTCATTCAAGTCAGGGAGCTCGGCTTCGTGACACACGCATTTTGCAATACAATCGCCGCATTTGTGCTTTAACTGTAACATCTTAAGCTAAAGCGTGGGTGCCTCGATTACTTCAAAAGTAAAGAAATAGATTTTTTTTCTATTTCTTTACTTTTGAAACACCCCCATTTAGCTTGAGATGTTTACAGCCAAAGCACGAGTGCCGCAATTGAAACCAAAGTAAATAAAGAAAAAGAAAAAAGCGGACGCAAGTTTTTTTCTCTCTATTTTGGTGTCAATCGCCACACTCGCACTTTAACTTAAATATCTTTAGCTAAAGCGTGTGCCACAAATGGTTCAAAAGTAAAGAAATTGAAAAAAACGTTTTTTCTTTTGTCTTTACCTTTGAAGCAATCGTGGCACCTCGCTTTAGTTTAAGATGTTTACAGTTAAAGCATGAGTGTGGCAATTGAAACCAAAATAATTTAAAAGAAAACAAGGCACAAATACATTAAAGCTCACCGGTCACAACAAAAAAAAAAGTGCGTGCAACGGCAGAATAAGCAAGCAACGGAAAACGAAAGAGTTCCAAAACAAAGACTTCATTAAAGCTCACCAGTCGCATCAACAACAAAAAAACATGTGCGTGCCCAAGCAGAAGGAGCAAGCAACGTAAAAGGAAAGAGTTCCAAGACAAAGACTTAATTCCACTAGCAGCAGTCGTTAGGCGGTGCAGGAACTAAAAAATGCATTAACCTGTCAAAACTAAGAGATTGAAGCAGACAAGCAAACAAACCAATAAAAGCCAATCGGTGGAGTTTCCCCACATATACTGATTACTGCATGTCTCGGAGAGACAGCGCATGCGCTGCCTAGGCTCAATCTAAAAATGGACAACCACTTTGAAAAAAATCCTCAAAAACCATAGGAAAAAATACGGTAATGCATAGTAAATCTTCTGTTTGTGCCATAAAATATTCTTTCCCGCACAGCACCAACAAAAATACACGAAACTATTGCTATATTGTGCCAGTGTTTCGTTTTTTTTTCCAGCGGGATCCATAAATCATGAGTACCTTTAAAATCCCCATAATGGTGGGGGAAAATGATGCAATTTTGGTACAAATACTCTTTGTGGAAACAGTGTTATAAAGGCTTAACTGCAGAGTGCCCCAAACATCAACCAAGGGCTCAGCAAGGGAGTAGGTTTAACTTTCTTTTAAAACCAGTCTAAATAATAAATAAGGCCTTTCTAGTGCCATAGGGCTCCAGAGATTATTGAAGAAAAGTTTTTGTCTTCAAAATAAGTGCTCGAAGGATCTAAAGATGGGTTTAGCTCTTAAGTGTTTATGAATTCAACAAAGATTTCTATGACGGACAAGCAGTATTATAGGTAACAAATCTTTTCTTCCTTCCCATTTCACTCTTCTCATGCTTCATTCCCATTTTTGCTGCATCTCCTTCATGTCCGCACTTCTGCTTAGATTCTGTCTGTCTAACAAATTGCAAATTATTGAGTCAAGTTTACCTTATTGTAGCTAATCTACTGTGGAACCTATATTCAAATAAGGAGAAAGTCATGCATTAAAATACAATATCCCGGTGGACAAAATAATTTTAGTATCTGAAAGAGACAGTTTATTATGGATTCCTCACCTTAGAATTACCCACAGGCATCAGACTGGATCCGGAGAATGTTTTCCTCATCAGTAACGCTGCGCGTTTATAAGTGGTGTCGGTCGACTCCGCGTTCGTCGTTTGCGTCATGGTCACCGGAATGACGTTGCTGTATCTACTTAGACGCCGCCCTCGCGCGCTGACGTCAGTTCTTTCTTTTTACGTGTCGGCCAGCGCAGATCCGGAGAGAGTGGTACCTAGAGTCCCTTTTTGTCTCTCTTTTTGTGACTTTTGTCGACTTCTTTTCTCAAGTCTTCCGACTTCTTGTGCAGGGATGTCATCTCAACGGACCGGCTTCAAGCCTAGTGGCTCCTGCCACAAGCTGATGTCGGTAACAGACCCCCATATTTTGTGCATCTGGTGCCTGGATCGCGACGACGATCTGAAGTCATACTCCGACTGTCAGGCCATGGCCCCGAATTCTTTGCGGGATCGGTCTCTAAAGCTTCTAGAGGCCCTGCATTCAGCTCTGCGCCACTCGAGGTCTCGGTCGAGAGGGTGTTCGCGGGACCGGTTGCACAACCATCACCACCAGTCTTCGTTGAAGTCTTCGTCTTCTGGTAGAAGAAGGCGAAGAAGCATTGCCGTTCTTCACGTTCTCCCCGTCCGTTGGCCGATGCGTGACAAGGCAGGTAGTCGTCCGGCTCTGCCTGCGGAGCATGTTGAGTCGACTCTGGCCTTCCCTCCTTTTCCGAGACCCGGAGCGACCCCTGCCCAGCTTCAACGCTTTTACGAAGTCTTGCATTCTATCTTCGCTCAGCCCGACTCTGCCGGTGCGCCTTCTCGGACCGCAGACTCTGTTGGGGATTCTTGGCCTTCGATGGTGGTTTCGGGCCTCTGCGCCGCAGGGCTACCAAAAATTCAGGCCAGATTCCGGATCTGCGCCAGCCGAGTTTTTGACACCTCCGGCACCGAATCCAGTGACGACACCCCGCCTCCTTAGACGCCGGTTGTGTCTCCAGCTAGCGTCGACCTCGGCCTCCCCCTTGATGAGGACATGGAGCCGGACCGACTTTGTCCGACGTCGGTACCGGCGTCTACCGGTACTTTTGTACCCCTGTTCTCTCCTGATGTTTCCTACGACCCTGAATGGCTCACAGGAGAGGGTGAGGAGGACTGGGAGGGATATGTGGACCCTCTTGCAGACCAGTTGGAGGAACTGGACTGGAGAGAGGAGTTGGGCGAGGCCAGTGGTTGGGATACCTCCCCAGACATTGGCATGCTATCTCCCCCTACTGTGGCTACAGAAGAGAGTGCATTGTATGCAGTGGTGTTCGGTCAGGACAAACCTCCTGACAGAGATGCTTCAACCGGCAGCGGCCTCCCCAGAGGCCTTGCTGCCTTTTAATGAGGCCCTTACGGACATCCTTTAGGGCACTTGGTCCACGCCCAATACAGGGGCTCTTGTGGACAGGTTGATTGCCCAACGCCACTGCCCGGCTGACCCCATTTTCCTTTCTTCCTATCCTACCCTGAGAGCTTGGTAATCCAATCCTCAATGTCCAAGAGCGCATTCCCTAACGCACCCCTTGATAGGGAATCCAAGAAGCTGGACCACCTTGGGAAGATGTTTTTTTCCTCCAGCTTGGGACTGCGGTCGGTGAACAACGCATGTCTATTGGGCCATTACTCCTGCTCGGTGTGGGACACGGTTGGGCAGGTGCTGCCACAGTGCCCGGAGGAGGCCCGGGCTGTGCTGTTGCCAAAGGGAGAGACACAGCGAAGTTCACCATCTGGCGGGGGCTTGACATCGCCGACTCACTGAGCAGGACGATTTCCACATCCTTGGCATTAAGACGCTGTGCCTAGTTGAGGTCCACTGGCTTTTCGGCGGATGTCCAAGCAACAATTTTGGTCATGCCCCTTGATGGCCGTTGCCTGTTTGGCAATAACGCGCTCGAGTGCTTTAAGGATTCTAGGGCTAAGGCCAGATCCTTAGGCCTCGCTACCACCTCCCGCCCAGCGCAGTCCGCTTTTCGCCACTTTTGTGGCTATGGAAGGGGTTCGCCGCCACGTTCCACCGAGAGCCACAGGCCTGCGCATGCTGTACAGCCTCTCGGCCGGGTACGTGGATCCCACCGCCATGGGTTGGGGGCCAGCGGGAGGGCCATTCCACCAGCGCCCCCTCTGCAGCAGCCTGCAAACCCTCCTAGTCTGACCTTTTAGGCCCATCAATTGCCAGTGGGTGGCAGTATTCGCCATCACCTCCCCCTGCCCTCCCCGGACACCCTCCTGCCCCCCCTCCACCCACACTGGCTCAACGTCCCGTCGGACATGTGGGTTTTGCAGATAGACCGAAGGGGCTACGCCCTCCCTTTCGAGACTACCCCTCCATCCGTGGACCCCAATTACACCGCATGTCAGAGGATCACCTGGCCCTTCTCCAATAGGAAGTCACGGCTCTCTTGGCCAAAGGAGCCATTGAACGCGTTCCTGCCCCAGAAATCGGTCATTGTTGTTATTCTCACTACTTCCTGGTCCCCAAGAAGGACAAGGGCTTGTGTTCTATCTTGGATCTTAGGGACGTCAACCGCTTCCTCTGGAATGAGAGGTTCAAGATGTTGACACTGGCTCAGGTCCTGTCTGCTCTCGACCGTAGTGGTGTTGGACTTGCCCCTTGGGTATTCACAAAAGAGATAGCGGTGGTTGCGGCACATCTGCACAGATCAGGGTTTCCATTGTTCCCATATCTCGACGACTGGCTGTTGAAGGCGGGCGCGCCACCAGGCTGTCGTCACCCACCTCCAGACCCTGGCCGACCTCCTGCGTTCGCTAGGGTTCACCATCAATGTGCCGAAGTCACACCTGATCCCATCTCAGAAGCTCCTTTTCATTAGACCGGTTCTAGACACATTGCAGTTTTGGGCTTATCCTCCCGAGTATGGGATATTCGGGCTATGATTCAGATATTTCACCCTCTATCTGAGGTGCCGGGTTTTTAGAGACCCGGTGGTACCAGGGGACCACACCCGAAGACCTCTGAGTTCTCCCTGTTCTGGACTTTACAGAAACACAGAGTCTTCTAGTTGAAGTCAATGATCGAGTTTTATTGGCTGCAACCAAGTAACATGCGTCCTAGAAGTACGACAACACGGGCCGTAAGTTCTCAGGAGACTGTTAGTTTTTACAGAACCAGCCTTTTCCTTATATACATAAATAACAGCTGCAGGCAAGAATTCTTGAGTTTATGATATGGCTATACAAATATTTCTACAATAATACAAAGAGCGAAGTCATGCTGGTCAGCACATATTTTAGATGTCCAGTTTGTGATGGATTACCCCGCCAGATCCAGAACTCCCATCAGATATCAATGAAACACCAATAAAGTCGGGTACCCTCCCATCATAAAACGGGTCATAAACAAGAATCATGGACAGGTGTATGTGTATGGAAAACAGGGTCTGTATGTAGTGGATGGTTTATGACATGTTGTGCCTTGATGATATCTTGCTCGGCCACTGGGCGAGGAGCTGCCCAAACAGGCTTGACTGGAGGCAGCTTCGGCCAGGTCATGGGGAAGTCAGCTACAAAGGACGTGTCCTTTTAGATCAAGCTCGGCTTTAATCAATTGACTTATATGAGGGCAAGTCACAAGATGGATGCCGTTTACAAGATGGAGTCTGAGGGTTCGGGATTGAAACTACGATTTAAGGGTGTTAGCATCACTCAATCGTGACGCAAATGCATAGGGATAATGCCCTAATCATTACCGGTTCGTAGATACCAAATTGGTCATGGTACGACGATATTTTGTGACACGAGTGTTGGACCTCGATATCTGTAAAACAGCGGGGTCCGGATTTGCAACACCACAGACCCTCCTTTTGCCCTCATATTAGGCAATAACTCACGCTAATCTGAGTCCAAATCTGTATTGATGAATTCACGGAGATGCTGCTGTAGCATCATTCTGTTGCTCAATTCGTCCCTTGACACAGGCTTCCTTACACATGAAGTGGCGCAGAGGCCACATATTGCAGGAGCGCACTGCACAAACAGGCAGAACATAAACAGAACGGCTAAGATCATCCCGATGAAGATCAGAGTTTTCCATCCCCAGGCAGAGATCAGTTCCCAGAACCACCCTAGCAGAGACCAGTCTCCTTTCTCCATGTGAAGGGAATCAGAGATTTTGTGTAATTTGGAGATGGCCTGGTATACCGTCGGAGCATTATCGGGGATGAAAATGCAGCAACTAGATTGGATCACTCTACATACACCACCACGGTCTGCAAGTATGACATCTAGGGCAACCCGGTTCTGAAGGGTCATAAGTCGATCCGACTGAAGCTCAGCTGTCAAGTTGCTAAGGGCACCGGCCGTTTCAGTCACGGCGGATTCAACTATTCTCGTCAATTGTCGAATGTTCCTGCTGTTCACCATGGGCCCCCAAAATGGCAGAAAACCCTTTGCGAAGTCTCCAAACTCCTGACCCGCAGTGTCGTCTTGACTCACGACACCCCTAACTTTCCTTGTCCGATGGTAATCTGCCCGGGCCGTGTAGGTGGGTGGCAGCAGAAACGAGATGAAACATGTACCCGAGAAGTCAGGGGGCAACCATGTGTAGGCTTTGTCATGGCAGACGAAATAGGTGCCTTTAGCCGCCAAGAATGGAGGGGAAGTTCGGGAGGCAAACACATACGTCTCCGTGCATATGCTCTTCCCCAACTGCGCTTTGGGATCCCTGCCAATACCTTGCAGACATAAGTGACCTCGGTGGGGTACTATCCAGACTGGGGAGGATTTCTTTGATTGCTGGCTCTCACTTAGGGAAATCCCATACTTGGTGATGTTCCACCTGCTGTATGGGGTAAACTCATCTTTGGGAGTTGCTCTAATCGTGTCAATATCTCTACTCATATTTCGGATCCCTGCCACTAGTGCCTTATTGTTGGAGTTCTCCCCTCGAACGTATGGTTCAAGGGAATACAGGAACATGGTCTGAAAAGCCCACAGAGAACCGAAGTAACTAAATGGCAGGACAAAGTAAGGGATGCCCTTATCTGTAGTGTGTGGCATGAGTCCGCATATCCAACAGTTCGATGTGTTCATTATAGACTGGTGCTGGTGTAGGAGCTGGATAAAGGAGTTATTTACGATTTCTAGTCTTCTGGCAGACTCGTGTTCAGGTAGAGGGTGAAAGGAGTGTGTGGGAACAGTAGGAGGAGGTGCGAGCTGTGTGTTGTGTATGAATGGAACTCGAAAAATGGACAGAGCATAGCCGGTTAAAAACATTATTATACTACACAACATTAAGATGCTTAACACTAGAGTTCGTCTTCTTGCCATTACAGTACATATTTTCTTTTCAAAGGTCATGTGTCTAGCAGGTCTCTCAACCCCTGGAAACTCCATCCTCTGGTTGCTGCCCGCGGTGGGAGGTTGCTTCTGCCAAGATGTGCGCTCTGTCCAGTCCGGGGTAATTCCCTCAGACTGACCAGAACCGTTGACCTAGGCGTCCCCGGCTGCACTCCTCAGACTTCAACCGCGGCCCTAGCAGCAGAACCGGATGGCGGTTCGAAAATCAAAAATGAGCTAGTTCCCTGGGCGAGAGAGCTGTGAAATCAAAAATAGTTCATGGGAAAAGGGGGCAAAATCGCACAAATTCGATTATGTCAGTTCCTTGGTTTTGACCTCAGATTATATCGTTCCTTTCCAGGCACGGTGTGATCTTCAAACAATGTTTCAGGTTCTGTAGTGTCCAACTGCATCGACGGAGGCACAGATCCTTGCAAAATACAATCACTCTCTTTGTCGGTACCAGTTCCTTTTAATCGTGCATCGCTGAAGGGGACAAAACAAGGTGTAAACTCAGTTTCGGAGTCAGCGACTCCTTGCCGGACCCATCGGTCATATGGAAGGGGGAGCGGGACCCTTTTGCAATGGGCGCCGTGCACCCAGTGTTTCTTCCCGAGGACACGTACTGCAGAGCGGGTGGACAGCAAAACCTGGAAAGGTCCGGTCCAGCGAGGCTCCTCGTTCTTGGTCCGTCTGAAATTCCGAATTAGGATCCAGGAGCCGGGTTCAATGGCGTGGCCTGGATCGTCAGACGCCGGTGGAGAGGAGCTGTGGACCTGTTGATGTAAAGCATGCAGTTTAGTTGTCAGTTCGTGCAAATAATCAGACAGTGCAGGGTATTCTATTTCACTGAGCCTCCTGGGTCTCGGTACTCCCCATATATTTGCTGGGCGCCCGAACACGATCTCGTGCGGGCTAAGTCCTAATCTGGAATGGACAATCATCCTGGTAGACAGGAGTGCTAAAGGCAGGGCGTCTGGCCACTTGAGGCCTGTGCTGGCTTGGATCTTGGCCAGTTTCAATTTTAACGTGCCATTATAGCACTCTACCAATCCTGCCGATTGGGGATGATTTGCAGCATGGAACTTTTGGTGGATGCCTAGACACTCACACACTCTCTTCATCACTCGTCCCACGAATTCACTTCCGTTATCACTCCAGACAATTCTAGGCATGCCAAATCTAGGGAAGAATTCCTTGACAAGGGCTTTGGCAGTTGACAATGCAGTGTTGTTCTTAAGGGGGTACGCTTCTACCCACCTGGAGAAGGCGCAAACGACAACAAGGACATATTTCAGGTTATTGCACCTCTCCATGTGAATGAAATCGAGTTGCAAGACCTCGAACGGGTACGTTGGAGGGGCAAAATGACCAGCTGGGGTTGGGGTTCCCCTACCGGGATTGTGCTTCAAACACACCATACAATTTCTGACCAGATTCTCTGCACATTTTGGGATGCCACTATTCTGCCATACTGGGGCCAACAGCTTACATATTCCTTTCACACTGATGTGTGCCATTCCATGGGCCATCGTTACCACTGCGAGCACATAGGCGTTAGGTAACAACCATCGCTGATGTTCTGACAGTTCGACCCAACAACCATTCGCGTCTAACCTACCCTTGCTTTCTCTCCATTCATTCACCTCTTTCTCGGTAGCATCAGCTTGTATAGACTTCACGCTTTCGATGGTGTCCTCACACATACCCACATCAGGGGTCCATCTAGCAGGACCTAGGACATACATCCGACTCATTGTGTTCCTTGCAGTCTCTTTCGCGACCTCATCGGCAAATGCATTCCCTCGGCCAACATCATCTTGGATTTTCCTATGCGCACTACACTTCACAATCGCAACCTGTAGGGGCAAGGTCAGTGACTCAAGAAGGTCGTGTACTAGCTGGCCATGTTGGATTCTCACACCGTGTGACGTCAGGAACCCACGTTCACGACACAATCTTCCAAAACTGTGGGCTACGCCAAAAGCGTACTGACTATAAGTGTACACATTCACTCGTTTTCATTTCGCCAACACGCATGCTCTTGTGAGTGCGACTAATTCTGCTGCTTGTGCAGAATTCTGGGGGATGCGAGCTGTCTCTACAATCGTGTGTAATGTTGTCACGGGATATGCTGCAGTCGTATCACCATTTGGCAACTTGAAACATGAACCATCAACCCATAAATTATCATTACATTCAGGGAAGGGAGTGTCCTGCAAGTCTACTCTCCCTTTTGTCTCTTCCTCTGTCCTAAAGCAGCAATCATGTTTGTCGACCTCTTCTGTCTCTGCTGGTGGAATGGGTAGTAACGTAGCAGGGTTGAGTGTATCACACCTCTTTATGTGAATGTGGCTTGCTAATAGGGTCAATTCATAGCTGGACATTCGAGCACTAGTTAGATGCTGTGTTTTCGTCCTGTTTAGTAGGATATCTACTGCATGTGGGACCATAACGGTCAGAGTATTATTCATGACTAACCCAGCCGACTGTCGAATACAGACAGCCGCTGCGGCAGTGGCCCTCAAGCAACTTGGTAATGCCTTAGCTACAGGATCTAGAGTCGCGGAGAAATATGCACATGGGCGTTGTTTGTCCCCAAAGTGCTGTGTCAAGACTGATAATGCGCAACCTTCCTTCTCATGGATGTATAATGTAAAAGGCTTGCTGTAGTCGGGGTTGCCCAACACAGGAGCCGAACATAATGCCTCACGCAACTCATGGAAACTCGCCTGACAATCTTTAGGCCAAGGCAAAGGATTTGGGTGTGTCTTTACGCATTAATGCCAGCAAGGGCTTGGCCAACAGTGAGAAATTCGGTATCCATTGTCTACAGTATGATGTAATGCCCAAGAAGGTACGCACTTCTCTTTGTGTCCTTGGGACACTCAGTTCTGCAATTGCCTGTATTCTTTCTGGGGTCAGTCTCCTTCCCTCCTTTGATAAGATGTGACCTAAGTAGGTTACTTCTTGTCGGCAAAATTGTAATTTGGAAAGCGAGACCTTATGCTTCATGTCACATAAATGACGCAACAAGGACAACGTGGCTTGCTTGCAAATCTCTTCAGTATCTGCAGCGATCAGTAAATCATCTACATACTGAATCAGAGTCGCGCCACCAGGTAGAACAATCGTATCTAGTTGTGTTTTCAGAGCCTGACTGAATATTGAAGGACTCTCACAGTAGCCCTGAGGAGCTCGTCTGAAGCGGAAGCTTCGTCCTCCTAAATTGAAGCCAAAGATGTCTCTGCTCTCTTCAGCAATCGGGATGCTGAAGAAGGCATTCTTCAGGTCGATCACTGAAAACCAATTGGCTGAGGCTGGAACCATTGTCAATAAGGCGGTAATGTCGGGGACGACTGGAAACTGCGGTACAACGATCTTATTCACTTCCCTTAGATCGATCACAAATCGGTACACAGTGGGCTGTGAAGGATCGGTACGCTTTAAGACAGGCAAAACAGGACTGTTACAAATGTTGCCTGTAGTCTCTTCGATGACATCTTTCGCAATCAGATCGTGGACTATCTCTAGCAAAGCCTTTTCACATTCTTTTGACATTCTGTATTGGGGAATACGTGGCAACCTGACATTAGCTTTCAATGTTATGACATACGGTGCTATCTCTAAACGACCTACATCATTTGAACCATTCGCCCAAAGTACATCTGGACGAGATGACAACTCAGTCGGAATTCTTTCCTTTGACAAATACATCGGGGAAATCACTTTCTTACCAAGGGTGAGTTGTACTCCCGAAGGAGAACAATACAAAGTCGCATGTAATCTCTTCAATAAATCCAAACCTAACAAATTTTCGCCACAACCTGTTGTAAGAATGAGGGGTGCTTCTAATTCGCATGGGCCAACAGAAAGGGGCATAGGACTGGAGATCGGGTTTCTAACAGGGGCGCCAGAAAAACCTACTGAAACATTCATTTCGCCGGACAAAGGTGCGCCAGGAAGTTTTGAGTGCATGATAGAACTTTTTGTAGCACCAGTATCCAGCAGAAATGGCTCCGACACTCCGGATGTAATCACCTCGACATAAGGTCCATTCTGATCTACTGAAACTGAAACAACTCCCTCTCTTTGTCCATGGCTGTCCTAGCAATTATTGCCCTCATTCTCATTTTCTGCGTAATAGTCATCTGCATAGTACTGGGCTGACCTGGAAGATGCGTTATTCTGTTGGTCAAAGCTATTCATAGAATTCTGAGGCGGAAAAGAAATGGTATTCTGGGAGAAATTTCCACGACCCCTGCCTCTAGGAGCCTGTTGAACACCTCTACCTCTTGCGCCGGAGACACCGTTTAAACGTCGTGCAAAGCTTGGCAATTACTTTTGAAATGTCTCTCTTCTTTGCAATATGCACATTGATTCGGGCCATATGGAGAACGCTGGTGGGAAAACTCGTTTCCTTGCGCGTTTCTCGAATACTGCTGTGGTTGCTGATAATTGGGCTGACTAGGAGTGCGAGGCGGATAGGCTTGTTGGAGAAGGACCTTAGTTTTTAGTTCTTTAGTCTTCTTGTCTGACTTATCTAGCTCGTCTTTGCGTCTATTTTCATAGTACTGGGCTGTGGCTAGAATCTGTGCTGACGTGGAAACAGCCCAAGCACTCTCTGAATCTTTCAATTTATTGCACAATTCAGGAAGCAGATTATGTACAAATTTGTTTACAAACAATCTTTGGCCACCCTCGGTAGCCATGTCCTGACCACTATGATCAGTGAAAGTCTCCTCAAACCTCGTGAAAAAGTCAGACACATTTTCATCTTTCTTCTGCTTGCACGCAGATAGCTTGTCCCAATTTACACGTAATTCAGGCATTAACGTTTTCATGTACGCGATAATCCTACCAGGAAGATCTGCTATTAAAGGCTCGGGTTTAGAACCACCTACTTGTCTAGCATCAGTAGCAGTGATATTAGCCCATGAGTCACCTAGTTCTTGATCATGATCTACATGACGAATTTTACTCCATAAAGGATGCGGAACAACATTCCCAAACAACATGTCTATATCTGCTAAATTCATTATACATGAGCTGGCAGTCTGTGATAATTCCTTGTAATATCCTGCTGGGTTTTTACGGGGATCGGGTAGTGTCTGTTTGAGTGCTAAAACTTCGGATCTTTTCCAGGGGACATGTACCCATACGCGCTGGAAATGCGGTGGAACAGGCGGTTGCGCATTCGCATCACCTTCCCTCCATACCGGAGGAACCTCTCTCATGGGGTACTGTCGCGCCTTTTTCCTACCAGACACATCATCCTCATCAAACGATCTAGAGCTGTTTCCCTTACTCCTATAAGATAACAACAGATCCATTGCTTTCTCAACATCTGCGCCTATAATCATGCCTTCGTAAAATTTGAATTGCATGCGGGCTAGTTCCTGCATTCTGCGTTTTGGGTCATTGTCTTTTAAATCTTCCCAGAGGTACACACACATTTCCTCGAATACGTATCTTTGAGTGGATGGATCCCACTGACGGAAGACTTCCATAACAGACTGAACATCATATCTTACAGTATCCGTAACCCATTTGCGTGCTAACTCATTCAGTACTTCTCTTTCCTCGTAGTCGGGTAGTTGACTACGCAACTGTCTACGTTCTGGTTTAGGGGTCGTTTTAGGCGACCCAAAGAAGGGCGAGAATAGACCAGTGACAGTACTTGTCACTCTCTGTCTGACAGAAGGAGAAGCTTGCGGTGAGGCAGATGCGCCAGAAAAGACAGGCTGATGTAAAGAGGAAGTCGAGGCAGCAGCAGAGGAAGTCGAAGCAGTAGCAGACGTAGTATCGTAGTGAATAGTTGGAGCAGTAGGCAAAGTTGTAGAAGTAGAAGGAGTATGTAGCAAAGGCGGCGGCCCTTGAGAAGGCTGCGCCGGAGAAGTAGGAACCAGCTGAAGAGGAGCTGGTGCTTGTGCAAGAGCTGCTTTTCATGCGCCAGGGCGCGGTATAACAATATGTCTCGGGGGTCCAACAATAATATGGGGTGGTGAGTTCAATAAATGGGACATTAATGGATCTTTCTCGGGTGTTCCCTTTGAGTCTTGTCCCCCATGTGGTAACATCGGGTAGCATTTATCTATTGCTAGTTTCTTGCTTCTGAGCATTTGTTCACTTTCCTGCTCTTCCTCATTATCCCTGTATGCGATGGCAGCTTGTACCATCGACATGCCTCTTTTATTCTTCTTTGCTAATTTTATTTCTTTCTGTTTGGCTTCTTTGCGCCATAAGCGAAAAGAGTCAAACATCGCCGTCCGGGCTTTCTTCTTGAACAATTTGACCTCGAGGTTATCTAATATTTCTGAGTCAAAACTACCATATTGGGGCCATTTTAAAACACCATCCTTGCGGGTGTATTTTATCCACACCTCATTATATGTGATAGGACCTACTCCATGCTTTATATATAACTCGTATGTTGGAGTTCCAATTGGAGGAACCGGACACGAATCCTCTAATCGGGCGTCCTTACTACAACCAAGACAAAACAAGTTTCCAAGTCTGCTGAGACCTGGCATCTTCGCTCACTAGTCTAGCTTCAAACTTCAAGGGATTATCTAATTATGATATTGTTGTGAATACACAAACCCCTCGGTTTTGGTGCTTGCAAGAACCAATGCAAACCGTATCTCTGGGATACCAAAACTAAGAACCAAACTAAGAACCAAACTAAGAACTGGGAGACGCTCCACTTATACTTAACTGAATATTGAAGATCGGTGACGTCACTAGAAGACTCGCCTATCGTTTCGCTCTACCAAGGATCACTGGGTCCAAAACAGGGCGATAGTCAGGGCAGCAGTCCTTCCATAGCCGTCGGGACGCGGGGAACCTCGCAGCAAAGACCTTCGGAACCACGTCGACATGCAGGGGTCGCTGAAGTGGCTGGCCGTCCTCCGGAATTTTCACACGAAGCTCCTCACGAACATCTGGCTTGGACTGTCACCGCTTGATATCGCCTCGAGTTGGGCGCCAACTGAGGTGCCGGGTTTTTAGAGACCCGGTGGTGCCAGGGGACCACACCCGAAGACCTCTGAGTTCTCCCTGTTCTGGTCTTTACAGAAACACAGAGTCTTCTAGTTGAAGTCAATGATCGAGTTTTATTGGCTGCAACCAAGTAACATGCGTCCTAGAAGTACGACAACACGGGCCGTAAGTTCTCAGGAGACTGTTCGTTTTTACAGAACCAGCCTTTTCCTTATATACATAAATAACAGCTGCAGGCAAGAATTCTTGAGTTTATGATATGGCTATACAAATATTTCTACAATAATACAAAGAGCGAAGTCATGCTGGTCAGCACATATTTTAGCTGTCCAGTTTGTGATGGATTACCCCGCCAGATCCAGAACTCCCATCAGATATCGATGAAACGCCAATAAAGTCGGGTACCCTCCCATCATAAAACGGGTCATAAACAAGAATCATGGACAGGTGTATGTGTATGGAAAACAGGGTCTGTATGTAGTGGATGGCTTATGACATGTTGTGCCTTGATGATATCTTGCTCGGCTACTGGGCGAGGAGCTGCCCAAACAGGCTTGGCTGGAGGCAGTGGAGGCAGCTTCGGCCAGGTCATGGGGAAGTCAGCTACAAAGGACGTGTCCTTTTAGATCAAGCTCGGCTTTAATCAATTGACTTATATGAGGGCAAGTCACAAGATGGATGCCGTTTACAAGATGGAGACTGAGAGTTCGGGACGGAAACTACGATTTAAGGGTGTTAGCATCACTCAATCGTGACGCAAATGCATAGGGATAATGCCCTAATCATTACCGGTTCGTAGATACCAAATTTGTCATGGTACGACGATATTTTGTGACACGAGTGTTGGACCTCGATATCTGTAAAACAGCGGGGTCCGGATTTGCAGTACCACATATCCCGGGTTTCGGTCGGAATGATCCTGAGGCTACTGGGCCTCACAGCTTCCTGCATCCTGCTGGTGGACTATGCCAGGTGACATATGTGTGCTCTGCAGTGGGACCTGAAGTTCCAGTGGGCACAGCATCAGGGGACTCTTTCTGATTGCGTCCAGATCTTGGAGGGCACTGCACACCAATTGCAGTGGTGGCTAACTAACTGAGATTGGGTTAACGGCAGATCCCTCTCCCTTCTCCAACCAGAGTTCACAGTGGTGACAGATGCATCACTGCTGGGGTGAGGCGGCCTCATGGGAGAGGCGGAGATCAGAGGCCTCTGGTCTCCGGCGGAGGCCGGGCTCTATATCAATCTTTTGGGGCTTCGAGTGATTCGTCTTGCACTAAAAGCATTCCTTCCTTCTGTCTGGGGAAGAGTAGTGCTGGCGTTCACGGACAACACCACCGCCATGTGGTACTGCAACAAACAGGGCGGATGGGGTTGTGGACCCTATGTCAAGAGGCTCTCCACCTTTGGACATGGCTGGAACATCGGGGCATATCCCTGGTGGTCCAACACCTGGCAGTTTCTCTGAACGCCAGGGCAGATGAACTCAGCTGCAGGTGCCTGATGGATCACAAATGGCGTCTTCACTCGGAGGTGGTGCAAGGTCTCTTTCAGTAGTGGGGGAGAGCCTTGCTTAAATCTATTCGCCACCGAGAGAGAAGGCGCAATGTCAGCAGTGCTGCATGTTGGAATTTCCAAGAAGGCACACGCTAGGCAATGCTTCTCGTCGCGAGTGGAGTTGCGGTCTTCTATATGCCTTTCCACCTATATCACTTCTGCCTAGAGTGCTGAAGAAGATCATGCGCGACCGGGCCCAAGTCATTCTTGTGGCTCCGGATTGTGCGAAAAGAGTCTGGTATCCTGAGATCTAACACATGGCCATCGATCCTCCCATCAGACTTCCTCTTCGGGAGTATCTGGTCACAGCAGCAGGGGACGGACCTCCACCTGAACCTATCCAGCCTCCACCTCCTTGCGTGGAGATTGAGTGGTGACAGTTGACATCTTTCGACCTTCCTCCCGAAGTCTGTAATGTTATCTTTACAGCCAAGCATCCCTCCACTAAAACAGTATACGCCTGTGGAAAGAATACATTTGTTGCATGGTGCGCAGCGAAGGATGTGGATCCCCTTTCTGCCCCTCTTTCACGGAGGTTCTTCTCTTCATTTTCTCTTTGGCCCAGCAGGGCTCTGCTCTGGGCACTCTCAAAGGCTATCTTTCGGCCTCCCTTCGGATGCCTGCCCAACCTTCTCTTTTCAAGTTCCCTATTGTTCAATCAATCAATCAATCAGTGACACTTATAAAGCGCGCTACATACCCGTAGGGTCTCAAGGCGCTGGGGAGGGGGGGTGCCGCTACTGCTCGAACAGCCAGGTCTTCAGCTTCTTCCTGAAGGAGAGGTGGTCTTGGGTCAGGCGCAGGTCGGACGGGAGGGAGTTCCAGGTCTTGGCGGCCAGGTGGGAGAAGGACCTTCCTCCTGTAGTCGCTCTTCGGATGCGGGGGACGGCGGCGAGGGCGTGGTTGGCTGATCGGAGGTGGCGTTTGGGAGCGTAGAAGTTGACTCGGCTGTTGAGGTAGCTCGGGCCTTGGTCGTGTAGGGCTTTGTGTGCGTGGGTGAGGAGGCGGAAGGTGATTCTCTTGTTGATGGGGAGCCAGTGAAGGTCTCTCAGATGACCGGAGATGTGGCTGGATCGTGGGATGTCGAGGATGAGTCTGGCTGAGGCGTTTTGGATCCGCTGGAGTCTCTTCTGGAGCTTGGCGGTGGTCCCGGCGTAGAGGGCGTTGCCGTAGTCCAGTCGGCTGGTGACGAGGGCCTGGGTGACGGTCTTCCTGGTCTCTGCGGGGATCCACCAAAAGATCTTTCGTAGCATGCGTAGGATGTTGAAGCACGCCGAGGAGACGCTGTTGACTTGCCTGGTCATGGAGAGGGAGGAGTCCAGGATGAAGCCCAGGTTTCGTGCATGGTCTGTCGGTTTGGGTGCGGTGCCCAGGGCGGGAGGCCACCAGGAGTCGTCCCAGGCGGAGGGTGAAGAGCCCAGGATGAGGACCTCCGTCTTGTCCGAGTTCAGTTTCAGGCGGCTGGTCGTCATCCACTCGGCTACCTCTTTCATCCCTTCGTGCAGGTTGGCTCTGGCGGCGGCGGGGTTGTTGGTCAGGGAGAGGATCAGCTGGGTGTCGTCGGCGTAGGAGATGATGCTGAGGTGGTGTTTGCGTACGATGGCCGCGAGGGGGCTCATGTAGACGTTGAAGAGGGTGGGGCTCAGTGATGATCCTTGGGGGACGCCGCAGATGACTTCGGAGGCCTCTGACTTGTACGGTGGTAGGCGGACTCGCTGTGTTCTTCCGTCGAGGAAGGAGATGATCCATTCCAGCGCCTTGTCCTGGATACCGATGTTGCTGAGGCGCCGTGTTAGGGTGCGGTGGCAGACCGTGTCGAATGCCGCGGAGAGGTCTAGGAGGATGAGGGCCGCTGTTTCTCCCTTGTCCATCAGGGCTCGGATGTCATCGGTGGCGGCGATGAGGGCGGTCTCGGTGCTGTGTTTGGCTCGGAAGCCGGACTGTGAGGGGTCGAGGGATCCGTTCGTCTCGAGGAAGGCGGCCATCTGCTTGTTGACGGTCTTCTCGATGACTTTGGCTGGAAACGGTAGAAGCGAGATGGGGCGGTAATTCTTGAGGTCGGTGGGGTCCGCTGTTGGTTTTTTGAGTAGAGCGCTGAGTTCGGCGTGTTTCCAGCTTTCGGGGAAGATGGTGGTGTCGAAGGATGTGTTGATGATGTCTCGCAGGTGGGGTGCGATGACAGCGTCGGCCTTGTTGAAGACGTGGTGAGGGCAGGGGTCGGTTGGTGATCCGGAGTGGATGGAGTTCATCGTGCGGATGGTGTCTTCTGTGCTGATCGGGGTCCAGGCGTGGAGGGTGGTGGTGGGGGGGGGTGGCAGGTCGGTCGTGGTGTGCGTTGGTTGGTTGTTGAAACTGCTGTGTATGTCCGTGATCTTGTTGTGGAAGTATGAGGCGAGGGAGTTGCAGAGGTCTTGTGATGGGGTGATGTCGTTGTTTCCTGCGCTGGGGTTGGAAAGCTCTTTCACGATGTTGAAGAGTTCCTTGCTGTTGTGTGCGTTGTTGTCCAACCGGTCCTTGAATGCTGTTCTCTTGGCGGCGCGGATCAGCTGGTGGTGTTTCCGGGTGGCCAGTTTGTAGGAGGTCCTGTTGTCCGGTGTCGGGTCCCTTTTCCAGACTTTCTCGAGGGCTCGGCAGTTCTTCTTGGAGCTCTTGAGTTCGTCGGTGAACCATGGGGCCTTCTTGCTGGCGGGTCTGCTGGGCGGGGTCCTCAGCGGGGCGAGCTCGTCCGCGCAGATGGTGATCCACTTCGTGAGGTTGTCGGCGGCCTGGCTGGGGTTCGCTGAGCTGGCAGGAGGGTGTTGGCTCAGGGAGGTGGCGAGCTGGTCTGCTGTGATCTTGTTCCAGCTTCTGCGGGCGGTGTGTTGCTGGTGTTGGTGGGTCGTCGTTCTCTTGAAGGTGAAGTGGACGCAGCTGTGGTCCGTCCATTGAAGCTCTGTGGCGTGGCTGAAGTTGATGTCTGTGCTGGATGAGAAGACGGCGTCGAGTGTGTGTCCGGCGAGGTGGGTGGGGGTGGACACCAGTTGCTTGAGTCCCAGGTTGGCGAGGTTGTCGAGCAGGGTGCTGGTGTTGTGGTCGTTGTTGTTCTCCAGGTGGAAGTTCAGGTCCCCCAGGAGGATGTAGTCGGCGGAGGGGAGGGCATGCGGGCTGACGAAGTCGGCGATGTCCTCGCTGAATTGCGTGCGTGGTCCAGGGGGTCGGTAGATCAGGGTGCCTCTGAGGGTGGTGTTCGGGTTGGTGTGGATCTGGAAGTGCAGGTGTTCGGCGCTGGTCAGGGTGTTGTCGGTGCTGGTCGTGAGACGGATGGTGTTCCTGTGGATGATGGCGATGCCTCCTCCCATCTGGTTGGCGTTTCGGTCCCTCCGGACGATCTTGTAGCCCTCTGGGATGGCGATGGCGATGTCGGGAGCTGAAGAGGCGTTCATCCAGGTCTCCGTGAGGAAGGCAACGTCAGGGGCTGTGGCGTCTAGGAGGTTCCAGAGTTCGATGGCGTGTCTGTGGACGGAGCGGGTGTTGAGCAGGATGCACTTGAGGTGGGTGCTGCTGGAGTTCGACTTGTCGGGTGCTGGTGCGGGGCTGGTCCGGATGCAGGAGAACTTGCAGGCGTGGCAGCTGAAAGGTCCGTGGGTGTGTCGTGGTGTGGCTTGATGGCATTCTGGGAGTCGGCCGGTGTTGAGAGCGGTGAGGGTGGCGGTGGAGTACGTCAGGCGGGTCGGTCGGGCTCCTCGGGGGCCAGGGGTCCTGGCGCTGGTCGCGATCCGGTCGCGGACGGGCGCAGACGGGCTTACCTTTGGCGCGCCTTCGGCGCACAATCGGCGCGCCCGCTGCGCGTGACCGCTGCGCGTTCGCACGGTCGCCATTTAAGGCGAAGTGCGCGGGTGGGCGGGGCAGCTGGGAGGCGGGAGCGGGGAGGGTTACAGAAGAAAAAGGGGCGGGGACAAGCGGCGGTGGCGGGAAGGGAGGGCGGGGGGTGGCGCGGTAGGCGGGCAACAAGGAAGGAGAGCGCACACTTTACAATACTTTACAAAACACTTTAAAATACAAACAGGCAAAAATAAACGACAAAAAACGGGCAAAACAGAGAAAAACACAGATCGGCAAGACAAGCACAAATGCTTGACAAAACCAGGAAAAAAGCGGCAAAAAGCACTCGCAGCGGCGGCAGCCGGCAAACGAGGCTCAACGAGGCAGCAGGGCAGGCAAGGGGCACACGCAGCAGCTGGTGGCCGTGCGGCGCGGGGGTGTCCCACAAGTTTTAAACTAAAAACCTGCGCTACCCATACCACACTAGCCAACCAGTATTTCAGTACTTACAGGTACTAAAAACAAGCTATACCTGTTGGCCTTGCCAATGCTTGTCACCTGGATTAGATAAATAAGTAACAATAATGACTTTGTTGTGAATAATTATAATTGAAACTGGTTTGATTCTCAAAATATGAAACTGTTGGGTAACCATTATAAGGTCCGTGGAAGGGGTAGGTGGTCTTGGAGTGGCTCTCACTCATGTACTTCCATTCACACCACTTTCCTCTTCAGTGTCTTAGACGTTTATGCCCTTTTACTCCCCACTTCTTTCTGAAATCCTCCATCTGCATAGTTGACACCTCATCTCTTTCCTGTTAAGCAATCCTTTCCCCTTCTGCGTATACCCGCTTGGAGCCTTTAAGTCAGCTACCTTTATGATTTTTTGAATGATCTTTGTATATACCGCCATTTCTTGATGATCCTTTTGGCTCCCATGGGTCCTCGATCTTACCCGTTTTGACCGATCCTCATTGCTGCTGGACTACTACTTGTTCGCCTGACTGACCTTTTTCCTTTAGTCTACCACCCCCTTAGGTCTCCCACACCCCTCTCATCCTATACTTTCACTGTTCCACTAGATTTTTGGGGGGGATTGCCAGTCCCCAGCTGGTTAGTCTATCTCTCATTTTGGCTTCTTTGTACCCCTGAAGTACTTTCCACCTTGTCATTCTGCCTGACACTATCTGCTTTCCTTACCCCTTTTTAGGGCTCGCCTGCTGATGCGCTTCTGCGCATCGCTGGCGAAGCTCTAATGTGGCTTATCCAGTGTTTAACTACCACTGGCGATTCCACTGGCGATTTCTTGAAGTGCATGTGCTTTTTAGGTCATTGCGCAAGCGCAAGCCCTAAAAGGCGCGGGCACAATGCCACCAGCCGCCTGCCTCGCATTACCACATCAAAGGCAGCACAGCCTCCCTCCCACAAGCTTGTCAGCGTGCGCTCTGCATTTCTCCTCCCAGCGCAGTTGTCATCCCCTAATTATTCACGGCCGGCCGGCCGTACTTTCAGTTGAAACATTTACTTGTTTGTTTTGTTGCTGGCTTGTTTAAAACTGCGCTTGGTACTATACTGACTGCGTCGGGTTTGAGGCTCGGAAATTAGATTGTGAAATCCTTTTATTCACGTTTTCCCTTCCTACTCAGGTTTTCATTTCCAATCTCGGGGCCCTGCTTTCGGTTTGCTTTCTGCTCCTAGATATGCAGAGACAGGGTTTGCCTCGAGGGCTGATGTCACCGCCGTCTCTGGTAGTGGATAGACGCTGTGTGCCCAGTACTGCAATTGCGAAGACAGTAGCTTATTTTTCTGCAACTAACAGCGATAGAGTTATGTGTTGGGATTTCCTTTTTAAGTTAACCTTTCTTGTGTCAATAAATTCTTGTTTCTTTTTGTGACCTAGACAAGGCTTGTTGCATCACACATCCGGAACTGACTAGCCAGGACTGTGGAAATTCCATCTAACCACTTCCAAATAATTTTTATTAAATCGAACATTGCAGCTCGTTCAGCTCATTGCCTCCTAACAAGATGCTATCAGCAGGCTTCCGGAAAGCAGCATTAGCTGCCGTACTCGGTGCAATAAAAGCATTCCATTTGTGCCGAGGGAAAACAGTTCCGGACTCCATCAGACGCGGGAAGCGAGCATTGACAAAGCCTGTAGTTAGGCTGAAGTGTGAAAACGTAGAGCGGTCATCAGAGTGCGGTCAACCCTCACATAGGGTAGGTAAGAGCAGCGTAGAACCCTATACAGCTTCGCCTGTCACATGATGTAAAATCTCGTAAAGTATAAAACTCCGTCAGTCCGCTCTGAGCTCTCTTCGGGTAAGTCCCTGGTGTCAAAGCGCTAGAACCCTTCGGCGACTGCCCGTCCCCCACTCCCTCTCTCAATTGAACTGTGCGTATTTTAAATAAGGTGCTTCATTTACGTTTCAATTCTTCAAGGTTGGGAGTCTCACGTGCGTACTGTATATTATCTCTTGATCAACCATTTAATAACTGGTCTACTGTAAATCCTGTGCTTCTCTTATTAACGTTTCCGTCTGAAATTCTCCAGATGAATTGTCGTTTTATTTGCTGAGTTTGACTTCCTCGGGAGGGCTGTTTGCTCTGTGGACAGACACTTTTGTGACAGCCCCGTTTAAATGAAGCCCTAACTTACATACTGATGTCAAATTCTTTGTTTCTTCCGATGGGTGACAATTCCTTTCACTTACCCTAGGACCCCCTCCCCCCCCCCTCCCTGTTCCTTTCAGACTTTTCTTTCTAAACACTGCAAGTCCTGTCTGGCGCTGGCTTCTCCTTCCTGTTCGTACTACTGAAGGTCAGATGCGGAATTGGAAGTTTTCTTTGAATATTTGCATAAATGTGCTTTCAATTGGCTGCTGACTCCTGAAAACATGTCGTAGAACTTCGAATGCCCGTGTGTCTTTTGTCTTTGTGTTACAGCTTACTTTGTGGGCGTTTCAGTGGTCTCACTGCTCAGTCTTTCTGCCTGATCCAGTGAGTGAAATCTGGAATTGTGGACACGTGAACTTCTGAGGCCAAAATCAGTTGGTTACATTTACGACTTTTTCCTGGTTATTAGTGTTTTTGTTTGTTTACGTTGTTTTCTACAGCATCACTCACCAGTTAGTGTTAGACTGCTTTACATGCATCAGTTTACAACAGCTACAGCATCAAATCTACCAAATGTGCAGATCAGCAGGGACGGCTGATGTGGAAGGGAGGTAGACATGGCGATTCTTATGTAGAAACACTAATGTAACATCTGCTACTGCGACATACTTACCATACTGGGTAATTGTAATGCCCCCTCACACACCTTCCCCTCACCCTCCCTCACCCTCACCCTCACACACCACCCTCACACACCCTCTCACCCTCACACACCCCCTCACCCTCACACACCCCCTCACCCTCACACACCCTCACTCACAATCATTCTCCCTCACTCTCCCTCACTCTCCCTCCCTCACCCACCCTCCCTCACCCTCACTCACCCTCACTCACCCTCCCTCACCCTCACCCTCACTCACCCTCACTTACCAGCATAGCATAGCATAACAAAACAAAGCTTAGCATAGCATAAAAAAAAGCATAATAAAACACAGCATAACAAAGCATAGCATAGGATAGCAAAACAAAACAGCATAGCATAACAAAACATAGCATAACAAAACACAACAACACATAGCATAACAAAACACAACAACACATAGCATAACAAAACATAGCAAAACAAAACATAGCAAAACAAAACATAGCAAAACAAAACATAGCAAAACAAAACATAATATAGTATAGCATAACAAAACCCAACAAAACATAGCATACATAACAAAACATAGCAAATGACAAAGCTATTAATTTAGCTATTTTAAAGAATAACACATAAATAAAAAAACTTTGATTTATAAGACCAATAGCTCAAACTTTCCTAATGCGAGCCCTGTTGCATTTCCAATGCTTGTTACCTTTCCCCTCTACCTTCCATTCCCCAGCAGACGTGTATCCTGGCCATGCTATGCACTAATAACTCATGTTTTTGTGTAATCACTGTTTGTCTCCGATGTTTATACTTTGCTTCTGTAACTGATGCAATTTTATAACTTCTAACTCGCTGATTCCTCGTGTAAAGCGCTCTGATACTTCAGGGTCTAGCTAGCGCTATATAAAACTCTTCAAATAAATAATCAAATTGTAAATTGCTTCCTTAAGAACATTACTCATTTGTTTCCTCCTACTCCTTTTGTGATGCCCCAGTGGGACTTGAACCTGGTTCTTACTTATTTGATGTGTGCTCCCTTCGAGCCGCTACATAACTGTCCTCTCAAACTTTTAACCTTTAAAACTGCCTTTCTGGTTGCCATCACCTCTGCTTGCAGAGTGAGTGAGCTCCAGGCCCTTTCTTCAAAGCCTCCTTCCCTGGCTGTTCATCTGAACAAGGTTGTCCTCCGCACTAGGCTTTCTTTCCTTCCAAAGTGGCTACCTCTTTCCATATAGGACAGCCCATCACTTTGCCACCTTCTTTCCGCCGCCTTCATAAGAGGAAGAAAGTCTCCATCATCTGGATCCAAAACGTGCGCTTTCCTTCTATCTGGAACGCACAAAACAATTCAGGATTGATGACCAGCTCTTTGACGGTTATGTGGGTGCCAAGAAAGGCCTGGCCGTGCAAAAACAAACCATCTCCCGATGGGTCATTCTTTGCATCAAAATCTGCTTTTCCTTAACGAAAAGGGAACCTCCAGTGGGGTTGCGCACCCATTCCACCAGGGCGACGGCAGCCACTACTGCTTTGGGGCGTGGAGTCCCCCTTCATGATATATGCCAGGCAGCTACGTGGGCTTCACTGCACACGTTTACCAAACACTATTGCCTGGACAGCCAAGTCCAGAGGGGCGTTTTTCTTCGGCTGTTCAGTTCTCCAGGACTTTCTGTTGTGAACTTGGTTCACAGACGCACCACCGGGGTTGATATTGTTGGGGTATCTATTGTAAAGTGAGGAGTCCATAGTTAACTGTCTCTTTCAGATGAACGCACTACTTACCTTCGGTAAAAATATATCTGTAAGAGACATAGGTTTGTTATGGATTCCTCACCGCCCTACCCATCCTCTCCATTCTGCGAACTGATTTGTAGGGTAAGGGACTTCCCTTTCAGGGCTCTAGTTTTTGTGCACCAGTGGTCAGTGTCTTTCATGGCTCTGCGCTTCTGGCGTGAAGTGTTGTGTAAAGAACTGAGATCAGTGTGCGAGGGCGGTGTCTGAGTAGATACCGCAACGTCATCTCGGGGACCACGACGCCAACGACGAACGCAGAGTCGACTGACGCCACCTATCGACACACAGAGGTACTGCTGAGGATGAAATTCTCCGGATCCAGTCTGACTTCTGGGGGTAATTTTAAGTTGAGGAATCCATAACGTACCTATGTCTCTTACAGATATATTGTTACCAAAGGTTAATAACTTGTTCTTTGTGCTTCTTGTTTCTTACTTCTGAAGTCATTTGCACCCTTGTTACCAAAAGTGTTAATAATCTCTGTTTTTTCTGCTAGGTTTATATTGAATTGAACCAACCAGTAATGGCAGCCAGCCTGTGCTTGGAGCTTGGGAATGCCCTACAGGTTTGTAAAACGCAGTAATGATTCTAATGCGGGAACATAAACTACTTCTTCAGGGGATCTCCATTTGTATCTACCACCTATGTACTGTATCCTGGATCACACTTCTCAAAATATATGTAAATACACTTTTCTTCTAAAAAGACAAATTTGTAAAAATGGAACTTGTTATTTTTAACATTCAGTGCATGGTATAATGGTCGGTTTTTGCATAGATTTAAAAAAAATCCAATTATCTATTGAAACAGTTATTAAGTCTATAAAAAGCACAAGCAGGACCAGGTTACACTTATTTTTATGACAGCGCTGTGGGTAAGGATAAACACCCTCAATGGTGGACCGAGTGGGGAAGTAAAAATGGCGGGGGGAGGAAGAAAAAGGATTTAGCATGAGCCCAAAGGGGAAGGTGAGGACAGTTTAAAATGTGGCGAACAAAAGATAAGGGTTGAAGGATTGCCGCGTAACTAGGCTCAAAGAAAAGTAGCAGGGCAGCAAGCTAGTTGTTCCGGCCTGTGATCTGGGATGCACGGAGGCGCAGGAGCAGCCAGGGGGAGTAGCGACGACTTAAACGTAGATCAAGACGGGTATCCCATTCGAAGACATGCTGGGTCGCTTAATTGGTCAGGCTGAGTCAGGACACCTCCATAAGAGGAAGGAGATGGAAGGGTAAGGTAAGCACCAAAGCTTGCATGTATTGCAACAATTGCAATAATATCATCAAAGGAAAAAAGATAACTCACCCCATGAAAGGGTTTAACATTAAATTGAGAACCAACGCCACATGTGATTCAGCTAATATCATTTATCTTGTCAAGTGCCCATGTGGCAAAGCCTATGTCGGGAAGACGGAGAGAAAGATAAAGACTCGTATCAACGACCACAAATCTAACATCGGGACTAAAAATTAGAAATCATCTGTTGCATCCCACTTTAATGAACTCAAACATCATATCTCTCAATTGAAGTTCCTTGTTCTTGAAAACGTGAAGAAACAAGAAGGCAGAGACAATAGCAAACACTTACTACAGAGAGAACATTTCTGGATATTTAAATTAAACTCCATGAAACCATACGGTCTAAATGACCGTTTGGAATTCACATGCTATTTGTAATCATTTGTAATTATCCAGTATTATGGGTATCTTTCATAGATTCACATGCCTGAATCATTCCCCGTCGTCGGGGTGGGAGTCCCTGGTATATAAAATAGTAATGTCCTAAAGACATATATATATATACTAATAGGCCAGAGGCCTCACATTAGTAACCTATCTGAGTCCTTTTGTAAAAAGGACCAAACTTTGGCCAGGAGCCAATCAGCTACTACCACCCTCTAGAACCTTCCTGGAAGGAGCCCTAGTACCTCAGATTTTCTACCGCACGTCGTGCTAAGGGAGTCTCCACTGAGCTCTGCTCAGGTTTCTGTTTTTTTCTGGATTTTATCCATATTTTTCTCTTGCTGTTTACTCTTGTGAAGGAGGGCTAGAGTCTACTATGTCTACCACTCCTAAAAAAGGGCTTTTTAGACCTTGCGCCTCGTGTAAGAAACTGAGACTGCATGTAGATGACAAACATCAAGACTGCCTCTACTGTCTCTACCCTGACCATTCTGCCAAGGACTGTAAGGTCTGTCGCACTTTCTCTGTCAAGACTCTTAAAGACAGAGAGGGACGCCTGCTTCTGTGGCTTCAGAGACTGAAGGACAAGGATCCAGCAGTGTCCTCAGGTGAGAGCGAGTGTTCCTTTAGGAACTCACACTCCTCTTCTAAAAGGTTGTGACAGACTTCTCCAGGTCCGTCTAATATGCCTCCTCAAAAGAAGACGCCTAAGTCTTCAGAGGGCCGTCCGAAGATCATGGCAGTGAAGACTTCTCTTCAGGAAACTACATTCAAAAAGCCTGTGCTGGTGTCTTCTGCCATGCCTGTGACAGCGTCGACAGTCACCATCTCTACGTCGACAGCGTCTGACTTCACCGCCTTGACAACATCTACTTCAACTTCGTCGTCGTCTGGTAGGTCTATTCCATCTGTTATTCCTGTCAAAAGACCGTACACGATGCCTCCGTCGTCGACATCTCCATCGTCGACGAAGCCGAAGCCTTCGTCATTGACGAAAGTCCCTTCGACGTCGACGACCACCTCGTCGACGAGGCCATCGACGACGAAGCCATCGACGTCTACACCAGCGTCAACGACAAGACCATCGACAACAGTACCGTCGACGAAGCCGTCGACGACAATACCGTCGACGAAGACGCCAACACTGCCGTCTACGAAGAAAACACTGTTGACGCCGATACCGTCTACGACATCGTCGTCGAAGACAACAGAGAAGTCTGCGGTGGCCGTCAGTTTCTCACCGTGGACGACCACCCAGTCGCGGAAGGCTCTCCCAAGATAGTGTATTTATACACACTTCAAAATGTCAACGCATACGCTGATGCCAGAAGCGACGTCTCCTTGCAGAGTCCAACCACTGCATGGGCCAATCTACTGGAGACTGAGGACTATGATGATGGAGCCATGTTCCCAGTGGCAACAAGCCCATCACAACTACTTGTTAAGGTACATGAGAGTTCGAACAACGAAGACATGGATCAGGAAGACATTCCTTATCAAGAGGAATATCATTCGCTTCCTCCTTCACAGCCTATGGTGAGCCTCCCGGCTTCAATTGTCACGGACCTCCAATTCCTTATAGCGGACTACAAACAGTGGTTCCCACCTGCTCCGCCACCTCCAGTGGTGCCACCTCAAGCTGTATCATCTGCCCCTCCTCCTCGCCATAAAGCACCTCCACTAGTTATTACCCCAGATCCTGTGTCTCTGCCTCCGCAGCAATCTTCGGACGAAGAGGAAGCAGTGGAAGAGGAAGAGGAGGGTCAACAAGAAGAAGGAGAAATACAAGAGGACGAGTGGGACGAATACGTCATCTCACATCCAGCTTCCCCAGACCAGGCACAGGCGGACTCTCCTCCGGAGGACATCGGGGGGGTTTCACAACATTATAGAACGTGCAGCAGCGAGGTTCAAAATAGAAATGACCACTCAACCTCAGGACTGCTTCTTATACGACTTTAAGGAGCCATTCAAAAAGACAGTCCGGTCAATCCCGATTATTGAACACATCTGGGACCAGGGATTAAAGATAATGCAAAACCCTTCATCTCTACTTCCAGTGCCGGCCAGACTTGATAAGAAATACAAGGCCCCGGACAAGGCATCTGCATGTCTTACAGGCCATACTAAACCGGACTCTGTGATCACACAGGCCGCGCAGCGGAAATCCAACAATCCGGCTGCCGCACTGACTGCGCCTCTGGACAATGAAGGCCGTAAACTCGATAACATCAGGAAGAGGTTCTCCTCGATGTCGGCCATTAACGTCAGAGCAGCAAACTCGCTTGCGCTCCTGGGACGCTACAATCGCCAGATGTGGGCAGATGTAGCACCATACCTAGGCTCTCTGCCAGAGGAGCAGAAAGAAGAAGTCAAGAAAATCCTCCTTGAAGGAGAGCGGTCCGCCTCAGAGATTATTGTTGTGGCGATGGATATCGCCTCAACAGGATTTCGCCAGCTGGCGGGGGCGGCTGTCCTTAGGCGCCAAGGCTGGCTGAAAGCTACATCTTTCCGAACGGAAATCCAAGCCAAGGTACTGGATATGCCGTTCGATGGCGAGCTTCTCTTTGGGAAGCATATTGACGAGATGCTCCAGGGTATCAAGAAAGATACAGAGACCGCAAGATCCCTGGGAACACTACAGTACAAGAATACTTCCTTTCGAGGCTCCAGAGGAAGAGGCCAGCAAACAAGAGGTGGATACCAGGGGTACAAATCCACCTAAAGCTCGTCCCAGCAATACAAGCCTCAATACCAACAGAGGCAACAACAAGGCCAGTCCTCTTACAATAAGTCCTCCTTTCGAGGGAGAGGAGGAAAGAAAGGTCTCCCCAGAAGACAGTGACTTCTTTCTCAAACAGGCCTCCACTTCTTCTCCATGTTACGTAGTTGGAGGAAAAATTTCCAACTTCCTCCACAAATGGCAAAAAATAACCACGGATCGTTGGGCTCTCCAACTGGTTCGGTTTGGGCATACCCTGGAGTTTGTGGACACTCCTCCTTCGAACCCTCCATGTCCCATGCCACACAAGAATCTTCATCTTCTTCAAGCGGAACTCTCACTAATGCTTCAAAAAGGAGCTGTAGAGAGAGTTCCCAGAGGTCAGGGGGGGAAAGGATTCTACTCACGGTTCTTCGTGATACGGAAAAAGGAGAAGAAATGGAGACCTATACTGGATCTAAGGAACCTCAATACATACCTCAAAAAACAATCCTTCCGGATGGTATCCATTCAAGAGGTGTTACAACTCCTCAATTCCAGGGATTGCATGATGTCCTTAGACCTCCAGGATGCCTATTTCCACATACTCATCCACAAAAGTCACCGCCAATTCTTAAGGTTCACTGTGGCGGGCAGACATTACCAGTTCATTCAGAGTGTTGCCTTTCGGCCTAAAGTCGGCGCCACGCATTTTTACAAAATGCCTATCTCCAGTGGCAGCCTACCTTCGCCAACAGCATCACCAGGTATTCCCCTACCTGGACGACTGGCTCATCAAGTCTCCTACTCTAGAAGGTGTGAACAGGTCTTCCAACGCCTGTCTTCAACTCTTCGAGAGTCTAGGACTTACACTCAATCAGGAAAAGTCAGTACTACAGCCCTCTCAACACCTCACTTTCCTGGGAGCAATTCTGGACACACATCAAGAGAAGGCCTTTCCATCTCAGGAACGTCAGGCCAAACTGAGGTCGCTGGCAGCAAACATTCAGCTCAAAAAGACCATCAAGGTGCGACTTTTCAAGTCACTACTAGGAATGATGTCCTCCAACATCCTCCTGATTCCACACTGCCGCCTTCGTATGCGTCCCTTACAGGAGGCACTATCAGCCCAGTGGATTCAAAGTACGGGATCCTTCGACGATCGACTCAGACTCACCCCGTTCATGGTGAACGCCCTACACTGGTGGCTTCAAATAAAAAACCTGAACCAAGGCCTTCCATTCCTGCTTCCGGTCTCCCCACACGTGATGACAACAGATACATTGTTGGAAGGATGGGGTGCGTTCCTGCAGGAACTTCAGATACATGGTCAGTGGTTGCCAGCAGAGAAACTGCTCCATATCAATCTGTTAGAACTGAGGGCAGTATACCTGGCCCTTCGAGCTTTCCTGCCCAGAATCAGGCACTCCCCAGTGCTTGTGAGGACGGGCAACACCACCACAATGCACTACTTAAACAAGCAAGGGGGAACTCGATCCATGACGTTGTCTCAAGAATCGCAGCACATTTGGAAGTGGCTACTCCAACACAACATTTCGCTGAAGGCGGAGTACGTCCCAGGAGCAGACAACACTCTGGCGTACTCTCTAAGCAGGCACCGCTCCATCTGCCACGAGTGGGAGCTCGACCAACATGCCCTCGACACAGTGTTCTCCAGATGGGGCAGACCTCCCCTGGATCTGTTTGCGACAAAGATCAACGCAAAATGCCAACATTACGCAAGCAGGCTTCCCCAGAAAGGGTCTCTCGGGGATGCATTTTTGATGACATGGTGCAACGTCTTTGCCTACGCTTTTTCACCATTTCCCCTGATCCCCAGGGTCCTTCGGAAACTGAAAGCAGAGCATTGCACTTTGATCCTGGTAGCCCCAGCGTGGCCACGCCAACACTGGTTTACAGAACTCCACCTTCTATCGCTGGAGCCTCCGATTCCTTTCAGGCCTTACCCACATCTCCTCATCATGAACCAGGGGCAAGTCCAGCATCCAGATCTGACATCTCTCAGATTATCGGCTTGGCTCCTGAGTTCAGATAGTTCCAGGACCTAGATATCCCTCAGGAATGCAGGGTTGTCCTAGCCCGGGCCCGGGCTGACAGTACCAATAAGACATATTCCCTTAAGTGGAAGAGATTCTGTTTATGGTGTTCAGCTAACAAACTGCACCCGTTCTCGTCATCTCCGGAACAACTGCTGCCCTACCTGCTTCACCTAGCCAACTCTGGACTGGCCCATGCCTCAATCAAAGTCCATCTGGCAGCCATATCTCGATTCAGACGCTCTTCGTCTGGGGCTTCTCTATGGTCCAATAGACTGATCAAGCAGTTTCTAAAAGGCTTATTCAGGGCTTATCCTCCAGTGAGGCCTTTACCACCTACATGGCAGCTCAATCTTGTCCTGGCACAGTTGATGAGGCACCCCTTCGAGCCGATACATAAAGCGGATCTCAAATACTTGTCATGGAAAACAGCTCTCTTGCTGGCTCTCGTGTCAGTAAGGAGGGTGAGTGAGCTACAGGCTTTCTGTATTCAGGACCCGTTCCTTCAATTTAAACAGGACAGAGTCATTCTACGGACTAACCCCAAATTCATACTTAAGGTTCCGTCTGCTTTTCATCTGAATGAACCTATTGTCCTGAGATCTTTCTTCCCTAATCCATCCTCTACAGCAGAAAGATCTCTACATTCCTTAGATCTGAAGAGATGTCTGAAATTCTACCTTCATAGAACAGAACAATTTTGCAAATCCAACCAATTGTTCATTGCCTTCAGCAGGCCCAGGAAGGGCCTACCATTGACAAAGCAGAGCATTTCAAGATGGATCTCTGCAGCTATCGCCTTCTGCCACCAACAGGCGGGTCATCCTCTGCCAGCCAAGGTTCGGGCTCACACCACTAGAGCGGTTTCCACCTCCTTGGCGCTCTTTTCTGGGGTGCCCATTGTCGACATTTGCAGAGCAGCGACATGGAAAACTCCACATACGTTCACCAAGCACTACTGCTTGGATTCTGAACTTATGAAGGATGCAGCAGTGGGACAGGCAGTGCTCCGTTATCTATTCCATTAGAGGTGAGCCTTCTTCCTTTCATCCCACCTTTCCAATTTTACTGATTGCACATTTCTTATCTTGCTACTGTTTGCAGTTTCTTTTGTTGCACTATTGATAAGTTATTATCAGGAGTCTTACATACTATATTATGCGAAATGTGCTGCCTACTACTCGCTACTCTGATTCAGGCATGTGAATCTATGAAAGATACCCATAATACTGGATAAGAAATGCGTTACTTACCTGTAACTGCAGTTATCCAGTAGTAGTATCTTTCATAGATTCACATGCAACCCACCCGCCTCCCCTGGAAGGGCTCACCTTGGTTCTCTCAGTAGGTACTACTTAGCACGGTGCTTACGAAAATCTGAGGGACTAGGGCTCCTTCCAGGAAGGTTCTAGAGGGTGGTAGTAGCTGATTGGCTCCTGGCCAAAGTTTGGTCCTTTTTACAAAAGGACTCAGATAGGTTACTAATTTGAGGCCTCTGGCCTATTAGTATATATATATATATGTCTTTAGGACATTACTATTTTATATACCGGGGACTCCCACCCCAACGACGGGGAATGATTCAGGCATTTGAATCTATGAAAGATACCAATACTGGATAACTGCAGTTACAGGTAAGTAACACATTTCTTATGATGTGCCAATGTAGCCTATTCAGGCTTTTGATGTAATGTTACATTGTTGCTGTTAGGATACAGTACACTTTAAGCACTCATTTTGCTGTATTTAACCATGTCGCACACAGATCGCCAAACACACAGTTTAAACTCATTACACGTAACCACTTTTAATCATTTTGGTCGATATTCTTTAAGTATTCTTTAAGTATTATTTCTGGCAATGTGATTTTGCCCCTCTAATATGGCCGCCATCCTCATGAACTCACAATATAGTCCGTCGTTCAGATCGGTGCCTTACATTTACATATCACGCGGCTACGTGATCTTTATTGACACGGAAACCGCCCACAACGCAACGCGGAGAGTTTCACAGAACAGAGGATAACGCGTAACTGCTTGGCGTCTTTTGCTAATGTAAGTTTATCTGGTGTAATCAACAGTTTCACGCTGTTACATTTTGTTTAGATCTTTGCCGCTAACTCTTCGTTTTTTAGGTCTCGCCTGTCGATGCGCATGCGCATCGAGCTTGCGAGTCTATGGCTGCTTATCCACTCTTTATCCCCAACTTGCAAGGAATCGTGGCGATTCCTTGCAGTGCACGAGAAATTTAAGCTCAATGCGCATGCGCATTGAGCTTAAATGCGCGTGCACATGCCCCCAGCCGCCTGCCTTGCCTACTCTCTCACACAGCCTCCCCCAGCTCCACCCCCTCACTTCTTGATTGCACGGCCGCTAGGCCGTGCCTCCTCTACTCTCCTCCTCCTACTCTCCCCCCCGTCTGTTCCCGCACTCCTCCCACACCCCCGCTCCGCCCCCTCCCCTGCCTGCCATGTCGCGTTCAAAACTTTTACTCCATGCATAATCACGTAATAGTGTAAGAATTACAGAAACAGCTGGCCTGTCACAAGCAGAAAATCTATTTGCGTTTCAGGACTTTGAGCACACGTTTTGCTGGGCGATTTGTTTGAATTTGCATTTTTGTATAGTCTCTTATTGCCGTCCTTCGGGGTACATTATCAGATCTTACTACCTGCTACAAAAGTAAAGAAGCAAACAAAACATGCACTGGAGAGGCTAGAAAAACAAGTACCGACTCAATGACCTCTCCACTTAATAACGTAACCCGAAATGCAATAAAGTGTTTTATATCTTCACCAGACTTGCTTAGAAAGGACCTCAAGCTCACGCACAAGCAGGCTTTCTAATTGGAAGGGAGACTCCCTCCATTTAGACCAATAAAGTGTTCTGTCTCAATTTGTGTTTACTTTCTCCATCAAACGGCAAATCTTCAGGGTATGGTGGCCATCCGAGAAGCTGCCATTCCTCTCGACCGGAAACGCTCTCTTCTGAAATGGCCGCCCCGTTACCCTACCCTGGGGAAGCGTTAGTCCTCTGTCTACTTATTACGCATCTGCAAAAACTACGAGGCAAGGTACGTCAGAACGCTCTTCGACTCTTGCGTTACAGTGGGTGTTTTGTACAATTAGCGAGGATTAAGGGGCTAAAGGCTGTATTTAAGATCCTTCAGCGCGCCATATTTTAAACTATTGTTTGCATTGTTTTATTTAGCAATGGCAGCGGCTTCTGTTGCCCCGAGGGTGCCGCTCAGGACAACAACGATACTGGATATAAATGAAGCGAAATCTGCCTGCCTTCGATTTGGTTGCTACTCATCTCAAGCGCATTTTTTATCAAACTTCCTTTAGGAGTTCCGCATCAGTTTTGTCAGCCTTGAGCTCCTGACACATAGAACGGAACAGCCAATCCGCGTTCGTCCAAGGGCATGAAGTGTAGACCGAGCTGTCACGCTATAGACCCCACGCCTCAGGATGGAGATGTCAGTAATGTTTAGATCATACTTTCGCCTGTCAATTTGAGGCGGCGCTCTGGATCGTTTCATACGAAAAAATGAAGCAGGGTTTTCCGCCAAGGCTATTCAACTAACCCTTGTATGGTCCTGACTACACTTATAGAAACATATACATTGGTCTGGCCCAGTCCTACCAAACTGTGACTTTGGACATATATTAGGGTGTTATCAGGGTCAATAGTACTTACTATCGACAGTGGTTGTAATTTAAACAGTCTATAAGCAGTCCTCTGAAGTCATTAGATGTAGCTCACTCACCCTCACCCTCTCACCCTCACTCACCCTCACCCTCACTCACCCTCACCCTCACTCACCCTCACCCTCACTCACCCTCAACCCCTCACCCTCACTCACCCTCACTCACCCTCACCCTCACTCACCCTCAACCCCTCACCCTCACTCACCCTCAACCCCTCACCCTCAACCCCTCACCCTCACTCACCCTCACTCACCCTCACCCACACTCACCCACACTCACTCACCCACACTCACCCACACTCACCCACACTCACCCTCACTCACCCTCACTCACCCTCACTCACCCTCACTCACCCTCACTCACCTTCACCCACCCTCACTCACCTTCACTCACCCTCACCCTCACTCACCCTCAACCCCTCACCCTCACTCACCCTCAACCCCTCACCCTCACTCACCCTCAACCCCTCACCCTCACTCACCCTCAACCCCTCACCCTCACCCTCACTCACCCCCACTCACCCTCAACCCCTCACCCTCAACCCCTCACCCTCACTCACCCTCAACCCCTCACCCTCACTCACCCTCAACCCCTCACCCTCACTCACCCTCAACCCCTCACCCTCAATCCCTCACCCTCACTCACCCTCACCCTCACTCACCCTCACTCACCCACACTCACCCACACTCACCCACACTCACCCACACTAACCCACACTCACCCTCACTCACCCTCACTCACACTCACACTCACCCACCCTCACTCACCCTCACCCACCTTCACCCTCACTCACCCTCACTCACCCTCACCCTCACTCACCCTCAACCCCTCACCCTCACTCACCCTCAACCCCTCACCCACCCTCAACCCCTCACCCTCACTCACCCTCAACCCCTCACTCACCCTCACTCTCACTCACCCTCACTCACCCTCAACCCCTCAGCCTCACCCTCACTCACCCTCAACCCCTCACCCTCACTCACCCTCACTCACCCTCAACGCCTCACCCTCAACAACTCACCCTCAACGCCTCACCCTCACTCACCCTCAACGCCTCACCCTCACTCACCCTCAACACCTCACCCTCAACACCTCACCCTCAACCCCTCACCCTCACTCACCCTCACCCCCTCACCCTCACCCTCACTCACCCTCAACCCCTCACCCTATCACCCCCTCACCCTCAACCCCTCACCCCCTCACCCTCACCCTCACTCACCCTCAACCCCTCACCCTCTCACCCCCTCACCCTCACTCACCCTCACTCACTCACTCACCCTCACTCACTCACCCTCACTCACTCACCCTCACTCACTCACCCTCACTCACTCACCCTCACTCACTCACCCTCACTCACTCACCCTCACTCACCCTCACTCACTCACCCTCACTCACCCTCACTCACCCTCACTCACTCACCCTCACTCACTCACCCTCACTCACTCACCCTCACTCACCCTCACCCTCACTCACCCTCACTCACCCTCACTCACCCTCACTCAGCGCAACCACAGCATCTTCACTAAATATATTTAATAAACTTTAAGCTATTGGCAATATAAAATAAAATCCATTTTATTTACGTATTAATTATTAATTGTTTTTTAAAGCCATTGATTTTTTTAATATCAATACATATAAGTCACATATAAGTCCCGTTAATACAAAACATGTTGCTTTACAAATGCTAGAGGTGTCACATTTACAAAAATTATAACTATTGGCTTTGTAAAGAAGAAAGCTATTAATTTAGCTATTTAGAAAAAACAACACATAAATAAAAAACAAAAAAATAAATAACACCTATAGCTCAAACTTTCCTACTGCGAGACCTATTGCATTTCCAATGCAATAGGTCTCGGAGAATTTGAGTTACAGCTTTTAGAAATGTTTATGGCTTTTTTTTTTTATTCTTTAGCATTGGCTACAGGAAACAAAAATGCTAAAGATTTACAAAAAAACCCATAAACAATTCTAAAAGCACTAACTCTAATGCTGCGAGACCTATTGCATTTCTAATGCTTGTTCTGACAGCACGCTGTTCAAACTTTATGAACACACGTGAGTTTGTATTTACCAATACATTTTTTTACACAGCACCAACGGGCACAATAACGCACTGAATCAGTTGGGTTAAACACATACGTTACAGTACACTGTTAAACATTGGTTATGTGATGATATGAACATATGTACAGAGTATCAAGATGCTATGTCCGGAAGAAGGGCGTACTGCCCAAAATGCATTGGAGCAGATATGAAAAGAGTCCTATATATACTGATCATATAAAACTTTGAAACAGAATGAAATACAATTCTGATTTAGAAGCGTTTTGTATTAAATAAATAATTGAAAATCTACTTGAAATAAACTGAGGAGTCTTTATTCAAAGAACCAAAGGTGTGCCTAAACAAGGGATGCTTCCAACGTTTGAAACACAAACTAGTCCACATACCTCTGAAGATGAAAAATGTGGTCACTAACCCTTCCCCCACCTTACATTCCATCTCCTCCACCCACTAATCCAAACCTGCTCATTACACCCACAAACTCACCACCATCACCTAACCCACAGGATGAAGGGGATGGGGAGGACGAGGAGTGTAAGCCAAGAGATCCTGACCCATGGGAACACTATGATACTGATGCCAATACGGATAATGACCCTGATCTATATCCGTCTAGACGTTCATCACCTAATGACAACATAGGATACATTGAGCTTCTTAACAGGGCTGCTCGGTATCACAGGGTAGAGTTACATAAAGAGAATTTAGAGTAGGATTTTCTATTCAAACCCCTTAATTCCTCTCAAAAAGCCACTCGGACACTACCAATGCTAAAGGGAATGCTTGAGCATGCAGACGAAATGTTTAAATACCCGGTGAGAGCCAGAATAATTACACCTAGAGTGGACAAAAAGTACAAACCTGCACCTTATGACCCTGTCTACATAAAAGGTCAGCTGCCTTTAGACTCTTGTTGTTTCGAACGCACATAAAGGAGCTAATTCACAGTCCATAGGGGGAGCCCCTCCTCCTGATAAGGAGTCAAAGTTAATTGATGCCTCCGGCAAAAGGGTAGCATTGCAAGTGTCCAATCATTGGCGCATTGCTAATTCTCAAGCCTTATTAGTTTGTTACGATAGAGCTCACTGTGACGAGTTAAAGAAGCTCATGCAATTTTTATCTGATGAACAGAAGTCTAAAGCTAATGACCTTATTCAAGAGAGCAAGCTCATCACTAATACCTCTATTAGATGTGCCTTAGATGCAGCCGGCACAGCAGCCCGAGCAGCAATAACCAGCGTAATATTACACAGACATGATTGGTTGAGAGTTTAAAGTTTGAAACCATAGGTGCAAGCCTCTATTCTTAATCAACCATTTGATAAGGAACACATTTTTGGTCCAGCAGTTGACACCTCGCTGGAAAAGATGAAAAAAGACACTGAGGTCGCTAAGTCCTTGGGGGCTTTGCAATCAGCTCCAGGTAGGGGTTCCTTTTGTCGCTCCTATTATAGGGTGGGCTCCAAGACTATGGCAACAGAAAATCTCATCCTCTTACAAGGGCAACAGTCAGTCACACTCTTCAAGAGGCTATTTCAGAGGTGGGTTTAGAGGAAACAACGGAGAGGGAAGAGATAGAGGCAGCTCAACACAGAGATCCCTCGCAAATACCAAACAGTGACTCTTTTGCGCTATCCCCGATTATTCCACTCCTGTAGGGAGATGTCTAACTCAATTTCTCCCAGTCTGGAATACCATCATGTCAGACTAATGGGTATTACAAATTATCCAATCTGGTTATTGCCTGGAGCTTACCAACAACCCTCCAAACATTCCACCAAGAACACACAAACTGTCTCCAGAACAACTTCAATTGTTGAAACAAGAGGTGCAATCTCTTGTGGAAAAATGAGCAATAGAGCCAGTCCCATTAAAATATCAAGGGACAGGCATCTATTCCCTTTACTTCTTGATTCCCTGAAAGATTGGATCACTCAGACCCATATTAGACTCACAGACCTAAATCTCTACATTCATTCCTACAAGTATTCCAACAAGTGCTTCCACTGCTGCAACAGGGTGACTTTCTGTCCACTCGTGAATTAAAGGACGCATACCTCCATATCCCAATCCATTCCGCTCTTCGCAAATACCTAAGGTTTGTGATAGCCGGTCATCACTACCAGTTCAAAGTGCTTCCCTTCGGAGTCACTACTGCAACAAGAGTGTTCACCAAATGTCTGGCAGTAGTCGCAGCTCATCTGAGGGGACAAAACATACATGTCTTCCTGTACCTGGATGACTGGCTCATCAAAGCCAGCTCTCGTCAAAAATGTCTCCAGCACACACAGACTACACTACAACGTATACACAGTCTAGACTTCACAGTCCATTTGACAAAATCACATCTGCAGCCCTCCATGTCTAAAACATACTTGGGGGCAGCGCCTAATATGTTAAATATTAGGTCCAGCTGATAAACGTTTTATCGGAGGCTACACTATTTCTCCCAGCTCCACCCACTTTCTCCACTGGCTCCACCCACTTACTCTATTGGCTTCACCCACATCCTCAACTAGCACTGCTGAAAGCCAGATGTAATACCCAATCTGAATTTAAGCAAGGGAGACATCCTCAAGTAAGCTTTTGATAGGCGGTTCTCCCCACCCTTAAGAAAATGTTGAAAAAAATTAAAGCAAAAGTTCATTTAAAGCACCATTTAGGAATGAATTAGCTAAAATGACTATTGCAACTTCTGCAAGATAACACAGCGGTTGGGGTTGACTTTACTAATAACCATTTATTTCTACCCAAACAAACCCTTTTTAGTAAAAATAGGATAGTCAGACTGGGGGAAAAACATAACTGCAAAACACACAAGATGATGGACGGAATGTTGCACAATGGCAAAACATTCACCCCCAGTTGCAGATCTGGGTTTAATCCATCGTTATTTTGCTCACCAAGCCACCCCAGATCAGACTTGACCATATGCAAATCAGTCTTGACCCTGTGCCTCATGGGAACAGTCAAGCCCGAACTGCCAAGCCATGTCTTCACTGGACCGGAATCAAGCATCCTAGGGCCGGTTTCTGGCTATCAGCCGTCTTCAGCCAGGATAGCTTGACTCCAATGGCTTAGTGAGCACGGGACCCACATCTGGGCATACCCTTCCCACATAGGGTGAACAGCAAAACACACAAGATGATGGACGGAATGTTGCACAATGGCAAAACATTCACCCCAGTCACAAATCTGGGTTTAATCCATCGTTATTTTGCTCACCAAGCCACCCCAGTTCAGACATGGCCATATGCAAATCAGCCTTGACCCTGTGCCTCATGGGAACAGTCCAGCCCGAACTGCCAAGCCACGTCTTCCCTGGACCGGAATCAAGCATCCTAGGACCGGTTTCTGGCTATCAGCTGTCTTCAGCCAGGATAGCTTGACTCTAATGGCTTAGTGAGCACGGGACCCACGTCTAGGCATACCCTTCCCACATAGGGTGAACAGCAAAACACACAAGATGATTGACGAATGTTGCACAAAGGCAAAACATTCACCCCCAGTCACAGATCTGGGTTTAATCCATCGTTATTTTTCTCACCAAGCCACACCAGTTCAGACATGGCCATATGCAAATCAGTCTTGACCCTGTGCCTCATGGGCACAGTCCAGCCCGAACTGCCAAGCCATGTCTTCCCTGGACCGGAATCAAGCATCCTAGGACCTGTTTCTGTCTATCAGCCGTCTTCAGCCAGGATAGCTTGATTCCAATGGCTTAGTGAGCACGGGACCCACGTCTGGGCATACCCTTCTCACATAGGGTGAACAGCAAAACACACAAGATGATGGACGGAATGTTGAACAATGGCAAAACATTCACCCCCAGTCACAGATCTGGGTTTAATCAATCGTTATTTTGCTCACCAAGACACCCCAGTTCAGACATGGCCATATGCAAATCAGTCTTGACCCTGTGCCTCATAACATAACTTTCTAACCTGTACAATGCTGTTTACATCTAGCGTTTTGATGGCAGTTCATTGCTCACTGTGCTAGATCATGATTGTGACTTATTAATTGCACTGTAACAAAAGGGTCTCTGTGACATACGTAGCATCCCACTGAGCATTGTACATGCAATACTGTTCTGTAATCTCCTTAGCACTCATTCTTTGCAACAGGCATATTAACCAACTGCACTACCTTAGATGAGTCAAAACTGTCACTAGACAAAGCTCCGATCTTACTCCACAGCTCCGATCTTTCTCCAGCAGGTACATTAATCACCAGAGTTATCTTGGCACATTTATTGTTGCCTGAAAACTGTTAGATATACAAGGAACTCTGCAGAGCTTTTAAAATTCCTACACTGCTATAAAAGAAGCCCCTGACTCTCCCAAGCCTCCCGGTACTGCTTGACCAGCCTTGATGTAGATCATGTATAAAGGACAGATGGAAGTCTGTGCTAAAGGGAACATGGCAGTCTTGACATTAAGAGCAAGTAGCTCACTCTGTGTAACAAAGAGTAGTTTGTCACCATTCTGTATTATGGAAAAGCAGCACAATGTGCGCTAAGGACAGCTGACACCATCTCTGCATTTGAGGAAGATGGGTGGCCTCTGTGTTAAGGGCAGGTGGCACATGCCCCTTTCCTAGGGCTCCTCTTATAACCCTCACTGTCCCAAGGTGTCTGACATGCCATCGTCCTCTGTAACCACAAGGTCTTTTAAACCCTTGCTTGCCCACAGACCTGGACTTCTCTAATAACCTGCACCCCCACTCCGCTACAATGCAGCCCCAGAGACCCTGTTACTTTGATTTGCCCCTTTACAGCCGGCTACTGTGTCCACCATACCTACTGCAGCCGTGGCCCATTAAGCTTTCAATGTTCACAGGTACTTTGGAAACGTAATACAGGTAGTGCATAGTCAAGTCAAGGAAACTTTATTCGTTTGCTTTTTTAGACAGTCATAAAAGCAGATAAAAACACACAATTCATTACACAAAATAGGTGCAAAAGGAAAAAAGAAATAAATTATATGGTTTTGTAAAAATATCAGAAATAATATATAAGAAGTACAACAATGACAATACGCCTGATTAACCTAAATATTTAGATTACAATGTCTTTTTTCTTTGATGGATTACTTTCTTCAAAAACATTGCTATCCTCCAGGCTGTATGTTCATTCTCCAGAAACTGAAGTTTAATCAGTGCCGGGCAACATTGTCTCACACCCTGATTTTTTAAAATTGGAACAAACCACAGTTTCCTTAACTCAGCATAAAATTTACAAAATAAACTACATGAATGGTGGATTGAGCTGAGCAATTGTCACACGGGCACACTTGTAGTTCACGGGCCCAATCTTTCATTTTTTGGGAAGGTTACAATCTATGAACGGACCCCAACCTAAATCTAGTTTATAAAAGCCTATCATATCTGCCAGGAACAAATACCAGGTACGGTTGAATGCTGAAGTAGTCAAAATCACCTTTGCTGGACACTAGGCTTTAGGATCTCTACAGACATTGTTAACGTATCCAATAGGTGGAGACCCTCCTTTTTTCAATCCTTTCTCATGATCAGCTGCAATGAACTCGGTCTGTAAAATATTCTAAATGTTCAAAATATTTAATTGACACTGCTATGCACATATTGTTTACTTACAATTTGTAGAACAGTAAGTGAGAAGGCTCAAAGTTTTACTTAGAAGAGAATGGCCGGTGCTTCTGAATGTCGGCATGCGGAATGCTAAGGCTACCATGGGCGGACTGGCCTACAGGGCAATTGGGTAGTGATTGATGGGCTGGTCAGACAGGTCAGTGTGTGGGCTCTTTTTTTTGGCTGTTTGTGGGAGTGTTTATGGTCTACTGGGCTGTGTTTTTCCTGTTGATTTCCCTGGCATTGAACCGGACATTATGTGCAGCAAGGTCAAATCCATGCCAAATTTCATAGCTTGAAAAGTACTTTTATATAACTGAAGTTAAATACTACATACTCTTGAATTCACCTTATGCCTTTTTAATCCACCCCCAAAACTCTTCCTGCCACTTATCTCGCGCTTGCAGGTTCCTTCTCATCCCTGCTTTTTTCACCCTGTCACAGTTTTTCAGTCTTGTACCATTTTGATCTATCACAAAATATTTTGGTTTGCATGTAGGGCAGTCCACCTTAGGGAAAAAACGGCTCGGGATAAAGATTCGCTTCTCAAGCTCCCCTTTTCTGGAACTCCCTGCTCTCTGATCTCAGTCTTATCTCTTCTTATCACTCCTTTAGGAAGGCTTTGAAGACTTGGTTGTTCTCTCAAGCGTTTGATTGATTATTGATTGATTAATGTTTCCATCTCGCAGTCTTTTCCTCTGTCTGTCCAAAGCGCCAAGAAGCCGTTGGTGAATATGCGCTGTACAAATTATTTTATCATATCATCATATCATATCATATCAACTGCTAGCAATTGTTCTGGCACTGAAAGCCTTTCAGACCCACCTCATAGGCAAAGCTATCTTGATTCCTACAGGCAACATGACCGCATTGTATTATGTACAAAAACAGGGGGGGACTCACTGTCTCCAACTGTCGCATCTCGCACAGACCATTTGGAGGTGGGCCATTCCTCAAAAGATCTATCTCATGTTATGTTATGTTAAAAAAGATGTTCGAGGCATGTGGGCTGCTGAATTCATATCTGTGCATAGATCGCCGCCTAGTGTTGGGTCCGGATGATTGCACTTTGTTGTCTTGGAAGAGTCTTCGAAGTATCACGAGATAGGTGACTCCTCCCCTGGACTACAGTGCGCATGGGCATCTTCTCCATCCTCAGATTGTTTTTTTCCGCCATTGGGTTCGGATGCTAACTCCTATACTCCAACTTCGGAATCGAAAACAAAACATTTCTAAAAGCCAAAAGGCCTTCGACGGTATTGTTCTCGTTCGGTACCTCTCTACTCGAGCCAGCCTTCCATCTCGAATCGGTCGTCGACGCGGGCCGTTGGGCCTTTTCGACGCCACGTGAGCCGACCGTTGATGGAAAGAAGCCCGTTTAAAAGGTGCCCACAATGCCACTCCAAGTTCCCACATGCTGACAAACACTCAGTATGCAACAAGTGCCTTCCCCCAGACCATAGGGAAGAAACCTGCCCAGCCTGCGCCCAATTTCGTTCGAAGAAAACTATACGAAACCAACGGGCTGCTAGGCAAGAAATGCAGCGACAGGCACCGGAACCGGACAACCTCTTCGATGATGACCAGGATCTACCGGAAGCTCCAGACTCGGACCTAGAAATCGTCACCGTCAAGGACTACTCGGACTCCGATGACGAGATCCCACCGGCGCAAATCGTGAGTACCCTGCCCCCGACACCAATTAGCCCATTACCAAAGGCTCCGGTCGAGGCATCGCCAAAAGGCCTTAGCCAAGATCATAAAAAAGTTTCGCCAGCCCCGCAATCCGGCTCGGCTCCGAAATCGAAACCGAAACCTTCAGAGACCCCGGGCCCAGTGCCATCGTCCTGAAGAAGGTTCCAGAGCCAAAAAAGGTTGTCGACCCGAAGGGCGTCGATCCGAAAAAGGCCGTACAACCAAAGAGCGTCGAGCCAAAGAAGACTGTCGACCCCAAAATGGCCGCTCAGCCAAAAACTGTCGACCCCAAAAAGGTAGTCAAACCGAACAAAGGCACGCAGCCGAAGGGCGCCGAACCAAAGAGGGTCGCCGACCCGAAAAAGCCTACTGTTCCGAAATCCGTCGACCCGGCAAAGGGTGCCGTACCGAAGCCCGTAGCACGGCCGAAAAAACCTGCCGACCCAAATATAACTGCTCCAAAGACACCAGTTGATCCAAAAAAGAACATCGACTCGGAAAAGGACACTCATCCAAAAAAGCCTACGGAGCACAAAAAAAGTGTCCAACCGAAAGTTCCGATCGACCCAAAGACACTCGTCGACCCGAACAAAACCAATAAAACACCAAAAGCTGTTGAAAAACCAGGTGTTACCGACCCAAAGAAGTCTAACACTCAACCCAGGACTGTAGAGGAAGAACTCTTCCACCCAGATCCATCAGACGACCAGGCAAAGATATATATATTAATCCAGAGACTGGTAAAGTTACCATCCTGCACAAAAAGAAGAGGCCTTTGGACTTTGGCTCTCATTCCCCTATTCCATTAAAGAAAAAGGACTTTGGGACTTCTCCCTCTAGACCCTTCATCCCTTTTCAGCCTATCATGCCTACTACACCTTTTGCTCCTTACTCTCCTTATTCTCCTACTCACCACGGGGACAATGAGGGTCACATGGGGGATGAGCCACAACCTCAATATGATTTCCCACAAGATCCTCAACCACAAGAGGAACCATGGGAGGAGCCAACAGACCCTTACAACACCCATCCCATCCCTGATGTACCCTCTTATCCTACTAAGCCGTCACCTACTGATGACACCATAGTCTTCAATCAACTCATAGACAGGGCATCACAATTCCACAATGTAGATATGCATAATGACCCTGTGGAGGAAGACTTCCTATTTGACACCTTCTCTACTTCAGAAAAAAGTGCCAGAACACTTCCCATGTTAAAGAGAGTTCTAAACATGCACCTGACATATTTAAGTATACAGCAAGGGCACGGGTAATGAATCCCAGAATAGAAAAGAAGTGTAGGGCAGCTCCTACAGACCCTACTTACATCAAAGGGCAGTTACCACTAGACTCACTGTTAGTGGCTAATGCACGTAAAAGGGGCAACTCCCAAACAACAGGCGAAGCACCTTCCCCCGATAAAGAGTCAAAAATACTTGAGGCATCAGGCAAAAGGGTAGCAGCACAAGCCTCCAACTCATGGAGAATTGCTAATACACAAGCCCTACTGGCTCGTTACGACAGGGCGCACTATGATCAGCTCGAAAGCCTAATGCAACACCTACCTGAGCCTTTTAAAGCACAAGCTGATGACCTCATACAGGAGGGAAAATTCATAACAAACGCCTCCATCAAATGTGCGCTTGACGCAGCAGACACCGCAGCTAGGTCAATTAACACTAGCGTCTTACTACGCAGACATGCATGGCTGCGTATTTCCGGTTTTAAGAATGAGGTGCAGTCCACCATTCTTAACCAACCTGTCAATCAGGATTTTCTATTTGGCCCTGCTGTCGACACCATTTTGGATAAAATGAAAAAAGACACAAACCGCAAAATCAATGGGGGCATTGCAATTTCAGCAACATAGAGGCTCCTTTCGATGCTCCTCATACAGAGCAACTACACGAGGAAATACCTTGCAAACATCTGCCTCATACAAAAGTAACACACAAGGTTCCTTCAACAAAAACACAAACAGAGGAGGTTATAGGGGCAACAATAATAAGGGAAGAGGACGTGGAGGCAATAACACCAGAGCCTCCACTGCCACAAAACAATGACTTCATTACGCTACCTCCAGACCACCTAACACCGGTCGGAGGCAGACTCCAACAGTTCCTAACTGTCTGGAACGCAATTACCAGACAGGTGGGTGAGAGCAATTATCCAGTTTGGTTATTGCCTAGAACTGACTTCTACACCACCAAACATACCACCCAGACATCGTCCTATGTCCACGGAACACATCACCCTGTTACAACAAAAGGTGAAATGCATGCTGGAAAAGGGGGCCATAGAGCAAGTCCCTTTCCACCAGCAAGGGACAGGACTATACTCCCTATACTTTCTTATCCCCAAGAAGGACGGTTCCCTCAGACCAATATTGGACCTCAGACCCCTAAATCAATATATACTATCGGAGCACTTCCATATGATCACACTACAACAAGTGCTCCCGTTGCTACAACAAGGAGATTTCCTAGCAACACTGGACCTCAAAGATGCGTATTTTCACATACCCATCCATCCAGCCCACAGAAAATACCTCAGGTTCACAATAGAAGGTCAACACTACCAATTCAAGGTTTTGCCCTTCGGGGTTACCACGGCTTCAAGAGTGTTTACAAAATGCTTAGGGACAGTGGCAGCACATCTCAGAAGACAGCACATCCATGTGTACCCTTATCTGGACGATTGGCTAATACAAGCAAAATCGTACCAACAGTGTGCAGCACACACGTCTCAAACACTTCAGTTGCTACACAGCCTAGGCTTTTCAATCAACTACACAAAATCGCATCTGCAACCATCCCACGTACAGCAATACCTGGGAGCCACTATAAACACCTCATTGGTCAAGGCATATCGAAACTCAGCAAGGATAGCCAGCATGCTGATACTCATTCGCAAATTCCTGCCACAACACTCTCTGCCAGCTCGAGTCTTTATGCAGCTCATAGGCATGATGGCCTCCTGCATATTCATTGTCCCCATGCCAGACTTCAAATGCGCCCATTACAGGAATGCCTAGCAAGGCAATGGAACCAGGCTCAAGGACAACTAAAAGACCTAGTATTGGTAGACAGTCACGCTCACAACTGTCTGCAGTGGTGGAACCCACAAAACCTTTCAAAGGGGCGACTGTTCCAAGAGCCGGTTCCACAACTAGTACTAACAGCGGACGCATCACTGACAGGCTGGGGAGCCCATCTCCTTCAATACACAGTACAAGGGCTCTGGACAACCAAACAGAAAAAGCTACATATCAACCAACTAGAATTGCTAGCAATATTTCTAGCCCTGAGAGCATTTCAGAAATACTTGTACAGCAAGACGGTGTTGATCCGGACAGACAACATGACCGCAATGTACTATATCCAGAAACAGGGAGGACCGCACTCTCCACAGCTGTCCCATCTGGCACAAAGCATATGGAAGTGGGCGATCCCCAAAAACATTTTTCTCCTAGCAGAACACCTTCCAGGGAAGGACAATCAGATTGCCGACCTGCTCAGCAGGCACAGCCAACAACTACACGATTGGGAGATTCACCCCCAAGTTCTCCAGCCATTCTTCAAGGAGTGGGGTCACCCAGAAATAGACCTGTTTGCCACAAAAGAAAACTCCAAATGCAAGTACTTTGCCGCCAGATTCCCACATCCATTGTCACAGGGCAATGCGATATGGAGGAACTGGTCAGGCAGATTTGCGTACGCTTTTTCCCCAGCACCAATGATCCCTCTGGTGGCACGCAAACTGCGGCAACACTCACTCACGCTAATCCTAGTTGCTCCCACATGGGCGAGACAAACGTGGTACTCAACGTTCCTGGAACTTTCAGTAGTTCCTCATCAAAGACTGTGCCTTGCACCCCATCTTCTACCTCAGAACCATGGAGAAATCAGACACCCAGATCCCAATCAGATGAACCTAGCGATCTGGCTCCTGAGGTCTTAGAGTTTGGATACCTTAACTTGCCCCCAGATTGCATGAACATCATTAGGGAGGCAAGACGACCAACCACACGAGAGTGCTATACAGCTAAATGGAAGAGATTTGTTATTTACTGCAACAATAACCAAATCAACCCTTTAGACGCTTAAAAAAAAACCATTATATGTTACCTGCTGCATCTACAAAGATGTAACTTCGCATACTCTTCTATACGACTACACCTCGCTGCTATAGCAGCTTACCTTCAAAACAGGCAACACCTTTCACTGATTAGAGTATCAGCAATCAAAGCCTTCATGGAGGGTTTGAAAAGGGTGATCCCACCAAGACACTCCCCTTCCCCAGTCTGGAATCTAAATACAGTACTTACCAGACTTATGGGCCCTCCTTTCGAACCTCTACACTCATGCGAACTACAATTCTTAACGTGGTAGGTTGCATTCTTGGTTGCCATTACCTCACTCAGAAGAGTGAGCAAATTACAAGCATTAACAATTCAAGAACATTTCATGCAGGTACATGCCAACAGGGTGGTTCTTAGAACCAACCTTAAGTTCATGCCTAAGGTTGTATCACATTTCCATATCAATCAATCAATAGAACTGCCAGTTTTCTTTCAAAATCCACAGTCAGTAGCTGAGAGAGCCTTACACACATTAGATGTAAAAAGAGCTCTGCTTTATTATGTGGACAGAACTAAATCATTTAGAAAAACAAAACAACTATTTGTTGCTTTTGCACCACAACACAAGGAAAATCCTACTTCAAAGTCAGGAATAGCCAGATGGATAGTTAAATGCATTCAAATATGTTATCAAAAGGCAAAACGCACTTTAACCGTCCCCCCGAAAGCACACTCTACAAGGAAAATGGGGGCATCCATGGATTTCCTAGGAAATATTCCTCTTTAAGACCTCTGTAAGGCAGCCACATGGACCACCATACACACTTTCACAAAACACTACTATGTAAACGTGCAAGCAAAACAGCAAGCTGCTGTAGGCCAGGCTGGCCTCAAAACTCTTTTTCAAACTGCTGCAGCTGGCACAGGTAGCCACCGCTAGAGGAGATACTGCTATACAGTCTATGCACAGATATGAATTCAGCAGCCCACAAGCCTCAAACGGAATATGCTACTTACCAGTATGCATCTGTTCTTGGCATGTAGGGCTGCTGACCTTCATATCGCTCGCCCTCCTCCCCGGTGCCTGTCGCAGCTGCAGCATTATCTCTGGCATGGTCATCTCTTACTTTACTATCGCCATCTCTGCCACAATGGCGAAAAACAATCTGAGGATGGAGAAGATGCCCATGCGCACTGTAGTCCAGGGGAGGAGTCCCCTGTCTCGTGATACTTTGAAGACTCTTCCAAGACAACAAAGTGCAATCATCCGGACCCAACACTAAGCAGCGATCTATGCACAGATATGAATGTCAGCAGCCCTACATGCCAAGAACAGATGCATACTGGTAAGTAGCATATTCCTTGTAAAGCGTATGTACACCCGGTTGGTTTCTTGGCGCTGGTTTAGGGTTAGCCGCGTCCAGTGGAGAGATTGTTATTTGTAGGCCTGTACAAACAGCCACATTTTGAGGGTCTTCCTGAAGCTCAGTAGGTCAGTGCTTGACCAGATCTCCAAGGAGGAGTTCCACATTCTTGGAGCAAGAGAGGCGAATCTGAAACCTCCCTAACTTTTTCGCTTGAATGTGGGGGTAGTCAGTAGCAGGTGAGCTGAGCGCAGGTTGCATGAGGGAGTGCACCTTAGTAGCAGATCGTCTATAAATTTGGGGCTACGACCGTGAAGGGATTTGAAAATCAGGCACCCGGTTTTAAATGCCCAGCGTTGAGGATTGGGAAGCCAATGTAGTTTCCTTAGGAGAGGGGAGGCAGCTTGCCACCTCGGTTGCCGGAGGATCAGTCTGGCTGCTTGGTTCTGGACTATCTGCAGCCGCTTAGTGAGGAAGAGTGGCATGCCAAGGTAGACTGAATTTGCATAGTCCAAGTGCGACAACACCGTGGCTATTACAACCTGTGTCAGAGCTTCCTGCGTGAGTAATCGGCTGATCTTGCTGATCTTTTGCAGCTGAAAGAGGCATGTCGAGATCACAGATTCGACTAGCGTTCTTAGTGAGAAATCATTATTTAAGGTGACACCAAGGGTTTGGGCAGAGGAAGTGAGGATGGGAGGAGGTCCAAGCTCTGTTGGCCAGTAGTGTGGGCCCCAGAACTTGTGGCTACCCCCTGTCAAGACTAATTCCGTCTTGCCTTGATTGAGCTTCAAGTGATTACGGATTAGTGATTAAGTGTTGCGGATGTGCAACATGGTGGCCTGGAATTCGGTGACTGATTTTGGTGAATTGTCGACGGTAAACATCAATTGTAGGTCGTCGAGGTAATTAAAAATAGTCACGGTCCTTTATTTTAGGGTCTGAATAAAGGGGAGAAGTTCAAGGTTGAACAAATGGGGGGAAAGTGAGGATCCTTGCGGAACCCCATAAGTTGTTCTGCGCTTAGGAGCCATGAACTGGACTGCCTGGGAGCTGAGCCAGCTGAAGGCTGTGCCCTGGATGCCGGCCAGCCTGACATGGTCTACCAGTATATCATGGTCGACCGTGTCAAAGGCGGCAGAGCGATCCAATAGCACCAGGGCCTGAGTGGAGCTTCTGTCAGCTTTATCTCGTAGAGCATCCAAGACCACTAATATCACAGTTTCCGTAGAGTTCGCCAGGCGAAATCCCTCTTGATCGGAGTCCAGGTAATTAGATTCTTCCATGAAGTTAGACAGGCACCTCGCCACATGGGCCTCCAGTACTTTAGCCAGGAGCAGGTAGATGGGATGGGAGTTTGACAGGCTCATAGGATCTGCTCCAGGTTTTTTCAAGAGGAGGACCACAATAGATTCTTTGAAGGCTATAGAAACGCGACCCAGGGATAGGGACTCGTTCAGAAGGGCGATTGCTGGTCTCTGGAAGGCGGAGATGGCGTCTTTTAGGACATGTGGTGGGCAGCAGTCTGTGGGGGCCTCTGATTTAACTTTGGACAAGAGGACTTGGAAGGCCTGGGCGTTAATGGCCGGAAAACAGTTGAGCGTACAGTTGTTGTCGTGCGTGGCCGAAGGAGTCCATTGAGGAAGTGTTTAGGAATGCTGGCTTTAATGGCTTTTCAATGAAGTAATCGTTCAAGGAGTCGCACAGTGCTTAAGTTGGCGTGTCCTTGGGTAGAATTCTGTCAGGCTTAGACAATTCCTTGACAATTGAGATGATTTCTTTAGAACTCTTGTTGGAGTTAAGGATTCTTGACGAGAAGTGGGCAGCTGTGGCCGAAAAGATGGCCTTCTATTATTCTTTCCGCACTGCCAGGTCGTGGAGTTTCCTTTCTAGACAATATTTCTGTCTCCACTGCCTTTCCAGTTGGCGAGGGGCCAATTTTTGTATTTTTAGTTCGTGAGAGAACCATCTCTGAGCATCAGCGCGGTGGGCCAGGTTTACTTTTTTGAGAGGTGCATGCTTATTACTGGCCGCTAGTAGCCGAGCTGAATTTTGACCTCAAATATGTTGATATCAGACGCAGAGATTGGGGCTGAGCTGACCAGTGTGTCAAAGAATTCCTTTTTATCAAGGGTATTCTATTTCCTGGCCATTCCCCCTTCAGCGGTGGGGGTTAAACCAGTGGCGAAGTTCCCCTAGACGTGATGTTGTGCGTATGTGCTGTTCCCCTTTCTTTAGAGGCTGTGAACATCCCTGGGGCTCAGGTAAGATAGTCTTTCCCCAGTATAATAGCTGTAGATAGGGGTAAAACGTGTGTTTGTTTAATTAGCACGATTGTTTTCAGCTGATCCTCGTTAATTAGTTCAACTTACGAGGATTGCTTGAAAACACAAGCAGTTGTTTTTTTTTTCATTAAATTTTCTCGCGCCACTGCATCCACTTGTTTTTTTTTAATCAGCACTTGCTGTCCCCTTATACCTCACACTCGTCCCAGTGTCCATTATCCCACGCTCTCCCACCTTCTTTCCTTGTGTTTCTTTTCTCTTGCCTGAATGCTGATTGGCACCACTTGAGTGCATGATTGCTGTTGGGGGAGATGGGGATGCATATGCACCAAGATGTACAACTGCGTTGCCCAATAGAAATTAGATTGTATGTGTGAATTTATTGACCGTGATACGACGCATTCCCGAATTTGTACTGGTCTGTACAGCACGTCCAGTGAGCTTCTTTTATCACCATCAGGCGGTCGATGAAAGGCATACCAATAATTTAGGGAAAGAAACACTGATGAATGCTTGCTCCCGTGACCCTCTGGCCTCCTCTTAATTCTCCTGTGTAATTAAAGTGCAGTATCGGGGAATTGCGAATTATATGTAAATGCGTAGCACTGTAATTTCACTTTGTAGGATTCACAATAATCGGAGTAAACTGACTCATCCTTTCAGCATTCCGAGACTGATTAAAGGAGCGCTACCGAGCAGGATAATAGTTTGTTAGCCACTAAATGCCAAGAGAATTGGGTTCTAAACAAAACTTTACCTCGGTGTGGACTTACATTTGTCAATAATTTTTCTTAATGTTTTGTACACATAGTTTGTATTTTTTGCACATTTTTAAATGTTTTTTAGAGTTATAGTTTAATGACTAAACACTAACCTGCAATTAAAAACACAAGTCACACGGAAATGTTTTAAAGTATTATTCAAAGAAAGATAGGAATCTAAGGGCTTGTTGTTCTCTTTAGAATTGTGTTATTGCTTGTACATAGGTTACAGGTAGAACAAGCCATGTCATTTCAGTCCTTTAAACTTAGACCGCCAACCTGTATATATTGTATGTGTAGCCTGTGATTATTTTGTAAACCAACTCGTGAAAATTGCCCTTAAATAATTAACATTAATTTAATGTAAAAAAATGACACACACAGAAGTGTTGTATAAAACCTAGACTGCATGTTATAAATATCTACGTAAGCTGTGTCAGACCTGACGTTGAAGCACCGCATTAAGATTTCGTGTAAGCGCCTCTTGCCGTTTCCCGCCCCTCCCCCTGTCGTTCTCTTTCAATTTAGCACCTAATGGCACCTGTCCTGACGTCAGACCCTATTGTTGTCACACGATCTAGCATTGGTTTAATCTAAACTTTGCTCTTCCTCTGAGGATTGAGCACACCTGCGGACTGTGTACTGACTGAATGCATTTACCACCTACGATATGATGGATTTTGCATGTGGACTACTGACGTGGAGAAAAAGATTGTACTTTCCTTCTAAAGTCGACCATATGGCTTCTTTAGGCAGACTTAATTCGGTAAATGTACAGAGCGATGCAGAAACAGTAACACATCTGCTTCTGCTTGACACCCCTCCCTTCCAAGGAGTTGGGCAGCTCTCAGAGGCAACAAGCTGAATTTTGCTGATAAAATGGGACCTACAACATATACATGTCAATATTAGAACTTTGATAAGAGGGAGGAACGTATATTGCTGCAAAGTCTCCCTGCCCCCAATCCTTCTCCCTGCCCCCAGTCCTTCTCTCTGCCCTCTCTCTGCCTCACAGTGCCTCACAGTACTTCGCACTGCCCTCTCTCTGCCCCCAGTCCTTCTCTCTGCCCTCTCTCTGCCCCCTCTATCTCTGGCCATTCTCTCTGTCCCCAATACTTCTCTCTGTCCTCTCTCTGCCCCCAGTCCTTCTCTCTGCCCCTCTATCTCTGCCCATTCTCGCTGTCGTCAATACTTCTCTCTGCACTCTCTCTGCCACCAGTCCTTCTCTCTGCCCTCTCTCTGCCCCAGTCCTCCTCTCTACTCAATCCTTCTCTCTGCCCTATATCTACCCAGTCCTTCTCCCTGCTTCCAATCCTTCTCCCTGCCCCCAGTCCTTCTCTCTGCCCTCTCTCTGCCCCCTCTATCTCTGCCCGTTCTCTCTGTCCCCAATCCTTCTCTCTGCCCTCTCTCTGCCCCCAGTCCTTCTCTCTGCCCTCTCTTTGCCCCACAGTACTTCGCACTGCCCTCTCTCTGCCCCCAAGTCCTTCTCTCTACCCCCTCTCTCTGCACAGTCTTTTCTCTGATTTTTCGACAGCCTCTTTCTGAGTCAAGTTCCCATCAGTGCTTAATTTGTAAAAAACATAAGTGCCAGGCCCTCGTGAGGAGGCCACCACAGTTCGCACCACACACTGCCACTGTACTTACACAACTATTAACCCTCACACTGCTACAAGTGTGACAATTCAAACAGTTCGAGGCCGCCAAAGTTTTAAGAATGGCTTGGGTGGCAGATATTAGTTGTTTTTAATGTATATTGAATTAACAATCAACGATTTTTCTGTTCTCTTCAAATTGCACAAACAGCGCCATCATGTGGCAGCTGTCATAAGTGCAGGTTCTGGCAATTATGCACCGGAAACCACCAGCTCAAATTAAGCACTGCTTCTCATCTTTCAATGCTTTCTATTCTAGAGTACGGCCATTTGCAGCTTCAAATGGAATGGAAGGATGGTGGGCATCTGGTGAAGAGGATATTGCAATGTAATTCATTTATTCAACAATCTGTTCTTTTGCACTTTTTGGCACAGTCAAGGCCAGTTGTCTGCCACCTTCTTATAAAATGTGCAGACACCTAGGATGGTTTGTTATACAGTGCTGATCTCCATATTTGGGGTTTTGCCTCGAGTATCTCCCATTTGATTTCTAATTTCTAATTTCTAATTTAAAATACTTGTAGAGCGCAGCGTACACCTTGCGGTTTCTTGGCGCGGGGGGGATCGGCAACTGAGATGAAAAAAGACCAGGGAGAGATGAAAGGATATTGAGGGAGTTTTAAGTGGGGAAGGCCTGGCTGAAAAGGAACGTTTTCAGCTCTCTGCGAAAAGGGAGATACTGAGTAGCAGAGCGGAGATGGTCAGGAAGTGAGTTCCAGAAGGTTGGAGCTAGGGTGGAGAAATTAGCCCCGCCCCACTTTTTGCGAGTGAAGCGAGGGATCTGGAGGAGGGACCTGGAGGAAGACCGAAGATCTCTTGCGGGTACATAGGACTTGATTAGTGAGGAGATGAAGGCAGGGGCAGAGCCCTGGCGGGCCTGGAAGACCATGCACCCGATCTTGAATAGAGCCCGTTCCTTTATGGGGAGCCAGTGGAGCTCCCTGAGAAGGGGGGTGGAGTGGTGATAGCGAGGGAGGCCGTACACAAGCCGGGCTGCTTGATTCTGGACGGTCTGGAGTCTACGCAAACTGTAAGCGGGGATACCGTGGTAAAGAGCGTTTGCGTAGTCCAATTTAGATATTACAAGTGCGGCCATAATGATCTTGAGTGCCTGGGGGGAAAAGAAGCGGGAGACAGTGCGGATAGTGCGGAGAGAAAGGAAACAGGAGGACACCACAGAGCTGATTTGTGAATGAAGAGTGAGTTGGCTGTTTATTTTGACACCAAGTGTTTTGACCGTGGTGGAGGGGGTCGGTGCAGAGCCAAGAGAAGGGGGCCAGAAGAGAGAGTTCCAGGGACTGGATGAACCACCGGTGAGAACCAGCTCGGTTTTATCCGGGTTCAGTTTAAGGTGGTTGTGGTTCATCCAGTCCCTGATGAATGTCATAGTTGACTGGAAATTGGAGACCGAAAGAGGAGAAGGGGACAGATCAAAGATGAGCTGGAGGTCATCCGCGTAGTTATAGACGGTGACCTCCAGCTGCTGTAGTGCAAAGATGAGAGGAAAGATATAAAGGTTGAAAAGTAAGGGGGAGAGCTGAGGAAATATACATTTTTGGTCATGTTATGTTCCCTAGCGCGTACCCCACCGACTCCATGTACCAGCTTAAAGTGCATGTAACTTCCCTCCTGTGCCAGCTATGAAGACGCAAATACATTTGCGTCCAACGTTAACTTGTCCTCTTTCAGATCCGCCCTGAATGGATTATATGGTCCGTTCCTAAGTATGCTATGCCACCGTCTTTTTGTAGTACACTTTACACGTTTTTCTGCTCTGGCAAAGTAGGCCATGAATTTCTGCCATCGAGCCTCTTTTCTGGCTCCTGACTCTGACAGCCTCTGCCCAGGCTACCTCTGTACCCGTGAACTCTGACTTACTACCAGCGCGGCCCCTCGCGCTCAGCTCAGCCTGCTTTCTGCCAAGACTGACTATAACCTTCAAGTTATCTGTTCCGCTCCTCAAAATGCATTCCTGCCTACTAGCTTCAGTAAACATCCTCCCCAGCTGCAGAGCCAAAGGGCCGACCTGTCTCAATGCAAGTAATTCATAGCCTCTGTTACCATGCTTCCATGGAAGGCCCCGTGCCCCCACGCTTCTCATGCAGACACTTAGGCGCTTATACACGCATCCACAGTTAGCATAGAATAGCTTCTGCCCTAGAGACCTTTCCGCCCAGATAGTATGGTCCCTAAACATCAGATATCAGATATGATAGAAGTACAAGTTGATCTGACATGCCAGACTTCTGTCTCTTTCCGTCAGTGTAAATGTCAAGTCCCCTGCACCCCTCCAATCACACGTCATGCAGCTGCGCGCGCATCCAAGCTTCCGATTTCTGCTGACATTGCAACAATTCTGTTAGCACCACCCCTTGGTGCCACCCACTTGCGTCACCTATCAGTGACGTTTCTAGTTCACGCCTAGTTCACGCCTCTTGATTACGTACTTGTAACACGTGAATACTGTTATCTTGTCTTCTCTCAGCTATTACGCCTACTACACTACTTCCTATGGTATAAATCAAGTATATAAGCTATGTAATGTCAATAAAGTTTGCTCTATCCCTTCTGACACCCCTGTGGTGTTCAGAATCCGATATCCTGGTCTTGACCATTCCTTTTATGAGGAATAAAACCCTTAGAAACTCTAACACCACGGACTCTGTCTTTTTTCATTCCGATTGAGTTATTATTGATTAAGTACTTACCTGCATAGAAATTAAGAGAGTAAATTATTTATTTACGTCATTTTGGCGCCCGAACAGGGACCCCTCCCCCACCTCACGCGCCGGTTGGCGCATTGCAAGCTCTGTCCCCTGCCGTCAGTTAGACGGAATCTACGCGTACCGGCAGGATTTCCTGCATCTCCCTCTGACCCAAGGAGGTGACGAAGACTGCGATCAGTGCCCAGACGAGGCGGTGAGGAGTGCGGAGGATCCCGACCAGAGCCTAGTCGAAAGAAGCAAGGTCCGAGGTGTCAAGAGGCCCACCAGGTTTCCGAAGTTTTCCGAGGTTTTCCGAGGTTTTCCGAAGTTCTCCGAAGTTTTCCGAAGTACCGAGTCGAGTCCAGTCGAGTTTTCCGAGGCCTTCTGTTTCCGTGCTTCCCGGTGAGTACCATTGCTGGGTCGTATCTAGACGGGTTTGGGTACACAAGTCCGGTCTGCACTGTTTTTAGGCAGTGTATCTGTACTGTTTAGCAGTATATTGAGTATTCTGAATTTTTGCACTGTTACACCAGTGTTTCTGTACTGTTGAGCAGTACATCCAGTATAGGGGATAGTCATCTATGTCTCAAATGTTTTTATGTGATTAATGTCGTGGTATGAATGTGACTGTTTAAATGTGTATTATTGTGTTTCTCGTATAAACTAGCTGTCAGCAGTATTAAGGAATAAGGATTGAGCATTCAGTAATAAGTAAATAAGATGCCGTTTTTCAACAAGTTAAAGCAGATAGGAACTAGGAAAGGGATACTGGAGGAAGAAATTCCTATTCCCCCTAGGGACACTCCAGGTAACTTTATGTACCACAAGCATGGCATAGATGCCATATTATATCTAGATTTATGGGCCGATTACACCAAGCACCTAGACGAAAGACACAGATGGCCTGTTACCGGAACATGGGATGCCGAGTGCATCATGAAGGTAGAAGAAGCATTATGGAAAAAGAAAGCTAGACAATCTCAGAAAGACGCCATAGAATTCTGGCGTAAGGAATCCCATAAGCGTGCTGAGAAAGCACTCCGTAGAGAAGACAGACTTAAAGAATCAGAAAAAGCCCAAGAAAACGAATTAGTTATTGAAGGGATCCGAGTAAAAACAGAACAAATAGACCGTGCCCGAAACAATCTCGTAAACGGTATGTACCTCGCGGCCGAGGGCACATCTGAAGCCCTATCAGAAATACCGAAAAACTTACCGCCACCATTAGTGCCAACTAAAGTAATGCATAAGACTACTAAAGACATATTCTTAAATTCTTATCTAGAGGATGTAGCACCAGCTTATGCCAATCTGCCTGTTCGTACCCTGCCTGCTGACAGGGAAGGGGGTGGCAATCCGGCCCCAGATCATGTTCCACCGATACCGCGACAGACCTCCCCCGTTCCGCCAGCTCCGCCACTTCCCGCACCCAAGATTGACCTACCGAAGCAAGTCCTACCTGATCCGACTAAACGACAAATTCAAGTTCAGATCCAGACTCCGCAGGGAGATAATGCCCAAGCATCCGCCTCAGGAGGTGCGACTGCGGGTCTTCGGACCCCGCCATTAACACGCAGATTCAATTTCAGGGACACGCAGAGTCCTCTCACGTTCCAGTCTCCCCGCCTTGACGCATTAAAGGAAAACATTTCCGTTTGTAGATATGATCCAGTACCCGGAAAAAACGATCTAATGATATTGGCATCACTACGGTTAAGATCTGCTACTGATATCTTGCTATGCTATGTAGGAATGAAGGAGCGTCTCGATAGAATATATGAGTTTGTTCAGACAGGGAAAGACCCTGACAGTATTAAGGATGCCATGGATAAACAGAAAGTTGACATTCAAGCACAGATATTACGATTTTTCATAAATTGTCTAATAAGAGAACGAGACCGGCCTGAGACAGATCAGAGTGAATTAGATGCACTAAACAAGTGGGGTCAGAATATAGCCGAAGGAAAACATGACAGGGGGGCTTGCATAGCCAGTATGTACCAGAAAATTAGAAGGGCAGTGATAACGGCACACCAGAAAGGGAATGACAAAGCTTCCTCTGAGGAGGAAGAACTTGAAGAACAAGGAAGGACTACAGATACTATAGCGTATGTAGGTAAGGGAAACTACCTTAGGAAAGGCATCCGTCCGGAAAACAAGAGAGTCTTTCTCTCTGCTTTAACAAATCCGAATTCTTCTGAACATCAGTTCCAGGAAACTGATAAAAGGCTTCGAGACCGAATGGGGTACCATGTACTCAATTCTATGGATGAACAGGAACTAGCTCGGTCAGCCGTATTATGGGCCGAAAATCCAGACATATATAATGATGATACGTTAGCACAGACATTCTTGAACCTCTCCCCAGACGAGCAGAAATTAGCAGGTGTATACATGATTCAGCACCTCCTCATCAAGTACAGAAACCATCATTCCGATCCAGGTCCCTTACACGAAACATTAGAAGCACTACTCATGGATAGATGGAGAGGTTTCAGCACCAAGTTAATACAAATAATTCTAGAACAACGACATAAATACAACACCTTCATAAGCTCTGAATATGTTCCCGCCCCGCCTCCAGAAAGAAAAACGTACCACATGCAATGCGGTAGTGGCATTGAAAGTCAGAACCCCTTACGAGAAGTACATCCAGTTATGGGTGCGGATCACATCTTGAAGCGTGTGTATGTCCACACACCACTGACTAAGTTAGAACTGTTAGAAATGAAGAAATTAGTCCCGTGTCACGATAAAGACCCTGCAGGTTTTCACAGAGAGCTCAAAGACATGTTACTCATGGGGGATTACACGTATGATGATATTATGAAAATGTTAAAGGTACCGCTGCCCACGGGCATTTACGAGAAATTAAAGGAAAAAGAATGGGAGGTGGGGGACACAAAGATTGCATGGGCAGAAATAGAAGACGAAGAAAGCAAACGAGTCCCAGGGTTAGGCCTTGGGGAAAGGACTAAAGCATTACCCGGATTAATAGTACAGGTTCTGCCAAGATTATTGACAACTAGAAAGGAAGATTGGGACGCAATCTCGTCCTGTAAACAGAAACAAGATGAAGATACTAGTGACTTCTATTCAAGATTCGAGAAATGTTTCATTATAAATAGTGGCCTACAACCAAGCAGCGAATCGTATCCACACCTTTTTGTATCAAAACTAGTCGAGAACTCGCTACCATTAGTTAAAAATAGAGTGTACAAAGTTGAAAGTACTTGGCAGGCAAATACGCCATCCCAGATGTTACAAATGTTACAATATCATCAGAACAGAATTAGAGAAGAACAAGATCAGGAACAGAAACGTATGAAAGACACAAAGATGAAAATGTTAGTAGCTCAGACGGTCCCAGCCGACGGTCAGAGGAAGGGTGGGGCCCAGACAAGTCACTCTACAGCTCCCGTTAAGGGAACGTGCAATTACTGCAAGCAGCCAGGTCACTACGTACATGAATGCCCCGTCCTGAAACATAACATAGCAACAGGCAAAACTAAAGAAAGACCGCATCCACCTAGACATGAACATGGGCATCAACAGACCTCACAGAGCGAACAGCCAATGCAGAACACACAGTCTATGCATGCTCCATCCCACACAGCGCAGACAGTAGCAGTACCGCAGCCACAGCCCATTGCCGCGACTCAGCAAGTTTCACAACAGATGTACCAGTATGCCCAATCTGCATATCCAGATTACCCCCGATATACATGAAACAGCCTAGAGAGGGAAGGTGGTTTGCCTCTTATTGAAATTCCTGTAGATCAAGAAGGTCCTTATGTACACAGTCATGTATTGGGAAAAGACAGAAAGTTTTTAATTGACACAGGGGCAAGTCGCACTACAATCAGTCATAATGAAGTCCCAGGGGCACCCCTCTCAGGCTCACAGAATGTTTCCCTTGGCTTTTCAGGACAGCCTATTGTAAATGAAGTATCGGAACCAGTACCATTGGCTGTGGGTCCATTATCACGAGTTACAGATTTGTTACTTACGAAATCATGCCCAGAAAATCTGTTAGGAATTAAAACACTGAAGGCTCTAGGAGCTATAATATGCTGTTCCCCAGAGGGAGTTAGACTCTTTCTACGGGATTTCAAGGGTCATTATGTTTTACGAGAATTTGATGTCAGATTGAAAAATGTACCAGATCACCTATGGGCAAAAGGCCCAGCTGACGTAGGTTGTATGCATATCACTCCATATCGTGTTACACTCAAGACAGGAGTTGTTCTACCCAGAATCAGACAATACAAGTTACCACCCGATGCTGTAGTGGCTTTACTGAAAATCATTGAAGAGCTCATTGCCCAGGGAGTGGTCGTAGAGACCGACTCCAATATCTGTAATTCACCCATCATTCCAATTCTTAAACGTACAGACCCCAATGCACCGCCAGTATATCGGCTGGTGATTGATCTTCGAGAACTGAACAAATGCATTGTACCACAGTACCCTGTGGTCCCCGATATCTCTTCCCTATTGACTGCGATTGATTCAGAAGCAACGTTCTTTACTGTAATTGACCTCAAGAACGCTTTCTTCAGTGTACCTATTGATCCGGAGAGCCAATATCTCTTCGGATTCAGTTTAAATGGACGAAGTTTCAATTTTTCCTGCTCACCTCAAGGATTCACAGAAAGCCCCAGCATCTATAGTCAAGCACTGAAAAGACAACTAGATTGTATTCAAATGCCAGTTAACACCGCTTTACTGCAATACGTCGATGATCTACTGATCACCGCACGAAGTGAGCCCGAATGTGAACAAGCATCATTGACAGTTTTACATTTTCTGGCAGACAAGGGACACAAGGTGTCTCCTTCGAAGCTACAATTCTGTGTTCAGCAAGTTGTATACCTGGGTCACTTGCTGTCCAAAGTGGGGAGACAGCTCACTCCCGATCGCATTCAGTTAATTGTAAATATGCCACGACCACAGACACAAAAGGAAGTGCGGGCCTTTATAGGCCTCACCTCGTACTGCAGACAATGGATTCCTCAATATGCATTTCTAGCTAAACCACTCATCCAGTTAACGACGCAGGAGGCAGCAACGTTGATTGCCCTCCCTTGGACTCAGGAACATACACAAGCCTTTGAGGAATTAAAGAAAGCATTATGCCAAGCACCAGTTTTAGCGACACCATGTTACAGCAAACCGTTTACACTTTTTGTTACAGAACGTGATGGTACAGCATTGTCTGTCCTCACTCAAGATCAAGCAGGTTCACATAAGCCTTGCGCTTATTTTTCAAGTACATTGGATTCAGTAGCCCAGGCACTCCCTGCGTGCTTAAAGTCAGTAGCTGCAACAGCGTTAGCAATCAGACAAAGTGATTCAATTGTTTTAGGCCATCAGTTAACAGTACAAGTCCCACATTCTGTAGAGGTTCTTTTAAACAGAACCCAGACTCAACACTTGACTATACTTGACTATAGCACGACTGACAGGTTACGAATTGACATTATTCCAGCCACACATAGAAATCAGACGTTGCAGTATCTTGAACCCAGCAACACTGTTACCTACAGTTATGGCAGATCCAGCTCCGCATGATTGTATAGAAATCATTAATGCAGTAACAAAGCCCCGACGAGATTTAACAGATGTTCCATTGACAAATCCAGACCTGACACTTTATGTGGACGGTTCATGCATGAGAACAAGTACAGGAGAGTTAGTGGCCGCGTATGCCGTGACCACTGAAACTGAAGTTAAAGAAACACATCGTATTGATACACTGTCTGCTCAAGCGGCAGAGCTCATCGCTCTGACCCGAGCCTGTATTCTAGCTAAGAACAGAAATGTCAACATATACACTGATTCCCGTTATGCGTTCGGAGTTGTACACGACTTCGGCATGCTATGGCAAGAACGAGGTTTTCTGACCTCTCATGGTGCCAAGATCCAACACGGTCCCCTCATTCAAGCACTATTAGAAGCAATACATCTGCCTTCAGGAATATCCGTCATGAAGTGTAAAGCACATACTAAAGTCACAGATTCTGTTTCCCAGGGTAACGACCTGGCAGATCAGACAGCAAAACATACAGCATTGACTCACACTCAGACAACTGATACGACAAAGACAACAGATCCGACAAACTGTATGACAGTCAGGGATCCCACACTAGATGTTATCGACATTCAGACACATGCTACTCCAGAAGAAATAAAGAAATGGATTGAACTAGGAGGGATCCAGACAGATCAAGGTTGGATGACGAAGGGAAAATCTACATGGTTTCTCCCTGACTCTATGGTTCAAGTCATGATAAATACAGCACATAGTCCCGCACATCTAGGAGAGAAAGCGATGTTAGACAGTTTACAAAATCTCTGGAATAATAAACACTTACGAGCAGCCGCAAAACAGAAAGTGCGTACTTGCATGATCTGTTGTCAGTTCAATCCAGGAAAAAGCGTCCCTGTAGAGCAAGGTGGATTTCATCCTCCCGATCACCCTTTTGAAGTCCTCCAGATGGATTATATCCAGATGGACCGTTGTCGAGGATTTAAATATGTTCTCGTAGTTGTCTGTGCTCTGTCCCGCTGGACCGAAGCATACCCAGTTCCAGATTACACTGCTCCGACCACTGCCAAGCAGCTGGTTCGTGAATTCTTCCCACGATACGGCTTGCCTCGTGTCGTGTACTCAGATAACGGTCAGCCATTCTCATCTGCATTAATGAAATAAGTTTCTTTATTACTGGGATACCAGTGGAAGTTCCATTGTGTCCGACATCCCGAAGCCGCAGGCCTTGTAGAAAGACATAACCAGACACTAAAGATCCGCCTTGCCAAGATATGTCAGGAGAAAGGGGTCGACTGGATAGTCGCCCTGCCAGTGGCACTATTCTACATGAGAATGGTCGCCCATTCAAGATCAGGGCTATCCCCGTACGAGGTGGTTTTTGGCAGACCACCGAATATGTGGGGGACGCCCATTCCGAAAAAGATTACTGATGTTGATTGTAATATGTTGACAGATTACCTTGCCTCCTTGATGTCTGCACTCCAATCATGTCGTTCACAGGTTGCCGCAGCCTTCCCTGACAACACTGATGTAAAGCCACACGACGTCCGGGGACTTCCAGCGGGGCTCCAGCGGACTCTTCCTGGCGACATTGTACTAGTGCGCAATTTCGACAGGAAGAGTCCGCTGGAGCCCCGCTGGAAGTCCCCGAGGACCGTTCTTCTCACCACGAGGACGGCCGTGAAAATCGAAGGGAGAAAGGGGTGGGTTCATACGAGTCATGTGAAAAATTTTTTGGACTGAAACCTGATCGAGACTCGTCCACCCCCACCAAAGACTGTGTTGAACAGAAAGACTTTACAGAATCTGAACGAGAAAAAACTCCTCAAGAAAAGTATCGCATGAAACTCCGATCTAGCAAGTCAGACAGTTTAATTGTTTAAGTCCTCCCCTAGGTGAATCGGTTAAATAGTTTCTGACATGTATCCCCTAGATCGAGATAGAGAGAGAGAAGCCAAGAAACGTACATACTGTAAATCACTTCGTAGTCACTGTATAGTGACACTATTAATCATGTTTATTCTGAGTATTTTAATTATTGTTGTTAGCATCGTTTTACCCATCTACTATCCTATTTTCAAGCGTGAACAATCTGCCTATAATGTATCTGCTGAACACACTTTTAGTGAGTTACCTCCACACGAGCTTTCCTACAGACTTGCGCTGCGCAACAATACATTCATTAGTATGCTACATCATTCTCATCAAACTAACAATGCTACAAATTGCTGAATATGTGGCCGACTCCCTCCCTACCAGAATTACAAGGGAGCTCTGCCCCTCTTTCCGTACCCATTCACTCACAATGGCTCCTGCGGAGCATGGTTTAAAATAATTAACTCCTTAGATCCTGATATTGCTGTTTTCGATGGGGGCTGGGTTTTGGGAAATCTGAACTTGGTCCTGCTCGACGTCTGTTACCCTGATAAGGAGGGACTCCCCACTAGAATAGGAACTGATCTAGAAAATGAAGTATATGGATTAGGTAATTATACAATTAGCCTTATGATTCTTACTGTTGAATCGGAAGACACGCCAGTTCTACCCATTATGTCAGTATTGCCAGTCACTGGTGAATTATGTATCAAGAAGAAAGGTTCAGTACACTTAGGTCATAGTAAATGCACTACTGTGGTCGAATTCAGTGATCATGGAAAATCGTCCTTTAAAGCTATTAGTCATTCTTACTTTGTTTGTGGTCATACCGCATACATACGTCTACCTCCAGATTGGGATGGTACCTGTTACATTGCATTCCTTCTGCCACCTGTTTTCCTAGCTCCACCTGATTACCATAGAAACACCAATCTAGTAAAGAATAGACCCAGAAGAGATATCCCACTTGTCGACTACACAGAAACGGCATGGGAACAGTACACCGACTTTAATAAAGGGTTCTTTTTCTTTTTAGGACCTGTTCAGAATAGTAAATTAATACGCAGATTAACTAGAACACTTGAAGCAGTAGTGAATGAAACTGCCTCCGCCTTAGGTAACTTAACAGAAGAGCAGTCCGCCATGCGGGTTGTTGTCCTTCAAAATCGTCTTGTTATTGACGTCATCTTGGCAGATAGAGGTGGAGCCTGTAAGGTCATCGGGTCAAGTTGCTGTGTTTTCATACCACAAAACGCACCATCTGTATATCAAGCTATCACACGTCTCCATAAAATTGCAAATCAGATACATCAGAATCCAGGCACCTGGACTTGGTCCGGTTGGTTCTGGACAACGTTAACAGCTTGGGGATGGAAGATCCTATCCTTCCTAGGCATTGGCCTAGTCCTAGTATTCAGTTGCTGCCTGTGCCTGCAATGTGGGCCAGCGATTTGTGGACTATGTGCCACCTCTTGTATTGAACATTCCAGTTTTCTCTCAAAACGTAAACGAAAGAAAGAAGAACAAATGATGTTACAAGAACAAACTGATCGATTCATGAGGATCGATATATCATGAAGGGTCCGTAGGGAACAAGGAGGGAATGAGGAAATATACATTTTTGGTCATGTTATGTTCCCTAGCGCGTACCCCACCGACTCCATGTACCAGCTTAAAGTGCATGTAACTTCCCTCCTGTGCCAGCTATGAAGACGCAAATACATTTGCGTCCAACGTTAACTTGTCCTCTTTCAGATCCGCCCTGAATGGATTATATGGTCCGTTCCTAAGTATGCTATGCCACCGTCTTTTTGTAGTACACTTTACACGTTTTTCTGCTCTGGCAAAGTAGGCCATGAATTTCTGCCATCGAGCCTCTTTTCTGGCTCCTGACTCTGACAGCCTCTGCCCAGGCTACCTCTGTACCCGTGAACTCTGACTTACTACCAGCGCGGCCCCTCGCGCTCAGCTCAGCCTGCTTTCTGCCAAGACTGACTATAACCTTCAAGTTATCTGTTCCGCTCCTCGAAAATGCATTCCTGCCTACTAGCTTCAGTAAACATCCTCCCCAGCTGCAGAGCCAAAGGGCCGACCTGTCTCAATGCAAGTAATTCATAGCCTCTGTTACCATGCTTCCATGGAAGGCCCCGTGCCCCCACGCTTCTCATGCAGACACTTAGGCGCTTATACACGCATCCACAGTTAGCATAGAATAGCTTCTGCCCTAGAGACCTTTCCGCCCAGATAGTATGGTCCCTAAACATCAGATATCAGATATGATAGAAGTACAAGTTGATCTGACATGCCAGACTTCTGTCTCTTTCCGTCAGTGTAAATGTCAAGTCCCCTGCACCCCTCCAATCACACGTCATGCAGCTGCGCGCGCATCCAAGCTTCCGATTTCTGCTGACATTGCAACAATTCTGTTAGCACCACCCCTTGGTGCCACCCACTTGCGTCACCTATCAGTGACGTTTCTAGTTCACGCCTAGTTCACGCCTCTTGATTACGTACTTGTAACACATGAATACTGTTATCTTGTCTTCTCTCAGCTATTACGCCTACTACACTACTTCCTATGGTATAAATCAAGTATATAAGCTATGTAATGTCAATAAAGTTTGCTCTATCCCTTCTGACACCCCTGTGGTGGTCAGAATCCGATATCCTGGTCTTGACCATTCCTTTTATGAGGAATAAAACCCTTAGAAACTCTAACACCACGGACTCTGTCTTTTTTCATTCCGATTGAGTTATTATTGATTAAGTACTTACCTGCATAGAAATTAAGAGAGTAAATTATTTATTTACGTCATTTTGGCGCCCGAACAGGGACCCCTCCCCCACCTCACGCGCCGGTTGGCGCATTGCAAGCTCTGTCCCCTGCCGTCAGTTAGACGGAATCTACGCGTACCGGCAGGATTTCCTGCATCTCCCTCTGACCCAAGGAGGTGACGAAGACTGCGATCAGTGCCCAGACGAGGCGGTGAGGAGTGCGGAGGATCCCGACCAGAGCCTAGTCGAAAGAAGCAAGGTCCGAGGTGTCAAGAGGCCCACCAGGTTTCCGAAGTTTTCCGAGGTTTTCCGAGGTTTTCCGAAGTTCTCCGAAGTTTTCCGAAGTACCGAGTCGAGTCCAGTCGAGTTTTCCGAGGCCTTCTGTTTCCGTGCTTCCCGGTGAGTACCATTGCTGGGTCGTATCTAGACGGGTTTGGGTACACAAGTCCGGTCTGCACTGTTTTTAGGCAGTGTATCTGTACTGTTTAGCAGTATATCGAGTATTCTGAATTTTTGCACTGTTACACCAGTGTATCTGTACTGTTGAGCAGTACATCCAGTATAGGGGATAGTCATCTATGTCTCAAATGTTTTTATGTGATTAATGTCGTGGTATGAATGTGACTGTTTAAATGTGTATTATTGTGTTTCTCGTATAAACTAGCTGTCAGCAGTATTAAGGAATAAGGATTGAGCATTCAGTAATAAGTAAATAAGATGCCGTTTTTCAACAAGTTAAAGCAGATAGGAACTAGGAAAGGGATACTGGAGGAAGAAATTCCTATTCCCCCTAGGGACACTCCAGGTAACTTTATGTACCACAAGCATGGCATAGATGCCATATTATATCTAGATTTATGGGCCGATTACACCAAGCACCTAGACGAAAGACACAGATGGCCTGTTACCGGAACATGGGATGCCGAGTGCATCATGAAGGTAGAAGAAGCATTATGGAAAAAGAAAGCTAGACAATCTCAGAAAGACGCCATAGAATTCTGGCGTAAGGAATCCCATAAGCGTGCTGAGAAAGCACTCCTTAGAGAAGACAGACTTAAAGAATCAGAAAAAGCCCAAGAAAACGAATTAGTTATTGAAGGGATCCGAGTAAAAACAGAACAAATAGACCGTGCCCGAAACAATCTCGTAAACGGTATGTACCTCGCGGCCGAGGGCACATCTGAAGCCCTATCAGAAATACCGAAAAACTTACCGCCACCATTAGTGCCAACTAAAGTAATGCATAAGACTACTAAAGACATATTCTTAAATTCTTATCTAGAGGATGTAGCACCAGCTTATGCCAATCTGCCTGTTCGTACCCTGCCTGCTGACAGGGAAGGGGGTGGCAATCCGGCCCCAGATCATGTTCCACCGATACCGCGACAGACCTCCCCCGTTCCGCCAGCTCCGCCACTTCCCGCACCCAAGATTGACCTACCGAAGCAAGTCCTACCTGATCCGACTAAACGACAAATTCAAGTTCAGATCCAGACTCCGCAGGGAGATAATGCCCAAGCATCTGCCTCAGGAGGTGCGACTGCGGGTCTTCGGACCCCGCCATTAACACGCAGATTCAATTTCAGGGACACGCAGAGTCCTCTCACGTTCCAGTCTCCCCGCCTTGACGCATTAAAGGAAAACATTTCCGTTTGTAGATATGATCCAGTACCCGGAAAAAACGATCTAATGATATTGGCATCACTACGGTTAAGATCTGCTACTGATATCTTGCTATGCTATGTAGGAATGAAGGAGCGTCTCGATAGAATATATGAGTTTGTTCAGACAGGGAAAGACCCTGACAGTATTAAGGATGCCATGGATAAACAGAAAGTTGACATTCAAGCACAGATATTACGATTTTTCATAAATTGTCTAATAAGAGAACGAGACCGGCCTGAGACAGATCAGAGTGAATTAGATGCACTAAACAAGTGGGGTCAGAATATAGCCGAAGGAAAACATGACAGGGGGGCTTGCATAGCCAGTATGTACCAGAAAATTAGAAGGGCAGTGATAACGGCACACCAGAAAGGGAATGACAAAGCTTCCTCTGAGGAGGAAGAACTTGAAGAACAAGGAAGGACTACAGATACTATAGCGTATGTAGGTAAGGGAAACTACCTTAGGAAAGGCATCCGTCCGGAAAACAAGAGAGTCTTTCTCTCTGCTTTAACAAATCCGAATTCTTCTGAACATCAGTTCCAGGAAACTGATAAAAGGCTTCGAGACCGAATGGGGTACCATGTACTCAATTCTATGGATGAACAGGAACTAGCTCGGTCAGCCGTATTATGGGCCGAAAATCCAGACATATATAATGATGATACGTTAGCACAGACATTCTTGAACCTCTCCCCAGACGAGCAGAAATTAGCAGGTGTATACATGATTCAGCACCTCCTCATCAAGTACAGAAACCATCATTCCGATCCAGGTCCCTTACACGAAACATTAGAAGCACTACTCATGGATAGATGGAGAGGTTTCAGCACCAAGTTAATACAAATAATTCTAGAACAACGACATAAATACAACACCTTCATAAGCTCTGAATATGTTCCCGCCCCGCCTCCAGAAAGAAAAACGTACCACATGCAATGCGGTAGTGGCATTGAAAGTCAGAACCCCTTACGAGAAGTACATCCAGTTATGGGTGCGGATCACATCTTGAAGCGTGTGTATGTCCACACACCACTGACTAAGTTAGAACTGTTAGAAATGAAGAAATTAGTCCCGTGTCACGATAAAGACCCTGCAGGTTTTCACAGAGAGCTCAAAGACATGTTACTCATGGGGGATTACACGTATGATGATATTATGAAAATGTTAAAGGTACTGCTGCCCACGGGCATTTACGAGAAATTAAAGGAAAAAGAATGGGAGGTGGGGGACACAAAGATTGCATGGGCAGAAATAGAAGACGAAGAAAGCAAACGAGTCCCAGGGTTAGGCCTTGGGGAAAGGACTAAAGCATTACCCGGATTAATAGTACAGGTTCTGCCAAGATTATTGACAACTAGAAAGGAAGATTGGGACGCAATCTCGTCCTGTAAACAGAAACAAGATGAAGATACTAGTGACTTCTATTCAAGATTCGAGAAATGTTTCATTATAAATAGTGGCCTACAACCAAGCAGCGAATCGTATCCACACCTTTTTGTATCAAAACTAGTCGAGAACTCGCTACCATTAGTTAAAAATAGAGTGTACAAAGTTGAAAGTACTTGGCAGGCAAATACGCCATCCCAGATGTTACAAATGTTACAATATCATCAGAACAGAATTAGAGAAGAACAAGATCAGGAACAGAAACGTATGAAAGACACAAAGATGAAAATGTTAGTAGCTCAGACGGTCCCAGCCGACGGTCAGAGGAAGGGTGGGGCCCAGACAAGTCACTCTACAGCTCCCGTTAAGGGAACGTGCAATTACTGCAAGCAGCCAGGTCACTACGTACATGAATGCCCCGTCCTGAAACATAACATAGCAACAGGCAAAACTAAAGAAAGACCGCATCCACCTAGACATGAACATGGGCATCAACAGACCTCACAGAGCGAACAGCCAATGCAGAACACACAGTCTATGCATGCTCCATCCCACACAGCGCAGACAGTAGCAGTACCGCAGCCACAGCCCATTGCCGCGACTCAGCAAGTTTCACAACAGATGTACCAGTATGCCCAATCTGCATATCCAGATTACCCCCGATATACATGAAACAGCCTAGAGAGGGAAGGTGGTTTGCCTCTTATTGAAATTCCTGTAGATCAAGAAGGTCCTTATGTACACAGTCATGTATTGGGAAAAGACAGAAAGTTTTTAATTGACACAGGGGCAAGTCGCACTACAATCAGTCATAATGAAGTCCCAGGGGCACCCCTCTCAGGCTCACAGAATGTTTCCCTTGGCTTTTCAGGACAGCCTATTGTAAATGAAGTATCGGAACCAGTACCATTGGCTGTGGGTCCATTATCACGAGTTACAGATTTGTTACTTACGAAATCATGCCCAGAAAATCTGTTAGGAATTAAAACACTGAAGGCTCTAGGAGCTATAATATGCTGTTCCCCGGAGGGAGTTAGACTCTTTCTACGGGATTTCAAGGGTCATTATGTTTTACGAGAATTTGATGTCAGATTGAAAAATGTACCAGATCACCTATGGGCAAAAGGCCCAGCTGACGTAGGTTGTATGCATATCACTCCATATCGTGTTACACTCAAGACAGGAGTTGTTCTACCCAGAATCAGACAATACAAGTTACCACCCGATGCTGTAGTGGCTTTACTGAAAATCATTGAAGAGCTCATTGCCCAGGGAGTGGTCGTAGAGACCGACTCCAATATCTGTAATTCACCCATCATTCCAATTCTTAAACGTACAGACCCCAATGCACCGCCAGTATATCGGCTGGTGATTGATCTTCGAGAACTGAACAAATGCATTGTACCACAGTACCCTGTGGTCCCCGATATCTCTTCCCTATTGACTGCGATTGATTCAGAAGCAACGTTCTTTACTGTAATTGGCCTCAAGAACGCTTTCTTCAGTGTACCTATTGATCCGGAGAGCCAATATCTCTTCGGATTCAGTTTAAATGGACGAAGTTTCAAATTTTCCCGCGCACCTCAAGGATTCACAGAAAGCCCCAGCATCTATAGTCAAGCACTGAAAAGACAACTAGATTGTATTCAAATGCCAGTTAACACCGCTTTACTGCAATACGTCGATGATCTACTGATCACCGCACGAAGTGAGCCCGAATGTGAACAAGCATCATTGACAGTTTTACATTTTCTGGCAGACAAGGGACACAAGGTGTCTCCTTCGAAGCTACAATTCTGTGTTCAGCAAGTTGTATACCTGGGTCACTTGCTGTCCAAAGTGGGGAGACAGCTCACTCCCGATCGCATTCAGTTAATTGTAAATATGCCACGACCACAGACACAAAAGGAAGTGCGGGCCTTTATAGGCCTCACCTCGTACTGCAGACAATGGATTCCTCAATATGCATTTCTAGCTAAACCACTCATCCAGTTAACAACGCAGGAGGCAGCAACGTTGATTGCCCTCCCTTGGACTCAGGAACATACACAAGCCTTTGAGGAATTAAAGAAAGCATTATGCCAAGCACCAGTTTTAGCGACACCATGTTACAGCAAACCGTTTACACTTTTTGTCACAGAACGTGATGGTACAGCATTGTCTGTCCTCACTCAAGATCAAGCAGGTTCACATAAGCCTTGCGCTTATTTTTCAAGTACATTGGATTCAGTAGCCCAGGCACTCCCTGCGTGCTTAAAGTCAGTAGCTGCAACAGCGTTAGCAATCAGACAAAGTGATTCAATTGTTTTAGGCCATCAGTTAACAGTACAAGTCCCACATTCTGTAGAGGTTCTTTTAAACAGAACCCAGACTCAACACTTGACTATACTTGACTATAGCACGACTGACAGGTTACGAATTGACATTATTCCAGCCACACATAGAAATCAGACGTTGCAGTATCTTGAACCCAGCAACACTGTTACCTACAGTTATGGCAGATCCAGCTCCGCATGATTGTATAGAAATCATTAATGCAGTAACAAAGCCCCGACGAGATTTAACAGATGTTCCATTGACAAATCCAGACCTGACACTTTATGTGGACGGTTCATGCATGAGAACAAGTACAGGAGAGTTAGTGGCCGCGTATGCCGTGACCACTGAAACTGAAGTTAAAGAAACACATCGTATTGATACACTGTCTGCTCAAGCGGCAGAGCTCATCGCTCTGACCCGAGCCTGTATTCTAGCTAAGAACAGAAATGTCAACATATACACTGATTCCCGTTATGCGTTCGGAGTTGTACACGACTTCGGCATGCTATGGCAAGAACGAGGTTTTCTGACCTCTCATGGTGCCAAGATCCAACACGGTCCCCTCATTCAAGCACTATTAGAAGCAATACATCTGCCTTCAGGAATATCCGTCATGAAGTGTAAAGCACATACTAAAGTCACAGATTCTGTTTCCCAGGGTAACGACCTGGCAGATCAGACAGCAAAACATACAGCATTGACTCACACTCAGACAACTGATACGACAAAGACAACAGATCCGACAAACTGTATGACAGTCAGGGATCCCACACTAGATGTTATCGACATTCAGACACATGCTACTCCAGAAGAAATAAAGAAATGGATTGAACTAGGAGGGATCCAGACAGATCAAGGTTGGATGACGAAGGGAAAATCTACATGGTTTCTCCCTGACTCTATGGTTCAAGTCATGATAAATACAGCACATAGTCCCGCACATCTAGGAGAGAAAGCGATGTTAGACAGTTTACAAAATCTCTGGAATAATAAACACTTACGAGCAGCCGCAAAACAGAAAGTGCGTACTTGCATGATCTGTTGTCAGTTCAATCCAGGAAAAAGCGTCCCTGTAGAGCAAGGTGGATTTCATCCTCCCGATCACCCTTTTGAAGTCCTCCAGATGGATTATATCCAGATGGACCGTTGTCGAGGATTTAAATATGTTCTCGTAGTTGTCTGTGCTCTGTCCCGCTGGACCGAAGCATACCCAGTTCCAGATTACACTGCTCCGACCACTGCCAAGCAGCTGGTTCGTGAATTCTTCCCACGATACGGCTTGCCTCGTGTCGTGTACTCAGATAACGGTCAGCCATTCTCATCTGCATTAATGAAAGAAGTTTCTTTATTACTGGGATACCAGTGGAAGTTCCATTGTGTCCGACATCCCGAAGCCGCAGGCCTTGTAGAAAGACATAACCAGACACTAAAGATCCGCCTTGCCAAGATATGTCCGGAGAAAGGGGTCGACTGGATAGTCGCCCTGCCAGTGGCACTATTCTACATGAGAATGGTCGCCCATTCAAGATCAGGGCTATCCCCGTACGAGGTGGTTTTTGGCAGACCACCGAATATGTGGGGGACGCCCATTCCGAAAAAGATTACTGATGTTGATTGTAATATGTTGACAGATTACCTTGCCTCCTTGATGTCTGCACTCCAATCATGTCGTTCACAGGTTGCCGCAGCCTTCCCTGACAACACTGATGTAAAGCCACACGACGTCCGGGGACTTCCAGCGGGGCTCCAGCGGACTCTTCCTGGCGACATTGTACTAGTGCGCAATTTCGACAGGAAGAGTCCGCTGGAGCCCCGCTGGAAGTCCCCGAGGACCGTTCTTCTCACCATGAGGACGGCCGTGAAAATCGAAGGGAGAAAGGGGTGGGTTCATACGAGTCATGTGAAAAATTTTTTGGACTGAAACCTGATCGAGACTCGTCCACCCCCACCAAAGACTGTGTTGAACAGAAAGACTTTACAGAATCTGAACGAGAAAAAACTCCTCAAGAAAAGTATCGCATGAAACTCCGATCTAGCAAGTCAGACAGTTTAATTGTTTAAGTCCTCCCCTAGGTGAATCGGTTAAATAGTTTCTGACATGTATCCCCTAGATCGAGATAGAGAGAGAGAAGCCAAGAAACGTACATACTGTAAATCACTTCGTAGTCACTGTATAGTGACACTATTAATCATGTTTATTCTGAGTATTTTAATTATTGTTGTTAGCATCGTTTTACCCATCTACTATCCTATTTTCAAGCATGAACAATCTGCCTATAATGTATCTGCTGAACACACTTTTAGTGAGTTACCTCCACACGAGCTTTCCTACAGACTTGCGCTGCGCAACAATACATTCATTAGTATGCTACATCATTCTCATCAAACTAACAATGCTACAAATTGCTGAATATGTGGCCGACTCCCTCCCTACCAGAATTACAAGGGAGCTCTGCCCCTCTTTCCGTACCCATTCACTCACAATGGCTCCTGCGGAGCATGGTTTAAAATAATTAACTCCTTAGATCCTGATATTGCTGTTTTCGATGGGGGCTGGGTTTGGGGAAATCTGAACTTGGTCCTGCTCGACGTCTGTTACCCTGATAAGGAGGGACTCCCCACTAGAATAGGAACTGATCTAGAAAATGAAGTATATGGATTAGGTAATTATACAATTAGCCTTATGATTCTTACTGTTGAATCCGAAGACACGCCAGTTCTACCCATTATGTCAGTATTGCCAGTCACTGGTGAATTATGTATCAAGAAGAAAGGTTCAGTACACTTAGGTCATAGTAAATGCACTACTGTGGTCGAATTCAGTGATCATGGAAAATCGTCCTTTAAAGCTATTAGTCATTCTTACTTTGTTTGTGGTCATACCGCATACATACGTCTACCTCCAGATTGGGATGGTACCTGTTACATTGCATTCCTTCTGCCACCTGTTTTCCTAGCTCCACCTGATTACCATAGAAACACCAATCTAGTAAAGAATAGACCCAGAAGAGATATCCCACTTGTCGACTACACAGAAACGGCATGGGAACAGTACACCGACTTTAATAAAGGGTTCTTTTTCTTTTTAGGACCTGTTCAGAATAGTAAATTAATACGCAGATTAACTAGAACACTTGAAGCAGTATTGAATGAAACTGCCTCCGCCTTAGGTAACTTAACAGAAGAGCAGTCCGCCATGCGGGTTGTTGTCCTTCAAAATCGTCTTGTTATTGACGTCATCTTGGCAGATAGAGGTGGAGCCTGTAAGGTCATCGGGTCAAGTTGCTGTGTTTTCATACCACAAAACGCACCATCTGTATATCAAGCTATCACACGTCTCCATAAAATTGCAAATCAGATACATCAGAATCCAGGCACCTGGACTTGGTCCGGTTGGTTCTGGACAACGTTAACAGCTTGGGGATGGAAGATCCTATCCTTCCTAGGCATTGGCCTAGTCCTAGTATTCAGTTGCTGCCTGTGCCTGCAATGTGGGCCAGCGATTTGTGGACTATGTGCCACCTCTTGTATTGAACATTCCAGTTTTCTCTCAAAACGTAAACGAAAGAAAGAAGAACAAATGATGTTACAAGAACAAACTGATCGATTCATGAGGATCGATATATCATGAAGGGTCCGTAGGGAACAAGGAGGGAATGAGGAAATATACATTTTTGGTCATGTTATGTTCCCTAGCGCGTACCCCACCGACTCCATGTACCAGCTTAAAGTGCATGTAACTTCCCTCCTGTGCCAGCTATGAAGACGCAAATACATTTGCGTCCAACGTTAACTTGTCCTCTTTCAGATCCGCCCTGAATGGATTATATGGTCCGTTCCTAAGTATGCTATGCCACCGTCTTTTTGTAGTACACTTTACACGTTTTTCTGCTCTGGCAAAGTAGGCCATGAATTTCTGCCATCAAGCCTCTTTTCTGGCTCCTGACTCTGACAGCCTCTGCCCAGGCTACCTCTGTACCCGTGAACTCTGACTTACTACCAGCGCGGCCCCTCGCGCTCAGCTCAGCCTGCTTTCTGCCAAGACTGACTATAACCTTCAAGTTATCTGTTCCGCTCCTCGAAAATGCATTCCTGCCTACTAGCTTCAGTAAACATCCTCCCCAGCTGCAGAGCCAAAGGGCCGACCTGTCTCAATGCAAGTAATTCATAGCCTCTGTTACCATGCTTCCATGGAAGGCCCCGTGCCCCCACGCTTCTCATGCAGACACTTAGGCGCTTATACACGCATCCACAGTTAGCATAGAATAGCTTCTGCCCTAGAGACCTTTCCGCCCAGATAGTATGGTCCCTAAACATCAGATATCAGATAAGATAGAAGTACAAGTTGATCTGACATGCCAGACTTCTGTCTCTTTCCGTCAGTGTAAATGTCAAGTCCCCTGCACCCCTCCAATCACACGTCATGCAGCTGCGCGCGCATCCAAGCTTCCGATTTCTGCTGACATTGCAACAATTCTGTTAGCACCACCCCTTGGTGCCACCCACTTGCGTCACCTATCAGTGACGTTTCTAGTTCACGCCTAGTTCACGCCTCTTGATTACGTACTTGTAACACGTGAATACTGTTATCTTGTCTTCTCTCAGCTATTACGCCTACTACACTACTTCCTATGGTATAAATCAAGTATATAAGCTATGTAATGTCAATAAAGTTTGCTCTATCCCTTCTGACACCCCTGTGGTGGTCAGAATCCGATATCCTGGTCTTGACCATTCCTTTTATGAGGAATAAAACCCTTAGAAACTCTAACACCACGGACTCTGTCTTTTTTCATTCCGATTGAGTTATTATTGATTAAGTACTTACCTGCATAGAAATTAAGAGAGTAAATTATTTATTTACGTCAGAGCGAGGAACCCTGGGGAACACCGCAAGTGACAGGGAGGGGAGTAGCCGTGAAGTCGCCTAGCCGGACCGCCTGAGTGCGTTCCCTCAGAAAGGAGGAGAGCCAGATCAGAGCTGATCCCCCGATGCCGGCCGCCTTGACACGGGTGAGTAGGATGGTGTGGTCCACCGTGTCAAAGGCGGCGGAAAGATCAAGGAGGACCAGTGCCTGGTGTTTATTTTCGTCCATACCCTTTCTGAGTCTGTCCAAGACTGAGACCACGACTGACTCGGTCGAATGCCTGGGACGAAACCCAGCTTGGCGGGAAGCCAAACCCCCATTTGCCTCAACATGGGCGCTGAGCACCGCGGTGACATGGCGTTCCATCACCTTGCCCAGGAAGGGTAGCAGGGAGATGGGGCGATAGTTGGCCGAGATAGAAGAGTCAGCGCCAGATTTCTTCAGGATGGGCACTATGGTAGCTGCCTTAAGCGGATAGGGCACTACGCCCTGTGCCAGGGAGCTGTTGAGGAAGGCAATGGGGGGGTCAGGGCAGCTGGAGTAGATTTGCTGCAGGACTCGTGCTGGGCAGACGTCCGCGGGAGATCCCGACTTCACTTTAGGGAGTATCTCCAGGAAAGAATCCTGCGTGAGGGGAGGAATAGAGGTAAGAAGGTAGGGGAGGGGAGGGGGGGCGGGATCGACGAAGGCAGAGGAGGGTGGAGGGATATTGAGCTTAATGGTTGCTATTTTATCCAAGAAATAGGTATTGAGCTGGTCGCAGAGAAGTTGGGAGGGAAGGATATTGGGCGAGGTTCGGTCTGAGAATGCCAGGTCATTCACTATTCCGAAGATTTCCCTGGGTTTGTTTTCGGCAGAGGTAATTTTAGATGAAAAGTAGGTGGACTTAGCAGCCAGGATCGCTGTTTTATATTTGTCCAGTGCTGATAAGAAGTGGGTTTTTAATAGGGGATCGTAATTTTTCCTCCATTGCCTTTCAGCCTGTCGGGCGCTCAGTTTAAGATCTTTTAGGTGGTCATTGAACCATCTATTAGAGTCCTTAGGTCGGCGGATGGAGATGCGGCGTAGGGGCGCCACAGAGTCGCAGCCATCCGCCAGCCAGATGTTAATGGCTTTGGCTTGAGAGGTAGATGTTAAGCCAGTAAGAGTAGGAGTGGAGTCGCGTAGCATGGAGGTCAAGGAGGGGTAATCTAATCTATTCCAGTTCCGTGCCCAGGTGTTTTTGGCATGCGGAGTTTTAGACATCACGTTACGGGGAATAGAGAAGGAAATGCGGGCATGGTCGGACCAAGGGCACGGCGAGACAGTGACCGAGGCCACAGGGAGGTTGAGGGACCAGACCTGGTCCAATGTGTGCCCATGGGAGTGAGTGGGGACGGCTATGTGCGACACGAAATTAAGGGTTGAGAGGCAATCTGTGAACTCTTTAGAGGCTGAGCACTCGTGTAGGTCAAAGGGCCAATAATTGAAGTCCCCTAGCACCAAGACCGAAGCGTAGTTGACCACCAAGTTGGCCAATAGGTCTTGAAAGGCCGGCAAGAATGCAGGCGAGGGCTGGGGGGGCCGGTACATTAATAGACAGGTGATGGGGGGGGGGGAAAAGAAAGAGAGCGGGCTACCAGAAAGTCAGCAGGGGGAATGGGGGGTGAGGGAAGTAATTGGAAGTTCAACTCCGACCGAGCGATCAGGGCAACCCCACCGCCAGCCTTGCCCGCCGGCCGGTCGGCTCGAAGGGCCACATAGGAGGGGGGTAGGGTGGCCAGGAGAGCAGGGAGGGAAGTGTCACAGTACCAAGTTTCGGTCAGGAGCAGTAGGTCAGGTTTCTCAGAATCGAGTAAGACGAACAGCTCATGGTGGTGCTTGACCGCTGACCTGGTATTGAGTAAGAAGACAGACAATGCCGGCGAACGGGGGGGGGTCGGGGGGAAGGGGCAGGGTGGGGCAGGGTGACGGGGGAGCATGTAGCGGGAGATGAGGGGCTATGGGGGAAGTGGAGGCAAGGCCTAAAGAGGAGATCAATCTGCGGGTGGGATCTGGAAGTAGCCATTGACCTTGAAGGGCAATAAGATCCTTTGAAGAGTAGGATGTAGTTTTGGCATAGAGTCGTGCCCCTAGCCCCGTCCGGCCGCTGACGGGCGCAGACGGGCTTGCCTTAGGCGCGCCTTCGGCGCGCAAAAGTCGCGCCCGCTGCGCTCGTCCGCTGCGCTTCCTACCAAGACACATGCTTTATACCGGTGGGTGAGGAGGTTGGGGGGGGTGTGGCCAGCCGAGGGGGCGTGTCTCGCCTCGCCCTCGGGAATGGCGACTGAAGCGAAGAGGTCGTTGCAGCGAGTAGCGCTGTTCTAGGATGCCAAGATGCAGGTAAGAAGGGATGTCAGGCCCACCTAGGTAGATTGTGCAGTCCACTTTTTAGGTCTCGACCTAAAGCATTGCTTTAGCAATGCTTGTTTCTGTCAGCTGCCGGATCAGCCATCTCTTTTCAAATCACTTCTTGTACAGAGATTATTGAAGGGGCTTACCCATATGTTTCCCTTTCGCCTTTTATTAAGCCCCACTGTGACCTTATTTTGATCCTTATCTTTTTGATTTGTGCACCATTCGAACCTCTGTACATTTGTCCCATCTGGCTGCTCACTATCAAAACAGCCTTTTTAGTGACAATAACTTCTGGAGGAGGGTGAGCGAAATACAGGCACTGACATCTCAGCCTCCTTACCTGACCATCTCTCCGGATAAAGTAGTGCTGCTCACTAGGGGATCTTTACTGCCTAAGGTAATAACACCTTTCCATCTGGCTCAATCTGTTACTCTGCCCACTTTCTATGCACCTCCGTATCCTTTCAAGGAAGAAGAGCATCTCCACCATGTGGATGCAAAGAGAGGGTTCACGTTCTACCTTGATCATACTAAAGTGTTCCGGGTGGTCGACCACCTCTTCCCAGGGTACGTTGGAGCAAAGAAGGGGGAAGTAGTTCAGAAGAGGACCATTTCACGCTGGTTCATCCCTTGCATAAAAATATGCTACACCTTGGCGAAGAAACAATCTCCTGAAGACCTTAGGGCCCATTCTACCAGGGCGAACGCAGCCACTGCGGCTCTCCAACGTGGTGTCCTGGTTTGTGACATCATCCAGGCGGCCATGTAGGCATCTCTGCACACATTTGCCAGACACTACTGCCTGAATTCTCATGTCCTCAGGGAGAGCCTCTTTGGCCCCTCTATCTTGCAGGTCTTCTTGGGCTAAAAACCTTTCTGCAATACCACCTCTGGGGATGGTATTGCTTGGGTCTCTGTTCAAGGATAAGGAATCTGCAGTTGGATGTCTCTAACAGATGGACAAGTTACTTACCTTTGGTAACGCCTTAAACTGGTAGAGACATGATCTAGCAGCAGATTCCTTGCCGACACACCCATCCTCCCCGCACTGTGCATTGGTTTAGTGTCAGGGCTGTTTCCCCTTTTGGTCCCTGATTGTTTTTGGCACTCCGCGGTCCGTCACTTCATGGCTCAGCGCTTTTGGAATCCCCGGAGTGGGTCTATATAGGCGACGCGGACGTCATGACAACGACGATCCTGACGCCAACGTTGTCACCTATCGGTGTGCATGGGTACTGCTATTAAACATCTTCTGGATCTAGGCTGACGCCAGGAAGTTCAAAAGTAAGGAATCTGTGGCTAGATCATGTCTCTGCCAGATAAGGCTTTACCGAAGGTAAGTAACTTGTCCTTTAGGTTCCTACCAATCCATATCCCAGATATCTAACCAATTATTTGGCCCAATTGAGTGGGTACTCGAAAGTGAACTCTGCAGTTGCATCCCTTAGGGAAAATAAGATGGATTTAGTCTAATTTGTTGATGCCCGACAACCCCCCAAATCTATTGAACTAACGAATTAGCAGATTTAGATTATCCCACGGATATCTGACATACAGAGTCACATCATCAGCATACAGTCATACAAGAATCCCGGACTAGATTAATCCTAGCCCGCTTTATGAGTGTTATTGCCTCAGTCTCGTCGCCAGGGGCTCCATAGTAATGGCAAATATTATTGGCAATAGTGGCAACCTTGACTGTTATCTGTAGTCATGAGTAGGGGGTGTTACAGTACCGTTGACGCACAGACGAGCAGTCGGGCTCTTATAAAGAAGTCCAGCTAGATGGATGAATTTCAGGCTGAGACCTGAACGTGACAGTTTAGCGAATAAATAGGGCCACTCTAAGGAGTTAAATCCTTTTGTGGCATCGAGGAAAGCCACGGCAGCATCCAGGTTGGGGTTTATGGTGTGCACAAGAACAAAAATAGTACGCAAATTATGAGCCGTTGCTCTCTCAGGCACAAATCTATAAGGGGGCCATCAGCAATTGACTTATTTTGATGAGCACCATGCAAAACTTTGCTTTTGTTATTGTGTACATCCTAGTATGTATTTAGCTATATGCTTTGTAACCTATCCAGTGGACACTGATTTAGATGTTCCTGTATCAGTATCTACCAACATTTTTAGGTACTATCTATCATAGGATGCTACTGACTTTTCCTAAATGTATCCAGTTTTCCACTTGCGCTCATACTGATTCTTTAACTCTTAGGGCCTGTGTGCTCCAGCTCTCGATGCACGTCTATAAGATTTGGTTCTGAATACATGTATGTTCATGATTTTACCGCTACTCGACCTACTGACGCTACTGATGATCCTCTCTTTGGTGGGTTTTATTGAGTATAATACTCATTTTCTGCATGCTGCACATGCTTCACCTATTTCAGCATGTTTCTGTGATTTTCACTTTTGCAATATCGGTCATATCCTGTCAGTGTACATGCGATTGTGGGCTTTAAATTGCTTATGTGTTTTTTGGTACTATCTTTCTTTCAATGTTCATACACAATATCCTAGGAGGTACTTGTGACCTCCGTGGATACGTTTACGTCAATCTTGGTGATTGGTTACTCTTCCCTTATTCTCAGAATATTATCTTCTCTGTGTGCACTACTAGCACTCTTCTCTTATTTGGCAGTCTTTCCATCACATACATTTTTTTTCTTCAGCATGACCTCTCGGTGTTCCTTTTTAACATGGAATCTAATAGTGTTTTTTTATCAATAAGCCTTTGTCAATGTTTAATAGTCACTATTTGCCCGACTCATGTTTATATTGTCTGTATCTACAGCCTTGAGAAAGTTTGAGTATCAATTTTTTTACAGACAAAACTCGTGTTGGCTGCAATTCACGTCTGAATATGAACGAGAAATAAAGAAAATTATACATCTAAACATCGTGATTTGGTCATCTTGTCCTGATGAACTTTGGGATATTTTTTATGTCATTGACTATCTAGTGTATTTGTTGAACTTTGGTGAACTTTGATCTCACATTCTTGTGATTGCCAAGACTTTATATAATTGTAATTGGGGTGTGCTTCGCTGACCTTCTTTTTTTATACACATCCCGCTTGGTCTGGCCTCACTATGAGCGGCAGAAGGGATAATAGTCTTGAAGCTTGGCAAGGGTTTTATTGTGAAGATTGATCATTGATGTGAAGCGGTAGGACTCAGATTTATGAGTGTTCTTGCCAGGCTTAAGTATCCTGACTATCAGAGCTTCTTGCAGGGAGGGGCAGGGTGCCGACCTAAAGAGATTCTTTACACATTGCGAGAAAGTGTGGTGCACAGATCTGAGCGTATGTTTATAGTTGGCTGCAGTGAAGCCATCCAGCCCCAGGGCATTGCCACCAGGTAGCATATTGATGACGGGCGCTGCTGGGGGACGCGCACCCGTTGGCCCTGCAACAGAGTGGGGCCGTGCCGACCGTGAGCACAGGGCCCCATCACTAGCGGAGACGGCTGGCACGTACAACGGCAAGAACCTGGGCGCCTGAAAGCTTAATGTGCCTATCCTACCTGACTACCTGGTGTAGACGTGTGCGGTGTGCACCCTACAGAATCCGCTGTGGGCAGAATTTGGGACCGCTGTGTTGACACAGGAACCATTTTAGATGGAACTTTGATGTATTTTTCGCCTCTTTTGAAATCCGCTGACCCAATCACCTCCGATAAGTAATACCGCATCAGCGTGAGGACGCGTTGATTTGCATGGTAGCTCCTGCCACCTCCAAGCCGCGAACCGGATTTCTTCCTCTGCTTTGAGACGCTCAGTCTCCAAGGATTTCTCTGCTGCCTCTCAGCGGGAGTCTGCATTGACATCCGAAACTGCCCACCCTTGTTGTTAATTTTTCTTAGTGAGCCTGGATAAGAGATCGGCAGCTGAAGAAACTTTCACTTGCGCTGGACCCTGGAATTTTTTTTTCTTACTTCTTTTTTCTCTCTTTTTTTTTTTGTATTGAAAACTTTATTGGGAGCAATCTGTAACAGGACTAACAATTATGAACGCTCCAGTTAGGATAGTACTACGTATTTGTTGACTCTTGGAAAACTTGAAACTCTGCTGCTGCTGACTTTCACTGTGTTGCCACAGGCTGCCCACTTAGGACTTTAAAGCCCAGGACTCAGCACGCGTGGCGACAGGAGCTGCGCGTGTTACGCACACCTCAACAGACGGCCCATATAGTGAGCTTCGATTCCTGCTAAGTGGGACACGTGGGGGCGCGCCGGGCGTATCCCGGGCCCGTCTGTTCCTGCCCGAGAACGATTGAGACCGGGCTGGGCCATTTCACTGACATTTGCCTCTTGGTGAGACTGTCTTAAGATAACCTTTATTTAAGGGCTGGTTGATAACTGTACCAGGGCAGCCACAAGTTATATCCTGTATTATGGTTGTGCACTCTTAGAATCAAACTATTATGAGCAAGCGCAAGACCTTAGCAGTGAAGGGTTGGAGGGGACTTTAGACACTTTTTTGTCAAGAGCTGAGTCTGCCTTAATGCATGAAATCGCCTTAACAGAACGCAGACTCTCGCTAGAGCCCCCGGCAGTGTTGACACAAGCTTCTCAACATGTACACAATGTCATTATAACCCCTGCACATACACGTGAGGTATCCCCACTACCAGATTTGCAAATTAGTGATGTGAGCAATGCCAACTCAAGTGGGGTTCTGGAGTCATGCAGTGGGTTATACCGTGAGATTGTAAGGACCAGGGGTCAAAAAGCACAAATTGATCAAACGAGGACCCCACAGCCACCACCTAAGAAAAGAAAGGGGCAGGGTGCCTCTAGACAACCCACCATCCGGAGAAAAAGTTTAGCCAGTAAATCTGCTTCTGGGGTGTAAAAGCCAACTCATGAGCATCCTCCCTTAATTGATAATAATATGTCAACGAGCAGTCCTTTAGTTACAGACCACGGAGAATTTTGGAGTAGGGTGGAGGAAACTCTCTCTGTCCTATTGAAGACTGTAAGAAACTTGCTAACTAACCTTGAAGGGGGTTAGTTAACATAGAAAATCAAATAAATAATTTACCATCCATGGCGTTAGGAGAGGGCAAAATGGTATCCAACCGAAACTCCTCCACTCTCGCAGGCAAGAATGCTCTAATACAGCCTCAGAGTACTTTCACGAATGGCGAAATTCTGCATCATCAAGCTCTTAACCGCCCATGTAATGCTCCAGCGTGCCCCGTTTATTCGGGGTCTGGTACAGTTCCTTAATTAGAGAAACGGGCAGAGGCTTCTTGCTTTTTTGCAGAATGGCTCCGTGGGGCAAGTATATCCAAGATCTGGTCCCAAACGGCAACCTATAGGCAGAGAGGGTCTTGGGGCTCATACCCATTCCAGCATCTGCCCCCCTAAACATGCGCGGGTCAATTCCTTGGGCTCAAAAGTGTTACATCTTCCCCCAGATGCAACTCAGTATACTGTGGTGTTGGTCAATTTACCTCCCCTGCTACTTGGAGAAGTAGAGCATTGGTCCACTCTGTGAAACAAATCCCTGCACTTTTTATCTGTGAAAACAGACATAAACAATAAGCTCCTTACTGAGGTTAGGATGGCTCGGCGGATTGAGTGGGTTGGAAATTCGAATAAAAGTTTGCCTGGTGATAGTATTGTATTGTCCTTTGCCTCCCAACCTTTAGTTCAAACTATCCTGGATAGGGTGGGCGATTGGGCAGGGAGGCGTAAGGGGATCAGTGTTCTTCCTCAGGGTTTTTTCTATCTTCCACCAAGATTTACTCAGACCCTGGGGAGGAGGGACTACCCATGGGCCCCTACTTGCCTGTTCATAACCATTTTGAGGCCCTCAATAATATGGAAAATATAGACTGACTGAATATTACAACTCACCTCCCTGTCTTAGGGAATGGGTTAAATGAGGTTCTAGTCAGGGGGCCTGTAGATCCTTGTATTACACCAATCACTGCTGTTCCAACGGTAATTTCAACCTCTCCACGGATCGTGTCAGTCTCAGTAAAGAGTGCTGATTCTAGAGTGTTGTTGGTTTCCCTCTTAGATTACTCGGAGCCCCGTACTAACTTACGGGCACCATCCTGTAGTGAACACTCCTGCTCACCTGAGCCATGTTTAGCAAGCCCTCTGTCTACCCCCACTACCATGACCTAGAATATTACCTTATGGAACATTGCAGGCCTGCGAACTAAGATTGAGAATCCTGTCTGGAGTGAGTTCATCCAGAACATAGACATTTTGAGTATGCAGGAAACATGATGGTTAGAACCAATTCATATTAATGGTTTTAAGACATATAATACCCAGGGGTAAAGGGTTTGGGGGACAGACCAAAAGGGGGTCTTTGTACATTCATTCCAAATAGGCTGGTTGTGGATAAAATAGTTTTTTTATCAGGGGGACTGCCATTATCATTTCATTTAATAGAGGTAATTCGTACTACAACCTATTGTTTGATCTTGGTAAAGTTTTATAATAATGCTCCTGTGGAAGTTCTTGTGGTGAATATTTGAGTGGGGACTTGAATGCCATCTGCAAGTTGGGATCTAAGGACTGTTTAATTATTGTGCTGGGGGATTTTAATTGTGCGATCTGTAATCTCCCCGATATCCGAATGTGTGGCCTTCCCTATTAGGAAGGGGAGCAAATAACCCACTTCTGCCATTCAAGGGCGGGGGAGATTTTTAATGAACTCCTACATCTGTATGATTTGAGCTCTGCAAAAGATCTTTTAACTACCCCCAAACCTATGTGCCATATCGTCAATGGTAGAGGTCTCGCATCCACTTTCGATTTTATGCTAGTTTCTCGGATTTACGCATCACAGGTGCTTACCTTCAGGGTGGGGGAGATTTTTAATGAGTGACCACTTCCCACTTTGTGTAACAATCGCCCAGCCCATTCTTTGTTCTAATAACTTTAAAAACAGTAATCCAACTCTAGGTCATTTATACCTATAAAATACCAACGGCTACTCACTTTGGTGGTCTAACGTGGACCCTGACTGGCTGAAACCAGCCATTGACATTTGTTTGAATGAGCTCTCCCCCAGTGAAAGAATTGTACAATCCTTTCTCGAATTATCAAAGAAGGTAAGGAATTTACTTTGAGTGCAATCCCGCAACAAACGAAAAGATCAAGGGTGGTTTGACAAAAGATGTACACAAGCACATTCAAACTTAAAAGTTGAGCTACATAGGTAGCCCAGATCTCCACGCAAGGTCAGTATGGCAAGGGTGGAATATAAGAGGGCTATCGATGAGAGGAAACGCTGACTGAGAGACAAGACATGGGAAACACTGCAAACCGCGCCTGCCAGAAAAACAACGTGGCATTTTGGAGTGTAGTCAGATCTCTGTTTCTTTCTTCCGGAGAGAGACCATCAATTGAGATTGCAATCTCAGAAGATGCATGGGTCAACTTTTTCTCTAATGTGTATAATGGCCAAGATGACTCTGATTTGTGCCTGACCACTATTGTCCCAAATACTCAGGCAAAGAAGGTCTTGCAAGTCACCTTAGATGAAGTCAACAAAGCCCTCTCTCGGAGCCATGGGGGTAAAGCCCCTGGACCCGACGAAGTCCCAGTTGACCTGTTTAAGTCTAACTTCCAACTTTAGGGTCCCTTAGCAACTCAGGTAATTAATGCCAGTGCTAGGACGCTATTACCAAAGACCTGGGCGGAATCCACAATAATCCCTATTTTCAAGAAGGGGGATCGCCAAAATCCAGGGTTAAAGACCAATTTCCCTGTTAGATTCAATGGTCAAAGTGGTGGAACGGATTGTCCTGGAACGTCTACAAGACTGGGCGGAAGACACCAAGGTCTTGTCTGACCTACAGTATAGTTTCCGGGAAGGATTAGGGTCCAAAGAGCAGAGTCTAAAATTGGCAATTATAATCGGGAAATACACAAGAGCGAAGAAGGGAAGGATACATTTTGCCTTTGTGGACCTCACAGCAGCCTTTGACTCAGTGAGACATGGTAAACTGTGGGAGGTCCTCGTAGCCATGGGGGTGGACCTTAATATTTTAGTTTTCCTGCAGCAACTGTACAGCTGTGCCTCTGCCAGGGTCCGTTATGGTGTGGATGGGGAGTTCACTAAAGCCTTTCCCATTAGGAGGGGGGTCATGCTGGGCTGTGCCCTGGCCCCTTTCCTTTTTAATTTATATATCAATGGACTGGGAGACGAGCTGCTTAAGATGGGTCAAGATTTTCCACAAGCTGGCGGTCGTTCAATACCCTTGTTACTGTATGCGGACGACGCAGTCGTAATGGCTCGCACACAAAATGGGCTTCAAAGGGTTTTAGACAGTTTTAATGACTTTATGATGGACTTGGGCCTAAGTATCAACATTTCTAAAACCTTTGTTATGAGGTGTGGCCAAGGGGCTCAGAGGAAGAGGGTAAGGGAGATCTTCCTGGAGGGTAGGAAAATAGCCCAAACAAAAATCCTCACATATTTGGGCATTTCATTTAATTGTAATGATACATGGCCCAAAACGATAGCTACTAAAAAGCTTGCGTTTAGAAGAACAACTAGTGTCCTTGCTACCTTTGCAAAAGAAGTTGGGTAGGAAGCCGCCAGGAGAGCTTCTGCAAATTCATAAGGCAAAATGTACATCAGTGGCAGTGTACAGTGCAGGGGTATGGGGCTTTGCAAAGACCCACCCACTACAATTTGTGTAAAATGCGTTTTTGCATTATATTTTGTCAAAGTTCTCCTTCGTTTTCCTGCCATGAGGTCTTCCTTATTTATCGGACCTTATTAAACATGAATCAATACTTCTCTGGCATAGGATATGGTCAAAGGTACAGACTTGGTTAAGAAGAGAGATCATGTTAGACACCCTGAGACTTGAAGGGACACTGCAGATTCCTTGGGTCAAGTATGTGCAGAGTATCATGATTGATCTGGGTCAATCCGGAATACTTTACAAACCCAAGTTCCATGTTATCGACATCTAGAAAGGGTTTAAAATCTGAGGGTCTTTTATTATTGGGAGAGATTAGAGCAGCAGATGAAACGTCTAAATGCTGCATGATGCAACACCAGTTAATACTTACTTGCTTAGGGATGGAGCCATACCTGACTTTTGTACCCAGTGGCTTTGACAGAATGCTTGTAACTCCCCAAATTGAATGATTGGTCACAAATTGTGTTGCCCTGCCCCTGTGACTTGCAATCTGCCCAGTCCACAATTCATGTAATGTTTTTTTTTGTAAATTTTATGTGTCACTAAGGAAAGTTTGGATACTGCCTCTCTTAAAAAAAATCTAAGTAAGTAAATGTATTCGATCAAAAAAGAAATTGATCATTTACAGAAATAAAAAACATCATAATACAATATAAAAACAGTTAAATAAAATTGGATAAAAAACATCACATTCCAAATAGCAACAATTACAAAAAAAAGATATATCACATACTCTCAGATCAGGGTAAGTTAAAAAAAAAAAAGCAGTAGTAACAGTTCATTTCAATCAATACTATTTTGCATTTTTCGATGATCATTATATGCAGGACAGAAAAAGAGAAAGTGTTCTATAGTCTCTGATTTATCCAAACACATAAGGCATATAGATGAAACAAATGCGTTGGCCAAGGAACTTCTTCTAGTGTGTAATGGTAAAGTCACATATCTGCAGTGCAAATATAAAGATCTAGCCCGAAGCGGCTCAATGTCATCTAGAAACTGTTCAAAGGCAAGCTTGCATTTAAAATTAAGAAAATGTGTTGTAAGCGAGCCGTTGGTATTTTTTATCAAAAATTCATGGTCCATAAAAAGCCCAGAACTTTTTTTAAAAAATCTGAATAGTCGCCTTCTGGATAGACCCTGGATCATCCCATAAGTAACTCATACTAAGCTTAGTGAACCAGTCCCTCAGTTGTTTGAGCCATTTAATGCGCCCCGTTTTTTTAATGTAAATCCAGAAGTTCGCCCATAGCACATCTTAGTGGTACCTTAGTGCTGCTCACCCAAATTCTTAACCAAAAGGTAAGAGCCCTTAAGATAGCATAGTGTCCTATACATCCTAACCCTAAATCAGATCTGAGGGGCATTAAAGCTGTGCACCCTGGAAGGTTAACAATTGCCCTTGCAATCATATTTTCAGCCCTGGTCAACTCTTTTACATTGTCCAGACCCCATGACTCTGCCCAATAGAGGGCCACTCCTAAGCCCTTTGCCTTATGAATTTCTAATATTGGAGCTAATGGTCTATAGGGGGAAGTTCTAACCTTGCACAATAGCGCTCTATCAACATGTTGAAGAGTCAAAGTACTCTTTCTAATCTGATTTGACCAGGATACATCATCACTTATCCTGATTCCCAAATAATCAAAAGCTTTAACCTTCTCTAGAGCCTGGGAGTCCAGAAACAAAGACCCTGTGCTTTTCTTATAAGGGTTGAAAACCATGTATTTTGTTTTACCACAGTTTATCATTAATCCTCTACTCTGGCAAGCGTTTACAAATCTATTTAATACATTTTGGATGCCACTAGGAGTTTTTGCAATAAGTAGGGTGCCGTCAGCAAATAATAAACAAGGGATCTGTTGACCAGCCAGTTTTGGGGGGGTCACCACCACAATTAAAATGCTCCCCTATAATACTATTTATAAAGAGGGTGAAAAGAGTGGGTGCCAGGACACACCTCTGACGTACTCCTTTCTGTATAGATATTTTCCTAGAAAGGTCAGCCTCACCGCTCCATCTCACCTTTGCATAGGTTTCATAATGCATACGGATCAAGAGGTTAACCAAATAAAGCGGCATCCACATGTCCCTCAGGGTGGTCCACAACTGTTCCCGATTTATAGAATCAAAAGCGGTCTTCAGGTCCACGAACACAACATACAAGTGGCCCCTGTTGATGGTGACCTCTTTCCAGATCACCATCATGAACCTGAGGACCTGGTCTGTTGTGCTTGTGGATTCCCTAAATCCTGCTTGGAGGTCTGACAGAATGTTTGTGTCATCCATCCAATCTTGGATTCGGTTTAGGATTACTTTTCGGAAAAGTTTTTGGGGGACATCAATTAAGCTAATCGGCCAATAATTCTCTGGTAACCCTTTGTCCCCCTTCTTATGGATGGGAAAAATTTCTGCGCCCAACCATGTGGGCGGCAGCGTACCTCCCTTAAGGATAGCATTGAAGACTTCAGGCAGGAAATGGCCCCACACAACTGGCTCTGATCTAAAAAGGTCGCCTGGGAGTCTGTCAAGGCCAGGGGCCTTCCCCTTCTTTAAGGTTTTTAGAACCATAATAGTTTCACCAACATTGATCTCATAAAAATCCTTTTCAGGATCATAGGAGGTTGTTGGACGTAAAACGGGGCCTACTGTTCCCTCAGAGTTTGCAAAAAGCTGCCCATTATAGTCTTCCCATACCTGGGGCTGTAGGTGGGAGTCAGATTGAGCCACCTCCCTGGATACATCTCTAGCTAAAAGGTGCCAAAAAGCTTTACTGTTCTTTTGGTGGGAGGCCTCTACCAGGAGCCTTCATTTTTCAATTTCCCAATCTTTCTTGGCCTCCTTTTGAATTTTTTTTTTCAAAGGTTATTTTATTGAGAAAGAAAAAAAAACACAGAAAATTGCGACAATCTTGCACAACATCCCTCGCAGGGGGATAAGCAAAGCAGGTGGGAGGCTCTGAAAGTCACAGGCAGTCCGAGCATCGGGCCATTAGGGCTCTTAGGGTAAGCAGGCACCATAGATGCAGCCCGGGCTTGATGGGATCAGGCAATGGTACAAACAGCCATAGAGTCACTTTAGCTGCTACAAAAACTGCAACCAGCAGAAGTCTTTTTGGGCAAGCAGCCAAGAGCCTCCCACCACAGGCAAGGCAGTGATGTCTCAAATAAACTATAACAAGAAACTTCCCTCACCCACCCCCACCCGGTGGTGGCGTCCCTCCGCATTCACACTCACTCAGGTGCCAGTATTCATATCTGGAAGAGATGTAGGCTCCGCAACGTAGGCGGGTATACCGCCGACGGCAATCCCCTAGATAGGAACCGAACCAGCGGACCCCTACGAAAGGCAAAGTTTTTAAAGTCGCCTAGAAAGACCTCAGCCATGCGTTCCATGCTTAACAATCTCCAAAGCCGAGCATGCCACAGAGAAATTGCTGGGGCCCCCCTCTTTTTCCATGCCGCCGCTAGGGTGGTCTTCACCGCCCCAATGCACAACCAAAGGATTTTCTTATCCGCCCGGGTCTGGTGTTCCAGCAAGGGATCACGGAGTCCTAGTAACACGTGTGCCATTGAGTCAGCCACGGGGTAGCCCAGAATGTCTTTAATGTGGGAAAGAATCTCCTCCCAGTAGGGGCGGATAGCGGGGCAGTCCCACCAGATGTGGCTGAAGTCACCCAACAGGCCACAACCTCGCCAACATCTGTCGGAAGTGCCAGGAAACACGCGATGTAGTTTAGCGGGGTGAGATACCAATCCATCATCGTCTTGATATGGGCCTCACGGAGTTCAATGGAATGATTGTGCTTCGCCAAGTCTCTCCACAGCTGTGACCATTCGATATCTGATATCTCGCGGTCCAGCAATTCTTCCCAGAGGCCCATGTATCGCGGTCTGGGGGAGATCGCTGTGGATAAAAGGTGACGGTATAAGAAGGAGATGGCTCCCCGCATGCCAGTGGCCCGGGAAATGAAGGTCTCAAAGAGCTAAGCGCTCTAGTGGCTGTATCGCGAACAGCGGGGGAGAGTGCCCAGTGCAGGAGCTGGGCATGATGATACCGCTCCTGTGGCAGGACTCCATAGTCCTGTTTACAATTATCAAATGTGAGCGGAGCCTCTCCATGAAACAAGTGGGTAAGGGCGAAGCAACCCCCTTTCCTCCACTCATCAAAGGGTCCCTCCAGTAAAGCAGGAGGAAAAGCCGGGTTAAAATGGATTGGCGTGAAAGGGGAGGGAAACGTCGTCCATCTCTCGTCCCCGGCGACCGAGTCCCACACCTTTAGGGTGGTGCTGGTGGGAGTGCTAATATACGCATTCTTTGGTCTGTCTCCCTTGGGTTTCCAAGCTAAATCCCATATCGATCTTCCTGCCACACTCCTGTCCATATGCAGCCAATGCTTTTCCGACATAGGCTGAGACCATTCCACCATCACCCTGAGCTGCGCTGCCTTGTAATTGAGAAATACATCCGGGAGGCCAACCCCCCCCCCTCGGGCGTCTTAAAGCAGTACCTTTTGAATTTTTTGATAGCTTTTCCTACACTCTCTTATGCTTGAGGAAGAGCTTCCCTTAACTGCTGTATTCAGGGTTGCCCTGGCCATTTTGCAGGTATTGTTAAACCATGGGGCTGTAAATCTATTCAATTGGGAATTACTAAGCAGCTTACAAAAATACCCCTTAATATCATTTAAGTTCTCGAAGATCCTTAAGGGGTCATTTTTATTACCCTTTTTTGGGTCTAAATTAATGATAACATCTGACACCTTTGCATAGATCTGGGCTAACACATTCTGTTCAGCCAGAATATTTGCCCACTTAACTCTTCTTCCATCCTCGCTAACTATTATGGGGGGGCATTTATACTTAGAGGGGCCAAGCCAATCGATCACATCGCACATAGAAAGAGCTAGTGCGTTATGGTCACTATCGCTTCTTTCTAGGACTTTCATATCTTTAACGTTTGTCCAGAGATCTAGATCTACCATGATATAATCTAGTCTTGATTTAAATAGCCCTCTCTTAAAGGTATGGGATGCTTCTCTATCTGATTCTGTTCTACTGTTGCATGCACACAACCCATAATTAATGGTAAATGATGAAATCTGTTGTACAGCCTTAGAGCTTTTTTTAGACAAGGAATATTTAATCTCACTATCCCTCCTGCTTCATCTTCAGATGCTGTCAAATCCTTTATATAGTTTACCGGTTCAAAAGAAATATTGAAATCACCGGAGACCATCAAATAGTAATCCCCTGTGGAAGCATCTAAATGATCTAACAGCGTCGTTATTGTGTTTGAGAGTCTATGGGGGTTGCTAAAACGATTTTAAATGTTAAAGATCTTCAGTGGAGTTTTCCCATTAGGGAAACGAACTTCCAGGCCTAATAATTCATCTGATAGAAGGTTAAGAACCTGAAATCTGCCAACCAAGGAGTTCTTAACCCAAATCAAAAGGCCACTAGCAGCTCGAACTAACGCTCCCCTTTTTGCCTCCACGCCATAAGTAGTATAACCTACTCTATGAACTTTTTCCACCGCCCAAGTTTCCTGTAGAATGCATATATGAAATTTCTCCATGAAGGTGCACCAGTCCAAATCTTTTAGTTTGGAATGAATACCTGCCACATTCCATGAGAGAATTTCCAAAGTTTGCATAGGACATGCCACCTCCTTAATAATATCCCTCACCTTTGTATCCTCTGTCGCTAGCATGATCTGCCTGATATTCATCTGGAGGAATAGTGTCCGTTAAAAACAAGGAAAAATCAACAGGTGGCACTGCGCCCCCAAGTAGAACCTTACCATTTGATGCCCCAGGGGAGTCTAAGATTATACCAGGTACAGATAAGAGTCAATCCTGGGTGTCCAAGACTAATAGTGAGTAAGCGCTGCCAGCCCCTGCTAACGATGGTTCAACTCCCCAAGTGGCAGGCCTCCGGCTCCAAGTCCCACCTCTATTTATACTTTCATGGTTTATATCTAAGTGCTTGTAGAAATCACCAAGTGGTAGAATACTAATCCCACCTGCCCCACGCTGGTTATTCCAGAATCTTCCTTCCTCTATCTGCCATTTTGCAAGTAAGTAGGATCTACAGTTGACTACAACACAATCGCCTCCCACCTGTTTCACAGAGGGACCAACCCACTTAACTCTTCTCACAAACAAAATATCCCCGATATAACTAGAAGAGAAATTTATGGATTTAGAAAGCAAATGGCATACCTTATTCTTAAGCTCAGAGAATGGCTCTTTTCGATGATTATCCAAAGATGGAACATTTTTAAGGATAACCACATACGGTGAGCATTCTGGTGGAAGGTGAAGAGTTATTGCTTTGTCCCTAATAGTAGCCCCTGGACTTTGTGGATAGACTTTGTTCCTCATGGAAGAGCCTGTGGGCACTCCTGCCGGGACGGTTTTACATGCAGGAGAACGGTTTGTCAAGCCAGGCCCTGGGTCAATACGCCCTTGAGCCCGATTTTTTGAAGGATGATGCATCCGTGGCTCTATTTGCAAATTTGTGTCTGTTGGGAGAAGGCCCAGAAAAGTAGGGGGTTTTGCTGGTATTTGGACCAGCCCCATATGAAACAATGTACTACCTTCTTGTGCAGGTTTACTTTTAGTACGGGAAACCAATTGGCCATCTACATTTAAAGCTGGTAAAGGAACCTCTGGTTTATTGGGAGGGGGAGGGGTACTAGGCACTGTTTTTTTAATTACAACCGCTAAATCTAATATCATCCTTTTTAATTCTGCGATTTCTAAACGAAGAGAACCTACCACCTGTACCACATCTCTAAGGGTCACAGGAGCAATATCACATGGTTCTACAGAAATCTCAGAGACCTCAGGGGCGGTACATGGGCCTCCAGAGTGAAGATGTTCAGCAGCCCCGCTTGGTGTATCTGTAAGCTCAGCAAGGGCGGCGAAGCGTTTTTAACACACAACCACTGATGGCTCCAGATGACCCACTTCCGCCCCCTGGGAAATATAAACAGGACTCCTCACCCTTGTGCCACTTTCACCCGGCTGAACAGGGTCTGCAGAAGACACAGGACCCGGGGCCTGTGAATTAGAAACTCCCAGGAACATTTGGTGTTTGGATCGAATATGAACTAGGCCTCTATTCTTGGTTGCAGGAGATGAAATAATAGTTGCCAAGGTAGATTCATCGGGTGAAAGAATTCCCTCACACTCAGTAATAATATTGTCAATTCTATCCATTACACAGTTATTTAGGGGAATCTTGGTAACTTTTCTCACCTTCTTCCCCTTCCGGGCCCCCACCCCCGAGTCTAAAACCCCTCCTGCACCATCCATAGCCTTTCTTTTCCCCATAATTAAACTCCAGGCCAAGCAATTTCCCAGCACGCTGTACTCGCCCACTGTCTGTAAGAGGGGACCGCAGGTCCTCAGAGAAGTCACTTAGCGCAGATTCCCCAATGCACACTGTACCTGCCGGATGCAAAGTCTGGATCACAGGAGGGGTGGCCCAGCCCAGCCTCTTCCGGCCACTGACTGGCCCGCCCGGCGCTGCCCGTGCGCGTCCCGCGCTGCGGGGCACCGTCTGTGCTTAAATGCAGCCCTGGCGCAGCTGATGACGCTACTGGCAGGCGCCTGGGCTGGGGCTGCTGGGAGATGTAGTTCACTGGCCAGTCCCCTCACGGCGGGCAGTCAGGGCGGATTCCACCCCTGGCAGGGTTGAAACAAGAAGAAGCGCGTCCCGCGCTGCGGGCACCGTCTGTGCTTAAATGCAGCCCTGGCTCAGCCTGATGATGCTAGTGGCAGGCGCCTGGGCTGGGGCTGCTGGGAGATGTAGTTTGCTGGCCGTTCGCATCACGGCAAGCAGTCAGGGCGGATTCCACCCCTTGCAGGATTTGGCAGGGTTGAAAAAAGAAGAAGCGCGTCCCGCGCTGCGGGGCACCGTCTGTGCTTAAATGCAGCCCTGGCGTAGCCTGATGACGCTAGTGGCAGGCGCCTAGGCTGGGGCTGCTGGGAGATGTAGTTCGCTGGCCGTTCCCCTCACGACGGGCAGTCAGGGCGGATTCCACCCCTTGCAGGATTTGGCAGGGTTAAAACAAGAAGAAGCACGTCCCGCGCTGCGGGGCACCGTCTGTGCTTAAATGCAGCCCTGGCGCAGCCTGATGATGCTAGTGGCAGGCGCCTGGGCTGTGGCTGCTGGGAGATGTAGTTCGCTGGCCGTTCCCCTCACGGCAGGCAGTCAGGGCGGATTCCACCCCTTGCAGGATTTGGCAGGGTTGAAACAAGAAGAAGCAGCGTTATTTCGACTCCCGTTTTTGGAGAATGAACATATTGCCTGGAGGATAGCTCTGTATCTGAAGAAAGTACTCCGGCTTAGGAAAACTATGATATTTGAGGATTGATAATAGCTGGGGTTTTATTGACTGAGGACGGTGGTTTTAAATTTATAATGTTTGCTAGTCTATCTGAATTCTGTGAAAAATGTTTGTTTTTATTTTTTTCTATTGTAATGTTTATAATTTAAAATGAACTTTAACTGTGTGTTTTATGTGCTTTTATGATTGTCCTACGAACAGTCGAATAAAGCTTTCCTTGAATTGAATTGAATTGATTGACTTGGTTAATCTCTTCCGTCTTGAATTGTTCATCAAGATATTGCCTATGTGCATTATAAAGCCAGAGCAGCTGCACCGAGTTTAAATAGGGACTAAGGTCTGGAGGGGTATCAGATTGTGTGGTGGCGTGAAGGGAAGAGAAGAAGGAGGTAATCTCCTCCTGTACGACAGTCATGCTTATATGACTATTATTCATGTTGTCTAGTAGTTCAGTGACATAGTCACTGGCCCAAAGCCTGCGCAGTATATTGGCCAGGGATTTTTAGGTCTCACTGAGCCAATGCGCTTGCACATTGCTCCGGCGAGAATTATGTAGGGGCTCCAGGAAAGCCTGCCAGAGGGCTTTGGAATGCGGATTATGGCCAGTGCATGTGCGCCGGGCACGCGCTCGCCATTTGCTCCACTGCCCCCCCTACATCAGACTACAAAGGAAGCCGCTCCCCCGCCCGCCCCATCAGACTTCAAAGGAATGCGCTCCCGAACTTGCTGGCCTTGCTCGCGTGAGCCTTTATTTACTTGTTTCCTATTTCTCCTCAATCCCTTCTAAGTTCTTCCTACTCTGTCTTCACTTCCCCGCTCTCTCTTGCTTCCTTTCCCCACCTTTCCTCCTAACATTCCATGTTGTGCTGTTTATGTTATGTTGTTATATTATACAACGTTATGTAATTTTGTGACACACTGGTCTGTAATGTTGATTTGTGCAGCGCTGCCAGTATTTCTGCTCCTACACAATGTTTGCTCCTGTTTTCTCTCTCACCTTCCGCTCAATCACCCCTCTCTCTTTTCCATACGTCCTCTGCCTACTTTCTCTAGCTTCTCCATTCTCTCCCTTGCACTTTTATTTTCAGTCCGTCACTCACTCCTTTCATCTCCTCGCCTCTAGCCTTATTCTTTCCTCCTTATTCATTTATTTTCGTCTTCCTCATCCCACTTTTCTGCTTTTCGACTCTCCTTTCTCACTTAATCTTGCATTTCCTCTCGGTTTATTTCCTCAGCGCTCTCATGCCGCAGTCCTTCTTTGCAGTCGTTCCTTGCATTGACTCCCCACGTAGCCTCTCCTTGCTTTCCCTCATCTGTTACTCCACTGCTTGTCTGCTGTCTTTCATTCTATTTCCAGCTGTTTTGTCTGTCCCTGTCCTCTGTCTTTCGCGGCGCCCCGCCTGTTCACACCTTTCTCTCTCCTCGTAATGTTACCACTCTCTGATTTTTTTAGGTCTTGTAAGACGGGGACCCGGAGGGTCGGCCGAGTACAGGGGGAGAGGCCTCCGGTGAGGGCCGTCTCCGGCGATCGTACAGACAAGTAACTCCCCCCCCCCTCCACAGATGGACACCACACAAGGATGAGTTCTGCACACTTTATATAAGGATCTTTGAAGCAAAGTGATAAACGATACAGCGGGGTCAGGACACGAGGATCCTGCCAATTCTAGTCTCTGTAGGGAACTGGGGTAGCGGGACAGTCTTAGCACCGGTCTGGTACGGGAGCTGCAAGAGGGGAGCTCACAATCCTCGAGCTTGGGGGTCCACACAGATGGGCCGCGGCAGCGCCAGCAGGCTACGAAGATGGTTCGGAGTGATGAGGGCCGCGGCAGCGCCAGCAGGCTACGTAGATGGATCGAGGTGACGAGGGCCACGGCAGCGCCAGCAGGCTACGAGGATGGTTTCACAACGAAGAGGGCCGCGGCAGCGCCAGTAGGCTACGAAGATGGTTCACGACGAGGAAGGCCGCGGCAGCGCCAGCGGGCCAAGACGATGGTTCACGTTGAAGAGGGCCGCGGCAGCGCCAGCAGGCTTCGAAGATGGTTCACAAGAAAGGGCCGCGGCAGCGCCAGCAGGCCTCCAAGGATGAGTTTGTCTCGGTGTCTCTCGACTCCAGGATACAACTGCCTTCCTGCTCTGGAGCTGCCCCAGTTATAGGTCTGGTCTCCTTTGATGTCCGGACCCTCGCACTTGGAGGTCGGGAGGCCCGGGATGAGGGAGTCCAGACACCCAGCAGGGGGGTGGAGCCAGCGCCCGGGGAGGCCGGGGGCGATCGACACCTGGCGGAGGGGAGCCATTGACACTCCTTCTCCCATTGACCTGCCAAGTGGTCTCTTCACCTCCTGGGTGGATGGTGGTGCCTCGATGTCGGGGCCTGGCCAGGCCCAGGGTTGGGGTCGAGCCGAGGCCACGCGGCCTTGTTATGTAGTGTCCAAAGATGGCGGCTGGGCCGGGGCAGTGGAGCTGACGGGGGTCCGGGCCAGCCGATACTGGGGTGTTCGGGAGCTGGGGGTCCGTTGTGGACGGGTCGTGGGTTGCCCCGGTGGGTTGTTGGGAGGGTTCTTGCCAGGGATACAGGGAGAGCAGGGGTCCGGGCCCCGTCATGCGGGGAGGGAGCGGGCCTTCCACGAGGCCTGTCCAACAGGTCTCGTGTCAGCGAAAGACCTATTGTTGCCGACTTGCCGGGAATGTTGGACAGGGGATGGGCATGCGCTTTCCCTCGGCGATTTCACCTCGTGGGCGCTCACGTCCAGCCCGGCGCAGTGCACATCTCCTGTCCCACATTCACAGCAAGTCAGCTTCTCGCAATCGCGTGAGCAAACACACAGCCACACTCACGCATACACTCACGCATACACCCACACACACACACACACACACACGCACGCACACACACACACACACACACGCACACAATCGCACGCACACACACACACGCATGCACACACACACATGCACACATGCACACACACACATGCACACACACACACACACACACAGACACACAGATGCACACACAAACACACACACACACACACACACATGCACACACGCAGGCACAATCGCGCGCACACACACACACACACACACACACACACACGTGCATGCACACACACACGCAGGCACAATCGCGTGCCCACACACACACAGCCACACTCACGCATGCACACACACACCCACCCCCCTACAACTAAGCCCCACCTGCCCCACTCACCAGGCTACAGGCTCCGACACGTGGGGCTTCCCTCTCTTGCATCGGCGGCCTCTGCTCCTCCTACGTGCCTACAGCGTTTCACAGCCTCCCCTGCGGCGGGACTTCCGCCTTCTGCCCTTCTCGTCCAGTCACTTTGTGGGCGCGGGCTTCCCGAAGAAGGCGGAAGTCCTGCCCCAGGGGAGGCTGTGAAACGCTGTAGGAGGCATATGAGTGCTGGGGAGTTTCGCTCAGAAGAGCATGTTATGGGCCACCACCACAGTGAAACTTGAAACAAGAACTCTCGCCTTTCTGTGGCCTCCCCTTTATGACTGAGTGGACTTCAGGCGCTCATTGCTCTGTGAAGTACGCTTGGTTAGTTTGCATCCAGGGCGCCTCCCTGAAGAGGCTGTTTCAGGACACCAGCACGGGACACAGTTGCTGCTCCTCTCCCCGCCTGTCCTGCCACGTTGAGTTCTCCCACCCCACTCCTCCGTCCCAGGAGGCTTCCTTCCCCCCTCTGCCTCCCTCTCCCTCCCTCTCTCTATCCTTACTCCAGTCCGAGTCCGTGTCTCTGGCTCCATTGCTGCTCTAGTAAACTCCTTTTCTGTTTCTCCCATGCTGCCTTCAACCCCACTTACTTCCTCCCCTCCCTCGCTCTGTTCGCGGTGCCCTCCCAACCCTCTATGCGCTCTTTCTTCTCACCCTCTCTCTCGGGTTCTGTTCCTCAGTTCCTCCTTGCCCTGATTCTCTATCTGCCTCTCTCACTCCAGGGCCTCCTCTCCTGCTCTCCCACCCTCCACCCCAACCTATGCCCTTTTGAACTGACGTTCTATTTATTGATGTGCAGGGGTCCCCGGTGGCCGGCGCATCCTACTGAGATGGGTTCGGAGCACTATGGAGCAGGATGAGGGGGAAGGGAAGGGGGAGGGGGCAGAGGCAGACCGCACACAGGAAGCAGCAGGCTGTGTGGACATTGAAAGTGTGTGTGCGCGCTCACACATGCACTCAAACACACCACACACAAGGGGGCTTACGGCTGCCACGAGCACCCACTCTCACTCACTCCCCAAGACAGAAGCCGGTTCACCCGGCCCATTCCCATTCCCCTGTAAGGGGCCTTGAAAGGGTGTCGAGGTTACTCGATTTTGGGGGGGGCTGCACAAAACACACTGTGCCGCCCGCCGTTCATTACAGGTGGGACACCAAGAACGCCCAGTCAACATTAAGGTGACTTGAGTGGACATGGCCAAAACTGAACAAAGGAATTTTACAACAATGTTATTTTAATCTACCTACACTTTCTAGGGGGTCCCACACACAAAGGAGGCAAGCACCTTACACGTTGTTTGCACTGTGAAATTATTATTTATTTAAAATCTTATATAGCGCGCAGCTACCCTTGGGCATCCCGGCGCTTTTCCAGACAACATCCGATGGTAATGGGGGACAGAGTTAACGCATTATACAGGAAACAAAAAGGTTTTAAGACCTTTGCGGAAACGCAGTGTGCAAGACTCAGCGCGTAGTTTTAGAGGGAGCGAGTTCCAAAGCTTTGCCGTGTTAAATGAGAATCTTCTCCCGCCCGTACGGGCCTTTTTAACTCTAGGAACTAGCAAGAGATGTTTCCTCTCCGATCGCAGCGTTCTGCTTGCTTTATATGGAGTAACTAGGTTTTTTAAAATGAGGGGGCCTTTACCTGAGAGGATTTTATGAGCAGTACAAAGTGCCTTAAAAGTCACTCTCTCCCGCACAGGGAGCCAATGCAGCGCCTTCAGTGCCGGTTTCGCTGATTGCGTCCTCGGAATATCCATAAGCAGCCTTACCGCTGCATTTTGGACCTGTTGAAGGGTCTTGAAGGTAGATTCAGGGGCGCCCAAAAAAATGGCGTTACTATAATAGAGTTTTGATGTCATATGGGGATACTACATCCTCCAGGGGGGCCATGTAAACATTAAATAATGTAGGGCTCAGAGAAGAGCCCTGTGGCACTCCACACTGGAGGGGAATTGATTTGGATCTCTCACAGCCATCCCAAACCTGGTAAGTTCGACCCGAGAGAAAAGATCTCAGCCACTGCAGGGCCACCCCAACGGCCGGCGTATCACCGGATTCCCATTTGCTGGTCAATGACTGTTATATGCTAAATATTTACACTGCCCTCAACCCAACATACACTCCAAATACCACTCAGTGCCACATAATTACACACACCATAATTACACTATCTATCGCCCTCACTCTATCTATCTATCGCCCTCACTCTATCGCCCTCACTCTATCTATCTCCCTCACTTTATCTATCGCCCTCACTTTATCTATCGCCCTCACTTTATCTATCGCCCTCACTTTATCTAGCGGCCTCACTTTATCTAGCGGCCTCACTTTATCTAGCGGCCTCACTCTATCTAGCACCCTCACTCTATCGCCTTCACTCTATCTATCTATCGCCCTCACTCTATTGCCCTCTATCTATCGCCCTCCCTCTATCTATCACACTCACTCTATCACATCACCACAGCATCAGTCTGCACCACTACAGCATCACTCAGGGGCACCACAACATCACTATGCCCTACCACAGCATCACTGAACACCACAGCATCACTCGTCGCCTCCACAGCATCACTCGTCGCCACCACAGCATCACTCGTCGCCACCACAGCATCACTCGTCGCCACCACAGCATCACTCGTCGCCACCACAACATCACTCGTCGCCACCATAACATCACTCGTCGCCACCACAGCATCAATCTGTGCAACCATTCAACAACAACTGGTTCAAATATGTTCTCTCAATGTTTCAAGCTTTATTACAAATTTCACAAAAATATGTTAATATTTCACTTCTGTTCTTGGATTTTCATCACAATAAAATATACTGAACATAATCTTCACAAAAGTTATTTACAAAAGTTTATTCTATTTCCATTATAAATTACAATAACTTTTATTTAAGTATTAATTATTTAAAAAAAAAGCCATTGTTATTTGTAATATCAATACATGTAATTCACGTAAATACAACACATATTGCATTAAAAATGCTATAGGTGTTACATTTGCGAACGTTATAACTATAGGCATTGTAAATGACAAAGCTATTAATTTCGCTATTTTCAAAAACAAAACCTAAATAAAAAATTTTGTCATTTACAATACCAATAGCTCAATCTTTCCTAATGCGAGACCTATTGCATTGCAAATGCTTGTTTCTCCTCTGCAGAGGCGCAACTAGAGCCAAATTTCGGGGGGGGGGGGGGGGGGGGGGGGGGGGGTAAGAAATAATTTCGGGGGGGCTGAACCTTTCATCAGTAGGCAGAGTGGAGCTGCAGGGGCTCTTAGAACGGGTGACACAACTGCAAGGCCTAATTAGCATTCAAATGGTCTTCTAAAGACCTGTAAAACGTTAGGGTGCGGCTTTGTTTGTGCCCGGGATCTGTCTCAACCCGGGCTGCCACACACGACGGGGGGGCTGAGGCCCGGTAAGTCCAATGGGTGTTGCGTGCCTGCTCCTCTGTGACCCCTCAATTCTTCCCTGCTGTCTCCTCCCCCTGTCTTCTACAGGTATGTCTCTCCCTTCTTCTCCGTCCACCCTTTCTGTCTCCTACAGAGCTGCCCTCTCCCAGCTCTGGGTCCTTAGCGGAGCTCCATTCCTTCTTTGCAGCCTTTCTTCTCTCTACCGCCCACCTTGCCTCTTCTCCCCCTCTTTCCGGTGTGCTCCACTCTGTCTTCCCTTCTCGCTCCTACGGATCTGTTCTCTCACAGCTCTCTGTTCTCCGAGTATTTTCATCTTCCTCATCCCACTTCTCTGCTCTTCGACTCGCCTTTCTCACTTACATGGTCAGCGACTGGCTGCCGCCCCCCCCATCTGACCACACCAACACCTGACACATGAACATGAGACCTGGTTCTTTGGAAGGCGGGAGGTCCTACTAGCTGCGCCTTACCTAGAGATGTGCGCATGCGCAGCCGGGCCTGGTAATTACCCGGTCTACGCCGTGAACTCCATTTACCCACTAAAGGAGGGCCCTTACTCTGCGCCATCCGGTGACGTCATAAGTATGCGCGCGCGGGGTGGCTACCAGCCTAAGGAAAGCGTGACTACTCCAACCCGCGCCCCTTTGAAGCACCAGTTACCTTGCCCCTGGAGTTCTTGGAGTGGCCAATGGCCCCTCCCCCTGGACGGGAACCTCCCATGGATGATGCCCGCCCCCTCAGACCTTAAAATAGCTGCTCACCGGTCATGACCTTACCGCATGCCCCAAACCTAATAAATACGACGACCTAGGAGAAAATTCTAATGACAACTACTCTAGCTAACACATCAAAACATCAATTTAAAGCTACAAAGGGAAAAAAGTCCTAAGCACAATTGCAGTATCATAACATGTTTCATCACAGTTCACTAAAAAGGGGGAAAAAATTCCTAAAGAAAGCATCACCAGCATAATATACAAACCAGACACAGATCACTTATGCATATCAAGGATATCAACAAGCACCTACAGATTACGCTTAAACTAGACTAAGACAACATCAATCATTTAGTTTCAGGGATGGTGGGTGGGAAAACAAGAAGCCCCGAGCGCGGGGCACAACACGCTGTGGAGAAGCGTCCAGGGAGAAGAGGGTCTCCTGGGCGCTCCCCGCTTCTTTATCCACAAGGGGCTGGGTGGGGGTGGCTACGCCCCCCACCCAGCCCCTCCCGGCACGCCCGCCCCTGACCCGGACATCCTACCATGGTATCCGGGTCAGGGAGGGCACCAACCAATCGGTGGTGGGGCGTGCCCAGGAGGGCACGCCCCACCACCGAGGGGCACAAAGGGAGGGGGCGATCGCCGCGCCGCCATGCGGGCGGGGGGGCCAAGAGCCCCCCCTTTTCACATGGTCAGCGACTGGCTGCCGCCCCCCCCCCCTCCCCCATCTGACCACACCAACACCTGACACATGAACATGAGACCTGGTTATCTTTGGAAGGCGGGAGGTCGCAAGACCCCCTGTCCGTATTTATTAAGATATGAAATTAAAAAGGTTTTTAATTGCATGATCAACAATTTATACAAAAATCAGCAGGACATTAGATACAATATTGTCAACAAGTTTGAGAGGCTAACCTTAACAGAAACTCTAATACAGATTGTTTCCTAACCGAAGCTAACATCCTCATCTTGATTTTTGTATACTACATTTCTGGCCATATGGCAAGGTCGCTAACCGGTGTCAGGTCCTACTAGCTGCGCCTTACCTATAGATGTGCGCATGCGCAGCCGGGCCTGGTAATTACCCGGTCTACGCCGTGAACTCCATTTACCCACTAAAGGAGGGCCCTTACTCTGCGCCATCCGGTGACGTCATAAGTATGCACGCGCGGGGTGGCTACCATCCTAAGGAAAGCGTGACTACTCCAACCCGCGCCCCTTTGAAGCACCAGTTACCTTGCCCCTGGAGTTCTTGGAGTGGCCAATGGCCCCTCCCCCTGGACGGGAACCTCCCATGGATGATGCCCGCCGCCTCGGACCTTAAAATAGCTGCTCACCGGTCATGACCTTACCGCCACAGGCCAGCATTGTTAACCGACGATCTGGCCTCCCCCTACCTAGACCCAAATCAGCAAGCTTGTTTAGCAAAACCCTCTAACCAGGCCCAGAGATTGTTAGACCACAAAACATTCCCCGCCTCAGTCAAGTGTACTCCATCTCCTAGGTAATACTGTTCGCCCCAGATACACCCATGTGGAATCGTCTGCAACCGCGGGGCCCGAAATAGTTTGTCCAATTGTGTGTTGATCCTCTTTACCGAGTGATTCAACGCCCTAACCGAGTCCCCCCCTCGCCACTGCCACCGAGGGATAAGTTGCGACCATACTATCGTGCAACCCGGGCAAGTCCTGGCCACCCACCCCGCAGTGGAGATGATCTCCTCAATAAGGATGCGTCTCCCCAACTTGGCCAAATCATTCTCCCCCAGGTGAAGTATCACCACTGACGGGGGGCGGGCTGTTGAGCTAAGAGTCCCTGGAAGAAGTCCCTGAACTGGGTGAGACATAGACCCCCTCTCCCGAAGAATGAAATGTCAAACCCCTTTTGCGCGGCCCTTTTTCTACGGTCTCCTGGAAGAAAAACACATTCAGCACGCCTCACATACGAGTGACCCACGATCCAAACCATTTTCTTGTGTTGATCCCGATGCTTGTTCCGTGATGGCGTAGGTCGTTGATGCCCGGTGGAGAGTTCCTCCCCTGCGTCACAGGTTTGAGAAACTGCAAAAAAACAAAAACAAACCGGGTGTGAGCACCATCCTGTCACAACATGTCAATTCGCACATATCGTTTATAACATTCAGAGGACCATCTCCCAATTTCCTTCACATTTTTAACCGGGAGGCCCCTTGCCACTGCCTCAGTTGCTGCCCCAATCCTAAACGAGTGAGTGCCAAATTCCTTGGGGTCCAGACCTGCCTGTCTGATCGTCAGCTCCAAGACCCTTCTAAACTGGTCAAGGGCGTACCGTCGGCGTGACACAACAGTGCACCTCCCGCCGTGCCCCCTCGCTGTTTATGGAAGATTTCCACATGAGCAACCGGGCAGCAAGGATTGGCACGGGCTCGGTGGAGCACTATGGTGTGACCCCGTGACTCCTGATCGGTTTTGGATTTCTGAATTGTCACCCACATGGTATCCTCCCTGATCTTTACACAGGCCCCTTGTAGGCCGCCCTGCTGATCATGTTTGGACGCTGCTACCAACTCACCAATTCTCAGAGCCCCATAGAAAGCCAGGGAAAATGCAGCTTTGAACAGAAGTACCTCCCACTCCGAGCTACAGACACTGTGCAGTGCCACCAATAAAGATGTCAGCCGTGCTTGCCCAATGGGCCTTCTTTTATCAGCAGGGTGACCCTGTAAACGGCGCCAACCCCTCAAGGCCTTGCGCACCATAAAGGTGTTAGTGGGGTCTCGCATGCCCTTAGCCTGCGCAAAGAAGGAGACCGCCGCCCTATGCCTGCTCGCAGCCGCTACGGAGCGACCCTCCCTGTGCATCCCTTCTAAGTAGGCCGCAAAGCTGTCCTCCTGTGCCCACCTAACCTCCCATTCCTGCCCCAAGAAAGTACGGTAAGACAAAAACGCCCCTTCGTAAACTGTCTTGGTCCTGGGGGCTAAGCTAGCAACCACGAGGTCCTGTAATCTGGGGCACCAATCTGCCAAAGTACTGCCGGGAAGTGAGCCGGAGAGGGGTCTGCTGCAGGAAGATGTTCCCTGAAAACCTGCATTTTAAAGCGAGAGAGGGAGTCAGCTGCATTATTGAGAATGCCAGGGACATGCTTGGCTTTGAAGACCACATTCATTTTCAAGCATTGCAGCACAATCTCCTTTATCAGGCGCAGTATGAAAGGACAGCGCGCCCCCTGTTGGTTTATGCACTCCACCACAGTCATGTTATCTGACCAGAACACCACTGATTGATTACATAGGTGTTCGGGCCAGACCTTCAATGCCACCCAGATTGGGAAGAGTTCAAGGAAGCCAATATTGGTGGTCAAACCCCATGCTCTCCATTCTTCCGGCCATCGTTGGGCGACCCACTTGTTCCCCAGGATGGCGCCAAAGCCCACACTACCAGCCGCGTCTGTCCATAAACCCAACTCTGCTGATGTGGTGGGAGGACCGGGCCACACTACCCTGCCATTGAAATCCTCCAGGAATGCCATCCATATGAGCATATCCTGGCGAACCTCAGATGACAACCTTGTGCGGTGATGTTTCTCCCGTAGTCCCTTCATTGCCTGGGCAATGGAGCGTGAGAACGGGCGTGCCATAGGGATAACCCGCAGAGCGAAGTTCAGTTGCCCCACCACCTCCTGTAATTGTTGCAAGGAAACCTTGTGTTTGCGTAGGCATTGTCGTAGCGCTGCTCTAAACCTAGACACTTTGTCCTGGGGCAACCTGAAGCATCCTTCCACTGAGTCAATTTCAATACTGAGAAATTCCAAGCAGGTGGATGGCCCAAACGTCTTCCCCAGCGCTAGCGGGACCCCAAAAGCCCGCATGAGCACGCAAAATTCCTGCAGTGCCCAGGCACACTCCTGAGAGGCCGCCGCACCTAAGAAGAGAAAATCATCCAGGTAATGCATGACCTGCTGGTGGCCCGTCGCCTGTCTCATGACCCATTCTAGAAATGAGCTAAACATCTCGAAATATGCACATGATATGGAACAGCCCATGGGCATGCATTTATCCATGTAAAACTTGTCTTCAAAAGTGAAACCTAGGAGATGATGATCAGCTGGGTGGACTGGGAGGAGACGGAAAGCAGATTCTATGTCTGACTTTGCCATCAGGCCCCTGGCCCCAGGGCACGCAACAGGTCCACCGCCTGGTCAAATGAGGCATATTTTACACTACAAATCCCTTCATCAATCGCATCATTCAAAGACGCTCCTCTGGGCGCCGACAGGTTGTGGATCAGTCTAAACTGGCCCTTCTCTTTTTTGGGAACTACTCCTAGTGGTGAACACACAAAATTTGGGACGGGCACCCTCACAAATGGGCCAGATATCCTGCCCAGAGACAGTTCTTTGCTAATTTTTGCCGCCACCACTGTAGGGTTGAGTTTCACTGACAGTTGATTCTTGCAGTGGGCGCTACCTGTGTACCCCCCTGCCGGGATCCTAAAGCCTTGGGAGAAACCTTCCTGAAGTAGTGTGGCTGCTGTGTGGTCCGGATATCTATTTAACCATGGGATCATTGCCAGAACATCTACAGGCGTGGGGGTCCCCAACTTGTTTGTACTACACTGGCTTTCCTCTTCCCCTCTGACCATGGTTGCCCTGCTTGGACCTGCAAGATGATTCTGGGTGTGAGGGGTGACCACAGGCCCCGCATGCATGTTTAAATCTACAGGTGCCCGGGGCCCTTGTGCAGGTGCGCTTATTAAAATCCCAGCACACCCCTTTCTTCTCTGACCCGCCGCCCCTATTCCTACCCGGGACCTCACCCGCTTGGGGTGGCCGAAAGGGCTGTTGAGGTCTGGCGGAAAAAACCTTGACTGCACTGGTGGACTGATGGGGGGGCGAGCTCTCTGAGAATTGCTGATGCCATGACATAGAGTCAACCTTGTCCCATGTCAGTGATGGATTAAATTCCAAGGCTTTCCTGAAATTGACATTATACCCTTTCCACGCATCCCCAGAGTACTGTTCACTCCACCCCACAATCCTGCTCTGGTAGCACGCCAATGGCGCCTGCACATTGGGGGGTCGTTCGGCCTTGATAGCTGTGAATACTGCAAAAGCCCTGATCCAGTTAAGCAGAGTTTCCTCCACCCTAAATCTAGAACACTGTGCCCTCCATTCACTTGGATGCATCCACTCCTTTAGCGTCTTTGCATGCTCCATTTCCCTATTATCAAGCAGTAATGAATAAATGTACACATATTTATCAGCCCAAATCATCTCCTTCACAGTCTGTGACACATACTGTGCTAAATTCTCACTCCTGGAGGGTATAGAACCATCTCCCAAGAGAGGCAGCGCCACCTCCTTACCATTTCCGGGCACCTGGGCCGGCTGCCCACCATCTCCGTTCGGTTGGGCGGGACTGGAACCTGCGAGGGAAGAAGATGAGGGCACTGCAGTACTGTCAGCCACCGCTGCAGATTTAATCTTTTCCACCAATTTTGCCGCTTCTGCGGCATGATCTGACGAAGCCGGTAACACCCCCCCCCTTCTGTAGCCACGGCATCAAGGCCGTTATCTGAGATACCAGTTCAGGGGGGATTGAGTCTAAATTGCCTGCTGGGACTGCCGGCGCCACCGGGGGCATAACCAGTGGCAGAGGTGTAGGAGGCAAGGGCGCTGCCGGTGGCGGTAAACCCGTAAGTGGGATGGGCACCACGGGTGAAGGGGCAGGCCCGGCAGGGGGGGCGCCGGCGGATTGACAGGGGCTGGCGCTGCAGGAACAGGAACAATTGGCGTAGGTGCCAGAGGAGCTGGAGCCGCAGGAACAGGTATAATAGGTACCGGAACTAACGGCTCTGTGGGGGGGGGCAGTGTACCTGGGCTTCTTGGCCTTAGACCTCTTAGGCGGGGTAACAAAATCCCCCCTTGGCAAGGGGGCCGTCCTCTGGCGAACAGGCCTACCCGATGGGCCAGGAGCCTCATCAAACCTCTCATTAAAGCGAGCCTCTAATTCATCAATTTTCCCCAATCGCTTGTTAATGTTGCTCATTTCAAGCATCATGGTCTGCATCATAACCTCCATCCTGGACCCTCCTTTACCAACCTTTGGCCCTGGCATGTTCTAAACCAAACAAGAACTGCCTACACTCCTAGTGATACAATTTGAGCGTACTTGCGCTTTGTACCTTAACCAGATGGAGGATGTCCAGGGGGCTGTAAGCACCATGCAACGGCGGCCGCAACACCACCGGCTTATCCGGCTATGTCAGGGGTGGGTAAACCTAGCGTAGACCCACCCGGCGGCAACCAGGAGCAATGAAATGCTAGCCCCCCGCTCTCCTCTTACCGACCAGTCCTGCGTAGTCCCCCCGGTATTGTGTCTGCAACCGCGTCCCACGTCCACCTCTTTGAACCAATCAATTGAGCTGCAGCGATGTTTTCTTTAAGCGCCTGTAATAGAAAAGATATCAATACCTGATAGTATAAGGCTGAAGCAGTTGTTGAAACCAGCGCCTAAAATTATGAAGATGGAGCAGAGGGTTTGCAATACCTGGAAGCTTGACCCCTTATGAATCCCCCCCACCTCACACTACTTGACCCCTTATGCCTTTTCCAGTATGTCTGTAACAATCAACAGCATGCCCCAGATTTCTTTCAATAAAGGGGGGCCAATTAAACAAGATATGCTGGTAGAAAAACCCTTGCTTCCTAATTAAAACGATCCCAGAATTGCAGTAGTTAAATTAAATGCATTCACATAGAAGCAGGCACGCCCCAGATTTCTTTCAATAAAGGGGGGCCAATTAAACAAAATATGCTGGTAGAAAGACCCTTGCTTCCTAATTAAAACGACCCCAAAATTGCAGTAGTTAAATTAAATGCATTCACATAAAAGCAGTCACCCTTTACCCTGGTCTCCCATCCAGGTCCTGCCCTGGTCGACCCTGCTTCGCAAACTACACAGCTCAACCTAATGCCCGGCTGGATTCACCGCCCCTTGTAATGCGAAGCAGCCGGATATGAGGAGCGGAGAGGGCGCTACGCTATGGCCTCTCACCCCTCACAGCATACACCCGTTCGCTAGCACGTTTGCCCAGAGCCCCCTACCGCTATTTTTCCGAAGGAGAAATGCCTCGCTCCTCCGCCTGGTCCTTTGGCCTATGCAGCCCAGTTGGTAGCGCTCCACGTGGCTCTGGCGGCGACGCCCACCCCCGTTAAATAATACCTTGCGTTGGGCGATTAAGAAATTGCTCTCCGACCCGCTCCTCAGCCGCTTCGTGTCCCGGTGACCTCCGCTCCAGCGCGATGCCTCGAAACGGCTGCCGCGATGTCCACGTGCAACTCGGCAACCCTGGGACCAGTCGACGGATCAGCTAAGCCTGTAAAATAAATTGAGAGAAATTACTAAAACAAGAAGCCCCGAGCGCGGGGCACAACACGCTGTGGAGGAGCGTCCAGGGAGAAGAGGGTCTCCTGGGCGCTCCCCGCTTCTTTATCCACAAGGGGCTGGGTGGGGGTGGCTACGCCCCCCACCCAGCCCCTCCCGGCACGCCCGCCCCTGACCCGGACATCCTACCATGGTATCCGGGTCAGGGAGGGCACCAACCAATCGGTGGTGGGGCGTGCCCTCCCACCGAGGGGCACAAAGGGAGGGGGCGATCGCCGCGCCGCCATGCGGGCGGGGGGGCCAAGAGCCCCCCCTTTTCAATCTTGCAGTTCCTCTCGGTTTATTTCCTCGGCGCTCTCATGCCGCAGTCCTTCTTTGCGGTCGTTCCTTGCATTGACTACCCACGTAGCCTCTCCTTGCTTTCCCTCATCTGTTACTCCACTGCTTATCTGCTGTCTTTCATTCTATTTCCTGCTGTTTTGTCTGTCCCTGCCCTCTGTCTTTTGTGGCGCCCCGCCTGTTCACTCCTTTCTCTCTCCTCGTAATGTTACCGCTCTCTGATTTTTTTTCTCCTCTGCAATCCCTCAGTTCTTCCCTGCTGTCTCCTCCCCCTGTCTTCTACAGGTACGTCTCTCCCTTCTTCTCCGTCCACCCCTTCTGTCTCCTACAGGGCTGCCCTCTTCCAGCTCTGGGTCCTTAGCTGAGCTCCATTCCTTCTCTGCAGTCTTTCTTCTCTCTACCGCACACCTTGCCTCTCCTCCCCCTCTTTCCGGTGTGCTCCACTCTGTCTTCCCTTCTCTCTCCTACGGATCTGTTCTCTCCCAGCTCTGTTCTCTCCCAGCTCTCTGTTCTTCAAGTATTTTCGTCTTCCTCATCCCATTTTTGCTGCTCTTCGACTCTTCTTTCTCACTGGGGCTCTCATGCTGCAGTCCTTCTTTACGGTCATTCCTTGCATTGACTACCCACGTAGCCTCTCCTTGCTTTCCCTTATCTGTTACTCCACTGCTTGTCTGCTGTCTTTCATTCTATTTCCAGCTGTTTTGTTTGTTCCTGTCCTCTGTCTTTTGTGGCGCCCCACCTGTTCACTCCTTTCTCTCTCCTCGTAATGCTACCTCTCTGATTTTTGTTTCTCCTCTGCAATCCCTCAGTTCTTCCCTGCTGTCTCCTCCCCCCTGTCTTCTACAGGTATGTCTCTCCCTTCTTCTCCGTCCACCCCTTATGTCTCCTACAGGGCTGCCCTCTCCCAACTCTGGGTCCTTAGCTGAGCTCCATTCCTTCTCTGCAGCCTTTCTTCTCTCTACCGCCCACCTTGCCTCTCCTCCCCCTCTTTCCAGTGTGCTCCACTCTGTCTTCCCTTCTCTCTCCTACGGATCTGTTCTCTCCCAGCTCTCTATTCTTCGAGGTGATTTTACACCCTCACTGTTGTCTTCCTGTTTCTCTCTCCTTTATATTGTCTTTTCCTGCTCCCTTTCCTCTGTTGTGCTTGCACCTCCTCTGTTGTCTTTCCTTCTCTTTATCCTCTTAAGCCTTCTTCAGTGCTGTCTCACCCTTATTTAGGTTTCACCTAAAGAGAGCATGCGCTGTCAGAGAAAACAATTATCCTAAAAAGGGAGCTTAGAGCCTGCCCATTACTTACCATTATTTACCATTGGTAGACTCCCACGTCATTCTTGCTTCTTTGCTTACCATTTGTCAGCTGCTTCTCCTGGCACCCTCTCATCCCCTCACCCTCACATCCCCTCACCCTAACACCCTTTCACCCTCACACACCCCCTCACCCACACCCACCCTCTCACCCTCACACACCCTTTCACCCTCACACACCCTCTCACCCTCACACACCCTCTCACCCTCACACACCCTCTCACCCTCACACACCCTCTCACCCTCACACACCCTTTCACCCTCACCCACCCTCACCATCACACCCCTCACCCTCACACACCCTCACTCTCACACTCCCCCTCACCCACCCCCTCACCCGCACCCTCACACCCACTCACCCTCACACCCCCACACCCTCACACCCCCACACCATTGCACCCCTCACAAATACCATCACCCCCCTCACCTGCACACCCCCACACCCCCTCACCCTCACACCCCCTCAACCTCAGAACCCCTCACCCCCCCCCCTCACACACCCTCACCATCACACCCCTCACCCTCACACACCCTCACTCTCACACACACCCTCACCCACCCCCTCACCCTCACACCCACTCACCCTCACACCCCCACACCATCGCACCCCTCACCCTCACACATACCCTCACCCCCTCACACTCACACCCCTCACCCTCACACCCCCTCACCCTCACACCCCCTCACCCTCAGAACCCCTCACCCTCACACCCCCTCACCCCCTCACCCTCACGCCCCCTCACCCCCACACCCCTTCAAACTCACACACCCTCACCCTCACACCCCCTCACCTTCACACCCCCTCACCCTCACACCCCCTCACACACCCTCACCCTCACACACCCTCACCCTCACACACCCTCACCCACCTTCACTCACACACACCCTCACCCTCAAACCCTCTCACCCACAAACCCTCTCACCCACAAACCCTCTCTTCCTCACACACGCTCACACACCCTCACACACCCTCACCAGCATAGCAAAACAAAACATAGCATAACAAAACAAAGCATAGCATAACAAAAAAAAGCATAGGATAGCAAAACACAGCATAGCATAACAAAACAAAGCATAGGATAGCAAAACAAAACATAGCATAACAAAACAAAACATAGCATAGCAAAACACAACAAAGCATAGCATAACAAAACACAACAAAGCATAGCATAGCATAACAAAACAAAACATAGCATAGCATAACAAAACATAGCATAACAAAGCAAAGCATAGCAAAACAAAACATAGCATAGTATAACAAAACACAACAAAACATAGCAGAACAAAACATAGCATAACAACAAAACATAGCATAACATAGCAAAACACAACAAAACATAGCATAGCATAACAAAACACAACAAAGCATAGCATAGCATAACAAAACAAAACATAGCATAGCATAACAAAACAAAGCTTAGCATAGCATAACAAAACATAGCATAACTAAGCATAGCATAGAGGGGGCGGAGCTTGCCAGCAGCTAACACGGCCGCTTGATCCCGGAGCTCCACCGTGATTTGCCCATTATCCTTGACTATCCTTGACTATCCTTGCCTAGAACACTGTTTTTCTGCCCAGGATTCCCCCTCCCCGAAGCGGAAAGTCGCGGCGCACCTGGCGACACTGAAATCCTGGAGATTCTGCGCCCCAGAGCTCTGCTGTGGCTGAGTGCGTGGTCGCGAGAGACAGGACCGTGAAGCAGCGACCTCCGGGGAGAGCTGTGCCGTCTGGCATGCCCCTGCGTGTGGCTGGGGCGAGCGCGCTTGCCCGTGAGCCTGTGCGGGGGTCCTGTTGACCGGTGGGTTGCGCCCTGACCGTTTCCGCGGGTCCCGGGAGTCTTGGAGCGGGAGCCGCGTGCTGCGTGGAGAGCTGCCTTTCCTACCCCCTTGTTGCTCTTGGGGTCCGGCGCGGGAGTGACGGGAGCGGCGCTGGCCCCAAGGTGAGGAGGAGACCTGCGGCGGCACTGGTCCCGAGGCCTGGAAGCCTTGGAAAGCCTTGGGATCCCTTGCACTTGTTTTATCTGCGCCCTGTCCGGAGACGTCCATCGGGGACGAAGAGCGTGTCTCCCAGCCCCCCCCAGGAATAGAGGAAACATGGGACGCTCCTACTGGGACCCTGCGAAGTGGTGCACAGGCGGCTGGCGGTGAGGAGGTGCAAGTGAGGTGGCCATCGAACCCCCTAGAGGCCATAGTGGTCTGCTGTTGGCCCTCGCAATTGGGAGCAACCTTGAGGAGGGCCCCATCGAGCGCTCATCCACACATGGAGTGTTTCCCCCCAGAGCTACCAAGAAGGCCTTCTGGCTGGTGAAGGCTGGGAGTACAAAGTGAAAGAGGAGTGGTTGTTTCCTACCGCCTACACCCGGCCACAGCATGGTAGTGCCCCGGCCGCGCTGAGAGTGGCGAATTACATGAGACGCACCTAGGCACCAGAGAAGGGGGAAGAGGTCCCATACAACCAGTCACCAATACCCTCTTCCAATCGCCTCAGGTCGAGGAGGAGCATAGGCACTGTCTCAGGACCCCCTGGGGAACCCCCCGCTATTTACAACCGCTGTGTTGCGTCTGACCGATCACAGCAATGGGGAAGGGGGATAGAACGCAAAGCAAACTCCCATTTGCACAGAGACGCTTGCAACCACAAAGCCCCTCAACGGAGCACAGAGAACACACGCAACCAGCGGAGGAACAGACTCCCGACGCCGACATCAAAAGTATCCTACGATCTATGGAATCAAGCTTCCAAACTAGTATATCTGCGCTGGGCGCCAAGATGGATGCTATGACCTACAGAATGGATCGGATGGCCCAACGTCTGGACAAGCAAGCTGAGAAACATGACATGGCCGAGAGGAGAATTACGGAAGTCGAAGAGGCGCAGACTGAGTTGGACACTGCACACAAGAAAATAGAGCACTTGATGCGGTCTCTCCAGGACAAGACGGAGGACTTGGAAGCGCGCTCGCGACGCAGTAACCTCCGTATCACGGGGCTTCCGGAATCCACGCACACTGGCACAATAGAGCTGTTTGTGGAGAAGCTACTTACTACCTTATTGGGAGATGGAGTGTTCTCATCCATGTTTGTAGTGGAGCGGGCGCACAGATCCTTGGGCCCCCGCCAGAAGCCGGGAGCAGCGCCACGCCCAATTATCGCTAAACTGCTCAACTACCGAGACAGGGACACAGCCCTCAGACTCGCCAGGTCAAAGTCATCGAACAATACGAAGGGTCAGCAATTTCAATATACCCGGATTTCACTGCGAAAGTACAAGAAGCACGCAAACACTTCATCCCCCACAAGAAGCGACTCAGAGAGTTGGGCCTGGACTACGCGATGCTGTACCCCGCTAAACTACGTGTCAACAGACGGGGACACTCGCATATATTCACGGACCCTAAAGAACTGCAGCAGGCTATGAAGCGTTGGTCGAGAGACCAGAGGTCTGACAATGCAGAAAAGTTGGCCGATGAAGAGAATAGCCATCTAGACGACCAGGAATGACCGCAGGCCCAGATCTATGCAAGGTCTTGCACGCAGTGAACTGAGGGCACATGGAGCGTCTTGGAACGTGGCTTGGGGGGAAGTGCTGTGTATCCTGATCCACTCTCCAAGGGGAGGATCCCTGCCAGATAAGTACTGGAGAGAATGAAGGAATGCTGTGACACTGTGCATATGTCTTTGTACTTGCTGACCTGCGGAGTCGCTATGAGCTAACACATATTGGACTGAGTTGCAGGGATGTGTTGGAGGGGGGGGGGCACAGGGGAGATGGGAAGCTGAGGGAATTGTTGAAAGAGCTGAGATGTAGTCAGATGGCTCTATCTCCACTTACGGTAGGTCACGACGGGAGGAGGGATGGCAGCCTGACATTGACTTTTGAGAACATGGGAGGTAAAGGGCTGTTAGGCGACCTTGGTCCCCGAGCGCAATGCACTTCTGAAGTTCTAGTAGCTATGTTTGAGGATCTAGATAGGGGGTGGGGAGGGTTGGATGGGACTCTGCATGGCCAAGTTGGGGGGGTCTGCTGTGGGAGGGGGGGTGAGGGGGTTGGGGTGTGTTTTATTGCAATTTGGTTTGCTCTGTTTATCCATCCTACCTGCATTGGCATTTGTGATAGTTACTGTCATGCACTGCTCTATTTCGCTGCTACGATGGCTGGGTCGAACAATGTGAATGCTGACGGGGAGGTTGACTCGCTTAGAGCATTGACGTGGAATGTCCGGGGGCTGAACGATCACCGTAAACTCAGAAAAGTCCTGAATTTCTTGCAACGCCATAGCATAGACCTGGCACTTATTCAGGAAACACACCTTCCTCTCACGAGCAAAATGCTTCTAAGTAGAGGACTAGTGGGCTATCACACTGCGGCCGGATTCACGACTCATTCCAGAGGGGTCTTAACCTGGGTCAATCCAAAGTCCAGACTGACGTTGACGATACTAAGAGCAGACCCTGACGGCCGATTTCTAATTTCAAGATGTGTGGGGAAGGGACACGATTTGATAGTAGTTAATGTTTACGGCCCCAACTACGATTCCCCGGAGTTCTACGGTGTGCTTGCCCAACACTGTCAAGAATATTCTACTGCTCAACTGTTATGGGGGGGAGACTTAAACCAAGTGCTGAACCCGGAGCTTGACCAGTCTTCAGGCCCTTCTCGCAGACTGATGGCAGCTGCATCGAAAATACATTCGAAACTCATCGCACTTGACCTAGTTGATGTGTGGAGAAGTAGGTACATTGAGAGAGGGGGTTTCACGCATTATTCGGCATATCACGACATACATACCAGAATTGACTACTGGTTTGCGTCATTCTCACTTATGAGATTCATAAAATCCTGTGCTGTGCTGGCGCGTACGCTTTCCGATCACTCGCCGCTTCTTTTGGTTCTCGCGACGCCTGTGAAGAGGATCCCACCTTTCACGTGGCGATTCCCTCCGTACTCCCTTCTTGATGAGCACTTTCGGGGCGAGATGGAGGAAGAGATAGAGAAATTCTTCGAAACCAACGTGGGTTTGGTTGACAGCTTCCAAACTGTGTGGGAAGCGTTCAAGGTCTACATTCGTGGCATCGCGATGGCAAAGCACTCAAGTGTGCTCAAAGCCATACGCCAAAGATTGCTATTCCTTGAAACGCGGTTAACTGAGTTAGAAAAGACCCAGTTGGAGGGTTCAAGCGTAGCTGTGACAGAAGACATCAAACAACTCATAGCGGAGTACAACGAGGAAGCTGACAGAGAGGTTCAGCACATGGGTAAATACGCTACAGCCCGGACCTACGGTGAAGGAGAGCGCCCGGGCTCCCTTTTGGCCAGGATAATGCGTAACTCTAAACGTCCGCAGGTAATATCAGAGTTAGAGACATCAGATGGTCTGCTCCTCACTGAGGAATCCGAGATTGTAGGCGAGTTCAGAAACTTTTATTCTGACCTCTACACCTCACGAGCTGCGAACAATGAGGAGGCTATAGACGACTACTTGGGTCATATACAGTTGCCCTTCTTAACAAATTCCGATCGGGAATTCTTGATGCAGCCAATCCACAAGAATGAGATCTCGGACGCGCTTGCAAGTATGCGCTCCGACAGTGCACCGGGGGCGGATGGCCTCACAGTGGGCTTTTATAAGTCGTTTAAAGATATACTGATTCCTCATCTGTCCACGCTATTCGATGACATCTGTGTGGAGGGCAGAATGCCACGTTCTATGAGAGAGGCTCTAATAGTAACTATTCTTAAACCGGGCAAACGGTACATGTTAGTGGCTCTTATAGGCCGCTTTCTCTCCTTAATGTCGACGCCAAGCTTTATGCAAAGGTTTTGGCGACACGCTTGCCATTATTAGCCCCGTAACTGGTGGCCCCAGAGCAGGCCGATTCATTCCCTCCAAGAACCTCAATTACAATATTAGAACCATATTGGGTACCATGCAGCACATCAGACAGGACACCAAGACCATCGCTGTCTTCCTGGATATGGAAAAAGCTTTCGATTCCATGGAGTGGCCATTTATGCTCTGTGTGCTGCGGCGAATGGTACTGGGCGATCCTTTCTAACAAATGATGGGTGCATTATACTATCACCCCACTGCCAGGGTCCGAGTAGACGATCGGGTATCGGACCCCTTTGCGATTGGCAGAGGCACGAGGCAGGGCTGCCCTCTTTCGCCATTGCTGTATGCACTGGTGGCAGAGCCTCTGGCATGTGCTCTACGGTAGTGTCATAGCACGGAAGGCGTGAGCTTTCCTACGTATAAAATTGTCATATCATCTTCTGCAGATGACACTTTGCTCTACGTGCGGGATCCGGAAACGAATCTCACGTCTGTTCTGCGGGAGGCGGTTCGGTTCGGTGCCCTTTCCGGCCTACGGATAAACTGGACAAAATCGATGGCCTTTCCTTTAACCCTCAAGACCAAGTGTTTTGACATGGAGTACTCGTTGCAATAGACAACAGAACCGATAAGGTATTTAGGGATTATGCTCCACACCGACCCAGAGCTTCTAATACGCGAGAACTATGGTGTGGCGTTCAGTAAGCTGGAAGATGACGTAGAGAAATGGATTAGCCTGCCGTTGTCCTTAATGGGACGTATAGCGCTCATGAAAATGGTTGTCTTGCCCAGGTTCTTATTCCTCTTTAACAATATCCCGATTGTACTTTCGAAAATCTTTTTTAACAACCTGACGCAATTATTAGTTAAACTCGCGTGGTGGGGCAAGCAGCCGAGAGTGAAATGGACTACTCTAATGCTTCCACACGAGTTGGGGGGACTGAACGCACCGAATATGGAACGGTACTACAGAGTGGCACAGGCGGCTCACATGCACACCTGGATCCACGGCAAAGAGACCATACCACATGTTCGACTGGAGCGACTCTTTGCAGACCCGGTCCCTGCCACAGTGTTTCGCCGCCGGACCGCAGAGTAGGCGTACTGGACTCGATCACATCCACCAACCACGCCTGGAATGAGTTGCAGCGGAACCAAGGCTGCGCCTTACTGTACTCCCCCCCCTAACACCCATAGAATGGATCTTGTGGTTGCCCCCTACAATGGAAAAAGGTGTAATCCAAGCCTTGCGCGCACTGGGTATTGTCTTGGCGGGAGACCTGTTTCTGAATGGTACAGTTAAAACATGGGAGCAGGCTGCGCCGACTCCCACAGAGGCCGCTAATTCTTCGCTTTCAATATCAAAGAATTCGTAGTGCATTACTGGAACGCTTGGGCCCGGATCTGGCGGAACCGCCGGCAGTACCTGAGCTTACCCATGTTATTAAATCTTCCTCCCCCCACAAATTAGTCACAACTTTATATCGACTACACGGAGGACTCGACGAGTTACAGCAATCAAAAGCTAGGACAGCCTGGCAGAACGATCTCCACATCACAATAGATGATGGCATGTGGACATACTACTGTAGCAACACCAGAAAAATATCTTTGAACGGCAGGCATAGACTGATCCATTTAAATTCCTTCAACAAGTGTAATACACGCCGGAGAGACTACATAGATATGGTCTCCGGCAGACTGCAGAATGTGAGCGTTGCCACGCTCCGGTCGCGGACTTCATACGCCTCTCGTGGCAGTGTCCGGAGATTCTGGATGGGAATCTTTACTGAAATGAGCAAGATCCTGGGCACTGAGTTGGCGCCCGACCCCGCCCTGGCTCTCCTGGGCCACTCCCGGGGCCTCCCTGTCGCGATACGGCGGCTCACTGATATGGGCATGCTGATGGTCAGACGAGTCGTAGCTCTTTGTTGGATGAGGGGCCCCCTGCCGACCACACAAAGATGGGAGCGAGACATGAATTATTGCTGCACGCAGTCCGAACACTACAGTGAACTGCTCCCTCCCACAGGTCGTCCATAGAACTTCTGGAGCCTGTATCGAGACTATTGCAGAGTAAAGGAGACTGAGGAAACAGTGCACGAGGATGTCCCTGTGGGACAGGAGCGCTCAAACGATGTTCCCTCCGTCGATGGTTCGCCCGGACGCTCTGTGACTGACGGAGGGAGGTACGGACGGGAGACAGGGCGCTGAACCCGTACAGCGTGGATCGAGCGCAGCCGCAGCACAGCTGATTAACCTGTCATCTTATGTGTACGATGACCCATACACTAGTAGCACAGACATATGCCCACGAGCTTGGGTATGCACCACGCCACAACATCTTCCCAGACGAGTAGGTTCGAATAACGGAGCACAGTTAGGTATGTTAGCTTAGGTAGAGTAGAGGGGGAGGGGCTCGGGTTCAGAGGTTGGGGGTTGTTGGGGGAGGTGTTAGTAACGAATTCATAGGGGAATTGAATGAGGACACGGTGTATAGCTGCATTAGAGACAGTAGAGGCGGGGATCAGGTCACGCTGCCACCCCTGAGGACCACACACAGTACGCCTTAGGAATTATGCATATGTTTTATCTGTGCAATCAGGTTGGCACTTCAGACGCCGCCGGACCTCCGGGTTGTCGACCATAGGCTGTGTATAAGTGATCTTAAGAGAAATTCTACTGCTGATCCTGCTGCCGGCCTCCAGGTTGTGGCTAATAGCTGTGTATGTACACTTTCCACAATATAGTTTATATAAAAAAAAGAACAAAGCATAGCATAGCATAACAAAACATAGCATCACAAAACATAGCATAGCAAAACAAAGCATAGCATAATAAAACAACAAAGCATAGCATAACAAAACATAGCATAGTATAACAAAGCATAGCATAGCAAAACACAACAGAACAAAACATAGCATAGCATAACAAAACACAACAAAACATAGCATAGCACAACAAAACAAAGCATAGGATAGCAAAACTAAACATAGCATAACAAAACAAAGCATAGGATAGCAAAACAAAACATAGCATAACATAACAAAAGATAGCATAACAAAACACATAGCATAACAAAACCTAACAAAACACAACAAAACATAGCATAGCTCAACAAAACACAACAAAACATAAAGCATAGCATAATAAAACACAACAAAACATAGCATAACAAAACATAGCATAGCATAACAAAGCATAGCAAAACATTGCATAGCATAACAAAACACAGCATAGCATAACAAATCAAAGCATAGGATAGCAAAACATAGCATAGCAAAACAAAACATAGGATAGCAAAACAAAACATACCATACAGCATCACTCCGCACCACCACAGCATCACTCGGGGGCACCACAACATCACTATGCGCTACCACAGCATCACTGAACGCCACAGCATCATTCGTTCGCTATCACAACATCAATCAGCACTACCACAGCATCAATCTGTGCAACCATTCAACAACACCTGGTTCAAATATGTTCTCTCAATGTTTCAAGCTTTATTACAAGTGTAACAAAAAGATGTTAATATTTCACTTCTGTTCTTGGATTTTCGTCACAATAAAATACACTGAACATATTCTTCACAAAAGTTATTTACAAAACTTTAAGCTATTGCCATTATAAATTACAATAACTTTTATTTAAGTATTAATTATTGAAAAAAAATAAAAAGCCATTGTTATTTGTAATATCAATACATGTAAGTCACGTAAATACAACACACATTGCATTAAAAATGCTATAGGTGTCACATTTGCGAACGTTATAACTATAGGCATTGTAAATGACAAAGCTATTAATTTTGCTATTTTCAAAAACAAAACCTAAATAAAAAGTTTGTCATTTACAATACCAATAGCTCAAACTTTCCTAATGCGAGACCTATTGCATTGCAAATGCTTGTCCTGCTCTGTCCCCCTCCCTGTATCTCCAAATGCATGCCTGCTTGTCTAGATAGTGTGTCTCCCGCTGTGCCTCTTCCTCATATTCTGCTTGCTTTCCCCAGATAGCGGCCAGAACGGTTGGGGAGCAGCACTCAAATGATTGAAGCGCAAGTGTGCGGATCTCCATCTCGAGATGGGCCAGCTCGACGTGCAATGTTCGCAACACTCCCGCTTGCTTAGCAATGCTGAACCCCTGTAGGGCAACTTTGAATGCTTTCCAGAGGGTGGAAGGGGCAGACACTAAGTAGTGGTTGTGCTGAAAGTGTTACACTATGGTATTTCAGATCTTCTCCTTGAAGACTTATTCTCATAAGGCCCTAGGGGGAAGTCACCATAGGAAAGCTTGTCCTGGGTAATCCGGTGAACACATATCCAACAGAACCGACAGGTGATCGGACAGCGTCCTTGATTGATATTCTCCCCTTGTGGTCCAAGCATCACTGTCCAGCATCGCTAGCCAATAATCAATAGGCGAGCATGTGGAGTGAAACGTTGTGATGAATGTTCCCTCAGTAGCTCCCACATGCCTAGCATGTCAGAGGTGTGAAAAGTGATTGTCAGTCATAAGAAGTTGCAGCTGCACTGCCGTGTACATGTGTGGTCATCAATTATCGCTGGAGCAGTCAGCCCCCGAGTCAAGGTCCACTTTGAAATCACTGCACCACAAAACCGCACCAGGGCCTAGAGTGCTGACCAGTCTCCAAACCTCAGCAAAGAAGGCAGGATCATCAACATTGGGGCCATGGATTGACAGTAAATGCAGTGGAGTGCCCTGCATTGTGCCCGCCAACAATACATAGAGGCCCAAGAGATCACAAATGACCTGTTGAGTGTGCCGGGGGAGACCTTTTCGGAGCAGGATTACCACACCTCTCCCATAGTTCAAGTAATAAGCCAAATGTTTATAACCGGTACTGTGCACACCTTTTCGTATAAACAGTAATGATACTTGAGCGAGTTACAGAAAATCAAGATGACACCGGTTGTGTGATCGACGCATTGTTTATGTAGACAATATCTATATGTACATACAACGCCAGCCAAATGTTGTTCACCCACCCATCCCACTCGCAAGCGTATCTGTGTATGTTCAGTGAGGTGTTGTTCTTGCAGGAAGCTGATGTCATTCCGATGTTGCTGCATATCTCTGTACTGGGGGTGAGAGTTTGACATTGTTTCAGCATTCTATCCATCCGTTGTTCTTTTTGCATTTGTCGCCCTAAGTGGCAAGGGTATGCCCAGACGTGGCTCCCGTTCTCATCATGCCAAGCTAGCCTGGCTGATGTGAGGTGATACCCTGAAACTGGTCCCAGGATGCTTGTTTCAGATCTAGGAAAGACCTGGTGTGGCAGTTTGTGCTGGACTGTTCCCTTGGGGAGCAGGGTCAAGACTGATTTGCACATGGCTGGGTCTAAACTGGAATGGCATGGTGCACAAAAAACGATAATTTTAGGCGTAGATCTCTGTACTGGGGTGAATGCTTGACATTGATCCAGCATTCCGTTCATCAATTGTTCTTTCTACAGCTGCAGATAGGCCAGCACATGTTGCGCCTTGCGCTTGCCATTTAGTCCCCGTATATTCCATGTTAAGCACCTAATCGAGCACATAGGGAGCAGGGGAAGGAAAGCTGATCGACTGAAGTAAGTGAAAGATGCACTTCGGTTGGAAGTAAACAGGAGACTACTGAGTGGCCAGGGGAACATGACATTTCCTGCTGCAAACAACAAAGTTACCCAAACAATCCACCCACTACCCACTTTGATCCCCAAATAGACCAGATCTGCCCATCCCTCCTCCTAAACATCTCCAACTTGATGACCTTGGCAGTAAACCAGGAACATTTTCCTCAGGGGTGAACTAGAGGTCCGACACTCTCCCAGCCACATGGCAGCTAAAGTTATCACAAGGACATGTCTAAGGCCTGCCAGGACAAGCTGCCTTCCTAGTCCGCAGCAGGGGTTACCACTACAATGTCCCGGCAGGGGCAACGCTGCCCTGTCACAAGTCCAAAAGATGGGTCATAGGTCTCATTTTCACTGAGAGGCCCAGACTCCAGGGACAGTAACGGTGCCTGTTAACCGTGACCGTGGGGTCAGTGGTCACCATGGCCTCTGCCGCAAAATTGCTGAGCACCTTGTTGAAGTTGGATTGGCTAATGGTATGGGGTACCTCTGCCAAAACAATGAGGGCTGACGAGGTTGCCGAGGTGGGGCAGATAAGACAAGGTGGAGTGCTGTGACCCTATTCTTGTTAAACGTCTGAAGAGCAGACTCTACCTTGCTCCCAAACAAGAGAGTCACATCAAAAGGCATGTTGTCAATGAGGGTCGACAGGACATCGCTTGAAAAACCAGTTGACCGCAGCCAGGCGTGGTGGCAAATGGCAACACTAGTGTCAATGACCATGAAATGGTGTCCAAGCCACAGTGAAGTGTGAACTTTTTGGTAGCGCTAGCGAGTCCGACCGCAAGATGGACGCCATTGTGTGAGGCTCGGCCGGCTGGAGCTGCTTATCTGCTAATAATCTGCCCTAATAGGTGGCATCGGGACTCCCCAGCAGGCTGCCCACATTTGTGATGCTCAGCCTAGCCAAACTACCCCCGTAGCATTGCTGCTGAGTACATAGCACAGCTGTTTAACGCCTTCAACTGTGCGGGGCCTATCTGCTGTTGCCGCAAGGTGCGGGCCCGGTGCTCCAATTATGACGGCAGCTGAACCGCATTGCTGGAAGTGACCCGAGACATGCGGCACTGCATCTGCCCTTGCGGCGTAGGTTGCGGTCGTCATGCAGGCCCCAAAGGGGCTGACGGGAGGTGCCTTGACCGCTCCGCGCATCATCCCTCAACAGCGAAGGTGCGGCTTCCGTGGCCAGCCCGGGCTCCAGGAAACATTTCAGCCTGGGAGGCCCCCTTGCAAGTCTGAGACCAGGTAAGGAGACGGGGGCACGCGCTGCACCTTGTAATTATACTGGCCCCTGGAAAAATGTTGCTGTCTGCTGATCATGCCCGATCTCTGGCAACTGAGAGTGAGGAGCGGCCTGCCATTCCAGCACACCCGCTATGACTGTGACATTAGCAGGTTGTCCTAGGCCTCTTCTACACACCTGGTATTTGGACAATACACAAAATGAGAGAGTGAATGAATTCACCTATCTTGGCATTGTGTTATTGGAATTGTTAAGTAGTGCCTACCAGTACCAAAGATCACTGTCAATAGCATATGGAAATGGTATGAATTCATTCTTTTTAAGCACGGTAAGGAGACAGGTGCAACTAGTTAAGCGGGCCTGTGCAGTGAAAATCTCTTCTACCCTCAGTCTTGGGATACACATGGACTACGACTACATACAATAAAATGGGATCAGTGGAAGGCATCTTTTTGGAGAGAAAAATCTTTCTGTAACAGTGCACTTACAGGGTTGTTTAAAATTAATTTTAGCTTAGTAGGGATCTAATTAAGGATGGAGACTTGAAGGAATATTCATTTCACAAAGTGCTTGGGCTTCTGCGAGGAAAGAGGGGCTAGGGTTTGGGGGTGGGGATCGTTCACTATGTGCTGAATTCTTGACCCTAGCGCCGGTCCATGCTTTGAACTAGACTTTCAGGACTCAATAACTCACCCTTAGTCTGGGAGCCTCAGTGGTGCAGACTGTGCTTTGAGCCCTGTAAATTTTTAATCCCATGTTTGGGAAGCATTTGCAACACACAGAATATTTAAAACCACATGTAATTTTTTGTTCCACAATTTCTTGAGCAACAGTAAGAAGACATGCTTGCACGACATGAGCCAAAAGCCAGGGTTTGAAATTAAGTATTACTTAATATAATATGTAATCTTGCCACAACACTCTTTCTAGAGTGACTGCATGGGGTACTAATACCAGAGGTTGAATGCTGTCAGTTGTAATGTTTTCTTTTAATATGTATTGCTTTGTTTCTCGTCCTACCTCTAGAGGTAACTTCTTTGAAGCTATAACAGACGTGGTCAGTAAGCACCCTCTCTACCTGACTTTTGTTTGTGTTTTTTACAGGAGATGAATAAAATTGGAGAAGCTGTGATATATTTTCAAAGAGCTGCAGAGTTGCAGTATCAGGTCCCAATTGAGTGCCTGCTTTCCTTAGGATATGTGGCGTCCTGCAAACTAAAGACAAGTATGTTAGTATCTTGCATTATGTGCAATTTAAATAAGACAATTGCATGATGGGATACATATTGAAACAGAATTTCTCTTAAGCAGGCATAGGTTTCTTGATGGGGAGGAGTAGCAGCGAGTCTTTACTGCTGCATCATAGGATTTTCATAAAAGTTGTAAACACTAGAATAATCACACTCGTATGCAGAATCCCAAAGCACTTTTTCATAAAAAAATGTATTTCTGCATTGCAGGATCTTCATTGATAGTCAAAAATGTTAGAATAATTTCTTGAGGCATGCATTGTCTCTGTAACACTTCAAAATGCTTGTCCAAACTGATAGTTGTAAAATACAAGATGTTTAGCACACTTCAGGACACAACCAAATATTTTTCTAAAAATTAGGCTGCCAATCCTCTCAAAACTACATTGCAGCACCTACAGCCCAAACTGTTGTATATATGTCTAATATTAAGGGAAAAGCTCAACCTGATAAGTTTAAATTACATAAGCTAAATAACATCCAAAGACACCAGGAACTTCTACTACCCATAATGCCTTGTACTCACAATCGCCTCACTAAGTCAGCTCTGTTGTTCTGGTTTCTAGAAAACATTTGTTTTTATCATACCTCAGTTTGAGAAATTTTTATCACAGTTTCCATTTTTTTTCCCCTCAAAATCTTTATATCGGCCAAGCCTGGAAACCTCTTTTTGCAGTTTTTTTTGTCAGAATACTGTTTCTCTTTGTCAAATGCCCCTCCTTTGGAAAACGGAAGGCTACTTCTGACCCACACTAGTTATATTGGATGTCTCTCCTCTACGCATTCAAGTGAAAGAATGTGAATGTTGAACAAAGATGCTGAGGAGGGCTTTAAAAGAGCATGAGGACATTAGCTGAGGAGGCCTGTTGAAGACCTGAGGAGGAATAGTAGAAGAAGGTAACACCTGAAAATCGCTTCAGCCGCTCATCCCCTAGAGAGGGCAGCAGTTTATTAGGACTCCAACAGAGGGATATCTAGGGAAAGACAATCTGGGAAAGGTGATAGGAGGCATCAGCAATCGACATTCTAATTTTAACTTCTGTTTGCTTTTTTAGAAAAGTGATGTTTCAGCTGAAGGATTCAGCCTCTATGTTCTTGCTATCAAAGGCCAGCTCAATGGTGACTCACAGACACCAGTACCGGACCACAAATCAATCAAGATATTGCAAACGGACGGCGATATTTTCAGCATTTACATCAAAGTGCTCTACTCATGTCTCCCTCACCATCGATACTGATGCTTCATTTAATGTTGCCCCAACAATCTCCAAAGTTAGAAATGATATTGTACTAGTTCTCAACATTGCCAGATTGACGTTGGGATTCTGTCTAAGTCCCTGAGACACCTGAATAACTAGCAATGCAACCTTTGGCAACTTCACGCTTTAACATCCCTGCAGAAGACCAAGTAGAGACCTCACTGAGAACTTTAAACCTGCCTCCACCTCCAAGGATAGTTTGAGGTCCAACCTCTATGTTGCCTATAAGGAAGATGCATGTAACACCTATAGAGTCTGCAGTTGATGACACTCCACCTCATGTGCCTCTCTAATTGCTGAGTCCAAGCGCAATTCCAAAATACAAAGGTGACTCAGGTCTTCTTCTGTTCTGTCTTCCAACTCACACCCTGATGGTGAAGACACCAGCTCTTCGTACTCTGGTACATTTAATGCACCATCTTCCTCAAGGAGAAATTCCTTTGCCTGCACCCTTGAAGACTGCCACTCCATGCCTCCTTAAGATATACAAGCCTCCCAAAGAGGATTCAGCCTTGTATAGTCACATCTGTCAGGCGCACTCTGATAGAGACATCTAGCCGCAGATTCCATATCTTTTCAATTCTCCCCAAGCACCAGATTGGATCCGCAGATTTTTCAGCAGTACCTCTGCGTGCCAGGGGACAGCTTCGTACAACTCGGTGATGACGTTGACTCCGCTTGTTACGTCAGTGAACTCATACAAGTCCCCTCAGGTACGCTGACATCATTTTCTTTTTTTCTGTCCTACACCGCGGATCTGGAGAAGCGGTTCCTCTGGCCGTTTTCTGTCCTCCTTCGACAGTTTTTGTCAGTTGGAAAAAGTGTGCCTTTTCTCATGTTTTCAGGCTTTAAGGCTTGTGGGTCTCGTGCAGGACAGATGTCGGATATAGACCCGCATTTCATTTGCATGTGGTGTTTGGTAGAACACCACGACTCTGAATATTGCTCTTCCTGCCAGATTCTGAGGCCGAAGGTGCTCAAGGAACACCGAATGAAACTCTTGGCGGGGCAGCTGACGCAGTCTTCGGACACTTCACGTTTGCCTTGGTCGTCTACTTCTCATTTGGAGGCACAGGACCATTCCAGGAGCAGCAGCCATTCATGGGGACGTCATTCTCCATCGAAAGGTAAGCATAGGTGGTTCAAGTCGCACCATCCCCCACTTTGCCTCACATCTCTTCCTCCCCGCCAGTTGAGGAGTCCAGATGCCACACCGCCCGCGCCTCCCTGTCTTTCCGGGACCCAGGGCATTGATTGCTCAAATGAGATAATGCTATAATTTTCTGCACTCTTTTTTGGGCCTCCTCCTCCATCCCCTGGAGCTCCGTCGGGCCCCATGGAGGTGAGAGGAGAAATACTGGTGGGTTCGCCCTCAGTGTCGGTTGGGCCTTCTGAGATGTTTAGTAGGCGCCGGCCGACTCCACTTTGGCACCAGTGCACAACTTTTCTGGGTTTCCACTTTTGGTGTCGATCAACGATCAGCCGACTCCAGCATTGATGTAAACGGCGCCAATCGGAGCCATTTCGCGTCCTCCTATCAGCGTCAATCAGCGGCGGGTACAAAGTCGATGAAGCCTACTGAAGGGAATGTTGTTTTTACACTTCCCTCTCATGGTGGGGCTTCTGAAGCTCATTTTGTAGGCTGAGATAGTACAGCCTATTACTGACACTATTACACCTCTTGAGGAAAGTTGGCTTTCTGATCTTGGTGAGGCTAGTGGGCTGGAATCTTCCCTGGCCTCAATACTACTTTCCCCTCCTAATCCCCCCCCACCCACCCCCTACGTTTTGCATGTGCGATGTGACCGCATCCCAGTATGTTTGGACGATCGGACATTCCCACATTGTGTGAAAGAAAGTTCCCTCTTGGGAGCATTGTCGCAGGCAATGTGTATCGGTCCTCCTCCCCATCTTAACCCAAACTCTCACTGCCAGGTAGACTCTATGCAGGGTTTTAAGTTGAACCAGTCTCAGTCTCATGGGGTTTTCCAATGGGGGAGGCCAGAGCGTCTCTCAGTCATCGTCCTTGAAGTCTCCCACATTCGCCTCCCATTGCTGCCTCAGACGTACCAACAGGTCTGGTTGGTTGGTAATTAGCTTCTCATATGTTAGGGATATGTCTTTCTTAGGCATGGGGTCCAGTATCATTCTGTCTTCAAGAGGGATGTTTCAGGTAGCGGGCCTCCCTCGGGTATCGCTGCTTGAGGGCATGGCTAATCTGTAGGTACCTGAAGCTTTCGGACTGCGCTAATTAGTATTCTTTCTGTAGGTCTGCAAATGTTACCAACCCCTCTTTGTTCCACATGTCTCCCACTGATGAGATGCCTATCAGGTCCCATTTATCAAACCCGAGGCTGGTGCTCAATTGGCCCAGCCATTCAGGCTTCCTGTGTTATTTTCTTTGTGCCATCCCAGTTTTTTAGTGACCAAATGCCAAATTTCTATGGTGCATGCCGAGGGGCCGGTAAGGAGTAGTCATTTGGGATTTGTGTAGAGTGCCCTATGGTATCCTCCCTGCCCCATTAGCCACCTATATTTGCGAAGGCTCGGATCAGTTTGTGAACCACGGACCCAGTGATTGCTTACCTTCAGCTGGGATCCCGCCGTCCTACTATTCCGCCGTTAATTTCTGCACACGATACGCTGCACCCCCCAGTCCCACAAAATGTTATTATATTTTTTTATTTTACAGAGTTTTGTATAGCTCAAACTTGACCCAAATCGGGTATTAGAGCGTTTACATAGCACCAGTTGTATTACATGAGGACACCTTCATTTTTGTTAGGCACGGGGATATTAAGTGATTTGCTCAGAATCACAGGTTTTTCAGAGTCATTCCCGAGACTCAAACCCAGTTCCCCAGTTCCCCAGATCCGAGGGCGACCGCCCTAGCCGTTAGGCCAACTCCTCTCCCCAACAACAGAATTCGCACTGCACTGTCGATGCTTGAGAAATAGGAATCTGGGACCTTGAAAGGGGTATTTTGCAGTACATACAAAAAGCGTGCATAGCTAACGTTTTGAAGAGGGCCGCTCGTCCCCGGATGGTCAGTGGAAGGGCTCGCCAGTGTCGCAAATATCGGAAACCGTCTTTTGCCATGAGGACGTCATAGTCTTTTGGTAATTTAGGTCTCAGTCGTGCAATAGGATTAGTTGGGATTTAGACCAGTTTATTGTGGATCCTGAGTGATTACCAAATATTCGAAAAATGTGAAGGATACGATGGAATGATGAAGCTGGGGATTCTGTATATAGCAGCAATATGTCGTCTTCTTCATAGAGGGAAATTCTGTCCTCCTGGTGCTCTGTCCACTTGAGTCCCTGTATCAAGCGGTCACCCCTTACCCAAATCGTCAGTGGTTCTAACACCAGTCCAAAAATGAATGGAGACAGGGGCACCCTTGTCTGCTTCCCCCACCCAGTTGGATCTGCTGTGATGTGTGGCAGTTCACCACTATTTGTGCTGTTGTGTATGTTTATAGGAGCTTGAACCACTTTATGAAGTTGGGTCCAAAACCCAGACGCTCCAATACAGAAAAAATGAAGGGCCACTCAATAGTGTCAAAGGCCATTTTGGCATCCAGTGACAACAGGGCTACGTCCTCTCGTACCGTGTCCACCCTAACCAGAGCATTGTGCAGGCGACGTAAGTTTAAAGCAGTGTTTTCGGCCCGGCATAAAGCCTGATGATCAGGGTGTACCAGATTTGCGATCGGGGATGAGTCTATTGGCTAATACTTTAGCGAGTATTTTGGCCTCGCTAAGGAGGGAGATGGAGATGGGCCGATACGCCTTACAGTCCTTTTTTGTTTGCCCTGTTTGTGTATTACCAAATTTGTAGCTAGTCGAATCTCGGCTGGCATGAGACCCTTTTTTAAAAAAAATTGTTTTTTTTATTGAGTTCAAACTGCAAAGAATCACAAAGCATTGGTATGCATATTTTTGAACATGTTACATTGTGTAGCCATGCCAAAACAATGTATATTCAATCAGTCCAACTAGAGAGAGACCCTTTTTATAGCTCTCTAGGTACATTTGGTGAAGGTGGGTGTCCGCTTAATGGCCTCTTCCTCAAATAACTCGATCGGGAGCCTGTTGGGTCCCATGGCCTTACTTGAGCGTATGTCTCTGATCACAATTTATATCTCTTCTGCTGTGTGGACTCCCTTGAAGGAATCCCATTCTTCAGGGGAGAGGCCTCTGGATAGTGGCCAGGAGGTTTCCGGCGTCGAGTGCTGTGGATGCTGACACCGATGATTAGACTGTTTCAAAGTAGGCAGTAAGAGTCTCTACTATATTTTGTGGGTCGGCTATTTCCTCCCCCTCAGTTGGTGGACCCATCTATGCGCCTGCTCCCATTTCTCAAGCCAAGCTAATAATTTACCCGTTCTCTCCTCGTGTTCATATATCTTGTGGTATACAGTTTTTTGTCTGGCCCTAGCTGCCTCTGTAAGAAGCTGCCTATAGTCTAGTTTTTAGGCCTCTAGCTTTTGTTTGATTGAGTCGTCGGTGCCATGGGCTAGGCTATTCTCGTCCATTAAAATATCTTCTTCTAATTGCTCCATGCACCTCGTTAGAGCCAGAGCTCTACCTTTCATGATGGCCCCAAATGCTCCCCATATAATCTGAAGCGAGGTCACTGAACCAACATTTTGGTAAAAATATAGATCTATGTCTTTTAACAGTTCTGCTTTAATATGTGTAATTTTTAGTGCCTGTGGGTTGATTGTGAGGGTTGTTCGTCTTGGCTGGAGACATGTCATTCTAGTCAGCACTGCGGAATGCTCTGAGATACCCCTCACTAAGCACCGGGCTTCAATGAAGTGAGAGACATCTTCAGTGTGGGTGAGTATGTAATCAATGCGGGATAGGCTATTATGGGACCCTGAGTTAATGGTAAATTGGCTGGTAGTGGGGTTGAGCTGCCTCCAGATGTCGACCAGGCCAAGGGCAGAAAGAAAATCTGCCAGTTTGGACCCATTGCCAGGGTGGCTATGTAGTGGTAGTTGATCGATCAACCCATCCAGTGTTAGATTAAAGTCACCTCTTATCACTAAGGTACCCACCAGGAGTTCTAAGATGAATTTACTCAGGCCATGTAGTGTGGTTTGCTGTAGTGCTGGGGGAACATATATTGACAGTACATTCAGGGGTTTCCCTTTTCACGTGTCCCATGTGTGCTGCTGCTGTTCTTTGTTGTTGTGGTCTGGCAGCTAGCTACGCCTGATTCTATGTCCTTAGCCGCTCTTCAATGGTCTTGATATTATCCCCGGTTGGCCTTCATACCAGTTGCCAGGAGTGAGAAGAGATAAATGTTCTAGATCGTGCCAGTGTCCATTTCAAGTACCCAGCTGGGGGTCGCTGGTTTAAGGCATCACCCTGGAGCTAAATATCTAAATCAGGAGTTTGCAATGCTGGATGTTGTGCATTGCAAACCCAGGAGCACCGCTTTGCCTTTCACAGCCCCCTCCGAGCCCCCCGAGACCTAGTGTTCCATCGGGTAGAGACTCTAGGAGGCAAATATTTTCTCCTCAACTTGTTCTGCTTTAAGGTCCACTAACACGTCTTTTGTTCTTGTTTTTTTGTTTTTACACTTTGTGGGAATCCTAGTAGACTATGTTGCCATCACTTCCAGATGGCATCTAATCTGATATAGAACGGTTGATTTGGGATGGCCAACAGGCAGCTAGGATTATTATTAGATGTGGCATGGATACCACTGATTCAGTGGGTCTAGTCATGGCATCCTCTGTGGCGCTGCTTAGTCATGCCTGGTTAAGTACCTCTGGCTTTTTAGAGGCTGTCCAATCTGCTTTGGTCAATATGCCCTTTGATGGCATCCATATTTTTGGTGCCCAAGCCGACTCAACTTTACTGCGTTTCCTAAATAGTGAAACAGCGTCCTAATTTCTTTTTTCTAGTTATATACCTGTTTGATTTTATTTCCCATGCTGGGTTTGAATTGTGGATAGTAGTCTTCTGTTTCTTACACAGCTGGCCTTGTTATGGCAGTGTCATGGTGGTGTAAGTTCTGCATGTTGGTGACACCCAATGTGGTTTTCTTGCGGTTGGGAGATATTATTGTTTCAATTCTGTCTTTGCCAGGATATGTGGTACAAGGATACCTATTGCATAGGTCTTTCCCTTCCCTTTTTTCCTTTGATGATGCTCTTCATACTCAAGAGGTAATTTGCTTTTGATGTTTCTTCTGGTTAAGAAGTGTACCTATATGTCTCATGTTTCTTTGGATGCAGTTTGGTATGCTGGTATGCATTACTTTTGTTTTTTTTAGTATCTCCTATAGGGACATATTGCTTATGCCCTTAGGGAGACCTTTTATGCAAAGAGTATGCTTTGTCTTTGCACCTACTCTGAAAGTCCACTTCAGTGCAATTTTAGGTCTGATTTGACCAAGGTTTCAACTAGGACATTCTTTTTTGATCTGTCCTTTATTTGATTGGAGTACGTTTTGCTCATTTTCATGGGGTGCGCTTTTCTTTTAATTCAAGTGGTGCACAGATTTCTTTTCCATTAGGTGATTTTTTTTCAAAGGTTATGCTACCCTATTGGGGGGATTATGTAAATTTCACTATGTTGTTTGTTCTTTGCCTGCACATGGGATTTAGTCCCTTGATATGTATTTCTCTTTCTTGGAGGTGTACATAGGGCAGGTTCAAGGTGTCTATTTTGTATTCTTCAGAATAATTATATTTGGAGTTGTTTTTTTTTTTACAACACATTTTATTCGGTTATTCATTTGAAAGTTGGGCAACAGCCCTACAATGACCTGTAGGAGAAAAAAAGGATCGACATCGCTGAAGTTCCGACATTTTGATAATTTTCCGACACCTGCCAAACATGCCGACAGTACTAGATCTCAAGACAAGAATATATGATAGAGTAACATAGTGAGCCATTATCATACAGTGCGGGATAGTCCGGTCAATGAACATTGGGAATATGGGGTCATTTATGGAGGTTTTAAGGCTTCCGACTCTTATTCATAGAACATGTTTGTTCCATGAAAATTGCTGGTAATGTTATCTGGAATTCATTGTCGGAATATTTTAACCCTAAGGGGTTAGCTTTTACAGCCATGTGCGGCATTTTCAGGGAGGATTTCTTTTCTTAAAGAGCATGTTCACTTCTATAGTTCTTCTCTTCTTTAAGAACATCCCAAGTTTTCCTTTTCATATACTTTGATATGCTGGTGTAGTTACACTTTTCCTGTCAGGAGGTTTAATGTCCTCTGTCTCCTTGAAGACATTTTCTTCCTCTAATCACCAATTGCTTTTTTTGTGGCTAACAGTACTTTTAAGAATTCAGATTATGAGCGTATGATCTGTTGCGTCTCAGTTCCATTTTATCTATAAGGGTATATGGCATAGACACAGGTGTAATATATCTGTGTTGTACATATTTAGATACAGCTCTGGTATATAAAATAAGGCTGGATATGTTTTATATTTTTGCAAATCTTATAATGAGTTGCAGTTTGCTTCTCTCTTCACTGTAAGTTGTATCTAATGCTGTATGCCATACTTGATAGATGTATGTATGTATGTATATATGTGTGTGTGTGTATATATATATATATATATATATATATATATATATATATATATATATATATATATATATATATATATTCACTGAAAAAACCATAGGTTATAGACCATATATAGTTTGGAATTAGCATTTACAAAACCTTATTTTACTCACACGAAACCATTGAAATTTGCATATATAGTTAGTTGCACTAACTATATATCGCGCACCCGCAATCCACTGCTGATGATGTCACATATTACATCATTCATGACATGGTCAGTGACATCACTGATGACATCTCAAATGACATCACTGATGACATCACCGATGACATCTCAAATGACATCACTGATGACATCACTGATGACATCTCATTTGACATTACTGATCACATCACTGATGATATCATTCATGTGATAATACGATGAACCTCTTCAGACTCTAACATAATCTTAGATACAATCAGTGTAAACAGACACTCACAGACTGTCACTCATCCATGGAGTTACTCACACACCTAGTCAGTCATGCAAAGAATCAATCACACCTCCATTTCCTCAACTATACAGTTATACACACCTTACTTATTCAAACATATACTAACACATATTTACTCTCTTATACAATCCCTGATACAAGTTCACAATGATCCATACAGCCACTCACACATTCACTGGCTCTTATGCACAGTTATTTATATATGTCAACTCTCACATGTACTGTGTTTTACATATGTACTTACTTTGACATGTAGCACTGAGATATCCATTCACTCACCAATACACTCATGCACACAGTCAACCGCCCAAACAGCTGTTTCCACATGCACTTTTGAACCCATACATCTAGTGAATCAACTGCTCACACATCTATGCACAGAGTCATACACCTCCCAGCCACCCACACACACACTCAGTCTCCCATACAAATACTTGGGCAACCAATCAATAACCCATATAGTTACTCATATAGCTACTGATCAACACATGCAGCAGTTTACAGAACAACAGACATAATGATGCACAAATTAAGACAGTTTAGTCACTAACCCATGCACTCAGTGAGACACATTTAATCACTCACTCATTCAGTCAGTCATGCACCTACTAAATCCTTCATCCAGACACTTATACATACACTCATTCTTCAATATGTAAGACATATTTTAACTTTACAGAAACATACAGTCACTGGATGTTGTCATCAGTGATGTCATTTGAGATGTCATCAGTGATGTCACTGACCATGTCATGAATGATGTAATATGTGACATCATCAGCAGTGGATTGCGGGTGCGCGATATATAGTTAGTGCAACTAACTATATATGCGAATTTCAATGGTTTTGTGTGAGTAAAATATGGTTTTGTAAATGCTAATTCCTAACTATAGATGGTCTATAACCTATGGTTTTTTCAGTGAATTTTCAAGGGTTTGTAAATGCTAATTCCTAACTGTATATGGACTATAACCTATGGTTTTTTCAGTGAAATATATATATATATATATATATATATATATATATATATATATATATATATATATATATATATATATATATATATAATCATTTCTATGGCAAAATGAAACCCCTCATTTTGTTCCTTTTCAAATTAAATGTATTAAGTGTTACCACTTTATTCCAATCAAGATGACTTCAGGTGTGCCATACTTTTGTCATAAGTAAGACTGTTAGCGTTCTAGTTGTTCCTTTAGAACACTCTGGGACATTCTGCCATTGGGCTATTGTTGGGCTACATCTGGCTGATATTTGGGCTACATTTGGGCTCTTTTGTCTCTGGTGGCCATCTTGGGAGACTGCATATCAGAATTTTTTTAATGAAATATAAGAGGATTTGAGAAGTCACTCAAAATGTGCCCTAATTTTTCTTTCTTCAGCAATAATCATAATTTCTATGGCAAAATGAACCCCCTCATTTTGTTCCTTTGCAAATTAAATGTTTTAAGTGTTAACACTTTATTCCAATCAATATGACTTCAGGTGTGCCATACTTTTGTCATAAGTAAGACTGTTAGCGCTCTAGTTGTTCTTTAGGACACTCTGGGACATTCTGTCATTGGGCTATAGTTGGGCTACATCTGGCTGATATTTGGGCTACATTTGGTTTTTTTTGTCTCTGGTGGCCATCTTTGGGCTACATTGGGCTACATTTGGGCTCTAACATATATATAGCCCAATATATATTTTTTCAAAGTTATTTTCGGAAAAACCACTGGAGCATATATCTTGAGACATAGCAAAGGCACATCGGGGTACCAGTCCCTACAATTTTGCCAAGTTTGGTGGAAATCCATTCAGCCGTTCGGGCTAAAAATGAGTCCAACTGCCCTATGGAAAACTCAATGTTAAAAACACGTTTTGGGACCCCCCTTTTTTCTCGGCCCCCGCTTGACGAAACCCCCCCAGACTTTCAGGGGACGCTCAGAAACAAAATGTGCCATTTTCCTGAAAATTTCAGCCAATTCCGTCCACAAACGCCATATATATATATAATTTATGTGTGTGTAAGTTAGGATCTATTTTCCATAGGAAATCTGCAACATTCTATTTGGAATAACTTTATCGCCGGTTGACGAAAGTTTAAAAACTGGTGGCCAGCTCCGGTCCACTCCTATCCTGAAAGTTTCAGGGTGATTCGTCAAGCGGGGTCGAGATAAAAGAGGGGTCCCAAAACGTGTTTTCCCCATGCAATTTTCCATAGGAACCTTTAATCGCAGCTACAGCCCGAACTACTGAACGGAATTACACCAGATTTGGCAGAAAGGTAGACCTTGATTCAGAGTCGTGCCTTTTTGTTACATGGTGTAAATCTGTTCAGTAGTTTTTTATATTTTAAAGGAAAAAATACATATATATCTGGGCAGAGCCTAACCACACATCTCATAGTGAGATCTGATTGGCTGTCAGCACTTCATCCAAGAAGTGTTGGCAGCCATCCTAGGAACAATATACATGATAGCACCTCATTAAGAAGCATTGCAGTTATTAGAAGGTTTTAATACTTTAGTTACATTATAAATCGTTTGTTGATGGTACCATGCTCATTTTAGGATATGTGGTGTGTTCTAAGGTGATTTTACCATGTGAAAAAGCCTTCTGCTGGGATATCATGAATCATGTTTGAGAGAAAACTATTTTCTCATGCTTTTCCCACAGAGGTTTGGAAGGTGATCTATAAGCTAAACTGAGAGCATATTTTCTGTAAATTCACATCATCTTTCTCAGTCATGTGAGAATGAAGTCTGACATTCTCAGTAAAACATGTACATCCAACAAGGGCAGAGACTGTCAGTTGATTCCTTTGTGTTCTACTGCAGCGTTCCAGAGTGCTCTAAAGAACAGCACACCTGAAGCCATCTTGTTTGGAATAAAGTGGTAACTCTTAAAACATTTATTTTAAAAAGGAACAATATGGGGGGGGGGGTTCATTTTTCCATAGGAAGTATGATCAGTGCTGCAGAAAGAAAAGTTAGGGAACATTTTGAGTGACTTCTCAAATCCTCTTCTATTTCATTAAAACATTCTGACATGCAGACTGAAACATGCACTTTCAATACCAGCAGCAGACTTCCCTGGTGAGCAGTAGCTTTAGTACAGTGATTTAATAAGCAACTAGAGTGCTAACATTGTGAATTTATGGCAAATGGGTGACACATCTGAATACCTTCTTGATGGAATCAAAAAAACTGAAAGTATTTCCTACTGAAGAGACTGTAGTAAATGAGGAAATTAGGAAACTTCATAACAAATAAGTCTCCCAAGATGGCCACCAGAGACAAAAGATCCCAAATGTAGCACAAATATCACCCAGTTGTAGCCCAAGTATAGCCCAATGACAGAATGTCCCAGAGTGTTCTAGATAACAACTAGAGCACTAACAGTCTTATGGCAAAAGTATGGCACACCTGAAGCCATCTTGATTGGAATAAAGTGGTAACACTTAAAACATGTACTTTGCAAAGGAACAAAGTGAGGGGGTTCATGTTACCATAGAAATTATGATTAGTGCTGCAGAAAGAAAAATTAGGGCACACTTTGACTTCTCAAATCCTCTTCTATTTCATTAGAAAATTCTGACATGCAGACTGAAACATGCACTTTGGATACCAGCTGCAGACTTCCTGGTGAGCAGTAGCTTTACTACAGTGATCTAATGAGCAACTAGAGTGCTAACATTCAGAATTTATGGCAAATGTGTGACACATCTGAATGCGTTCATGATAGAATCAAAGTAAACAAGCGCTGAAAATGCAATAGGTCTCGCCCTCGTTTCAGTTAAAGCAATTCTGTTTGTAATTAGGTGGCTTTTTAGCTTTGCTTTTATTATTTTCAAACTTTCATGTACATAACATACATATGTATGCATATATGTATATGCATGCATGCATTTATATTTGTATTTACATAGATATGCATTTTATATATATGTTTATATTTGTATATATATATGCAAAAAAAGGAGAGAACTCTGGGTAGTTCTCAAGTTTAGGTGGAAAGCAGCTCCTGTTAGAGCACTCTCAACACCAGCGACACTCTAGATCTGCTCACCTCAAATGTCTGTTTTTCTATTAAACTCTTGGTAGTCTTGGCTGACTTGGTTCTCTGGCCCTAGAGCAGCTCTGCTGACCTGGTTCTCTGGCTCTAAAGCAGCTCTGCCGACCTGGGTCTCTGGTTCTAGAGCAGCTCTGCCGACCTGGGTCTCTGGTTCTAGAGCAGCTCTGCCGACCTGCTTCTTAGGCTCTAGAGCAGCTCTGCTGACCTGGTTCTCTGGCTCTACAGCAGCTCTGCTAACCTGGTTCTCTGCGCCCACGATGCATTCACCCGACTTCGCAAAAATATATTTAAAAATAATGTTTATTATAGGTACAAATATATTATTTTTATGAATATCTTAGATAAACTCTTGCCCTACTATGTATATTAAAAACACATACATATAATTTAGGAACATACATTTTTTTTGCGGGAATCACGCACTCAGCACGCCCCAGCACGTATATGACGTCACGCTGGACCCACCAACGCGCAAACGCCTCGTACGGTAATGCGCATGTGTTGCGAATGCGCGGGAGCAGGAGTCTCGGATTAGTCGCATACCAATTGTGCACATCACATAATATTAAATGTATATGATGTAACTGAAAAACAGGCAGCCGTCGCACACCTTATGCGGATCCTTCACGACTTTTCTAAAATGGCGGCTAGAATCCACGTACCCACCGTGATGTGTACGCTTTGGGTGCGCGACTACGTAAAAAAATTGGGAATTTTTTTTTAAAGACAATAATATAAATATATCAAAATGAAAAATGAAAACAAAAAAATCAATATTTCAGTTTTTTTGTGCAGTTTTCAGAAAAATTTATAATGTTGTTTAATACATTTTTTTTATAAATAAACAGTTAAACACTGTAGAAAATCAGTACATCAGCATTTAAAAAACCTTTGAAATTCACTGAAAAAAACCATAGGTTTCAGAGACGTTATAGTAAGAAATTAGCATTTAAAAAGTCTTAGAAATTCACAGAAAAAACCATAGGTTTCAGGGGTCTTATAGTTAGCTGGCCATTTTACTCGTACAAAACCATAGAAATTCCTCCGTTATAACTCGCGCGCCCGCAATGCACTGCTGATGATGTCACATATTGCATCATTCATGACATTGTCAGTGACATCAATGACCTTTCATCTTCATCACAGGCCCCCTGCATGCTCCTTTAATTAGTTCAATCGGCCCCCGGTGTGCCATAATTACATTCAAAATGTATATATATATGTTCAAGGCATGTGCGCTGTAGATACACATGCTTTGCATACTACTGCCATCTAGTGTTGGGTCCAAATGTTTGCAAGTTTTTCTTCTAAGAAGTCTTTCGTAGGCACGAGGTAAGGTGACTCCTCCTTTCGGTGATCGCGTGTATGGGCCTCAACTCCATTTAAATATTTTTTTCTTTTTGCCATCTGGTTCCAGATGTATTGCTGCTCTGCGGTTCGAAACCGTCCTTCGGGTTCCCCTTGGTGCACAATCCACTCTACCCTTGACGATATTGTGATTTTGTACACTTTTCCCTCTCTCTGCATATCCATTCAATCTGAAAGTCTCTCATCTTCGGTCGAAAACATTGTGGACGGCCTTCGTGCCTAGCTGCATTGATCAACCCCTCTGCCGATGGACGGACTCCGTTTCAGTTCTGTCCTCAGTGCCACTGCAAGTACCCTCGCACCGATCTACACCAGGTCTACAACTTGTACTTATCACCGGAACACAAGAAAGAGGACTGTTAGGCCTGTCGGTTGTTCAGATAAAAAAAAAACTCTTCGGGATCATCGTGCTCAACAAGGAGAAATTCAGCACCAAGGCAATCAAAAGACTCTGGATATCTTCGGAGAAGAATCCGAACAGGAAGAAGCAGCAGCTGCGGAAGAAGAGAAGGCCTTCACTGTCCCAGAATCGGATTCCGACCTCAAGATCAACTTCTGGTGTCCGAATACATTCCAGCAGCACTGGGTGTTGTGAGTACTAAAACCCCATACCCCATAAACTAGCTTCCACCAAACATAAGGCTTTGACACCACCTCTGCATTCGGGCATTAGTCTGCACCAATCTGATGTTTCTGACGCCCCACCCTCAGGCCCGGCACCGAAACAAGTGGTCAAGCCTTCCTTCCGGCTCTGGGTAGAGCCGAGACAGATAGTCTTCGCACCCAAAACATTGCGCTCCGAAAGACCAATCTCGTTCAGAGCTGAAACCTTCAGCTTGGAAGGACAAGTCCGGTTCAGCACTAAAAATTTCAACGCCAAAATCTAAAGAAGATCTTTCAGTTTTCCTGGAACCGATCTTCGATATTATGAAGGGCAGATTAGATCCAAAGCAGAAAACCCTTTACATCAATCCAAACTCTAGATATATTTTAGCCAAAACTGCTTCCAGGAGGAAAGTCATTTCAGAAGAAGGACATTCCTACAAGTCCTGTGAATCTTCTCCACCATCTTCACGCAGAGTTAGTCAAAGTCTCCCTATGTTAAATGGCATGATGAGAAATGCAGATGAGCTTTTTAAGGACACTGTTTGCACGTATTTTAACACCCAAGGTTGATAAATAAATATACACCATCACCCTCTGATCCTGTTTTTATTAAAGGACTGCTCCCTCTAGATTCCCTAGTAGTTTCTAGGTTTACTTCAGTACCTCCCAGAAGAGCACAAGAAAAAGGCACAAGACCTAGTTCAGGAAGGGAAACTAATTTCAAATTCTTCTAGTAGATGTGCTCTTGATGCTGCTGACACTGCAGCGAGAGAAGTTAAGACTAGCATTCTCTTACGTCTGCATGCCTGGCTTAGGATTTCTGGTTTTAAACCAGAAGTCCTGCAGTCAATTTTAAATACTCCTTTTGATAAGAAGCATCTTTTTGGACCTCAGGTTGATGAGGCTTTAGAAAAGGTGACAAAAGACACTGACTTGGTGAGATCGATGGGAGCACTTCAGACTCCTTCAAGTAGAGGCTCCTTTTGCCACTCATTCAATAGAGCAGGGTCTAAAACTACATCCTTAGACCCTAACACTTCCTCCTATAGGTCCAACACACAACTCTTTTCTGTTAGAGGCTTCTATAAAGGAGGGTCCAGAGGAAACAATTTTAAAGGTAGGGGTAAGAGCATGCCAACACATAACTCCCCTTCCACCAATGAGCAGTGACTTGCCTACACTTCCCCCTGATCATTTAAATAATGTCAGGGGAATACTTCAACAATTTCTCCCCATTTGGCAATCCATGATATCAAACAAATGGTAGTAAGACGTTATCCAACATGATTATTGCCTGGAGCTTACCAACAATCTGCCCAATATTCCACCTCACACTCACAGACTCGTCAGAGCACCTCCAGCTCCTCAAACAAACAGGATGTACAAGCTCTTTTAAGAAAAGGGGCTATAGAACCAGTTCCATTAAAGTACCAAGGTTTAGGGATGTACTATCTGTACTTTCTAATCCCCAAGAAATATGGCTACTTAAAACACATTTTAGATCTAAGGACATTAAATCTGTGCATACTTTCAGAATATTTCCACATGGTCACGCTTCAACAAGTTCTTCCACTGCTACAGCAAGGTGATTTTATGTCCACACTAGACTTAAAAGACGCACGCTTTAATGTTCTGGTTCACCCAGCTCATCGCAAATACCTCTGATTTGTGATGATAGGAAAACACTATCAATTCAAGGTCGTTCAAGACATCTTTTGAGACTAGGGGCATCCGCTAATCGACCTGTTTGCTGACGAAAACAAAATAAATACCCAGACTTCCAATCCCCAGGTTCTACTGACCAGGAGTAAAGGGGAATGCCCTTTTGATAAACTGGTCCTGTACATTTCTTTACGCATTTCCTCCTATTGTATTGTATTGTGTTGTGTTCTTGTATAGCGCGTACTGTCACCCTACAGGTATCCTGGCGCTTCGACTTATCAGATGATACCAGCAAAACAATAATCCTATTTGCAGAGTAAGAAGCTCATATTACTCATTTCTTGGGTAGAGCCAGGTCTTTAGGCTTTTTGTGAAGGGAAATAGGAAATTATATTGTCTAATACTCTAGGGCAGGCCATTCCAGAGGTGTGAAGCTGCTACTCCGAAAGCTCTGCCTCCCATCCTGGCTTTCTTAAATCTGGTAACAGTTACAAGATTTGCACTGAAGGATCGAAAATTTCTCCCAGAGTTGTACCAGGTAGGTTTTTCCTTCAGAGGTACTGGGCCCAAGCCATGTACTGCTCTTAATACAACACAGAGAGACTTGAATTGAATTCTCTCCTTAATGGGAAGCCAATGAAGGTCTCTTGGAGACTGCGTCGCTGAGGATCTGCGCTGCCTATTTAGGGATATATGATGTTACAACGCATACTTTTACTCCGCATACCATTACAACGCGGTATTTACAACGCATACCGTTACAACGCATAGCGCTTTGGGGTGCTGGATAGTGGTAAGTATAATTTACTATTCTAACTCCAGTCCCCGTGGACCCTAGGGAAGGTGTTGGATAGTAAATTAAACTTACCTCTTATCCTAGAGCGCCCCCCAGCGCAATGCGTTGTAATGGTATGCGTTGTAATGCCTGCGTTGTAGTGGGGAGTAAAAAATACGTTGTAACAGGTGCATACCCCTATTTAGCACTAGTTTTGCTGCTATAGACTGGACTCTCTGCAATTTCAACAATACTGATTGTGGTGCTCCCAAATACAAGGAGTTGCAGTAATCCAGCCTGCTCCGAATAATGCTCCTCACTACAAAGAGATCTAGTGTCGCAGGGTAGTAATGGGAGAATCTGGCGATTTGCTCTAATCAGGGAGAAACATGTACTGACCATTTTATTGGCTTGTGACTCCATCTGGAGGTTGTCATCTACCATAACACCATGGTTATGCACTGTTTTAACTCGGGCCAGTGGTTTATCCTTAGGAGTGAGTCTAAACTCCAGCTGCAGATGCCGGGACATTTTGGCCGTGGAGCAGTACACAACTTCAGTTTTTCCTCCATTAAATTGTAAGGAGTTTGTCCAGAGGCAATTGGAGGTCTGTTGCATACACTCCTGGAATGTGTCCATAGTTATTGCCTGATTCCCTTCCAAGGAGAACACCAATTAGGTGTCGTCCGCGTAGTTAACTGGGTCAATTCCAAAGGACTTAGTAATGGGGATCAGAGGACGCAAATATATATTAAATAGAATGGGGCTTATTGCAGAGCCCTGAGGCACCCCATAACGCACCTTGGTTTTAATGATGTATATGGTGTGATGGTCACAGCCTGTTGTCTACCCGTCAAATAGGATTGCAGCCGCTTCAGTGCCCGTCCTTTAACACCTATATTCTCCAGTCTTTTCAATAGTATGGTGTTGTTCACTGTATCGAATGCCGCTGACATGTCTAGTAACACTAGTCCAGATGGATTGCCATTGTCGTATCGCATTCTTAGGTTGTCCAATACGGTCACTAACTCTGTTTCAGTTCCGTGACCTGGTCGGAACCCAAACGGGTCCTTGTCTAGCAGTGATTTTCTTCTAGATATAGGGACAGTGATTTACTAACTGCCTTCTCCAGAATTTTTACCGGATACGGTAGGAGAGAAATTGGTCTAAAGTTCATTGGACTTGTAGGGTCAAGAGACATTATTTTGAGCAGCAGGGTCACCACTGCCTGTTTCCAGACTTCTGGAACCATTCCTTATTCCAGTGACTGGCAGCAAATCTGCCGCAGCCAAGGAAACAGTTCTTGCCGAAACTCCTTCCAAATCCTATTTGGAAGGGGGTCCAGGGGGAGCTCGAGGATACACTTTGGGCCAGGCTAGTAAATGCATCCTCAGTACGAGGTTGAAAACACTCTAAAATGGGCGACTGACAGCTATGAGCTGTTTCTATCTGTGGTTTTTCAGCTAGAGTCTGAAGTAGTTCATCCTGACATCTGCTATTTCTGAGGTTAAGACCCCCAACAATTTTGATGATCTTCTCATCAAAATGGGCGGCAATGTTGTTGCATAGTTTTTGTGTTGCAACCACCTTGTTCCCCATACATACAGACTGGATTGGATAGGTCCTTTATGATATTAAAAAGCGCTTCAGTTCCATTGGATGCCTGCAGGATGGATTTAGCATAGAATTCTGCTTTTCTAGCAATAGTTTCCTTATACAGATTCTTCAGTAGTTTCAACTCTTTTTTTTTATCTGGCTCTACGTATGACCTTCTCCATTTCCTCTCGTCCTGTCTGCATTTTTTCCATATCAGTTTCAATTCCTCACTGTACCAGGGGGCTGAGGGTTTCTCTCTGTTTTTCAGTCTTTACACCGGGGCAATCAGATCTAGGGCACCATTAATATAGTTACAGTAGGTTTAATAGTTGTCTTGTACTGAATCACTAGGTACAAAAAGATTCTGTTCTGGGAATGTCGGGCATACTCTATTTCTCACTAGCTTAGCCCATTCTCTACCCTTACGATTGGACATCGGCCAGTTCATATTTTTTGATGATCTGGGCACTAGTATCCTAAAATGGATAATAAAATGATTACTCCAGCTGTGGGGAAATACATCCATCACTTACTGCCTCATTCTGATTGGCAAACAAGAGGTCTAAGACGTGTCCTCCTTGATGGCTTGGCTGGTGTACGCCAAGGCTTACACAGGTTTGCCTCAGTTCCGGGTTCCCGTTATCCCAGAGATAAAAGTCCCCAAATATAACCATTCTTGAGTGTGCTAAAGTCAGGTCGGCGCGGAAGTCGAACTGGGCTTGATATTGGGTGTTTACACCCGGGGGGTCTATAAAAAACTACTCCAGTTCGTAATCTTCCTCCTGCCTCTTCGAGTGAGAAGCCGAGCAGTTCAATACCCTCAATCTCGTCGACATGTACTGAGCTAAAATCCCATTTTTCTTTTAAAATCTCCCCAACCCCCCCTCCTCTCCCCTAGGGCCTTGGTTTATGAAAAGTGTTATAGCCTCCTGGACACGTAAAGCCCAGCTCTACCGAGGAGTCAGTGCAAGTCCAGGTTTCCATTAGGAATAGAGCATCTATTCCACTATCGACAAACTGTACCGGGCCAGGACCAATAGGATCCTAATAGTACCAGAATGGCCTCACCAGTGGTGGTTTCTGGATCTCCTCCACCTATCAGGAAGAACGCACAGGAGTGTTCCTATGCAGGGATGATCTCCTCTACAAGCTAGGAGGGCAGATTTTCCACTCCAACCTTCACTTGCTGAGCTTGACAGCATCACTTTTGAATTCCTCCAATATTGACACTTAGGCCCCCCCGCAACCCCTCCCCCCCACATGAATGCATTGACATTCTCAGGAAGTCCACAATACATCGACCAGGCGGTCCTATGCATTCAAGTGGAAGAGATTTTACATGTGGTGTGTTCAAATAATGTTCATCCAATTCTGGGGCAGGAGAATGTAATCTCACCTAATCTCCTCCATTTAGCTAAATCTGGGCTGAATTTGTCCTTTATTAAGGTACATCTCATCTCCACGGACCCTTGCTCACCACACATCTTCCACACCACCATCGCACCCGAACACCATCTTTGAAACCGACACCTTCCCAGACAATTGGAAACGCGCAGAACTCGGGTCCCTGCTCAAGAAGCCCTCAGCCGACCCCACGGACCACAAGAACTACCGGCCCATCTCTCTTCTCCCCTCTGCTGCAAAAGTCGTGGAGAAAACAGTCAACACGGAGCTGAAGACATTCATCGAAGTCAACAACCTCCTCGACCCGTCCCAATCTTGATTCCAAAGCAACCACAGCACCGAGACCACCCTACTCGCCACCACAGACGACATCTGCACCCTCCGAGACCAAGGCTACACCGCAGCCCTGATTCTACTCAACCTATCAGCAGCTTTCGACACTGTCTCCCCTTACACTCTCACAGCCAGACTACACGAAGCTGGCATTCAAGGAAGCCCACTCGACTGGATCCGATCATTCTTCACCGGCAGAAGTCAACGGATCAGACTGCCGCCCCTCCTCTCCAATCCCACGGAAATCACATGCGGACTCCCACAGGGGTCATCTCTGTGCCCGACCCTCTTCAACATCTACATGGCCCCCCTCGTCACCATCGTCCAACAACACGGCCTCAGCATTATATCCTATGCCGACGACACCCAGCTCATCCTCTCCCTCACAAAGGACCCTACTTCCGCCAGACTTAATTTCCAGAAAGGAATGCAGGACGTCACAGCCTAGATGACCAACAGCTGCCTAATGCTCAACTCCGAGAAGACAGAAGTCCTCGCCCTGGGAACCACCCCTTCAGCATGGGACAACACCGCCCTCGGTAGCCCACCGCCCCCCCACAGACCATGCCAGAAACCTCTGCATCGTACTCGACTCATCCCTTTCCATGAACCAAAAGGTCAACGCCATCGCCTCCAGCTGCTTCAACACCCTCCGTAAGACGTTCAAATGGATACCACCCGAGTCAAGTCACCCACACACTCATCACCAGCAGGTTGGACTATGGAAATGCACTCTATGCCGGCTTAAACAAGTCCCTGCTCCACAGACTCCAGACGATAGAGAACACCCCGCCAGACTCCTCCTCGGCATCCTTCGACACAAGCACATCAGCCAACACCTACGGAAGCTCCACTGGCCACCCGTGGAGAAGAGAGTAACTTTCAAGACTGACCCACCCCTAAAAGTGCCTACACAACACCAGACCCAAATACCTCAATGCCAGTCACCTTCCACCTACCCAAAAGAATCCTCCGATCAGCCAACCTCGCCATAGCCGAAACTCCTCGCATCGACAGAACCAAAGCAGGAAGAAGATTCTTCTCCTACATCGCAGCCAAGACCTGGAATGAGCTCCCAACAGACATCAGGCGCGCCCCCTCCCTGAACACCTTCAGGAAGGCCTTCAAGATCTGGCTGTTCGACTGAACAGCACTGCTGTCTAGTCCCCCTCACCCCCCCACCCCTTGCCCCAGCGTCTTGAGACCTTCCCGGGTGAGTAGCTCGCTTACAATTCCTTCATTGATTGATTGATCTCATAGCTATTACTGCTTACAGAAAGTCTCCTACACAGGCGTTTTTCTTCCAGATGCCTGTGGTGATATATTTTTTAGAGGTATTGAAGAAGGTATTCCCAATAGTAAGTTCTACTTCTCTTCCTAGGGAGCTTAATGAGTTCTTTTGAAACTTGTGGGTTCCCCTTTCAAACCTATACATAAGGCATCTTTACAACACCTCCCATGAAAAGTTTCCTTTCTGATTGCGATTACATCACCACGTAGAGTCATTGAGATTACGCAGTTTTTCATGCTAACAGGGTGGTCATGAGAACTCATCCGAGTGTCCTCCCCAAGATGATTTCAAATTTTCACATTAATCAGACAGTTTCGCTCCCAACGCTCTTTCCTAATAGTTCCACACCAGCAGAAAGAGCTTTACACTTGTTAGATTTCGAACAAGTCCTGAAATCTTCTTTAGATAAGACCAAAGATAATTAGGCAATCTTGACCATCTGTTTGCCAGCTATGGCTCAATGAGGACAAGCATGACTTCTTCTAAACAGACCATATCTGGATGGATAGTTTCTTGCTTAGCATTCTCCTACCAATTCGCCACCAAATACATGCCAGACCAAAGCCCATTTTACAAGGGGCAAGGCGGCAACAGCTGCTCTACTAAGAAATGTCCCATCTCTGCAATATGCCAAGCTGCTACTTGGAGGTGTTTAGACTTAAGCACTCAGACAGACACTCAAGTAGGGCCGGCCTATTTAAGGAATCTACTTCGATAATTGTTACAGCTGCTTTTGTGTATCCTTGATTCATCTGCAGGTGTGTAGGATGGGCTTGCTATTCTATTTAGTACTTATGACTATTGATGAGGATCCCCTGGAAGAGAAGGATAAATTGCTTAGCTGTAATTTTAGGTCTCTTACAGTGGAATCCTCCTTAAAGTCATAAGTAATCCTCCCTCCTCCCTGGACAAATCTCACCTGCAGCAGTTTATATACTTGGTTCTGTGTTCTTCATGTCACCGCAAAAAGACCTGACTTAACTGTCACCTTTGAAGCATGATGGGATTCAGGAGGACCTGGAGATCTTAAAGGCACGGTGCCGGTATTAACTTGTTATGCTCTAAATGCAGCCTATTAGCTAACAATGCCTTTTTATTCCATTGCAGTTTTCTCTTCAATAAAGGCTGTTTTTGCACTTCATGCTCTCTTTTTCTGATTTACAGAAATGCTTGAGGCTAATGAGAGCTTTATTAAATGAAATGCTAGTTGGTCATATTTAGCCCTTAATATACGCTACATAGTTATATGTAAATATATGTTTGAGACATGTGTGCTGTAGAGACACATGTTTAGCATGCTTCTGCCGTCTTGTGTTGGGTCCAGATGCTTGCCTGTTGTTTTTCTTTGAAGAAGTTTTTTACAGTCTTGAGGTAAGGTGACACCTCCTTTTGATGACAGTGCACATGGGCATCAACTCCATTGTTAGATTGTCTTCTTTTCGCCATCCGGTTCGGACGTTGTTTGCGGCGCTCCAGTTCGAAACCGTTCTTCGGGATCCCCTCGGTATGCATCCCACTGTACCCTTGTTGGTATTGTATCATAAGCGTTTCACAATCCTCCGCGTGTCAAAAATTTTAAAAATCTCTATCTTCGATTGAGAATACACTATTGATGGACTTCGGGCCTAGCCGTGTCAGTTACTTCCACTCCGTCACATATCATCGAGTCTTCTTCTGATAGAATGGACTCCATTTCCACTCTGTCCTCTGTGCCACTCTAAATATCCACGCACCAACCTGCTAAAGTCTGCATCTTGTGCCTCTCACCAGAGCACAAGGAAGAAAATGGAGACGCTTCTCGATCGCTCCAGTCGAAAAACACTTTGCGGGACTGGCTGGCTCAATGAAGGAACATACAGCGACAGCACATCAAACACACCCCAGACATCTTCAAAGAAGATACCAAGCAGGAGGGGATGGAAGCGTCAGCAGCAGAAGAGGAGAAGGCCTTCTCTGTCCTCGAATCATACTCTGAACTGGAGATGGACCTAGAGTCCTAAGATGTTCCAGTGGGACAGGGTGCCTGGAGAACCAAATCCCCCTTGCCCATCCAACTAACATCACCAGTCAAAATGCTTGTGGGACACCATTGCCTTCTGGCCATGGTTGGCAATGAGAGACTTCTTCTAGCACCTCTCCTTTGGGCTTGGCACCGAACCGGCAAACCAAGCCTTCCAGCTCGAGCCGTGACATATCACCTTCAGCACCAAAGGATAAAAAAGACAGGTCCAGCTCGGCACTGAAAACAAAAGATGCCCTTCAAAAGCCTCAAGAACCTATCCTGGAAATTATGGCGGAATAGCTGGATCCTAAGCAAATGAAAAATTACATTCATCTAGACACTCAACATATATTGGCAACATATTTAACACCTTCCAAAAGGAAGATCTCTTCAGAGGATACAAGTTACAAAATTCCTCTAAAGAAGAAAAAGGACATAGCTACAAGCCCTCTCCACCCTAACCTTCAATCCCCTACACCATCTTCACCACTACCATGCTCAAGCCCTCTAGACATAACACCACAGGGTTCTCTGCACACAGAGCCTGATATAGGGGATGGGGATGACAATAGTCCACCACCAATAGATGCATGGAATGATTATAATATTGACCCACCGATGGATAATGATCCTAACTTATATCCTGCAAAACCATCACCTCCTGATGACAACACATCATACGAAGTTAATTTCTAGGGCTGCCTCCATACCATGGAGTTGCACTACTCAAAGAATCTTTAGAAGAAGATATGTTATTTGAAACACTAGGAACTACACATAGAACAACTCAAAGTTTGCCTATATTAAAAGGCATGATGCGCCATGCCGATGACCTTTTTAAAGACCTTGCACGTGCCTGTATATTAAGACCCAGGGTTGACAAAAAATACAAGCCTCCATCATCTGACCCGATTTTTACCAAAGGGCATTTACTTTTAGATTCATTAGTGGTATCAACTGCTTGAAAAAGAGCAAATTCACAGACTTCAGCAGATGCACCTCCTTCAGACAAGGAGTCTAAGTTAATAGATGCATTAGAAAAAAGAGTGGCTGAACAGTCCGCCAACCATTGGCGCATTGCCAACACACAAGGCCTATTAGCTAGATATGATAGGTTGCACTGGATGAAGTAGATGAGCTACTGCAGTACTTCCCAGAAGAATATAAGAAAAGAGGTCAGGAATTAGTGCAGGAGGGGAAATTAATATCTATTTCCTCCATTAGATGTGCACTGGATGCTGCTGGTACTGCAGCAATGGGAATTAACGCCAGCATTCTCCTAAGAAGACATGTACGGCTGAGAATCTTTGGGTTTAAACCAGAAGTACAATAATATATTCTCAATGCTCCCATTGGCAAACAACATCTTTTTGGACCTCAAGTAGATGAATCACTTGAGAAAATGAAAAAAAGATACAGAGGTGGCAAAATCAATGGGAGCACTTCAGTCACTATTCAATAGAGGTTCCTTTTTCACTCAGTTTATAGAGGATCCAAAAGTAATTCCTCAGATCCTAATGAGTCCTCCTATAAATCAAACAAAACCCTCTCCATCTAGAGGTTTCTATAAAACCTGCTATAGAGGGAACAATTTCAAAGGCAGAGGTAAAGGCACGCCAACACGTACCTCTCCATCTCCCAAAAAACAGGGACTTCCCTGTAATTCCCCCCCAGACCATCTTACACCTGTCGGGGGAAGACTGCAACAATTTCTTCCCATCTGGCAATCAATAACATAAGGCAAATGGGTATTAGACATTATCCAAAATGATTATTGTCTGGAGCTTAAAAGCAATCCTCCCAATATTCTACCTTGCACTCACAAAGATTTGTTACAACACCAACTGTTCTTCAATCAAGAAGTGAAAGCTCTTCTAAAAATATGAGCTATATAACTGGTTACAATACAACACCAATGATCAGTTTACTCACTTTACTTCCTAATCCCTAAAAAGCATGGGTCTCTACGACCGATATTAGATCTCAGACCGCTAAACCTATACATACTATCGGTCATACTTCAACAAGCACTTCCACTTCTACAACAAGGCAACTTCATGTCGACACTAGACTTAAAGGACTCATACTTCCACATTCCGGTTCTTCCAGCACATCGCAAATATCTCAGATTTGTAATAGCAGGAAACCACTATCAATTCAAAGTACTCCCGTTCTGAGTAACCCCTGCACCCAGAGTGTTCACAAAATGTCTAACAGCAGTAGCAGCTCATCTAAGAAGGCAACAAATTCATGTCTTACCATATCTAGACGATTGGTTCATCAAAGCCAACACACACCAAAAGTGCTTGCAACATACTCAAACTACCATAGACCTTCTCCATCAATTGGGATTTACAGCCAATGTGCAAAAATCCCATCTTCAACCCTCGCAACTGCAAACATATCTGGGAGCAACACTAAACACTTACACAGCTCTAGCCTCTCCCAATGCAGCCAGAATTCGAAACTTCCAAACACTATTACAACATTTTCAAAACATTCAATACCAAACAGTCACAACTTTCATGCAGCTACTAGGGATGATGATATCATGCATCACAATACTGCCTCACGCAAGATTCCACATGCGTCCTCTACAGGAATGCTTAGCACTTCAGTAGAATCAGTCACAGGGGCAATTAACAGATCTAGTGTTGGTAGACAGCCTCGCTCATCACTCTCCGCAGAGGGCGGCCCTTCATCTCTCACAGGCTGGGATGCCCATCTCCAATGTCTAACAATTGAGCTCCAGTGGGACAACAAACACAAAAGGCTCCACATCAGTTACCTGAAGCTTCTTGCTGTCTAGCACTAAAAGCTTGTCGACCTCACCTCGTAGGGAAAGTTGTCCTAGCCCGAGTCCGAACGGACAATATGGCAGCTGTGTACAAAAACAGAGGGGGACACATTCTCTACAACTGTAACGCCTCTCTCAGACCATCTGGCATTGGGCAATACATCACAAAATTCTTCTGGTAAAACACCTTCCAAGGATGCACAACCATTTTGACGACCTCAGCAGTATGAGGCAACAATTACACGAATGGGAACTATCCCCAGGTTCTCCTTCCATACTTTTGAAAATAGGGGGTTTCCGCAGTTAGACCTCTTTGCCGCAACAGTGACCTAAAAATGCACATATTCCCCCACCGTCTATCCAAAGGCAATGCTCTATGGATGAATTGGTCAGGGATATTTGCTTATGCTTTTCCGCCTCTCCCTCTCCTTCCATTTCTAGTTCGGAAACTCAGGCAGACATCCCTTCCACTGAATTTAGTGGCTCCCAGATAGGTTTGTCAGCCATGGTTCACCACACTACTAGAACCATCAGTGGTTCCACATCTAAAGCTGCACCTCACTTCAAACCTGTTCACACAGAACTGTGGAGAAATCAGGCCTCCAAACACCAAGGAGCTTAACCTAGCGGTGTGGGTCCTGAAATCATTGAATTCGGATACCTAAATCTACCACCAGATTGTATACCAATTCTTAGGGAAGCCAGAAAACCAACCACTAGAGCATGTTATACAGCAAAGTGGAATCGGTTTGTTATATATTGTCATAAAAATAACCTGATTTAGTAGCAGAAAGAGCTCTACGTACAATTGATGTCAAAAGAAAACTATTATATTACATGGCTAGAACAAAAGGTTTTCGCAAAACACCCTTTTATTGCCTTTGTTCCACCTCATAAAGGAAATCTTATCTCTAAATCCTCTATTTCTAGAAAGAATGTTAAATGTATTCAAACCTGTTATGTTTAAGCTAAAATAACTTTATTAATACCTCCTAAAGCACATTCAACTCGCAAAATTGGAGCATCTATGGCCTTTTTAGGTTATATTCCCATTGCTGACATATGTAAGGCAGCTACATGGACCACCCAACACATTTACCAACCATTATTGTGTGGCTGTATTAGCACACCAAGAAGCTAATGTAGGATAGGCAGCATAAAGAACGATTTTTTAAACAACTGCAACACCCACTGTTTAGCCACCTGTTAGAAAGATAGTGCTATATAGTCTATGCAAGGCTTGTGTATCTACAGCGCACATGCCTCGAACGGATTATGTTACTTACCCTGAAAGCAATTGTTCTCGTCATGTAGAGCTGTAGATTCACATGCGCCCTCCCTCCTCCGAAGACCACCTGTAGTTGTTGCAGTTCTTATTACTTACATTATTTACACATGAACATGTATATAATACACTTACTTACGCTATTATCACACTATTGCGGGAAAAAAAATCTAACAATGGAGTCGAAGTCTACACTGACTGGAAAAGACTTCTAAAATGAAAAACAACTTGCAAACGTCCAGACCCAACACCAGATGGCAGGAGTGTGCAAAGCATGTCAATCTACAGCTCTACATGCAAAGAACAGATGCTTACAGGGTAAAGAACATAATCCATATTGGGCAACCCCTTAGAGAAATATAATACTGCAGGCCTGCTGGAAGACCGTATCAACACAGTAAAAGGAATTGTGGGTCAGTTTGTTTGGAGTGATTTGAGCCAAGCATTGGAACAGCAGATAGGCAAAAATTCATCTGGCTCTTGACATCGGGAGGACCACTGGAAGGCTATGAAAAATTACAAATATTGCAGCAATTTCAAGCACTCCCACTGGAGGGAAAGAAGCAATGTCTTAGCACTACATATCTCAGCATGCATCTAAAAACAAATTACTCACCTGAGAGGTCCACCATAGGGCAATAAGGATAATTAACATGCAATAAGAGTACTGAGGCAGTATGTATGTATGTATGTATGTATGTATGTATGTATGTGTGTTCTTATATAGCGCTCGACTTACCCTAGGGCATCTCAGCGCTTGCCTTGGGAACCCGTCCTGGCTTTTTCCCTGTGAGATAGCCCGTACTGGGCATCCCCAAGGTGAAAGCCAGGCGTCCTGCCGCGGGGGGGCCGTAGTGGAGATTAAGCAAGCTATTGCCCAGAGTTGCAGAGTGTGAACCCGTGATTCGAGTAGGCACCAAAGTGAGAATTATCGAGTCCGTGGACACTTGGACTCAGATCCTGCCGTGTCGGGAATTGAACCCTGGTCCCGGGTCTGACCTCTGATTCAGGGTATGCCTCCTCTAACCAGTGAGCCACACTTCTTCACAGTATTGTGCGATGTCTTTGCTGGTGCCTGTGATCAAGGATCAGGAGGATCTGAAACGCGTAAGGCCAAGAAAGAATCTCGATGATGCTGCCAGACCTCTACCTTGAAAATAAAACTAATGATCTGTGTGGGAGTGGGTCTTCATGTCTTGGGAATATAGATTTATATAATATATTGAATATGTGCTCCGGGGTCCCCATGTGGGCAGGGATATTCAGTACTTATGACTTTGATATGGATTCCCCTAGAAGAGAGCTAGGATTACAGATAAGCCATTTATCCTATTCTACCAAGATCTTAACTTACAAAAAGGAGATAGAAGTGATTTTACTCTATAGGTGACTTGCTAGGATTTTCAGTATTATTTACAAAAGTTAACTTGTTTTATTGGGCAGTACGTTATGTTGACTTTCTGAAGTCTCAATGATATGTTCTATAAATCTGATATCTTATGCTCTAGTGTAGTAAGACCTTTTCTTCAGTGACATTTATCTTTGCTTTTGTATAGTGGATTATGATGGGGCACTGACTGTGTTCACTGAGATGCAGCTACTGGCTCAAGAGAAAGGACTTCACAGCAACGGGAGTGGTACCCCCATAGGTAATGTGACTTTTCATAATCTATTCTGTACATGGGGAAAGGGCTTGAATGCATATTAGTATAATTGTACTCTCCATATTAATGTTTATTGTTCCTGGTTTTCAGTTAAAGCCGTTTCTAACAAAAAATAAAGGACTGAAGATGGGAACGTTTGCTTTTACGTACAATTAGGAATGCACTGTTTCTTTCTACACTTTACTGCTTTGGTGCCCTTTAGTGTTAAAGCAGTAAAAGGGCAGCCTCCACCTTCGGTGGGTTTTCCAACAACAACCCATGTGGGCCATGGTAAGTCCCTTAATATGCCTTTTTGACCATCCACAATGCTCCCGTAATCCCTGGACCTACTCTGTCTCCCATTTTGGAAGCATGGCTGACGTCCTATGGCTTCAGCTCATTGTTCCTGGCATACTTGACCAGCTGGTTTGCAGGGTCTCTGTCCAGGGAAAGAGGCACTGCCAAGTTGTCATGGGTAACAGCTTTGGTTTCTCAAAGCTCAGTACCAGGATGATGGCAACAAATATGACTGTGCATAAGCACTCCTTCAGAATCAGTGTGCTCCTAGAAAGAACTATTCCTAGCACTGTGCTTAGTTTTACAGTGTGGTGGTTTGAAAATCATCTCAATTGGAGCCACATCTCCTTGTTCAGAAAGACAGGAAAGATATTATAAACCCCTTCATCAGTTATGGAGAATTTCAGATAGGATCTAACATGGGTCCATGAATGGGTTTTGCTGAAACCGCGTTGCCTCCAGCGTAAATGTTACATTCAAACATATACATGTTCCTGTACAAGATGCTGACAGTGAAACATAGAAACATGAAGCAGCACCTGCTGCTCTCTTTCGTAGTATGGGCTTCAGACACATCAATCTTAGCAGCAAGAAGTGCATGCCCCTCCTTCTGAGCAGGCACATCAGACTAGAATGTGTTCATTATATAAAAACAGGATCACCAAGTTCAACTTTCATTCGTACTTCTGTATCGCATAATGAAGCTTGAAGCTAACTGTGCCAAAATAAATCCTGCCTCTGCAAAATCTCCTTTAAAAACAGGTTATCCATTTCTTATAATTGTATATTGAGCTATGCTTTATTTTCCAAAGGTGTGAGAACAACTAGAACAATGAACCCTGCACATAACACAAAGATAAAGAAAGGCCCTACTGCAGCTTTTACACAAGCCCAGCCGGGCAGAGTCTCCGCACTGCTTTCAAATAGTCAAACCCCAACATGCACTTTGAAAATCAATACTTAGTTGTCCTTAAACCCACTTACAAATAAACTACAGTGTATAATAAACGTCATTTGCAGTGTGGACTGCACATACAAACAACCCAAAGCATCCTGCAGGTCATGTAATTTTTTTTACTAACTCATCTGCTTCTTTGTACAGCTACACAGGTTGCTTTCACTAAAATCCCTATATCTAACATTATGCTTACTAATTTCTTAGCAGACTCCTCCCCTCTGGCCATAGAACATGAATAGAAAAGATCAGCGAACAAGAGAGTAAGACCACATTTATTATTCTGGTACTTTCTTGGTTTTGCAACACAGAGAACCGGGCATTAAATCATTATCTTGCACTAACAGAGCACCAAAAATGTATATCTTATGTCTTGAATGGGCGTGTCTTAAATGATCCCTAAGAAGCTATTTATCGAGGTGTAAACATATCACTATCTATGCGCATCCTGGACATGTGGTGGACTTAGTGTTGTGTAAAGAGAGCTGGGAAAATAGATCAGCAATAGAGGTGAGAGAAATAATGTAAAGACTTGTAGGAGAAAATTCAAGGAAAAGGTAGAAGGAAAGGAATTGTGGAGGATGAAAGAAGGAAGTAAGAACTAATAATAGGAATAAAGGAAGGAAATAAAATCCAAATTGCTTACAAGCACTTGAAAAACAACACCCCCAGGACTTTTTGCTGAGCTAAGAAAAGTAAATACTGATAACCACAATTTTTTAAAACATTGGAAAACACTGATTACACTCCAGCAGATCTTACAACAAACAGAATATGAAAACTAGAAATATATTTGATAGTGTAATGCTGACACCTTAGTCGTCGGTCCGAGCCTGACTGGCTAACCATGCTTGGATTGTGTCTTTGAGGTAATCCGTATTTACACTTTATTCTTTAACCGCTTTAGGTGCTGGAGTTTGACAGAATGCTCAGGTTCCTCTCTAATCAAATAACTTAGTAACAGAGTACCTTAGGGCCTCTTTTACAGTGGAGTGGAGAGAGAAATTCCAAAAAAAAGGATTCACCATCTGTCCCATTTTCTGTTTCTTAGACCTACTTTGAGGTAGTGAACGTGCTCAGTTTCTGGCAGCCGAGTTCTAATCTGCCTCCACCATTGGAAACCCCTTGATGACTGACCAATTGTCAGGGGTCCATTGGCTTTGCAGTATCAAAAACCCTTTTGTGTTTTGAGTGGGCATACTAATGTTGATTTATTTTTACCTGTGTCCACCATTGATGGCATGATGCCTGGTCAGAAGTGAGTGCCTGCATGTCAGGGATATTGCTTGTTTGTTTTCCCAAAAGAAACCTTGCTTTGTTTTTATTCTGGAAAACAATAAAACGCTGACCTACCTGTAAATGCTTTAGGCCATGTTCGCAGGAGCAGTGCGTCCCCCTGGAGCCAGGAGCCTGGAGCACAAGCACCTGCCTCTTGCAGAGACCAGTGTGCCATGTGAGAAAGAGATCATCGCTTAAGAAGGTGGCATCCAGTGAGGAGATCCTGGCAAGGGGATTCTTGTAACTACGTGGGAGGAGAAGACTACTGAGCAGATCAGGCCGTTACCCATGTGCAGTGTGAAAGTCGGCAACCGCGTATGCCATAGGGAGCCATTGTGAAGTTAGCCGTGCCGATCAGTACGTTGGTAGAGTCAGAGGGAGCCGCTGTGAAGAGGAACCTGCTGCCATGTGGATCGGGCCATTGCCCGTGTGCACAGTAACAGTGGTGACCCTGTATGCCAGAGGGTGCCACGAGGAAGGACATGGATTGTAGAGTGAATGATGCCATAGTTGAAAGGAGAGGCCATGGTGATGAACCTGTGCTGGCTGGAGCCCTGATTAAGGATTGGAACCAGAAGCTGTTGAATTCCTCACCACTACCCCATTCCTCCACCCAACCACCATCACCTGTGGGAGAAATCAAAGGAAACTTACTGTTGCACCATAGGAGAGTTGAGGACCGCTTCCCCAACACAGCAAAGAGTGTTACTCTCTAAAGGCAGCCACTGCAACCTCTGCGCCTGCGAGTGAGATGCTCCTGGAGACTCCAGTCCTGCAATCCCTGCTGTTGCGGGTTAGACTGATCTTGTCTACCAGATAGCGCATCGGCTCTTGGAACACTTTTGACTTTTCTAAAAGAAATCTGAGTGGGACTTAGCAGTAATCCTGCGTGCCTGTAGGTGGCGTTGGTCGCCTCCGCATCCGTCGTTGGCACAGTGGTCGCCGGAATGGCTTTGAGGTGTCTACTTAGACCCCGTCTCTGCGCGCTGTCAGTTCTTTCTTTTTCTGCGCCAGCCAGCGCAGATCCAGAGAGAGAGCGCCCCTTAGTCACTTTTTGACTAAGCACTATTTCGACTTTTGTCAACCTCTTGCCAGGCCATGAACCAGAAATCTTTGCAGGAGCTTCCCGAAAGCTTTTGGAGGCCCAGCAGTCTGCTTTGCGCTGCTTGAGGTCCCCGTCAAGAGGAAGGTCCCAGGACCGGTCGCGGAGTCATCACCATTTCTCTTCGAATTTTTTCTACACCTTTGGTAAGTCGAAGCACAAAAAGAAGTCGAAGAAGCATCAGCGCTCTTCGCCTTCTCCCCGTCTGTCGGCCGATGCAATACAGGACCCGAAGCGTTGTCGCTCTCCGGCTCCTTCATCTGAGCCCGCTTGGACGGCTCCGCTCTTCCCTCCCTTTTCTGGAGCCAGAGCGCTCAATGCCCAGCTTCATCAATTTTACGAAGCGCCCACGGACTTGGCGGGGGCCCTCGGCCTTCGATGCCAGCTGTGCAGGGTCCCCAAGGATCCAGGCCTGGATCTGGTTCGGTGCAGGTTGACCTCACAGTACCTTCCCCAGCACAGATTCCAGTGGCGACGCCCCCAATGCTGGTTGTACCCCCAACCGGCGTTGACCCCAGCCTCATACCCAACGTGGCCACAGTACCAGACCAACGTCAACAGACGTTACTTTTGTACTGCTGTTTATCCCTGGCATTCCCTACCGCCCAGAGTGGCAGCCAGAGGAGCCAGAGGAGGGTGAGGAGGACTGGGAGGTGTCTATTGACCCTCTAGCAGACCAACTTGAGGATCTGGACTGGCAAGAGGAGTTGGGAGATGCCAGTGGTCTGGATACCTCCCCAGACTGTGGTATGCTTTCTTTCCCGACCGTCGCTACGGAGGAGGGAGCCTACTACGCTGTAGTGTTGTGTAGGGTGGCTGAGGCCTTCCTCAAGCTTCCTACGGTGGCTATCAGGACTAACCTCCTGAAAGAGGTGCTTCATCTGGCAGCAGCTTCTTCGGAGCACATGCTGCCTTTTAGTTAGGCCCTCACAGATATCCTTCTGAGCACTGTGTACAAGCCCAGCGCAGGGTCTCCTGTGGACAGGATGATTGCTGAATGCCGCGGCCTGGCCCCGGACGACCCACTTTTCCTCTTCCAACATCCTCCTCCTTGAGAGCTTGGTGGTCCAAGCCTCATCCTCAAAGGTTGCATTCCCTACTGCTTCCCCAGATAGGGAATCAAAGAAGCTGGACCACCTTGGGAAGAAGATGTTTTCTTCTGCCAGCTTAGAACTGCAGTTGGTGAACACTGCATGTCTCTTGGGCCATTACACACATACATAGTGTGGGATACGGTTGTGCAAGTTCTGCCGCAGTGCCCGGAGGAGGCCTGGGCTGTGCTCACCCACGCTGTTGCTGAGGGTCGAGATGCAGTGTAGTTCACTATCCGGGGTGGGCTGGATACCGCCGATTTGCTGGGTAGAAAGGTTGACACATTGGTAGCCCTGGGGCACTACTCCCGGCTGAGAACGTCTGGCCTTTTCTGGGGAGGTCAAACCTACCCTTATGAACTTGCCCTTTGATGGCCATCGCCTGTTTGTTGACAAGGTGGACAACGCCCTTTGAGCGTGTCAAGGACTCTAGGGCTACGACCAGATCCTTGGGTCTCGCGACAACTTCTCGCACCATGCAGTCTGCCTTTCGCCTCTTTCATGGCTACGGAAGGGGTGCCCTACCATGCTCCACCCCGAGCCACGGGGCAACGCAAGCTACCAAGCTTTTGCGTGGCCGTGGTCGTGGAGGTGGGACCCAGTGGTGTGGGTCTGGGGGCAGCAAGTGGGCCAGTCCACCAAAGGCCCCCCTGCAGCATCCTCCAAACCTTCCTAGTCCAATCTTCCTGGGCGACCAGTTGCCAGCAGGATCTGCCATCACCTCTCCCACTGGCACAACATCACTTCGGACAGGTTGGTTTTGCAGATAGTCCGAAAAGGTTACTCCCTCTCCTTCGAAACTACCTCTTCCTCCATACCACCAACACTCCATCGCATGACGGAGGATCATTTGGCCCTTCTCCTCTAGGAAGTTACAGCTCTTGGCCAAGGGAGCTATCAAACGCGTCCCTGTGCCAGAAGTAGGTTGTGGTTGCTGCTCCCACTACTTCTTGGTACCCAGGAAGGACAAAGGCCTGCGTCCTATCTTGGACTTCAGGGGCGTCAACTGCTTCCTCCGGAAGGAGAAGTTCAAGATGTTAACCTTGACTCAGGTCTTGTCTACCCTCGATTCTGGAGACTGGATGGGAGCGTTGGACTTGCAGGAAGCTTACTTTCACATCCCTGTCTTGCCTGCCCACATACGGCTCACGGTAGGGCACGAGCATTTTCAGTTTACTGTGCTCCCCTTCGGCCTTACCAGGGCCCCTGGTTCAATAAACTGATGGCGGTAGTCACAGCTTATCTGCGCAGATCAGGGGGTTCCAGTCTTCCCATATCTCGACGACTGGCTGTTGAAGTCGGGCTCATTCCAGGCTGCCTTCTCCCACCTACAGACTACAGCGGACCTCCTGCATTCGCTGGGGGCCGAAGTCTCACCTGATTCCCTCTCAGAAGCTCCTTTTCATCTGAGCGGTTCTGGACACAGCACAGTTTCTGGTCTATCCTCCAGAGCAGCAAGACTGGGATATTTAGGCTAAGATATCGATGTTTCAGCCTCTATACGGGATTTTGGTGAGAATTACCCTGAGGCTGCTGGGCCTCATGGCCTCCTGCATCCTGCTGGTTACTCATGCCAGATGGCATATGCAGGCTCTGCAGTGGGACCTGAAGTTCCAGTGGGCGCAGCATCAGGAGAATCTTTCCGATCTCGTCCTGATCTTGGAGGGGACTGGAAGTTAGTTGCAGTGGTGGCTCATGAACCAGGATAGGGTCAGCAGCAGAGCCCTCTCCCTTCCCCAACCAGAGTTCACAGTAGTGACGGATGCAACACTTCTGGGATCGGACCGCCACATGGGGGAGGTAGAGATCAGAGGCCTCTGGCGGAGTCCGGGCTCCACATCAACCTTCTGGAGCTCCAGGTGATTCGTCTTGCACTAAAGGCATTCCTTTCCTCTGTCAAAGGAAGAGAAGTGCAGGTGATCACAGACAACACCACCGCCATGTGGTACTGCAATAAACAGGGCTGGTGGGGTTGTGGACCCTATGTCAAGAGCAGTAGGGTGAGCCTTAGTTAGATCTATTTGCACCGAAGAGAACACGCAATATCAGCAGTTCTGCACGTTGGAGTTTCCAATGCGGCACTCGCTCGGCGATGCCTTTCCTTGCGAGTGGAATTGCGGCCTCCTTTACGCCTTTCCGCCTGTACCACTTCTGCCCAGAGTGCTGAAGAAGATCAAGCCTGACCGGGACCAAGTCATTCTTGAGGCTCCGAACTGGGCACAGAGTTTGGTACCCCAAACTCTTGAGCTAGGCCATCTATCCTCCGATCAAACTGCCTCTTTGGGAGGATCTTCTGTTGTAGCAGCAGGGGACGATCCTTGACCCGAACCTGTCCAGCCTCCACCTCCTTGCGTGGAGGTTGAGCGGTGACAGTTGACAGCTTTCGACCTTCCTCTCGAAGTCTGTAACGTTATCTTGGCAGCCAGGCCTCCCGCCAGCAAAACGGTATACACCTGTAACTGGAACACATTTGTGACATGGTGCACAGCAAAGGCTGTTGATCCCCTTTCTGCCCCTCTTTCAGAGGTTCTCCTCTTCATTCTTTCCATGGCCTAGCAGGGCTCTGCTCTGGGCTCTTTTAAGGGCTATCTTTCGGCCATTTTGGCCTTTCTTCGCCTTCCTGATCAGCCCTCTGTTTTCAAGTCCTCGACTGTTAACAGATTCCTGAAGGGCATTACTCATCTCTTTCCTCCTCCTTCTCCTTCCGTAATGCCCGAGTGGAACTTGAAACTTGTCCTCACGTATCTTCTGTGTCCTCCCTTTGAGCCCCTATATAATTGTCCTCTTGGCCTCCTTAGTTTGAAGACTGCTTTCTTGATTGCCATCTCCTCTGCTCGCCAGGTGAGTGAGCTTCAGGCCTTATCTTCCAGACCTCCCTTTCTTGCTGTCCATCCTGACAAAGTAGTCCTCCGTACTAGGCCCTCTTTTTCTGCCAAAGTGATTACCTCTTTCCACATAGGTCAGACTATCACATTGCCCACCTTCTTTCCCACCTCTGCACCCTTCAAAAGAGAAGGAGAGACTTCACCAACTGAACCCAAAACATATGCTGTCTTTCTACCTTGACCGCACTAAAGACTTCCGGGTGGATGATCAACTCTTCATGGATTATGGGGGTGCCAAGAAAGGGCGGGCTGTGCACAAACATACCATCTCTCAATGTGTTGTCCGTCCTATGCATTAAGATCTGTTATTCTTTGGCTAAAAAGGAACCTCCAGTAGGACGGCGCGCGGATTCTACCAGGGCGACGGCAGCCACTACTGCTTTGGGATGTGGTGTTCTGTAGTAGGGGATCTCTGTGTATAGTCATAATCTAGTGAATAGTCCCGCCCATGTGCGTGGACCCCGGCAATCAAAAATAATCTCTTAAGTTGTCAAAATAATGCAGAAACTGCAAAGACACTTAAGAGAGAATTTAAAGACAAATAATGCAGCCTATATCCACAGGCTACACTGTCCAGTACTTCAACTAGAAATTCCACCAAAAAAAAACCCACCACACATAAAACAGCCTGCAGTTTCTATCATAGAGAAACTTGCCTCCCCCAGTCAAAGACTCTGGAATGATAGAGAGGAAGGTAGGGACAGACAAGCCCCATAGGCTGCCATTATGTGGCTTTAATAGGATACTGTGCCTTTAAGAGAACTTTCCAGAACTTCTCCCAGTATCCCAGAATGCATAGCAGGTCCCTCTACTTTCAGTTCTTTTTTCCGGCTCCTGTTTACAGGACCCTGGCATTGAGCTCTCCCTTTTTCAAGGGTTTATTGGAATTGTTTTTGCACTTTTGAATTTTAAAAGTGTTGCAGTTTACTTCTTGGTGTTCTCTTCTCTGTTTTTGTGCTGTTTTTAGGCGTTTTAGGGCTCTAAAATGCCTGGCCTTTTTGTTAAGTGCCCAGCATGTGAGAGGAAGAAGGCCAAGAGTGACCCCCATGATGTCTGCATCGTGTGCCTTCCAGAAGATCATGTCCCTGAAGATTGTGTCATCTGCCAGCAGCTTTCTGCTCGGACTCTGAGGGACAGATTGAAGATCAGGCTGGCTGGCCTGGAGGATAGGCGTCTGCGGGCTGCAGGTGGGTCTGGGCAGGCTGGGAAGGTTCCCTCTGCCTCTGCTGAGGCCCCTGGGGGGCTCCCTGGGAGCAGGAAGTCCAGCAAACCGTCCCATTCTCCGTCGACGTCGATTGCATCGACGACGACGTCGAGAGGGATGACGGCGGTGTGCTCCCCTTCTCCCCGGGGCTCCGGGTCGAGACGGCGTGACGGCTCGACGTCGAAGGAGAAGCCGCCGTCGAAGCCACCGTCGACGTCATCGTCTTCGTCGACGTCGAGATCTTCCTACCGACGCCGAAGGCAAAGTGACGTGCATCGGCGCTCGCCGTCGAAGCGGCACCGATGCTCGCCGTCGAGGCGACACCGTCGATCGCTGTCGAGGCGACACCGCCGATCGACGTCGAGGGGCTCCTCGACGTCGAGAGCATCAAGACGACGGCGAGAAGGCGACGTGTGACGTCGCGGAAGAGGAGGTCGACGTCGAGGAGTCGACGGTCGACGCCGAGGAGAAGAGGGTCGACGCCGAGGAGACGGCGATCGATGCCGGAGTCCAGGAAGCGTCGTTCGACGCCGGAGAAGCGTCGCTCTGCGTCCAGCAGACAGCGGTCAGCGTCTAGGGGTCGGTCAGCCTCTCCAAAACGGCGCAAGAGGGATTCTAGTCCCAGAAGTCACGCTGCTTCCAGTGGAGGACACAAGAGGAAGCGGTCGCCTGCTGATGGGGATGGCTCTCCGCACCCTTCGCCTAAAGGGTCACCGGGCTCGGTGTACTCAGAAGTGTACACGCCATCTCGGCCCAGGACTCCGACTCCTCCTCCTGTTCCTAAGGAGGATCCTCCACCCAAACCGCCACTGCCTGGAGACCCTCCTCCACCTCCGGTCCCTCCGCATGGGCCCACCCCGCAGCCGAAGGTTCCTCCTCCGAGGTCCACTTCCCTGCCGTCCCTGCCTATTCCTCCTAAGGGGACTCCAAAACCTAAACCCCGGGAGGAGCCGACGAAACCCTGTGAGGAACCAAGGAAGAACCCTCAACGTAAACCGAAGGAGCACCCACGAGCAGGCAGGTCTCGCTCTCGCTCTGGGAGAAAGGAGAGATCGCGACGCAGTTCATCCACGAGGTCGAGACACCGCCGTAGGAGGCGCGAATCTCGCTCACACACGAGGTCCTCTGGGACCAGGGATTATTCCCCTACCCTATCGGGGTCACCGGACACGAGAGTGTCCCCGATAGATGACCTGGTGGCATTTCAGGACGTCCTGTTGAGGGGCGCTGCGAAGTTGGGCATATCCCTGACGGTGCCTACTCCGAAGACGTCGGTCATTTTCGAGACTCTACATCAAAAGCACCTGTCTCGTCCTCTCCTGCCTCTGGTGCCGGGCCTGGAAGAACCGGCGATGGCTCTGTTTCTCACCCCTGCGGTGACGAAGGCGGCCCATTCGAGATTACTGAAGAAATACCGGGCCCCCGATTCGGATCCGGGGGTTTTAAGAACGGACCCTCCTCCTGACTCGGTCATTGTGACGGCGGCCCGCAAGCAGCATGCCACCACTCCGTCCTCCACGGTTCCCCCGGATAAGGAGTCAAGGTAGATGGATTCGGCGGGAAGGAAAGTCTGTGGCACTTCCGCTACCTCCATGAAAGCGGCGAGTGCCACGGCACTGTTGGGCCGATACGACCGCGCCCTCTGGGACTCCCTCAAGCGCTTTGCGGAGCATTTACCTCGGGAGCAGCGGGAAGACTTCATGGAAGTACTGAGTGAGGGGATGCTGGCGGCCAACCAGATCATCAGCGCGGCAGCGGACTCTTCCCTGTTGGCTGCTCACGTATTTTGCCACGGAGTCAACCAGCGGCGCCACGCATGGCTCCGGCTTACGTCCCTGAAGCCGGACGCTCAGCAGAGGGTAGCCAATCTACCGTTCTCCGGTGAGACCCTCTTCGGGAAGCATGCGGACGACGAGATGGCCCGCATGAAGGCGGAGGCCGAGACGCTGACGGCTGTAGGCCTGGAGAAGCCTAAAGAGACCAAGAAGCAGTACCACCTATTCCAACGGCGGTTCGGCGGACAAGGCCGAGGACGCGGACAGGCTTCGGGGCAATCGCAACAGCAACACCAGTTCCGTAAGCCGTTCCAGAAGCACCAGAAGGGCAGGGGAGGCCAGCAGTCGGCTCCAGCGCCCAAGGGCCAGGCGGGGTCTAGGCCCTAGGAACCTACTTCCCCCGGATCCGTTACCCACTCCGGTAGGGGGAAGCATTCAATTTTTTCTGGCAGAGTGGAGAAAAATTACTCAGGACAAGTGGGTGCTGAATATTGTTTGCAATGGATACAGTCTTCGGTTCACCAGCCCTCCTCCAGCTATTCCCCCGGTCAGCTCGCAGTTTCAGCTGCGCGAGCTTCAGGCGGAAGCGGATATCCTGTTGAGGAAAAGGACGATAGAGGACATACCTCGGTCTCAGAGAGGAAGAGGTCTGTACTCCCGGTTCTTTCTGGTTCGCAAGAAGGACAAGAACGAGTTCAGGCCCATTCTGGATTTGCGACAGGCAAACAAGTGGATTCGCAGAGAAAAGTTTCGCATGCTGTCGTTGCATCAGATTTACCCTCAGTTGCAACAGGGAGACTGGCTATGCGCTATAGACCTACAGGATGCTTACTTCCATGTGCCCATTGCACACAAACACAGGAAGTTCCTGCGGTTCCAAGTCGGCACCAATCACTATCAATACACAGTACTCCCATTCGACTGAAGTCTGCGCCGAGAACGTTCTCGAAGTGCATGGCGGTGGTAGCAGCGCACCTGAGGAAACACAAGGTGTTCGTCTACCCGTACTTGGACGATTGGTTGATCAAGGCATCCTCCTTCTCGGAAGCGCGAGCACACTTCCAGAAGACGTGCGTTCTCTTGAACAAGCTGGGGCTGCACATCAACATGGCCAAGTCTGTCCCGACTCCGGTCCAATGCGTACAATACTTGGGAGCCTCCATCAATACGCTGTCAGCAAGCGTGTCTCCTTCGGAAGAGCGTCGATTATCACTCCTTCGGAAGGCTCAGGCTCTTATGACGACTCCATCTACAACAGTGAGGACGGTGTCTTCTCTACTGGGATCGATGGCCTCTTGTATCTTCCTGACGCCACACGCACGGCTGCACATGAGACCGCTGCAGGAGTGCTTGGAGGACCAGTGGGATCAGAGGAAAGGATCTTGGGACGACAAGATTCGCCTGTCACTGCATGCTCTTCAGTCTCTGAAGTGGTGGTGTTCGGCGGAGAATCTCCTCAGAGGGGTTCCCTTTCACAAGGACATTCCCACGCAGACTGTTGTGACGGATGCGTCTCTTCTGGGATGGGGAGCGCACTCCGGGACTCTACAGATTCAAGGCACGTGGTCGCCGATGGAGGCCACGTATCACATCAATTTCCTGGAACTCAGGGCTGTTCACTTGGCGCTGAAGGCCTTTCTTCCGTCCTTCCAGACCAACTCTCTGCTTGTACAGACGGACAATACCACCACGATGTATTACCTCAACAAGCAGGGGGGCTCGAGATCGCGCACTCTGTCGCAGGAGGCGCAGACGATCTGGCACTGGCTCCTGGCCAGAGGACTGACGATAACGGCCACCCATCTACCAGGTGTGCAGAATGTTCAGGTAGACGCACTGAGCAGACTGCTCCAGGAAAACCACGAATGGGTCATAAACGACGAAGTACTAGGAGAAGTCTTCGCAAGGTGGGGAACTCCAGACGTAGATTTGTTCGCCACCGCCGAAAACAGCAAGTGCAGAGACTTTGCCTCCAGATACTTCCAACAAGGGACTCTGGGGAATGCGTTCTGGATCAACTGGACGAACAGCTTTCTGTACGCCTTTCCTCCCATTCCCCTGATTCCGGCGGTGCTCATCAAGCTGGCCCGGTCCAGAGCTCGGATGATACTCATCGCCCCGGAGTGGCCCAGGCAGTGGTGGTTCACGGACCTACTTCACCGGTCTCTCCTTCCTCACATTCGGTTGCCGTGCAGGCCGGACCTTCTCACGAAGTTCGGGGGACGGATGTTGCACCCCAACCTCTTGTCTTTGAGTTTGGCGGCATGGCTCCTGAGATAGTGCAATATGGCCATCTGAATCTGCCCGATGATTGCATGGACATACTGAAGGAGTCTAAGAGACCTTCCACTCGGACTTCATATGCTTACAAGTGGAAGAGGTTTTGTATCTGGTGCCAGTCTAAGAACCATGATCCTACGACCTGCAAGGAAGATGTCATCCTTCCTTACCTTTTACATTTGGCGCAGTCTGGCCTTAATGTCCATTCCATTAAGGTACATCTTGCTGCATTGACTGCCTACAGGAAATGCCCTTCACAGACTTCCTTTTTCCAGATCCCTGTGATCAAAGATTTTCTGGAAGGTTTGAAGAAAGTATTCCCTCCTGTCAGGCTTCCCTCGCCTTCATGGGAATTGAATGTGGTGCTGTCCAGATTGATGAAGGAGCCTTTTGAACCTATTCATAAGGCTTCGTTGCAGCACCTGTCCTGGAAGGCGGCGTTCCTCGTGGCCATTACACCGGCCCGCAGGGTGAGTGAAATTCAGGCGTTATGTTGTAATGAACCTTATACTGTATTTCATGCTGCTAAGGTTGTTATGCGTACTCACCCTAAATTTCTTCCCAAGGTTATTTCTGATTTTCATGTCAACCAGACTATAACTTTGCCTACGTTTTTTCAGAACCCTTCATCCCCAGCTGAGAGGTCTCTCCATTCCCTGGATGTGAGGAGGGTGTTGAAATTTTATCTGGATAAAACCAAAGATATTCGTAGGTCTGACCAGTTGTTTTTCAATTATGGATCGGTCAGGACGGGTCTTGCGACCTCTAAGCAGTCCATCTCTAGGTGGATTGTGTCCTGCATACAATTGTGTTATCAGAAGGCCAATAAGACCTTAGGAGGTAAGCCTAAGGCTCATTCCACCAGGGGCAAAGCTGCCACGACGGCTCTGCTCCGTAATGTGCCGATTGCTGAAATCTGCAAGGCAGCCACTTGGAAGTCGGTTCATACCTTTGCTAAGCATTATTGCCTGGACACGGACGCCAGGGCAGACGCTCAGGTTGGCCAGGCTTCGCTGCGGAATTTGTTCGCACAGTAGTGGCGTTATGTATTTCTTCTCCACCGCCGCTTTGGTGTGGGGATGGGCTTGCCATTCTATTCACTAGATTATGACTATACACAGAGATCCCCTACTACAGAAGGAGTAGTTTCTGTCCTGTAACTCCAGTTCTGTAGTAGGGGTATCTCTGTTATAGTCATAAGTGCCCGCCCTCCTCCCGGTGGAGATTTTTCATCATGTAAAGAATGCGACAGGTCTGGCATGCTTCGCCTTCAAAAAGAACTGAAAGTAGAGGGACCTGCTATGCATTCTGGGATACTGGGAGAAGTTCTGGAAAGTTCTCTTAAAGGCACAGTATCCTATTAAAGCCACATAATGGCAGCCTATGGGGCTTGTCTGTCCCTACCTTCCTCTCTATCATTCCAGAGTCTTTGACTGGGGGAGGCAAGTTTCTCTATGATAGAAACTGCAGGCTGTTTTATGTGTGGTGGTTTTTTTTTGGTGGAATTTCTAGTTGAAGTACTGGACAGTGTAGCCTGTGGATATAGGCTGCATTATTTGTCTTTAAATTCTCTCTTAAGTGTCTTTGCAGTTTCTGCATTATTTTGACAACTTAAGAGATTATTTTTGATTGCCGGGGTCCACGCACATGGGCGGGACTATTCACTAGATTATGACTATAACAGAGATACCCCTACTACAGAACTGGAGTTACAGGACAGAAACTACTCCTTCCGCTGGTTGACTCCTGCCAGGCAGCCACATGGGCATCCCTGTACACGTTTACTTAGCATTCCTGCCTGGATAGCCAAGACCGGAGAGACTTTTTCGGCCGTTCTGTTCTCCAGGACTTCCTGGTGTTAACTTAGTTCACAGACCCAACTGTTGGGTTAGTATTGCTGGGGTATCTATTCTAAGGTAAGGAACCTGTAACTAATAGTCTCTTTAAGATGAAAAAGTTACTTACCTTCGGTAACGATGTATCTGTAAGAGACATATATTAGTTACAGATTCCGTACCGACCCACCCATCCTCCCCGTTCTGTGAACTAACTTCTAGGGATAGGGACTCCCTTGCAGGCCCTAGTTTTGTGCACCAGTGATCAGCGTCGTGCATGGCTCTGCGCTTCTGGCGTGGAAAGTCGTGTCAAAACTGGTGTCATCGCGCAGGGGCGGTGTCTGATTAGACACTGCAAAAACATTTAGGTGACTATGATGCCAACGACGGACGTGGAGTCAACCAACGCCACCTACCGACGAGGAGGGGTACTGCTTAGAAAGAATTTGTCCGTATCCAGTCTGACGCTTGGGGGTAATTCTAAGGTAAGGAATCTATAAATAACATATGTAACATCGTTATCAAAGGTAAGTAACTTGTTCCCCCCCCCCCCCCCCTGTCAAAGAGATATTACACTCATACCTCTAATTTTGATGCTCTGCGCTTCTGGCGTGGAAAGTTGTTTCAAAACTGGCGTCATCGCGCAGGGGCGGTGTCTGAGTAGACACTGCAAAAACATTTAGGTGACTATGATGCCAACGACGGACGTGGAGTCAACCAACGCCACCACCGACGAGGAGGGGTACTGCTTAGAAAGAATTTGTCCGTATCCAGTCTAACGCTTGGGGTAATTCTAAGGTAAGGAATCTATAAATAACATATGTAACATTGTTACCGAAGGTAAGTAACTTGTCCCCCCCCTGTCAAAGAGATATTACACTCATACCTCTAATTTTGATGCATTTTGATTAGATTTAAGGTTGAATTATATTCCTTTAATGTTTGTGTCTTTTGCAAGAGAACTTTGGCAACAGTTCCAAGAGCACATTCTACTAGGAAGAAAGGTGCTGCTATTGCTTTTCTAGATAACATTCCTTTAGCTGACATTAGTAAGGCAGCTGCATGGACAATTCAACACACTTTTACTAAGCGCTATTATGTGGATGTCCAAGAAAGACAACAAGCTCTTGTTGGAAAAACAGTATTAAGAACATTATTCCAGACATCTGCAACATTGACCATGCACATTGACTCTAAGAGAAGCAGCCTCAAGACCACTTCATCAACAAATATACTTCTTAGAGAAAAACAAGTTGTTGAGTCCGAGCGCATCACTAAATTGCAGGAGTGCGAAAAGCATGTAAATCTGCAGCACTGCACACTATAAATAGATGCTTACAGGGTAAGTAAAATACTCTCAAGCCCATAGGTCTAGCCGTGCAGTTTGACTCTTTGATAGTTACACTCACACTTTATGTGATATGGTCAGTAACATCTTGATTGCTGTCGCAGAGAACCTCAGGGCCTCTTTGGCCTAAATGATATAGAATGGTACAGATGCAACCTAGTATGTGTTCTGTGTTGGCCTGCATAGTACAGAGTTCACAGGCAGAACTACTGATCCCAGTGGCCTTCTCAGAAAGCCCAGCTGTATGGGCTCTACCAGGTTTTCTGGAGACGTACAAGAGTACCTAAAAGACCCTTTGATGGGTCTAGGCTCTTCGAAGAATTAGCTCATGCTGCACTCAAACGATTCAAGGACAGTCACAGCACAGTTTATGGTACAGTTGACACCAGCTAAACAGTTTTCCCACAACTGCAAAGAATTCAGAAGCGATACCAGGAGCTAGCTTTTAGACAGTACCAGCTCTCCTAACCTGTACTTCAAGTCCAAGTCCTGTTGGGTTTTTATGTTTTTTTCAAAGCGAGGGAACTGGGAGCTTTTGTTGAGGTCCTGCACCGCGCTACTAGGGTACACTTGAAACAAAGATAAATGTTTAGTTCCTCAAGAAAGGGAAAGTGAATAGGTCTCTTATGGAATGCCTTCACACACCCCGAAGGATGTCTTGCTTCATCATTGGGCTGTGCTCCTTGTCGGGCCGGCGCTGCAATGCCGGACGGGCTCCTGCGAAGGGGCGCTATGCTGGAGATCTTTTAAGAGACCGCCATTAGGTGCATGAGGGTAAGTGAAATAGGTAGTGTGAGTGGTGGAGTAAAATAGGTTTTAGTACTGCCCTAGTGGGAATTAATTTTATTTGTGGGGTGTACTAACCTAATTAAAAGAAGTGTGCGCCCTGGCTGGATAATCAATGATCCTACATGGTCTGATATGTGTATGCGGTCGACATGTTTCTCGCCTTCTGCCCCTAGCAGGTCAATCGGCAATTCTTCAGGACCAGAGTCTACTGGAGTAAGTGCTCCTAAACTCTTACCCTACCGCAGGGCTAATGCTGAGTACTATACTTGTCACCAGCGTAGTAAGTGTGGATCCTGGGTAAGGAACTGGAATCTAGAGACTTGTAAAAAATAAAATTGTTAAAATACCAGAACTAGTCTAGACCGAGATAGTATCCACACTGGTGCAGTGACTTACATACGTAGGCTGATGTAGCCAAGGCATATCGTGTTGGTGGATACATTGATAGTGAATACAATTTCAGTAAAAAGTGACTCGGTGTATAACCACGTAGTAGTAAAAACTCCCCACGTTGTCGTACTAGGGACACACCCATAACAACAAGTGTGTGCACTTGGTGCTGTCTACACAAGTCGGTGTAGTGAGCTTGTGGTATGGACAAATTCTCCAGTATTACATCTTTCATAGATTCACATGCTTGTATCTTCCCCGTCGTCATGGTGGGAGTCTCACGGTAACAGAATGACCAAGCAGTATCATAGAGAAGAAAAACTGCATAGAAAATCCCCATAGGGGCTGTATTATTTGGTAACCAGACCATTTCCTTGTTTTGGTCCAAAAGCTAGCCAATCAGAATTGCTGCCCTGCCCTCACACTCCCCAGCAGCAGCTTCCTGCCTCAGATTTCCAACCGCCTTCGTGTGAGAAAGGAGTCTCCCTGAGCTCTGCTCAGTTTTTCTTCTGTTCCTGTGTGAACTTTTGACCCTTTGGGAATCTGTTTACCGCCTTCTACCTTGAGGTATTGTGTGTATTCTTTTTGCTTAAGATGGCTGAAAGCTCTAAGAAGAGGCTGTTCAGGCCATGCAGATCCTGTGGGAAGGCCAGACTCTTCTCTGAGGACCCACATGAGGACTGCCTTTATTGCCTCTACCCTAAACACCTGGTGAAGGCCTGTAAGCTTTGTAGAAAATTTTCTGACAAAACTAAGCGGGACAGAGAGGCAAGATTGCTATTGTGGCTTCAGAAGAAGAAGGCCACATCAGGCACAGATTCTGAGGAAGAATCTTCTCACTCCACTCCCAAGAAAAGGAAGGCCTCTGTTTCTGTGGAGAAAGTGGAGCCTAAAAGGAGTAAATCTGGAGAAAAATCGACATCATCTCTTCCTATTACTCCTCTGGAGAAGCAGGCTAGTCTTAAAGGTCCTGGATCTGCACCTTCTACCAGTTCGATGGTTTCTGCTCATAAGTCTGTGGTGAAGACTTCGATTCAGTCGTCTTCAGCTTCATCTAAGGCTGCGTCGACGACCACGACGTCTACGGCAACGACATCGATGAGTAAGATGTCTCTGTCAGGCCCGTCGACGACGACGACGACGACGACCTCGTCGACGACAGGTTCGATGTCTCGATTGTCGACGGGGGTCCCGTCGACGAAGGTCCCGTCGACGAAGGTCCCGTCGACGAAGGTCCCGTCGACGAAGGTCCCGTCGACGAAGGTCCCGTCGACGAAGGTCCCGTCGACGAAGGTCCCGTCGACGACAGTCCCGTCGACGACAGTCCCGTCGACGAAGGTCTCGTCGACGAAGGTCCCGTCGACGAAGGTCTCGTCGACGATGGTCCCGTCGACGGTGGTTCCGTCGACGATGGTCCCGTCGACGATGATCCCGTCGACGGTGGTTCCGGCGACGAAAATCTTACTTTCAACGGCTAAAGCTTACAGTTCTCCTCAATCAAAGACCATGATCTCCATACGCTCTTTTCAGTCGACAAGAGGTTCGGCTACCATCAGTAAGTCCGCGGAATTCACCTCTTGGACAAAGATTTCTCCATTGCCGCCATCATCGCTGTTGGAGCAGGATTCGGAGGGAGAGGAGTCCTCAGGTGCTGCCTACAGCCCCTCTCAGCTTCAAATAAAAAGCCAGGATACGGATGAGGAGGAAACCTTTTCCTTCAAGGACAGGCCACAATCTGACAGATATGAATCATTCCAGGAATCTGGTGACTATGAAGATGAAGAAGAGCAGCACGAGGACTCACGGGAGGAAGAACGTCAAGAGACAGTTTCCATACCCCTTACCCTTGTGTCGGACCTTAGATTGATGCTGAACGACTACTATCGTCGCTTCCCGGAGGCGAACTCATCGCAACCAGTTACGCTCACGCCTCCCACGCAGACACCTAAACAGGCACCTGCCCCTCAAGATCAGGGAGTTCAATCTCCGCAGGTGGTTACTATTAGGGACGACCTAACGGACTCTGACGACGATGAAGAGCCCGAAGATGGAGAGCTAGTCCATGATGCCTCGGGGAAAGAATGGGACGAGTACGTTTTGCCTTCAGCTGCATCACCTGAACCACTCAAATCTACCTCCCCTCCTCAGGACATCGGAGGCTTCCACGATATCATGGAAAGGGCGGCCAAGAGATTCAGTCTGGATGTGGACGTACAAGAAACGGATTGTTTCTTGTACGATTTCAAGGATGATAACAAGAAGTCACTCCGCTCAATACCTATTATCCCGCATTTATGGGAGGAGGGCCTCAAGATTCTAAAAACACCAGCCTCCATAGCGGTTTCAGTTCCGCGACTTGAAAAGAAATACAGAGCTCCAGAATCTACGGCAGCCTGCCTCATTGGTCATCCCAGGCCGGAATCGGTGGTGACACAGGCGGCGCAAAGAAACTCAAAAAACCCGGTGGCTACGTCACTAGTGCCACCAGACAAGGAAGGGAGGAGAATGGATGGAGCGGGTAAGAGGTTTGCGGTCATGGCAGCCTCTACCATTAAAGCGGCAAATGCGATGGCTCTGCTCGGCCGTTACAACAGGCAGATATGGTCAGATCTGGCCCCCATCTTGTCGGCGCTTCCTGAGGATCGAAAGGAAGAAGCGGCAGCCCTTCTCAAGGAAGGAGCAAAATCAGCAGCGGAGTCTATCGACATCGCCATGGATATTTCGTCTTTAGGCTTCAGGCAAATGGCAGGGGCGGTCTCGCTTCGCAGACAGGGCTGGCTAAAGGCGACTTCTTTTCGACCAGAAGTGCAGGCGAAGATTGTCGATATGCCCTTCGACGGTGAGAACCTGTTTGGGAAACATATCGATGAGGCATTGCAAGGCATAAAGTCAGACACTGATACGGCTAGAGCGCTGGGATCTCTTCAGCAGGGAAGGTTTCAGTCCTTTCGGAAGAGGGGTGCAAGAGGACAATTTAACCAACGATCCTCTTTTCAATCTAACCGATATCAACCATACAGTCAGCAGGGATATCGTCAGTTTAACTCCAACTACCAGTACAGATCCTCCAACTCCTCTTACCAACAACAGTCCAGAGGTAAATCCAACGCCAGGGGGAAAAATCAGCAGTCTAATAGACGTCAATGATTTCAGGCAGGCGCTCCCCACACTACAGATCCCGGACAACGACCACTATCTGTCTCAATACTACACCAACTGGAGGTCCATAACATCGGACAAATGGGTCCTGGACGTCATCAGCAGGGGCCACACACTGGAATTTGTGGAAATGCCACCGGACCACCCTCCAGTACTAAGGCCCAACCATCATCGCAAAGAAATGCAGATGGAAGTTCTCTCGCTTCTACAAAAGGGAGCCATAGAGGAAGTACCACAGCATCTCAGAGGGAGAGGCTTCTATTCACATTTCTTCCTCATCAAAAAGAAACAGGCCCAGAAATGGAGACAGGTATTGGACCTGAGGGATCTCAATCATTACATAAAAAAGATACCCTTCAGAATGTTGTCGTTGCAGGAGATCTTACTCATGTTAAAGGACAAAGACTACTTAGCGTCCTTGGATCTCATGGATGCGTACTTCCATATTCCCATCCATCGGAAGCACAGGAAGTTTTTGAGGTTTGTTGTGGAGAGTCGCCACTTCCAGTTCAAAGTCCTGCCGTTCGGACTCAAATCAGCCCCGAGGGTATTCACCAAATGCATGGCCCCGGTGGCGGCCCACTTAAGGCTGCAAGGCCATTACATTTACCCATACCTGGACGACTGGCTGGTGACAGGTCCATCTTTCAGGGACGCAGCGGAAGCACTACAGAACTGCATCCGGTTGTTTCAGCAATTAGGCCTGAGAACAAACTTGGAGAAGTCATCGCTGACTCCGGCCCAGGGCATCCAATTCTTAGGGGCATGGATATGCACCAAAGAGGGAAAAGCCTACCCTTCCAAAGATCGGATCAGAAAGATCAGAGGACTGACGACTTCTCTACAAGCAAAAAAGTCCACTTCCGTGAGGATTTACAAGTCCATGTTGGGGATGATGTCATCCTGCATCCCGTTGGTACCAAACTGTCGTCTGAGAATGAGACCTTTGCAGGAACAACTCGACGAGCAGTGGGTACAGGCCAGCGGAACCTTCGAGGATCGCATTACCATCACGACCAGTATGAAGGTGGCCATGTCATGGTGGAAGATCCTGAAAAACCTAAACCAGGGACTGAGCTTCATTCATCGGGATCACGACTTCGTGATGACGACGGACGCTTCGCTGAAAGGATGGGGTGCGCATCTTCAAGAGCTGGAAATTCAGGGCCTTTGGTCAGATTGGGAAGCTCAGCTTCACATAAACATGTTGGAGCTCAAGGCAGTCTTCCTAGGGCTTCAAGCTTTCCTTCCCAGAATACGTCAGTCGTCAGTACTTATTCAAACAGACAGCACCACGTCCATGTTTTACCTGCTGAAACAGGGCGGGACGAGATCCAAACAGCTGTCAGCACTGGCGCAAAGGATCTGGAAGTGGCTCATAACCAACGAAATCTCAATCCAAGTCCAGCATATACAGGGAGTCCTCAACACTCGGGCGGACGCCCTGAGCCGCACTCCCAATGCAACACACGAATGGGAACTTCACGACTCTCAGGTTCGCATTCTGTTCCGAAAGTGGGGTACTCCCACATTAGATTTGTTCGCAACTCAAGGCAATTCAAAGTGCACTCACTTTGCGTCAAGGTACCGTCAACAGGGATCCATGGGAAATGCATTCCTCATGGACTGGACAGGAAGGTTTGCATACGCGTTCCCTCCGTTCCCGTTAATTCCGCGCATCCTGCGCAAGATGAGACTGGAACCGTGCCGGATCATAATGATTGCACCCGCCTGGCCAAGACAGGCGTGGTTTTCAGACCTCCTTCAATTGTCGAGGGGCGTCAAGATCCAGCTCCCGACATTCCAAGACCTCATATCCATGGAGAGAGGGCAGATTCTGCATCCGGATCTACACTCTCTAAAGTTGTCCGCATGGAACCTCACGAGCGTGAATTTCAGAATCTAGATATTTCACAAGAATGCAGGCATATTCTCTCACAAGCGAGAGCCGTATCCACGAACAGGACATATTCAGCAAAATGGACCCGTTTCTGTCACTGGTGCAACAGACAAAACTTACATCCCTTTGAGGTTCAGCCTGAAGGTATCCTGCCTTACCTGCTTTTACTATCAAAATCAGGCCTTTCGCATGCTTCAGTCAAGGTGCACTTAGCAGCGATATCACGATTCAGGCGAAAGCCAAACGAACCTTCTCTCTGGTCATCCAGAGTAATTAAGGAATTTATCAAAGGACTTTTTAGAGTCTTCCCACCCATCCAACGACCACCTGTACCGTGGCACCTCAATACAGTTCTATCACAGCTTATGAGGCCACCCTTTGAGCCCATACATAAGACAGACTTGCAGTTCCTGTCATGGAAGACAGCCCTCCTTCTCGCCTTAACATCGGCAAGGAGGGTTAGCGAAATCCAGGCCTTTTCAGTGGAGGAACCCTTCTTACAATTCCGTCAGGATAGGGTTATATTGAGAACTAATCCTACCTTTATTCCCAAGGTGGCGACGTCTTTTCACCTCAACGAACCCATTGTTTTGCCTACCTTCTTCAGCAAGCCCTCATCGGAGGCAGAAAGAGCCTTACACTCTCTAGACATTTCAAGATGCCTAAAGTTCTACATTGAGAGGACGAAACCGTTCCGCAAGTCCAAGCAATTGTTCATTGCATTTGAAGGACAAAGAAAAGGCCTTCCATTGTCGAGACTGAGTATTGCTAGATGGATATCCTCAGCCATCCTAAAATGTCACGACAAAGCGGGGAAGCCGCTACATTCTAAAGTGCAGGCGCATTCAACGAGAAAGATGGCAACCTCGATGGCCTTGTTCGCAGGAGTGGCACTGCCAGATATCTGCAGAGCAGCAACGTGGAAGAGTGTCCACTCATTTACAAAACACTACTGTCTGGACACTGCGTGGAAGGAGGACACGGCAGTGGGTCAGGCTGTTCTGAAGCGTCTATTCCAGTAAGGTATGGCCTAATGGCATTTTGTTCTTTGCTTGACAGTACTTTGATGTGTTATTACATGCATTTATCGTATTGCTGATGTTTTTCATAGCTCTTATTATGTCATTGCTTTGCGGCAGAGCTTCCTTCTAGGTTCTGCCTGGAAACGCTACGAATATGGTGAGCACTGCTTACTACTCTGATACAAGCATGTGAATCTATGAAAGATGTAATACTGGAGAAGGAATTAGTTACTTACCTGTACACTATAGTTCTCCAGTATTATCTTTCATAGATTCACATGCGCCCGCCCGCCTCCCCGTTTCTCAGGCAGATCTTGTTCTCGGTATTTATCCTTGTCTCTCACTCGGGGACGGAAATCTGAGGCAGGAAGCTGCTGCTGGGGAGTGTGAGGGCAGGGCAGCAATTCTGATTGGCTAGCTTTTGGACCAAAACAAGGAAATGGTCTGGTTACCAAATAATACAGCCCCTATGGGGATTTTCTATGCAGTTTTTCTTCTCTATGATACTGCTTGGTCATTCTGTTACCGTGAGACTCCCACCATGACGACGGGGAAGATACAAGCATGTGAATCTATGAAAGATAATACTGGAGAACTATAGTGTACAGGTAAGTAACTAATTCCTTAAGTGCCATTTAAAAACCATAGACAGTATTATAGACGAGCTGCCCTCTGAGCGCGCATAATGAGTCATGCGTAGATTGCTATCGGTTTGTAATTATCCCCTTGAGTGCCACAATGCAAGGGGGCTATCGGTACGTGAGGTAACAGCCTTGCGCATGCAACTCAGAACTAGCGCGTGACTGGTGATTTGCCAAACGGCGAATTATTAAAGCGCACGTGTGTGGTACAGTAACTCACCCCCAGTAATGAAGTCAAGGCTAAACGGGGTGGCCGTTTCGAGCACTTCGTTGCTCGCTCTGAAATACACAAATTAGAGGGACTGGCAGGAAGACGCGAGCGTTAGATTGCGTTTTAACGGATTATTGCAGAAATTCACTCAATCTGTCCTGTAGTTGTTGGTACTCAAATGAGGGGGGCACGCAACTAGCGGTGCTCCTACCCTAGCTCAGGCTCCTGCGGCTGTGCCCTTCCGTGTGTGAGTTTAAATGTAGAACGTCATGACGTTTAAGCGTGAGAGCTAGACCCGTGCGGCGGGCGGCCATCTTAGAAGTATGTAGTTTGAAAGAGCTGAATTAAAAAGGCAGTGAAACTTTATTGCACAACGTGTTAGTGCTGTGTCATATCAATTTCTCGGAGTTGCAATGTTTTGGAGAATGATGCAATGCCTAAGAATGCTACTGCTGGTTTGCGATCTGCGCCAGATTGGTATTTTGTATGTTGGAGAGACCCCATTTCTCAATGTTATTATCCACTTGCAGGGTGAGCTTGGGGGATGTTGTGTTTATTTGTTACTATGGTTAGTGGTGCAGTGCCCTCAACGTATGTGGCAGTCGGGACTAGGGTGGGAGTTCTGTATAGCAGGAGCAGTTGCAGTGGATATAGTATTTGGACAGTATACGTATAGGCAGTGGTCATCAAGAAAGTGGAGACAACAGGTGGGGGCCATGTTGTCAAGGGGGCCACTGGTTAGGGGTTGTTCAGTACCACCCATGGAATGTCATCATTAAGGCCCCTTGTATTACTGGAAATTCTGAAAATCAATTTTTGCCCCTTTCTGAACAGGGCTTCTTTACTGATCACGGGCCGTGTGTTTGGCTTCTGTATAGTGTGTGCACACCTTTGTGTTGTTTCTCCTACACCTGATGTTGCTGCGGTGTTCGGAGATTCTGATTTGGGGCGAGTTGTCATGCCCACATACATGAGTTTGCATGGACGTGTGATTACATACACACAATTGCGGGTGTTGCAATTGGTGTGTGTCCTTTGAAACCAGGTGAAAGTGTCTGTGAGGGTCACCATTTTGCTAGTTTTGGTAAATGGGCAGACTATACATTGACCACCTAGGTGATGACCAGTGACTGGTGGTAAGTTCCACTGATGGCTATGCACATTCCAGGTTTGAAGAAACAAATATCAGATGGTGTTAGTAGATAGATAGATAAACTGCAAGAGTGTAAGCTTCATTTAAACATGTATGATTTTCCTTTTCCAGTATCCATCAAAGGGGAGTTTTGCACTTAAATCTCTTCCAACAGTGAAAAAGTATTTACAGATTTCCTACTTATTATGAAGTAAGATCGATTTTTTGAATTGAGCAAATTTTCCAAGCAGCAAACCTGCTCAGTCAATCTCCAAAGGGTCTAAGGTTGGAGAGGCTGGTGAAAATCTGTCTTGTCATGAGGATATCAAATTGAAAGTACAGATGTTACTGCATGACTACAACAATTGATTATTATTTTCATTGACTTTTAAATAAAACTAAATGTAAAGCTTGATTTTTAGAACTGTGTATATCAGCAACTCTGTTGCAAGTTCTATTGCTCTAATATGCCATTCCATTTCTCTGCTTATAATCTCATTGCTGTACAGGAGCTTTCTTGGATGTGATTGTGAGATGTGAAATCTCCAGAGTATTACTGCTTATGCTGTTACAGGTAAGGCGCTAAACATATTTTCTCCAGCACTGAATCTTTCATAATTTCCTGCACTTTGATAACTCATCATTGTCAGGTTGGGAAAAAAACCCTAGTTTAAAACCAAAATTAGCAATGTTAAAACAATAGTGTTAATGTATTCATATCATGGAAAGAAACACTCCACCCTGAACAGTGCTCCGGCCCCTCAGAAACTCAGTTTTTCATCTTTTTGATTCCTCTGAATGACCTCCCAGGCCCTGCTTTAGCCTCTGCGTCACAGTGTGTTGCTTATGGATATTTTTCCTGTGGACCAAGTAAAATTTCTGGCAAGATGTCACCTTCTCAGAGACAGACAAATCACATTTTAAGACCTGTTAATATTGTGGAATTAACTGCCTTTCTACAAAACTTAATGCATCAAAATATGACATTTGCAAATCTTTCACACCCAAAGTTCTGTTCATTTCTCTGCGTCATTGCTTGGGAAATACATACGCTGTGCCCTGCTCCAACATCTAGCAGTTCCTTGGCAGAGACAGGCTTTCTTTGGGAACGCCTTTAACTTCGCTCCAATTTCAGTCTTCTCGATGCGAAGGCTAGCTGCTCCCGCCTCGTCCTCCTGAGCTCACGTCAATACTGGGCTTAAGGGCAGTCCGGCCATTACCTTCACACTCCATTGCGGCTTGTCGGCTGCGCCTTATCACAAGTGGTGCTAGGCGTGACGCTGCTGCAAACGCCGCCTATTAACACTGCTCCTCTGCCATAACAAACAATCTGTATCACCAAAAGTGATTTCCATAAATATGTCAGTTTATGGCAATCACTTTTGGTGATACAGATTGAATAAGGAAGAAAACGCCGAAACGAGTCTGTTTAAAGGTGGTATTGAAATAAAGTGCTGTTTTCTCGGTGAGTGCAAGGGTTATTTTGTTACAGCAGAGAAGCAGTGTTAATAGGCGGCGCTTGCAGCAGCGTCGCGCCTTGCTTCACCTGTGATACGGCGCAGATTGACAAGCCGTAATGGAGAGTGAATATATATATGTTCGAGGCATATGAGCTGCAGATCTCACACTGTGCATTAGACCGCCACCTTGTGTTGGGCTCGGATGATTGTATGTTTTTGTCGTCTTGGAAGAAGTCTTTGTAGTCACGAGATAGGTGACTCCTCCCTTGGACGATAGTGCGCATCGGCATCGACTCCATCCTCAGATTGTTTTTTTCTGCCACTGGGTTCGGATGAAACTTTTCAGCTCCGGTTCGAAGTCTACTTTTCAAGTAATTCGACGCGTAAAAATTTTCTTCAAACTTCGATAAACAACTTTCAATACCGATAAACATTGACTTGACTTCATCAGCTCGATTCCGGACCTCAACGCGGGCCATTGGGCCTACCCACGCCGTGAGGCCTACACCTCATGGAAAGGACGCCATTCAGAAGATGCCCCGAGTGTGGAGCAAAATTTCCACACAGTGACCATCACTAGGTCTGTAACCTGTGCTTATCGCCAGAACACAACTAATCCAGCTGCACAGCCTGTGCATCCTTTCAATCGAAAAAGACCATTCGAGATCGGAGGCCCCGTCGACGCGATATGCAGAGATCATCTCCGGAACCGGTGGATATCTTCGACGAAGGTCCATGCATCCCAGAAGAAGATTCAGATGATTTCCAGATCGTATCTGAGGCAGATGGCTCCGATGACTCCATACCTTCGGGTCAACGCGTGAGTACCACTGCCCCTACACCAGCACAAACACCAAAATCGAAGACAAAGGTCAACACTCTGCCTGCGGGGCCCAGTCGAGACCGGATTAACACTTCAAAAGCCCCACCATCGAGCCCGGCTCCAAAGAAAATAATAAAGCCTTCCGGTAGCTACATACCGAGCAAACCGCATGTGCCGATACCACCTGCTCCTTGGGCACCGAAACAAAAAGAAGTCCCGGTTCCGAAAGACACTCCGAAACCGTCAACTCCGAGAGACAAAGCAGCTCCGAAAACAACGAAGCCTGTTTCCGAAGCCCCGAAAACCGCTTCAACTCCGAAGCCGATACCCTCGATGATCAAACACACAAAGCCTGCTTCTGATGCTTCCAAGTCCACAAAACAGGCTTCGGCTCCAAAGACAATATATCCAGTGCCGAAATCTACGCCAAAGGACTCCACATCAGCTCCTAAGGCTAAAGACAAGCAACAAACAGGGTCGCACCCGAATAAATCGTCGCCGAAAGCTGTGCCTCAAGAGCTTTTCCATCCAGATCCTTTACAAAAAAGGATCTACATTGATCCAGATACAGGACATGTGTTCGAGGCATGTGGGCTGCTGAATTCATATCTGTGCATATATCGCTGCCTAGTGTTGGGTCCGGATGATTTCACATTGTTGTCCTGGAAGAGTCTTCGAAGTATAACTAGATAGGTGGCTCCTTTCTTGGACTACAGTGCGCATGGGCATCCTCTCCATCCTTAGACTGTTTTTTTCGCCATTGGGTTCGGATGCATTTTCCTGTACTCCAAGTTCGGAATCGAATTAAACTTCTCTAATAGGCCAAAAGGCCTTCGGTTTCATCAGTATTGTTTTTGTTCAGTACTGAAAAGCGTTCTTCACAACTTACGTGCACTCCGGTCGTCGAATCGGGCCTTTTGGTCTTCTCGACGCCACGTGGACCGACAGTCCATGGAACGAAGTCCATTCAAATATTGCCCGCAGTGCAACTCCAAATTCCCGCATACAGATAAGCATCCTGTATGCAACAAATGTTTATCTCCAGATCATGATGAAGACGATTGCCTAGCCTGTGCTCAGTTCCGATCCAAAAAGACGATCCGGAATCGGCGGGCGGCGAGGCAAGAGATGCAGAGGACGGCACTGGAGCCAGAGAATATCTTCGACCACTAGGAAGAACTAGTTGACGTCGAAGACTCGGATCAAGAAGAAGATCAAGACTCCGAGCACGACTCTGAATATTACATCGACGAAGAAGAGCAGCGCTCTACCATAATGTAGACATGCATGCAGATCCTATAGAGGAAGATTTCTTGTTTGATACTCTTGCATCATCAGAAAGGACTGTCAAAACACTTCCCATGTTAAAAGGGGTCTTAAAGCACGCAAATGACCTATTCAAAGACACTGCTAGGGCACATGTCATCAGCCCTAGAATTGAAAAAAAGTATAGGGCTGCACCATTAGACCCTACTTACATCAGGGGACAACTGCCTCTAGACTCACTGGTGGTCTCAAACGCACGAAAGCGTGTAAACTCACAAACTACTGGAGAGGCTCCTCCTCCTGACAAGGAGTCGAAGATTTTAGAAGCATCAGGCAAGAGAGTAGGTGCTCAAGCAGCAAACTCATGGAGAATTGCCAATACTCAAGCCTTGTTGGCTAGATATCATAGGGCGCACTATGACAGTTTAGAACCACTTCTCCAACACTTACCTAAGCCTTTTAAAGAGCAGGCCAATGAACTTATACAAGAGGGAAAGTTCATTACCAATGCCTCTATTAAGTGTGCTCTAGACGCGGCAGACACAGCTGCCAGATCTATCAACACAAGCATACTGCTTAGGAGACACGCATGGCTTTGCATATCTGGATTTAAAACTGAGGTCCAGAACACAATTCTTAACCAGCCAATCAACCCAGATTTTTTATTTGGCCCAGCAATTGACTCAACTCTGGACAAAATGAAAAAAGACACAGACACTGCAAAGTCAATGGGGTCTCTTCAGTCCCAACAACACAGAGGCTCCTTTCGTCGCTCCAACCACAGAGGAGGAGCGCGAGGTAACACATCGCAGCAATCCTCCACATTCAAGAGTAATACGCAATCCACATACAATAAAAACACAAATCGTGGTGGATACCGAGGAAATAATAACAAGGGCAGAGGTTGTGGAGGCAATGCCAATAGATCCTCCACTAATACCAAATAGTGACTTTTTAGCACTACCCCCAGGCCATACAACACCAGTGGTTGGAAGGCTACAACAGTTCCTACCAGTCTGGCTGAACATCACTACAGACAAGTGGGTCAGGCAAATTATCCAACATGGCTATTGCCTAGAACTCACATCCCTTTATATTAGAAAGAACGAGATTGGAAACTACGTCAAAAGAGCCCACTAGTGTCATTCCCAATTCAACTGCAGCCTCAGGTCCATGCTCATCCTGCACACGCTTAATGACCGAGGGAAGGACCACCATTGACGGAGTGCAGAAGCACCTCGTGTACACTGCTGCAAAGATTCTACCCCATGACTCGCAGTCACCAGCTTCTGGTACCAAGTCCTTGGGCAAACTAATTGTAAGAATCCTGTGTTTTTCTACAGGACTCGAATTAGGAAAAACTGCCCCAGCTAGTCAAACTTCTCTGCAAGCCAAAAAGGCATATCATCCTTATCTTGGGGACGCTTGCCCATAACCGTATTAACCATAACGGGACTAAGCTACATCCCACTTGGTCCAGCTGGAAGCGCCGCAACACCAGGGGCCCCGCCCTGGAAGTTGCGTGTAATGTATTGAACTATGGCCCTGATAACCCTGATTGCAGAGGTATAAAGGGGCCTTAATTCAGCAACAGGGACTACCCCCGCACGAGGATGCAGGGTAAATCCAGCCAACACAGGCCAAGAAGCGCCTGGAATGGACAAAGGACCTAATCTAATCACTGTTAAACTGTGGGAAAGGGCGCCATTAAACCAAACGCGGTGCTGCCATGCAGAAATCAGAACCTCCTGTGTCCTATAAGTAACATATTCCACGGGCATTGCTGTGTGAGTATAACTGTGAAACACCTGAGTAGCGGCATCCACATCAGGAAACATCACCCATGAGTAAACTATCTCAAACGGGTATGCCACCTCAGCACTCACCACCAAAATAACTGCCATGCCCTCCAAGGCGACATTATAAGCCTGCAAATGATTGCAGACCGCAATGCGACTATGCGGTATGTCAACGTCACCCATAATGACACAAAAAGGAAGAGGTACAATGTAGCACAACTGGGTAGCAAGTCAAAAAGAAACCGTTTGGAATGATTCAAGCTTGAAAAGACCTATGTAACTATAGGTAGGTTTATCCGTCACCACTGTTATCGGGAAACAATAGTGAGGGGGTCATGGACTGATAAAAGCACTACTTACGCGTCATGTAATAAGACCACCATATTTAGGGCGCCGTGTTGCAGGGATTCTGCTCAGACACAGAACTGTGCACAGAGACCCAGGACCATAGGGAATTAGGGTGTGCCAAAAACTCTATTGTTATACTCTCATACCAGTCCAAAACAGGGAGTAAAGGGAGACACGTGCAAGGTTAAAATATTTATTTTAACGCCGTGATCTCAGGTGCAGAATCTTAGCCAATACAAGCAGACATATAAGAAATAGGATTGTCAGCATAGTTACGATTCCATTAAATACAAAGGGAGAAAGCATGTTATAATGCTTAATGGAAACAGGTTAAATATATACCTATTTTTCACCCTCCCTTGCAAGTAGGTTATTTTATAACTAAAGAAGGTCTTTTAGGCTTGTATAGACGGCCCCCATACCTCAAAGGTTAGCAGAAGCGAATCACATCAAGTTCTGCACAAGCTCTCAGCATACGAATGTTCTCCAAGTGTGTTCAATCATGCTTACGCAGTGCATTATTAAACGTGCCAGTATCAGAGGTGACCACAACTGCATATGTGTTATGTCTAGAAAGTGCACTGATCAGTTCGAACAACAGCTACAGTGTTGAGATACCCATGACAGCCTCGGAACTCACTGTACAGACTAAGCTAATGAACAAAGTCTAGCAATGCAGAAAACAAGTTATTCTCATGTGAAGCAAAACACTCAGCCTAAATCCAAACAATATTCAAAGTGTGTGCCGTGTGCAAAGGACAGCAAGAAGGTAAAATGACGTTTAAGCTTCTAATAAGCTCAAGCTAACTTAACACTGTGTGAATGTAAGGTTCATTCCCACCACAATGCTTCCATCCAGAATATCATGTTACCTTCTCCATTAACAAAGATGTAATCTAGCATATTCATCTATACGTTTACATCTTGCAGCCATTAGAGCATATCTACAAAATAGACAACATATGTCTTTATTTAGAGTACCTGCAATCAAAGCTTTTATGGAAGGATTAAAATGAATCATTCCTCCTAGGTTACCACCCTCTCCAATGTGGAACCTAAGCATTGTTCTTACCAGGCTCATGGGGCCCCCCTTTGAACCTTTACATAAGTGTGGACTGCAATTCCTTACATGGAAAACCGCTTTCCTTATTGCTATTACCTCTCTTAGGAGAGTTAGTGAGATTCAGTCTTTCACTATACAAGAACCATTTTTACAATTACACCGTAACAAGGTGGTTCTATGGACTAACCCCAAATTCCTTACGAAATTAATTACTCCTTTTCATCTAAATCAATCCATAGAGTTGCCAGTGTTTTTTCAAAACCCAACCTCTGTGGCAGAAAGGGCTCTACACACACTAGATGTGAAAAGAGCTCTTCTGTATTACATTGATAGGACCAAATCCTTTCGTAAACCAAAGCAACTGTTTGTAGCTTTCTCTTCACCACATAAAGGCAATCCCATCTCTAAAGCTGGAATTGCAAGGTGGATTGTAAAATGTATACAAATTTGTTATCACAAAGCAAAGCGTACATTAACAGTTCCTCCTAGAGTGCACTCCACGCGCAAACTAGGAGCCTCCATGGCTTTCTTAGGGAACACTCCCCTAGAAGACATCTGCAAAGCAGCAACATGGTCTAAAACACACACCTTCACTAAACACTACTGTGTTGATGTGCAAGCCAAGCAGCAAGCTACAGTAGGCCAAGCTGTCCTCAAAACACTTTTTCAAACTACTGCAACAGATACAGGTGACCACCGCTAGGGGAGACACTGCTGTACAATTGATGCACAGTTTGAGGTCTGCAGCTCATATGCCACAAACGGAAAATGCTACTTACCAGTATGCATCTGTTCTTGGCATGTGGAGCTGCAGAGTCTCACATGCCCACATGCCTCCCCGGGGCCTGTATCTGTTCCAGTTCTATCTTAATTAGATACACACACATGGACATCCCTTTTTCTATTTCTACTAACTCCATCAATTCCCATCATGGCAAAAAACAATCTGAGGATGGAGTCGATGCACATGCGCACTATCGTCCAAGGGAGGAGTCACCTATCTCGTGACTACAAAGACTTCTTCCAAGACGACAACAACATGTAATCATCCGAGCCCAACACCAGGTGGCTATCTAATGCACAGTATGAGACTCTGCAGCTCTACATGCCAAGAACAGATGCATACTGGTAAGTATCAATCAATCAATCAATCACGGCATTTATAAAGCGCGCTACTCACCCGGGAGGGTCTCAAGGCGCTGTGGGAGAGGGGTATGTTACTGCTCGAACAGCCAGGTCTTGAGCTGCTTCCTGAAGGAGAGATGGTCTTGGGTTCGCCGAAGGTGGGTGGGGAGGGAGTTCCAAGTCTTGGCTGCCAGGTAGGAGAAGGATCTTCCTCCGGCGGTGGAACTGCGAATGCGTGGTACGGTGGCGAGTGCGTGGCTGGTCGATCGTAGCTGGCGGGTGGGCGTGTAGAAGGTCATGCGGTCGTTGAGGTACTTGCATTTTCCGTATATATATGATACCTACTGGCGGTCGCAACATTCTATTTGGAATAACTTTGGCACCGGTTGACGATTCTCCGCAATTTTTTTTAAACTGGTGGGGCACTCCGGTCCACTCCTATCCTGAAAGTCTTGGGGTGATTAGTGAAGCGGGGGCTGAGAAAAAAGGGGGGTCCCAAAACGTATTTTCCATAGGTACAGTTCATCGCGGCTACAGCCCGAACGGCTGAACGGAATTACACCAAATTTGGCAAAATTGTAGTCCTTAGTTCAGACTCGTGTCTTTTGCAAGTCTGTTCAGTAGTTCCTGAGAAAATTACAATTAAAAGTACATATATATCTATGGCCTCGGTGGATCCGCACATCTTGCGTGGATTATAAGTGCACCGCCCCGATCACGCGCAGAATGCTGATTGGCTGTCAAGTGGTTGTCAACATTCGAAACCTGGAAATGTTGGCAGCCATTTTGTGCCTCGGTAGAAGCGGGGATCTAGAATTTAGTGGAACAAGTGTTCAAAATGTATAAAGGGGGCAAGTAAGAAATATTTTCACCCTCTAGACCTGCTTAGGGGGTCCCACAAGGACCCCTAGGGCCCAAAAAAGATTTTTTTTCATGAAAAACTGAGAAATGTGCGCTCGGTGCATAGATCCGCCGTAAAAAAAATAAAAACGAAGCGTGCTCCTGTGCTTGTTTAAAAATAAGCTACGTGGGAAGGAGAAATCCTGGGGTCTAAAATATTGCATTTGGAGCGGAGGCGGAGACAAAAGGGGGGCCTCAAAACGCGTTTTCCCCATACAATTTTCCATAGGAACCGTTCATCGCGGCTACAGCCCAAACGGCTGATCAGAATTACACCAAATTTGGCAAAGTGGTAGTCTTTGGGTCAGACTCGTGCCTTTTTGTTTAAATGGTGTAAATCCGTTCAGTAGTTCCTGAGAAAATTACATTTAAAAGTTCTTATATTTCTATGGCCTCAGTGGATCCGTGCATCTTGCGCGCACTCTAAGCGCACCGTCCTGATCACGTGCTAATTGATTGTCAAGTGGTTGTCAACATTCGAAACCAGGAAGTCTTGGCAGCCATTTTGTGCCTCGGTAGAAGCGAGGATCTAGAAAATAGTGGGACAAGTGTTCAACACGTATAAAGGGGGCATGTAAGAAATATTTTGATCATCTAGACCTTCTTAGGGGGTCCCAAAAACATTTTTTTTTTGGGGTGAGGAAACTGAGAAATGTGTGTTGGGTGCATGGATCCGCTGTAATAAAAATAAAGACGAAGCAGGGGCTCCTGTGCTTGTTTAAAAATTAGCTACCTTGGAGGGCCAAATCTGGGGGTCTAAAATATTACATTTGATGGGGGTCCAAAGGGGCCCTGTAGCCCGGGGACCGCCATTCCTCGGTGCTACAAAATAAATGGTTGAGGGAGCTCAAAGGTCCATCTAAGTCCCGAGGATTACCACCCTACGTGGCTTCATTCTGGAGCAGTCGAAAGCCTTGGGGAACACCACCCCCCAGGAGCGGCTTCTGCTGTGTCTCGGGGTGTCTACCCCGGGACACTGCTGTTTGCTATGGCAGGGCGGGAATCGAGGTTCCTGCTGTGTCATAGCAAACTTGAGGGCATAGTAACAAGTGCCATTTCGCCGCAATTTAAAAAAAAAAAGCCAAAAATGCAGTGAAAATTATATCACCCTATTTACTAGGTGAAGCTAAGATGCTAAGACGCTAAGATGCATTAATGCATGTTAGCAGCCGGTTTGCAAAGGGCTCGCCTCGTATCTCCAATGAGTTGCAATGTAGGTGTTCTCAGTGGCAAGGTAGGTGTTTCTATGAGAATATAAAAAGGAAGAGGGAGGTGTGACAATAGCTTTGAATTTACAAGGCGGCCCTGGATTTGAGGACCGATAGGAAAACTCTTGGTAATTGCTGTTTAGGTCAGATCCTAACATCTGTTCTGAAGTAGACTTAATATGCGAGGTGGATTGATATGTTAAGTCCACAGTCTTATATCAATAAGCTTTTCACTTGCGAACATAAATTATTGCTGTATTTCACACAATATTGGGGGCATATTTACAAGAACCACATTAAAATTATCGTCGCTTTAGCGTTAGGAAAGTGTCGTTAAAACGGCCATAATGGCTTAATAATAGGCTTTTGAGAATTCGTGAGAATTCCAATAGAAGCCCAGGTTTACACCAGAACATTGTAACGCTGTCCTTGATGATATGCCCCAAGTTTGCTATGGCAGGGCAGGGCATGAGCCTCTGCTCTCTTGCATAGCAAACAGCAATGTTGAAAAAATCTTCCAGTAAGATAACAAAGGATTTTGAAGTCCATTATTGCCGTTTTAGTTGTGGTTTGCTGCTGTTAAAGTTGCGATAATTTTAGCGCCGTCCTTGTAAATATGCCCCTAAGTTTTGTTATGGAGACAATCCCGTCTCACATTTAAATAGGCACGAAGATTTTAGCGAAGTGCATTGTGAATCGTGAAGCAACACTGTCTATTTGTGATCGATAAAGAATTCGAAGAGTTATGTACTTCTTTTGCTCATAATGTACATGGGGCAGATTTACAAGTACCTTGCTCCTCTATTGCATCACTTTTAACATGGGAAAAGTGACGCGAAAGTGGCAGAAGGGGCTTGTAAATCTGCTACACAGTGTTCTGTCTTAGTTTGCTTTCCTCTCTGTCATGTAGAGGATCCTGGGTAAATATAACGATTTCTGTACAGCCAGTACCTTTCAACCCTACCCCCAAATTGCTTACTGCCTGTTACCGTAGTAACAGTTCATGGAACACTTAAGTGAGCACACAGGTTACAAGTTCACCACACAATGTTGCTAATCTAAACAGTTACTGTGCTGGAGTTTTTAACATTTTTCATAGGAACCGTTAATCGCAGCTACATACTCTGGTAAAGAGTGATCAGCCAGTTGTGTCAATTTGGATGGCCAGCCAGGGGTGGCAAAAGATATGCTGCAGCGCCTGGTAGGCCTTGGATGCACCTATGCCCTGGGTACCTATAGTACACTCTACAGGGGCTCATAAGGTGACCCAATATCCAATTGTAGATGTACCTAAGGTACATGGAGTCCATTTTACAGAGAGAGCAGATAGCCTGGGGTCCTGATTAGCAGGATCCCAGGCCAACTAAGTCGAAAACCAGCTAAACACTACTCAAAAAATCTGGGGTAACCATAGTCCGGTATCCACCTTCCTACACAACTGCTGATGGGGTGGTTCTTGTGGACAGGGGGCCCTTTGGGGTCCACCACTAGCCTCCCTGACTACTGCAGCCTTGGGCTGACTGAGGCAGGGTAGAGAGGGGCAGGTTACCTGCTCCAGACTGGGTCCCACCTTGGAAGGGTCCACTGACATCAGGGGTTCTGCCAGGCTAGGCCTGACTACCTCCGGGGCAGTTCCTTCCAAAGGGGTAGGGTCAGTTCCCTGAGGAGGCTGACTCTCACCTAATGTCTGGTGGGAGGGAGACTTTTCTTCCTCCCCAATGCTCTCTGTCTGAGTGGAGTGATCCATAGTTTCAGGCTTCACAACACTAAAATCTGTGAGTTTGGGCTGTGACCATCACAGCCCTACCAACCTTTTCAGGAAGGAACTCTGTTTGGGTGTGGGCTGTGACCATCACAGCCCTGCCAACCTTTTCAGGGAAGTCTGCCCGAGCTTGGGCTGTGACCATCACAGCCCTTCCAACCTCTTTAGGAAGGAATTCTGCTTGGGCTGAGGCTGTGGCCATCACAGCCCCACTAACCTTTTCGGGAAGGCTTACCATCTTGGAATGGGTTTCTTGTTCAACCTCAGCCCAGGCTGAGATCTCTAGATCATTCCCCAGTAGACAATCTACAGGCAATTTTGTAGACACTGCCACTCCCTTGGGGCCAGTGAAACCTCCCCAGCTGAGATTTACTACTGCCATGGGATGATCTTTCTGCACTTCATGAATGTTGATCACCTGATAGGTGAACCCAGGTAAAAGTTGTCCTGAGGGGACTAGACTGTCAGTCACCATAGTGATGCTAGCCCCTGTGTCTCTGTAGGCTTCAACTTTCTGTCCATTTTTGTGGGGCTCCTGTCTGTACTTTCCCAAAGTGTTGGGACAAGCAGTGAAGTTGGCAAACCCCATGCCATTTTCACAGACAAGAGTAGCTAAGGTAGGGGACCTGGTTAGACCAGAGTCCCTATGAGTTCCCAAAGTAAACCCAGCCAAATTCTTGGGGGCACTCCCACCACCTGGGGGATTACTACTAATAGTAACAGGAGGTCTGGGAGTATTACTTGGGGGAATGTTTTCCTTATTGTTGGCCTTTGGGCAACTGCTGTCAGTCTTCCAGTGGCCAGGCCTTTTACAGTTATGGCAATAAGGTTTCTTTTGGTTAGAGGAAGTGTCTTGGGACCCACCCCCGTCATTGGAGTGTTGGGGCCCTGGGGAAGTTTTGTCTTTAGATTTATCCCCACCTTTCTCTTGAGGCTTGGTAGAATCTTTCTTCTGGTCACCACCCTGATTTCTAGGCCTAATCCTGGTGCTGACCCATTTGTCTGCCCTCTTACCCAATTCTTGTGGAGAGGTCAGATTTGAGTCCACCAGGTGCTGGTGTAGAAGCTGGTTTTGACAATTACTAAGGATCTGCTCCCTCATAATCAAATTATACAATCCTTTATAGTCATGTACTTTTCTGCCCAATAACCAGCCCTCCAGAGCCTTAGTAGCACAATCTACAAAATCAGTCCAGTCCTGAGTCTGTGTCTTCTGGGTATCCCTAAACATCAACCTGTACTGCTCAGTGGTTAAGCCAAACCCATCAATCAGAGCACTCTTCAGGACTGTGTAGTTATTAGCATCCCCATCACTAACTGTGAGGAGCTTATCTCTACCTTTTTTCTGAAAAGGAGAGCCACAAGTTTGCTGCCCACTGACTTTGGGGTACCTGCTGTACTTTGCAGGCCCTCTCCAAAGCAGTTATCCACTTGTGGATGTCATCCCCATCTTTGTAGGGGGAGGCACAATCTTACTCAGGTGTCTATTGTCATAGGACCTGTCTTTATCCTTAGGGATATTGCTGCCACCAGTGGGCTCTAGCCTACCTAGCTTCCTTTCTCTCTCAAAAGCAAATTTGTCCTTGGCTAGGGCAAGTTGCTCTCTCTCAATTCTGAGATTGACTTCCCTCATCCTAGCCTGGTGTTCTCTCCTCTGAGGAGATGTCATTCCCCTCTGAGAACCCCTAGAAGCATTGGAGTGGTGGGACTCTCCTGAGTTAGACCTATCCCTCCTATACCTCTTACTAAGCCTACTTAAAGGCCTGAATGGGGCTACCCCATTCTCAGCCCCAAATTGGCTTAGGTTAGCCTGGCTAAGTCTCCTAACTTGGACCTGGCTAGCATCATCATCCCCAGACTCTTCTGCTTCTTCCTCCTCATCTTTTAGGACAGGGGGATCAGTAGTATCATCTGAAGAGGGTAGGACCTCATCTGCATTCCCTGTAGGGTCTGTGCCAGAGGCTTTTAGAGCTTCAGGCTCATCTAAGAGCTCTAGGAGTTGCTGAAGTGTAGGGTTAGACCCTTGTTTCAGCCTTCTTGTGGTACACAAGTATCTCAGTTCCTTAAAACTGAGGATAGAAAATCTGGAGGGTGCCTGGGGAGGGTCACTCACCACATGCAGAGGTCCACTGGACTCACCTGTGCCAGACATTCTTTAGTGAGGTGAAGGTGATGCACCTACCTAAACTAAGTGTTTTCCTACTGAACCTCTCTAGGAGTTGTAGTCCGGGTGCGCTAGGCCCTTTGCTCTACAACAACTAATTTCAGTAGAACTCAAGTATTCTAATCTTGTTTTATATGTACCTAGAGGTACCTGTATGATCTTTCAAATGATATTGCAAAGATTACAATTGGTAAAACAACAGCAAGCTCAAATCCCAACCGCTGCACACCAATGTGAGAAGTTGGCCTGGTATATGATGTTAGCTATTCTAGTGAGCACCTTGCACCGGTCCAAACAACCCTTATGGTGATGGTTGTAAAGTCAACCTTATAGACCAGCTATCCTAGTAGTAGCATGGACAAAGCAGTCTTAGGCTAAACTCAAGAGGGCATGTGAAGCCAGCTGTTAACCATATGTAACCCCTTTAATACCAAATGAAAGGACACCACACAGGATATATATAAAATATATATGTTATTTATTACTAAACAAATCCTCTGAACTCTTTATGAGGTCAGAGGCATAAGCACAGTACAAGATATTCAATTTAAATACAATAAGTTGCACAAAATACAGTAGGGCCCTAGGGGCACGATAAACCATATACTAAAATAGTGGTATAAGAACCACCACACGGAAAGTGAATAGGCCCAGGGCCTAAGGAATCGCTGGGGCTGCGCTGAGCTACCAAGAGTTAGGAAGCAGGAGGCCCACAGGATCCGTGTGCAGTGTCTAAACACACACGCGGGTTACCATAGAGAAAGAATGGGAACGAACAAGTTGGAAACTAGTTCTTTTGGGGTACTTCTGACTGGATTCGGTGAAAGTTACTTGAAACCTAGACAGTTGGATTGTTAATACCCTCAGGAGCACCGGAGTACTCTTGTTACCTCACCCACAGGAAGCGGGTGCATAGGTGTCAAAGTGTGTCGGGTTTCTTCGTCGAGTCCTATGGAGCCTGGAGGAAAGATGCTGCAGACGACCAGGAGAGAAGTGTCCGGGTGGATCCAAGGGTGGATCGAAGATGAAGAGGACCTGAAAGCAGAGGGAACAGTGTCTGGGTCACTAGCCAGTGACCAGGAAGGAACCAGGCGATGTCACGAAGCAATCAGGTGCTGACGGGAAGCTTGTCTCTGCACCCACGTGGACCAGGAGGCGTCGACGACGACCATGAGTCGGGCACGGACTGTCCCACGAAGGCTCTCGCTGTCGGCGGTGTCGGCTTAAGGCTTGGAGTCAACAAGCCTTGGCAAAGGCAACCCACGCAGGAAATGAAGTTGGCTTCTTACTCAGACCAGCAAGGTCTGAGGGGCTGCTTCTTTTGAGGGAAGCAAGGGCCAGTCTGGAGCAACCAGACCAGCGGTGCAAATTCAAAGGATCGTCACCAAGATGGCCACTAGCCAACGGGCAAGTAACCGGGCAGACGCGTCGAGCAGGAAAATGCAGAAGGGCCCCACGCAGAACTCGTGGAGTGTGCAGGGCTGATCTTCGGTGCAGATGATGCTCGGGGCTGGGGCTTCTCAATCCCCAATGCACAGCTTCGAGGGTGCCTCGGGTGCTGCACAGTTAGCAGGTCGCAGACTTTTCAAGATGGCCGGTCCCACATCTCTCGTCGCCTCCACGGGTCTCAGCTCTGCTGGGACTGTGGATCGGGCTGTTGGATGTCTGGAAGTTCGGTTCTTGTCAGGCTCGGTGCTCGGGCTCCGGCGGGAGCGTTGACAAAGCAAGTCCTTGATCGCTAGGTTGGTGCCTGCTTGTGCAGGGTGGTCACTCCTTGACCACAAGGGAGATTCTTTAGTCGTCTTCTTGCAAAGTAGATCGGTGAAGGTCCAGAGTTTAGTTTCAGAGTTTGTCAGGATAATCTAAAGTCTTGGGACTCAGCTTCTACCTATATACCAAATCTAGGGGCTGGATTACCTACTAGGTTCCTCCTATGGGTGGGACCAGGGAAGGGGGTGGTTACACCCCTTTCCCTTTGTCCAGTTTCGCGCCAGAGCTGGAGCTGGAGAGCCCCAGCACCGGTTTGAACTGGACTATGCATGGGACACCTTGTGTGCCCAGGCAGTGTCTCTTTCCTTTCAGCCCTCCCTGTCCTAATACACAAAAGCCTGCCTGGGGTGGTGCTAGCACCTCCCAAGACAGGAAACCTATTGTCCAAGCCTCCCTCGCTGTAAGGACTCCCAGCAGCAGGAGGTAAGACTTGTGTCTGTGGCAGCAGCATCCATTTTGTGATGCTGAGGCTCTGGTTAACTTTAACCGGGAATAGTAGGAACAACATGTCTTCTCCCTCTAGAAGGGTGGAATGCTGCCCCCGTCTCCAGAACTGGCGAGGGGGTAGTATTCCAAATCTTATGACACCTTACTCGACATGTTTTGATAAAGCCAAACCAGAGTTAGCATCTGACCGCGAGGTTCATTATGCACTTAAGAGTATATGGTATGGCAATATCCTAGAACAGCTATAAGGACATGGTTCCGAAAGCTGCAGACAGGCTCAGCTCATGCTAGAGCGCCATCTCACATAAAACCAAGCACTCTGCCTCCAGGATTGTTAAGGCCTGCCATAGGAGTGACTTATAGGTATATATGTGTCTAGATATAAGGTTAGATATAGGAATACTATATCTAAGCAAGGGGTGATTACACCACCTTGCCCCAGCTGAGTGATGAGCCAGTTATGTCAATTTAGATGGCCAGCCAGGGGTGGCAAAAGATATGCTGCAGCCCCTGGTAGGCCTTGGATGCACCTATGCCCTGGGTACCTATAGTACACTCTACAGGGGCTCCTAAGGTGAGCCAATATCCGATTGGAGATGTACCTAAGGTACATGGAGTCCATTTTACAGAGAGAGCAGATAGCCTGGGGTCCTGATTAGCAGGATCCCAGGCCAATTAAGTCGAAAACCAGCTAAACACTGGGCAAAAAAATCTAGGGTAACCATAGTCGGGTATCCACCTTCCTACACCCGGCGTTTACGGCCTGAGTTCGAGTGGCCCAACACCAAGAGGAGGACTAGCCAGCGATCCTGACCCAAGATCCAGTGACCCCTGACCTGCCTCAAGTCTCTAGCTGACGACTGCAGCCTCAAACCGGAAGGTCCCACCAACAGCGACCAGTAGCTGGTAAGACGATCCGACCACAAAAGACGGCACCCCTGTACCAAACGCCCCACGGCCGTCCCAACCGCCTGTGCCTAACCAACCCCCAACATCCCAACTTATCTCTCCAAGTGGTGGTCACACCCAGAAGATCTTCTTCCCTGAGCCTGCAGTGTGCTTACAAACCGGAGACTACCTATTGAAAGCTACAGGGCTCCCGACGCCAAAACAGCACTCTGCACAACGCCGCCCCAGTGCCGCTGAGGGTGCACCTTTTGTGCTGGCTTGAACCCCTTTTTGCCCTGAGCTTAAGTCCAGGAGCTTTGCTCCCACAACCCAGTGGTCTGCTCGTCAGCAGCCACCAACCGGAGGCCCCCTATCCCCTATTGGATAAAATTGAGCCTAAGCACTCTGCACCCGGCCTCACTGATGCCTCTGAGGGTGTAACAAGAGTGCATTCTTGACCCTGGGGGACCCCCGAGTCTAACCCCAGAATACCAACTCCCACAACAAACTACTTACCTGCTAACCGATAACACTTTCTTCCTGCATAGGATATCATAGTTTCCAAGTGTGGAGTTGGAAAACCTAACAAATCCCTCTAAAATTGTACTAAATAACAAAAACGCTTTTACTCACCTGTTGGCAGGAAATGTCCCAGTGCAGTATCCAGGTATACTGTACTGTGTAAGAAAAGGAATCTGCAAAGTAAACTGGACATTTTGCTAAAACGCCTGTACAAAGTATATGTACTGTATTTCCAAAGCATTGCATTTTCAAGAAAACTGTAATCAAAACAAAGTGCATATACAATTGCAAGCCAAACTGTGTTACAACTGCATTACTACTGTAAAGTATTTATTGTCTACATGTGGCAAGCTTCCCATGTTCTAGAAAATAAAATAACTAAAAGAATATTTTTTATTACAAAAACAATTGGTCTGAAGTTCAGTCTGAGTGTCTGAATTCATTTGCTGTCTGAGTGTGTACAACAAATGCTTAAAACTGTCCTCTGATAAAGCCTTCCTGCTCGACCACACTACCACAAATAGAAAGTGAGGTGCTATCTACTTTACCTATGCCTACCTTTTGGGTTCCACTGGACTCTGTGCACACTATACCTCGCTTTGGTGTACTATATACAAAGACAGCTTCCTACATTGGTGGATCAGCAGTGGAATATATAACTTTGCATTTGTTGGACTAACTTGGTTACTACCTGGTCACACAACAGAACTCCTAAATTGTCTTTAGAATTGTGATTTCTCCAAATTGGCATTTTTGCAGAATTACTAAACATCTTGTTAGGGCCTTGGTTAAGTCCCTTTATAATTTCAGAAAAATAAAAAGTCACTTTAGCTAGGGGAAGAGGGGTTAGGATTTTTTTTTACTATGTCTCTTAACAGAAACCCAGCTGTTAGTGAAGATAACCACAATGACAAAGAGTACTTGGTTGAGGAGCTTGACCTCACCCGTTACCTTTGCTTGTCTTTCAAGGAGCTAAGGTCCCTATGTAAAATTAAAAACATAACCATTGGGGTCCCATCCCACGAAATAAAAGTTCCAGGAGCTGTTGGCTAGGTATGCTGAGGACCACCCATCTGAAAATGGTGAAGACCAATCAGATGAGGGAAAAGATTCAGGGGATGGGAATGCAATCCAACTCCCCCACCCCCACCCCCCACACACACACATACCTCATAGGGAGAAAAGGGCCCAAAGGCCCTGACTCCAAGAGTAAACCTCTTAGTACCTAGAAGCCACACATGTGGGTCAGGTACTACTGAGGATCTTGAGAACAGCCTCAATGTAGAGGACAACCTGCTAGCCAGGTTGACTGAAAAATTGGACCTAGAGACCACACTCCTGGTTCTGGAGAGCGAAAGAGCAGAGATGGGCCTGGCATCCATCAATGGTGGCAGTAATTTACTCTCAAGATCCTAAAATCCCCAAAGGGATTTTCCATAAATATGAAGAGAGTGATGATGTCACAAAATGGTTCACAACTTTTGAGATGGTCTGTGAAATGAGAAAAGTGAATAAGTCACACTCTGGGCACTACTTTGGGAAATGTTCTCTGTTAACTACCGAGAGAGACCCCTGACCCTTTCTGAGGCAGATGCTGGGTCTTATGACCTCATGAAGAGAACTATGATTGAGGGATTTGGTCTCGCAACTGAGGAATATAGAATTAGATTCAGGGGGGGCTCACAAAACCCAAACCCAATCCTGGATTTACTTAGTTGACTTCTCTGCAAATAACTTTGAGCCTGGCTGGGTTCATTAAAAATACTTCACACCCCAGCTGCTGAAAGGGAGTAATTAGTGAGCGGAGTCTCCATCTCCTCTACACCGTGGTATGACAAAAGTCAGGCCGGACAAAAAAGGAATGTCCAGTTGCAAACCTTCTTGCATCCGGCCTGGCGTTCTCAAATATAGATTGGCAGAGGAGAAATTTGCTGAAAAATATCAAGATAACTCTGGGTTTTTCGTCTTGACCTGGCTTTCTTTTAAGCATCAAGGGAAATCTGTGCACCCTTTGCACTTCAGCGTCCCAGTTCCAATGAGCCAGTTCAGGAAAGGCCTCCTGCAGGAGCTTTAGAACAAAACTGCGGATATTGTGTCCTTCCGCTTTTTCCGCAATTCCAAGTAGGAAGATTGTTCTGTCGCTGTCTATTTTTGAAATCCTCCAGCTTCCAGAGGACGTCGGACATTCTACTTTCATTAGAGGTGGACTGCTTATCGGACTTTTCCACGCTTGCCTCTAATTGTACTATGCGCTCTTCTAATGTTGTAGTACGTTAATTAATTTCCGTGCAGGCTTTGCTAACTTTCCGGACTGCACCCTGAAGTTTCCTGGTTGCCAAATGAGTCCTCTTATGTTCTTGGCAGGCCTCGGTCTGTATTTGTTTCAGTGTAGCATAGATTAGTTCCATTGAAGGTTGTAGCGCCTGAGCTCCTGTAGCGCTGTTTGCACCACCTTGACTCTCCGAGTCTTGGATTCTAGATTCATTCTCTAGTGCTCATTTAAGCTGCGAGGTAGAATAGGCCCATTTGAGCTGGCTTGACTGGCTGTCATCTGGCGTGAAGCCCTTGTCCTTGTCCGATCCCCTAGTACTCTTCTTCTTGCTGCGAAAGGGGATGTACTTCTTGGTGTCAGGTTTCGTGACAGGGCTGCCACTGTCTTCTGTTGAGTTCCATCAGCGCTATCTTTCCAACTACAGGGATGCCGTCATCCTGATCAGACAAACCGTACATTCCCTTTGTCACCGGTGTACATAGAGGATCCCCTGCAGCTAGCAAGATGCTGCAAGATGCTGTTATTATTTAATCCTTTTTGCGGCATGCAATCCTCTGGTAGCACCTTCTTGTTGCATCCCTGTTGCACATTTTCTGACCCCTTGCAGAAAATGATGGCTAGCCCCGCCGCCAATCCATTTATCTCATGTGCACCTGGGTCAGTCTTACCTGTACTCACAGGAATGTTATCAGCCTATTTTCAGACACTTAGTCCAAAGTAGTTTTATTTTTAGAATTGTCCTTATGCATTTTTAGGTTTATATTACTTGTACTTTTGGGTAAATTGTTTTCTACTTGCGGTGTTGAAGGCCCTCTGCCCGCAAACATTACTGGCACAGTTGGCGCCTAAGATCGTGCGCCTCTTTCTGTCTTCTGTTCTCCAGCTCCATTCGCCTCTGGTTTCTCTTTTGGCGATCCATCCTTGCCCAGGCCAGGCTGTGGAGTGTCCACGCTGAGATTCAGGATTTTCCCTTCTGCAGCGTGTCGATTCACTGATGCAGTCTTGGCCCCTCGGTCACGTTCGAGTCTTTGCCCGGGGGCTTTCCCTTTGGAGGCCCCACACGTCTGACCGCTGCCGCCACAGAGGGAAAGGCTCTCGGAGCCCGCGTTGCCAGGATCACAGCCTCCTTGAAGAACCCCATCCTCTTCAGCCCAGGTTTTGCTGACTTAAGCTAGGTGAGTTTTGCAATCATGTCCGGTAGTTTACTGCAGTGCTAGGCAGCCATCCTGTGGCCGTGGTAGAGGAGGCAGCTTTCCACAACGCTCATGCAGCCGCCATCTTGCCCCAGCAGAAAAAAAGTGTCCTCACGCAGCCGCCATCTTGCCCCATCAAAAAAAAGGGACTTTGTAGACTTCTCAGTTAAAACACTAGATGGTTGGTTAGCTGGACACAATGTGCATGATTTCAATGGACTTTAGAATTTGTTTATGAAAGAACATATTTTAAGTAATTGCACTAATGAAAAGTTGCATCAGCATTTGGTAGACCTAGGCCTAATTTCTCTCCTAGAATTAGGAAGAAGGAAGAAGGCAGTACATTGGGCCATGACAAGGGTGACAAAAAGAACCACTGGGGGTGACCAAAAGAAGGGGGGCTACAAAACCTCCCCAGGCGAAAGGTGGTGAGAATCCCCAAGATAAAAAGCCTGAGTCTTCAAAAGGGCCACTAAAACCTGCACAACGGGGTGGCTCCCAAAACTCTTCACAATCTATTAATAAGTACAGGGTAAAGAACTTTGATCCTGCAATCGCCTGGTGTAACATCTGTAGAAAGTTAGGACACTTAGCTGGAAATGCTACTTGTCCTAACAAGAAGCCCCCTAGTCCTAGTACAGCTACTCCTGGTGTAGCCAATCCCCAGATAGGATGAACAGTGTGTCAAGAGCAAATCGGGTTGCACACTGAAGCAGTCCTAGTTTCAGAAGGGAAGTTAAGTTTACCACTGTAGCTGTGTGGCCACCCAACGCAAATAAATATTTGCAATACAATTGGATTAGATAGAATCTCTGAAGGATACAGGTGCATGTGTCACTATGGTGAGAGATACACTGGTTTCCGCTGAGCAATACCTGATTGGAAGAACTTACCCACTCACCAATGCTGATGTTGACAGTGTTACCACTAACCATGCAATGGCTATGGTGACATTAGACTGGGGCGTGGGAGGGGGGCTTTACTGGCCTGAAGCAGGTAGTGGTCTCTCCAAAACATCCAACTGCATGTCTGCTTTGCAATGACCTAAAAACCTCAGCGTGGGCTGAGGTAGAATTGAAAACCCAAGCAGCAATGCTGGACATCTCTGAGATGGTGTGTGTAAAAACAAGAGCACAGAGCAGAAAACAGGGTGTAAAAGAAGTGTTGGAGCCTGGAAGTATGGCCCAACCTTCAAAGAGAAAAGGTAAGAAGACTGGGAAACCAGTTTCTGTACAGCGAAAGGATCTTGCCCCTCTTCTTAGGGAGAGGACTTGGACACCCCGGAGGGAACTGAGCCAATGGAGCTTGATCCTTACCAGGTTGAACTCTTAGGCCCAGGGGGACCCTCAAGGGAAGATCTGTGCCTTGGACAGCAGGATTGTCCTACTCTTGAAATCCTGAGGCAGCAAGCTGCTGCACTGGAACAGGGAGATGTCAGTCGTACCGACAGAGGTTATTGGGAAGAGGGAGTACTGTACACTAAGGCCAGAGACCCCATCCCTAGAGCCACTAGGAGAGTGGTAGTGCCTCAGAAGTACAGGCAGTTCCTCCTAACTATATCTCATTACATCCTCCTAGCTGGCATCTGGGCCAAACCGAAACCTGGGAAGGGCTGGTTAGCCACTTTTACTGGTCCCAGATGTCTCAGAAAGTAAAGGAGTGTGTCAGCTCCTGAGTCACCTGTCAAGCCAGTGGCAAAACAGGTGGACTCCCAAAGGCCCGCTTGATACCACTACCAGTGGTTGGGGGTTCCCTTTGGAAGGGTAGGTGTGGACATAGTGGGTCCACTTGAACGTCCCTCGGTATCAGGAATCACATTTATACTAGTGGTAGTGGACCATGCCACTAGGTATCCTGAGGCAATTCCTCTTAGGTCTACTACAGCTCCTGCAGTAGCTAAGGACCTCATTGGTGCCTTCACCAGGGTAGGGTTTTCTTTTCCTAAGGAGGTGGTTTCAGACAGAGGTCCCAACTTCATGTTTGCTTACCTCAAACACATGTGCAAAGAGTGTGCAGTGCAGTACAAAGTTACTACACCCTATCACCCACAAACCAATGGCTGTGTGAAGAGATTCAACAAGACATTGAAAGGCATGATTATAGGCTCCTTAAAAAACTCAAAAGTAGATGGGACGTCGTCTTACCATGCTTGCTTTTCACTTGCAGAGAGGTGCCTCAGAAGTAAGTAGGGTTTTCCCCCTTCAAGCTTCTGTTTGGCCATCCTGTGAGGGGACCACTCTGCCTTGTAAAAGAGGGTTGGGAGAAACCTCTCCAAGAACCCAAACAAGATATTGTGGACTATGTGCTTGGCCTAAGGTCCAGACTCGCTGAGTACATGGAAAAAGCATCCAAGAATCTTAAGGTCAGCCAGTTGCTTCAAAAGCACTGGTATGACCAACAAGCTGCACTGGTAGAATTTCAACCAGGGCGAAAGGTGTGAGTTTTGGAGCCAGTTGCACCAGAGGCTCTCCAGGACAGATGGAGTGGCCCTTATCCCATCTTAGAAAAGAAAAGTGAGGTCACCTACTTGATTGACCTAGGCACTAGCAGGACACCCAAAAGGGTGATCCATGTGAACCTCCTTAAGCATTTCCATGATAGGGCTGACATCACCATGCTGATGGTGACTAATGAGGATTAGGCGACAGAGAGTGAACCTCTCCCTGACCTCCTTTCATCTAGCCCCAAAGATGGGTCAGTGCATGGAGTTGTCTTTTCAGACACCCTCACTGCCCAACAGCAGGCTGGTGGCAAGCACGTCTTGCAGCAGTATGCAAAGCTCTTTTCCTTGACGCCTGGTCAGACAAACTGGTGTACCCATGATGTGGACACTGGTGACAGTTCACCTGCCAAGACAGATTCTCATCCTATCCCAAGAGCCGATGAGTTGATCGACAAATTGGGTGCAGCCAAATTTCTAAGTACCTTTGACTTGACAGCTGGGTACTGGCAAATTGGCATGGCACCAGGAGCAAACGAAAAGATAGCATTCTCCACACCTGATGGGCATTATCAGTTTACTGTTATGCCCTTTAGTTTAAAGAATGCCCCTGTCGCCTTCCAAAGGTTGGTGAATCAAGTCCTTGCTGGTTTGGAATCCTTTAGTTCAGCTTATCTAGATGGTATTGCTGTCTTTATCTCCATCTGGCAGGATCACCTGACCCACCTAGGGAAGGTTTTGAAAACAATATAGGCCTTACTATCAAGGCATCCAAATGCAAAGTAGGGCAGGGAACTGTGGTATACGTGGGCTACCTTGTTGGTGGAGGCCAAGTGCAACTCTTACAGCCCAAGATCCAGGCTATCCTGGACAGGGCAGCTCCAGCAACCCAGACCCAAGTCAGGGCATTCCTTGGCTTGACTGGGTACTACAAGAGGTTTGTGAAGGGATATGGGTCCATTGTGGCTCCCCTCACAGAACGTACCCCCAAGAAGATGCCCAAAAAGGTAAACTGGACAGATAGCTGTCAAAAGACTTTTGACACCCTGAAAGAGGCAATGCGCTCAGCACCAATTCTAAAAGCTCCAGACTATGCCAAGCAGTTCATTGTACAGACTGATGCCTCTGAGCTAGGGATAGGAGCGGTCCTATCCCAGACCAATGATGAAGGTCAAGACCAATAGTTTGCTTTTTATAAACAGAAGGCTTCTCCCCAGGGAGCAGCGTTTTAGTGCCATTGAGAGGGCAGCCTATTCTGTTATTTGGTCCCTAAAGAAGATGAGACCATACTTGTTTGGTACTCACTTCCTAGTTCAAACTGATCACAGACTTTCAGATGGTTAATGCAGATGATGGGTGACAATCCGAAACTGTTGAAGTGGTCCATCTCTCTACAGGGAATAGACATTGTAGTGGAACACAGCCCTGGGACTGCCCATGCCAATGCAGATGGACTTTCCAGGTTCTTCTACTTAGAAAAGGAAGACTCTGTAGGGAAAGGTTAGTCTCATCTTCTTTATTTGGGGGGGGGGGGGGGGGGGGGGGTGAGAAAGTGCCCTCTTTCTGCATGGTTGCCCCCCTTTTGCTGAACTGCTGATGTGCTTTGACTGAATGTGCCCTGGGCTCCTGCCAGTCATGTACCCTGGGCATATGTTCTTTCCCTAAAACTGCATTGAAAACAAAACCCAATTGGCATCTCTGCCACAGGTCAGTCCCTGGTAAATGGTGCTACAGGTACCCATTACTCTGTGACCAGCGAAGACCTCTAAGGGCTGCAGCACTTATTGTGCCTCCCTTAGAGACCCTGTACCATTACACTCCACACTACCTTTGCAGGCTGCATGTTTTGGTGCAGAACAAAGTGAAGAGTCGACATGGCACAGGGGTGTGCCATGCCTCAACCCACTGCCTAGGCATAGATCAGTCACCCCTGTAGCTGGGTGCACTATACCAGTGCTGAGGGTACAGGTGCATGAGCCCTATACCCCTAAGGTGTCCAAGTCCATTCTTAGACATTGTAAGTGCAGTGCTGCCATTAAGAGTATATGGTATCAAACTTCTCAGCACATTAAACCTCATCTGATGCCGGTGTGGGATTTAATGAAAAATGCACACAGAGGGCATCTTAGAGATGCCCCCTGAAAACCAACCTACCTCTAGTGCCCAGGCTGAGTGGCTGCTTTCAACTACCACCACCAGCCATGTTTCTGGATCCCTGGGTCGAGAGCCTTCTGCTCTCTGGGGCCTGAAACAATGCACATCCTGGGACGAGGTGCCAAGCCTCCTCCCCCAGGATGGGGAGGGTCCATGAAGGGGAAACTTCAAAGGCTTGCCGCCTTTGTGAGCTTCCCAAGGCCACTTGCTGCTTTCAGCAACTGGTCTTCACTGGTTCTGACCCCCACTCTGTGCGGGAGAACTGGTGGGAAAAACAAGTGAGGAAGAGAGGTGTGCCTACCTCTGCCAACTCCACCCCTCAGGTGGGGGAGGCGAGGTGAAGCACAACTCTCAGTCCCCGCCATCTTGCAGATGAGGAGTCCCAGCCAACCATGGAAAGGCTATGCCCCCCTCCCAATGGAGGTTGGGATAATAAGGGGTGTACCCACCCCAGGGAAGGGGCCCATTGATCCCAACCTTTAACCTACATGTAACACCTCTAAATCTAGTATTTAGGGGCACCTCTGAACCTTGCTTCCTCAGACAAGAAACCAGAAGAAGAAAAGAAGAAGGACCAAACAGTGGTGCCGAAGCTAACAGGAGGTTGCCCACTGACTTGGCCACAGCCCTACTGGCCTGTACCCACCTCAAACCTTCTCCAGTGAAATCCCGGTGTGTCCTTCAGCCAGCAACCTCGAGAAACCCGGAGAACCTGCCTGCCTTCCATCCCAAAGACTCTGTCTCCCGTGAAAACCAGATTTGTTCAGCAAAAGACTCCAGTTCCACAAGGATCCGCGGGTCTGCACCTGGGAGCCAGGGCCCGAGTTTCCTAACACCAAGAGGAGGTCTCACCGGTGATCCTGACCAGAGATCCAGTGACCCCTGACCTGCTTCAATTCTCCAGCCGACGCATGCAGCCTCAAACAGAACAGGAAGGTTTCCCCAGCTGCGACCAGGAGGTTGTAAGAACATCCAAGCCTAAAAGGCACCCCTGCACCCGACGCCCCACTGCCTTGGGTGACCCAACCGATGGTGCCTAACCAACCCCCAACATCCCAACTTACCTCTCCAAGTGGTGGTCGCACCCAGAAGACCTTCGTCCCGAGCCTGCAGTGTGGTTGCAAACGGGAGACTCCCCATTGAAAGCTACCAGGCTCCCGTCGCCAAAACAGCACTCTGCACCCGGCCACCCCAGTGTCACTGAGGGTGCACCTTTTGTGCTGGCTTGAACCCCCATTTGCCCTGAGCTTAGGTCCAGGAGTTTTTCTCCCTCGGCCCAGGAGCCTGCTCGTCAGCAGCCATCAACCGAAGGCTCCCTATCCCCCATTGGATAACATTAGGCCTCAGCACTCTGCACCCGGCCTCACTGATGCCGCTGAGGGTGTAACAAGAGTGCATTCTTGACCCTGGGGGACCCCCGAGTCTAACTCCGGAATACCAACTCCCACAACAAAGTACTTACCTCCTAACCGATAACTCTATCTTCCTCCATAGGATAACATTGACTGTTTTTTTTTTTTTCACAACCAATTTTTATTGAGCAAAAGAGTATCAAGAATGTGGTATCTTCATACACCAAGATCCCCACAACAGTATCAATGTAATGGTGACATACATAGTAGTCCATGAAGCAAGTGTCAATAAAGCCCAGCTTTAAAAATGCCCTAAAACCCATCCCAACCCCAACTACACCCCCACCCGTACCCAACCCCCCCCCCCCCGCCACACATGTACAGAAGCAACACAAAGACGATACACATAGAAGAAGCAGGTATAATGCAACCAGGGTTTTGCCATTCGGGCCAGAAGAGTCACTGCGATCAAATGTCCTCCTCCTGCTCCGCCGGGGGTTCCAAGGACAGGCCACGGTAGTCGGCCCACCGCTTCCAGATCTTGAAGTGTTTGCGTGGGCAGCCCCGCGCCTCAAAGACCGGTTTTTCAAGACCCATAAAGTAGTCCAGCCCAGCCTTCCACGCAGACAGGGGGGGGGCCCTCACAGATTTCCAGGCCCGAGCCAAGTCACGCTTAGCAACCACCAGGCCCAGGAGCAACAGATGACGCTTATATATGTTGCCCCCAACCCCTTCCATAATGTGCAGCAGGCCTAGCCGGTGGGTTCGAGGAAGATCCCAGCCCAGGACCTCAGCCAGGCAACTCCATACGCCCCTCCAGAATCCAGCCAGGCGACCACACGACCACACCGTATGCAGCAGGGAGCCAGGCACTTCCCCACAGCGCAGGCACTCCGATGACGCAATCAAACCAGCCTTCCATAGACGTTCACGTGTATAATAGGCACGATGCAGGTATTTGAATTGTATCAGGCGGAGCCGAACCGCAATAGCGGTGCCGCGCGGGGACTCCAGCGCCTCCCTCCAATCGTCCTCATCCAAGGCGCCCACGTCGACCTCCCACGCCTCCCGAAGGGAGCTGAGAGTGGATGAGCAGTGAGTAACAAGTGACTGATAGATCCTAGAGACCTTCTTGTCTCCCAAGTCTCCCATAAACACTTTAGCCTCAATCGGACTGAACTCCGGCAGGGAGTCGAGGCCGGCAATGCTCGGGGCGAGGGCATGCCTCAGCTGTAGGTAACGGAAGAACTGGGACTGAGGCATCTGGAACTCCACACGGAGTTCCTCAAAGGACTTGAGGGTGGCGCCCGACACGACCTGGCCCAGTTGTGTAATTCCAATAGCCTCCCAACCCTCGAACCCGGCCAGGGCCGCCAGTTCCGGGAGCAAACCGTTGTGCCACAGCGGCGTTTCAGCCGTTAATTTGCCCCACCAACCCATGCGGCGCAGAGACTGCCGCCACACTGCAAAGACCACTTTAGTTACCGACGGCAACCCACGGCGTATACGGGCCGAATAAAGAATGGTGTGGAGCGTACGATCTCCCATGAGATGTCTCTCCAGGGCATAGGCCGGGTCACTCCTATCCCCGTACCACCAGTCATTGAGGACAAGTAGATGTGACGCCTGGTAGTAGGAGAGGAGGTCGGATGTGGCCAAGCCACCACAGTATGTGGACAGAAAGCACGTCCTCAGGGCCACCCTGGCTGCACCGCCATCCCACAGGAAGCGGCTCAGCACAGAGTTCACCTGGCGGAACCACTCCATGCCAATAGGGTGCGGAAAGTGTTGGAGTTGGTACAACAGCCTCGGCAGCGCCACCATCTTAAAGATGGCCGACCTCCCAAAGATTGTAAGGGGCATCCTGGACCATGTTTTGACATCAGCCTGGACCCGTTCCCACACCGGCAAGACACTGCGTGTCCAGGCCACGGCTCGCGAAGTCGGGAGGAAGACACCTAGATATTTCAGGCCGTCCGTCGCCACGCGCAGGTCGGCGGCCCAAGGGTCGGCAACCACTCCGCCATGTAAAATCCACAGGGTCGATTTAGACAGATTAAGGTGGAGCCCTGAGACTTCGCCAAACCCCCGTATGATCTCCAAAACTCGAGGGCCCGAGCGCCGCAGGTCGGTAAGGAACAGGAGGACGTCGTCTGCGTAAAGTGCAATCCTATCTGTTAGGGTATCGTTCCAGACAAAGCCACGTAGATGGGCATCCATTCGTATCCGCGACGCCAGGGGCTCCATGGCCAGGGCAAACAGATAGGGGGACAGCGGGCAACCCTGCCGAGTACCACGTCCGATTTGGAAGCGCCCTGAGACCGCACCGGCTACACGGACCGACGCCGTAACATTGGTGTATAGGAGACGGATATAGGACAGGAAGACAGGCCCTAGATTGAGGCGGGCCAACAAGGTGAACAAGTACGCCCAACTCACTGAATCAAAGGCCCGGTCCATGTCCGCAAGGAGGAGTGCGGCCTGTTCATCCCTAGCACCCATGGCGTCGATCGCTGCCTGCGCCCGCCGGATATTATGCCGGGTGGCTCTGTGCGGCATGAACCCGGCCTGGTCAGGGTGGACCAGGTCGGCGATGTGGGGCAGAAGGCGGTTCGCCAGGGCTTTCGCCAAAATCTTGGCCTCGATGTTGAGGAGGGAGATCGGCCTGTAAGAGTCGTGCCGGTCCGGCGCCCTGCCTGGCTTCAAAAAGACCACAATCTCAGCATGGCGCCAGTCAGGTGGCAGCTCGCCTCTAGTCCGCGCTGCCTCCAGGGCGTTGCGAAAGTGGGGTCCCAGCTGGACATGGAACTTTTTATAGAATTCGGCAGGATAACCGCTCGGGCCGGGCGCCTTCCCACTATTCAATTGGCCAAGGGCCTCCCCAACTTCCTCGGACGTAAGTGGGGCCTCCAAGGCCATTCTAGTCTCCTCCGGGACTGCCTGCGGGAGTAGGTCGTCCAAGTAGGAGGCAATCTCGCCCTCCACCAAGGGGTCACGAGGAGCGTATTGTGCCTCGTAGTAGCGGGCAAAGCTAGCCGCCAACCGACCCGGGTCGGTCATAACCGAGCCGTCCTCCGCCGTAAGGCCGGGTAGCTCAAGGGGCTGGAAAGTCGCCTGGCAAAGCCTATGTAACATGGTGCAGGACTTATCGCCCCACTGATACACCCTGCTGCGCGTGGCGAGCCACGCCTGTCGGGCCTCCTCGTACAGGACCGAGGAATATGTCTGCTGGGCCTGCAGAAGCTGTCGCACGACGCCCTCGTCACCCCCGAGTCGACCACGCTGCTCCAGCTCCTCCACGCGGGCCGCGGCAGTCACAATGGCCTCCCGACGCTCCCGCCGAGCGGCCGCACACCAAGCTATATCAATGCCCCGGATCGTAGGCTTCAGCGCCTCCCACACAACAATGGCATCGACACCCCCCACCAAGTTCTCGCGCCAGAAGTGATCGATCTCTTCGCGTAAATGCGCCACGTACTCCGGCCGCTGCAGCTGCCAGGCGGACATACGCCAGCGAAAGGGTTGCCGTTTAGAGGGGAGGGTCACGGTGGCTAGGACAGGGGAATGATCCGACAGGCCCCTAGGGAGTATCGTGGCGTCCCTGACGCGGCTCAGACAGGCACCCGGTACAAACAGATAGTCGAGTCTCGAGAAGGACCCATGCACCGCCGATACATACGTGAAGGCCTGCACTGCGGGATGAAAATGCCGCCACACATCAATCCAGCCCAGACTACGCACAGTCGCACACAATCGGGTGGGGGCAGCCGCGGGGGGGGTCAGACACTACATGCGCTCGCCTCAGGCGGTCCAGGCCCACATCCATGACCTCATTCCAATCACCCCCCACCACGGTCAGGGCCTCGGGGATTTCGTCCCACAACGCAAACAGCCGCTCAGACAATGCCCATTGCAGGGGGGGAGGGGCGTAAACACTACCAAAGACCACCGGCTCGGAACCCAGTAGGCCTTTAACAAAGACAAACCTGCCCTGAGGATCAATCCATTGCTTCTCATGGACATAGGCCACTCTACGATGTATCAATATGGCCACCCCCCGTGATCCCCTCGTAAAGCCAGCATGATAGACCTGTTGATAACCGAACCTCTGAAGGCTAAGGGCCTTGGAGCCCAGCATGTGAGTTTCCTGGAGCATGAGTACATCCACCATCTCCCTCTTCCCCCACCGCAGCACAGCCCCACGCTTGATCTTATCCAGGATACCCCGCACATTCCATGTCACCACCCGCAGGGTCTTTGAAGGAGACATAAGCGCAGTATCAGCCATTGTCAACATACAGTCCAGAATCTGGCCCTCCCTCCCACCCTGGTGCAACCCGCAAATCGACAAGAATCAAAGCCTCAGACATGTGTGTACCCACCCCCCCAGCCCGCAAACTCAGCGCCCCCTTCCCAACCCAGAACCCCCCCAACAAGTGCAACACCAAAACTCCCCCCCACTCCCCACACCCACCACCCCAATACCTCAGAAAACATTGAAGTATCTGTCGCGGCATGGAGAGACCCGGGTCCAAAACAGAGGACCCAGGGCCCGCCATACCAATGGATCCCCACAACCCCACAATGACACACACACACCACCCCCCCAACAACACTCACATCCGTGAGGGTCTGAGGCCCACAAATGGTACCCTCCGAGCCCCACTGCGTCCCCATGGCAATAACTGAAGTCTTCACATGGGAACCGACTGGCACATCAGGGACAGAATGAAACAGTCTCACCAGCCAAAGCAGAGCAGTTCAGTATGCAGCATACAAAGTGCGTGTAGGCCCAGCAGTGTTCAGCTGCCCGCATCGGAGTGTTCCGAGTCCCTGGCACCACCCGATTGCGATGCACAGGCGGAGGCCGATCTTTTCTTGGAGAAAGACCTCCGATGGCGGCCCTTCCTGTTCGGGCGATCCGTCCGCTCCGGCGACGATCCCTGAGACCTGCCCGGGTCCAGCCCCGGCTGGGCATGGGGCCGGAGTCGCACCGCCTCATCGGTCCAGCGGAACACCTCCTCCGGCGAATCGAAAAAATGGGTCCGAGACTGGTATATTACTCGCAGGCGAGCCGGATACAGGAGCAAGTATTGGAGCTTGAGGCCCCTAAGCTTAGCCTTAGCGTCCATGAAGGATTGCCTCTGTTGCTGCACCATCTTCGTGTAGTCCGGGAAAATCATGATAGTATGATTCTCGAAGGCGAGTGAGCCCTTGTTCCTTGCCTCCCGCAGGATAACATCCCGGTCATGATAGTTCAGCAGGCGAGCGATAACTGGCCGTGGGCGCTCACCCTCCGGCGGCCGCTGGGTCAGAGCCCTGTGGGCCCTCTCAATCACGAAGCACGTAGACAGTGCCCCTTCGGGGAGCCAGCTCTCCAGCCACCCGGTTAGGAACCGCTCCATGTTGTCCTTCTCGCACCGCTCTGGAAAGCCAATGAAGCGGAGGTTGTTGCGCCGCGCGCGCCCTTCTGCATCTTCCACGCGGGCCGCCAGTGTCTTTTGGACGCTCTCCACCTCCGCCAGTCGCTTCTTTAGGCCACTAATGTCCGCCTCAGTCTCCGTGATACGGGTTTCAGCCCCAGCGATCCGCTCCACCGCGTTGCGGAGGTCTTGGCGCAGGAGCGTGACATCCGCCCCAACTGCTCCAATCTTGGCATCGAGCATGTCTCGGGATTGGGTGATGGCCGCCAGTATAGCTGCATTGTCCGGCCCGGGGCCACCGCCGCCACCGGCCGCCCCGGCGCCACCACTCGGCCCGGTGAATTTATCGATGGGGCCATGTTTAGGCGGGCCACCTCCTCTGTCCCTGGTCATGGCAAGCGCTGGGCAGGGCGGACACCACCCTCGAACCTTCGGGCACTGTCACAAGTCCTGAGCGGGACGGCCCAGATGAGGCCCCAGAGAGGGATGCGGGCCGGCCGCCGTGATCGGGTGTCGCGAAAATCGAGGTCCCGGCGTCACCCCGGCAGGACAGGCTGCACCCGCACTCGTCCCCACAAGCAGCCGTCCAAGGTACAACAGGAAGAATCTGGGGGTCCGTGGTCTGTGGGCAGCTGTATCCAGCGGGCCGGGCCAGGAGAGGCAGATCGGATGCCACTACCGTCCACCAGTCCGTCACCGGCCGCTTCGGGGCACAAGGAACCCCGTCTCCAGACTGTCGCGGGGCCACGCCTCACCGCCACCGCTCGTTGGTCATTCAGGGGGTGAGCCGATGGGTAGGAGCTGTTGGCACCGTCCCGATCTCCAGGCGATCGCGGCCGAAGAAATGAGCCAAGGGCGGCGTAGCGGATGCCACCCGCACCCGCCAGGTCGCAACTGCCACCAGGCGTCGCGAAACTCGAGGACCCCGGTCTCCGGCCGGCCACCAGGCCGCAGTCCGCCGCCGCCTCCCTCCGATCGCAGGAAGGGAAGAATTGCAGGATCAACACACCAAAGCAGACAGGAGACTTCACTAGATCGAAAGCAATCACTGGGCGCCAACAGTGGGCTCGGGGGTCAGGATAAATGATCGAATTAAGTCCGGGCCGGCGGGAGCTCTACAAGGCTGCGACCGCCATCTTCGCCCGCCAAGCCACGCCCCCAACATTGACTGTTTTCTATGAAAAGTTTTTGTGTGGAGTTGAACAACCTAAGAAATCCATTAAAAATTATATTAAATAACAAAAACCCTTTTACTAACCTGTTTACAGGAAATGTCCCAGTGCAGTATCCAGGTATACTGTACTGTGTAAGAAAAGTAATCTGCTTATCATTTTGCTAAAAAGCCTATACAAAGTATATGTACTGTATTTCCAAAGCATTGCATTTTCAGTACTAATTAAACTGAAATCAAAACAAAGTGCGTATACAGTTGCAAACCAAACTGTGTTACGACTGCATTACTACCGTTTTACCTGTGCCAGACTTGCATGGTTGTATAAAATAAAATAACTAACATAACATTTTTTTTATATAAAAACAATTGGTCTGAAGTTCAGTTTTTGAGTATGTGAATTCATTTGCTGACTGAGAGTGTAAAACAAATGCTTGACACTGTCCTCTGATAAAGCCTTACTGCTCGACCGCACTACCACAAATACAGAGCGAGGTGTTATCTACTTTACCTCTGCCTACCTTTTGGGTTTCACTGGACTCTGTGCACACTATACCTCACTTTGGTATAATATATACCGAGCCAGCTTCTTACAAAGGGTCAGTGGAGAAAAGCGCAGTTGTAGAACATGTTCTGCGTGCATTCATGGCAGTTTATTAAATCATTGATCATAAAGTATGATTTGCCAGTGTTCTGTTATTCTAGGTTGTTAACAGATATATGTTATATCCTTGAATTGTATGCAAAGGGAATAATACCACTCTACCCGGATGTGGCTTCATACACACCCAAATCTTCTTAAATATTATTGATTTGGTTCTTTCATATAGTCACACGTTTATAGTCTGAATGAAGTATTTCTCTATATCTCTTGTCATGCTCTGGGGAACCAAGTGAAAGGAGATGAGCTGAATAGAGGTTCAGGGTGGGACGTAGGCGTCAACAGCCTAGACTGGCCCATTGCCTTTCTGTATATTGCAATCTGCCTGCCTACATAATGACAATGGGTGGGGTGGGGCTGCTCTTGTGTTCCAAGTATGAGTGTGAGGCAGCCCCATCAGGGAGCCTAGGCCTCTAGCAGGGGAACAGCTCTGCTCCCTGCAGGACCCAGAATTACGATTAAAAGGCATCTGTAAAAGGGATCCTTATGGACTACGGATGTGAGGTCCAAATAACAGACGGTCCGTGAAATTTACGGACGGTTGGTCACCCTAGTAGTTGGCCACCAAGGACCCTCAGGAGTAAAGTGGACGTCATTCCCCAACCAGTAGTGCAACAGGAGGCACGTTTGAAAAGTGGTGGAAAAAGGGGGCTTGGACTCTGAAGACACCTAAGCAATTGCGCTGTGTGGGACTTACTGGAGGTAACAGGAGGGGTTGTTGGCTCCCAAGGGTGTCCTTAGCCAACTACCCCTCTTGTTACCTTCAGTATGTCCCACACTGTAGGATTCCTGAGAGGTCTTAGTTGCCTGCCCACTTTCTCTACCATTCTGCAGACACACCTCCTGGCACACCACTAGTTGGGAGACTAAATCCCCTTCGCTACTGAGGGTCCTTCGGGGCAAACAACCGCTCCTGTTACCTCCAGTAACTCACACACAGTATTGCTAAGAGGTCTTTGGAGGCCTCACCCCCTTTCTCACCCACTCTGCAAACAAAATTGCTACTTTAAAAAAAAAATAGAAATTCTCTGAAAATACCAAAGGTTACAGGGACATTATTTTTAGGCTCTGGTTTCACTCATACAAAACCAGCAGTTATAGTTAGCTGAGCTAACTGTAACTCGTGCCATCACAATGCACTTCTTATGACCTCACATATTACATCACTCATGACATGGTCAGTGTCATCACTGATGACATCTGAATTGACATCACTGTTGACATCATCCACAAAATCACTAACACACCCACTCACACCCCAGAGAACCTTTCTTACACCCACGCTACACAACCATTCACAAACCCATAACGGTACTTACACACCCACCCACTAGTTCATAGATCTACACACTCATCCACTCACTCCCCCATACAGCCTCTTATACATCCATTCACTCCCTAATACGGGCACTGACTATCCACTCATACAGCTATACATCCATTCATACACAGAGTCAGTCACCCTTAGAGCTACTCACACACCTACTCCCTCACTGATACAGTCAATTACAAAGCCACTTATTCACCCATACAGTTACACACCCACCCACTTACATACTCCTACAGATACTAACACATTTTCCCTCACCTATAAAGTCACTGACACAAGCACAAATTCACCCATACAGCCACTCTCATATACACTCACCCAGTCGCTCTTATACCCCATCACTCACCTATACTGCCTTTCACATCCTCAGTTACTCACCCATATACCAGTGACACATCTACTCACCCACACAGCCATTCATACACTCACACATACAGCCCCTCACACACACACACACTCATTAACCAATACAGCCACTGACTCACCCATCCATATAAGCAGTCACACACCCCTTCACCCACCCACACAGTCGACCATACAGGTATTCAGACAACCAATCACCCATACAACCACTCACCTACTCACTCATACAGCCACTTAGACACCAACTGCCAGACTTCTACAAACATTCACACAACCAGTCATTCACCCATACATTCACTGAGACACCTAATCACTCACTTCTATAGTCAGTCATGCACCCACTGAATCATCCATACAGGCACTCATATACGCTCTGATTCACCAATACGCCTTGGTAAATATACTTAACACTCAAACTTTTCTAAAACACTCAGTCACTGGATGATGTCATCTGTGATGTCACTGACCATGTCATGAGTGATGTAATATGTGAAGTCATAAGCAGTGCATTGTGGGGTTGCAAGTTATAGTTAGCTGAGCTAACTATAGCTGCTAAATTTCACTGGTTTTGTACGAGTGAAACCTTAGCCTAACTATAATGTCCCTGTAAACCTTGTTTACGTGTGTATATATGTGTGTATCTATATATATATATATATAGCAAATCCAAAGTTTTCCCTGCGCGGATGCAGCTCGTCTTAGCTCGCACCAGGAACACAATGCACGGACCAGTTTCTGCTGTGCTCAAAATTTAAAAAACAGACTCAATTAGTATCATCGTCTAATACAAAGCGAATATATATATATATATATATATATATATATATATATATATATATATATATATATATATATATATATATATATATATATATATATATATATAATCATCCCACGGCGTTCACCTCCCGAACCACCATGCAGCAGCACACAGATTTCTTGGCCGCCAGGTATCGTAAAGTTCAATTTTATAAGGTGATAACCAACGTTCTTCTTGGCACAAAAACAATAAAAATATTATGAAATGACAACACTTTTCGGCTGATGCCTTCAACTGGGTCTTACAGACTCTGCAGTGTATCATCTTTTAATCGTAGTCCTTCTTTCACCTCAATGACCCTCAGAAGCTAGAACAACATTTTTATTATTCTTACTCTTGGATGTTCCGTCCTCCATGTTGTGTTTTTTTGCAACCAAATCCAAGTTCCAACATTAATGAAGGCAAATCGGTCCAGACAAAATGACAGAGAATGTATGGCACCTTATGTTATACAATCACTTTAAATTCTTAAATGTTATACACTGAAGTATATATTTTATTTTACACAACCCCATTTTTAGTATTCACATTATAAATTCCTATGTTCCTCAAGATATTTTAATCCTAACCACTATTGCACACAGGGCTGTTATGCATTGCATGCTGTCTGGTTCAAGTAAATAAAATGTATAATGTTCCTAAAGTGTCCAGTGGAATTTGTAAACAACCTTCACAATTCCTAAGTTTTACTAGAAATGCATTTTTTCATTTTTATAAACATTTTCCGGGTATCCATATTTTATGATACCTATGTCTCTGAGAACATTTATTATAATATTTTAATGTACACTGAACTACCTTATAATGCATACCACATAATTGAATTACCTAAAGTGCATAATGTTTATAAAGTGCATGATATTCATAAAGTGCATTATGTTAACTGTGTGCAAATTTCTTCCTCCCTAGGACATTTGTTATAAACTCATACAACATATTAAGCCACTATAAAATGCATACTGCATAACTAGGCTATCTAAAATGCGTAAAATGCATAAAGTGCATGGTGCAAACACGATCAATCCCCACAATTTTCAGTTTCTACCAAGAATCATGCAACCTTTTTCTCTTCGTTTACATGTAAAACAATAATATTCATTAAGTGCAAGATGCTTAATTGAGTATTTGCCCATAAATGTACTAAGTGCATAATAAGGCACCAATCCTCAGCAAGTAACATAATTTCAAAAGGAACATAGTGCTATAATGCACAATCCCAACTGTATATAAAGTGCACAGTATCCATGTGAATGAATAGTAGCAACGTCAATTTTTCTTCAAGTATCTTTTAGAACTCATGGCGCACCTCAGAGCATTATTAAGCATTATTAAAATGTACAGTGTATAAATATGAAGAATTAAAGCGTAGTAAAAAATCTATCTAAGGCGAGATCCAGATGCACTAGTGAGTCCTCATGTCAAAATGGTAATTACAAGTGGACATATAGTTCCTCAGGCATCTCAGTTCCTTACAATATTATTAATCGGGATTCCTGCTTTCTTAATTATTTTTCTCGGTCCCGCCCCCATTCTTGGGGGCTACTTAACATATTTGGTTCCACAATAGCTGAATGTGTCCAAGGATCGACTGTGGCATTGTTCAAAATGGGACTTCATCGAATAATTCTTGTCAGCTCTTATGTGCTGTAAAATACTCAGTTTTAACTTATTAACGGTGTAACCAACATATAACTTATCACAGCCACATCTGAAGACATTACCAGCATGATCCGTGTTGCAAGTGATTTTGTCATTATTTGTTACCATATGGCCTTCAAAAGTTCGATAGCTCTTATAATTGGTTCCATACTTGCATGCTTTGCACGAGCTACAATTTATGAAACCTCACATGTTCGCTAAGAGCCAATTCTTTTCATCCTTCTTGGGGTCATGGTGACTGAAGGTTAATATAGCTCCTGAAGATCTCACTATCTTTGAAGTTATATGTGGACCCATTCTCACATTTTCAAGATATTTGCCTTTTTTCAGTATGTGCCAGATTTTTTTGTAAGATTTGTTTAATACTTAATTGTGCCATGTCAAAGTCCAATAACAATAGTTTTAAGGCATGATACTTTTTATTTAAGTCATTGTCTTGTATGTTCAATAGCAGACCATGTGTTTTTTCACTGGCTCTCTTTTTAGCACCCTCTAGTACATTTCTAGGGTATCCCTTTCTGTGAAAGCTCTAAACCGTATCACATACCTCTTTTTTGTAAAGTTTTTCCATAGAGCATATTCTTTTAGCCCTTAACATCTGGCTGTATGGAATGTTCCATTTAAGAGCACCTGGATGACCACTATTGGCATGCGGTAAGGAATTGGTAGCAGTCAGTTTTCTATGGTTCCTAGTTGCTACAGAATCCCCAATTACCTCCATTTCCACATCCAAGAATTCACAGTGTGAACAACTCTGTGTTCGTGAATTGCAAGTTGAGATCATTGCGATTCATTTTTTCAAAAAAGATGTTCAATTTGGATTCCTTTCCTTCCCAGAAAATAAGTAAGTCATCTATGAAACAAATCCATGGAGCAATCTTCTGGGTAAAATGTTCATTTTCCTCGGTCCATGCCACCTGCTTCTCCCAGCACCCCATGAATAAATTTGCGTAGGTTATGGCAAAGCAGGTACCCATTGCCATACCTTTCTGTTGCAGGCAATATTTACCATCAAAGATAAAAACACTGTGGGTAAGGCAATATCTTAACATTTCCAGCATCATTCTACAGTGATCAATCCATGCTACTGGACGATCCCTTAGAAAATGTTCACAAGCCAAGATTCCTTTAACACCTTGCCTGCGGCAGGAATTCTAGCCCGGTGCTGGACATTCCAACCTCGGGTGTGGTTTTGACGGAACCATGATGTCATGAGCACAGCCCAACCGTGACTCATGACGGCATGATTCCGTCACAAGCATCGAAGGGTTTATTGTGATCTATTGATGTATACAAACTACATCTAATGTCACCACTATATAGTCTCGTTTCCATGGTAAGTGGTTCAACTTTGTTAAGACGTCTGTGCTGTCCTTAACACCTTGGCTGCTAGAGGCATTTTCCTCCTGTGCTGATTAATTGAATACCTCATTGTTCATGACGAGCTCCGCTCGTCATAAGCACAGCTCAACCGTGCCTCATGACGAGCTGAGCTCGTCATGAGCAGGGAAGGGGTTAATGTATACTGAAAGATTAACTACATACTCCTGTAAAACCATATCCAAAAACATTGAACTGTTTTCTAGTAATAATCCAACTGAACTCACTATGGGTCCCCCTGGTGGACTCTGTAAGTTTGTATGAGTCTTTGGGGGAAGATAAATGGTGGCAATCTGTGGATTCTCCACTATGAGATATTGGTATTCCTCCCATTCCAAAAGATTTGAGTGATAGCATGATTTCAACTTCAAATTATACTCATTCTCTAGGTCTTTCGTGAGGTTCACATCCAAGCTAACATAATGCGTTATATTGTTCAGTTGTTTTCTCATTTCCAGCAAGTATTTTTTTCGATCCATAAGGATGATGTTCCCAACCTTATCCAAGGGTTTTATAATTATTGATGGATTCTTCTTCAATTCATTGATGTATTTCCAGTTCTTTTGTGGGAAACTGTTCTTGTTGGGAATAGTGTGCATTTTTTTGCAGAGCACATTTTGGTCATCCCCGACTAGTTCCTGAAACAGTCCAATCTGGTTTCCTGCGGTCAGTTATTGGTGACAGAACCAACTACCTGGCTTAAAGCCACTACCCACATTGTGATCATTTCTAAATCCCATGTCCCTCAGGATATCCCATGTTTCATATCTCCTAATTTGTGAACTTCTGCTCTCTCCATCCTATTGGTAGATGGCCCCTCGCTGTTTTATGGGAATTATCAATTGAGTCCTCCATTTCCAACTCCTGAATGCTGATAAGATCAGGGACCTTTGAAATCTTGAACAAGGAGGGTGCAGATTGTGATGTATTCATAACCTCCGTTTTCTTGGGTTTCATTTGATGGTATTTATGGAGCTTCAATTTTCTTACATACTTAGAAATCTCAATCCTTGAAATCAGAAAGTTTTTACGCGCTGATGGAAACAATGTTAGGCTCAAATTGAGTAGTCATTGCTGATTACTATTTAATGTTGTTGAAGATATATTTACAACCAATGGCTTATCCTTCAAGAGCTCATCCAAATCCGTTGTTATCTGCGGCTTCTGTTTTTTCCTTGCCCCTTTTTTTGCCCCTCCTTGTTCTACAGTTTCTTTTTGGAGGTTCTGCTCCTGTCTGTCTATTCCCTCTTGTTGCATAGTCATTCTTAATAGTCGCAGCTCCTTGTGACAATTCACCTTCTTTGTTGATGCTTCATCCGCACTAGATCCTGCATCAGAACTTATTTCACCCTCACTTGGAAGGTGTTTAGATTAGGCACATGTTTTCTCTTTTTTTTAGCTCTTAGACAATCAAACTTTTTGTCAATACTGGTAATCTAATCTATCCCTTGCTTTACGTTCCATCATTTCTTCATCATATTCTCGCAATGGTTTTTCCATTTTTATTATTATATCTCTTACAGTCTCATCTTCCTTATATTTCTCCAACTCTTTGTTGATCATCTCAATCTTTGCTGTTTGTAATTCTATTTTTCTTTTAGCAGGTTTTGTCAAGGTTCTCATTAATCTTACTGAGCATTCTTCTGTGTTTTCACACCATTCATTTATCAGATCTTCATCCATGTCTTCGTATGTTGGCAATAACATAATTATTAATCCTCTCGAAATTCTTTCACATTCAAGGTATTTGATAAGAGACCTCATCTCCCACCATTGTTTGGCCTCTGTTCTTCTCACTCTCTCCAAATCCCTCACCAATTGAGTTGGTATTCTGTTTGCAGTATTTTATGTACACTCATTTTCCATAGAGCTTGAGTTCTCTTGAAATATACAATCAACAGCTAATCTCAGTTTTGCTTGTCTGTCCTCCATTTTATTTGCCTTTGTGATTTTTCACTCTGTTATGTAGGTGTTACAATTTCAACGAGTGTTTTAACTTCAAGCCCTACAATTACAACTGTGATCTCCACACCGCTATCCTCATAGTTTTTCAAGGTCTGCACTTTGTGCCAATTATCTACCTCCCAGTGTATAGTAAATCTGATACACTTCATTGGTTATTCACTTCTTGAGGTTTACTTTACTACTGCAGTTCAATAGTTCCCGTATGCTCATTTGTCATAGGCATATGTGCGTTTTTCCCAGTGATTTCACTTATCTTTTCAAGTGTGGGACTACACTCTTATTTTAAATCCTTCTCCGGGTGTAACCACATTAGGGAGATCACAGGCTAACACAGTGGCCAGTTATTAGTTACCCGTTCTCCCTCCAAAACACATGCAAGCCATCTCATTACCTCTGTGCTTTCCGGTCCCTCCCAATAGGTACTGAGCCCCAAATTTAGTTCAAGTGGAGGGCCACAGCTTTACTCAAAGCTCCATTTGCAATCATCCTCGCATTTCTGCGCACACCGATTTCTCAGCAGCCAGGTATCGTGAAGTTCAATTTTATTAGGTGATAACTAATTTTCTTCTTGGCACAAAAACAGTTCTAACGTGTGTATCTATCTATCTATCTATCTATCTATCTATCTATCTATCTATCTATCTATCTATCTATCTATCTATCTATCTATCTATCTATCTATCTATCTATCTATCTATCTATCTATCTATCTATCTATCTATCTATCTATCTATCTATCTATCTATCTATCTATCTATCTATCTATCTATCTATCTATCTATCTATCTATCTATCTATCTATCTATCCCCGCAGCTTATGACTTTGATCAGAATTGCCCTGGCAGAGAACTAAGATTATACGTAAGTAGTTTATCCTCCCTCCCCCTCCTCTGGTATGGTTACTATAGAGTGGAAGAAGGCCATTGTAGTCCTGCTTTTGAAGAAGCCTTCTGCTGACCCTGTGGAGTTGAACAATTTCCACCCAATTTAACTTCTGACCTATCCCATTAAGATTCCTGAAAAAAAGGTTTATCATATTTTATTTGATTATTAAGACTCTCACCACTTCTTGTACCCTGCCCAAGCCAGTTTTCGTCCAGCCCATGGTATTGAACATGCCTTGGTTGTCAGTGTTGGATGGCCTTCGGATGGCAGCAGAGAAGAAGAAGGGCAATTGTGTGGATCTTGTTTTATTTGATCACCAGGCTGACTGAGATTGGAGTGAAGAGGTTGGCTCTTCGCATGTGCATGCCCTATCTTACTGAAAGGCAGTAAGCAGTTAACTCTCCACCTCAATTTGATTTTAGAGTGGTTAGACAAAGGGCTCTGGAGCTGTTTCACAGTCATGAACTTATGTTTATGAACTATGCAGACGACAATCAGCTAATAATTGCTGTAGACCTAACAACTGGGGCACCTTTTGAAAACTTTTACCTTTGATTGAAAGATATCTCTGCATGGCTAACTAATAACGCCCTTAAGTTCAGTGAAAATAAAACAGAGATCCTTTATTGATAGACAGAAAGAACTCCATGACCTTGCCCCTCTATTCTCTCACCTTGGTGAGAAGAGGTACCTCCTTCTGCGGTGTCTGCAGTAAGAAATTTGGGTTTTCAATTCAATAGTAACCTCTCTTTGGTCAATCAAGTTAACAAGCTGGCGTGTTTTTGTTTCACTATATCAAAAACATGTGAAACATCCTTCTACTTTTGCCAACTCTTCTGCTATCCTTGCTGATACAAACTACCATTTTGAGTAGGCTAGACTATGGCAGTTCTTTTTTTCTGAGTTCTTCTGCTTACCGGCTTAATTAGCTGTCTCGACTATGGAATGCCGCAGTAAGGCTGGCATGTCACTGCCACATACATATTCAGCTTCTGCACGCTAAATCAGTTACACTAGCTCCCTGTACCAATAAGGGGTAATTGTTTAGTCTCTCTGTTAGGTGCATGGAGCCTTTCACCAGAAAGGAGCACCATTTCTTCAAAATACATTTCAGCATTATCAACCAATGCACACTTGACATTCCTAGCAATCCAACTTGTTTATCCTTCCTAAGTTTAAGTGGGTCGAACTGGGGACAGATCTTTTCAGTGCAGGCAAGTCATCTCTGAAGTAATTTGCCAAGCAAATTGAGATCAATTAAGGGTCTTTTACCTTTTCCTAAAGCTTAGAAGAGCTAATCCGTTCAGGAGGATGTTGATGCAAGTTTAAGTCAGACGTAGCCTCAGCACACCTCTTCTGATAAAGACTTCTAGTGGCAAGTTCCTTACAATAGAATATTCCCAAGTGTCAGACTGGATCCGGAAACCTTTGGTGAGTAGGAACCCTGGTATATGGCATAATTTGTCTCCACGTTGGATTTTGGCGGATCCTGAGTGTTAGGTACCATTGACCTCCAGGTGTGACGCCTCCCCATTATCAATCCTGACTCCGATATGGAGCTGGACAGGGGTCGTCCAATGCTGGCACCGACTGGGGAGACTCCCCATATCAGAGCCAGCATCTTAGTACTATGACAGGCCTAGATTGGGTTATGAATGTGAGAATTCTGTGGAACCTTATGTTTATCAAACATTCGAAGATCTGAAAACTACTTGTATGAGGATCTCGCGGATGCCAATGATCTTCACAGCCGCCCACAGACACTGGCCTGGACTCTCCTCCCCACAATGTCTAAAGAGGAGGGTGTTTAATTTGCAGTGGTAGTGCACGGAGCGGCTAAGGACTAGGGCCTTATACTACTTTCCGTTGCAGTCAAGACAAACGTCTTGACGGAGGTGCTTCACCAGGGACTTGCCCCCACAGAACCATTGCTCCCATTTAATGATGCCCTTATGGACTTCCTCCTAGAGGCCTGGTCCGAACTTTGCACAGGGCTCTTGTGCATAGGACAATTGCTTGCCTCCATCACTCCGCCCGCCCCAGAGTAAACCAGTTTTCCTACTCACCAACCCAGCTTGGAGAGCTTGGTGGTCCAGAACTCCACTTCTAAAATCAACCGGGGCGCATTTCCTATCACTCCACCAGATAGGGATTCCAAAAGACTCATACCCTCAGGAAGAGGATGTTCTCTTCTGCCAGCCAGGCACTTCCGCCAGTAAACACTGCGTGCCTCTTGGGCTGATACTTTCATACGGTCTGAGACTCATTTGCGCAAGTGCTGCTCATGGCCTCGGAGGAGGCCTAAACCATACTCTCTTAAGCAGTTGATGATGGGGATGGATGCAGCCAACTTTACCGTAAGATCTGGGCTGGACACAACAGAGTCACAGGGCTAAGCAAATTCATTATCTGTGCCCCTTAAGTGCCATAGCTGGTTGAGAAACACTGGCTTTTCAGTGGATGTCCAGGCTTTGCTAATGAACATGCCCTTTGATGGCTCCCGTCTTTTCGGTGAGAAGGCGGACTCCGCGCTGGAGCTTTTTAAGGCGAGTAGGGTTACGGCCAGGTCCTTGGGCCTTTCAATGGCCCCTCGCCAACCCCTGTCGGCCTTACATGTTTTTGAGACCGCCTGTTCATTTCTCCTAGTTTAAAAACATTTATGTTTAATAAAACTATTGTTTAATTTTTAACCATGAATGCTTTTACTAAATGTGTGCCTCATTGCGTATGCGGTTTATGTCTTTGATAAATGTAATAACAAACTGCCATTTTAAGAATGTTTGAAAGATTGATCACTGTAACTGCTCTTCAGCATTTGGTGTGAACAGCACTTAATTTATTGAAAAAAAAAAGAAAAAGAAATGTACTATGGCCGCAAGTCATTCTAATGAGACCACCACCACTCATCTTCCACCAGTGGCACTGTTCCTCATTTCAGATCTTGAATACTGTGATGGACACGCACCTTGTGTGCCTCTGGTGCCTGGAGCACGACTACGACCAGAAGTCCTGCTCCGACTGCTGGGCTATGAATCCAAAGTCTTTGTGGGAGCAGTCCCGAAAGCTTTTGGAGGCCCGGCAGTCGGCCGTTCCTGGTCCCGCTCGAGAAAAAGGTCTTGAGACCCATCACGGAGCCCCCATACCTCTTCGCGCTCAAAGTCCTCCATGTCTTCGGGTAAGTCGAGGCACAAGAAGAAGGCAAAGAAACACTGGCTCTCTTCGTGTTCTCCTCGTCGGTCGGCTGACGTGACGCGGGACCTGGAGCATCGTTGCTTAAAGACTCCGCCTTCAGTGCCTCCTTCTGGGATGACTCCACACCTTGCTCCATTTCCTTGAGCTGCCGCTTCCACTGCCCAGCTTCATGCATTTTACAAAGCCCTCCACTCCATCTTTGGGCAGCCCGACTCCGCCGTTGCGCCTTCAGGCCCCTCAGTGCTGTTTTGGGGTTCTGGGCCTTCAATGTCGGCAGCTCCGGCGGACCTCCAAGGATCCAGGCCTGGATCCAGATCAACGCAGGTCGACTTTACTCAATTATCCCCAGTGCCGATCTAGGCGGCGACGCCGTCCCCATCCTCATCCCTGGGATGGACCCTGAGCCAGATCGACGTCAGCCGACATTGAATCAGACGCCAAAGGGGACTTTTTTTCCCCTGTTCATCACTGGTGTTCCCTATCATCCAGAAGGTGGTGTTGAGGATTGGGAGGGGTCACTGGACCCTTTAATAGACCAGCTGGAAGAGCCGGACTGGAGAGAGGATCTGGGTGACGCCAGTGGGTTGGACACTTCTCCAGACCTTAGCATGCTTTCTCCACCTACCGTGGTTATGGAGGAGGGGAGCGTCTTACGCTTTGGTGGTACGAAGGGCAGCTGAGGCCCTGGGCCTGGAGCTCCCTTCAGTGACGGTCAGGACTAACCTCCTGACAGAGGTGCTTTAACCGGCTGCAACCTCCTCCGAACCCCTTTTGCCGTTCAACAAACCCCTCCCGTCCTTCTGTGCATCTGGTCCAAGTCCAGCACAGGGACTCCTGTGGCACTGATGATTGCCCCCTGGCTCCAGGCGACCTAGTTTTCCTCACCCAACACCCTTCCCCCGAGAGCTTGGTGATCCAAGCCTCTTCTTCCAAGGGCACGTCCCTTCTGCTCCCCCAGATAGGGAATCCAAGAAGCTGGATCAGCTTGGGAGGTTCATGTTCTCTTCTTCCAGCTTAACACTGCGGACTGTGAATACTGCATGCCTTTTGGGCCAATAGTCCCATACAATCTGGGACTCAGTTGCGCAGAGGCTGCCTCAGTGCCCAGCGGAGGCCCAGGCCGTTATCTCCCAGGCAGTGTTGGATGGGAGCGAAGCAGCCAAATTCACAATAAGATGTGGACTGGATACCACTGGCTAACTGGGCAGAACGATTGCCACATCGGTAGCTCTTAGGCGCTATGCCTGGTTGAGGATGTCTGGCTTTTTGTGGGATGTCCATTCAACCTTGCTGGACATGCCCTTTAATCGTCGTTGCCTTTTTGATGACAAAGCAGACTTGGTGCAGGAGTTCTTTAAGGATTCTCGAGCTACGGCCAGATCCAAGGGCTTTCTCCAATCCTGCACTCCTTGATTAGCTGAAAGCACTCATGTACAAGTGAAGCATGATGCTTCAAATGGGTGCACTTTGGGTGCCCTTCAACCTCAGCACTGCTCTGTGGTCTTAAACTGTTTTGAACATGCAGACCCTTTCTCAGCTAGCATGACTGTCAAGCTCATGAAAGCAAACAAAAAACCACAGACAGCAGAAGGGCAGGAGAGCAAGGTCTCCAAAGCGATGCATAGGACCTTCAGTCCCCAAAGCAATATTTTTGTTTCAGTATTACAAGACAAAGGGGTGCTGCAGGTCAGAACTGAGGTGGCCTGGCAGAGCAATAAATTAGGCTTAGCTCAGAAATACCAATTGAACTTTATGCCAGGATTCAAGTAACAGTATATTTTGCATGAGCTCTCAGTATCTACATAGAAGGGGCTCTCTATATCAGGGCCTAAGTGCTATGAAGAAATATGGGTGGAAGAAGGACTAAATTAGCTTAGGTGATGATGGTTTTGACAGTGTTTCTGCCGAAAAGGTATTTTAACATTTTGAACCTCTCCTCCTGAAGGAAGCGATTGAGGGCCCTGAGGTCTAGAATAGGACGCAAGCTTATGTCCTTCTTGGGCACTAGAAAGTAGCAGGAATAGGAACCACAACCCACGTCTGGCATAGGAACCCTCTCTATAGCTCCTTGGCCTAGAGAGCTGAGACTTCCTGGAGGAGAAGCTCCAAATGAACCTCCGACATGCGATCAAAAGACGGTGGCATGCAGGAAGGGGTAGTCTTGAAGGGGAGGGAGTAGCCGCTAAGGACTATCTGCAAACCCCAATTGTCCGACGTGATGTTTTGCCAGTGGGGGAGGTGATGGTACATCCTGCCGCCCACTGGGCGCTGGTGGTCCTAAAAGGTTGGACTTGGAAGGTTTAGAGGACATAGCAGTGGGTGGAAAGGGTGGACTGGCTCGCCCGTTGGCTCTCAAACCCACGTCACTGGGTCCCACATCCCCAGCCACTCGGTGGCTGGGCAACTTACATGACCAAGTCGCTGGACTGATCCGGACGTGTTGTGGTGCCCCTTCCGTTGCAGCGAAAAGCAGACTGAGGTGGACGGGACAACGCAGCGAGGCCCAAGGATCTGGCCGTAGCTCGATTGAAGTCGTCGGGGATGGCCGCTCACAGTTTTTTAACCCTGATCAGGAGGCTAAGTCGGCGCTTCTCAACGCAAGAGAACTTTAAGTAGAAACTTGCATAGAAAGTCTCAAGGAGATCAAAGTTGGGGTGTTTGTTTATTGGTCACGGGCTATGATATGTTGGGTGCTAATTAACTCAATGTGCATTTTCTGTTTATCTTTTTCACAAATTAAGTTGGGAGACTTTCGGAGGGCTCTGCTTCTCTTTTGTTTGCTGTCTTGGATCGACAGCAGGGTAGCGGGTGTGATTCCTTTTCTATACTACTGGGGGGGTTAGGTGGGAATCAGGTCTGATTCTGGGGGGGTGGTAGTAGAAACTTTAAATGCCTTACGGGGGTGAAGCTAGAAGGGTATTGGTGCTGGGGTGTAATAAACAGGGGGTATAAGTTAATTTAAAAGTGGGTACGGAGATAAGATTTGACAATCTAAGGAGTCATAGGATTGAGAGTATGTCCATCATTTCTAAATTCCATAATGTTTGGCTTTTTAATCACTTTTCGAAGGACAGATTTGCTGGGCAAGTTAAATTAGGTATGCGCCCGAATTATTACATGTTCCATTATGGGGATAGTTAGATGTATCACCTGGTATATGACTGGGCTTCTAAGAGACATCTGATTAGAGAAGAGCTTAAGATACACAAACCACATCTAGTCATTTTGGTCGAGACACACTTAGCTTACAAGGACAGAGGTCTGTTTAAACAGCTAGGTTTCGAGCTGATGGAGTGTACCTCACAGGGGCCAGCCATTAAAGGGGTAGCTATACTTAAAGATAAACGATTGGTTTGCAAGATAATAAATAAAAAAAACTCTGACCCAGGTGGCAGATGGGTCATTGTGCAGCTTGAAATTTACAACAGAAAATGGGTTCTTTGCTCATTATATGTACCAAATACTGATGATCCTAACATTTTCAATAGATTAATGCTTGAGTTGCTTGGGTGGCAGGGAGAAATAATTATTATGGGGAAGTTTAATTGCACACTAAATTATGCTATAGATTCAACAAATAGATCTGCTTTTCCACAAATGAGTAGGGCTCGCAAGTCAATTTGGGAATTGGCACGGGTTCATAGGTTATTAGATTTGTGGTGAACACTATATCCAACAACACCAAGCTACACATATTATTCCGGACCTCATAGGCATTATTCAACGATAGACTTAGTCTTTGTGAGCAACATAATTTTGGCAACTTCACGAATGGAGGTTTGTCCGTGGATAACATCTGACCACATTCCGTTATGGGTCTGCTTCCAATTATTACCCCAGGATAAGAGCAGTCGGAAATTCTCATTTCCTAGATACTTGCAGTTTGACTCTCAATATATATATTATATACTAAAGGGGCTCTTGAGGAGTTTCTAAAGCATAATATGGATACTGCTTCTCTGTGTGCTATATGGGATGCAAAGAAAGCCTATATATGTGGTCTTACTCAGCAGTATATATATCATTCTAATAGATCTTACAAAATAGCTTGAAAGAGGCATGTGATACATAATAAAAATTAGAACTCGCGCATGCGGAGGAGCTTATTTCTAATGGTTTAAACAGCGAGGAAATATATACTGCTTTAATAAACACACTGAAGTCTCTAACAAAGCAACTTAAACAAAAGAGCATTGCTGCTTATAATAAAATTCTCATTAACCAATATGAATATGGGGAGTAAGTGGGGAGGCTATTTCTTGCCAGTACCTTGCAGACACAGATGACCCTGATGGGGTACAATCCAAATCGGGGAAGATCTCTTAGCTTGCTGTTTCTCACTCAGAGTAGCTCCATATCCGGTCACGTTCCATCCTATGTATACTAGCGTCTCATCTCTCGGGATAGTCTCATAGGAAATATCTTCCTTAATCATATCTACTATACCCTTAACTAGAGCACTATTCTTAGGATTGTCTGTTACAGAACGTAGGGGGTAGACTTCATGTGCATAAATGAACATAGTCCTGTATGTCCACACAGAACCATTGTGACTGAATGGCAGGACAAGGTAAGGGATACCTTTATCCGTTGTGTGAGGCATAAGACCACACACCCAACAGTTAGTCGTGTTCATTACTAGTTGGTGTTGGTGCAAGAGCTGAATGAAGGAGTTATTAATAAACTCTAATCTCCTAGCTGACTCATGTTCAGGAAGGGGTTGAAAAGAATGTGCAGAGACAGTAGGAGGAGGTATGGGCGATGTAGTCGGTGCAAAGGTCACTTGTAAAGAAAACAGTACATATCCTATTAAAAACATCATTGCACTTAATAACAGGAAAATGCATAATAATAAAAAACGTTTCTTTGTCATCAATCCACATATTCTTGTTTTAAAGTTCACAGCTTTGGCAGATCTCTCCATTTTGAAAACTCCATCCTCTCTATAATGCTGCCCGCGATGGGAGGTTGATTCTGCTAAGGAATGCTTCTGTTGATTTAGGGCAACTCCCTTAGACCAACCAGAACTGTCGACCTAACATCGCCATCTGCACCCCAAAGACTTTGGGCAATCGCGGCCCTAGCAGCGGAACCCGGATGGCGGTTCGAAAAAACAAAAATAAGCTAGTTTCTCAGATGGGAGAGCTGCGCTTTCAAAAATAGTACTTGGGGGGAAAGAAAAACGTTTATTAGTTCATTTTTATTAGTTCGTTTTTCTTGGCCTCAGATTATACCGTTGTTTTCCTGGTATTGTATGGTCTTGAAACAAGACTTCAGGTTCTGTAGTGTCCAATCGGGCTGACGGTGGTACAGCTGGTTGCAAAATATTGTCACTCTCTTGTTCAGTAATTGTTCCTTTTACACGGGCATCACTGAAAGGTACAAATCGTGGCACAGATTCAGTCTCTGAGTCGGCGACACCCTCCTGGACCCACCAGTCATAGGGCAGAGGCAGAGGGATCAGTTTGCAGTGGATCCCGTGGATCCAGTTCTTCTTTCCTTCCACACGAACGGCTGATCTTGTGGAAAGAAGGACGAGGTGTGGGCCGGTCCACCTGGGCTGTTCGTTCTTTGTTCGCTGAAAGTTTTTCACCAACACCCAGGATCCAGGATCGATTTGATGTCCTGGAGCTTCAGAGACCGGAGGCAGAGAGTCATGGACCTGTTGGTGTAAAACACGCAATTTAGCCTTCAATTCGTACAAATAGTCAAGCAAAACAGGGTGTTCTATTTCACTAAACTTGGTGGGTCTTGGTACCCCCCATATGTTGGCCGGGCGGCCGAAGACAATTTCATAGGGACTAAGTTTCACTCTTGAATGCACGGTCATTCTGGTGGATAGGAGTGCTAAGGGCAGAGCGTCAGGCCATTTAAGACCAGTGCTCGCTTGAATCTTGGCCAATTTTAGTTTTAGGGTGCCGTTGGAGCATTCTACTAATCCAGCTGATTGAGGGTGGTGGTTTGCAGCGTGGAACTTCTGTCGGATGCCTAGCCCTTCACATACTCTCTTCATCACTTGACCCACAAATTCACTCCCATTGTCACTCCAGATCATTCTAGGCATTCCAAACCTGGGGAAGAATTCTTTGACAAGGGCTTTTGCTGTGGACAAGGCAGTATTGTCCTTTAGGGGATATGCTTCTACCCATCTTGAGAAGGCATAGACAACAACGAGTACGTATTTTAAATTGTTGCACCTCTCCATGTGTATGAAATCTAGCTGCAAAACCTCAAACGGATATGTAGGAGGTGCAAAATGACCAGCTGGAGTTGGGGTTCCCTTACCAGGATTGTGTTTCAGACATACCATGCAATTTTTGACCACGTTCTCTGCATACTTGGGGATTCCAGCATTTTGCCATACTGGAGCCAACAACTTGCAAATCCCTTTCACACTGATATGAGCCATTCCATGAGCCATTGTAACCACTGCAAGCACGTACGCATCGGGTAGCAACCACCTCTGATGCTCTGACAATTCAACCCAACAACCATTTGCATCCATTCTACCCGTACTTTCTCTCCATGTGTTCAACTCTTTCTCTGTAGCCTCAGATTGGATCGATTTCACACTCTCTATCGTGTCCTCACACATTCCAACATCACCAACCCATCTTGCAGGACCTGCAACATACATTCGGCGTGTCACCTTCCTGGCTGTTCCTTTTGCAACTTCATCAGCAAATGCATTCCCACGACCAACATCATCAGTCGCCTTCTTGTGAGCACTACATTTTAGAATCGCAACTTGTAGAGGCAAAGTCAGTGATTCAAGAAGCTCATTCACCAACTGACCATGCTGGATCTTGGCTCCATGCGAAGTCAGAAACCCACGTTCGCGCCACAGACGTCCAAAACTATGAGCCACACCAAATGCATACTGACTGTCAGTGTACATATTCACTTTCATTCCTTTTGACAACACACACGCCCTTGTAAGTGCAATCAATTCTGCTGCTTGAGCTGAGTTATGTGGAATACGTGCAGTTTCAACGACTGTATGCAAAGTGGTGACAGCATATGCTGCAGTCGTGTCACCATTCGGCAGCTTGAGGCATGAACCATCCACCCACAAGGTACCATCGCATTCAACAAGAGGAGTATCTTGGAGGTCTATTCTCCCTTTCGTCTCTTCTTCTGTTCTAAGAAAACAATCATGCTGTTCTTCAGCATTCTCTGTCTCAACTGGAATTGGCAACAACGTGGCTGGGTTTAATGTGCTGCATCTTTTGATGTGCACATGGCTCGCTAACAAAGTTAGTTCGTAACCTGACAATCGAGCACTAGTTAAGTGCTGTGTCTTGGTTCTGTTCAATAATGTGTCCACTGCATGTGGAACCATGACCACTAACGTGTTATTCATCACTATACCCGCAGACTGTCGAATAGAAACAGCTGCTGCTGCTGTTGCTCTTAAACAACTTGGCAATGCTTTAGCTACTGGATCCAAAGTTGACGAAAAATATGCACATGGACGCTGTTTGTCTCCAAACAACTGTGTCAACACTGATAATGCACAACCCTCTTGCTCATGGACATACAACATAAAGGGATTACTGTAGTTGGGGGTACCCAACACCGGAGCCGAACATAATGCTGTGCGCAATTCAGAAAAACTTTTCTGACACTCTTCAGACCAAGGCACAGGATTGGGTGTATCTTTACATGTTAATGCCACCAATGGTTTGGCCAGTAAAGAAAAATTTGGAATCCACTGTCTACAGTACGATGTAATACCCAAGAAAGCACGCACTTCTCTCTGTGTTTTTGCCACACTTAATTTTGCTATTGCCTGGATTCTTTCTGGGGTCAGTTTCCTTCCCTCCTTCGATAAGAGATGACCTAAGTAGGTCACTTCTTGTCGACAATATTGTAATTTAGACAGGGACACCTTGTGATGCAGATCACACAAATGATGCAACAATGACAACGTGGCTTCTTTACAGATTTCCTCAGAATCTGCAGCAATAAGCAAGTCATCAACATACTGAATGAGTGTAGCGCCTTCAGGTAAAACAATCGTATCAAACTGCGTTTTTAGAGCTTGACTATATCTATATATTGATGGACTTTCACAGTAGCCCTGGAGAGCGGGTTTAAAGCGGAAGCTTCGTCCTCCTAAACTGAAGCCAAAAATATCCCTACTTTCTTCAGCAATTGGGATGCTGAAGAAAGCATTCTTCAAGTCAATTGCCGAAAACCATGTTGCAGAGGCTGGGATCATAGTCAACAGGGTAGTAATGTCAGGAACAACTGGAAATTGTGGCACTACTATTTTATTCACCTCTCTAAGGTCAATCACAAATCTGTACACAGGTGGCTGAGAGGGGTCAGTTCTTTTCAAAACAGGCAGAACAGGACTATTGCAAACATTGCCTCTTGTCTCTTCAATCACATCTTTTTCAATCAGATCGTAAATGATCGCTAACAACGCTTTTTCACCTTCACTAGAAATTTTGTATTGGGGAATTCTTGGCATCCTAACATTAACTTTCAATGTCACAACGTATGGTGGTATTTCCAAGAGACCCACATCATTAGGACCAGTAGCCCAAAGAATATCAGGTAGAGACAGCAATTCTGTCGGAATTTTATCCCTCGACAAATACATTGGAGAAACCACTTTCTTACCTAGTGTAAGTTGTACTCCCGAAGGAGAACAGTACAAAGTCGCTTCCAATCTTTTTAACAGATCCAATCCCAACAAGTTTTCACCACAACCTGTTGTTAGAATAAGGGGTGCTTCGAATTCACAAGGACCAACAGACAGGGACATAGGACATGAAATCGGGTTCCTAACCGGGGCGCCAGAAAAACCTACAGAAACATTCATTTCGCCAGACAAAGGTGCGCCAGGGAGTTTTGAGTGCATCATAGAACTCTTTGTAGCACCAGTATCCAACAGAAAAGGTTCTGACACAACTGATGTAATCACCTCAACGTATGGTCCACTCTGATCTACTGGAACTGAAACAACTCCCTCTCTTTGTCTATGGATGTCCTAGCAATGATTACCTTCCATATACTCATCTTCTGCATAGTAATCATCAGCGCAGTACTGAGCTGTCCTACCAGATGCGTTATTCTGCTGATCAAACCCATTCATAGAATCCTGAGGCGGAAGGGAGCGTGCATTCTGATGGACGTTTCCACGTCCTCTACCTCTAGGTGTTTGCTGAACACCTCTACCTCTTGTGTTTGACACACCATTTGCGCGCTGTAACAGGATAGGGCAACTATACTTAAAATGACCCTCTTCCTTGCAATACGAACACTGATTGGGACCCACAGGAACGCGTGGCTGAGTATACTCTACTCTTGGCTTTTGAAACAGTTGAGGTTGCTGATAATTATTCTGATAGTTATTCTGACCGCCATTATTCTGGCCACTACCACCACGTGACGGGTTTGCTCGCTGTAACAGGACCTTCGTTTTTAACTCTTTAGTTTTCTTTTCTGCTTTATCTTTCTCATCTTTGTCTCTATTTTCATAATATTGCGCAGTAGCCAATATCTATGCTGAAGAGGAAACTGCCCATGAACTCTCTGAATCCTTCAACTTCTTACACAAATCTGGAAGTAGATTGTGCACGAATTTATCGACGAACAGTCGCTGCCCACCTTCTGTGCTCATATCTTGACCACTGTGGTCAACAAACGTTTCTTCAAACCTGGTGAAGAAATCAGACACCGTTTCATCTTTCTTCTGCTTACACGCAGACAACTTATCCCAATTTACACGCATCGCAGGCATTATAGTTTTCATGTGATCAATGATCCTACCAGGGAGTTCTGCTACCAAAGGTTCAGGTTTTGCACCACCAGTTTGTAGGGCATCTGCGGCAGCAATATTAGCCCAAGAGTCGCCTAATTCCTGATTATGGTCTGTATGACGAATCTTTCCCCATAAAGGCTGTGGAACAACATTCCCAAATAACATATCAATATTGGCTAAATTCATAATGCATGAACCTGCAGTCTGCGACAATTCCTTGTAATACCCTGCAGGATTTTTGCGGGGATCAGGCAATGTCTGCTTAAGGGCTAATACTTCAGCTCGCTTCCATGGTACATGTACCCACACACGTTGAAAATGAGGCTGAATAGGGGGGTTAGCTGCTAGGTCCCCCTCTCTCCATTGTAGGGGAACTTCTCTCATGGGATATTGTCTTCCCTTCTTCCTGGTAGAGGAATCATAATCAAACAACGACTTGGAAACACCCTCAGTCGTAAGTGATAACAACGTCGCAACGGCTTTCCTAACATCTGGACCCACAATTGTACCTTTTGAAAATTCGAACCGTACATGGCTCAACCGGGCGGGTTAGAGTCCAAATCATTCTCCTCTAAGTCTTCGCATTGAAGAACCAAATATTTACAATACTCCTTCTCAGGGGTCTTACCAATAAGTAGTCCTTTCAAGAGTGGCAAAGAAATCAACACAGAATCTGAAATATGAAAAGACATCTTTATTATCATTAATTGTGAGGCTCCGTCGCCCAGCCACTCTTAAAGCAACTGGATGAGAGAGTCTGCCTGCATGGCCTTCGCACAGGCCTTTTATACAGAATATTTCGCCTTAAGCACACATTCCTGCTTTGAAGTGCATTATGTTGGAAATTCCCAGGACGTGCATACAAAGCATCACTTTCAAGATAAGTCCAGGCTAAAAAAAAGGATTGCACACATGCTTGGTTTCCTGTTCCATCAGGCCGGACAAACCCACCATAAAACCTTCAACCCAGATCGATGAACATGTCTTAAAGGAAAGGCAGCAACAGATGGGACGGAGATATAAGTGGTGGGAATGGTGCCATAAAAGATCGGACATGTCCTGCTCTCTGAACTTTATTGCGCCAGCTGCTGAACAAGGAACGGGCTTGGGAGGTTAGCCTCAAGCAACAGGGTCAGCTGTCGTCAGGTCATGCAGAAGTCAGCACAAACCCATGCTAAGGTTATGTCCTTTAAATGCTTGCTCTGCCATGGGGAAAGCCTACTGTAAGGGCAACGAAATAACATGGCTGCTATTTACAAGATGAAACCCAAGTGTTCAATGCAAAACCTTCAAATGCACAGTGAATCCATTGGTGTAACATGATGAAAATACTCATGAATAACGCATTCGCCATTTGCGGTTCACTGATACCAAATTCATAACAGAATCATGACATTTAAAACACAGGTTCAGAATGCCAAGAACCACAGAGCATCCTTTTGCCCTTACATAGGCAATAACCTATACATGGCTATATTCATCACTAGCTGGTGTTGATGTAAATACTGTACCAAAAGGAATTATCAGTAAACTCTGACCTAACCAGTTCATGTTCAGGTAAAATATGAAACTCATGTGAAGAAAAAGAAAGAGTATGTTGGGAAGTTGGTGCAGACGTCAATGGTGTAGGGGGAAACATACCAAAATGTAGTAGCCAATAAAATACATTAAAGTATTAAAATAGATAGAGCTATACTGCACTTAAAGAACAATATTCTGTAATGTCTGTTTTTCATCTCCTGCTTTTTATCGTCATTCCTCAATACAATCTCCATTTTCTAATGTCGCTCACGCAATCTTGGTAGAGTACATCAGCTGTGATTATTAGCAGGTCATAGGGACACTGCAAGTCCTGCAGGCCTACTGCCACTACTCAGGTCACAAACTGAACCGTTTGTACTCCTACGTGACCCTGCAACTGGCAAATGGTAACCAATCAAAAATTTAACAAAATACCATAATACAATTCAGCAAGGGAAAAAGAACAACAAAAGGTCAAATGCGTAATACTTGCACAGTCCTAAGCAGACAGCAAATCCTAGAATTATCTAATAACGTTTTATATAGCTTCCTATGCATTTCAGTAATTCATTATATGTTTAAGTGAAACAATGGTGTTCCTGATCAATGCTCTCAGATGAAAAAGGGATACTCTTCCACAGAGAGTGGACTTTATTCTGCTCTTACTAAACAGAAATACTTTAAAACAATGCCAGCAAAGCAGCAAAAATTATTTTCCAAACTTCAAGTCTATATAAGCTCACAAAAAATACCCAAAGTCCATCAGATCCGCTTCCAGTGTACTTCGCGTTGGGCCTCTTCAAGTCAGGCCTTTCATGAGGAGACAATACTGTTTAGTTGGAGTGCCGTCCGGGAAAAACACTCACAGCTCACTCGAAAGTTTCAATGTTTCAAAACAATGCACCAGTGCCTCTTCTTGGTGGCAGACACTACAAATGATGTGCTGTTTATTGATCAAGGGCACAAAGCATCTCGTGCAGATCCAAGCACTGTCAAGAAAACTCCTTCAGCAAAGCAGCAGCACTTTCAAACTCCAACACTCATCATTTAGTGTCAGAGGACGTTCAAGCTGCTCTCTCCTGGGCACCAGAATGTAGTGCCTTTTTCCAAACGTGGATCCTTGGGTGCACTGCCTTTCCACTGGTGCAAAGCAAAAGAGGTGTGAATGTGGCCAAAACTCGGGCCAAGGGCTCAAGGGAATGTACACTGACAGAGGTTTTCCAGCACATAACAGGTACAGAGCCCAAACAACAAATAAATGAATCAGCTCCTCCTTTCTTCTGCAACGCCTTTCGCAAATCAAATGCCTTGCTTTGGAGGTACCACTGATGTCGCGCTGATGATCGTTGTCCCGCTTCGCGACTTCCTTGTTTGCAAGAAGTGTAGAGCCAGGACATCTGTTCATCTTAGAGCGGTCACTGATGGGGTGTGAGCTTAGTGTTGATCACAGGTCTGCAGGGAATCACTCTTCCTTTAACTCTGGAAGATCTTAGCAGGGCCCTAGTGATGCAGGATGTGTAACACAATTGTTAGTTTCCTTCAAATCAAGCACAAAAAACAGTTCATGTGTTTTAACAAAAGGACTGGCAAGCAGGTGACCTGCAATCTACAAGGGAGTGACAATGTGCCATGAGCATAAAATACAAGAGCAAAGGCAAAAGGGCAAAACAGTATCTTTAGAATCTTCAGGTATGTTCTTTTCATTATTCTCTGTCATCTATAGCTACACAGGAATTCTATCAAAATGAATTTCCCCACATAGTGGCATTGTCTAATGGGGTAAATACATGTGTTCCCTCAATGACTAAGCCTAGGTGTTCCTAAATTCCTTATCTAGAACATCTCGAATAGAAAGATAACATCATTCACATTATCAAAGACATGAAGAAAAGTCCCTTTAAAAATGTGCATTAAGTGCACTATGCAATACAAAAGGCTAATGATCAAATGTGAAGACAAAGAACAAACACTAGAAAGTCCTGGTATTTGCATGTTTAGAACACATCTAATCCCACCAAAAATTAAAGCAGCAAGAAAGCTGAAAAATTAAAAATAGACATTGGAACCAGCCTATCACTACCTTGACAGTCAGTCTGAAAAAAAAACATTTTACATAACATGGGGGGGAAAAAACATTTTACATAACATGGGGGTCCCTAATACATAACTACGGTCTAGGAGTGTACACATAAACAATACACCCATAATAATAAATGGGCTGACTGGTGAAAGGAATATGGGAAAAGGGGAAATGGAATTAGGACACAACTAAAATGCCTAATAACTAAGCATAATGCGACATTGGTCAGGGGCATTGGTCAGGGGCGGAACAACAAAAGAAAAATCTATAGGAAGAACAAGAGTGTGCTTGGGTGCCTCAGGCATGTAACACAGCACCAAGAGAACGGGGAATACACAAAAGACCAAAGTTACACAAATTCTAATTCTATGTTCCTGTTCTCTCTTCAGGGAGAGGAAAAAAATTAAACCTGGCTTCCTTTCAAGGGGACAAAAGCCATATGCTATTTGAGAAACAAAACATGATTAAATAACGCAATATAAAAATTAGGTCACCGTGAGTCACAGATCTATAATTCTATCCTTAGGTCCAATCAAGGATACATAACAATTTAGGGCTGCCTATTCCTTTAAGGGAATGTGCAGTACGTAACATCAGGTGATACACTTTGAACCTGTTATATTTGTTTAGTTATTTATTTTCAATACAGCCAAATGTATAGCCAAAGGTAGGCATGCACTGGTAAAAGTGCTGCCATCCTTCCTCACAGTATGCAAACCATATCTGTGAAATTTATCATTATACCAAATTCATCCAATACAGGAGAACTTGTGATGGTAACAACATGAACAAACATACAAAAATGCAGCACCATGGCATGTGTATTTTATGCACTTTAAACCTGCAGTCAAAAACCCAATATTTGGGCCTGTCTAAATTGTCAGGTCCAAACTCCATACAAACTCTACACCATCATCAGTTTGACATTGAGCACAACGCAGTTGTCGGTCCATTGTCAAATATAATATGTCATGACAGCTGTAAATACCTCAAACAGAAACATGTACATTTTTTTTCTGTTAAAGAAATGACGCAAAAACACATCTTTTGTCAACTAGCCAAACTCACGTGTCTTCTCTTCCTTAGAATAATCCATGAATAATCTGTTGGCAAAAACAAACAAATACACAACACAAAAAACATTGCAACATACACAAAAATAACTGTTTATTACTTAACTGTTAATGAGCAAATCTGTATTGAACATAGGCCTGTAACCTATAACCTTCAAAATTGTGTGAAAAAGGCTGCATGTTATTTTTATCTAAAACTGGATGCATCATTTCGTTTTCTGTAAAATAAAACACAGCTAGCAAACATTGTAGCAGTCCTGCCAAGCATTTAACACGATGTTTAAAGAAACCCCTTTTCATCTCCCCATTTAAATCAAGGTCCTTCATGTTACCACGTGAAACCAGAAACTTCACTTTTAGCAGCAGCCCGTGCAGAGAGGTCATTCTGCATTCCTCGGAAACAAAGGCCTAATTAAAAGGCTGTAAATGGCAACACATGAGGGGCCTTCTCCATAATTTATGGGGAAACACTTAAAAGAGAACATCTCGGCGCGAGCGCGCTGAGCCAGCTGTTGCAGATTCTCCCAGCCCCCAGCTTCTGCCACAGTGGAGCTGACAAAGCCAGTAGGCTGGATCTAATCAACAATAATCCAAGCTATTTAAAAAAATAATTTCTCTTTTTAGGCGCTAAAATGATCACTATTCCCATATTATTAGACTACATTCACTGTCAATTTGTCTCAAAAGCTAAAGACACACAGACCAGTTTTTTTAGAGTAATTACTTGTTGCAATCCTATGGCACACACTTCATCAGTGTTAAATAAGCAAACTGTCCGTAGGCCTATCTTGAAAGTAGAACCTCCAATCCTGATATTAAAACGAGCCTGTGTACTGGCACATTAACCCACTGAATCACAAGAAAGCACAACCTTATATCAAAACCTAAATGCATGCATTTGCTTAAGACTGAGACACTTTAAGGAAAGCAAAAATGCAGTTTAAACAGTGAATTTACTCAAAATCGACTTTCTGATTTTGGGCATTACAAAATGAATATTTTACAATTTTCTTGCAGAATATGAATTACTAGAAAGTCTATTACATAATCCAAGAGTCAGGTATCTGAAAATAATAATTTATACGTTATAAAAATGAGCTTGCTTGCGCCTATGGCAAGCGAATTTATACACATGAATTCTTGTCATTTTAGTGATGCAACATAACGCAAATCACGTTTTAATGCTAAGAGGTCATAGTATGAGTGCTAAGCTTTATAAATATTAAAAAACGATTTTGGTAGCACTAATTTTTATGAATTATTTTTCCATAATTAATAATTTTTGTCTTCTAATAAAACCCAATTATTTCTGTTTGTGATTGGTTTTACATATAAGAGCCCGCTACATCCCTTGCCTCTTATTGAGATGCATTAACTCACAAACCTTAGCGCATATGCCTAGTTTAAAAAGCGTCATATTCTGCGTCACTTTTTGGGGCCTCTGTCATGTAAAAGGGCCGTCATGCAAAATCCACCCGTGATGAACTACAAAAATTTCTGGCTGAAAAAACATTCCTATGCAAATATACTACAGCTAAAAACGTCTTGCCTGTGAACATTTAATACAGTGCATTTAAGTGAAAACGCTGTAAATGCATTTATTTCTGCAAAAACATGTAATTTCGTTTTTGGCTGGAGCCTTATTTATATCCACTAAATGTGAACCACGCGCAATGTGCTCATCTCAGACATAAACAGAAAGTGTTGAAAACATTTAGGACACACAATGCAGCGCTCTCCAACCATTTCTTGTAAATCGCGTCGTCGCAATGTACAACAAAACTCACAAACAAAATAGACATGTAAACACACATTTTAACCACGCATTCAAACATACATTTAAAACCACAAATCAACACTCAGGACAAAAACAGGACAGTCCGGACTATACGTAGCTGTAAGTCATATTTACAAGAAACACTGCTCAACAGTGTAAAAACCAAAAATACACTCAATTCACTAGCTGCAGCTGGCAGAACACCAAAAATCGTTCTGCATATCCATTCATAAAATTATACAGAGTAAAGCATCCTTATTATGTATTATTACATATTTTAATTCCCTGCGAATACAAAATCACCAAGGAAGAAATATGTTTGTAAATCTAACCTATTTAGATAAACCGGTTAATTCAAACGTATACAAAGTTGGCCAATACAAAGCTTCAAATTCGCTAAGATCAGGCATCTTATAGCTCACTAATCCAGCATCAAACTTCAAGGGTTACGGGATTTACCAAGTCCCTGCAAAGAACAAATACCCTCGGTTTTTGGCGTCTGCAGGCGTCAAATAACACAACAAAGAATCAAGTACTAAGAACCACAAATGCAATGGAACCATGCAACAACAAAAACGCTAGCAAAGTGTCACCGACAAAAACACTAGCAAAGCGTCAACAACAAAAACACTCGCAAAGGTGCATACGACAAAAGCACCAGCAAAGTGTCAACTACTAAGGACTCTGGGAGCGACCCACTTAAATACTTATCACAGCTGTACCAAAGAAATAGATGTCCAAATTCTAACTGCCAATTTCTAACTGCACTAACAGTCTCTTTAAAAAAACCTACATAAAAAGGGTTGCTCAGTCAGGAGTGACATCTTTTGGAGAGTTTTAAGTCAGAAAAATCAAAAATATGCCAGGCCGCAAAGACAGAGAATCCCCCAGAACCTCCGTGCACAGAGTACCTCTTTTAGTAGATTCCTGTCTTGCCTTCCCCAGCATAGTTCTTTTCTCTGAAAAACTCTCTCCTCCAGGTATTCACTTCCATGATGAGCCCCACGTTGGGCGCCAACTGAAGAACCAAATATTTACAATACTCCTTCTCAGGGGTCTTACCATTCAGAATGCCAAGAACCACAGCATAGAAAAACACACATTTTCTCGAAAACGTACCTCTGCTTTGATGCTTCCCATTGATGGAAGACATCCATAACAGATTCTAGCTCATATCTTATCGGGTCAGTAACCCATTTATGTGCCAAACGATCCAATACTGCTTTCTCCCTAGGATCAGGCAGTTGGCTACGCAACTGCTTGTGTTCAGGGGCCTGAGTCGGGCTTGCCGCTCCAAACAAAGGATATAGAAGACTAGAAACAGTGCTTGCCACTCTCTGGCGGACAGACGGAGAAGTCGAGGAAAAGACAAGTGGGAAGGCAGGGTGAGATGAGGCAGATGCAGAGGCAGTGTCAGGAGGAGTACCAGGAGTGGTAGTCGATACAGTAGTTAAAGTTGCAGGAAGTATAGGGAGAGCAGGTGTAAAGGCCAGTGGAGGCTGCAACGGAGGAATAGGAGCCAGCTGAAGAGTAGCTCGTGGGTGCTGTGGAGGAACAGGGAGCATAACAACCATGGGTTGCACAACTAAAGGTTGTGGAGGTGCTGTAGCATTTTACGCATAGGGGGGTGGTGAACTTAACAAATGCGACATTAGGGGATCTTTTTCAAGCTCTTTTGCTGCCTCCTGCTGAAGAGGCGGCAAGACTGGATAACATTTATCTATTACCATTTTACGTTGCCTGTGCAACTGCTCACTCATCTGTTCTTCTTCATTGTCTTTATACTGCATAGCAGCTTGCATTATCGAGATACCCCTTTCTCTCTTATTTTTCTTCGCTAATTTAATTTCCTTTTGTTTGGCCTCCTTACGCCATAGGCGGAAAGAGTCAAACATCGCCGGCCGGGCTTTCTTCTTAAAAAGTTTAACTTCGAGATTATCCAGGATTTCTGTATCAAAGCTACCATATTGGGGCCATTTTAAAACACCATCTTTTCTGGTGTATTTTATCCACACTTCATTGTATGTGATGGGGCCTACTCCATGTTTTACATATAATTCATAGGTCGGAGTTCCAATCGGAGGAACGAGACACGAGTCCTCCAGTCATGAGTCCCTATTATTACAACTAAGACAAAACAAATTTCCAAGTCTGCTAAGACCAGGCATCTTCGCTCTCTAGTCTAGCTTCAAACTTCAAAGGATTATCGATTACGATATTTCTCGTGAATACACGAGTTCTTCGGCTATGGCGCTTGCAAGTTCCAAATCAAAGCGGTCCCAAAAGGGGACACCAAACAAACTAAGGACTGGGAGACGCTCCACTTATACTTAACTGAGGTATCGATGACGTCACCAGAAGACTCGTCTAACGTTTCACTCTACCAAACATCAAGGGTCCAAATCAGGGCAATAGTCAGGGCAGCAGTCCTTTGTAGCCGTCGGGACGCGGGGAACCTCGCAGCAAAGACCTTCGGAACCACGTCGACATACAGGGTTCGCTGAAGTGGCTGGCCGTCCTCCGGAATTTTCACACGAAGATCCTCACGAACCTCTGACTTGGACCGGTACCACTGATACCACCCACGTTGGGCGCCAACTGAGGTACTGGGTTTTTCAGAACCGGTACTGATCCGCTAACCCAGCGGTGTCAGGGGCAACACCCAAAGACCTCGAGTACTTTCCTGATTCAGACCACAGAAACACGAGTCTTCTAGGTGAAGTCAAAGATCGAATTTATTGGCTGCAACCAAGTAACAAGCGTCCTAGAAGTACAACAACTTGGTGTGTATATTCTCAGGAGACTGCTCAACATTACAGAGCCAGGCTTCTCTTTTTATATAGAATATTAAGCTTCAGGCAAACATTCTTAGATTTACAGTGCAAACATTCTTGGATTTACAGTGAGCTATTCACATATTTTCACTAAAAAGAAAAAGCAGAGTCATGATGACAAGTCCACATTTCAGTGTGTCCAGTTCGTAATAAATTACCCGGCAAGGCCCAACATTTCCATCAGATATCAGTGTACCCTCAATAAAACCGGGCTCCTCCTCATCATAAAGCAAAAGAAGAGAAAAGAGCAGGGACAGGTGTGAGCAAGATTTGGGCGGGGGTGTGTGTGCGATGGGAACAGTTTATGGCCTGTTGTGCTTTGATGCTATCTTGTTCGGCCACTGGGGGAGAACTGACCAAACAGGTTTTGGCTTGGGGCAATATTTCCAGCTTGCCCAGGTCACAGAAAAGTCAATTAATGTGTATGTGTCCTTTGATATCTAATTCAGCTGTAGTTACAAGCCTATGTGAAGGGCAACTCACAAAATGGCTGCCAAGCGTAAAATAGAAGCCAAGGGTTCAGGACGAGAATGGCGATTTAGAGGTGATATGACGCAATGCTTGTACATGGTGTACTAGCCATTATCGGTCTTTTGATATAAAAATCGTCATGCTATGACAAAGTTTGTTGCACGAGTCCAGAATTTTCAGAACTACACTGACTCCATTTTGGAACAATTTACCCAATTTTATATTGAGCTATATACTCAGTCTGATGCTCCTGATCTAACACAGGTGGAAGAATATCTACAGCTAGGGAACCCTCTCTCTCTTAATTCGGAGGCTGTGGAATAGCTCGAACAAGACATAACTGAAGAAGAAATTCTATCTGCAATAGCTGCTCTGCCATCTCGTAAAGCTGCTGGAGATGATGTAATACCAATCGAATTTTATAAAACTTTTAAAGCTATTAATCTTCCTTTACTTTGCTTGGTCATGCAGCAGATTGCAGTATGTATGGAAATACCTAGGTCTTAGAACTAATATCTTTTTTTTCTTAAAAAAGGAAAGGCAGCGGATGCATGTGGTTCCTATCGACCTATTTCACTCATCAACGCAGATGCAAACATCTTTTTTAAAGTGCTGGCTAACCGCCTTGCAGCTTATATGTCTAGCTTAGTCTCTGAACATCAGCGTGGATTCATCACTGGTAGGGATACCACTGCGCATGTTAATACCGCTATTACTGCTTTTGACATTGCCAAACGGACATCTTGCAATTTGGGGATAATCATGCTGGATGCTGAAAAAGCATTTGTCCGGGTGGTATGGGATGCTTTATGGAGGATACTGATTAGTAATGCTCTTCCTAGTCTGTTTTTTAAATGGATCAGTGCACTTAATATTAACCCACAGGCTCAACTCATATATGCTAACTTGCACTCTGCTCCATTTTTAATACAGCGTGGAACAAGACAAGGGTATCCACTTTCTCCCCTGCTGTTCACGCTATCTATTGAGCCATTTATTAATGCATTAAATCAAAATAGCTATATCATCCCATTTAGACACGGAATGTATCAACTGAAGACTGTTGTGTACTCAGACGACATTGCGGTTTTCATACATAATCCAAGAACAGCAATGGGCATAATAAAGGAGGAAGCGAAAAGGTTCGGGTCCTTTTCTGGATATAAGATAAATGCGAACAAAACCCAAGTCTTGCATAATATTGAGCTAACAACACTTTTAATCGGGTGCTGCGCTGTGGTAACATATTTGGGGGTTTGGATCTCTGCTGCCATGGAACACATATGACGATTGAATTATGAAATATTACTTCAATCGGTGGGAAAAAAACGAAAGACTTGGAATAACTTCCCAGTCACTATTATGGGTAGAACCAACATAATCAAAATGATAATCTTGCCAAAATTCTTATACTTATTTTGAGCTATTCCTGTACGTGTCCCAAATTACTTTTTTTTTAAACTTGAAGGTGTGATTAGCAGCTTTATTTGGGGCTATAAACAGGCACGCTGGGCAATACGCTTTCTTAAACTTCCTTATAAGTTTGGAGGCCTGCAACTTCCGGACTTTAAACTTTATTTTTGGGCAGCATTTACGGGACACTTACAAAGTCTTTTAACGGATAAACAGTCTTATTTCGGCCTCACTCTTTCACTGGGCACTGACAGCAATAAATTCTTGTATAGGATTAATGACCCCAACTACTACAAAAGAATGCGGTTTAAGACCATCAGGGATATGGTTTGTATATGGCGTGAAATCCTTGATTACTTTTCTCTTACTCATGAAAATTTGATTAAACATGACCAACTTAAATTATGGAACAATCCATCTCTTCGATTATATTTCACAATCCGGCTGCTAGTAGATGGGGAGGATTTGGAATGGAGAGATTAGGCCAGTTGTATGACCATACAGGTTTTTCTTCATTTGCAGCTTTACAATCATCCTTTGGTCTTCCGCATCAGGCCTTTTTTAAATATCTGCAAATTAGAGACAACTTTTTGAAACAGAAACTGTCGCAACTACAACATTCTCATGAATTTATAACATACTTGCTAAATCCTGCATATAAAGCCAGAATAAGCATCACATACTCACATCTTTGTCATTTAAGAAGTATGGATAGTGGTTATATAGCGAATAAATGGAGTCGGGTACTTGGTATAGCTACAGATGCTTCTGAGATTGAGCTGGCTTTTGAGACTTTAAATAATTCCATACATTCTGTCACTATAAAGTTACGGCAATTACGCACTATTTGCATGCTACATTATACTCCTGAGAAAGATCTGTAAATGGCAACTATCAGCGCAGGGATCTGTTCGAGTTGGGGCTGATAAAACATGCTGTCCTGAGTGTGGTCAAAGGGGTGCTGATGTTCTTCACGTTTTATACCTGCTCTATGCTACGGGACTTTTGGAAAAAGGTCATGCAATATATTGGTCAATATGTAGGATACAGCTTATCTTTTACTATGCAAGAGATAATGTTGGGGTTAAAGATGTGTGAGAATATTGCTGTAAGAAGTTTTTTATCTATTGTGTTAGTAGCTGCTCGTTTATGTGTGTCGAGAACGAGTGGATCTCACCAAATCCTCCTACTTTCTTTGATTGGCTGGCATTTATGAAATACATTTATGAAAGAGAACGAGCACTAGCCAAAACAAAATCTATACAGGCATTGCAAATGTGGTCGTTTATGGCAATTCTTTGAGTAAGAATGGAGGTTATTATGATTTGTGTGTAACTATAGACATTTTTTTCTTGAATTATTATTTTTATTGCAGGACCTAATCATTTTAATTATATTGAAAATGTAGCTTATAATACTATAATGCTTGTTATTATTATTTCTTTTTTTAACTCTTGTATCTCTCTTTCTTGTATATGACTCCTAATCATATTGTACCCTCAGTCAAAATGCTAAAAAAAATTAAAAAAATTAAAAAAATAGTCACTAGGACATCAGAAGCCAAGACTTCACCACCCTCAGGTCGCAAATACAATTATTTGTACTTGCCTTACTTGTCCAAGGGAATAGTCTTTTGGCTTAATCTTTTGGTGAATCTCTTTTGCTCCTGACCACCTTCTGCTCTAGAGGGAATCCTTCCATGTTGTAGTTGTCTTCAGGGACCTCAGTAACATCCTTTGGCTTAAGGAAGCCAGAGAGGTAGATGGAAGAGGCTGTGCCGATTTAGGAATAGTTAACCTCATGTAAATCAATAAAGCAGTACCCAAAATAACAACTTTTGAGATTCTCTGTCTGTACACCAAGGACTGGTTTGTCTCTAGCATTGCTATCATTAGTCCCCTGTAAAATGGGCTCCTTGGCACCCAAAAAATTGAACCACTCTTAATATTTCTTTGAAGTAATTGTGCCAATCCCATTGGATTCTGGTGTACAGGCACGGGGACCAAATGTATTTCACCACCTAGCCAGGCTAGGGGACTTGTACATGACTGTGTCCAGGCACTGAGCACTGAATGTTGATGTCTTAGGGCCCTTTGTGACTGTTAAGCTTACCAAGTTTTGATAGGGCTCTTCTGGCCACTTGGGAGGTTTCTCACGTATCATTTTGGCTCTCAGTTGTTTTGTTGAAGGTGCATCAAAACCAAGTTCCAAATTTTGCATCTTTGAACAGGAGGCAAGTTTCAACAAATTAAACTGAGAGATAGATTTCTCTTTCAGGCATAACAGGCCAACTGGTGGGTGATTGGTGCCCGCATTCAACAGTATCAAGTGCGGAGCTGAGATTATTCATTCAAGCTTTTGTCTGCCTGAGAAATTGCTCCCAAACAGAATGTTGTGGACAATCCCCATTGAAGTAAATGGTCAATAGTCTGTGAGCCGGGGTTGCATGCTTGCAAAGCCAGTTAGGTCCTGTACATGCATTGTCTAGAAATAATAACAATAATTTCTATAGATATACATTTGCAATGACAGCTCTAGTGCTTTACACATTATTGCTATAGTATGTTTACGGTCAGATTTCTACTTAGGAAGAACTAGAGAGTGTTGGTATTGGTTGTGTATCCGGCTTTTATCTGTAGTATTTAGTCTGTGTATATTAAAGTCCTCTTTTATAAAAGTAAAACACTGCTTGGACATTCAGTTAGCAAGGTCTGTTGTTTTCTAAGTGTATAACCTTCATCACCTCTTTAAATAAGTCTTGAGCTGCACTGCTTCACTTTCCTTAAAGATGAGCACTGGTAAACCAGTTTGGAGTCCACACGTAAAGTGGGCCTCGGGCACCAGTGCTAAATTACATTTGTCACTATTTGAGCCCAATAAACCCTATTGTCCTTGGGGCTCTTGAACCAGGTCCTACGGGTGCATTATAATACAAAACTGAAGCCCTCTTTAATTTGCTAACAATGTGACCTCATGTATTACTCTGTCAGGTCTAATCTTTTGCATTTGTTTTCAGGTTCTCAGGCTCACACGTGTGAGACGAGTGTAAGATACTGGTGCCATGTTGTGCATTATTTTCTTTGTATACCTTTGTGATGGGGAAAACATAAAGAGCCCCTTGCACCTCTGTGCCTGGGGAGGGAATTGAGTTGGTGGCGCAGCAGGAGAAATAAGGTTGAACAATGAGGGGTCAATGACAGAAATAGCTGTTGAATAACATTTAAAAATGATCTCTTTAAGTCTTGACTGCTGCAGCTCTATGATTCAGGCTACCAGGCTACCAAATAAACATCCTCAAAGCACAGAACGCTGGAGTTAATCTCGTGCACAAACCAAACAGAGAGACTATATTCCATAAATCTTACTTTATTACTGAGTTCCCCCGGTATGGTTAAAATCATGAAAGACAGGTCATGGCTTGCAAGACAATGAATCACTTGACCTTAAAACGATACTGCAATTACCAACATGTTTCGACCCCTTTGGCAGCCTATTAAGGTCATGGGTTTTCTTCAGGATAATTAAGAACTCAACAGTTGTATATAATCATGCCATGCAAGAAGGGTATATACTAAAACCCTACCACTCCCTTGTACTAATAGCACAACCAAAATCTTACTATTCTACAGGCTTCATGGTGAGCTGTGAGGGTCGTCCCCTTTGTAGTCTTTAGAAGGATGATGCGTCTATGTCACCTACATGAGCCCCCTCCACTGCCGCATCTTGCCAAATTAACAGGACCCAAGGTATTGGCCTGACAACAGATTTCTAAGAACTCCCAGGGTTAAGAATAGCTTCCCTCGGTTGAGTCTACTGGAGTGGCATTGTACCTGCTCCAGTGTGAGAGGTCGCCAAATGATGTAGCATGCCTTGATAAGTTAAAGATGAGACAACCTCTCAAAAATCTTTCGATGTCCTTCTGTTCAAGAATGTCTGAACTGTGAGAGTGCTGCAGTGATTTAATTATCCTCAAGTAGTTTAGTGTCCTCATATTAACCTCCCAAGTCCCACTACATGTCATCAGCAAAAGGTGGCCCTTTTTGCCGCTGTACTTATGGTATCAAGAAGGTTTTGCCCAGTCAGGTGACCTTCTCCTTCTTGAAAACTGAATATAGACATCTTGAAATGTATGGGACTTCCTTTTATGGCTATCCACAAAGTTTTGTTACAGCATCTTACTTGGAAGGCCACTTTCCAGCAGCAGCAGTCTCTGAACAGTTAGTAAGATCCAGACTTTTCTGCCCATGGGCGACATACAATATTCCATTCTAAAAGAACACGTCCAGGTTTCCTTCATAATGTCCTTTTGGACTTACAGATTAATTTGTCCATCTCCAAGCCAACCTTTTTCTCTCAACTCTTCTAAACATCAGAAAGTTTCCTTCACACAGAAGTTGTTAGGAGAGTGTTGAAATTTTGGCTAAATAAAGCTAAACAGACCAGGCATTTCCTTCCCAACTGTTGAACTAATAGGAACAGATCAAAACAATCTGTATAAAGCTGTATAGTTGCCTTCATCTTCCCAGGTTACCGAAAGCATAAAGTGACATTGGTTGGTAGACTAAAACTCTCTTTGCTAGAAATAAAGCTGCAACTGCTGCTTTACCAATGCATTATACTGTTGCCAATATCTGCAGTGCAGCTGCCTTGAAGTTTGTGCACAGGTAAATAAGACACTACTGTCTAAACAAACATGCCAAAGCTAACACCAAAGTAGGTCAGGCCTCTTTAACGACCTTTTTTGGGCAGTCCATAATTATTCCCTTTCTTGCCCCTACCTTATCAATGTATAGGCTTGTTCCTCTGTCTAATGCTTGTAACTATCAATAGGATCCCCTGATTAAAAAGAGCAAGTTACTTACCTGTAATGCTAGTTCTCCTTTAGGGGAATCTTCATTGAAGTTATAAGCAACCCACCTTGGCCTTTGATGGAAAAAACAAGAAATTTAGTACATACTTAGTATGATCCTATGTTTCTGTAAAAAAAATAATGAAGGCTGGAGGTGTGTAAATGTAAGCGGGCCCTATTAAGTGCATAATGCTTTGAAACATTCATCTGGAGGACAACTAAGACTACAGGCAAGTAAATCTTCCCTTCTGCTTCACTGGCATTCTCTGCTACACCACCAGACCTTCAGCAGCTCAGGGCAAACTGACGATCCTCACGTACAATATGCTTGCCACAAAGTTTACACTGCAAACTGTGTAAAGCGAATTGGATAGCATCTTACCAGATATTATGTGAAAATTATTTTTCACATACAAGTGGTATTAGGCACTGCAAAGGTATCGGAGCCAACCCCCAATAATAATCCAACCCCCAATATGTAATCACCCCAATATTTTACCAAACTAATTTAGGCCCACTGTCTCCATTTGATCTCGCAGTTAGTAACGACATTCCTCTTCAGGAAAACACAATTGTGCAAAGTTAGACAAAAAAAATATTGGAAAAATAAAGAACTGATTTCTAGATAATAAATAAGGCAATAAGTGAATTTATTACAGAGTAGTCAAAATGCGTTACAGAGAAAAATGCATGAAAATCCATGAAGGCCCAGTTTCATAAGTACAGATACATGCAAATATAATCCCTAGTTAGGCAGAACCAAAGATTCTAAGTGTCAAACTCATAAAGAGTACAGGCAGCATCCCATTAGCAAAATAAAGAGTAAAAGAGGAGAATGATCAGTCACCTGCAAGGAAAATAGTGAAAGAAAAAACCTCTTGCGAAAGACAGGAACCCAAATGTTTTATAAAAAAAACCTCACACCAGCTATTAATACATTTCTTAAATTCCGTATGGTATAACTACGGTTAGGGTTGCATTGGTAAATGAGAAGCAACATCATCATTTTTTAACTCATTAGCACTAACCCATTTCTTAAAGTAAGAGAAATGTTCTACTTTCTCCCTGATCAACTGTACTCCGAAGATGTACTGCACAAATGAAACATTTTTTTTGAACAGTGGCTCATAGAATTAGCACGACTACACTAACGCTTCCAACATAAGTCCTTGAAAATGATACGTTGAGCACATGATAGAAGCTCCATTCACAATACATGTTTTCCAACAATATTGTTTATCACTAATAAATAACGTCAATCACTTGATGTTCCACGGAAACATAGGGAAAGATGGCTTTGCAGTGGGACACTGATTGGGAGGGGGAATGAGCAGGAGCAAGTTGAGTTGAACATTAGAAACTGCATCCATTAAAAAAAATAATTGTGTATTACACAAAAATGTGGCATAGCTATTCATAGCATTATTTTATACTTAAGTAATATAGGTAACTCATCCCAAGTGAAATATTATTAGTTAGTCGGTTAGGACTCTATGTATCATTAAGAACACTTACTCTCAAAGATAATTTTCACACAGTATTTGCACATTTTGTATATTTCTAAAACGCTACAACAGTTAATATAATGCAATATTGAAAAGATTAAGTGTTCTACAAAGAAACATTAAACCTGGTCATGTGAATAGATGGAAGCAGTATGAAACTCAAACACTGAGGGGGGTTTTACAGTAAATATTTTGGTGCAAGGTTTGGGTAATCGGGAGTGTTTCTTTTTTTACATAATACATGGTTAGAGGTATCCATTTGCAGGCGCTTAAAAGGGAATTGGTTTCTTTAACTTGTATTTCATATTTCTGATAGACACTTCTAAATGCAGATTCCTCACCTTTCCAATACTTCGCAGTCCTCAGACTGGTTTAGGAAAATCTTCATCAGTACTACTGCGAGCCAGTTGGTGGCACTTGCTGCTCCTTGCCAACGTTGTTCTACACTCGATGAGGTGTGTGTGCACCTAAATAGGCTGCACCACGCGTGTTGAAACAGTTCTTTTCTTTTTGGGCCAACAGACGCATGTCTGGCTAATACCCCTTGTCTCATTGAGACACTTCTACCACAAATTCTACAAAAAACCTGTTTGCAAGGTAAATATGTCACCTCGCAAATCTAGATGGTTTAAGCCCTGTGGGGAACACATTTCTGTGATTGGCCCACATGCGGCTTGTCTGTAGTGTGTGAAATTGAAGCTGTTCGTGAAGAGACACTGGGATCGGGCGAGGTGTAGAAGCAGGTCCTGGTCCTGGTCCTGGTCCCGTTCCCGCTCCCAAGTTTGCTCCTGCAAAAGGTCATCTTCATGTTCTAAGACTTTGGGCAAAACCAAAAAAAGTGGAAGTCTAAATGGGACTCGGCTGCTTTCCGCCACTCTCAACCCTTCAAGGGGGCATCCGCTGAGCCATGCCGCAGCTTTTTGGCACGTTACTGACTCTCTGGTGTACCTGCGGCCCCAAGGACCGAGAGGGCTACCAACTAGTCTTCCTCCGGCCCTGCTTGGGCCCTCTGGATGCACTCAGGACTCCAGAGTGACTTCAGTTCCAGTTTGCTCCCTAGCGCAATAACCCATGCTGGAATGCGATCCACTAAATCCAATGCTGTTGTCATTCACTCCAGACATTGATGGCCAGCCCCTAGAGCTGTCCAATGCTGAGACCGCACCATGACAACTTCTACCGAAGCTGCGCCCTCCTTTATCTGAGCCGTAGTCTCTTTACCACCCTTCTGATTCTGACACAGTGCCTCTATCTTCTAGAAGAAGGCTGTGATGTTGGGGAGGAGATTGCCCAGCCTTACCTAGAGGAGAACCGGTATGAGGACCTCCAAGATGCCATTAGTCTGGATACCTCCCAGGCACTGGAATAGTTTCCTCCCCTCCCTCCAGGGCCTTCTGTGGAAGACAATGCCTCATTTTCTATGGTTATGCGAAGGGCAACAGAGGTTCTTGATCTTAAAATTCCCACTTAGAAAGTTATAACCAATGTACTGAAGAAGTTGCATCCTGGCCAGTCAAGTTCTGAGCCCCTAATCCCATTGAATGAGGCTCTTACTGAAACACTTTGAGGTACATGGGACAAACCCTATTCTGTCCTACCTGTGCATCACCGGATTGCCAAATGCAATCACCCTGCTCCAGGTGATCCAACTTTCCTCACCTAGCCCCCCACTCCTGAAAGCTTTGTGGTACAGGCTTCGACCAGTACGGTAAACCCACACTTGTTTCCCACTACTGCCCCTGACAGTTCTTTTTTCAGGCTAATTCCTGGTGCCAAAAAAGTACGGGGGCCTCTATCCCATTTTAGACCTTCGCCCTTTCAAAGCCTTTCTGCAGAAAGACAGGTTCAAGATGCTCATCCTGGCCCAGGTCTTGTCTGCACTTGACCCTGAAGATTGAAGGGTGGCACTTTACCGGCAGCACACTTATTTACACATCCCCATTTTGCAGGCCACAGGTGTTACCTGTGGTTTATGGTAGATCGCAAGCATTTTCAGTCTTGCTGTGCCCCATTTTGGCCTTCCCAGCAACTTTCTGGTGTTCAAGTAAGTACATTTTATTGTATATAGTTAAATAAAACTGATACAAAATTTGCGATAAAAAAAGAGCGTACAAATGATGCTCGGAAGTGACTAAGATGAAATATTAAAACTAGATAAAAACAATTTGTCATGCGAATTGCGAGGCCCAGTTAAGACAATGTTCATGAGTCCTTGGGTTTGAGCCGCTTACGCGATTGCTTGATTTGTTCTTCAGCCAGCTTTCGCTGAGGTTCATATCAGTTCATTGATTGTGTGCGATTTTCACGCTGAGCAGTGGTGTTCTAACTTTTACCTGTGGTATTACCACCGTTTCCCAGCTTCTTGTGTATCCAAGCTAAGAATTTTACTAGCTTATAGTTCAACTGTGGGTCGTCTGAGTTAAAACAGGCTACCACGGCTTGGCTCCATGTTTGGATCCCTCGCAGAATGAAGTGGAGCTTGAGCAGAAACAATCTTTCTCTTCTTAGGCTGGGGCAGGTGCATATCAGGTGAACCATGTCCTCAACTCCGTTACTGCACAAGCAGAAATCTGTAGACTTTTGACCCCGCAGCCTTGGTTGTAAATGTTGAAAGCCTGGCAATTTTCCTAATTGATGTTTCAGGAATTTCTCCTTGATGGTCCTGGAGTACCCTGCACTAAAGAATGGTTGCGATCTCATACATAGCCGTTTATTGTCTTCCAATCATGTTTTCTCTGCGCGAAGGTAACTTTATCTTCTTCAAGTGACATACTCCTTATTGTCTTCCCCACAGTTTTCTTCAAGACAGCGTGAGTGGTCGGAATTTCCCAGACCTGGCTGAGACCAGTGTTCTTAAGACACTTATATAAATGTTTACTTGCCGGAGCTGCTGTTCTCTGTTGTAACTCCTGCCACAGTAGATGGCTTAGACTGTTTACGGTGGCATTCTTGATCTTGTGCCAGCAGGTTATGTACGCCCTCTGCCTTGCTAACTGTTGTTTGATGAGGCCAAATTCTAGCCGAATCTGTGCGGCAGATGCGTATGCGGGGATGTTAAACATGATTCTATAGGCCCTGATTAAGGTGCTCTCCAGGGTGCGTGCATCTCTTCCTTTTAGCACTTCACTGCCATATGTGATCGTGGTCAGGATTTTGGCTTGCGCAATCTGAAGAAGTGGAGAGAGCCTCAGGCCTGTAAGCTGGGTTTTTATCTGCGTCAGTGTTGTCACAAGGGCTGCTCCTTTCCTTTTAATTGACTCTAGCTGACTTGTAAACTGGCCTCTATTATCAAATATTAACCCTAGATATTTGTAATTTGTTATTTTCTGTAATAGGTTGTTGCGTAAGTGCCAGTGGTGGGGTTTTTTCCATCATCTTTTAATGGACATTGATTTAATTTTTTCCAGATTTACTTCCGTAAAATTGACATTGGAGTATTTTTGAAGAGCATTCCAAAAATGTATACCCACATGCATGTGACAAATTAGGACTATGTCAGTAGCGTACAAGCTGCTGTTTAGAGCCTTGCCTCCTAACCTTGGAGCATGTGCATTGGTCTAAGGTCGGCTATATGAAGGTTAAACAGAGTTGAAGTAAGCACACAGCCCTCTTAAAGCCCTTTCATAGTTGAAATTCGCTTTGACAAGCGTGTGCTGTCTCCCAGTTTGGCCTGCACCCAGGTGTGTGTGTGAAGGGATATTAGTGCGCCTAGCAGTGCCTGCGGGATCTTCTAGTTTGCCAGCTTTTCCCAAAGTTTGCCTCTCTCAATTTCTCAAAGGCAGCCTTAAAGTCTACAAAACCAAGATGATGTGACTGTTTTGTTGCTGTTGCCTTGTTAACGAGTAATGACAATGTTAAGATATTGGTTAAACTTCCTGTGTTTTAAGCGAAGTTGGTTTGGTTTCTGGTGTTTGTTCGTGATAGTGTTGGTAGCAGCACATCTTCAGAAGCATAGTGATTCCAGTCTTCTCCTACCTCAAGGACTGGTTGTTGAAGGTGTGCTCGCCCTAGACAGTTATCAACCACCTCCAGACTATGGTAAATCTCCTGACATCCTTGGGGTTCACTAGCAACGTTCCAAAGTCATACTGACTCCTTCACAGGTGCTCCACTTCTTTGGAGCCAATCTGGACACTGCTTTTGTGCTTACGCCGGGAAAAGAGAGTCCAGCACATTCTGGCTATGATCGCGAGGTTGCAAACTCTGCCCTTGATCTCAATGGAGATGACTCTGAGGCTGCTGGAACTGATGGCTTCCTGCGTTCTGCTGGTTAACCACGCCAGATACCATATGTGGGCTCTACAGTGGGATCTGCAGCAAGGGGGATCATTCCGATTTGGTTCAGATTTTGGATGAGACTGCAAAACTCAAAACAAAGGAGACTGGTGGATGCAGGACCGGAATTGGGTCAGTGGTAGACCCCTCCCCTTACCTCACTCAGAGCTCACAGTGGGTGACTGATGGCATTGCTACTGGTTGGGCAGGCCATCTAGGAGAGGTAGAGATCAGAGGCGTCTGATCTCCGATAGAGGCCGGCTCCATACCAACCTTCTTGAGCTGAAAGCTATCCACTTGTCATTAAAAGTCTTTCTGCCCTCCTCAATGGCAAGCTGTTGCAGGTACTTGCTATCAACACCATCGTCATCTGGTACTGCGACAAGCAGGGTGGTCTGGAAATGTCGACCCTGCATCAGGAGACTTTGCATCTCTGGACATTGCTAGATCATCAAGGAATTTCTCTAGCCCACACCACCTGGTGGTTCCCTGAATGCCAGAGTGGACCAACTAAGCCATTGACTCCGTGCGGATCCTGAATAACAGTTACAGAAGGAGGTGGCACAGGGTATTTTCCGTGAATGGGAAGCTCTAGCTTGATCTCTTCATCAACAGTGAGAACGTGCAATGTCAGTACTTTTGTGCATTAGAATTAAAAGGCATCTCTCACTTCGAGACTCTTTTTGTGTAGACTGGAACTCAGAACTCCTGTACACCTTTCCACCTATAACTCTCCTGCCCAGAATTCTGAAGAAGATCAGGTCCGACAGGGCCAAAGTCATCCTAGTAGCTTTGGATTGAGCATGGAACATACGTTATCCTGAACTCCTGGGCATGAGCATTTGTCTTCTGATCAGACTGCGTCTTCTGTAGGCTCGCCTTTGTTCGCAGAAGGGTGGGGTTCTGCACCCAAACCTGCACAACTTACACCTTCATGCTAGGAGATTGAGCAGCGACAATCAAATGAGTTTGATCTTCCTCCAGAAGTCATGAATGTCATCTTGACAGTCAGGTGTCCCTCAGCCATATCTCTATCCTGACCATTGGGATAAGTTGATGGACGGCTGCGCTGTTAAACATATCTACCCACTAAGTGCAAAACTGTCCGAAGTTCAGTTGTTTGTGTTCTTTGCTCAGCAAGATCTTTCTTTGGGTACTGGTAAATGGTACCTGTTGGCTCTTTTGGCCTTCTTACGGTTGCCAGAACAGCCATCATTATTTAATTCACCCATTGTGATGCATTTTGTCGAAGAATTTCGACACACGTTCCCCATATGTTATGACCCAATGGGACTTAAATTTGGTCCTCACATTCCTAATGTACGCACCCTTTGATAGTCTCCACATTTGTTCTCTTACGCTCCTTTCCTTCAAGACAGTCTTTCTTGTCCCTATAACTGTGGCAAGCTAGTTGTATGCCCTTTTTGTTAACCCGCCATACATCACGCTCTATTCAGACAAGGTGGCTCTGCAGACTTGAGTCTCCTTCTTTCCGAAGGAAGTGACTCCCTTTAATGTTAGTCAGAGCTTCATCCTTTTGCATTTCTTTCCTCTGCCTCACCCGTCTAGGGAGAAGGAGAGACTTCACCGGGTGGATCGGAAAAAGATCTCAGCTTCTACATCAATCATACCAGAGGACACTGGGTAGACCATCAGCTATGTATTTGTTCACTGGAGCAAAGAAAGGCAAGGCTGTGCAGACACAGATCTTCTCGCACTGGATCGTTCTCTGTAATTAGGATCTGCTACACGCTGGCTGAAAAACAGCTCCTTAAGTGCTTGCGAGCTTATTCTACCAGGGACAAGGTTTAAATACGTAATCTGCAAGAGTTCATTTTCATTTAAACAGCAACTTCTTTCAGTTAGATAGGAATGCTCTGGACGATTTTCTCCCACCCTCCCATCCCCCCTTTTGTGATTGTGTTATGACATTTGTTATGTGCTCCAACCTTTGACATTCACATGTCTTTTGGGGTGTAAAATACCGATGGAGCATACTTGACACCTTACATGACGGTCAACACGTCACTTCCAGTGAAGCTGTGAGACTACGCTGTTGATGCAGTTTGCCTCTTCATGATGCCAGTAGAGGCGAGTGCTATGAAAAAAATTCAGATTTGGTTGGGCAACTGAGAAAGTTGGTTAATTTACGTAGTGTTCAACGGTAATTAAATACATCTGAAAGAATGTTATAACGGTGAGTAAAGTGGTCTTCTTGGTCTGTAAACATCAGACAAGACACAAAGACTTCGTCATAAATATTTGAGTAGAAGATGGTAGAAGATGGTTTACTTTTCTAACACCAGACCTCTAATATTTGGATAAAGTTTATTTTTGGCTAGCAGAGAGAGAGAGAGAGAGAGAGAGAGATAGAGTAAATACAAAAATGCGTATTCATATGCAAAGTGGAAGCTGACTAGAATTCTGTCTCCTTGTACGTGACAGTGTTCCATATTTTCACGTCCCCAGAATCATTCAGGAACACACTGTCTTGCCAATAAATATAATTTTAAATATTTCATTCTTTATTGACAATGTCTTTTTTTATCAAAAGTATTTGTTGTGAATGCTGATTGTGCGAATTGTGTATTACTCCAGCCGCCACCTCAGAAATTGTTGCCTGAACATGCACAGACACTGGAGAAGTATGACTGGGAAGCTTTTGATAGTCATAGCCACGGTAAGAATGTACTTCTGCTCTCATTTGTTGAACAATGAACACAATTCTTGCAAATGTGAATTGATTCATGTTGCTTGTCTCGGCTGTCACCTAACACAGGATAAGGGCAACCACTTAAAGTGTGCTGAGGATCTTGGTTTAATTTAATAATACTACAAGCTGGTGTAATTTAATAATATTGCAATTAGAAGTATCTGGTGTATATCAAAAGCTGAGTCATGCAGGTTACTTTTTTAATTATTTTATTTATAGAAATTTAACATATCATCAAAAGCCAAATGAGGTAGTTTACAGTATAACCTTCATTTGGTGCATTTTTAGCAAAAGGCATAGCATGTTTTGTTGGGCATAGCTTCACATTCCACAAAAATAAACTGCATGCCACATTTGATACATTTCAGTGATAAGGCGGCGAGCAACCCAAATATTCTACCGTTTTGTATATCAGTGTACTCTGCGAAAAATGTCTTGGTCAGTTAACTGAAGTTTCAGAGGTAGGGTCTAGAGAGATTACATAGGCCTGTGGCAAACTCAAGATGTCCTATGGCCGAGGTGTCTATTTCAGCATACATCTCAAGTTCTATTTTAGAGTATATATATATATATATATATATATTATTTTTTTTTATCCTCCTATTGCGAAAATTCTATGTGTATGGAAAATTTGGTTTCTACCTCTGAAGCTTTTTTGTACCGTCACTGCCCAATTGTCTCTCTTGTCATGGGAGTTTTCCCTTTTCTTGTTTATTCAGAGGAGAACCCTTGCCATTTACATATTCACAAGTCTGTAATCGAGAGGAGGGAGAGCTAGTCACCTTGGCTACTCTATGAGTATCATACTCATATTCCAGACTGTGCTTTCGCTTTAATCATAGGACAGTGTGTTCTAGCCTTTCCTATGAGGTTAGGTATTTCTCCATGATTTCCCAATAATTAAACCTCTTACTACAATTACCCCGTCTGTCTAATTTATTTATCTTTATAGCTGAGTTCATCCACTCTCCATGCGTTGGGGGTGATGGCCCAATCCACTTAATGCATATCTCTCTCCTAGCTATCACCATTAACACAAAAAGTAGCTTTGCTTCCATTACTGTTAATTTTACTTGTTCCGTTGAGTTACCAATCCCAAAAAGAATAAGAGTTTTACTTACTTTTAGGTGTTTTCGGAATATCAAACTTAACGTCTTACCAACTTCTTCCCAGAATGTTCTCAGGGATGGGCAGCTCCAGAACATATGAACATCATCTGCCCTTTCTTCCCCGCACTTAGGGCATTTTTTATTTCCTGCATTTTTAAATTTTGAAAGTTTTTTCGGTGTCCAGTAGGCTCTGTGCAGGGTGTACAAGTGGTTTCTTTTCAGTCTCACGGATTTTAATGTTGACCAACATTTCTCTATTGAATCTTCCCACAGATTTGCTAGTTCTTCTATATCCAGATCTTTCCCCCAAATTTGTTCTGCTATGTGGTAGCTTTCCTCTTCTTCCATTATTAGAGTCCAATACTATTTTGCTACCTCCTTGTTTATGGGTAAGATTTTTGTCATTTCTTTTTCCAAGGTTTTGCTATCTTTATCCTGTGTTGGTATTGTTTTTGCCCAGCTGTTTAGTTGATAAAACTTAAATTTTGATATTGTTCCATTAGTGATTTTATGCATTTCTTCCCATGAGATCAATGTTGACCCATTTAGGAGTTGACCCCAATAGTTAATATTGTTTTGTTTTAAGGGGGTGGCCATGACATCTTTCAGACAGTTCGGAGTTCCGGGAGAGTTCCATATCGGTGCCATTACACTATAGTAAGGAATTTTTAAAATCGTTCTAATTTGTATCCAAAGTTTTACTGCTTCCTTAAGAACCTTTAATTTAATTTTTTTAAAGTATTTTTGGTGTCCAAATTTGAAGAGATAATGGTCCTCTGCTTCTGTCGTCGCTTGCAAGTATTCCGGATAGTATTGGTGTATTCCTAGAAGAGTCCGTATATTTTTAAATTGAAAAGCCCTACAATATTCTGTCAAATCCGGACTTGCGATCCCTCCTTTCTCTTTCTTTCTCCTGAGCTTTCTCCATGATATTCTGGTTCCCTTGGAGGCCCATATAAAGCTTGCAAGCTCTCCCTGTAACTTTTTCAATTCGGCTTTTTTAAATTCCAGTGGAATATTGTTAAACAGAAAGGTATATTTTGGAAGTATATTCATTTTTATAATGTTGGACTTCCCTATAAAGCTTAAAGGTAGGCTAGACCACACTTTAAGTAATTTTCTTACCTCTCGGGCTACTCTATTTAGATTGTTTTGTGGTATTTTATCCAAATTTTGATTTATCAAGATGCCCAAGTATCTTATCTCTTTTTTTATATTGGGACTATAAAAATGAGTATTCCAAGTCATTATTTCTGTTTTTGTGTGATTTACTGAGTATCCTGAAACTTGGCCAAATTTGGAAATGATTTTTCTATAGCTGGTTTGGATCTCTCATATTTATCCGTGAATAGCATCAGATCATCTGCATAGAGTGCTAGCTTTTTCTCCCATCTCTGATATTTAAAGGGAGTTATATCCTTACAGCTTCTGAGTTTGTTTGCTAGGGGTTCTATATACAAGTTAAAAAGCAGGGGAGAAAGAGGACACCCTTGTCTCGTGCCTCTACCAATTTTGATATTATTCGTAAGGTTGCCATTAACCTGGATTCTTGATCTAGGATTTGTATAAATTTCTCCTATTGCGTGAAGGAAGGACTCCCCTAGATTGTTTTTAATCATTATACTATTTAAGAAAGCCCAGTTTACTCTATCAAATGCCTTAGCGGCATCGACAGTTAGTATTGTGAGAGGAATATTTTTTGATGTGGCTATATCTATAGTGCTTATGAGTTCATCTGTCAGTTCATGTAATTGTCTTCCTTTTGTGAAACCCTTTTGATCTGAGTGTATAAGTTGAGGTGTGAGCTTTCCCAGTCTTGTTGACATTATTTTAGTAAAAATGTTATAATCTGCATTGAGCAGAGATATCGGCCGGTATGATTCACATTTTTTAGGGTCCTTTCCTGGCTTTAAGATGATTGTTATTACTGCATCATTCCAGGTATCTGGCAGCATTCCCTTTTGTTTAAATATCAAGTTTACTAATTCTGTTATATGTGGGACTAGTGTGTCTGTTAAAGCCTGGTATAGTTCATTCGGCAGTGCGTCAGGGCCTGCGGCTTTCCCTTTTTTCAATGTTTTTATTATATTTTTGACCTAGGTAGGAGTAATTTCCCTATTGAGCTCATTTTTCTCCTCCTCAGATAGTTTTAACATTGGCATGTCTTTTAGATATTCGTCTATCTGTTCCTCAGATGGGTTTATGTCTTCAGCGTATACCTCCGAGAAGAAGGACTCGAATTCTTTTCTGATTTCACCTTCTTCTGAGGTTGGACTTGATTGGTCTTGTTTTTCTAAGATTTTTATTTTATTTCTTACCAAGTCAGTCTTTAATTTCCATGCGAGGCATTTCCCACATCCTTCTCCGAATTCATGCTTTGCCAACTTGCTTGCTTCCCATTTAATTTTTTTTTTTCTTCAAGAATATCACTTAAACAGTCTTTCTGCTTTTGCCTATCTTTTTGCAGATTTTCTTTCCTAACCGGGTCTCTTTCCATTAGTATTTGGGTATCTAGGGTGTTTATACCTTTTTCGATGTCTAGTAATTCTTGTTTTAATTTCTTTGATCTATATGTTCCTAGACTGAGTAGCTTACCCCTTAATACTGCCTTATACGTGTCCCATACTATTTGCTTAGATGTTCCTGTTTTATTATTTTCAAAAAAGGCTTCTGTTTCTTCCTTGAGTGCTTGTACAATTTCTTGATCTAGAAACATGACTCTTTCCACCGTGAATCTTTTATGTATCTGGGTTGTCTTAGTTTGTAATGTTAACTGTACAGCGGAGTGATCTGATAGATGAGCTGGAATGTGAATTAAGCTTGTTACATTTGTCAGTAAACTTCTATCAACTAGGAAAAAATCAATTCTAGACCTATGTCCTAGTCTCTTATTATGTAGTGTAAAGGGTTGACCCTTATCCCCTTTTTCTCTCCATATGTCTATTAAGTCTAAATCTCTCTTGTATATGCCAATCAACTCCCTCATTTTAGGTAGATTAGGGAAATTGGAATTTCTTCCTGGGGGAGACCTGTCAATTTTAGGGTCTAAGATGAGATTAAAGTCTCCTCCTAAAATTACTGGAGTGTTAGCTGTTAGTAAATGAGTATACAGGTTCTGTAAAGGTTCAGGATCATCAAGATTGGGGCCATAATATCCTGCTATTGTGTATGCCATGTTCCCTAGTTTTACTTTTGCCAGTGCCCATCTTCCTTTCCTGTCAACTTCTGAAGATTCTATACTTGCCTTTAAGGATTTTTTTAGAATAATTATTACACCTTTAATATTACACCCTTGATTTGTGCAAATATGGGTATCCGCCCATCCTATGTTTTTCATTATCTGATCCCATTCCTCTTTCAATAGGTGTGTTTCCTGAAGAATAATGATTTCGCTTTCAGATGCTTTGAGGTATTCCAAAATTTTGTTCCTTCTACTTTTGGTTCTCATACCATTAACATTCCAACATAAAATTTTTATAGTTCTACCGGTGTCTCCCATTCTCCTTTATAGTCTTTTTTTTTTTTTTGGCAAGTTTCGGTAGCGTTGGTGGTACATTGTTGTTGTTCCGCTCTTTTCCATTTTTCTTTTCAATATCGAGGATTTATTTTTTTGGTTTTTTTTCCCCCATTTTGCTCCCCACCCATTTTTTGTCTTATGTTTTTTTTCACTTTTCTGTTTTAGTGTTTTGTTCTTACCCTCCCTGGGGAAGCCTCCTTCTTCTTTCTTTCTTGGGGTTTCCATCTTACCCCCTTTTCGCTCCTCCCTTCTGGACCTGGAATATATATTTTTTTTAAATCTTAGCGCTTTCACTCCTTTTTTACACATATTCTACGAATGTCGTTCTCTTTATTTTTTTTTCCTTTTGTATACATTTTGGAGTCCACTTCAGATTGTGGAGTTTTCCATTTGAACAGTGTCTTTCATTAGGCAGAGCAGATTTTTCACTTCTTCAGGATCTCTAATGTTCCTCATTTTGTTGCGCCACATGATTCGTAAAGAGGGTGGGAACTTCATCTGTACTGTAGCTCCTAGAGATTGTAACTCCGGCATGAATTTCCCCAACTCCCATTGTCTATCTTGAGACGCTTTGGACATATCAGATCTAATTCTGAAAGACCATGAGTCTTTACTGAAATTTCCCTTTTTCAGGGCTTCACCCAAGATTCTCTCTTTTAATGTATATGTCTTGAAGTTTATAAGGATTTTCCTGGGTGTTTTCCTGTCTTTGGCCTTTCCGAAAGGGTCTCTGTGGACTCTTTGTATGTCTTCTCCCAGCGTCTCAGCTTCACACCATGGGAAATGTTCCACTAGAAGTTCTACAATAAATTTCTTAATGTCACTACCCTCTTTATTTTCAGGAACATTCAAAATTCTTATATTATTTTTCCTTGCCTGGTTTTCAAGAGATTCCATTTTTTCACTTATAGATTTCCCCTCTTGTCTCAACGTGTATATCTCCTTTCTGTTACTTTCCACCCTACTGTTCAATTTGCGCACTTCCCCTTCTATTGCTGTGATTCTCTCCCCTAAAGCGTTTAATTTACAGTCCAGCTTTTCACATACTTCTTGAATCTTATCTTGTTTCGCTTCAGATATGGCGAATTTGTCTCTCATCTCGATCCATATTTTCTCAAGAAATTCGTTGGTCTGACTTCTGGGACTTTTGGGACCCGTTATTCCTTCCTTTTCGGTTACTTGTTGCTTCTCCACATTTTCTTTCTCTTTGTTTTGTTCTCTCTCTTCATTGTTACTGTTTTGAGCTTTTTCTACGGTATCTGTTTCTTCTGTTTCTTCTGTTGTAACTGTGGTAGTTGTGCCTGTTACTGTGGCTCCTTCTGCCATTTCTTGGGGATCAAGATGAGGTCCAAGTTTGTCAACTATTTTGCTTTTTAATCCAACTTTAGTTACCGTTTTTAAGGAGATATTTGGATTTTTGATCTGTGAAATATTGAGAGATTCCTTTTGTGAGAGGTGATTTTTTTCCTGCAATGGGGTTAGTTCAGATTTTTCAGATAATAATACTGGTCGTTTTATATCACCCTTTGTTTGCTGTGTCTGGACTTTAAAAAAAAGTTCTTAGTGAGGGTGTGATCTTTATTTTCTGAGTTGTATCAACTTTGTCTCCGGGTAATTTTAAGAGCTTTTTTGTGGGTTCTAGAGATGTTTTTTTTGCCTTCCTTCTCTTCACTTCTCTGGGGGTAATATTTTTGGGATATTGCTCTTGTTTGAGAAAATTCCTGTTTCTAAGACTATAGTTAGAGACCAAAGTTACTGAGCTTTTTTTTTTACTCTATATCTTTCAGGCTGTCTGTGTTTTTGGAAACGACACCTTTTTGGAGAGTATCTGTCTCCTTATCTGTGCCCTTTTCTTTTCTCACCCCGTTTATTTTAAAGTTACCCTCCTCCACCGGCACTTTTTTATTCATGTGAAACTCAAAAATTATGTCCTCCTTTTTTTTTAGGCAATCTGTATTTATGTTTGTATTTAGTACAGCTGTTTTCTCTACTTTCACTACTTCCACTTTAGCGTGGTCTCTGCGCCGTCTCTCACTCTTGCCTCGATCTCCTCTGTCAGCCCAGACCTCCCGAGACACTCTGCCCTGATTCTCAGAGCAACATGAGACCAAATTCCGCTCACCTCCACTGCTGTCGCTGCCACTGCCGCTAATCCCCCGGAACAGGAATCCAAGCCTTCCAAACACCTTCCTGTGGACCGCTCTCGCTTTCCCAACCTCCGCCCAGACTCCGGGGAAGCTCGCGCTGCAGTCCGACGCGTCCCCCTTCTCCTTCGCCGGCAGCACAGCTCTCTCGACGGGCTCCGCTCTCTCCAACAATTTTCCACAAGTCAGGTAACCGACCATCCCTTCGCCACTCTACTGTTGTCTCTATCCGCCAGAGGGTTTCGAAAGGAAAACTTTTTCTCCTTACTTTTTCCCCGTTATGCTCTGCTGGAAAACTTTCACGCTCCTTCTGGTATCAGGTTTCCTCCTTCATACTCCACTTCATACTCCACAACAAAATTTCTTTTTTAGAGCGATCATGTTGTTCAGGTTGATTCTATGTTTTTTATCGTTAGGAGTTAAAGTAAAAGGTTGAAAGCCACTGTTGTGTCCGCGCTAATATCGCCGTGCCTCGCATTTTGCTCTCCAGGTCTCTTGCGAGGAGCTCTCCGCCATCTTCCCCCTTGGAGCCTCTATTTTAGAGTATGTAGGAAGGTGGACACCTGACTATGGTTACCCCAGATTTTTTTGCCTTGTGTTTAGCTGGTTTTCGACTTAGTTGGCCTTGTTCCCTGCTAATCAGGGCCCCAGGCTATCTGCTCTCTCCTTAAAATGGACTCCATGCACCCTAGGTGCATAACCAAATTGGTACTGGACACCTTGTCAGCCCCTATACAGTGCACTATAGGTGCCAAGGGCATAGGTGCATCCAAGGCCTACCAGGGGCTGCAGCATAGCTTTTGCCACCCCTGGCTGGTTCTTAAATTGACACAACTGGCTGATCACTCAGCTGGGGCAAGTTGGTGTAATCCCCTCTTGCTTAGATACAGTATACCTATATCTGGACACATATAAACCTATAAGTCACTCCTATGGCAGGCCTTATGAATCCTGGAGGCAGAGTGCTTGGTTTAACGTGAGATGGTGCTCGAGCATGAGCTGAGCCTGTCTGCAGCTCTCGGGAACAACTCCCTTAGCTGTTCCGGGATAATGCCATACCATATACTCTTAAGTGCATTATAATCAATCGCGGTTATGTGCTAACTTTGGTTTGGCTTTATCAAAACATGTTGTGTAAGGTGTCATACGATTTGGAGTACTATCCCCTCGACAGTCTTGTCGACGGGGATAGCATTCCACCCTTCTAGAGGGAGAAGACATGTTACTTTACTGAAACGCGGTTAATCCTAACCAGAGCCTGTAATGGCTGGATTTTCTGAGTAGGTGGGATCAGCCCCCAGGGGCCCCTCCAACCCAGCCAGAACGTACTCACCTTCCCTCCCCAGGACCACCTATATCCAGGCACCTGGTACCTACCTGAGGATGGGGAACTCGCATTATACAAGCTCATATTATTAAAAACACCACTAAATCTATAGGGATACTAAGAATACTCACTGATTACTAGGGATATCCATACCCTACACCACACTTATTCACATCAGTTGGTCTCGCGGCCACCCTGACCCAGACCGTTCTACCCTAGGGCAGATATGACACACAATCTGGTGCGTCTACACACGGGCCTGCAGAACCCAATGCTCCCTTTTCCAAACTGTTCGCGATCCTGCGAAACTAAGCGCCAGTATCCTCCCTGGCGTTCTCACTTATTCAAGCCACAATCCTGTGGGTATCGGCACTGGTTCGACCCCCCAGTGTTCTCACTAACGCCGCATATCAACGACGACCACATTCCTATGAACACCTATACATATATATATATATATTGGGATATTATCTCAGCTGTCTACTCGGGATGAAACTACAATAATAACTTTGAATATAGTTCCAGATTATCGTGTACTCCCTGCTCTTGGTATCAAAGGTCCACTCACTCCCTATTTATGTGATCACCACTTACCTGATTGGGATTACTCATCCATTCACGTGCCTAGCAAACACCTAGAAGCTATATTTACCTTCAGTGAACAAGAATAGGGGCTACACACCAGTTTGTTATAAACTGGGGTTATTTTATTATTAGTACAACACAGATCTGACAAAGACTATAGGTAGAACACACCGCTTGAAAGAGAAGGATTACACATAACAGGAACACTCCGCTGAAAGGGAAAAGATTAGACATAAAGTGTAAATGTAGCTAATGTGATGAAAACAATATCACCTGATTAGTGTGAAGTCTTGTTCTAGCTGTCATCTGGGTTCCTCTCTCGTCTGTGCCTTGGCTCATCTCATGCTCTCTCTCTCTCCTGCACTCTTGGGTACACCTCTGCGCTGATCACTCTGTCTCTGGACTCCTCTCCCCCACACGAACTGTCTCTCCACCTTCCGTCTTCAATCTTAATGGTTCCTGCCGCTCTGATCACCGTTCATTCCACTAGCTTATTCACTCTGTCTCTGCGCCAATGTCCAATTCCATCTGCTCCCATAGGTTAATCCACGAGCTCTTCTCTATCTCTTCTAAAAGGCATTACTTCAGACTCCAGCTATTCACACCTCCTCCTGATAAGCAACTGCTTCTGACTGCTTCCTTCAGTTCCAGCTCACTATTCAACTCAGCTCTTCTCCAGCTTGAACCCTCTCTCTCTCTCTGCCAACTCCACTCCACTGCTCGCCTCTCTGCTGGACTCTCTGGCTGACTCTCTCCTCGACTCCTTCCTGCTTGACTGCTTCCTGCTTGACTGACTGACTCCGCCTCTGCACTTCACAAATATAGAATGCTGTTTCCTCATGGAAAGTTCCAGCCAGCAGCTTCTTCCCACCAATCCCATGCACCAGGCTCCTTGCGCTAGACGCTCCCACAGTGACCAGTCTGCTTGTTTCGTCTAGAGACCTGAGCCCGGGAACAATTCCTGATTAGATTCAGCTCTGGCCGGTTCTCTCCGGTCCGCTTAGGGCGGACAACAGTTATAACTATAAACATTGCCTTTGCCCTAAAAAGCCTCTCTGCTTCCATCAAGATGGAGTCTCTCTAGCTTTAGGCCTGTAGGCCTGAAAGGGGTGAAATGCTCCTTAGCTCTGTCAGAATACCTACATAAACCATACCAATATGTCTAATATGTCAAAGCCAATAGGCAATAGACAGGTTAAAGTCAAGAATAAAGGCATATTAAGCAGCTATCCTCTTCTAGATCTGGAAAAAAGGGCTTAAAAGGGCCAACACAGGCTAAGAGTACCTATACTAGATGCGAGCAAGACTAATGATCTATATCACTGCTAAATAAAGCCAAAAACTCTGCCATTACAGAGCCTCAGCATCACAAAATGGATGCTGCTGCCACCGAGACAAGTCTGACCTCCTGCTGCTGACCGAAGCCTGGCAGAGGAGGCCTGGACAAAGGGTTTCCTGTTGCGGGGAGGTGCTATGCCACCCCAGACAGGAGATAGTGTATTGGGGCAGGGAGGGCTGAAATAAACTAGACAGTGCCTGGGGCGCACAAGGCTTCCCCTTGCATAATCCGGTCAAACCGGTTCTGGGGCACACCAGCCCCAGCCCCAGTCCCAGCGCGACCCTGGACAAAGGGAAAGGGGTGTAACCACCCCCTTCCTGGGTCCCACCCATAGGAGGAACCTAGCAGGTAATCCAGCCCCCTAGATTGGTATAAAAATGGGAGCAGTGCCAACGCACTCAGATTATCCTGACTGAAACTTATGAAACGAAACTCTGGACCCTTCGACATCCTACTCGACGTAGAAGACTAAAGAATCTCCCTTGTGGTCAAGGAGTGACCACCCTCTGCAAACAGGCACCATCCAGCACCTCAACCTTTGCTTTGTTGCAGTTCCCACCGGAACTCGAGTGACAGAGTTCGACAAGACCCAGCGTGCCTGCCTTCTAACAGCCCGATCCACAGTCCCTGCAGAGCTGAGACCCGTGGAGGTGACCTGAAGCGTGGGGCCCGCCATCTTGCAAAGACCATGAGGCGCTGACCGTGCAGCATCCGAGGCCCCCTCGAAGCTGTGCATTGGGGTTTGAGAAGCCCCAGCTCTGAGCCAATCTTGCACCGAAGCTCACCCCTCTACACTCACCGAGTGTTGCGTGGGGCCCTTCTGCATCTTTTGGCTCAACGCGTTGGTCCGGTCGCTTGCCCGTTCGCTTGTGGCCCCTGTACCGACAAACTTTGAAATCTGACTTGTGAGTCTGGTTGCTCCAGACTTGCCCTCGCTCCCCTGAAAAGGAGCACCCGCTCTGACCCTCCTGGTCCGAGTGTTAAGCGATCTTCGAGTCCTGCGTGGGTTGCGCTTGCCAAGGGTTGTTTGCTCTAATCCGGAAGCGGACACCGCCGACAGCGAGAGCCTTCGTGGGACAGCTCGTGGTCCACTCCTGGACATCCTCAGTGCCCCAGAGTCCACGTGGCAGCGGAGACAAGCTTCACGACATCGACCTAAAGGGCCCGACAATGCCTGGTTCCTTCCTGGTTCCACCCTGGTCACTGCTGAGTGACCCAGACTCTGTCCTCTCTGCTTTCAGATCATCTTTATCTTCGATCCACCCTTGGATCACACCGGACACTTCTCTTCTCGACGCCTGCAGCATCTTCATCCTCAGGCACCATCGACCTGCTTGACGAAACCCGACACTACTTAGCACCTGTGCACCCGCTTCTTGTGGGTGAGGTAACTCAGCAACACCGGTGTTCCTACACTGGTACACACCTCTAGTGTATGTGTCTAAAGTTTTGTCCTTCTAGGTCAATCGGAAGGTTCCTTAAACAGTAACTTTATAACTTTTACGCACCATTGACATTGCATTGGTGTATGTGTGTGCTTTAAGAGCTGCACCCGAATCCCGCAGGCTTTTACTGACTTCAGCATTGCTAGTCCCGACTGCTCCCAGCGATTCCCTAGGCCTAACCACTGTTCGATTGGTAGTTCTTATACCACTTTTTAAATATATGGTTTGCGTGGCCCCCCGGCCTCATCCATAATTGTGCAACTTTTATATGTTTAATTGTGCTTTTGTTTAAACGCTTGTGCCTCTGCACTCATAAAGAGTACAGAGGATTACTCTAGTAATAAATACATATATTTTTATAATATATAACTTGTGTGGTGTCCTTTCATTTGATATTACAGGATTGTGATTGGTAAAACAGCTTGCTTAACACAACCTCTTGAGTTCAGCCTTTAAGGCTGCTTAGTCCATGCTACCCTTAGGATAGCATGTCTATAAGGTTGACTTACAACCATCACCATAAGGGATTGTTTGGACTGATACAAGGTGCCCCCAGAATTGGAGACATCATATATCAGGCCAACTTCTCACAGAGTAGGAGAGAGCTTTTACTCAGTTTTCATGAGTTGGCGCACCGCCTCACCTCCAGTGACTCACCTCTTACCTTATAGCAAAGAGGAGTTCATTTTCTCACAGAGTTGGGGGTGGGGTGGTGTGCATCACCCAATCCAATAACACCATCAGGCAATCGACCAGACCCCATGAGTCATCTGTGATAATGAACTTATCACTTAACACCAGTATCCTTGAATGGTAGCCTCTGGTGCCCCTCAGCGGTTACAATTTAAATCTTTCCTGACACCTTATCTTCTCATACTCATAGAGGTTTGTTAAAATATTTGGAGGAATTTAAAGTGTATAACACAGAGCTTACTGTATGGTGAGTGCATGCTGGTTTGTGTGCAGCAGAATCACCAATCCTTTTCTAAGAGCCAGACATTCAACTCATTGTTCCATTCATCTCCAGAGGTAGGGGGGTAGGATAATTGGGGTTTGTTTGTGCAAGGAGTTGCAAAGGAGTGTTATGAAGCACTTTGTTGTGCTAGCAATGACCCATTCACTCTAGAGTTTTGAAAATGGGGTATCCTAGAGGGCATAAAAAATGCATTTTTATACGCTACTCATACAGTAATACAGGAAGACATTTAAGCACATAAATTGCCTTTCACTATGCATATCGTCTGTTTCGCTAACCTACGATAATTTCATTGGGTGGTTGCTTTCTTCTCATTGGTCAGGGACAATTTGGGGTGGATTAACTAGAGAAAGTGAATTGAAATATATCAAATTCAGACCAGCTTTTGTTTGATCCCATGCCTGTGTGGTGCAAGCTGTCATATTTATAGTCATTAAATGACATTTATAGTTTCAGCATTTTAACGTCTGAAGGCGTGTAAGGGGCCTCATTGTCTTTTTCAACTGCTACATGCTGCATATACTGCGGTGGATGAAACTGGTAATATGGGAATGGGCTTGAGCAGATAAATAATATAGTTTGAGTACTGGGGATGCAAAACTGCCCTGGTGATAAGGGAGAGTTAGTGTTTCTCAATTGGGTCTAGGCTGCACGCCAGACCAAACCAGCTTCATCATTAGTGATCTGAGAGTCTGGAAAAATGACTTAGTGAAGGGTAAAGGGATGTTATTAAAATAATAAAGCAATTACGGCAGGGTACTTTGTTAACGGTATAAGTCCTGCCATTGACTGTGGGAATATGGACCATCTTTTAACCTGATTCTGCTGTTTGGCAAGGGTGAGACCATAGCCTGGTGAGACTGTCTTTATCAAGACGGATCCACACACCTAGGTATTCAACTCAATTTTAATACCACTTAAGGGGATGTAGGGCATGAACGACTGGAAAATATGGTTAAGGTGGAATAGTAAGGATTTGCTCCAATTTATGGTATATATTGATGTATAATCGTACAGAGACTTTTTTGGGGTTAATTCATATATAGTGTCATATCATTCTCATAGAGCGAAACGAGAATCTTTTGTAAAGTAAATACATGGTGATATTGCCCGAGCTTAGCAGTTAGTGGTTCAAGAGCTATCACAAATAATATATAGAAAAGGGTGTAGCCCTGCCTGGTGTCCCAGAATATCAATATGCGTGAAGAGACCACACCATTCATTTTGAGACGTGTCAGCGAGTCGGAGTACAGCATCCTATTCCAGTTCATGAAAGATTTAAGCAAGCCCATTATACTAAGTATGGTAAAGGCCTCATACAATCTATGGCAAAATCAGAGAGGTATCCCATGTACAAAAAATGAACAATTAAAACCTATACTTTCTTGATTAGTCCTAAAACAGCTGGCGAAACTCTTGGTATTTCTTGCTTAGGCTATAGTTGAGCTTTCCGTAATGGGGACCCAAGAAATCATCTTGCTCCACAAAAAGTGGTCCTCTATGCAGCAGCCTATTTTCTGACTAATACTAAAAAAACACAGCACCTCTATTTATAATCCCAAATGGCTTCTTATTGAAGCACAGCGCTTACTCAAACTGTCTGCCTGATGTGCATGGTTTTGTGCCAGAGCTAGATAGTGGCTGTTAGACCTGCCATCCGTAGGGCGAATTTTCCCTAAACGTTTTGCCTGCTTACCTCCTCTTTTTGCTGATTCTTTTTGTTGGCCTTAGGACTCTGAGCACTTTTCCTCTGCTGACCAGTGCTTTAGTTCTTATGCTTCTGTCCGAAACATGGTAACATTCGTGTATACACAATTTACATATTTAATCAACTTATAAGTCACTTATAAAGTGGTATACCATATACCCACGGCCTGTAAATTAAATGCTACTAGTTTGCCTACAGCACTGATTGTGCCACCTACACTAGTAGCCCTTTAAACATGTCTTAGGCCTTCCCTTGCAAAGCCTGTGTCTGCAGCTTTACTGCCACTTAGACTTGGCATTTTAAACCCTTTACCAAGCCTTAAACTCCCCTCTTATTACACATAAGTCACCCCTAATGTAGGCCCTAGGTAGTCCATAAGGCACGTACGTTTAAGTTTTGCATGTCTTAGTAGTGAAAAATACCTGAGTTCATTTTTCACTACTGTGAAGCATACTCCTCTCATAGGCTATCATTGGGAATCCCTTAATAAACTTGTAAGCTGTCATTCCTGATTAGAAAGGAGTGTCATGTTGTATATCTTCGGAATGGTAATAATACATCTTCTTTGCTAGTAAAGTTGGATTTAACATTACTGTTTTAGAAATGCCACTTTTAGAAAGTGGTCATGTCTCTGCTCTTACAGATCAGTGTGCCTGCAGCCTGTCTCCAAAACACGACTGGGGTGTGGGACAGATCACTTTGTGCATTCTCTCTAGACAGCACAAACAACGGAAGGTTTGATGTGTCTGAGTACTCATCTGCATTTTGATGGTCCTTCTTGGGCAAGAAGGGCGTGAGGAACTGACACACCTGAATAGGCAAGGCCATGTCTCCACACAGAGGGCTGATTACCCTCTACAGTTAGTCTGTGGTCGGGGCTAGGATGACAGCGCTTCTGTGCACTTCAAAGACCCTTCTTTGAAGTCACCCCCACTTCAAAGATGCAACTCATCATAAGTACTGGGGCTCTGATCCCAAAGAATCAGTCACTTCTGGACCTGTAACTCAACTTTTTCTGAAGATCTGCTGTGCTGAATCAAGGACTGACACACTGCTGATCTGGAAGCCCTGTTTTTCTGCTTTGCTGCCCTACTGCTGTTTTGACCCTGCTGAGGGAGAGCTGGACTCTGCCTTGCAACTGAAGTGATCTCCAAGGACTTGTTGGCTTGCCTTCTGTTGCGTGAGAATCAAGCCTATCAACATTTCTACACCTGCTCCTATGCTTGGTTCACTGGAAGTGGGCCCAGATACTTTCACTAAGAAAAAGCAATGCATCTCCAGTCTGTATGTAGCGAAATCGATTCATCAACCCTGTTGCGGGAGTATAATCTGCACGTCTCACTCGGAATCAACATATCGCCTTGAGAGCTTGACGCATCAGGACTGAGCATCGCCGCCACAGCAGAGTGGAGAGGTCGACACATCCCCTCGACTGCGCAGAAAAACCCGCCACATCACACTTCAGAACCAACACATCTTGGCGCTTTGTCTATAGAACTGACTCCTCTCCACCTCGACTGCGGACAGTAAACCTACACATCGCTTGTCTGCACCCTGCTTCTCGCTATTGCGACCAGAATGAAGGTACACTGTTCACTGGGCCTGTGTGGCTCCTGTCCCTGTGTTGTGCTCCCTCTCGGTCGGCATGAACTATTGACTTTGCCCTGGTCCAGCATGACCAGATAACCCCTCATTGGCGCTTATTTACTCCTAAGCGCTATAACTCTTTTTAAAAATTCATATCTAGACTTCTACTTATTGGATTTTTGTCATTGTGGTCTCAAATTATTTATAATTTTTTTTGTCTATTTTTCTAACTTAATGTGAAATCTTTGTGGTGTTTTCATTGTGTTACTGATTGTCGTATTTCACAAATACTTTACACATTGCCTCTTTAGATAAGCCTCACCGCTCTGTGCCAAGCTACCAGAGGGTGAACAAAGTTTATCTTTAGTATGTATCTGACTTAACCTGACTAGGATTGTGGTTCCTGCTTGTACAGGGTGCATACCCCTGCCAAGCAGAAACCCAATTTCCAGCACCGGCGCTCTCTTGAGACTTCTGGACACAAAGTACTGCAAGTCGAGTTTAACGACTGAGCCTTGACTTTACAACACAGAGTGAAATGTAGGTTTCGTGGAGCTCATCTTGTGTCAGTAAGTTTGTGCAAAAGTGGTGTGGTGTAGAAGGTCTTCATTTGGTTCCTCTCCTGCTGCCTGTTGTGTATTGCCTGCCAACCCACTTTCTAGCTTCTCTTATGGGGCATTGTCCTTTACAATGCCAATAGCTTAAACTCTCGCAAATGCGAGACCTATTGTATTGCAAATGTTTGTTACCTTGTTTTTGCTGCTGATGAGATACATTAAATAGACTGGTGTATAATGTGAGCCTCTGTGCTTGGCCTTAAAATGTACGTGGTATTTCCAGTTTCAGAGTAGGAAGTGAAACCAACCAGAAGTAAGGGGAAAGCTTAATAAGGTCCATCTTAAGGGGTGAGGCTAAATAGTTTCACAGTGTAGGAACAAAAATAGCTAAATGTACACATTTTTGCTATAAGTATAAATGCTCATTTGCTTCAGATTTACGTGTGGAAAAATGCATTTTATATTTAATGCCTGAGCCTACTCAAAGAATCCTGTCAAGAAGATTTTAGTGAGTACTTGCAAGATACTCAAACATGAGAGTAACTTCTATGGGAGCCGATTTACGACTGTCAAAGCTTTGACTCAGGCCTTTTATCTTTTGAATATCCTAATGGTGTGAGTGCCAGCTTTGAGGAAGAGTTGATTATTTGTTGCCAAACGATAGGGGTTGGAGAATGGGAATTCGGCAAAGCCTTGTGGTTTGTTAAAGAAGCTGTCTCTAACTAGCGAGGAGGCAAGGCTCTAGCTCATAAACGTGCATATTATTCATGAATGCCCACCGCTCTATCAGCTTTTGTGTTTATATATTTTCATATAAAATCTTTAAAAATAGGGATTAGTTCTTTGGAAGGCACACGTCTGAAATTGTAATTATTTGTAGAATTTCATTTAATGTCTGGCAAGCCTTCATCTGCATTTTATAATTTGAAAGGAAAATAGTCCGCATGGAACACAGCCTTCCTTGGAGAATAAACTGAGCTTAATGAGCTTGATAGTCTGGCGAGCTCCATAAATCAAATAAAGCAAAACATTTCTCATTGTTGAATAAAAGCGTTCATCATGCAGTGTTTATTCATTCATGGTCACAAGATTGATTGGCCTCCCTGCATCATCGTGTATATATTGAAGCTGGGTTTTTTGCTAAAGGAACGCGTGGCTAACAACGCGGTTGTTGTTCGGACTGTGTTGTTGAGGCATACATAGTTCAGACACTTGTGGTTCTGTCATACAACCCTTTCGACATGTTGGCTTTCAACCAATAGAACTAGATTTTAATGGAAGGATGAAGTGCCAGTCCTGTTGAATTACGGCCCCTGGGACACTGCTTTAGTGTGCAGTCACTTTCTATTTTCAGGCTGTACCACCTCACGACCTGTCTCTGCCAGCCCAGGGTCTGATTCTGCCACACCTGTCAGTTCCAGGAGCGTTCTCTTCAGAAAACACTTCCATCACCATTGAAGGCCAGTATTTCCTCCTCTCTGAGGGCATGAAAGCTTTGGATTCAGGATCTGGAGTCAGATTTTCCCACTCTGTGACTATCTGAAAATCTGCTAGTTCATACAGGCCTTTCGTGTTAATATGCAGCAGTGTGTGCGTTTGAGGGTTGGTTGAGTCACAGGCAGGCAGGATGTGCATGACGTCACTCTGTGCCAAAAGCATCCAAGCGCGTGTCCCTTCAGGCACAGCAGAGCCTTGAGATCTGCCGGACATCTGCATGACATAGGACTGAATCCGTGCCAGCCCTCCTAGCGTTTCAGGGGTACCATTCTATCAGCACATCTTCTAATTTCCTATCAGTACCATGCAGGCTCAGACTGGGACAGGAAACAGCCATGGGCACCAAAATAAAAGTGCACTCACCTCCCGTGAATAATATAAGAAACCTTAAGGAAGTGGGCCAGATGTGCAAATCGGGGCAGCTTCATACTTGTAAAACCATGCTGTACACGTGTTTGAATGGTATGGAAGACTACATGCATTTGTACTGACTGCAGACCGCGGCTGGGAATATCAGGGAAATCAGCAGTAAACACCGACCCGCCGGACCATAAATCAGGCCCTTAATAAATTAGAGCCGGAGCTGCGCGGAGATGATTTGTGATTCAACCGCATCGTGGGTGGTGTGGCTGCTGTTTTGGAGAGTTGAGATGTGCCAAGAGGTGGTGCGAAGAGGCAAGGTATTTATTTTATTTTTTGCTGTTTCTGCAGCAGCGATGGCGCAGCAGCTGCCCCAGCGCCCGGCCTGCACCACGCTGCCCAGACACTTGCATAGTTAGTCTGGGGGGGGTGCCCCACGGCACCTAAATGTTAATAAATGTAATGAGCCTTTAGCAAGAGCGCACATCCCTACCAAGCAACTTGGATGGAAGTGCGGGTAGAAGGGTTGCCCAACACGGAGATACAAGCAGGAGGGAAGGAGGGGTGGGCTGACAAGGACCAAGGTCCCCGGAGCGTCGGAAACTGCCTGGCGGGAGCACTGCTTGCACTGGCTTGGTTAGAGTGGACATGGCATGCATTTTTAAATCAGCTCAGAGCTCCGAGGCGTCGCTGCATGACCGTCTGTTGGAAGTGACGGAGGGCTGGGGGATTCACAGCTGGTTCTCTGTGCTGTGTGCACGGCCGTAAAAACGTTTGTTTTCCTCGCTTGTTGCTTGGGCAAAATGGCGGCACAGAAGGGGGAAGCCTCGCCCATTAACAGCAGACTGCCGTCTCTGATTGGCCGATGAGCAGACATGATTGCAGATACAAGCCCCTATAGATAAGAAATGCCTTTACGACAGAAGGAAAGCAGGTGAGCCAGTCCGGGTGGGCCGGAACAAAAAGTCAAGGGGAGGCAACCCATAAAGCTCATTTCCAATGGCAGGCCACCATTTACCATAAACGGTCACGCAAGCCAATGGAAATGAGGTGCGGGGCTTAAAGCCCTCTTCTGAAAGTCCTAGTTAACAATAAATCTCGCCGAGGCGAGCGGCGCTTTGTGCTGCAACGCCACGTGAGACCTAAAAAGCAGCACTGGGCTGTGCGCATGATACGCTACAGAACAGCAAAGCAACAATTGAACAGAAGTCGAAAATAAAAGCTTCATATATGTCAACTTATTAAAAAACTTTCCCATTCAAACAACACATTTTCTGCTAATCTTCACAAATTGTTACCAGATCCCACATTCTTCCAAATTCAGTAGGCCCAAAATGCTGATCAAGTTAGTGTGTTGTATCTGCAAACATGCTTTATTTTGGAACCAAAAACATGTCCGTTCCAGTGAGAAACGAAGTTAAAAATTGTTATCATAATTGTTTGTAGACAGAAAATATCCTTAAAGTAAGTGGCAGCACGCAGCATAACCAGTTTCTATCTAGAGAAACGAGTGGCTCTTTTTTTTAATAGGTCAGTCCAGCTGTAACGAGAACATTTTTTCTCCCGATTTCGAAGCTGTGATCGTGAAGCACAAAGAGGCTTCATGGATGGAAAATTAAAGTGCAGTGGTGAGAGAGACCACTAACAACCCCTTCACAGCCTCACCAGTCCGTTTTCTGGCGCAACTCGTCATGAAGTACAAAGCCATGACCCTGTGCAGCACGAGGTTGTGCATAACTCCCTGCAAACCAAGAAATTGTGTACTTCTTTACATAAATAACAAACAAAGGTACTTTCTGACGACGTTGGGTCATTCGGTTGGAGTTTTCAGAATCTGCAGTACACTTTTTCCACAAAAGAAACGCCCGGAGCCTGAAGTGTGAAGAGCCAAAAGACCATTCCTGGAGCTGCTCTCAGCGAGAGTAGCTCCATTATTAGTTCACACAGTGCTCCTTGGTCGGCCATCGTAAGACCTTTGCCCAATCAGACATGCGCACTTTAGGCTTTAGTGTAGTAATTCCTTCTGCCAATCAGCAGTAGAAATGGCCCCGCCCTGAGAGGCAACAGTGAGTTAGGGTTAATAAATCAAATTGCTGGAGCTGCTGCACTCACAGACGATGCTCCTCCGTCTTGCTGGGGGAACCCCCACTGTTCGTACAGGAAATCACTACCAGTACGGGGACAAATTAGCCAGAGAAGATGAAAATCTGTACAAATCTAGACACTTCTATGCTAAACACTTCTTTCCTTCGTTCTAAAATGCAGGCACTTTTGGGGATGAGTTACAATTAAAATATTCAGATTTAAAATGTGTTTAATATACCCCAGTCTCAAATTGAATTGCTAAAGGCACTAATTTCAGGAAAAAATGTAACAGCCGTTTATGACTTTCAATTGCATAAGACTCCAAGCCTGCATGGCTGTATATGTGTTTTTTTAGGTCTCGCCTAGGCTGCGCTTGCTCTGTCTCTTCGATGCATGCTGTATTCAGGATATGGGCATAAAGCTCTACCCACTTTCCAACCATCTTTTTAATTAGCTTCTGTCCCTGGTAAATGGTGGCTTTTCATTGGTCAAAAGGCTAAGTGGTCCTTCCTTAGTACTGCCATGTCTCTTCTTGTAACCTCCCATGAGGACATCCCCGGTTACATGTGTTTTTAAAAAAAAAATGTTTGCAATACTGGTGGAGAGCTGTTTTTAGGGCGAGCCTAGCAACGCACATGCTCTGTTCTTCGAGGCATGGTGTAGTCAGTACATCGGCTTCAAGCCAGCCCATCGATTGTCATTGGTTGTTCCGGATGCCTTTCTAAATTCCTTACTTTATTTTTTTTTTAAAACCTTTATTGCAAGAAAAGCATTACAATTACAGACCTACAACCACAGAGGCCGGCCAGTAGCAATAAATACCAAATTTGCATTGTTACACAGCTCATCAGCCGACAACCCTTGGGCCCGGCAGCGATACCTTATGGCAATATAGAAAACCTGTGGTGATAGGAGGATAAACGAAAGGTTTCACATTTTGTATTTTAGAAACACACACTTAAACAAAAAATTCGAGGCGATAGACTATACATTTTAGTGGCTGTCTCAGACAGTAGGGGGAGCGACCCAGCTAAAGGAGTTAATGTGATGAAGGATGAAGGATCTCGGAGAGGGAAGGGGGCCGAGAGTAGGCTAGCAAGTCGTACACAATAAGAAGTCGATAACATGGAATGCACGGTCACGGGGACAGAGGAATGTCAGAGACTTCTACGAATGGGGGGGGGATGCAAATCTCTCCACGATACGAATTCCATTGGCCCCATATCCTCCCCCACTTCTTGGGCCTGCCACGGGCAACATATACGTTTTTTTCTCTGAACATGCACCAGTCCATGTTTTCTTTCCATGTTGAAACTAAAGGTGTCCTTGGAGACCCCCACAGTTGGGCTATGTCCCTTTTCGCTATCATGTTGCCGAGGGTAGCCCATTGAGTCTGAGCAACACTGTAATCATTCGGTTCCCAGATGTTTAACAGACAGCGTCTGGCCTCTGGCAATAACGCAACACCCGTCACCTCTTCCACAACAGCATGCACTCGATTCCAAAACACCGCAACTTCCGGACATTCCCATATAATGTGAAGAAAAGTAGCAAGCATACCGCAGCCGCGCTTACACAACCCATCCACAGAATAACCCATACACATCAGGCGTGGACCCGTGACACAGACACGGTGCAAAATCTTCAGTAGCACCAGCGTAGACGCCCCGGAATCGCGACCTCCTTGGGGGAAGATATCGTGGCCTGCCAGTCTTCGTCATCCAACTCCAGTCCATCGCTGGTCCAGGCCCCACGAAGCTGTACCAGGAGATCCGAGCAGTCATTGATTTGTTTTTTATAAATGAGAGCAATAGTGCTATCGGGACATACCCGTCAAGCACTCTATCTTCCAGGGGAGAGGACTCTGGAATAGTGGCACCGGCTGGGAAGACCGACTCAAGCGCATGGCGGATCTGGATATAGCGGAAGTGCTCCCTATCACTCAATGTATATTCTCGTTTGAGTTCGGCGAAAGTCTTGATTCTGTTCTTTACCCAAAGATCTCCGACCTTACTGATACCGATGAGGTCCCATTTGTCGAAGCCCTTTGTCGTCCAAAGACTGCCCAGTTTCTCCGCCGCGTACAGGGGGTAGCTCTAGTTAGCTTGTCCGGCCACCCCGTGGCCGCGGTCGCACTACCCCACACCCGTACCGTAACCCCAGTGGGGCCAGTCAGATTCTTCCTAGCCGCTCTAGAGTAAAATGCCCTATTATAGTCGCCTCCCGGTAGCTGCCATCTATCCATTTCGAATGCGGGATTCGGAACAGGACCGTACATTGCATGGTTGACTGCACTCAATTGGGATGCCCAATAATCCCGTTTGATATCGGGCGACGCTATGCCGCCATTGTACCAGGGCAAAGTCAATTTCACAAGTGCAATGCGAGGTCGCCCACCCCACACAAGCTTCCTCTGGAGGCCCTCGATTTCGCAAAAATAGCTGGCAGGCACTAAATCAAGCGTGTTTTGGATGGCGTACAGAAATCGAGAAGAGACATCATCTTAAAGAGGGCCGCTCTCCCTACAGCGGACAGCGGCAGACCACCCCACGCCGCGACATCCGATCTAAGCCGGGCAAGCGGAGGAAGCAAATTCCGCTCATATCGTGCTGCGGAGTCCAATGATATATAAATCCCCAAATACTTAAAGCCGACAGGCGAAATCAGTATCGGACAGACGCAGGGCAAGGGAGGCAATTCTCCAGTAAGAGAGGAAATACAGGACTTGGCCCAATTAATAACCAAGCCAGAATTTCTTTTTTTTAATTTGAAAGACCTTTATTATGTAGATTCCAAGTTTGCCAAACATTCACATATATGCACATATTTGAAGTGCTTGTGCACCGCCAACACTGAACAACATAATGAAATACACAGCCATACAGCCGGCATTCCGGGGCCCCGGCGGCGAGATGGTAATTTATCAGCCTTGGGAAACAGATAGAGGTAACAGCCCGAAAACAGTGTGAGGTGCGCCATGACAACTTGTAACCTTCTGCAGAACACTGGTGTCTAAGGTCTCTGGGAACGAGGAAAGATCGAGAACTATTAAACCAACCCAACGCCCCCCACCCACCCACGATTGTGCTTACGAGAGTGCCCATGTGTGCAAGTTCAGTTGGAGTACATTAGTGTGCCTAGATGTTGCAATACTTAGCACCCAACCCTGGAGAGCCCACCCGCCCCCGATGGCTGACTAGTCCCAACTCCAGAGGCACTAGGTGTTACCGTGCTGTCCCTGTCCAATCCCTCCACCCCCACCCGGCAACCCCCTCAAAATAAGCTCTGAGGTCGCCTCAGCTCCTAGTCCATCGTGTGATCGGGGAGGTCCACCACTTCCGAGGTATCCGAACACTCCTCATCCCCTTTCTGAAGGTATTCTTGGTAAAGACCCCAAAAGTTTTTTGGTCTGCTCCTGGGAGGCAGTAGCTCACTATAGAGTTCAGTTTGAGTACTGCAGTGTAGTAAATCCCCCGTCCATCTTTTCTTGGTGGGGAGAAGCCCCCTCATCCAACATCTCGCCACCAACCTCCTGGCTAACAGCAGTGCCATGTCAACTAGGCGACGCTGAGAGGGAGGGAGCGGCTTAGAGTAACCCAGGAGGGCTAATTCCGGACTCAAGGCAGTTCCACTCCTAGGATCTGGTCAAGCTCAGAGAAAACTTCCACCCAGAAAGCCTGTATACCCGGGCAGTGCCATGCCATGTGAATAAAATCAGCAACTGACGTATGGCAGCGTTCGCACTCCGCCGATGGCCGTATCGGTGGAGCCTTTCGGGGGTGTAATAGACCCGCTGTAGGAACTTAAAATGCACTAATCTGTGCCTGCCATTGAGGGAGATTCGACGAGTGCTGGAGCAACAGTATCTCCACATGCTATCGTCGATGGGCGACTGTATATCCCCCTGCCAGGCCTCCCTGGCCTTAGAATGTAGCAGCTGCTGATGTGTCATCCCCAGCTTGTTGATGTGCGAAATCAATTTGGCAGGGGACTTGTTTTTAATGACATAAGTTAATTCGGGGACCTCCACTGGTTCCTCCATAGCCGGGCCCAGTGCCTCCCGAAATGCCGAGCGGAGTCTATGGAACTGAAACATTTGCAGAAGCGAGGGACCCGATGGGGAGGGGGGGAGCTGATCCCATGTCTTCAGGGTACCTTCTGCGAACAGGTCTTCCATCGTCACGATCCCCAGGGAGCGAAGAGCCTCAGTGACACCCTTCTCCCCGAGGAGGTCCAGCCAGAGCGCCCAGTCGATTGGCATGAGGGGGGAGTACAAAATAGTGCAGCCACGTGCGCGAGCCAGCGCGTGCCAGGCGTGGTTAGTCGATTTAAGGGAGTCCAATTGACCAACAGAGCGATCCTCCGAGAGGCAAATCGTGGCCGGTAGGGGGAGCGGGTCCGCAAACAGCCGCTCTAGGATCACATGTGGCGTGCGTGCGTCCCCGTGAATCCATGAGTGTAAGTGCGAAGCCTGTGCTATTCGGTAGTATTGTTCCATATCGGGAGCCCCCAGACCCACTCACAGGGGAGGATCAACGTCGCCCATTGTACCCTGGGTTAAAAACAGAGATAAATCGATGGACCCTTCCTAATGTCAGCACCTGACTACCTTTCTCCCCGAAATATTAAGTGGCCCTTGAATTACTAAAGGGAGTTGTGTGCACACTGGCTGGCACTCATCGTTACTGTGCCTATGCCCTAGGGAATCCAAGTACAAGTGAAACAACCGCAAAGGTGCACCACAAGAAACAAAAAATAAGTGCAAATGATATTAGCACAAGAAAGAATTTTTTCAAAAAGATGTTGGTAATCTTCTAGTAATCTTTATTTTCAATTTTCAGTACAACCTACAGCCGACGCGTTTCGTCCCAAGCTGGGACTTCTTCAGGGCTGTCGGTAAAAACATACATTCAATCAATTTATATAATATATACATAAATATACAAACACTAGAACATCATGGACAATTACAAACAGTTTAAAAACACTACAAGATAGACATTGAACTTGTGCATTCATAATTAAAAGTATAAGCCCAAAAAGAATATAGACAAGGGTCTATATGTACATGAAGGGATATGTACAAACATATATACATTATTTACATTAGAGAGGAAAGATTCCTTGGGCGGTTGCTAAGCATTTACAAAAAATAAGTGGATATTGAGTATAACACTGGAAGTCCAGTAACAATGCGTTACCTTAACCCAAGGTGTGTCTGCTAAACCAATATTTATGCAAAGGATTCTCAAGGCAAAAAGAAGAACGAGAAGAAAAAAGGTGGGAGCACAGAAAGAGAAAGACCAGGAATGAGACACAGCTTGATATGAAAGGATAGTCTGGTGGTATATTCAAGGTTTATTATTCCTGAGATCTAAACAGAGGTTAGACTCTGCTGTTTTGAGGGAGAGAGGATAGGGGACAATGGATCCGACTGCGCCACTGGATGGAGGGGAAACAATCTTAGAATCCCTTCGTTCCATAAAACCAAATATTAAGTTACCTTTTGTAATCGTGGTTCGTCACTTTTAGAGCGAATGTACAAAAAAAAGTAGTCCGGAGAGCGCCTTCCCAGACTCAGTATCCCAATGTGCAAGCTGGTATATATATTTTTTCATCCAGTTTGAAACAGTCAGGGTTGAACCTCCAGGAGTAAAGGGAAAGGAGAAACAAGATCAGATTCTGTGACTGGCAAGATGACGGAGAAGCTAGAAATGCTTTTCTGACTTTAGGTAGAATACTAAAAGGGGGGTACCCTAAGGCTAAGACGCGAGGCCAGTAAAGTAGATCAACTTACTGTGAAATTTTAAATCATGAGGACAAGGATTTGCAGGATTCCTAAATATTAGAAAGGGTTGGTCTCACAACCTTAATATGTGTATAACTCATTTCATGTTCTGAAAGACATAAAAAAATATCTATATAAGAAAATTTCCATTAGAGGGTGGAATAATTTAGACTAAAGATGAGAAGGGAAATAGCCTTTTCATCAAATTGTTTACCTGAAATATTTTACGGAATTCCAAAGGACAAGAGGTCCTGTATGTCCCTGGGAAGAGGATGTGGGCACTGTGTTCCAGTAGGCCTGCCAAGTGAAAAGCAAAGAGATAGGGTACTGGCTGTTAGTATGGCATGGATTGTTGGGACCATGGATCTTTATTAAATGCCCATGAGTATGTCTAAACCCCTACCTTGCTTAACCATACCTTACTGAAATAGGCAGATAGTTTATTACCTATAGGGGAAAATTGAAAACCCTTATCTGTGGGTGAGTATTGAGAAACCGCTCTGTCTATTTGTAGGAGTGTAGGGCAACAGTTATGATGGCTACCCCATTATGTCATCTAAAAAACAATCCAGTTTGAAAGCACTAGCAATGAAGTTTATATAGTTAAAAAATGAAAGCAAATGCAGATTAAGAAAGAATCAAACCAAAGGAACATCAAATTTAGTGAATTTCCCTTGGTCTTGGAGAATTGAATTACCTAATGTCAATCTGGTCTAGAGGGGAATGGGCCTAGGACCGCTATTAAAGCAAATGCTCACAAAATAAATGAAAACGAAACGGATCCAACAAGAGTACAGGTTTTTGCAGACAGTCCTACCGTTCGTGTTAAAACAGCCGGCGCCCATCCACAAAGCCTTCGTCCCGCCGAAACACCCGCAAAGTCGCTGTGTTCGAGCATTATGAACAATGCCTATCCTTTTATACAAATGTTAATTGGGTTTGAACAGTTGCACCTTAAATTATCGCGCCAAGATTCAAAGTGATGAATGCACACGTTGCGCTATTGATTCACAAGAAAAGGCGGCGGCCATATTGTAGTGTGTATAAAGACCTTGGCTCACATGCACATCCTATTCCCCTGGCACCCGAGTTGGGGAAACCACCGCTCCTGGCGTCCGATAATCTTTTGTTGCAGCAACTCACATGCCATGCGAAATTATAAATGGCAGATTGAGATGAAACGGCATCCATCTTATGTCGAAGGGATGATGTAATATAATAAGCATAAAAGTCGTGACAAACTGCTGCTCATAAGTGGTATCTTCTTTTGTGTATAATAATGGAGACGGAAGCGTGAGATATTCTCAAGCGGGGTTTGGTAGTTGGAAAACCATAACAAGACAAGGTGGGGTTTGCAGCGTGTGGTCAATGGCAAGCAGAGAGGAGAACGGCGGCCATCTTAGCCTATGTCCCTGTGTCTAATGCTTGAGAGGAAGTCTATTTGGAGGGCCATGTATCGGGGTTTATATGGTTCCCAATTGGGTAAAACATTGTAAGTGAAACCCTTCTAATAATTGTTGGAGTTGCCGAAATTGTCGAGAGAGTAAAAACTAAAGGATCGTCAAGAATGCGTGTGTGAAGGTAGGAGAAGTGAGTACCTATCAAAGTACATATCTTCAACCAGAGATCATGAGAACGTAAGAACAGTTTCCTACGTTAGATTTTTGGATTAAAAAATGCCAAATGGGGGTGACTTCACCATCAAAGAAAGGCAGTCGCAAAGATAAAAAGTGGTTTGCCAAAGACCCTAACCGTCCCTTGAGAACAGCTCGAGACAGGGATATGAGGTGAAATTCTGACGAGATTGTCCACATTAACACATACACAAGTGCCAACGTGGGCATTCCTATTTATTGGAATTCAACTTGGTCATTTGGTGCCTATATCAGGTAAGAGGGAGTGAAGAGGAAAGGAAAGAGACAGCAAGGTACAAAGGGATAATCAACATAAAATTAGAATGGGCTAAGAGCAGCCAAAAGAGGGTAAGGTTATTTGCAAGCTTTTGAAATAACAATCATGATGGACATGAGAGGGAACAGAATGACAAGAACTCTAAATGGAGAAGATTGTTTACAAAATTGCTTTGTGCAGGACTTCATTATGAACATGAGAGGGAACAGAGTGAAGAGAACTACAAAGGGAGAAGATTATTAACAAAATTGCAATATGTAGATCATCAAGGTCTGATAGTTGAGTTTTTTGTTGTACACAGACATATGACAAGAACAGCTTCCTGTACATGTTTAAGAGGGGTATGGTATGAATATGCCATAGTTAAATTGTGCTTTGCACAGGTTTTTTAAAGAGGATGGTGTCTGCTTGTACCCTTATTGTGGTGTGTACATGAGACTTTGTGGGGTGACCTCCCTATAAAGTGGTCCTAGATTGTTTGACACAAAAGTAGAGAATCAAGCTGCCCAGTAAACATTTTAAGGGATTTAAAGATTCTAAAAATGAGGATCTGATTCGGTGGGGGTCGGGCTAATCAAGGAAGTAGTGTAACTCATCCTCGGTGTTGTGACCGAGTTCTATGCATCGTAGTCTACATATCCAACCCGCCTCTCGTTGTCTTAATGCAAGTTCCCTATCTCCTCCTCTTGGATGGATGGGTTGGTGGTCAATGCCTATAAACCACATGTTGTCTGTGTCTTTATGGCATTCCTGCATATGGAAGGTCATAGGGTGTCTCATGTCCCCATTCCGTCTTGCACGGACGTGTTCCTGGATTCGGATCTTAAGGGCTCTCTTGGTACTGCCAACATAAATTTTGTTGCAGTCACACCCCAAGATGTAAATGACATATTTGGTGTTACAGTTAATCAAATGATCTATTGTATAGGTTTTCTTGGTGTTGAAGCAGAATTCCTTGGTTCTGTTTCTCCCTAGTGCACGCATGTTGCAGTCCCTGCATGTGTAGAAACCTTTAGTGGTGGGCATGAGCCAGTTTGTCCGTCTATTGGATTCTATATAGCTTGGGCAGAGTATGTTACGGAGGTTTTTACCTCTCCTGTAACATATTTTGGGTGTCCTGGTGACCGAGTCCTGTAGACTCGGTATGTCTGCAATATAGTGCCAATGTTTCCTTAAGATGTTAAAAACTTTGCTGCTTTGATCAGAGTACTGTGTACTAAATGCAAGGGGTCTGCTGATATCTGTTCGTTTGGTTTTTGGTGCTAGGGTACTTTGTCTTGATATGTGTTGGACTTTTTTGTGGGCCTTCTTAAGGGTGTTCCTGGGATAGCCCCTTTCCAGGAACCGTTTTTCCGTTTCTTGAATGTTATGGAGGAAAGTATCCTCCGTGCTGCAGTTGCGGCGCATCCGGATCATTTCCCCATAGGGAATGTTCTCGATTACATGTCGGGGATGGGCACTCTCATAGTGTAAGATACTATTGAAGGCAGCCCCCTTGCGATGAGTGCAGCTGTGGATCTTGTTATCCTCTATAAAGAGTTTGACATCGAGAAAGTCAATAGCACCCTGATTGTGTGTCATCGTGAAGCGGACATTGAATGGATTATCATTAAGATAACCAAAATAATCCAACAAATCCGGGGTAGGTCCATCCCAGATCACTATCACATCATCGATGTACCTACCCCAGAAGATTATGTTGTTCATCCATTTGGCTGCGTGACGACCCCATGCATGCTCCCGCTCAAACCAGCCCATGAAAAGGCCGGCGTAAGCGGGAGCAAATTTGGAACCCATCGCAGTACCTTGCGTTTGATGGTACCATTTCGAGTCGTGCAAGAAGACATTTTTTGACAGTATGATTTCCGTCATTTCAAGAAGGACACCATTATGTAACAGATGGTCTGCTGATCTTTTCTCCAAAAAAGTCTCCAGGGCCCTTATCCCAAACTCCTTCTTTATACAGGTATAAAGCCCAACTACATCGAGGGTAACGAAATGAAGAGTGTCTGTCCAGGTGAAACCCTCCAATTTACCAAGTATGTCCTTGGTGTCCCTCAAATAGGCCGGGAGATTCTGTACCATGGGCTGGATGAAGGTATCCACATACTCTGACAGTTTTTCCGTGGGCGAATTAACCCCAGAAATAATAGGGCGGCCTGGTGGAAAGGGGCCTCCCTTGTGAATTTTAGGGAGTATGTAAATACAGGGAAAAGATGGGGCCGTTACTGTGAGGTATTTACATTCCTCAACACTGAGCAAGCCTGTCTCTCGCCATTCAACTAGTCTCATATTTATATGAGATGTAAGGGCCTCTATGGGGTTGTTACTAAGTCTAGTATAACAGGTGGAATCGGATAATTGACGGGCAATTTCGTTCATATAGTCTTCTTTATTCATAATGATCACATTTCCACCTTTGTCTGCCTCTCGGATGACGATATTAGTATCCGACTGGAGTCTTTTTAGGGCTTCAGACTCGATGCGTGTGAGATTGTATTTGGGGGGAGGAGTGTGTTTGGGATTCTCAAGAATTTGGTAGAATGATTGGCTGACTTTTTCACGGAAAATCTCAATATTTGGATGAGTGCCTGTAGGAATAAATTTGGATCTGGGTTTAAGTCCACTTTCAATGTGTACATCTTCAACAATATTCAGTTCATCTCTTACACTCTCAATATCAATAGATGTATTGAGTTCCACAGTCATCATTGCTTGAATGGTGTTTATTTCATTTACAGTATAATCCGTGACATAATTGACATTATTCAAATTTACATGACTGGTTGGATTACGTGTAAAATGATCTTTCAATTTTACCAGTCTAACAAATTTCATTAAATCAACAAATAAATCCACATCCCCTCCTGTTTGATTGGGGCAAAATCCTAGACCCTTACTGAGGACTGAAATTTCATCTTGCTTCAGCTCTCTCTTGGACAGATTTACAACAATGGATCTTACTGGAGTGTCATTATCTGTTCTGACTATTGTTGCAGGTTCCCCCTCTTTTTGGATCTTGTTACTCTCTCCATTGGTTCTAGATTTGATTTTTTCGAGTTTCTGTTTAAGTTTCTGCCAGTGCCTCCCTCCCCTTCTTGTCTTAGAGGTTCTTTGTGCACGGGTCGTGCCCCGAGCCTCAACCTCTCCATCTCCAATAAAAAATGATTGGGCCTTATGTCGGTTGTACCCTGGGTTGCCTGCCTCCCCATGCCAATCTGATTAGCACTTGTTTGAGCCGTTTAAAGAAGGCCCTCGACAGAACCACTGGGATGTTCGTAAATAGGAATAGAAACCTCAGTAGCACGATCATTTTCATAATGGCTATCCTACCTAAGAGAGATAGCGGGAGTTTACACCAAGTTTCAACATCATCAACAAGCTTATTGAATGCCACTCCATAATTGTCCCTGACCAAAATTTCCGGGTCTGTGTGTAATTGTATACCTAGGTACCTGACCGAATCTGTGGACCACTTCAGGGGATATTCCATGTCAAAAGGTTGCGTCACTGGCGTGAGTGGGAAGGCGATAGATTTATCCCAATTCACTTGTAGCCCAGAAAGTGAGCCAAAACGGGCAACCTCTCAAAGGACAGCAGACAAGTTCGACTCCGGGTTACGGATATACAGCAAGGTATCAACAGCATACGTGGAGATGCCTATTTTATAGGTGGGAAAGCTGATCCCCACTAGGCTGTGGTACTCCCTTATAGCGCAGGCTAGAGGCTCCGCTACCAGCGCATACAGTAGGGGTGAGAGGGGGCAGCCCTGCCTGGTGCCCCTGCTGATGTGGAACGGTTCCGACACTCTGTCCCCCAGTTTCAGCCTAGCCGACGGCTGGTGATACAAGGCACCAATCAGCTGCAGGAACGGTTCACCCAGACCGAGTTTCCTGAGCACCCTGATCATAAAAGGCCACTCCACCGAGTCAAAGGCTTTTTCCATGTCAAGAAAAACCGTTAGTGCAGTATTTTCTCAGCGGACATGTTGCATCGTCCCCAGCACAGTGCGAATATTGTACGTTAGGTTTCTGTTGGGGACAAAGCCGGACTGTTCAGGCGCGACGAGTTCGGGGACCAAAAGAGCCAACCGATTGGCCAATACCTTGGCGTAGATTTTGGCATCAACGTTCAGTAGACTGAGGGGCCTGTATGAGCTGCAGGATTCCGGGGGCTTCCCTGCTTTCAAAATGGTGACCAGCAAAGCCTCGCTCATCGTGAGGGGCATCATCCCGTCCTCGCATATAACATCGAAGAGGGAGATCAGATGCGGAACCAGTTTGTCCTTAAAGGCTTTGTAAAAGCTCACTGTCAGACCATCGGAGCCCGGTGCGCTGCCCGATCGCATGCCGGAGAGGGCTTCCAGAATCTCATCCTCCTGTACGGGGAACATCAGAAATTCCCTGTCCGAGTTTGGCAGATAGGGCATGGCAATGTGGTCGAGGTAAACATCCATTTCGTCTTCGACGCCTAGCGATCTGGACTTATATAGCTCGGCGTAGTATCGTCGGAAAGTATGGAGGATCTGTACCTCGTCTGTGACCACTTCACCCTCCGGCGTGTGCAACTCGTCGACCACAAGTGGCCGTCTAGAGCCACGCACCATTCGGGCCAGCAGGGCACCCGGTCGTTCCCCCTCCCCGTAGGCTCGGGCCGTCGCGTATTTCCCCATGTGAAGGATCTCCCTGTCAGCCAGTCTCTGATACTCAGACAGCAATGGATTAAGTTGAGAGGGAATGTCAGGCCCCGGGTCATGCAGCTGCCGATCTTCCAGATCTGCCAGTTGGGATTCCAGCGTCGCAAGGTCCCGTCTGATAGACCGCAGCACGCTTGAGTGTTTAGACATGGCCATGCCTCTTATGTAGGCCTTGAATGCCTCCCACAGTGTGGCAAAGTTGTCCACCGTGCCTAAATTGGTAGCAAAGAACGAGTCAATGTCTTCAGCCAATTCGCCCCGAAAGGCGTCGTCCAGCAGGGAGTAGGGAGGGAACCTCCAGGTAAAGGGGGGGATACCCCTCCTAGCGGTGGCCGCATGCAGCAGAATGGGAGAGTGGTCCGAGAGAGTGCGTGGGAGCACCTCGCAGGCCCGAATACTACTCTAGATTGTTATGCCAGCCAATAGTCGATTCTGGTATGGATATTGTGGAATGCGGAATAGTGTGTGAAACCACCTTTCGCGGGGGGCTTACTTCCCCACACATCCACCAAATCTAAGTTAATCAGTTCCGCTTTCATATAAGCAGCTGATGCTACCGGCCTGCGGGCAGGGCTGGCGGAGCGGTCCAGGACAGGGTCAAAAACAAAGTTGAAATTACCTCCCCACAGTACCCCGGTGTTGGCGTGTGACCTACAGTGTGCCGATACAGTGGCATAGAAGTCTGGATCTGAAAGAGACACGTTAGTGATAGATTCCTTACCTTAGAATATCCCCAGGCGTCAGACTGGATCCGGAAAGTTTTGCGTAGCAGTACCCTTGCGCATCGGCAGGCGTCGTCTGCGGCTCCGCGTCCGTCGTAGGCGTCGTGGGCGCCGTGATGACGTCGTCGGAGTACTTAGACGCCGCCTCCGCGTGCTGACGTCAGTTCTTCTTTTTTCCGCGCCAGCCAGCGCAGATCTGGGAAGGGCAGTTCCCTAGTCACTTTTTGACTAACCTTTTTGTGATCTTTTTGATCCCTTTTCGAAGTCTTCACGACTCCGACGGTGCCGTTAGGGATGCCCGGCTTCAAGCATTGCGACGAGTGCGACCGTACCATGTCGGTTACGGATCCCCACCGCTTGTGCCTGATGTGTTTGGGCGTCGACCATGACGACGAGGCCTGCTCCGACTGTCGGGCCCTGTCGAGGAAGGCCAGGCGGGAGCGGTCCCGCAGGCGACTCGAGATCCGCCAGTCGGCCCCGCGCCGTGTGAGGTCCCGGTCCCACGGGAGGTCGAGGGACAGGTCGCGGGGACGGAGCCGTCACAGGTCCGGGAGTCGGCGCCACTCCTCTGGGTCCAAGTCGTCAGGTAAGAAACACAAGAAGTCGAAGAGACATCATCGCTGTTCCGACTCCCCCCGACGCCCGCGCGATGCGGCCGGGGGTTCGGGTGACACCGCCCACGCGGCTCCTCGGGCGTCGCGGGCGCCGCTTTCGGCTCCATACCCCCCGGTCCCTGGGCTGAACGCGACGCCGGAGGAGATTGAGCGTTTCCTCATGGCCATGAGGTCCCTTCTTCTCCGACGGGTTCCACGGCGCCTTCGGACCCAGCGAACCCGTCTGGTGGCCCTAGTGGGTCGGGGGCTTTGACCCCGACGCCGTCGGGTGCTTCGGCCTCGACGCCGCCGGCGCCTTCGGGCTCGGCGCCACAGGGCCCCAGGATCCCGACACCGCCGGTGCCCTCGGGCACGGCGCCGCAGGGCGCAGCGGTCCCGCCGCAGGGCGCCGCTGGGCCCTCCTCGGGCGACGGATCGTCACCGGTGGACCTTACGACCCCCCTGGCGTCGGTCCCTATGGTGTCCCCTCTGGCGTCGGCCCCGGCCGGCGCCGTCCCCGATGCCTCCTCTCACTCGGTTCCGACGTCGGGACGACGCCTATCGGCGCCGATCTCGACGCCGTTTGGGGACTTTCAGTTCTATGAACCGTCCTCATTCGCTCATTACCCTGAGTCTCAGGAGATGGGGGATGAGGAGGATTGGGAGGGGTCTGAGGACCCTCTGACACGGGAATGTCAGTCTAACATGGACTGGGCAGGAGATCTTGGGGAGGCCAGTGGCCTGGACACCTCTCCAGACACTGGATTCGTCTCTCCTCTTACCGTGGCTTCGGAGGAGGGAGCGACTTATAGTGTGGTGCTGATGAGGGCTGCCAAGGCCTTGGGCCTTGAGCTCCCCATCGCGGCCGTGAGGACTAACCTCCTCACTGAGGTCCTTAAGCCGCAGTCATGCTCCGCGGAGCCTCGGCTGCTGTTTAATGAGGCCTTGACGGACGTTCTTTTGGGCACTTGGTCCAGGCCCGCTACAGGTTCGCCTGTAGATAGGAACGTGGCCAGACGCCACCGCCCGGCTCCGGGCGACCCCAGTTTCCTGTCCACCCACCCCACTCCCTAGAGTCTGGTTATCCAGGCCTCTAACTCCCAGACCGCATTCCCGACGGCTCCCCCCGATCGGGAATCCAAGAGGTACGAGGCCTATGGCAAGAAAGTGTTCTCGTCCCTTAGCTGTGGACTGCGGTCTTCAAACACCGCATGCCTCTTGGGCCGTTACACCCACTCTCTGAGGGAAACGGTAGCGGAAGTGCTGCCAGAGTGCCCGTTGGAGGTGCGGGCCAAACTCGGCCAAGCCCTAGTGGAGGGCCGGGATGCAGCAAAATATTCTATCAGGTGCGGACTGGATACGACTGACTCGCTGGGTAGAGCGATGGCTACTACGGTGGTGATACGGTGCCACGCCTGGCTGAGATCCGCCAACTTCTCGACAGACGTCCAGAATACCCTCATGGACATGCCGTTTGATGGCCGTCGCCTCTTTGGCGACAAGGCAGACCATGCGCTTGAGCGCTTTAAGGACTCCAGGGCTACGGCCAAGTCCTTGGGCCTCTCGGCCCCGCGCCAGCAAATGGGTGCCTTTCGCTCCTTTCGTGGCCAAGGAAGGGGCGTCCCCACTCGTGCCGCCAGCCACTCACCGCAAACTGTCGTCCAGCGCGGCGGCGGCCGTGGTAACCGCCGTGGAGGCGGTTGGGGAACCAAGCGGAGCCAGTCCACACCTGCCCCCGCAGCATCCGCCTCAAAACCCTCCTAGTCCGTGCTTTTCGGCCCATGTGACGCCAGTGGGAGGCAGGGTCCGCCATCACCTTTCTCACTGGTGCACAGTCACTTCGGACAGATGGGTGCTGCAGATCGTCCGAAGGGGCTACTCCCTCCCCTTCGAGACGACCCCCCAAGCCATGGCACCGCAACACCACCGTGTATCGGGGGATCGTTTGCGGCTCCTGCAGGAAGAAGTTTCGGCCCTCTTGGCCAAGGGGGCCATCAAGCGCGTTCCTGGGCCAGAAGTAGGTCGTGGTTGCTACTCCCACTACTTTCTGGTTCCCAAGAAGGGCAAAGGGGGCCTACGCCCTATCTTGGATCTGAGGAACGTCAACGGCTTCAAAATGCTGACACTGGCTCAGGTCTTGGCTGCCCTAGACCCAGGAGACTGGATGGTAGCGTTGGACTTGCAGGACGCATACTTCCACATCCCCGTCCTGCCGGCCCACCGGCGTTACCTGCGGTTCACGGTAGGCCACGAGCACTTTCAGTTTACCGTGCTCCCCTTCGGCCTTACCAGCGCCCCACGGGTGTTCACGAAGGTGATGGCGGTGGTCGCAGCTCATCTGCGCAGGTTAGGGGTGTCAGTCTTACCCTACCTCGACGACTGGTTGTTGAAGGCGGGCTCGCCCCAGACAGTCGTCAGCCACCTCCAGACTACGGCGGATCTCCTGCACCTGCTAGGATTTTCCATCACTGTGCCGAAGTCACACCTGTGCCCCTCTCAGAAGCTCCTTTTCATCGGAGCGGTTCTCGACTCGGCGCAGTTTCGGGTTTACCCGCCCGAACAGCGGGTCCGGGATATACAGGCTCTGATTCCGGTCTTCCAGCCGTAATCCCGGGTTTCGGTCAGATTGACGCTGCGGCTTCTGGGGCTGATGGCCTCCTGCATCCTTCTAGTGCATCACGCACGGTGGCGGATGCGGGCTCTGCAGTGGGACCTGAAGTTTCAGTGGGCCCAGCACCGGGGCAACCTGTCCGACCATGTCCTGATCTCGGAGGGCACTGCGAGACAGCTGCAGTGGTGGCTCACGGACCGCGATTGGGTCAACTGCAGATCCCTCTCCCTTCCCCAACCGGAGCACGTGGTTGTTACGGACGTGTCCCTCCAGGGCTGGGGAGGCCACTTGGGAGAGGCGGAGATCAGAGGACTCTGGTCTCCGGCGGAGTCCCGGCTCCATATCAACCTGTTGGAGCTGCGGGCGATTCGTCTGGCACTGAAAGCATTCCTCCCGTCTGTCCGAGGGAGTGCAGTGCAGGTGTTCACCGACAACACCACCGCCATGTGGTACTGCAACAAACAAGGCGGAGTGGGGTCGTGGACCCTTTGCCAGGAGGCTCTGCGTCTCTGGCAATGGCTGGAACATCAGGGCGTGACTCTGGTGGTTCAACACCTGGCCGGTTCTCTGAACGCCAGGGCGGACGAACTCAGCCGTCGGTGCTCGATGGATCACGAATGGCGTCTGAACTCGGACGTGGCGCAAGGCCTCTTTCTGCAATGGGGAGAGCCTTGGTTAGATCTATTCGCAACCGAAGAGAACGCGCAATGTCATCAGTTCTGCGCGTTGGAATTTCCAAGGCGGCACTCGCTCGGAGACGCTTTTCGTCGCGAGTGGAGCTGCGGTCTGTTGTATGCCTTTCCGCCTATACCTCTTCTGCCCAGAGTGCTGAAGATCCTTGTGGCTCCGGACTGGGCTCGAAGGTACTGGTATCCTGAGCTACTCAGCATGTCAGTCGATCCCCCGATTTGTCTGCCTCTTCAGGAGGACCTTCTGTCGCAGCAGCAGGGGACGGTCCTCCACCCGAACCTGTCCAGTCTCCACCTCCATGCTTGGAGATTGAGCGGCGACAGTTGAGGCCATTTGACTTGCCTCCTGTAGTTTGCGACATCATTCTGGCAGCCAGGCGTCCCTCCACAAAAACGGTATACGCCTGCAGGTGGAACAGATTTATGGCATGGTGCACAGCAAAGGCTGTGGATCCCCTCAATGCCCCTCTCTCTGAGGTCCTTCTCTTCCTTCTTTCTCTTGCCCAGCAGGGCTCTGCTCTGGGCACTATCAAGGGCTATCTTTCGGCTCTTTCAGCCTTTCTGAGGCTGCCTGACCAACCTTCTTTGTTCAAGTCCCCTATTGTAAACAGATTTCTGAAAGGCATCACTCATACCTTTCCTCCTGTTCCTTTCGTGATGCCTCAGTGGGACTTGAACCTGGTTCTAACCTTTCTGATGTGCGCTCCCTTTGATCCACTTCATAACTGTCCACTTCGCCTTCTTTCTTTGAAGACTGCCTTCCTGGTAGCCATCACCTCTGCCAGGAGAGTGAGTGAGCTCCAGGCCCTCTCTTGCAAGCCTCCTTTCCTGTCAGTCAATCCGGACAAGGTTGTTTTGAGGACTAGGCCCTCCTTCTTGCCAAAGGTGGTCACGGCCTTCCACATTGGGCAGTCCATCACATTGCCCACCTTCTTTCCGCCTCCGCACCCCTCGAGAGAGGAGGAGAGGCTCCACCGTCTGGACCCAACACGTGCGCTCTCATTCTATCTGGATCGCACACGCCAGTTCCGGGTGGATGATCAACTCTTTGTCGGGTACGCGGGCGCTAAGAAAGGGAAAGCGGTGCACAAGAGGACCATCTCTCGATTGATTATCATGTGCATCCAGGCGTGTTACTCCTTGGCTAAGAAGGAACCACCTGTTGGGCTGCGGGCTCATTCCACTCTAGCCACGGCCACTACAACTGCCTTGGGCCGAGGTGTGCCCTTGCAGGACATTTGCCAGGCAGCTACCTGGGCCTCGTTGCACACGTTTGCTAGGCACTACTGCCTGGACAGTCAAGTCCGGAGAGACGGCTACTTTGGCCGCTCCGTTCTGCAGGACTTTCTGGTGTAAATATTGGTTCGCAGACCCACCACCACGAGGATGGTATTGCTGGGGTATCTATTCTAAGGTAAGGAATCTATCACTAACGTGTCTCTTTCAGATGCACAAGTTACTACTTGTGTAACGATATATCTGTAAGAGACATTAGTTAGTGATAGATTCCTTACCGACCCACCCATCCTCCCCGTTCTGCGAACCGATATCTAGGGTTAAGGTCATCCCCTTTCAGGGCCCTAGTTTCTTGGCACCAGTGTCGGTTTTTGTCATGGCTCTGCGCTTCTGGCGCGGAAAAGCTGTGGCTAAGAACTGACGTCAGCACGCGGAGGCGGCGTCTAAGTACTCCGACGACGTCATCACGGCGCCCACGACGCCTACGACGGACGCGGAGCCACAGACGACGCCTGCCGACGCGCAAGGGTACTGCTACGCAAAACTTTCCGGATCCAGTCTGACGCCTGGGGATATTCTAAGGTAAGGAATCTATCACATCTTACAGATATATCGTTACACAAGTAGTAACTTGTGCGTTATCGTAGTTAGGGCCATAAACGTTGATAATCAACAAGTCAATTCCCTTACCCATACCCCTAGCAAGAACAAACCTACCCTCAGCGTCTGCTACCACAGGGACCAATTTTAGTTGTGAGGTTGGGCTGACCCAGGTTAGGACCCCCCGGGAGTGTGTCGTAAATCCTGCTGCCACTGCGTTACCCACGAGCCCACGAGCCTGCAACATCCTGCTGTTAATGGGCAAGTGCGTTTCCTGCAGAAAGGCCAGATCGACATGATGTCTATGTAAGTAGCTAAGGACCTTCCGCAGTTTACGGTAGTCGTTCAGGCCCCGCACATTCCAAGACATCATCTTCAGAGTCTGAGGGGTGTGTGTAGTGTTACTTACAGTATTATTAGACATATCAGCAACGGGTTATCCAGTGAGCAGTCAGCAATATCGGCAGCTCGAGTTCCAGAGCTGGGTACGAACACTGGCAACACATTATATCGGTTCCACACCTTGGAGATGTACAGGCAGCCAGTCTCCTCTCCTACAATAGAGCATTTCGATTCAAGCACAACCACAGGCAGCACTTCACTTGGTTTAGCATGCAACCCCCCGCAAACAAGGAAACAAGAACATCTCTCAGCAGCCCCCCCAATTTGGTCTCCCACCACCCTACCCACCCACAGCCGACCACGCCCAACCAGGTCAGACAGACCCCAATACCACCCCCATCAACCCAAAATCAACAAAAGCAAGGTAGTCTTAAAACTGGCTCGCAGTGAAGCCAAACAGCCAAAAGCGCCGGGGCAGAGAACGCCTATCAGGAGCAGTACCTCCTACTGCTCAGCTACACAAATCAAGTTCGTCCCACAGGCCTGCCCCTGCAGGTAATTCAGTGTCGTTAGCAAATCACCCCAAAATGCCCCTCCATCCCACCTACTCCCTCAAGGCATACCACCAGCAGCGCCCATCCACAAGAAACAAAACAGCCTGACGGCACCCAGCAAAGTGTCCGCAAGATTCGTCCACCGTACCACACGATAGAGACTGCCAAATTTGTTCAATCCATCACTTACCGCCCACTTGGGGGGCCCAGCGTCCCTGAGTGAGGAGCAACCCCACTTTGTAGGAAGTGAGATAGAGTACACCACGAACTCCTAATCAATCCTGCTCATCCATGTGAGAAGTGGAGCCAGAGTCATCCTCGTGGTGCTTCTGGGTTTCCTTGCGTTCTCTGGTCCATTCCTTCAGGGACTTCTGAAGGTCTCTGGGGTCCGTAAAGAAGTGAGAGTGCCCCTGTTTGTAAATTCGGAGCTTGGCAGGATATAGCATTGCGTAATCTAGGCCAAAGGCGCGCAACTGCTTCTTGTACGGTGCGAATTGTCTCCTTTCCTCCTGGACCTTGGCAGTGAAATCCGAGTAGACGGAGATGTCCATGCCCTCGTATTGCAGCTTGCCTTGGTCTCTCGCCAGGCGCAGCGCCGTGTCCCTGTCACGATAGTTGAGGACTTTGGCTATGATAGGGCGAGGGGGCGCGCCCGGCTTCGGCTGAGGGCCCAGAGTGCGGTGCGCCCTTTCGACAATGAACATGGGCGAAAAGGCCTCCTCTCCCAGCAAGACTTTTAAGAGTTTCTCGACAAAGAGTTCCATTTTGCCGGTTTGGGTGGTTTCCGCCACACCCGTGATGCGGATGTTAGATCCGCGCGACCTCGCCTCTAAATCTTCCGACTTGTCCTGTATGACCTGGAGGAGCCTGCCGAATTGCTTCCTATCTTTGTCCCATTCAGTTTGTGCCTCCTCCGCCTCAATGAGCCGCCTTTCCGCCATGTCCAGGCGCTCGGCGTGTTTGTCGACTCGCTCTGCCATGCGGTCCATACGGTATGACAATGCGTCGATTTTGGTGCCAACAGACACAATACTGTCTTGTATCCCTTTCTCCATGGACACAAGCATGTCTCGCAGTTCTGTGCCCGCCAGGCCAGTCGCTGTGGCACCCTTTGGGGATGCCTCGGCTGCCGGCGTCTCTGTCCCCTTTGGCCGCCGCCGATCAAAGGAGAGTTTAGCTTGCGTAGAGTCGTTCTTCCCCATGGCAGTCTTGGTTGGGGGAGATGCAAGGGAACAGTGGGCTCCTCGCCCCTCTCCAGAGGGTAGGGGCAGTGGCCGACGAACTCAGGGGGGCGCACTGCTACTGCCAGTCGCGAGGACCGCTAGGCCAGGATCACCGTCACAAGGGACCCAAAATGGCGCCCGCTAGGGAATCTCTTCGTTTTCGCAAGGCTACGGCGGGAACTCTTCTTACACTGGCCGACACCGCTGCAATCGCGCCGTCTCTCAACTCACAAGCCGAAGGAGGGGGAGGCTCGCAGGTCCGTCAGGGTACGCTGGTCCGGCTGCGTACTCACTCCGAATCCGCCGGTACAAGGCCGCCATTTGGCGACAGCCGAAACAGCTTCTGCACTGCCGATGAGCCACTCCTTGCGGGGACGCGGGTCCAAGATGGGGGGCAGCGGCCAAGGAGAAGAGGGTGTACCAGCGCCAGTCCGCCCAAATGTCGGATCAATTCCCGCAGGATCGAGACTCCAGTCACGAGGGTTAGCTGCAGCCGCACGTCGGGCGACGTCGCTCGGCCCGCTCTTCAGGATAGTCCGCGGCTTCAGGCCCAGTCCGCGACCGCCGAGGTGTAACTTCTCTCCACCCGGAGATCGTAGCTCTCCAGGGCCACCGACCCCACCGCTAGTGACCAGGGGTCTCAGGTGGAGGTATTGAGCTAAAAGCAGAAGTCTGGACACCGTGCAGGATGAGTTAACAGGATTTTACAGGGGCTTAGGCGAGGAGCCGAAGGCTCACGCGTCCACCATCGACGCCGGCTAGCTCCGCCCCCCAACCAAGCCAGAATTTCTCCCGAAGGAACTCAAAACGTCAAACAAGACTCCCAATGATTTACGAGGGGAAGTGAGGTACAACAATATATCGTCCGCATACAACGATATATGATCCTCGAAGTCAGGGGACCACCTAATGCCCTTAAGCGATGGTTCCCACCGAAGCCACGTGGCAAGGGGCTCAAGAGCAATCGCGAAGAGCAGCGGCGATAGAGGACAGCCCTGCCGCATGCCTCTTCCGAGAACAAAGGGTTCCAAGGCCCTACCGTAGACTACCACTTGGGCTAGTGGCTGCTCATATAGGAGTCTAACCCACCCGATGAAATTGGGGCCAAAACCAATTTTTGCAAGGGCCGCCCACAAATACGCCCATACCACTGTGTCAAAGGCCATCGAGGCATCCAAAGAAACCAGGATGGCCGGCTCTCTAAGAGACCCCGCCCTTGCCAAAACGCCGTGAAGATGGCGAAGGTTGAGCGCGGTGTTTCGATGGGGAATGAATCCAGACTGGTCCGGGTGTATCAAATCGCTGATCACCTTTATCAGCCGGTTTGCCAAAAGCTTTGCCAAGATCTTTGGCTCTACATTCAACAGCGAAATCGGCCGGTATGATGAACATTAATCGCGTGGCTTCCCATCTTTATGGATGACTACAATGGACGCCAGTCTCTGATCCCGGGGAACGGATCCGAGATCTCGCGATGCCGAAAACATTTGGCGAAGATACGGCGCCATTTTGTCGGGGCACAGCTTGTACAGCTCAATCGGGATACCATTCGGGCCAGAGGCCTTCCCCGAGCAAAGGGAGCGAATATCGTGCGCAATTTCAACTCTGGAAAAATCCGCCTCCATAAGCTCCTTGTCTGATTCCGACAGGCTAGGCAACGTGACATCCCTAAGTAGCAAATGTGAGTCCTACTCCGGTCTGTCCGAAACCGGAATGTAAACCTTCTGAAAGTGCTGGGCAAAGACCTCGACTATCTCAACCGGGTCCACAACCCGCGTTCCATCCGCTCTTTCAACAACAGGCACCACCCGATTCAATCTGTCTCTTTTATCCAACCAAGCAATTAATTTTCCCGCTTTATCGCCAACATCATACAAACGTCCCTGTTGCTCACGACTCATTGCCTTAGCCGCGTCAGTCACCAGAGCCCTGTAGTCAGACTGTTTAAGGGCTAAAACATGTAATCTCTCAGGCGTGACCACAGACTCCAACTCCTCTTCCAATGCAGTAATTTCATTTTCCAAATGCACCACCTCCTCATTCTTACTTTTCCTCGCACTGGCAATCAAGGACAGAGTTTGACCACGAATCACAGTCTTATAAGCCTCCCACAGGGAGATGGGGGAGGACACCGACCCCACGTTCTCAGCAAAATAATAATCCATGCATTTAACCACCTCGGCTCTAGTTTTAGGATTACGAAGGTGCCAGGGATTAATCGGAGCGACCCGGCCCTCTGTTCCCAACTGTATATCAAGAGTAAGCCAAAGTGGGGAGTGGTCCGAGATCCCCCTGGCAAGGTGTCTAATTTCCCTTACAGATACCACCTGCACTGCCGGTATGAGGATATAATCAAGCCTTGAGAGACTCCCGGGTGCTCTCGAATAAAAGGTATACTGTGACTGTCCGGGGTGCAGTTGCCTCCAGCAATCCACCAGACCCAGCGCACCCAAAAAATTGCCTAGCCGTGATTGCGATTTCGGGAGAACCCTGGGGGGGGGCTAAGATCCTCACTACCACTGACAACCGAGTTAAAGTCACCACCCACAACCAACATGCCCTCAGGAAACCCCAGGACCACCTTTCCCAAATCAGAAAATGTAGTGGACTGTAGGCCTGGCGGGACATATACAGAGAGTATGGAGATCGTCTACCCTTCCCAGCGGCCCGTAATGGCCGCATATCGGCCTCTATCATCCAGCACAGTGTCGTCTATCTCCAGGGAGAGGGAGCTCCTAACGAGGACTCCCGCCCCCCTCGACCCAGTAGTGAATCCGGAGTGGGCCGCCAGGCGATAGCCCCGTCTATTCAATGCATGGCATGTGTTTCCTATTAGATGTGTTTCCTGTAGTAAGACTATATCTGGGGAGAGACGCTTCAGATATTGCAAAACTATCCCCCGCTTTATCCTATCACCCAGACCATTGACATTCCAGCTCAGCACCCTCAGCCCCCTACCCCCCATCCCAGAAATGAGAACAGTGCCCCCCCACAAAGAAACCGGCACAAAAGACAAAATATGTAGCAGAGCGTAGCCTCAAAAAAAACAAAGACCCCCCCCCGAAGAATCCTCAAAACACACCCCCCACCCTGCACCCCTGCGTTAGCCCAAACCCAACTTGCAGTGTGCCTGTCGCCCCATTAAACTACCTACAAGAAGAGAGAACAACCCTTAGAGGAGGAAGAGGCCCGATTTTCCCCACCCCTGGGTAGTCGAAATATATGTACACAAGAATCATAGAACCACTGCTGTAAGTCCAGAAAGCTGGCTCGCCGGCACGGTCTCACTACTCCTGTTCCTCCAGGCCACCTTCAGCGCCCCTCGATTGTTCCAGGCTAGTACGATGCATCGGCAGAGTTTTGAGCCAGTGACTGACCACCTCAGGGCGGTCAAAGAAGAGAGAAGAGCGCACGTTCCTCATATTCAATCCTCAGTCGGGCCGGGAAAAGCATAGCGTACTTTAGTCCCATGTCTCTAAGTCGCCGTTTCACCCCCGTAAAGCCCATGCGTTGTTTTTGCACCGCCTGTGTAAAGTCCGGATAAAAACTGATCGATGCGTTTTCAAATCTAGTGGGACCATTGGTGCGTGATGCTTGAAGAATAGCATCTCTGTCCTGAGAATTAAAAATCCTGGCTATGATAGGCCTCAGGGCGGCGCCCAGTTTAGGCTTCCCACCGGGAACTCTGTGGGCACGCTCCACCGTGAAAAAGTTACTGAGGCCCTTGGGTGTTAAATGGTTCAACACGAGGTCCTCCACCAGAAGGTCTGTGGATAAGTCCGTGGAATTCTCCGGAACACCGATGATGCGGACGTTGTTGCGCCTGGTCCGGCTCTCGAAATCATCCAGCCGACGGGCAAACAAGTCATTAGATGTTTGGAGATTACGAACTTCGGTCTAAAGATCCGAGACATCCGTAGTGAGACTTGCGGTCTTGATGTCCAGGGACGTGACCCGGTCTTTGGTCTTTGCGAGATCCGTCCTGATGAGATTAACTTCAATCGCCACAGTGTCTATCTTAGAAGCCAGTGTCTCGTACTGCTGGCCCATAGAGGTCTTAACACTTGCGATGGTGCCCATGACGTCCCTCAATGTCAATTCCTCCGTTGCAGGAGAGCCATCTCCAGTATCGTCCAAGACTTTACCCACGCCACCAGGGGATCCTTTCGGGCGGGTGAAGCGATCCATAGTATTGGATTGGGTGATACCTCCTCGGTATGTACCCTTGGTGGCTCGCTTCTCGCTCTCCGTCTTGCCCGCCATTATGAGCGGCGAGCCCTGACGGGCCTTTTGGGACCTGGTTAGAATGGCTCTCCGCAAAACAGACTTGTAGAGTCAGGGGACGAAGGCGAGGGACAATCCTAGAACCGGCAGCAAGACTCAGGCCAGTCGTGTCAACAGGCAGCAAGTCGCGGTAGACAATGACCAAAAACGAAACCGAAAGTACCACAGGGGCAGTGGCCGAGTCTCACTGGCAGTTGTTGTTCAATTGCCACCTGGGTACCTCGGGGACTCAAGTCCGTGGATAGTCCTCGATATAGGCTGCAAAGTTCTAAGTGCAGTAAGTCCAGTTCCCGGCGGCCAAATCGATTTCTTAAAAGAGATACCTTGTCAGCAGGGCATCAGCTAGTAGAACCCGTCGTCTAAATCAGGATACGTGGCAGGATAGATGCGGGAGGCGGAAAGGGTCTCGGGAGCCCTGTGCTCATGTGTCCATCTTGGATGCGCGCGAAGCTCCTCCTAAATTCCTTACTTTTGAATGGTAAATTGTACCCATTTGTCGCTCCTTTTGGTCTGTTGCTCTCTCCCATAGCGAATGGCCCTGTTAAAGGGCTCATTTCACTTCTGGGTATTTCAGTTCGTTTTGTGCACTATTTTTCCAGTTACCAACCTAGTGTTCTGGAAATATTGCAAACATGAGCAGTTTACCAGTGTTCCTGCTTTCCTCTCCCACCCACTGTTTCTCTGTGTGTTCTGCCATTCACACCTCAGCTTTCACTTATTAGCTACAGAGTCTGGGTCACTGAAGATCAAGTTGATCAGTCACAAAGTGAGAATGTTAGAAATGTGACTTTACTCGCTAGCTCCCTTTCACCCAATCTTTCGATTTTAGCATTATGTTTAACTTGCTCATTAACTCGTTTGGAGCTGCTCCGTTTCTGTAAACAGGGCTGTTAATCTTGTTCTTTAACTGGTCACAAATGTGGCAGCTTTGTCTTTGGTCACAGTGGTAATTCCTCATTCTAAGTCCTCTAGACAGTGCTGCAGCTGCCTTTCTGGTCCCGTTGATAATTCCGTATTCTAAGTCCTCGAGGCAGTCCTGCTAGCTGCTGCTCTCTTCCCATTGGTAATTCCTTATTCTACGTTCTCTAGGCAGTGCTGCAGCTGCGTCTTTGGTTACAGTAGTAGGTCCTCATTCATAGTCCTCTAGGCAGCTCTGCTAGCTGCTTCTCTGCTCCCATTGGTAATTCCTCATTCTAAGTCCACTAGGCAATGCTGCAGCTGTGTCTCTGGTCACAGTGATAATTCCTCATTCAACGTCATCTAGACTCTGCGGCTACCTGCTTGTCTGGTCCCAGTGGTAATTCCCTATTCTAAATCCTCTAGGCTGCGCTGCTAGCTGCTACTCTGGTTATGTCTGTAATTCATTATTCCAAGTCCTCTAGGCAGTGCTGCAGCTGTGTCTCTGTTCCAAGTGGTAATCCCTCATTCTTAGTCCTCTTGGCAGTGCTGCTAGCTGCTTCTCTGCTCCTGTCGGTAATTCCTTATCAAAGTCCTCTATGCAGTGCTGCAGCTGCTTAGCTAGTCCTGTCAGTAATTTCCACATTAAGTCCTGTAGACAGTGCTGCAGCTGGGTCTTTGTTACAAGTAGTAATTCTTCATTCTTAGTCATCTAGGCACGGCTGCTAGCTGCTTCTCTGGTGAAGTTAGTAAATCCACATTCATAGTCCTCTAGGCAGTACTGCTAGCTGCTTTCTAAGTCATCTAGACAGTGCTGTTAGCTTCAGCACAGCTGTTCGTCCTTCTTCTTTTCTTCTTCTGGTTTCTTGTCAGGAATCAAGGTTGAGGGTTGCCCCTAAATAGTAGATTTACGGGCCTTGCAGGTTGGTAAAAAGGTTGGGATCAATAGGTTCCTTCCCTGGGGTGGGTACACTCCCTATAATGCCACCCCCCAGTGGGAGGGGGGCATAAGCCTTTCCCTGGTTGGCTGGGTCCCCCCATCTGCAAGATGGCTGGGACTGAGAGTTGTGCTTCATTCACCTCGCCTCCCTCACCTGAGGGGTGGAGTAGGCAAAGGTGGGCACACCTTTCTTCCTCACTTGTTTTTCCCGCTGGTTCTTCTGCCCAAAGTGGGGGTCAGAACTCATGGGGACCAGTTGCTGAAAGTAGCAAGTGGCCTGGGAAAGCTCACAAAGGCGGCAAGCCTTTGAAGCTTCCCCTTGGTGGACCCTCCCCATCCTGGGGGAGGAGGCTTGGCACCTTGTCCCAGGATACGCATTGTTCAGGCCCCCGAGAGCAGCAGGCTGTCGACCCAGGGGTCTAGAAACATGTCTGGTGGTGGCAGCTGAAAGCAGCCACTCAGCATGGACACTAGTGGTAGGTCGATTTTCAGGGGGCATCTCTAAGATGTTCTCAGTGTGCATTTTTCAATTAATCCCACACTGGCATCAGTGTGGGTTTAATGTGCTGAGAAGTTTGATACCAAACTTCTCAGTTTTCAGTGTAGCCATTATGGTGCTGTGGAGTTCGTAATGACAGACTCCCAGCAACATATACTCTTTATGGCTGCACTGCACTTACAATGTCTAAGAATAGGCTTCGACACTGTAGGGGTACAGGGCTCATGCTCCTGCACTCTCACCACTGGTATACTGTACCCAGCCAGAGGGGTGACTGATCTATGCCTGGGTAGTGGGTTGTAGGCATGGCACACAGGGATGTGTGCCATGTCAACTCTTCACTTTGTTCTGCACCAAAACACGCAGCCTGCAAAGGCAGTGTGTGAGTGTAACGGTACAGGACTTCTAAGGGTGGCACATTAAGTGCTGCAGCCCTTCGAGGTCTTCCCTGGTCACCGTGCCCTGGGTAGCTGTGGAACCATTTACCAGGGGCTGACCTGGGTCAGAGATGCCAATTAGGTTTTGGTTTCAATGCAGTTTTATGGAAAGAACATAGGCCACTGGGTACCTGATTGGCAGGAGCCCAGGGCACACTCAGTCAAAGCACATCAGCAGGTCAGCAGAAAGTGAGGGCAAGCATCCAGAAAGAGGGCACTTTCTCACATGGAGGTAAAGAATAAATTCAAAGCAAGAGAAAGAAAGAATAGTCCAAAATAGAAGGGTAAAGCAATGTTATCTCCACCAAAGTGTAAGATAACAAAAATTAAATAAAAAACAAGACATACACAGGATCCCAAGTCAGGTGAAGAAAAAAATGGATATGAAGAAAATGTGTGTCTAATGTCATCGGACCAAGAATGACGGCCAGAGCGGCAGCAAATAGACAAGTTTTGACTAAGAGAGCAAAAGTAACACGACTAGGCATCCGAAAAGGTGCAATTCATGATACATACCGAATATGCGTTCAAATAAAAACAATCAATCAGAAACATCCTAATGCAGATTTATTTAGGGTCCCCACAGTATTATGGTTCATTTGTCTTCAAAACGTCAGTCACTCTGCAGGGTAATAAAAAAGGAGACTATTTGAAGATGAGGGCTAATAACCATAAGCCTGATGACAATAATATCATATACATATTACCAAATGTATTAAAATATTATTATCCACAACTTGGCAGGATTTGCGATGCAATAATTGCAACTCCTGAGGAGTCTAACCAACCAGGGAAAGGGCAATAGGGCCAGTAAGTCCAATGGGCCACCAATAACCTAGGCAAAGAACGCAAATAACAGATTCACGAATTACAGTATCTCCCACTCAGCAATAGACACAAATCACACAATACTTTAGCAAAGAAATTATAGTAAATAGTACTAATATACAGTGGGCCCCAGGGGGGGACCAAACTGTATACTAAGAAAGTGGTGTAAGAACCCCAACTCTAGTCAGCACGATGTCTAGAGGACAAAAGATTTCTGGGGACCCCCCCGAACCACTCATGGTAAGTAGACAGTGACCCCACGGAGAGCGTGTGCATTGTGTAAACACGACCCCGTGCTCCGTACAAGTCTATGTGCAAGTCGCGGTTGGATTTTTAAAGATTAGGTACCCTTCCCAGTGATCCCTAAAGAAACCCAGTGGGAGGCACAATGTTGGAGAGCCACCCCACCAGTGGATACTGTGGTACCCAAGTTACCTACCCCAGGGAAGCCGGGTGCATGGGTGTGAAGTGGCATTGGAAACCGCTGTCAAACCCAATAGAGGACTTCAGGAAAGTGCCACTGCTGGAAAAGAAGATGCGGTACAGAAAAGGGGGTACACCCAAAATAGTCACTGGGACCTGGGTTATATAAGGTACATTTTCAAATGGTCCCAGTGTGGAACCATATAAGGATGAAGAGAGAAAATACTTTAAATTTAGGAACAGAAGTTAGAAGAAAAAGAATTGAGCTTCAATGTTAACCAATCACATAGAATCAAGACACAGTATATGATTCACGTTTTAATGTAGTTATATATAGGTTCAATATTTTGAAAATTGACCAAAAACAACAGTGCCCCGGCGGGGGGGGGGTGCAAGGAATGGTGTGGGTTGGGGAACCCTGTATTTCTAGGATAAAGCTGAAAACCTTAGGCTGGGGTCTTCATCAGGACAAAAACGGTGGGGGCAAGGAACCTGTTGGGAGTGAGGGCAAAGAGTATGGGTAACTCAGAGGAAAAGGGTGGTAAAAATACTTAATATATAATATATGAATGACGGTGTAAGCTACAAGAAGCTTAATTCAGACTCAACCAAAGAGCTAGCGCAAGACATCTTGTTGGTCATGCAGGATGGTGTGGAACAGGGCTTTCTGAGTGAACATGAGTAACATTTTTTGAATCAAAAATACCCACGTCTACCAACAATATATGCACTCCCGAAGATACACAAAGATCTCAACAACCCCCCGGGACGCCCCATCGTGTCCGGTTGCGGATCTATCCATGAGCCTTTATGCAGGTATATTGACTTCTTTTTAAAGCTAATTGTTAAATGTACACAAACTTACCTCTGTGACACTATGCAATCTATCAACCTGGTCAACGGCCAGCCTTTCGATACCACCAAACAGCTCCTGGCCACATGCGACATTGTCTCGCTATACACCAGCATCCCTCAACAATCTGCTTTGGATGTGATGGAACAAGTCCTCGATCAAAGACCGCCCCCTTGTGCTGTACCCACAAAGTTCATCATCAGTCTCCTACGAATAGTCATGATGCAGAACTTTTTTGTCTTTCGAGGAACCTTCTACCTGCAGACGAAAGGAGTAGCCATGGGTGCTACATTTGCTCCTGACCTGGCCATAATATATATGGACCACTTTGAATGCACCCATGTACTTAATCTGGGCAATCCCTATGTGACTCAGATAAATCTATGGAGGCGCTACATAGACGATATTCTCATCATCTGGACAGGCATGGTGGCCGAGCTAAATGATTTCCATACATGGCTCAATCAACGCAGTTCTGACATCCAATTCACCATGCAATCTGACCCGTACAAAATGGCTTTCCTTGATATCACCATTTATGCTGAGAATGACTGTTTACAGACTACACTGTATCGGAAAGCAGCCGACCGAATTTCACTCTCACAATACACCAGCCACCATCCACATGGGCTCAGGGACAATCTCCCCTTCGGGCAGTTTCTCAGGATAAGGAGGAACTGCTCCAATAAAGACAACTTCATGAAGGAATCGGAGGACCTCATCAACCGCTTGACTGACCGTGGCTACCCGAGGAGACTAGTCAAAAGAGCTCAGAAGCGAGCTTGGTTCAATCCCCGTGAAACCCTCCTACGACCCAAGGAACGTGAGGACAATGCCAACCTGAGAATAATCTGTGTATTTACTTTCTCAGCCTGCAGCAATGCAAGTAAAAAAGTGGTCAACAAACATTGGAATTTGGTGTCTGAAGACATAGACCAACCAGCACCCCCCATGCACTCTTTCAAAAAAGCCAGGAGTATCCGTGATCATGTGGTCCGATCCTTCCTGGACACTCCGGACCAGCCCTCAATGCAATCTTTGTGGGACCTTCTCCAATCCAGGGCCATCATCGTTGTGGAAATTGCAAAGCGTGCGATATGACCATGCAAGTCAAGGATCTCCAATACAAACAACTCAAGGTGAAACTCAAGACATTCACAAACTGCAATACCAAAAAAGTCATCTACTTCATCCTATGTCCATGTGGTCTGGCGTACATAGGCCAAACACAACAGAAAGCCAATGCCAGAATATTACAGCACTGCAGCAGGATCTGTTGTGAAGTCCCGGGTGCCCCACTTGTGGAACATTTCAAGACCAAGCGACATGCGCCCGAATCACTAGGCTAGCTTGTCCTCGAAAAAGCCACCCTGGGGCCCGGGGTGGTGACATCCGTACTATTCTCAATGTTAGGGAGTCCAAGTGGATGTCCCTATTCGACTCAGTCGAGAATGGCCTCAATGAACTTGATGGGAGCCAAGCACAACTAGCCACACTGTGATCCCTGACTCTCCCTCTCTCTGGACACTAGCAATACCTTTTAGGGACTGTACTCTGTCTCCTGCAACCCATTTCCGACTCCTTTATAAAATCTTTACACTCTATTTTTTCTCTAACACCTATGCCCTCCTGTGGTAAGAGGCTCTGGTGTTTGAAATCAACTTCTTCTGTCATCGCTATAAAAGTGATTTATGCACAACCCGGTTCCCCTTCGCCCTCCTGTGTGAGAGGCGCGGGTCACCATGAGTGTTCCTACATCGGTTATTAACAGACTATTGCATGTGTCCTCATTGTATGATACATGTCAAGGCCCCTTCGCCCTCTTATATGTTGAGACGCTGACCTTGTTTCCTGCACACATGTCCTGGGGCTGTTTTGCGGACAAATGTTATCCCTATTCATACATGCAATGTGGTTTACATGTGTTTAATATATTTTGTATGTGCCTGAAATTACCTCCCATTGTTTAATGCTAGGCAAATATGGCTCTGAAAGTACCCGGGCTCTTACACTCAGTCCCGGAACTCTCACTTCCTGGTTACTGGTCTCTATGGCGACCATTCTGATGCATGGGGCGTTTCCATTGACTTTACTGACGTGTGCACGCACCCTGGCCATCATCCACCATTTAAGCCGTGGGGCTCGAGCTTTTTTTCCTGTAACGACGTGACCGACATCTTTGCGGCTTCACTACGGTGCACCGGTAAGCAAACAGCTCCCCTTTATCCTCCACACTCCTTTGGGAAGCTTCATTTTTAATTGGCATTCGCCACATGGTTCTACTTTATTCCCCTTGTAGAAAGTGAGTCCCGACCTCTTTAGGCGGCTACCCCGTTCCCTGTATCTACCTTCGGATTCACTCTGTGAGTATCCCTTAATTGTTCTTTGTGCTTTGCACACACACGCCCCCCCCCCCCCCTCCCCCACAGGTTGACTTTAATTCATTCTGGACTATTTTTGGGTTAGGCATTGCCCTGAACATAGACACACCCACCCTTTTTCACTACGGCCGACCCATTTGGCCACAGTCCGTCGTGCGACCAATTTACATCTCACACAGTGACGGTTAACTATATTGTCTCGCTAACAACAACGGTCCAGTGAGGGACATTCATAATTGCACCCGTATTTACAAGACACCGTTGTTTGATCACTCCGGACCGCTTTGGTCATGCGTTTCACCTCGCCCTCCCCCCCCCCACTGTTGTTTTTGGTCAATTTTCTAATTATTGAACCTACATATAACTACATTAAAACGTGAATCATATATTGTGTCTTGATTCTATGTGATTGGTTAACATTGCATCTCAATTCTTTTTCTTCTAACTTCTGTTGCTAAATATAAAGTATTTTCTCCCTTCGTCCTTATATGGTTCCACACTGGGACCATTTGCACATGCTGGAAAAGAAGATGTCCGGAGGAATCTGATGGAGGGTCAGGATCACGCTCTACCATCTGATGACCAAGAAGAGCTTTTTTTATCTACCTTGATAGCCTGAAGGTCCTATATGGCCCTGCCAGAGAGAATCTGAAAATATGCTTAAACTCCCACACTTTTTGCCATGTACAATCAGCAAATGAAATCCCACGGATCCCCTGAATCCCGGGTTTATAGACCAAAGCCAAAGGCCACCGCCTTATGTTAACAAAATCCACTGGGCCTAAATAATTTTTAAACGTGCATTTCTGATGTACTGGACACAGCGAGGTAACTTGAGTAACCATGGAAAGTACAGTAGCTTTCCACAGCACCATTGCAAAACACCCCCCACACGCACGTACACAAGATCAGCTGGTACAGATGGTACATCTTGCTTCATTATTTTGAAAGATAGCTTGCTCAAATGAAAACCGCAATGTCTTGTGTTATTTGCCCATGTCCCAAGATCCACTCTCACATATACTTTTTTAGAGAGATGTTCGTGATCAGATGATTATTTGTTCATATCTTGTGGTCAACCATGGCCGTTTGTTTATATTTTGGGGTCGAACATGGCCAACCACCTGATCAAACTACTTGACCAGTTCCGTGTTCTTGCTCATGCGGTCAGCCACCTTCACCGAAAATGCGTCAGCAAAGGCGTCGGGGAAGAACCATGGTTCCGCATTTCCAGGTATATTAGGTCCAACACGTCAAATTTGAAGCCAGAACTCTTCTGCTGTGACCTTCACATGCGTGGGTTCTCCCGCCGTCCGATTATCTGATTCGGGACGTCAAAGCCTTTCTCAGGTGGTAAACTCCCAAGCAAGATAATACTTTTGCATTTTTTAAAATCTCTGACCATGCTCTGTATTTTCCATCCATACCCAATTCCTTGCATTTTTTAAGGCTTCTTTAAATAATTAGATCCTGTATGGCTAGTCTCTCTAGTTAGGTGCCTCCAGGCACTGAATTTTTATAGAAATGTGTTTTTCATTCTTTATTTAATTTCAATTGTGCCTTTTTAATAATCCTGGCCCCTCGCATTCTGAGTCACTTTAGACATGTTTATCCTGCATGAATAATTCTCTTTAGGAACGCTTGTTTCGAGTTCCCTATATTTTCATAGAATGTATTCAGTACCGTTTTGAGTCTCTAGCTGATTTAAACGTGATTTTTAAAAGATCCTCACTCCAGCTTGCCTCATAGTTCTCATCAGAAAAGCTTGCTTCTAGGCACAAGAATTTTATAACAAATGTACTCTAGGTCTTTGGATCTCTAGCCATTTTCAATTGTGCCTTTTAAAAGATACTCGTTTCAGATTGCCTTGCAACATTTTGAGCATTTGTCATCTAGCATTTACTCCTGACAGAGTGAAGTTGGGATTTCTTAAATGGCTTTTACTTAGGAGTAGGAAATGATATGCATTTATTATTCTGCGAAAGATACGCATTTATTGGTCCACTTGTGAATTAATAATAAACGTGCCACTTCAACATGAGTTTTCGTCATCTCATCTCTTTGTTCCTTGTTTCTCAGTGAAGTGTTGCGCCGGTGGCCTGTGTCTCACAGTTGAGGTGACCACACCCCAAAGGGGGCTCAAGTTTCCCTTTATCAAATCCAAATATGGATTCTTGAAGAGGAGAACCTGAAAGCAGAGGGGACAGAGTCTGTAACTCAGGGGTGAACAGGAGACTTGGAAGACGAATGCCCTTCGATGTCGGGTGCTTCAGGGATGATGTTGATGACCTTGACTCTGCAGCTGTGGGGACCAGGTGACGGTAAGGACAACCAGGAGCCGGATACGAGCTGTACTCCAAAGGAGTTTGAGTGCTGAGGGGTCGGTGTCCGGCAGGAGCACCAACAAGCCATGGCAAATGCACCCCATGCAGGAAGTCAAAAGGTACAAATTTGGGACCAGCAAGGTCCAGGAGACTCACCAATAGCAGCGGTGTCAGGACAGGCCCAGAGCAATCGGAGGAGCCCAAAGAAAACAAATGTGACCCTCAAGTGAGCCCACAGACCAGAGGCGCTGGAGTCGCGAAAGGACGTCGAGCAGCTCACCAAAAGATGCAGGTCACGATGCACACGATGCAGTGTGGCCGAAGATTCTGGTCACTGGAGGTGCTTGAGGTTGGTACTACCTGGAACCTAAACTTGGACCTAAACTTGGACTTACCATCAACGCCTCCTTCACGGCCGGCATCTTCCCAGATGACTGGTAGCGGGCGGAGGTTAAACCCCTCCTCAAGAAGCCCACGGCCGACCCAACGGACCTGAAAAACTACCGGCCCATCTCTCTCCTACCTTTCGCATCCAAAGTCACAGAGAGACTCGTGAAAGCTCAGCTGACCACCTTCATCAAAGAGAACGCCATCCTAGATACCTCCGAGTCTGGATTCCGCAGTAACCACAGCATCGAAACCGCTCTCCTCGCCGCCACAGACCACATCCGCATGCTACTTGGCCAGGGACACAAGGCGGCCCTCATCCTTCTAGACCTCTCCGCAGCCTTCAACACCGTTTCCCATCAGACCCTCGCAGCCAGACTTCACGACGCTGTGTTACAAAGAACTGCCCTTGACTGGGTCAGATCCTTTCTCTCCGGCAGAACCCAGAGGATCAGACTCCCTCCCATCCTCTCCGAACCCACCAACATCAACTGCGGAGTACCCCAAGGCTCATTACTCAGCCCTACGCTCTTCAACATCTTCAACATCTACATGGCCCCCCTCACCGCCATCGTCAGACAGCATGAGCTCAGCATTGTTTCCTATGCGGACGACACCCAGCTCATTCTCTCACTCAGGAAGAATCCCGAGGACACCAGACTTTGCTTCCAGGAGGGATGAAGAACGTGGCAGCCTGGATGAAAGACAGCTGCCCGAAGCTCAACTCCGAGAAGACCGAGGTCCTCATCCTCGGACCCTGCAACTCAGCTTGAAACAACTCCTGGTGGCCCTCCTCCCTCGGGAATCCACCAACTCCTACAGACCACGCGTGAAACCTCGGCATCATCCTCGACTCTTCCCTCTCCATGAACCACCAGGTCAACGCCGTCACCTCCACCAGCTTCAACTGCCTGTGCATCCTCCGGAAGACCCCCCCCCCCCGACTGCAGAAAGGTCGTCACTCATATGCTCAGAACAAGCAGACTTGGCTACGGCAATGCTCTATATGCCGGAATAAACATATCTATCCTACACAGGCTACAGACCATTCAGAATGCCGCTGCCCGGCTCGTCCTTGGGACACCACGCCATGAGCACAATACCATCTCCTACGAGACCTCCACTGGCTCCCTGTCGAGAAGAGAATCACCTTCAAACTCCTCACTCACGCCTACAAATCCCTCAACAACATCGGATTTAGATACCTCAACCAGAGATTATTCTTCCACGTACCCAAGAGGAACCTCCGCTCCATCGACCTTGCCCTGGCGGAGGTCCTCTGCATCCGCAGAAACAGAACAGGCGGGAGAGCCTTCTCCCACATCGCAGCCGAGACCTGGAACGAGGTCCCCGTGAACATCAGATGCTCCCCAACCCTGCACACATTAAGGAAGGACCTAAAGACCTGGCTCTTCGAATGATCCGGAGCACCCCCTCCCCAGCTCCTTGAGTCCCTCACGGGTGAGTAGTGCACTTTATAAACCCCTGATTGATTAATTGAAGCTAAAGATCTTCTTGCAAAAATAACAACAAGCCTTTGCACTTGCACAGGGGATGCAGTACTCAAGGGTTCGGTTATTGCAACCCCCACGAGGACTACTGGCCTCAAACTCGATGAGAGGATGGAGCAGGCCTCGGTAGCTGTGGAAAACCACCACCGGGATTGCAGAGCCCACGGAGTCCGGAGGAGCTCAGGATCTGCAGACCGGTTGACTTAGTTGCGGTGCCTGCAAATACAGGGGAGTGACTCTTTCATTCCAAGGGAGATTACTTTGGTGTCCTTGATGCTTAACAGGTCTTAGAAGGCTCCTGAATGATGCACAGGCACAGACGTTGCAGCAGACTGGGAGGAAGACAAAGTCAGGCCTAAACGAGGACCAACGATGTCCAATGTTCCCAGACGGTAGAAATGCAAAGGTGTCTGATCTGAATCTTAACTCACTCCGAATCCAAATACCTACACCCAGGTAAGCCCTTAAGTACCCTAGGGAAAGGGTAGGGAAGATTCAGGGGACCCTCCAGGGGAGGGTCTGGATGGAAGGCGGTTACTCCCATGTCCCTTGTCCAGTTTCACGCCAGAGCGGGAGCCAACGTCTCCCAGGACTGGTTTGCAGACTTTCTGGCGCTGGCAAGCGCACCCACCCAACCCTAGTACACTAAATTCTGTCTGGAAGGTGGCCACACCTTCCTGTGACAGGATGCCTATTATTCCACCTTCCTCTGCACCAGCCTGGCTCAGCAGCAGGAGGGCAGAAATGTGTCTCTAGTCAGCTCAACCACTTTGTGCTGTACGGGTCAAGAAGGCTGGTACCCGCAACACTGAGAGCTGAACAGAGGGCTCTTCCAGTGCTTGGAATCATACCTCCCACACCGGTTACGGTGTGGGGGTATGGTTCCAACATGTTTGATACCAAACATGATAGGATTCGTTGCTGCAGCTTTCGAAAGGGTCATTGCGTGATTACGGTGTGCCCCTTAATATAGTACATTGCTGCTTCACTGACAACCCAGGAGAATGGACTCCGTAGGCTGCAGGGGTGTCCTCTCACTTAGAACCACACACCCTGCCTTCAGGATTGTAAAGGCCTACTATAGGGAAACTTATAGGTTTTAAGTGAAGTGACCTTAGATATAGTAAACCTATATATTTAGTAAGTGGTGCATGCAAGTGACCTGTAGTTCCAATATGAATTGTCTCCCATGGGTGGCATAGTTCATGCTTCAGCCAGTGGGGGACCACTGGAGTACTTATTGCATGGGTACATGGGTGCCATATAATAGGCACTGACAAGGGTACCCCAGTATCCAATCTGGGATGTACCCAAGTACTGAACTTACCAATTTAGGGAGAAAGCAGATAGAGTGAGGTCCTAATTAGCAGGATCCCAGTCAGACTAGTCAAAAACAGCATCACATCAAGCATAAATTGGGGATAACCATAAGAAGCAGATTCTACTTTCCTACAGGGAGAATGAGCGAAAAAGGCACTCATGTAGCTTGCTATAAATTGTGACCCCGGCATGGTAAATAAAATACGATTCACAGCTCCAGTAAGAGCCTGTGTAGCATGCTGTAGATGGTGATCCCAGCTTAGTAAATACAATGTATGCTAACCCAGAGTCCACAGCTCAATGGAGCAAAGGTGCAAGTGATGCTAAAAAAACTAGTAACAGAGTAGGCAAAGAATCACAAGATAAGTAAGGCGGTAGAACAGACAGGGCAATGAAGCACCAATACTCGTGTTTCGTCGGGTGACACATATAGTAATGGGAAGACAGAAACTATAGAATTACTCATGATATCATCCAAGCTTCTTTTGTACACATTGCTCTATAAATGGGTTTCGACTTAAAGCTATGAAATTAACTGCAGAATAGCTCAGCATAATATAAAGCATCATTAATGTTATCATACATACAATCCCTATAGGTGAAGCACGCTTCCGCTATGTGCAGCAATGTATGTATGTATGTATGTATCGCACATTTGTATAGCGCAAGCTGTCACCCAAAGGGTATCCTGGCGCTTTGACTCTACTGAACCAGATACACAATCACACCGTTACACTGTCCTAGGGAAGAGGTAGGTCTTCAAGCACCTTTTAAAAGTTAGAAATACCCTTAGACTCCTCAAAGACAGGGGGAGGGAGTTCCAGAGTTTGGTGGCTGCGTATCCAAAGGAGCGGCCACCCATCTGTAGCCTCTGGATTCTCAGGACCACCACCAAACATGCCGAGGAGGAGCGTAATGGTCTCACTGAATGATACCACGAAAAAAGTTTCTGCAGCATGACTGGTCCTTGATCGTGCAAAGCCTTAAAGACCAGGCAGGATGCTTTAAAGCAGATTCGCTGCTGAACTGGTAACCAGTGATGGTCTTTTAGCGCAAGGGAGGAGGAGGCCGCGCGCGGCCTGGAAAGAGCGAGCTTCGCTGCCATGTTTTGAATACGCTGCAGCTTGCTAATCAAAGTGCTGGGTGGCCCCAGAAGCAGTGCGTTGCAGTAATCAATCCTGCTAAGGATAATACCACGCACCACCTCTGGCCTGGCCTGAGCCGGGAGCAGGGCAAGAATTTTACGCAGAGTGCGGAGTAGCATCATGCAAGTGGAAATGGTTTTGTTAACAAAACCATCGAGCTGTAAATTAGGGCCGAACATAACTCCAAGGTTGCGAGCAGAGTCCGCCGCCACCACTGTCCCCACGGAGGATGAAGGACAAAAATCTGCCGATAAAGGACGAGGGCTACGATCAGATGAACAATACAGTACCTCGGTCTTTGAACCATTAAACTGGAAGGAATTGTTCCTCAACCAGTCTGCAGTGGCAGTCATGCATCGGTGGAAAGTCTCCTTGGACTCGGCGTCTTCTCCTTCAAGGAAGAAGATAAGCTGGGTGTCGTCAGCGTAGTTAATCACAGAGATGCCGAAGGACTTAATCAAACTAATCAGGGGACGGAGGTACAAATTAAATAAAATGGGACTAATGGCTGACCCTTGGGGCACACTATAATACTATACCATACATTTCATGAGTACCTGAGTTCATGTTGACTAACAACCACAGATAAAAGGGTAACTTCAACTGTACATTGTGTTTAATCTGTATACAACTGTTCAGAGAAAACCAGTAGCACTAGATAATCAAGACCTGTTACATAATGCCGTACTACGGACAATCTTTACTTGGAACAAATCTTTCACAGTCACCGAACCTACAGTGAAAAACGAAGTGGATAGCGGTAGAACTTTGTAATGCTATAAAGACAATTTTCTCTGTACCACTGTTTGCAGACAGTGAATCACAGACCCAAGGGATATCCTCTGTGCTTTTAATCGCATCACAGAGCAGGTAGCAGCTAACTTGACTGGGAAAAGCAAATTAAGGCCCAAGAAACTGGAAAACTGCTTTAATGAAGCCTGTTTGGATTCCCACGGGGTCCTACTAAAGGCCTTAAAAGCTCCAGGTAAAGACCCACAGAGGATTGCTCAGGCAAGAAGGGCCTATAAGAAGGCCATGAAACGGAGGAAAACTGAGCTAAAAGACATGGCCTGGGAGGAACTCTCCAAGGTGAGTTTCCTGAAAAGTAGCACTCAGTTTTGGAGAGTGATTAATAGCCCGCTGTTTAGTGAATCAGATAATAAAATGAAGGACTGTATAATCCCATCAGAAAAGTGGGTGGTGCACTTTGGCGGACTCTATTCAGACCTAAATAACCCACCATCCGTGTTTAAAGGTGATTTTGACAAGGCAGGGATAATTAATTTTACTGAGGGTGAAGTGTTGGTAGCCATCGAGTCCACGGCCCATGGGAAAGCCCCAGGTCCGGACGGGGTTCCGGCAGACCTATATAGGGCAGACCCCCATTATTGGGCAAAGGTTTTAACTTCTGTTTTTAATGCAGCTACCGAAGTGGGTCCCCCTGTGTCTTGGGCCAAGGCGATCATTGTCCCAATATTCAAGAAGGGCTCAAGAGAGGACCCGGCCTGTTATCGTCCGATTTCCCTCTTGGACTCGGCGGCAAAAATAATGGGAAAAGTAATTCTCGAGAGGTTGACAAATTGGTTGGAAGAGAATGCTGTCATCTACGACCTTCAGTACGGATTCAGAAAAGGGAGAGGCACTGTTGGTCAGTGCCTCAACTTACACCTTGTCATAGGGAAATACACAGTCGCAAGGCAGGGGGACATACATTTAGCCTTTATGGATCTGTCCACTGCCTTCGACCTTGTTAACCGTCAAAAACTCTGGATTTCCCTGTCTGACATTGGGTTTAATCCTGCACTGATATCCTTCTTAGCTGACATTCATGAGAACACTAGTGCAGCTGTTCGCTTTAATGAAAACGGGAACCTGACGGATGCCTGGCCAGTGATGCGAGGGGTTAGACAGAGATGTATTTTGGCTCCCCTGCTATTCACACTTTATATAAATAAGCTGGGTGATGCCTTAATTTCTGCGTGTAAGGACATCCCGAGAGTGGGTCAAAAAAAGATTCCCACTCTACTTTATGCAGATGACACTGTGTTAGTGGCTAGGAATGCAAGAGGGCTACAATTACTTTTAGATTGTTTTATCAATTTTATGGACTCGCTGGACTTGAAAACCAATTTTAAAAAGTCACATACCATGTCAATAGGTAGTGGACATGCAAAAAAGGCATCTTTCTTCTGTAAAGGACAGGTGCTCACTTAAGGTCCTACCTTTCCATACTTGGGCATTGTGTTTGATGATAGAAGGTCATGGGTGATGCAACGAGCCCTGAAGAAAAACACTTTAGCGAGGGCCACTGGAGCCTTGTTGGGCTTTGCGAAACGGCTTGATTGCAAACCACTGCCGGCTATCATGAAAATGTACAATGCCAAATGTGTGCCCATGGTGTTGTATGGGAGTCAGGTATGGGGCTACACCAACGTGAATGAGATCCAAACGGTTGAAAATATCTTTTTTAGAAAAGCGTTGTCGTTTCCTCTCTCGGCAGCCTCTTTTAATATACATGAAGATCTGGGGGCTGGCTACATTTCCGACCCAATCGCAGTGGCACCGATCCTAGGGTGGTTAAGAATTTCGTCACAACAAACCCCGAATTTAAACCAACTAATTATCCAAGACTGTCTTTCTTTAGACAAGGCCTTGGCGATACCCTGGATTCGTTATATTAAAATGCAACTGGATTCAATGGGTAGTCCTGAACTGTCTACAAACCCTAGAGCCCTAAGTAAAATCGCCATTAGGGCGGTTGAAGCCCAATTTCTAAACAGGGTGATGTTACAAAGGGAAGAAGATGAATTGGTCAAACCCTCGGTAAGAAATTTTGTCATGTTAAGCACAGGGAGAGGGATGCAGCCGTACTTAACCTTTATAAGCAAACCATTCCACCTGTTTGTCTTATTTAGTTTAAGCACAATATGTTACCGTGGCTGCTATCCTTCCCCAGAGGATTTGCGAAAAGAAGGTCTCTGGGGCCGTGCCCATGTGACAGTAAGTCAGAGCAAAATGTGCTCCACATGATCTTTTTTTGTAAGTTTTATGTACTACCACGTAAGAAATTCATTTTGCCATTGCTAAGAGGTTACAACTTAAAGCAGGTCAGACCAGCCCTGGCCTATTTACAAATGCTTGGTACCTCTGTGGTATGCTTTGGGGTTTTGAGTTACATCATCGGGGCGCTGAGATGTAGAAAGAAATTATCGTCATCTTAAACTGCACGCCTCGCCCATATTTGGAATGCCGGCCCTTGCTATTTCAAAGTAATTTTATGTTGTGACTAGTTCTAGATGAATTTTTTTTTTTTTAGCCAATTAATAATTTTTAGTGGGTGACAAACTTTTTAACTTTGTTTTTATGTGTTCGCCAAACGTACAGTGCTCTTCATCTTTATAATGTACTCAGATGTGTTAGATGTGATATGTTAATATGATTGTGAAATGTAACATCATTGTACTTTGATGGTTTTAAACTTTTTAACCGAATAAAGTAAATCTTTGACTTGAGTACCTGAGTTCATGTTGACTAACAACCACAGATAAAAGGGTAACTTCCACTGTACATTGTGTTTAATCTGTATACAACTGTTCAGAGAAAAACAGTACCTCTAGATACTCAAGACCTGTTACATAATGCCGTACTACGGACAATCTTTACTTGGAACAAATCTTTCACAGTCACCGAACCTACAGTGAAAAATGAAGTGGATAGCGGTAGAACTTTGTAATGCAATAAAGACGATTTTCTCTGTACCACACTGTTTGCAGACAGTGAATCTCTCATGAGAAATACAACACATGCCATTAAAAAGTATCTACTAAGAACAGTGTACACTCTATGGAAAACTTGTCCAAAGAGAGACGATTCACTTCAAATAACCAAGGTCTGAAGGTGCTAAAGAGCATACTACCTGCAGCCTTCATATTGTGGTGAAAACTTTACAGATAGTCCCCTGAAGCAAAACAAACACATGTATATAGGTTACTACCTGTACTCAGTCATGGCTTCGTAAGCGCTGATGCATCTGACCACACAGAGTTTGGTACAGTCAGGAAAGGATGGATATGAAATAATCAAGAGACTGGGTTTTGGTGTGACGAGACACAACGAAGGTGACCCCATCCGGAGTAAAGGATCTCCCGGAAACATCCAGAGCTCGTACATCCGAGACTCGTCTACAAGACACTAAACACAACAACATTTCAAGTTTTAATGACAGTTGCTTCCGCGTCAGGTATTTATTGCTCAGCCATTCTTTTAGCAAGTTTAAGACCTTATTGACATCCCAGAGCAACAAGTATCTTGGCTCAGGAGGTTAGGAAAGACAAATACCTCGTAGAAGCTTCCTTACATGGGGTGGTCGCCCACAGGATGATCCGCCACCACCGAGTGTCCCGCCGAGATTGCAGAACGGAAGTTGTTAATCGTTCTGTAGGCTAACCCTTCCGAACCTAGAGAGGCTAGGAAATTCAGAATGTGAACAACATCTGCCCCCACTGGATCCAGACGCCGTTGCAGGCACCAACCAAGACCAGGCTGACTGGTAGCGCTTGACAGTGCGGTCTGCCCATGCCTTGGAAAGGAGCTTGGCAGCGTGGCACGAAAGCCCCAGGACCTGCCATCGAGACCTGTTATCCGCCATGCCATCAGAGGTAGTGAATTGTTCACTATCAGGGGATGAGGGTTGCTCGATGGATTGTGAAGAAGATGAGGGAGACTGGGTAGTCTGATTGGAGAAGCCCAGGAAAGTTCCATCAGAACTGGAAACCAGGCTTGTGCTCTCCAGACCGGGGTAATCACCACCAGATCCGCCCCTAGCCAAAGGACCTGCGTCGTCAGCCGCATTATCATGGCGAAGGGGGGAAAGGCATAACCCTTCTCCAGAGTCCAATCCTGGAATAACGCATCTGTGGCTGTCGCCCCAGGATCCAGCCTCCAGCTGAAGTAGCTGGGAAGCTGGTGATCTAGAGAGGCAAGGAGGTCGACAGAAAAAGGACCATTCTCTTCCTACAACCTCAGGAATACCAGAGGAAACAGTTTCCCGAGGCTCGAGTCCCGAAGGTGTCGGATTGCCAATTAATTGGCCACCTGGTTGGCCACTCCCGGTACATGTTCTGCAACCACTGACACCTCATGAGACAGGCAGTACTCCCAAAAGTCCTTGGCTAAATCCGTCAAGGCCTTGGTGCATGTCCCTCCCAGATTATTGATGTAGCGCACTGCCGCCATATTGTCCATCTTTAGGAGGACGCACAAGTGAGCCCTGTCTCTGATCCAACAACAGACCACGAACGAGCCCGCCATGAGCTCTAAGCAGTTGATGTGGAGGGAACGTTCCGTAGGGGACCAACCTCCTCCTGTGGTGAACTCTACACAAAGCGCACCCCAAACTGAGCCACTGGCTTAGGGCTCGATCACCATGTCCAGAAGGAACCCAAAAATGGCTCGACTGTTCCACGCCTCCTTGTGGGAGAGCCACCAGTGAAGTTCATCCCTGACCTCCTCGGATAGAGGAACTGACTGGGCATAGGACAAACCCCTGCGCAAATGGAACGCTTTGAGTCTCTAAAGCGCTCTGAAATGTAGCGGGCCCAGAAAAATGGCTTGGATTGAGGCTGACAACAGGCCGACCACTCTAACGATACTTCGTAGGGACGTCAGCTGCTTCCGAAGAAGTTGTCGATTCTCGTGACGAATCTTCGCTATCTTCCTGGAAGGGAGACTCGGGGTCGCCTCCACCGAGTTGATCACAAAGCCTAGGAACGTGATCGAACGAGAGGCGTAGAGACAAGACTTCGCTTGGTTTATGACACATCCCACGGACTTAAGGAGAAGCACCGCCGAGCGCAGCTGGTGCGCCAAAGTCTGGGGGCCTCTGATGCATAAAGAGCATAGAGTCCAGGTAGACAATCCTTCTCAAACCCTGTGCCAGCAGAGCCTCCACCACCGGATGCAAGACCTTGGTAAAACACCAGGGGGCTGATGACCAGCCAAAGGGAAGTGAGGTGAACTCGAAAGTTTGGCCTTCCCATTGGAACTGTTGGAACTGATGGTGGGGTGGAAAGATTGGTACCATCAGGTAGGCGTCATTAAGGTCCAAACGTCCCATCCAATTTTTGGGACCCAACAGGTCTCGAAGGAGGTGAATCCCCTCCATCTTGAAGTGCCGGTAGACAAGCCATTCGTTGAATTTATCTCCGGGCGTTTGTCGCCATCTTGTTTCTGGACCAGAAAAATGTTGCTTAGAAAGCACACGGAATGGGGTTTAGCGTGGCATAGCGCCCATTTTCCCAGGAGTTCCTGGACCTAGTGGTGTATCAAGGCCGCCTCCCTGCCTGAGAATCTTATTGGAGCCAGAGGAGAAGCCTGGACTGGGGAACCAAAGAATTCTATATTAAACCCTCTGCACCGTCTGAAGCACCCACAGTGGGATGTCAGGGACCTCCAATTGTCTACAAAAAGGGCTAGCCTGCCCCCCCAAGCAAAGACATGATTCGATAATAGAAGTGGGGGGGCACCACCGCCTCTTCCTCCATTACACTGGCCTCAGCGACGGAAACGACCTCTGGTAAGGTAGAAACCCACCCACCCCCCGAAGCGGGAAGAATCTTGATATTGTCCTCTCTGGGAGTGTTGTCCTCTACCGGAGGCTTTCTGTGAGAACTGGCCAGCCGAGCGCCCCCTGCCACGACCGGGCCCGCCGAAAACCTGCGCGTTACAAATGTGCTTTACAGTGGACTGGCCTTGTCCAGGGAATTGAAGGTGGACACGAACTTGCCCAGTTCCTTAACAAATGGATCGCCGAAAAGGCTGCCCTGAGCCAGAAGTGGCCAGTTCGCCCAGTTTCGGGTCCAACTTAATGAGAAGCGACCTGCGCCTCTCAGTCAAGATGGCGCAGTTCTCATTCCCTAAAAAAATGATGGCGCGTTGGACCCAACTAGAAAGGACCTCAGGGGAGATGAGGGCCCCGACGCTTTGCCGTCTTCAGCCATATCAAAATATTTAACCAAAGGACCAGTGACGTCAAGTAGCTTGTCCTGGCAAGCTCTCCAGGACCTATCAATGCCCTTCTTCGGGTCCTTGATGTACTTGGTGAGGAAGGTGGCCATCTTAGGATCAATCTCTGGCGTGACCGCCACTTTACCTTCCAGGGAAGAGCGTGGGCATTCCGCCCGAAGGGGTCGAGGGGTTTCCGTAGGCGACCCGCTACGTATTTTGCCACTTTATCACAGGGCATCCACTCAGAGGAGCGGGGATGGAGAAGGTCCTCCGGGTCAAGGAGGTCTGACTGAGGGTCGCTCCGAGGTACTGGAGTCTCGGGGCGAACTACGGACCCTGAGGGGGAGGGACGCCAAGACCTACCCTGGTCAGCTTTGCCGTCTGAAGCGCCCCAGGACTCCTCCGAAGGAGGTGGGGAGGCCACGGGCCTGGGGCTCACGCAGGCAGAGGATCTGAAGGGGAAGGATCTGCCGGCAGCAAGGGGGCCTGGGCATCCAAAAATGCTTGGCGCAGCCTATCAAAGGCATCTTGATGCACCCCGTCGTAGTGGGGGCGTTTGCGCGGTCTCTCAGGAGGTGGAACGAGGCTCGACTCCGGAGGTAGGGAGCCCAAAGGCCTTGGAATGTCTTACCTCGCAGGGAGGGGTTGAAGGCATTTCACTAAGTCATCCAACCTCTTCTCCAGAGGAGCCATCGCTTCCGAGACCGCGTCACAGAATTAATCTGAAAGCGGGAAATATTGAGTGTCCTCCTCCTCATAGTAATCATCAAACTCCTCCACAGCGATAACCAGGAGTAGCTGAGGACCAGAGGTCAGTGCCAGGTAAGTAGGGAAAACACATTAAGGGTGGCCACTCACCAGGTCCGAGGGCTAAGGGGATGGGACAAGCCCAGCTTAAAACGTAGCACTGAAATTCCCTTAGTAATCAAAGCGGGCTTTAATTATACTGTCTGGAGGCAGGCACGAAATGTGCAGTCTTACCCCCTGGAGGGTGTTTGGCTCTCCAGACGGGTAAGCAAGCGCAGCAGAACACAGACTCGGGCGGAGGCGCTTGGCAAAGACCGCTAACTGACGCAACCTCTGCCCGCTTCTCTCTGAGGAAAAAACCAACGCTCCTGGAACGGAGAAAATGAGGCACGCCCTCTAGCGGCTGGCGGACCTCCGCGCACTCCGCCTGCAACACACCCAACTACGCCGCCGCGTAGGAGTGGGTAGAACGTTCCCGCAGCCGCGTTAGAGGAGTGGTGGCTCCCAATACAGAAAAGAAACAACCTGTGCCCTGGAAAGGGGAAAAAACGAAGCACGGAGCATATGCTCCGAAGCACAATATTACACTAGATCAATATCGTGACAAACAGCTAAGGAAACTGAAACCAATGCAAATATATTCCCACAGTATACCGGGGCATAGAAAAAACAAATACAGAGCTAATGAAACAAAGACAATCAGATAAACAGTCCCAAAATCACCCAGCCAAGACTGAGGGAAGAGGAACACTTAACTGAAGGAGGCTGCTAGCAGCGAAGAAACAGGACTTCCAGCAGTGTTTCATGGGCTGTTATTGTACCAAGAGGCGCCTGATTTGACAATTGACTATTACATAACAGTGTTACCTTTTCACTTAAGCTTCATGGGAAATTAAGTCCTATTGTTGTTTATGGTTGTTTTCTAAGGCTGCTAGTGAATAAAATAGAAGAAAGAAAAGCCCAATTCTCGCCTCCGGGTCCTGACATAGAATTGATTTCCTTAACTACAGAATCATGAAAATTATCTCGAAACTGTAAACAAAGAAAATAATAATTAAATTAATAGCAGGGGATTATTATTTAATTTCAAATTTAAATCCAACATTTTTGTATATGACTTCATACTTTAGGCTGGATAATGCACTAAATACACTATTACTTACAGCTTAATCAGCGTTTAATATATTGCACTGCAAACCTAGCAAGAATAGCTTGATTTAATAAGCCTTAGCTGCCTACTTCGCTCCCCCTCTTTCCCGCTGCCCAGGACCACTCCCAGCCGAGTATTGACGCTGTGGAGCCGGTCCCGAGCACTGAATAGCGGCGGCCATCTTGTGTGTGGGGCGGATCGAGTGCGCTCTAGTTGCGCATAAAAGGGGATGATCATGTCTTCGTGCAGCGAATGCGCACAGCGGGCGCGCCGGAGTCGCGCCAGAGTCAGGCCCGTCTACGCCCGTCCACGCCTGGCCGGGACTAGGGGCCACAACCCCTGTCCCAGGGCCTAGTTACTCCAGGGAAGCCTTGCTTGCGTTAAATAACAAAACCGGTCATATAAGCCCGCAAATAGCGGAGACACTTAAACAGGAGAGGCTGTTGAAACCCACAGCTAAGCCACCTACTAGCAAGACTAGCTTGAGGAGGGAAATAGGAAAAGTAACATCACAGAGCGTTGCCCTGCTCAATACGCGCTCCCTCCAAAAACACAATCTGGAGGTGTTTTCCCTGCTCCAAGAAGACAACCTGGATGTATTAGGGGTCACGGAAACCTGGTTAGAAGACTCTTCCATGCCTGACTTGGTGGCAGCACTGCCTCCCAACTTCAGTGCCATTATTCGCAACAGGAAAGATGGTAGGAAGGGGGGGGGGGGGGGAAGGTGCCCTTCTTTATAACAAATCATTTCAAACCGAGACCATCTGTGCAGAAAGTCTGGAGGGTGCGGATATTCTGGGAGTCAAGCTCTGTTCTGCCACCAACTGCCTGGTGATACTCCTTGTTTACTGCCCCCAAGGACTCCCCCAGCCTTCATGGAGCCTTTTCTGGGCTTGGTTCACGACCTACGAACAAGGTATGAGGGTCTCATGGTTATGGGAGATTTTAATCTCCACTGGGAGGTGCCCCCTAAAGACGCCATGTCTAAACAGCTAGAAGAGGCCATGACCTCGCTAGATCTAATCCAGAGGGTGACTGGTCCGACGCATGAGAAAGGCCACACACTGGACCTGATCTGGACATCAGTCCCGATGCTGAGCCCTATCACCATTTCGCCCTGCATATGGTCGGACCACCCCCTTTTGCAGGGTAGAATAGCATTCCCGGGGCAATGTGTACCGCATATCGCGGAGTGGCAGGTAGTGAGAAGGTGGAACACAATCAACACTGACACACTTATCTCCACTCTAGAGAGACTACCTTCTCACTTTAATAGACTACCAGATGATGACGCTGAGACAGCTAGTCTCAAACTGTCACAAAAACTGGAAAGTGCCATTGAGGCGGTGGCACCAGCTCGAAGGGTCAAATTCGGAGATAAGGGTAAAGGTGCTCCCTGGTTCAATGAAGCATAGAGGCTTTTGAAGCGCTCCTTGCGTCGGACGGAGAGAGCCTGGCGCAAGGGGTATGATTCAAGCACTCAAGCTTTATATGCCAAAGAGTTAACCATCTATAAACAAGCTATTAGGGCCAGGAAAGCTGAGTTTTATGAAGACAGAATCACGACATCATCCAATCCCCAGAAAGAAATCTGTAAGGTCCTGTCAGAACTGAGAAAAAAGAAGGAACAGCCCCCCTCCTTCTCACAAGAAGACTGCCAAAAATTTCTGTCATTTTTTACTATCAAAGTAGCTGACCTTTTGTTAGAATCGAGACCACCCTCAGACTGGACTGCTTGGATACTACTATTAAAATCACCCCAACAGTCACCCAGCCCCTAATCTCACTACCCTTACTCACTAAGGAAACCATGAGAACAGTGATGGGTCGAGTCAAGTCGGGTTCACCGGCGGACCCGTGTCCTCCGAGGATTTACAAACAAGCCTGGTCAGGGCTGGAGGACGACATATTATCACTCCTGAACAGCTCACTTACAACTGGACAGGTTCCCTCCAACTTCAAGGAAGCCCGGCTGATCCCCCTCCTGAAAAAGGCAGGGGCAGATATAAAGATCTTGAAAAACTACAGGCCCATTTCACAACTACCGTTCCTAGCTAAAATTTTGGAACAACATGTGTTGCCCACCCTCTCTCATCATCTAGAAAACAATTTCCTGCTGGAACCCAACCAGGCCGGTTTCAGGGCCCACCATAGCACGGAATTGGTCATGCTTTCCGTGCTGGACGACCTGAGACTTGGAGCAGACAAAAAAAACTTGTGTGCCCTGGTGCTGTTAGACCTCTCCGTGGCATTTGATACGGTCAAGCATGACCTACTGTTGTCACGGATGTGGGATCTCGGTATCCAGGGCACCGCCCATGCCTGGCTGACCTCCTTCCTTGGCGAACGGGTTCAGAGAGTGCAATTAGCTGACCTGGTATCGCAGGCAGCACGTATCACATGTGGAGTCCCTCAGGGCTCAGCATTATCACCCCTACTGTTTAATGCTTACCTGCAACCCCTTATTTCAACATTAAATCAGATGGACTGCAATATATACAACTACGCCGATGATACGCAGATCATCATCCAAATTGACAACTGTCCAATGGCATACCAGAGAATGCAAAACATCTTAAAATTTACAGTGAACTGGATGACGGCCAACTCATTAAAAATAAACCCTGACAAGACCGAGGTGCTGGCGATCACAACGGCATCTAGCCCTTGGAACGATCTCTTGTGGCCCACTGAACTAATGCCATCCCCAGTACCAGCAGAAGCAGTGAAAAGCCTAGTTCTGATCGTAGATGCCAACCTCACTATGTCAGCCCAGGTCTCCGCCGTAGTAGGCACATGTGTGGGCATAATGAGACAACTGTGTAAACTCTCCCCTATCCTGTCGGCAGACATGCTCAGGAGAGCAGTATCAGCACTGATCCTGGAACGTCTGGAGTACGGCAACGTTTTGTATGTCGGTATCCCTCAAAAATTGCTGAGCAGACTTCAGGTAATCATGAACGACGCTGCCAGGCTAATCTTCAACTGACCCAGAAGAACCCACGACACCCCCCTCCTCCACAAACTCCATTGGCTGCCGGGGAAACAGCGGGCCAAATTCAAGGGCCTATGCAGTACGCATAAAGCCCTGTATGGACACGCCCCAAAATACATCAAGGAACGTTTAATCCCATACGCTCCCAGCAGGAATTTATGATCAACAGATGCTGCACTGTTGGTCTGTCCGTGTTTTAAACTATCCTCTCTAGGAGGGCGCACTTTTTCCCATACAATTCCCAGTGCATGGAATAAACTGCGAGAGAGCCTGCGCAAAGAAACAAGCCTACTACCCTTTAGAAAAAAGCTAAAAACGGTGCTGTTTCAGGAGGCATGGGGTAATGTCTAACTTTCTCCCCTATTAATACTGTGCTCATCCTCTGCTAAGCGCTTAGAGACCCCTGGGTAATAAGGCGCTATATAAATCCAATATACAATACAATACAATACAATACAATACATTCCAATACATAGTGCAAGGAGAAAGAATTGGCCGACAGATTCCTGTTTAACGACCCTTTGACTTGCATATTGTTCAGCTCTCTATTGTGTCCCAGCTAAGTATTTTCTGTACACAGTATGAGTAGGTGCAAATCCCCTGTACAGCCTAAATGGTAGGTGGGGGCTTATGGACTGTGAATGCGTAGATGTTCTTGCACACATAACTGTGGTGTTAGCACTTGGGTACCAGGACAGGTTGTCTGAAAGCTTTCACATCCACATTGAAGAAATTACACACCTAAAGTGAAACCATAATTTTTGCTTTCTTCCCTGCCCTCCATAGGATCTAATTGCTTCCACACCACCCAGGTGTAAAACAGGTCACAAACACACACACACACACACTGTTGTACACAATAAAGCCCACATACACTCATGCTCACAATAAAGTGCACATTCTAGGTGGAAAGAAGGTCTACATTTAGGGGAAATGAGCAAGAGAATGGTTTGCAAAATCTGTCTTAAGGGGTATTGTTAAAAATTAAAATCATGCACTTTTGCACTATAATCGGCCTACTACTAACCTTCAGTGTAATAGCATTGGTTAGAATGACCAGTCATAACCCTTTACTAGGGGTGGAGGTACATTTTGGGTGCTCTCCTTGGCAAGCTTGTGTTCTGTTTTTTAATGTTATCAAAATTGTTGAATACCTCCAGGGCACTCAACTTGTCGTGTCCATTAAGGGAAAAAATAAAGGGCGGGGGAAGAAAAATCGAACAGAGACAAAGTGGCACAACTTTCCTGCCCATGGAAGGCCTCTCAGCCCCACACTCCATTTTAACAAATACTTTGTCAAGAGGACAAATTATTTTTATATTTGGTGGTTTTTCTGCTTACATATCTCCATTATTGTAGAGTATTGAGCTATTCTGTTGTTGTGATCATGTTTTTTTAGGTTTTGCCTGTCGAAAGCTGCGTAAGCAGCATTTCGCGCAGGCAAAATCTTTTGTTTTGCAGTATGACTGTTTGTCCCGCCTCTGTTTCCCATTGGCTAGCTCCACAAATGGAGGCTAGCCATTGGAAAACAGAGGCGTCAGTCATTTTGCGAGACGACTCGTGGGCGTTTCTGAGAATTTTTCTCATCCGGCCCCTTTTAGGACGTTAGTGCGGCGGTGGGTGGGGTTTATTTTTTTGGTCGTGAACGTTTCTTTTCGTCATTCCGCGGCCGACCGCTGCCGTGGGAAGTCCAGGTGAGTGCCTTTCAAAGTCTTTCCATATATCTAAGAATCGCCCGGGGTAGAATAGGAGATTCTCCTGTAGGTCTCCCCACCTCGTCTTCTGGGGCCCATTTAACCGTGGTGCGGGGTTCCCCTTTGTTTTCCTCTGACGGCCTCCTTCGCGCCTCGTGGGTTTCGTCTCCCATCTCACTGGGATTTAAATGGCCGCCATTATTGTCTGTGACGAAGGCGGGCCTCGCAAGATACCTTTGATGGCGGCGTCCCCCCTGTGAGGGAAAGTGCCCACAGGCCGCCGCACGCTCTCTCTTCCCAGTTTCTGAAACAGCTGGTTGTCTTGTTCCTTCCTTTTCAGGAGCGGGCGCTTCAGTGGCCGAGTGATGTCATCCTGGTTCGGACAATGGTGGCTTGAATTGCCTCATCCTTTAAAAATAGAGGCCCTCGGGGCAGTGTCTGCTTAGCAGGCTGAGCTGTCTCCACTCACTGGTTCCAACCTACAAGTGAAAGAGAAATCCACAGAATGTTTTGTGTTTTAAAGTCTCCTAGGCTTGGTGAAAGTCAGCCGGATGTCCGTGAGGGAGATATACCTGTCAACTCACCCGCATCTGGCAGGCAGAACCAACTTTCGGCTTCTCATCAACCGCCTGACAAAATATATGCAGACATAGACTTTATTGGTGCCCCCCGCTTTTCAAACCTACAGCACCCTCCAAAAGACTGTTCATTCTCCATTGACCTTAATGGGGCCACTTTCTTACACGCCACGTTTTTGAGGCGAGTGGAGGTATATGAAGGGGATGAAATGCTGTTATAATTTATGGTAATTATGTGCCTGTACAGCTCACCCTGCTAGGAAAATAGCAATCAAAACGGCAAAATAATCACCCATTCACAGCATTATCTGAAAAAGTGTGGGCAGAAGGTGAGGTGGGGAGCTAGAAGGGGAAAGGAAGGGAGAGAATCCGGTGCTAGAAAAACTTGAGGAAGATTACTTCATATAATTTTTACACATCGTTTTATTTTATTTTAATTGTAACGGATCTTTGTGCAGAGTGCAGAGTGAGTGTGTAGAGTGCAGAGTAGTGAGTGCAGTGGGCAGAGTAGTGAGTGTGCAGAGTAGAGAGTGCAGAGTAGAGTGTGTGCAGACTAGTGAGTGCAGAGTAGAGAGTGCAGAGTAGAGAGTGCAGAGTAGAGAGTGCGGAGTGCAAAGTGCATAGGGAGTGCAGAGTGCATAGGGAGTGCAGAGTGCATAGGGAGTGCAGAGTGCATAGGGAGTGCAGAGTGCATAGTGCGTGCAGAGTGCATAGTGCGTGCAGAGTGCATAGGGAGTGCTGAGTGCATAGGAAGTGCAGAGTGCCTAGGGAGTGCAGAGTGCCTAGGGAGTGCGGAGTGCATAGTGCGTGCAGAGTGCATAGTGCGTGCAAGAGCATAGTGCGTGCAGAGTGCCTAGGGAGTGCAGAGTGCCTAGGGAGTGCAGAGTGCCTAGAGAGTGCAGAGTGCCTAGGGAGCGCAGAGTGCATAGGGAGCGCATAGGGAGTGCATAGGGAGCGCATAGGGAGTGCAGAGTGCATAGGGAGTGCAGAGTGCTTAGGGAGTGCAGAGTGCATAGGGAGTGCTAGAGAGTGCAGAGTGAGTAGGGAGTGCTAGAGAGTGCAGAGTGACTGCAGAGATTAAGCTAATGGCGATGTAAATGATAATGCCATTTATTTATGTTTTCAAAACCAACACATAAATACAAATTTTGTCATTTACAATGCCAATAACTCTAACTTTTCCAAAGGCGAAACCATTGCATTGTAAATGCTTGTTTCTATTTGCTGCTAGTGGACCACAAACTAATGCTTCAGAATATTAACGTGTAATTTTGTACTTCACAGTGAATTACTTGTCCGAAGAGGTTTTCCTGTTGCTGCAGTCAGTGGTGGTAAGTGTCTCATAGCTTGTGTTGTGATGATTTGAAAATGTTAACACAAAGGAAGATGGGAGAGTAAATATACATGTATGTTTTTATTTCAGATGGCTTGCCAAGAAAAGGATATTGAATCTTTGAAAATCTTACAAGTGGAGCTCTGGTAGGTATTACTCATTGTGAATCACTCTTATGCCTGATCTGTGGTGCTCAAAGACATCGCAGCACTTATGTATCACAAACAATTAAATTCCGACAAGATACTTAAATGCTCTGCCTGCCAAACTGTTGATTACAGGAAATCACAATTTATTTTTAGTGTTTTCCTTTGTGCCACCTCTTAGGCCAGTTAGATCCATAGTGGTGACTCATGACCGCCCAAGCCATGCTATAGGTGCCTGATGGCTGAATAAGATAAATTAATATTCATCAAATATTCATGGAAATTATGTATGTAGTAGTGATTCTGAAAATTATGGTATAGATGATTCAGCCCTTCTGGATCTCTGCTGCATACACCTGTCTCATGCTCCCTGCATTTGTTTTTCTCACGGAATTGAGGAGAGGGGAGACATTATGCTCACCTGTCACCTTTAGGAAGTGCTGCTTTTACTTATTCTCCAGCTTTCTCGGAGAGGAGGGTTTTGCATTACAGAAAATTGCTGCTTCCAAATTGCTAGGAAGGCTGCTAGTAGGTGAGGGCAATGAAGAACTACTGCACAGTGCATGGCCCTCCTGCTTAATTTGCAAAACTGCAGCTCTTTCTCTAATTTACCTCGTTTGTGCTTAGTATATTTCTCTATCTTTGTACTTTTTTTAACTGGTCAGGAGTTCCCTCCCTCCCCTGTGCACTCATGCTTCTTGTCTAACCACAGGTCAAAGGCTTAAAGGGTTGTTGATCATTCCAGACCCACGTCATCGGAGTTTACTCTCACAAATACTATGCCATTGTCTAGGTACTAGCCACCTTATTCACATTTGTTATAGGTATGATTCCCCCTACAACCCAATATGGGCCATCAAAGTACTCTTGCAGTTAAAAGGATTGCCCCTCTACCCTGGTCAAGGGTGGATCTGAAGTGCCTTTACATCTGAACTACAAACCCAGCATTGCTCATGAGTTACTCAAGTGATTTAACACCTGACTCCGTGCTGAGGTGATGAAATGCCTTAAAACTGTGCATGAATTTAAGTTGCCCATAGAGTATGGTATAAAAATGAATGGTTGATCTTAGTTTGCTACCAAAGATTAAAGATTATGCTGCCAAAGCCTACTCAAGGGAGGTTGGGTGGGCTAGTAATCCCCATTTACTAGCACACATTAATAAAACTCAGTAAATGATTGTCCAGTCAGTACTTTTTCTTTTAGAAAAATGAGAATACATTTATTACACACACGCTACTAAATGCTAGGCAATCATTTACAAATATATACATTGGCAGTTGGAAAATACCATACCAGACATTGTTTCATCACCTGTGATTCCCTAGGGGTTCATGAGCAACAAACTATGTTAAAATGATCACTGTGTACCTAAATGCAAGTCAAAAATAATAATCCTGCATGAATTCACTTATTATCGATAATAAAACATGCACTGTGAGCAGAGCATTTAAAATCTTCAAGATCACTCTGAGCACCTTATTTCCACCACTTCCAGCTAAATAGGAAAAAGGTTACACTAGTTGGATCCACAGCCTGCACTTACTTTCAGCACTGATGGGATTAAGCACTGCCACATTGATAATCAGTTACTTGTTGGCTTCACTGCTGCAAAAAAAGGAAAGGTTGTTCAAAACTTGATCTTGTCAGAATAGACTGTGCACTGCACCAAACTCAGTTATGCCTTGGCCAAAAAAACATCCTCATAAGGGCCCTAGGGCATATTTCCTCCTTGGTGAAAACCACATCTGATAGAGAAATTTAGCCTCAGATTCCTCACTTTAGAATTCTCTCCAGGCACCATACTGGATCCCGAAATGTTTTGTGAGCAGTGCCTTTGCGTGCCCGTAGGTGGTGGTGTTCAGCGCTGCGTGGCTTCATCCATGTCAGAAGTGATGTGCGCAGAGCCTCCGTGACACATAAAGCCCTATATTTCGACACTTCAAGGTACCTTGCTCAAGAACTAGAGCTGTCTGGTAGCTGAAGAGCATCTAGAAGCACTAGTTCCCTGCTGCTGAAACCACATAATTCCACCAAAAGAAAACTTATAACCGAACCGTCTCAGGCATAACCCTGAGAATCTGGAACACCCTTCCCCTTGAAATCAGAATAAATCCCTCAATTGCCTCATTCAAGAAAGAAGTCAAAAGGATACTAGTGAACAAATCTATGCTGTTGAACGCATGAGCTATACTCCAGAACTTGAGCTATCCCTTTGCTGTACGCATGCATACTTCTTGCAAACTGTATTCTTACTCTGTTCTACTGGTTACGGTCCACCTGGACCCTGTGGTTTGCTCTCTAGGAGAGATGCCCACACCGTGTCCATGCTTAATGATGATGTTGTTACTTATATATATATGTGTTCTTGATCATTTTAAGACTCTGATACCTACAAGGGTGATACTTGTGCTATATAAAACGTAATAAATAGGTGCAACCCCAGCGCATTGATGTACTTTCTTTTCTTTCCACGCCAGTCACCGCAGACCTGGAGAAGAGCTACCCCCAGTCACTTTTTGACTGACTTTTTTATACCTTTTGTTGGAGAATTTTTGCAACATTGTCTCCTAGTGTGGCAGGAATGTCTACGAGGAAGACTAGTTTTAAGCCTGTGGTGCCTGTAACTGGCAGATGTCGGTGACAGACTCACACCATGTCTGCCTCTTGTGCCTCGAGCATGATGCCAATACCTCTGTCTATTGTCACGCGATGTACCCCAAGGCCTTGAGGGAGCATTCCTCAAGCATCATGTCGCTCGACTTGCAACACTGCGACAGTCTGGAATTTCGCGCAGAGAAAGGTCCCGGAATCGGTCGCGGAGCCATAGATCATCTTCACAATTGAAGTCATACGGTTGTTTTGCAGCATAGACGTCTTCTAGATTCACTTACTGTGCATATTCCGCCATCTTGTGGTTGGAGCCCGAAAGTGCTTTTGTTTTCTTTTTTTTTTTCTCTGTTGGGAGGTTGTGAAACCTGATCAGGCTACAACCTCCTTTGTGTGTATGCAAACTCTGATTATTTTTTCTGCCATGGACATTAGAGGTGCACTGAAAACGTCTGACAAACTACAGCAGCAGACGCAGGCAACAGAGAAAGCCCACCAAAATTTTGGGGGACGTTTCTGCTGGGAGCTGATTATTCATCCTGAAATAAGATAAGATGTTGCTCTTTAATTATTTAATATAGGAGCAAGAGCACGGGTGAAATGCTCCACGTAATATATGAGCAAGTGTTCGGGTTAATTGCTCGGGTTAATTGCTCCATGTATTACCATAAAAATTTAAATAGCGCAGCACTGCCGTTGTGTTTTTTTACCAAGTTGGAAAATAGAAGCACGTCTACCAGGCTGCGCTTACAGCGAGGGTGTGAATGTGCTGTTTACAGACTTTGTATACGGTGTTTAAATTATTTAAACGTACTTTCATAGATTTTACTATTATGTTGGAAACGCACATAAGGTGCCTCTTCCATTTACCACTGAATTTCTGCAAAACACTATATTCCTGTCTTCCTCCTGGTTCCTAACATAGCTACGATAGATAGCGCGCTATGTTTACAAGGGTTAGCAAAAAGGGTTTGGGTTTTTTGGAGAGTAAAGGAGATTCTAGGAATATCTTAAACAATATGCAGACCTAGGGGGGGTTCTACTTTCCAAATATTTAGTATTGCAACATAAAATACATTTACTAAGCCATTAGATAATGTTATGGCTGGCTGCAAAATAAAATCCCCTTTCCCTCCTAGGCATTAAATAGCTGGGCACAACACTACTAACGCAGCCCCAAATGCAGCTCACATTTACCAAGTTTCTGCAAAGTAGATGGGAAGTTCTCTTCCAGGGGATCCTCATCAATAGTCATAAGCATTAGAATATTCCCGCCCATGTGCGGGACCCCGGAAACACTATATTATATGTGCCCCACATATATATACACATATATATATAAATAATATATATTTAAAAAACAAGCAATAGCAGCCAAATCACATTAGAGCTGAAATATGCTGTACAGAATTTCCACCATACATGAAAAATAAGCATTAGAAACATGAGAAACAACACCAAAGATTGTTTAGAAATTGTTTTAATGCTCAGAAAGCAGTAGAAATTCACAGAACTCACTGGAAGCATAGGAAGCTCCCAGGCTGCATTGCAAACACACAGTCTAAGGAGACTGAAAAGCTAACCTGTAGCTGAATAGCAAAAAACTGACACTGTGCCTTTAAGGCACTCATGACCCCCTGCATCCCATCATGCCCCAGGAGTGGCAGTTAGGTCAGTTGTTCTTTCCGGCTCCTTCAGTGAAGGACCCTGGTTACACAGCTCCACTATTTTCCTGGTTTTTTACAGAAAAATTGCTTCTTTTTGACAACTTTTGCTCCTACTTCGACGTCTTACATCTAGTCAAGTAAGATACTGCTTGTTTTCAGCAGTTTGGTGTGCATTTTCCTCGGAAAATGCCTTCTCTCTTTGATAAATGCCCTTCTTGTGGCAACAAGAAGGCCAAATCAGACAGCCATGACGTTTGTATCCTTTGCCTGCCTGAAGATCATGATCTAGGCACCTGTCCTCATTGTGAGAACCTGTCAGGAAGGACTCTCAAGGACAGGAAGAGGATTCGGATTTATGGCCTGGCTCACAGAGCTTCGAGAGGGAGATCTCCAGGGAAGAAGGGCTCCAAGAAGACTCATGCCTCTTCAAAAAAGAAGTCTTCACACCCTTCAACTTCAGCGTTGAGCTCAGCGCTGAGAAAAGATCCACAGGTGGAGTTTTCCTCTTCGAAACTACCGTTGACGGCGGGCTCGCCGTCGAGAAGAAGACCAGGTACGTTGACGACGTCGAAAGCAGCTCCGTCGTCAAAATCCCCTCCGCCGTCGTCAACCGGGCGACGATCGGGGTCGAGGAAGGCTACTCCGCCGCCGTCAACCGGGCGACGGTCGGCGTCGAGATCCATTACCCCTCCGCCGTCGTCAACCAGGCGACGACCGGCGTCGAGGAAGGTCACTTCGCCGTCGTCATCCAAGCGACGACCGGCGTCGAGAAGTGTGACCCCTCCGCCGTCGTCCAAGAAGGAGCGATCGGCGTCGAGGACCAAGACCCCTCCGCCATCGGCGGTGGCTCGTGGATCGGCGTCGACGACGCAGTCGCCAACAGTGCAGCATCAGCGCTCGGCGTCGAGGGTGTCCAATACCCCTCCGCCGTCGTCGCACAGGCATTCGGCGTCGAGGCAGAGATCTCCGTCGACGGTCGATCATCACCGTTCGACGTCGAGGCAGAAAGCTCTGTCGACGACAGGACGAGGTCGCTCGACGTCAAGAGAAAAGCTTCCGTCGGCGACAGGACATCGTCGGTCGACGTCGAGGCAGAGGTCTTCGTCGACGGCCGGACACCGCCGTTCGACGTCGAAGCAGAGGGTTCCGTCGACGGCGAATCAGCGTCGCTCGACGTCGAGAGACTACAGAACCTCCCATGGACATTCGAGGTCGAGATTATTCGATCCTCCGACTCCTCGAAGGCGTTCGACTGCGAGAAAGGAACGCTCGACGTCGAGACACTCGGATACGATCATGGTGACAGAATCTGCTTCTCACCATTCATCTTATCGGTCCTCTGGCTCCTCTACTGAGCATTCAAAGTCCAGAAGTCCTGTACACAGAACTCCTGAGCATCGTCCAGATCCTTCGGCGGGGCGCATCAGGCTCTCACCTATATGGTACAGATCCTTGGACCATTGGCGAGACGATGGGCCTACCAAGCGTATGCAGGAGTATGCCAGCCCACACCACAGGTCTCCTCTCCAAGACCTGGTGGAGGAGATGGACAAGCATAGCCCTCCCAGGCGCACATCCCCTGTGCCGCTACCCTCCAAGGTGCCACGAAGATCCCGTTCTCCTACAAGGGAACCTAGACTGGAAGGTCGGAGAAGGTCGCGGTCTCCTGCAAGGGATCCTAGACTGGAAGGTCGGAAAAGGTCTCGATCTCCTCGGGGCAGATCTCCCGTGCGATCGCCGGCCAGATCCCCAAGGGCATCCCGATCTCCTAGAAGGGAACATCGGACAAGAGATCGGGTCAGATCTCGCTCCCCTAGACGAGAGGAGCGTTCAAGGAGGTCGCGGGAGCGAAGACTTAGTACTCACCATAGGCTTAGACGTACTCCGTCTACTTCCTCAACTTCTTCTACCAGATCGTCCAAGAGGGACTACTCCCCGACTTTGACGGACAGTCCGACGTCCAGGACCTCCCCAGTGGATGATATTGGCACGTATCTGGATGTCCTGCAGAGAGGTGCGCTTAAGCTGAACATCGAAATGTCTGTCCCTCAAGTGATGACGACAGTCATTTTTGAAACCTTACACAAGAAGGCCATCTCCAGACCTCTGCTGCCTTTGGTTCCGGGGATTATGGACCCTGTCAAGGAGGTTTTCCAAACCCCAGCAGCACTCAGAGCAGTCCCGGCACGCATTCAGAAGAAGTACAAACCGGCGGCTTCTGACCCGGTGTTTGTGAAATCTGACCCTCCAGCGGACTCTGTCATCGTGGCAGCGGCGAGGAAGACACATGCGGTTGCTGGTACGTCTTCAGTCCCGCCAGATAAGGACAGCAAAACCCAAGACTCCTGGGGTCGGAAGGTTTGCAACTCTGCTGCTTCCACTCTTAAGTTTGCCAGTGCAGCTGCACTCCTGGGTCGGTATGACAGAGCCTTATGGGACTCGATGGAAAGATTCAAAGCCAAGCTACCGAAAGAGGACCAGCAAGACTTTGAAGAAACTGTTACGGAGGGGTGTCTGGTGGCAAACCAGATGATAAGCACGGCCGCGGATGGGGCGGTGCTTTCGGCTCATTCCTATTCCCATGGAGTTTGTGCCAGAAGATCGGCCTGGTTGCGCCTTACAGGTCTAAAACCAGATGCTCAGCATCGGATTCTAAATCTTCCCTTTTCGGGTTCCGCTCTCTTCGGTGAACATGCGGACGAAGAGATGACCCGAATGAAGACTGAGCTGGACACGGTGAAGGCGGTGGGCTTGGAGAAGAAAAAGGAATTCAAGCGCCGCTTCAAGACCAACAGGGGGAGAGCAGCTCAACAGAGGGTTCAAACCCCTCAGTGGTCCCAGAACAAAACTCAAGGGAAACCCCAGTATCGTGGCAAGCCCAGCAGGGGAAGGGGAGGTCACTGTGAGAAGTTGGCCCGATATGCAGTGTTCACTATTCTAGCGACCACTATGCATCGGTCCAAACGACCCTTATGGTGATTGGTTGTAAGTCAACCTTAGACCACCTATCCTAGTAGCGTGGATACGAGCAGTCTTCGGGCTAAACTCTAGAGGGCGTGTTAAGCCAGCTGTTATACCATCACATACCCCTTGAACACCAAGTGAAAGGACACCACACAAGTGTTATGAAAATAAACAGTGTATTTATTAGAATCACAACAGCCCTGTACTCTTTATGAGGACAGGGTACTAAGCACACAACGAAACTCTTAAGAAAATACTTCAAGTGCACAATCAATACAAGTGCCCGAGGGCACGGAAAGTTTAGTGGTCTCGGACGGACCCGATAAGGCAAGTCGGAAGCGATAGGGACTCGGGACCCTTAAATAAGGAGGCTATGCGGGCACCGAAATGCCGAAGTTACCTAACCCCAAGGGCTGTGGCTGCACAAGTCTTTACAGACGTCGGGAGTCTTCGCTGACGAGCCGGGAGCCGGAAGGAAGGAGTTGCTGGCCGGCGACCAGTGGAAATAGTTCGTAGAGATCCAAGCCTGGATCAGAGATGGATGACACCTGAAAGCAGAGGGGACCAAGTTCGTACTACTAGCCAGTAGTCAGAGGGTACCAGGAGGGCACCGGATGATCGTCACCTCGACTAGGTGAGTGGGCGACGCTAGGCTCTGCAGTCTCACGGACCAGGAGGCGTTGTCGGCGACCAGGATGGAGGTGCGAGCTGTCCCACGAAGGTTGATGCTGTCGGCGTCGCTGGGCCCAGGATTGGGGCAACAAGCCTTGGCAAATTTCAGGGCCACGTGGTGGGCCTAAAATGGCGTCTTGAGTGGACCAGGAGGGTCCTGGGTGCTCCTCTCGCAGAAGGGAGCAAAGGCCAGTCTGGAGCAACCAGACCAGCAGCGTTGGTTGTCGGGTGTCGTCAAGAGGGTCACAAGCCAGCGGCTAATGATCGGACAACGTGCTGAACAGCAAAGAGCAGAAGGGCCCCACACAGATCGTGAAGATGCTGGGAGGCTGCACTTCGGTGCTGGAGCTGCTCAGGGTCGGGGCTTCTCGGACCCCAGAGCACTCACCAGAGGATCCCTCAGTGGTCGTGCTGGTTTAAGAAAGCGTGCAGGTTTTGATAATGGCCTGTCCCTCGTCGAGCTGGGCAGTCGGATTCCTGAGGAAGGACTTGCAGCAAACCGCAGAGTTCTTAGATGGTGCCTGCGGGTGCAGGGTGACTACTCCTTAGCCACAAGGGAGAAATCTTGAGAAGAGTCGAGAGTTCCTTTCGTAGAAAGTATTCTTGATTCAAAGATGATCTAATTTGGAAGTGTCCCCGCTCCTGCCTTTATCCTAAAGAAAGGGGTGGGTACATGACTAGGTCCTGCCCTAGGGGTGGGACCAGGAAGGGGGGTAGTTACACCCCTCTCCCCTGCCGGACTTTCCCCAGGTCAGGGGCTGCGCGCCCCTGGAACTGGTTCTAACCGGCAGATGCGTAGTGAGCACCGGGGTGCCACTCCGCAGTCACCTTCTTGTAAAGCCCTGCCTACCCAGGATACACAAAACCCTGTCTGGGATGATGCGAACACCGCCCCGGACAGGAAACCCTTTGTCCAAGCTCTCCTCGGTGGAAGGACTCCCAGCAGCAGGAGGTCAGACTCGTGTCTGTGGTGGCAGCATCCATTTTGTGGAGCTGAGGCTTCAGTTAACTTTAACCGGGGTTCACAGTTACGTACATGTCGTGTCCCTCTAGAAGGGCGGAATGCCAACCTCGTCGCCAGTATTGGTGAGGGGTCATCATCCCGATTCGTATGACACCTTACTCGACATGTCTTGATAACGCGATACTGAAGTTACTAATATTATTATTATTATTATATTTCTTATATAGCGCCTGAATCGACCCCCGAAGGGGTATCTCCGCGCTTGCCTTGGGAACCCGTCCTGGCTTTTCCCTGTGAGATAGCCCCTACAGGGCATCCCCAAGGTGAAAGCCAGGCATCCCGCCGCGGGGGGGCCGTAGTGGAGATTAAGCAAGCTTAATGCCCAGAGTTGCAGAGTGTGAACCCATGATTAGGTCAGGCACCGAAGCGAGAATTATCGAGTCCATGGACATTTGAGCTCAAGACCCTGCCGCGTCGGGAATTGAACCCTGGTCCTGTGTCTGACCTCTGCTTCAGGGTCTGCCTGCTCTAACCAGTGAGCCACACTTCTCCACGCGTTATCATGGAACAGCCATTGGGTCTTGGTTCCACAAGCTGCAACCGGGCTCGGCTCGTGCCAGAGCCCAATTCACACGATTCCATGCACTCTGCCTTTAGGATTGTCAAGGCCTGCCATAGGAGTGACTGATAGGAACTCGGGTGTCCATTTTAGGGTTAGATATAGGGATACTATACCTACAGCAACGGGCGAGTACGCCACGTTGCCCCAGCTGTCGCGCAGCCAGTTGTGTCAGATTTAGATGGCCACCCAGGGGTGGCATAATACATGCTTCAGCCCCTGGTAGGCCCTGGGTACACCGATGCCCTGAGTTACAGGGTCTGACAAGGTGGCCCAGTTCCAATTGGGTAATGCACCTAAGGTACACACATCAATTTAGCGAGAGAACAGCTAGGCTGTGGGTCTGATTGGCAGGCCCACAGCCCGAGAAAGTCGTAAACCAGTGAAACAAAAGCAAAAAATCTGGTTGATCATAGGATTGCAGACCCTACTCTCCTACAGTCACCAACAGTCCTCCAACACCACGAGGGGAGGAAAGGCCTGAACAGTGGCTTCCTCTGACGCCGTTTCCCACTCCATTGGGAGGAAGTGCTTCACAACACCTGGCAGAGTGGGTCAGCATCACAAGAGATCAGTGGGTGCTGAATATACTGCGCAATGGATACAGGATACGTTTCCGTGCTCTTCCAAAGAGTGTCCCTCCGAAGAGCTCTTGCCCTCACCAACTAAGCTTGCTCCGACGAGAGGTAGAGATCCTGCTGCAAAAAAGAGCGATAGAGGAAGTTCCTCTCTCTCTAAGAGGAAAAGGAGTTTACTCCAGATACTTCCTTGTCCCCAAAAAAGATAAGGAGGACAAGTTCAGACCCATACTTGACCTACGACTGCTAAACAGGAATATCGTCAAGGAAAAGTTCCGCATGTTGGCGCTTCACCAAATATGTCCTCATCTGGAAGCCGGAGATTGGATGTGTTCGGTGGATCTGCAAGATGCGTACTTTCACATCCCGATTGCGCAGCAACATCGCAAGTACCTAAGGTTTGTTGTGGGAAACAAACACTACCAATACAAGGTGTTACCCTTCGGTCTCAAGTCCGCACCACGAGTCTTCACCAAATGCATGGCAGTGGTGGCGGCTTTTCTTCACAAGAAGGGTCTCTTCATTTATCCGTATCTGGACGACTGGCTCCTAAAGGGTCCATCTCCGGTACGGGTAACGCAAGATCTACATCTGTGCCTGCACCAGCTCCACAGGCTCGGCCTCCATGTGAACCTGGATAAGTCAGTCCAGCGGCCTACGCAATCCATCCACTACCTAGGCTCCGTTCTGGACACAAGCGTGGGAAAAGCGTTTCCTTCGGAGGAGAGACTTTCTTCCATGAACCAGAAATGTGGGATTCTGCTAGAGTCTCGGCCTCCAACAGCACAACAAGTAGCGTCTCTGCTGGGTTCCATGGCGTCCTGCATCTTTCTCATCCCAAACGCCAGGCTGAGAATGCGTCCTCTGCAACAGGCTCTGGAGGATCAGTGGGACCAGGCAACTGGGCTTTGGGAGGACCGAATCCATCTCTCCCAGGCGACGAAAGAGTCCATCAGATGGTGGACTCGGAGACACAATGTGATGGTAGGAGTGCCGTTTCACCAGCCCATTCCATCCCAATCTATAGTGACAGATGCCTCCCTGCAAGGCTGGGGAGCACACATGGGTCAGCTTCAGATTCAAGGCCGGTGGTCTGCGCAGGAGCAGACATACCATATCAACATGCTGGAACTCAGGGCGGTATACCTGGCTCTCAAAGCTTTTCTGCCAGCGATCACATCCAACTCAGTTCTGGTTCAGATGGACAATACAACAACCATGTTCTATCTGAACATGCAAGGAGGCACAAAATCTCGCCCACTGTCTCGAGACGCTCAGGCAATATGGCATTGGCTTCTCGCTCGAGGTCTCACAATAGTGGCGGTGCATCTTCCGGGCGAGTTGAACGTCAAAGCAGACGCACTCAGCAGGCACTTCGAAGATCAGCCAGACTGGGTGCTAAACGACGAAGTAGAAGAGCTTTTTCGTTGCTGGCGACGTCCATCCATAGACTTGTTTGCAGACGACGAAAACACCAAGTGCTGCGCCTTCGCGTCCAGGTTCCACAGACCAGGGACGCAGGGGAACGCTCTTCTGTTGGATTGGGCGGGGATGTTCGCATACGCCTTTCCTCCCCTGGCTCTGATTCCGAGAGTGGTTTCCAAGCTCCTCAGGACGGACATGGACATGATCCTGATTGCTCCAGACTGGCCTCGGCAGTGGTGGTATCCGGACCTTCTACATCTGTCTGTGTGTCCACACAAACGACTCCCTTGCAGACCAGACCTGTTGAGCAAAATGAACGGGAGGATAATGCATCCCAACCTCCCGTCGTTGAGCCTAACAGCATGGCTCCTGAGGTCCTGCAGTACGGACATTTGAACAAAGAACAAGAGACGTACCCCGCCAAATGATGTGGTGGTCCCGACAATAGGATCCCAATATATATGGGGTGATAAACCTAGGAGTTGGCACTGCACATGACAAAATTAACTCAATCCAATTATACTCAAGAGGAGGTTTTTAGCAAATATATATGTATTTTAATTTTTTTATATATACTCTTAGACCTGATGTAGAAAACACTTACATACATAAATAACACATAATTTTCTTTAGGATATTGAACAACATACATAAGAAAATGGAGAAAGGTAAAAGTAACAGAAATTCATTTTACTTTGGGGCCTACCCAGTAACACTTCACACTTCAGTCATACTCTCATACTCTCAAATTTTCAAAAAGGGATCCTACCTAAAGTTCTATCATTCCACTTTCATTCTTCCATACATTCCCATCGTTCTGGTGTATGCAACACATAGATGGTAAATATGTAGCATAGAACAGAATATTGTTCAAGATAGACAATCTTAATACGGCCCCTAATTAATATAGCACAGTATGCCGTATTTCTGGAGACACAAGCCGACGCGCGTTTCGGTGACAGGCCGGATGGGCCACACCTTCGTCAGGGCTGGGGGTTGTTGACTGGGAGGGGAGGAGATAATGATCTGGAAATAAAACACAATGCCTTAGTATTTTTCTATATAACAATTAAATTTGTCAAGACATATATATATTCTTATCCTTTCTAATACATTTTTTACAGAGGTTAAACCATAATTGTTATTGTTCGTCTGATGTCTATATGGTTGCCATTTTGAGGGTGTGCAGTACCAAGCTACCTAGAGACACTCCCAGAACCAGACTCCCGGTTAGGTGAGATCTGTAAAAGGCAATATGATAACCTGAGCTAAGTAACCAATCAAGAAAACAATATCACATCTTTCATATATCACATTATAATATACAGTCATTCTGGGACACATATTGACCAAGAGCAGGAAAGTTATTGCATATCATATTAACAGCCAGGGGCTATGGTATTAAAGAGCCCAACCTTCAGCTGGAGGAGGAGGATGGTTTAGGCATAATATAAGAAAGGATTTTTGATAGTTATTAGACTTTGAAAGACAGTAGGGGTATGCATAGATTAAATAAGGTCAAACTGTGGTGGTACTAGATAGTATCCTGTTTATTTTTACCAAACAGTATTAAGCCAAAGATACAAGATGTTAAATCAAGTTTTACCTATTATGAATTTCTAGTTAGAAATGACGTAGAGGCTCGGAACCGGATGTCTTGCATCTATGGGAGGATATTTTCTAATTTCTTTCAAGCCGAGTACTACAATGGAGGACCTATAATTGAAATAAAGTATTTTTTATATATATACCATCGCTCGATTTAACATGATAGAATTTGCCATTATTTAACTCACACTATCATTCGATATTTTATTCGATTTATGAAGTTTGTTAAGCCCAGTCCTGTGTTGGGAAGGTATAAAGCTTCGGTTTACCTGATATAGTCTTAGGACGGTTCTTCAGGGGCAGTGCGCATGTAGTATTTTCAAGGAACAAAGATCCTGGTAAGTAACAAGGGAACACTGATTACGGGTAGTCCTCATTAGTTTGTTATAACCCTAACAGTGGATAATGCCCATGGTTCTATTACCTGAATCGTTAAGCTTGTATATCAAAGGATAGGCTCCACTACGCAGGGGTTGACGGCGGAGGAATAAATGTAGGTCCGCTGTACTTTAGAATTTTTTAGGACTGCAAGTATCAAGCAGATATCCCTAAAGGAGGATAATATGGTAAGTATACATTATAGCCAATGTCCTCTAGGTAAAGCAAGGTCAAGTCGCTAATAATATATACACACCGTGAGGGATTAGGGACTTTAAAGCGGTGAGTCTGGTAGGGTATAGGTCCACCGTAGCTGCTGGCGTGTGCAGGACAACAGGTATCTTGAAAAAGTCCCTAATGGAGGATCAAATGGTAAATATATAATATAGCAGATAACCTCTAGGTATTGTGGCGTCAAGGTGTCTCTCACATATACACACCGTTAGGGATAGATGTAAGTGGCCACTACGTTTTTCAGCTGTTGAGACGGCGCGTTGCTGCAGATGGAGCTGCCTAATGTTGGATATAAGATAGAGGAGCGTAATAAGTAAACGGCTGAGCGCATTCTGTTGGAGTAATAGGGTATCAGCCAATAACACTTACCTTGCGTAGTGGGAGCGCAGTCCGTAGATGGGGTTCCGTCGATCCGCCGTATCGACCTTTCATCACGGGAGACAGGACTCACATACGTACCGAGCCTGTTAATATTTAAATAGCCGATTTTTCGCGCCACAATTGAAGCTAGTCAGCTGCTTGGGGATAATAGAATCGATGACAGACTAACTGGTTACCGATAGCTCGGTGGCGGCCATCTTAGAGAGGACATTCTGGGGCTAGATAGCTAGTCTAGACATCTTTGTGGTCGCCATCTTTGAAGAGGGTTTTGTTGGTTCATTTAAATAATGAACACCTCGAAACATTTCCTAAGCATAATCTAACTGGGTTACGATGCAGTGAGTTTATTTAAGATCAAGCCCGTTTCTCGAGTTATACATGGGATATATCGGCGGCGTGGATATGGTCGACATCAACGACGGACTTTATGTTGCTAATCAACATGTCGTAGCCATCTTGGAAAGGCTACTCGAGTGCTATAGATATAGATAATGGACTTAATACCCAAGGCTACTTAGTAACTACCATCTAGGAGGGATTAATTTTGCTGTCCTTTTTACTGTTATTAAACTAGACACTATGTTGTAGGGATATATATTTTAGCATACTCCCTTGAGGGATTCAAAGTACATCCATTTCAAAATTAGTTATCAAATGCAGAGCAGTGACCTCCTGATTTAGTTCTCTGTTTCTTGGGAATAATGGTCAGGCATTATTGTCACGAAATTCATGTTTACAAAAATGCTTGGTGCCAGGGACATTCTTCATTGAGTCCTTTGTCCACAGTATCCAAGAAAAAGATCCAGAACACCTCCCGTTTTTTTCGTAAACCTACGGGATCAGTTCCAGGGTTCGCTTTTATTTTTTCCAGGATGAACCAACGAAGTTCCAGTTCTTTATGTTCTTTCTCAAGCCAATGAGTTACTATGGGGGCAGTGGTTTTTTGATTCCTGATGTTAGACTTATGTTCCCCTATTCGCACTCTGCATTCTCTGCCTGTCTCCCCAACATATGGGAGGTTACATGGACACAGGATTAGATATATGATGTTGCTAGTGCGACAGTTTGTCATAGTTGCATTCCGTCGTACAGATATCGTGCGGTTGTTGGTACTGAAAGTCTCTCCCACGATAGCCTGGGGGCAGATATGGCATGTCCCACATTTGTGATTGCCATATATGGGTTCAAGTCCGGTTATGGTGGTTTGAATGTTTTCGGACGTTTCTCGGACTTTGCCTCTTACCAGATGGTTTTTCAGGTTGGGGTTTTTTTTTAGGCAAATATCGGTCGGGTCAGGTGTGGCTTCTCACTTTCTACATTCAGAATATGCCAACTTGAGTTGATGGCCTGTCTAATCTTATGGTTCATTTCAGAGTGGCGAGTAACACATACAAGCTGGTTGGTTTTTTCAGAGTTTCTCGATGTGAACATAGCCTCTCTGTTGGTGTATCTTGCCCGTTTGAACGACTCTTTGATTAATCTAGCTGGGTAGCCTCGAAATCGGAGTTTCTCTTGCAAGATATCAGCTTGAATCAGGAAGTCGTGCATATCCGAGCAATTTCTCCTAATTCGGAGAAACTGACTGTAAGGGATACTGTCCCTCTGACTCCGCGGATGGAAGCTGGAGTACTGGAGCAAGGTGTTCCGAGCCATAGGCTTGGTGTATAGTGATACCTTGATGGTGTTTTTGTCGTGTTCAATCCAAATATCCAAAAATTCAATTTTGGAAGTACTTGTGTGACTAGTGAATCTCAGATTAGCGTCCGCCGCATTGAGCCATTGGATGAATTCAGATAGCTGTTCTTCGGCCCCCTTCCAGATGAAAAAGATGTCGTCAATGAACCGTTTCCAGTTCTTGACGTTCTCGAAGAAGGGGGCCATTTCGTTGAAGATGTTGTTTTTTTCAAACTCGCCCATGTATAGGCACGCTATACTGGGGGCACAGCTCGCTCCCATGCTAACTCCAGTGGCCTGCCTGTACATGGTGTTGTCAAATTCAAAATAGTTCTCGAAAAGAACTATCCTGAGACATTGCAAAATGAATTCATCATTGGTGATATCGGGCTTTCTAGAGAGTATGCTTTCAATGACTTCGTATGCACCTCTCTGAGGGATGTTGGAATACAATGATTCCACATCGAGGGTAACCATTATTTCAGAGTTCTCATAAAATGATAAGCCTTCTATTTGTTGGATAAAATGTCCTGTGTCCCTCACGTATGATTCGAGTTCAGTCACCATAGGGTTTAGGAATTTGTCAATATATTTTGACAGTGGCTCGGTGGCAGAGCCAATAGTAGAGACGATCGGTCGCATGGGGGGATCGGTGCTGTTTCCCCCCACGACCTGCCTACATCCTTAAAAAGCCCACTGGGGAACCCCCTTCTTTCACTAGTACGGACATTTGAACCTGCCTCCAGAATGCATGAACATTTTAAAGGAGGCTAAGAGACCGTCCACAAGAGCATCCTACGCCTTCAAGTGGAAAAGATTTTACTTGTGGTGTAGGGATCATCATTTGGATCCGATTATGGGGAAGGAGGATGTCATCTTACCATACCTCCTTTCCCTCGCAACAGCTGGTCTAAAGTACGCTTCCATTAGAGTGCATTTGTCAGCTATTGTGGCTTACAGGAAGTCACCGGACCAGGTGTCTTTCTTTCAGGTTCCAGTGGTCAAGGATTTCCTCCAGGGATTGAAGAAAGTGTATCCCCCTGTGCGAAATCCTTCTCCTCCGTGGGAATTAAACCTAGTTCTATCAAGGTTAATGTCTCCACCTTTTGAGCCCATACACAAGGCTTCCTTACAACATCTCTCTTGGAAGGCAGCTTTTTTGGTGGCAATTACCTCTGCGCGCAGAGTCAGTGAGATACAAGCGCTCTGTGCAAAGGAACCTTATACTGTATTCCACCATAACAGAGTAGTCCTAAGGGCTCACCCATCCTTCTTGCCTAAGGTCATCTCTGATTTTCATATAAATCAGTCTATTTCCCTACCCTCCTTTTTTCCTAACCCTGTGACCCCGGCCGAGCGGTCGCTTCACTCCTTAGATCTTAAAAGAGTGCTTAAGTTTTATTTGGAAAAGACTAAAGGGATTAGGAAAACGGACCAACTGTTTGTGAACTATGGTGCAATGTGAACTGGCTTTCCAGCTGCAAAGAGGTCCATTTCCAGGTGGATTGTCTCTTGCATTAAGTTGGCCTATCAACTAGCAGGAAAACCTTTGTTGATGTCTCCGAAAGCGCATTCCACTAGAGGGAAGGCGGCTACAGTGGCTTTCTTGCATGACGTTCCCATGTCGGAAATATGCAAGGCTGCAACCTGGAAATCAGTGCATACCTTTACGTGGCATTACTGCCTCAACTCTGATTCCAGGACCGATACTCAAGTGGGACAAGCCTCCTTGAGGAATCTGTTTGGGTAGTCTGTTTGTCTACTCAGGCTTATTGATGAGATTTTCTGTCTTATTTTTCCTTTGCCCGCAGGGATGAGGAGAGGCTCGCTATTCTATTCTAATGCTTATGACTATTGATGAGGATCCCCTGGAAGAGAAGGATTAGTTACTTGCCTGTAATCCTAGTTCTCTTCCATGGGTATCCTCATCAAAGTCATAAGTAACCCTCCCGCCTCCCCGGGCAAAGGATACTCTTTCATAAGGAGATATTGTTTACCTATTTGTTATTGGGTTTGTTTTTCAGTCTCCGAAAAGAACTGACCTAACTGCCACTCCTGGGGCATGATGGGATGCAGGGGGTCATGAGTGCCTTAAAGGCACAGTGTCAGTTTTTTGCTATTCAGCTACAGGTTAGCTTTTCAGTCTCCTTAGACTGTGTGTTTGCTATGCAGCCTGGGAGCTTCCTATGCTTCCAGTGAGTTCTGCGAATTTCTACTGCTTTCTGAGCATTAAAACAATTTCTAAACAATCTTTGGTGTTGTTTCTCATGTTTCTAATGCTTATTTTTCATGTATGGTGGAAATTCTGTACAGCATATTTCAGCTCTAATGTGATTTGGCTGCTATTGCTTGTTTTTTATATATATATTTTTTATATATATATATATGTGTATATATATGTGGGGCACATATAATATAGTGTTTCCGGGGTCCCGCACATGGGCGGGAATATTCTAATGCTTATGACTTTGATGAGGATACCCCTGGAAGAGAACTAGGATTACAGGTAAGTAACTAATCCTTCCTAAACCTCCTCCCCAGAGCTCACTCCCTTCCTGGACGGACACAAGAGACTGTAAGGAACATAAAATGGCCTATAGATCAAACACAAAGATACATCCAGTGCTTATCTGCAACAAGCACTCGCTCTGGGACTTGGCTGTACAGGTGCTGCTCATGGTCTCATAGGAGACCCCGGCCATACTCTCCAAAGCATTTGCTGACAGGAGGAACCCTGCTAAATACACCACACACTGTGGCCTGGATATAACTGACTGACTGGGCAAAACGGTTTCTTTGTCAGTGGCCCTTAGAACCACTGGCTTTTCAGAGGATGTCCATGCCTTGCTCATGTACTTGCCCTTTAATGGCTCCCATCTCTTTGGACACAAAGTGGACTCAGCGCTGGAGCGTTTCAAGGATGGCAGAGCTACATTTTGGTCCTTAGGCCTTTCCATGGCCCTTTGTCAACCCCAGTCTGCCTTCCGTGGCCACGGAAAGGGCTTCCAACCGGGTCTGTACCCACCCAGTCACCACGGCACACAAGTTTCCCAACCCCTGTGTGGCTTAGGACTCAGTACTCACAGACCCAGTGGGTCAGGTAGCCAGCCCACCACTCCCCCAGCAGCTACATCCTCCAAACCTCTTTTGTACCTCTGGAGGTTAATAACATACAACCACTAAGAAACTCCAAAGTGTCCAAAGGGACTACTCCCTCCCCTTCATGAGTATCCCTCCAACCATGTTAGCCACGTAACAGGCTGATGGAGCACCATATTTCCTACCTCTGCCAGGAAGTGGCGGCTCTCTTGGCCAAGCGAGCCATAGAGAAGAAGCTGACATTAGAAATAGGTCGTATTCCTGTTACTCTCTGTGGCTCATGAAGGACAAAAGCCTTTGTCTTATCCTAGACCTACGCCCTCTCAATTTCCTCCTGAAAAAGGAGAAATTCAGAATGCTCATGCTCGTTAAAGGCCTGTCTGCCCTTCACCAGGGAGACTGGCTGGTAGCGTTGGACTTACAGGACACATTCTTCCACATCTTTATCCTGCCTGCCCACAGACATTACCTTCGGTTCACTTTAGGCTACGAGCACCTTCAGTTCACCATACTCCCCTTGGGCCTTCCCAGTGTCCCAAGGGTGTGAACCAAGGTGATGACTGTAGTTGCAGCTCATCTGTGGAGATCAGGGGTGCCAGTCTTCCTCTATCTCGATGACTGGCTGTTGAAGGCTGTCTCGCCCCAGGCAGTCATCTTCCACTTCGAGACTATGACGGATCTCCTGCACTCATTGGGGTTTACTATCAACATGCCAAATTCACACCCAACCCCTTCCCATATGGTCCCTGGACACAGTGCAGTTTCGGGCCTATCTTCGTGAACTGTGAGTCCAGGATATTCAGGCTACGGTACCAATGTTTCTGCCTATATCCTGGATTTCGGTGAGAATGACTGAGGCTGCTGGGACTCCAGCGAAATCTGGACGCCACATCCACTTGTTGGAGCTCTGAGTGAATTGACTGGCATTGAAAGCTTTCTACCCTCCATTAAGGGATGGCTAATGCAGGTGTTCACGGACAACACTACTGCCATGTTGTACTACAACAAACAGGGCGGGGTGATGTTGTGGACCCTTTGTCAAGAGGCCCTGCATCTCTGGACATGGATTGAACGTCAGGGCATTTCCCTGGTAATTCAACACCTTGTGGGATCTATCAGTGCCAGAGCTGACAAACTCAGCCAAAGATGCCTAACGAATCACAAATGGTGTCTCCATCTGGAGGTGGTGCAAGGTCTCTTTCAGCAGTGGGTAGAACATGGTTAGATCGGATTGCCATCGCTAAGAACGTGCAAGGATAGCAGTTTGTCTGGCTCAATCAAGCAATCGATCATCTGAGATTTGTAGAGCGTGGCTAATCGCCTGGGAGGATATCCAGGTGCTAGGATCCTGCTGCGATCTGTCAAAGAACCTGGTCTTGAGTCCCGTTCTGAATTCCGCAAGAGAGATGCTGTTCGGAAATGGAAGGGAAGGTCGTTCCAGGACTTCCCCGCAAGGTAGGAGTGTGAGCGAGGGAGGAGGAGGCAGAATGCAGGTGTCTGGATGGTTGGTGGTTGTTCAGGTGTTGATTGATGCATGCTGGTTCTTGGTTGTGAAAGACCTTGTAGGCATGTATCAGTATCTTGAATTGCCATCTTTTCTGGACAGGAGGCCTGCAGAGGTTTCTGAGGTGGGGGTGAAATGGGTCCATTAGGTGAGGTTAAGGGGGAGTTTGGCAGCTTTGTTCTGTATTTTCTGGAGTCTCTTCAGGAGTTGGGTGGTGATTCCTGCGTAGATGGCGTTGCCGTAGTCAAAGCGTCTGGTGAATAGGATGCTAGCATTTCCAGGGCGGGTCTTGCTGGGAGGCATTTTTCTTCTTAGTTGAGCTCAAGTCTTGTGTACGCCTTTCTGCCTATACCACTTCTTTCCAGAGAAGATCGGGAACAAATTGGCCCAAGTCATCATTGTGGCTCTGGAGTGGGCTCGGAGGGTCCGATATTCCAAGCTGTAGAGCATGCCCATCGGTCCCCTGATCAGGTTGCCCCTCCAGAAGGATCTTCTGTCGCAGTAGCAGGTGAGAGTTACCCCCATTAACCTGTCAATTCTCCACCCACATTGATGGAGATTGAGCGAAAACAGTTAACAGCTTTCAATCTTCCACCCGAAGTCTGTAATGTCATCTTGGCAGGCAGGATCCCCTCCCTCAAGACGGTATTCACCTGCCATTGGGACAGGTTTGTAGCATGGTGTGCAGAAAAACAGGTTGACCTCTTTTCTGCTCCCCTTTCTCAAGTCCTTCTATTTATTCTTTCTCTTGCTCAGCAGTGTTTGGCTTTAGGCACCTTAAAAGGCTATCTTTCTGTAATTTCCACATTTGCGCGGTTGCCAGATCAGCAATCCTTTTTTAAGTCCCCTATTGTACATGTTTCGGAAAGGTCTCCAACACTTGTTCCCACCTTCACCCTTCATCATGCCTCATTGGGCCCTAAATTTAGTCCCGATGGTTCTCATATGCACTCCTTTCGGGCCATTGCACAACTGTCATGTCAGGCTTCTTACTATCAAGGCAGCTGTTCTATTGGCATTAACATCTGACGTGAGGGTCAGTGAGTTCCAGGCTTTGCCATCTAAGCCTCTGTTCCTCATCATCTTCCCAGGCAAGCTGGTCTATCTCGCTAGATCTTCCTTCCTTCTGAAGGTGGTCACTCTCATTCATGTAGGTCAGTCTATCACCCCGCCTACCTTTTACGCTCTGCCTCATCCCTGTAAGGAAGAGAAGCAACTCCACCAGCTTGACCCTAAAAGAGCGTCGCTGTACTACCTTGACCCACAAAAGAGTTCTGGGTGGATGAACAACTCTTCGTGGGGTATGTTGGAGTATTAAAGGGAAGGCGGTGCAGAAATGGACTGTCTCCCAGTGGATCGTGCTCTGTATCAAAAGCTGCTATGCATTTGCCAAGAAACAACCCCCTGAGGGTTTGCGTGCTCATTCCACCAGAGCCAAGGCTGCGGACACTGCATTAGCATGCAGAGTCCCAGTCCTGGACATCTGACAGGCAGCATCGTGGGCATCTCTGCACATGTTTACCAAGCACTCCTGCCTGGACAGTCTGTTCTGGAAGGACGGGCACTTTGCCCGCTCAATCCTGCAGACCTTTTTTATTGTGAAATAATTTCTCACACTCTCCTCCGGGAAGGTGTTGCTTGGCTATCTATTCTGAGGTGAGAAATCTGTGGCTAGAAGTCTCTTGTCAGATGAACAAGTTACTTGCCTTCTGTAATGCCTTATCTGGCAGAGACTCGATCTAGCCACAGATTCCGTACTGACCCACCCATCCTTCCCACTCTGCAAACAGATTTATAGACTTGAGGATTTTCCCCCTTTCATGGCCCTAGTTGTCACATACCAGTGATCAGTACACTTTGTGGCTTCGCGCTTCTAGCGCTGAAAGCTGCATAAAGAAACTAATGTTAGCTTGCTGTGGTAGCGCATATATATCCACCATGCACGTCACTTCCGACGTGGACGACAATGGCACTTGGGGCCGAATGACACCACCTACTGGTGCGAAGGGGTACCGCTCATGAAACATTGCTGGATCCCATCTGAGACCTGGGGATAATTCTGAGGTAAGGTACCTGCTGCTAGGTAGAGTCTCTACCAGATAAGACGTTACGGAATGTAGGTAACTTGTTCATCTGATTAAGAATTTTAGCTGCAGATTCATTACCGTAGAATAGATATCCAAGCAATAACTCCCTGTAGGAAGGTCTGCAAAACATTTCTAGATAAGGCATTACTAAAGGTAAGAAACTTGTTATACAGCACTAACTTGGTATGTTCGAATTGTGAACATCAGTAGACATTATTGCATTGATTCACAAATCCACAGAGAGAGGAATTTTGCTAACTTTGTTCTGCATGCCTTTCTGGTGAAACATCCCCCCTTAGACCCATGTTTGAGGATGATGCATTGCTGTGGTACTGATTCACAAGATTTGGAATCCCATTAGATTGAGTTGCTCGTCTTAGGTAATACTCTTTCTGGTGGTTACTCTATGTATCAACATATTCCTCACAGATAGCCCACCTCCCCATTTTTTGAAGTTGACATACAGGCATAATATGATCTCATGTTAGTTTTTGCACACTGCCGTTCCAAATAAAATCTTGTCATCTTGCATCTGACGCATGGAAAAAACAGGAGACAACTGTCATCAGCGTATAGGGGTTGTGCTTGTATATAGCTGTTTGTTGTCATGTCCGGAGATGGAACAGGGTTGCAACAGTTGTCGAAGGCACCCCCTACTAGTGTGCAGAGGCTATTGTAGGAGTTTTCAGATCTAGTCTGGCATCCCTGGAGGTTCAAGAAGAAATTTCGAGTGGAATATTGATGATAAAGAGCTTTACCAAATGTAAGTAACTAATTTGTTGAGCCATGAACTTGGGCAGTTTCACCAAGTTATAAGTAGTTTAATTACATCTAAATCTGGACTGGGCATACACATAATGAAACAGAATTAAAGTGGAATTTCATATTTCCAAATTGGTAAACAGTTATTTAGAATTGCCACGCAGGACAAGTAATGTTGATTGTTGATAGTCTTTCAGTCAGAGTAGGTGCTGTATGTCGAGACACATTTTCGAAGTACCCATATATTGGCCCAGCATTGGTTTTAATGTTATTACCATTCATAACTGTGTTCTGTAAACTTGGGATTTTCAGGATACTTTGAGTACAGTAGTAGCACATGTGTTACAGCAACATCGAGTGCAGTACTAAGCACTATATCTTAAGTCGTGATGGTAGTCAGTTGTTCTTAACCCCTTCGACGCTGATGACGAGCTGGGCTCGTCATGGCGTAGCCTCCTCGCACGCTGATGACGAGCCCAGCTCGTCACGCAAAGTGCGATTTAGAAAAACTCAGCGCAGGAGCGGAATTCCGCTAGCGCGCATGGAGTTAAATGTGCTGAAAGTGAGTTCCAGAACTTGGCTAGAGAAAGAGGTACAACCTTTGTGCTACTTATTTTAAGCAGAGATATTCAGCTATGGTACCAGCATAGAATGGAGTGACATGGTCTGATAATTATCAAAATTTGTTTTAGCTTTACTGCTAGGCGAGTGGTACCTTTGCTGTTAATTACCTTATAGGTTATGCAGAAGATCCTCGATGGCCTAGTGATGGTAAGCCCTGTGGAACCTCCCCGGCTGGTGAAATGTGGTCATTGTTTATCTGTTTATGAGTTGTCTTGATATAGCATTTTATATTATTTGTAAGAGTTGCAGTACATAGAGTTAGACTCCATTGAATAGTAGCTCAGGTAGATAAGGCAAGCTAGGTAGTCACCTGGAACTCTTGCAGGAATCCTAGATGAGAAGAACATTGTTTTTGGGTCCCCACACTGTGAAAGACGCCTCATGTGACTTTAAATGCAGAAGATACTTCCCCCGCAAATGAATGCAATGGGATCGACCCAGAGAAGAAGGGCAGTACGCTGGACTAGGTTTTCTTTTATTCCAATATTAGTTCATTAATAGATATGTATCGTAGACATTCACATAGAAGAAAACTGTTAGTTTAATAATTCTGATAACTACAATGATCTAAAATACATAGTTTTGTTCATATATACATATACACATAATCCTTCATTCAAAAATGAATTCATATAGGACCAATGAAATATATTAAGTTAACTTATTGTGTACAGTTTCCTAATTTGCACACAAATTGGCTCAGAGCAATTGTAATGTTCAGATACTGGATACTTCCTAACAAATATATATTTCCAGAGATTTCAAGAGAATTATATTCAAAGAACACTTAATGCAGAATCCTACAATGCATCAAAGTTTACTTGAGCAGTGTTGCACATATTCTGTTCCTGATTCTGAGCATTATGTGCATGAATATAGCGAAGGACTATCCGGGGTGAAAACACCCAAGAATTCTCAAAAGGCCATTTTGAAATATTTTTTATGGCTGTTAATTTATTATAATTACATATCAGGTTCTTCCCCAGCACTCTGTTTTAACAATGTTCATTTTCAGGGAAAGAAGTGAGAGAAGAACAAGTTTCAATATTGGTCATTGACTGAAATCAGGTTACTAACAATGTTAACTACAGTATTCATTTGGTATATTGTATCCTTTTACTCTTCTCTAACATCTGTTTCCTCTACCGCCTAATCTTCTCTGGCTTCATCCATCTTCCACCCAACCCTGCATGGTTATTATCTCTTCAGCAACTCCAACGATTCCCTCATCGTGCACACCCCTCATGGACTCTTGTCCTTGTCGATCCCTCAGATTGATTGCAAACTCTCATTGTCAATGGTTTATAATCCTGCCTCTGTTTAATGTTTGGAGTCAATGTCACTGAAGTCCTTGTTAATTTGTAAAATGTTCCCCCTTTTGTTTCTATAAGTTACACAACTACCAAACAGTGTAAACAGTAGGCACTGTTAGCAGCCACTAAGGTGGGGTTTTGTTGATTAATGCCAGGCAGCTGGTAAACATATTTGTCTCATAACGTCTGAAATGAACACGTTCAATACTTAAAACAAAAATGATACTGTTTACCATATTATGCCTATAAGTTCCTTTTCCAGTAGCAACTTCATATTGAGTCACGCTTCCTCTTTTTCTTTCTACCACATCATTTTGATTGGCCTGACGTGGATGTAGCCATTAATCACTTCCTCAAAATTAGTGAATTCAATGCTGGTTACTTCTTAACCTTGCAAGAAACTGCTCCATATTGATTCTATTTTTTGAAATTTGATCATTCTGCTGGTGGATTAAAATGTTATGGGAAGCTTTGTGATACATTTCCGGTAACCATGTATCTGAAAGAAACCGGTTGGTATTAGATTCCTTACCTTAGAATATCCCCAGGCGTCAGACTGGATCCGGAAACTTTTGCGTAGCAGTTCCCTTGCACGTCGGTAGGCGTCGTCTGCTGCTCCGCGTCCGTCGTCGGCGTCGTTGGTGCCGGGATGACGTCGCCGGAGTACTTAGACGCGGCCCTCGCGCGCTAACGTCAGTTCTTTTTGTTTTCGCGCCAGCAAGCGCCGATCCGGAAAAAGTAGTACCCATAGTCAATTTTTGACTAACTTTTTCGATCCTTTTTGAACATTTTTCGAAGTCTATCGACTCCGACGGTGCCGGTAGGGATGCCCGGGTTCAAACCCTGCGTCAACTGCAACCGAATGATGTTGGTTACCGACCTCCATCGCCGGTGCCTTCACTGTCTGGGCCCTGACCAAGACGACAAGTCCTACTCCGACTGCCTGGCCCTGACGTCCGAAGCTAGACAGGAGCGGTCCTGCAAGCGACTCGAGCTCCGGCAGTCAGCCCTGCGCCGCTAGAGGTCCCGGTCCGCAAGGAGGTCGAGGGACCGGTCGCGGGGCCGGAGTCACCACAGTTCCGGGAGTCGTCATCAGTCTTCGGGCTCGAAGTCCTCAGGTAAGAGGCACAAGAAGTCGAAGAGGCGACATCGCTCTTCTAACTCCCCCCGACGCTCGAGCGACGCGGCCGGGGGTTCGGACGACACCGCCCCGCGTCTCCGCCGGAGCCGCAGGCGTCACGGCCTGCTCAAAACCCGCCGGTCCCTGGGCAGCATGCAACGGCGGAGGAGATCGAGGCATTCCTCGTGGCCATGAGGTCGCTCGCTCCTCCGTCGGGTTCCACGGCGCCTTCGGGCCAAGCGGCCCGACTGGGTCCCCACGCGGGCCTGGTGCTTCGGCCACGACGCCTCAGTGCCCCGCCGGATCCAGTTCGTCGCCGGTTGACCTTATGACCTCGCCGGCGCCGTCCCAGGATGACGCCATCTCCGGTCCTTCCCTCGTTTCGGGTCCGGCGTCGGAGTGGTGCCGCTCGGCGCCGTATTCGACGCCGCTTGGAGATTTCTACTTCTACGACCCAGCCCCATCCTTTGAACCGGAGTACCAAGTGATGGGTGACTATGAGGATTGGGAGGGGTCCGAGGACCCTCTGGCACAGGAGTGCCTGTCTTCTCAGGACTGGGCAGGTGAGCTTGGTGAGGCCAGTGGTCTGGACACTTCGCCCGACACTGGTTTTGTCTCCCCTCCTACCGTGGCTATGGAGGAGGGGGCTGCCTATAGTATGATGGAGAAGTGTGGCTCACTGGTTAGAGCAGGCAGACCCTGAGGCAGAGGTCAGGCCCGGGACCAGGGTTCAATTCCCGACGCGGTAGGGTGTTGAGCTCAAATGTCCACGGACTCGATAATTCTCGCGTTCGAGGCATGTGGGCTGCTGAATTCATATCTGTGCATAGTCCGCCACCTAGTGTTGGGTCCGGATGATTGCACATTGTTGTCCTGGAAGAGTCTTCGAAGTATCACGAGATAGGTGGCTCCTCCCCTGGACTACAGTGCGCATGGGCATCGCCTCCATCCCCAGATTGTTTTTTTCCGCCATTGGGTTCGGATGTGTTTCGGTTCCCTCTATCGGAACCGATAGTTGTTCTACTTTTTACTCGAGACCATAAGGTCTTTAGGCTGGGCGTCGGTATAGTTGCGTTCGGGTTTCTTACTGACTCTCAGCTCCGATCTCTTACTGCCCTTCCACGTGCTTTCGACGCGGACGGGCCTACACTACACCCTTTGCTATGGAGCGGACTCCATTCAAGAAGTGTCCGCTGTGTCACTCTAAATATTCACACCTCGACGTGCACCCCGTGTGCAATACATGCTTGTCACCGGATCACCGAGAAGACACCTGCATGGCGTGTTCGAAATTTAGAAGTAAGAAGACTTTGAAGATTCGCCGGGCTAATCGGCTCCAGGCTCAATTGTCGGCTTCGGCACCCCCACCTGATGACATCTTCCAGGAATCTGTCGAGGGAGAAGACGACGTACAAGGGTCGGACTCTGGCCCCGCGTCCGAGGAAGAGACCTACGACGCGGGTGAGGAGGCCTACGACGAAGTCTCCGACGAGGTAGGGGACGACGAACTGGCTTGTGCCACGATGGGAGATAGCTCGGAGGAAGAGCATCCCCAACCAGACTCCGGGGTTACTCCCCGTCATACGGCCCAGGGCGAGGGATCGCCTTCGGGCCTTACCCAAGATCTAACTATGAGTCCTACGTCCCCGCCTCCGGGCCCGGTCACGGACATTTCTAAGAAGAAACCGAAAGTGAAGCCAACTGGTCTCGCACCCTCGGATGCGAAACCGAAACTGAAAGTGGCGTTGGTGAAGAAGGTTCTGGAGGCGTCAACTTCCACGAAACCCAAAATGGCCGACTTGAAGAGCCACGCCAAAATGGCCGACCTGAAGAGCCACGCCAAAATGGCCGACCCGAAGCCCTCTGGGTCGGCGCCGAAGGTGAAGGCCTCCGACGCGGCTGCGTCGGCGCCGAAAGGGGTCGTGGACCCGAAGACGGCTTCGAAGAAGCGTCACGCCGACGGTGCGCCTAGACATGGGGCGTCGGCCCCGAAGAAGAGGCCTACCGGCGATCGGACTCTCGGAGACGAGGAGTCGCTCGAGCCGGTTCAGCCCTCTGCATCCCTTACAAGGAAGGTGGGGGACTCCTTAAAGCGGATCCAACAGTCCACTGTGGTTCCCGATCAGGACACTGTAGTGCCTAGACCCACGCCGAAGCCTGCTAATGAACAAACGCCCATTGGTGTTACCCTTCCAACCAAGTCGGCGCCGAAGGCCTTCGCGCCTAAACAGGGCGGACACTCACAGGAGGTATTGACGCCGAAAGCTGCCTTGGTGGTGTCGAAGCTTCGGCTCCAGCCGCTTGCGGTGGAGGAACGTCGTGAGGTGATCATCGACGCCAACACCGGAAAATTGTCGCTCCTCAAACGAAAGATTACGTCGGAGCCGGCCTTGGAACCTTTTAAGATTCCACTCAAGAACAAGAGGTACTCTGCGGACTCTTCGGCTCTGATGGAACCTCTGTCTCCACAGGCCCTGGAACACTCGCCGGCCCATTCCCCCGCGCCTGATGTGGACGAGGAAGAGGCCGAGTACACCTATCCTGCGTACTCGGATCCGGAAGAGGAGCATGTGCCCTGGACAGCAGGAGGCGACGCAGACGACCCGCAGTCGGGTCAGGACACTCAACTTTTCGCCGCAAAGACGTCCCCGACAGAGGACTCGGCGGCCTTCAATGCCTTAATAGAGAGAGCTGCAGCGAACCATGACGTCGAACTGCACTCGGACCCCGTGGATGCGGACTTCTTAGTCGACACCTTCTCGGTAGCCGAAAAGCAAGTCAAGACACTACCGATGCTTAAAGGGGTGCTGAAGCATGCACAGGAGGTATTCAAGGAACCCACCCGGGCGCGGGTGGTCAATCCTCGCATCGACAGGAAATATAAAGCGGCGCCCACGGATCCCACGTATATTAAGGGACACTTGCCATTGGACTCCCTGGTGGTTTCCAACGCTCGAAAGAGGGCGAATTCGCAGACTACTGGTGACGCTCCTCCCCCAAACAAAGAGTCCAAGATCTTTGAGGCATCAGGCAAACGCATTGCTGCACAGGCAGCGAACATCTGGAGGATCTCTAACACCCAAGCCCTGCTTGCACGTTATGATAGGGCCCATTATGACACATTAGAGGCCATCCTGCAACACTTGCCTGACCAATACAAGGAGGCGGGGGAGATGCTCATTCAGGAGGGTAAACTCATTACAAATGCATCCATCAAATGTGCCCTGGATGTGGCAGACACTGCCTCCAGGGCTATCAATACAAGTGTGTTACTTAGACGCCATGCCTGGCTTCGAATCTCGGGGTTCAAACCCGACATACAAACCACAATATTGGGTCAAACAGTGAATCCTGACCATCTGTTCGGCCCTGAGGTGGATGCCTCCCTAGAAAAGATGAAAAAAGATACCGAAACTGCCAAGTCTATGGGGGCTTTACAAAGTCAGCAGTTTCGGGGTGGTTCCTTTCGCCGCTCCAATTCAAGAGGCACCTCGAGGGGCCAGGCATCCCAGTCCACACAATACTACAAGGGTAACACCCAGTCCTCGTATAACAACAACAAGGGCAGGGGTGGCTACAGAGGCAATAATATCAAAGGCAGGGGACGTGGAAACAATGCCTCCAGGTCCACCACCACCAACAAGCAGTGACGTCTTGTCACTTCCCCCCGATTACACGACACCTGTCGGGGGGAGACTCCAGCAGTTCCTGCCGGCGTGGAGGTCCATCACCACGGACAGGTGGGTGAGGTCTCTTATCCAGTACGGGTACTGTCTAGAACTTACGTCCATTCCACCGGACATACCGCCAAGAAGCCGTGCTATGTCCGACGAGCACTTGACCTTGTTGCAGCAAGAAGTTCTAGTCATGCTGCAAAAAGGGGCGATAGAGCTCGTTCCATTGCAAGAGCGGGGAACGGGGGTTTACTCCCTGTATTTTCTGATCCCCAAAAAGGACGGATCACTCAGGCCGATCCTGGACCTCAGGCCCCTGAACTGGTACATCAACTCGGAGCACTTCCATATGCTCACATTGCAGCAGGTGCTTCCCCTGCTTCAACAGGGGGACTTCCTAGCAACGCTGGATCTGAAGGATGCCTATTTTCATATTCCCCTGCATCCTTCCCACAGAAAGTATCTCAGATTCACGATCTTAGACCAGCATTACCAGTTCAGAGTCCTGCCGTTCGGGGTCACCACGGCACCGAGAGTATTTACGAAATGCCTAGCGACTGTGGCGGCGCATCTCCGTCGCCAGCACGTCCATGTCTTTCCATGCCTAGACGACTGGCTTATTCAGGCAAAGACGGAACAGCAGTGCGTAGACCACGTGTCACGCACCATTCACCTCCTGCACGATCTGGGATTCTCTCTGAACTACCCAAAGTCCCATCTCCAGCCCGCCCACGTGCGACAGTATCTGGGCGCGACAATCGACACTCTGGCAGCCACTGCGCAGCCGAGTTCAGTGAGAATCGCCAGTATCCAGGCGCTGATCCAACGATTCAGACCCCAACACTCGCTTCCAGCGAAGGTGTTCATGCAGTTGATAGGCATGATGGCCTCCTGCATCTCCATTGTCCCGCACGCGAGACTACATATGCGTCCGCTTCAGGAGTGCCTGGCACGTCAGTGGACTCAGGCTCATGGGCAACTGACAGACCTAGTGTTGGTGAGCGGTCGGGCGTACAACTCTCTGCATTGGTGGAATCCACAAAACCTTTGCAAGGGCCGACCATTCCAAGAGCCTGTCCCACAGATCATCCTGACGACGGACGCCTCTCTCCAGGGATGGGGAGCGCATGTACTCCACTACACTGTGCAGGGACTATGGACACTTCAGCAAAGGAAGATGCACATCAATGTGTTGGAACTGATGGCAATCTTCATGGCCTTAAAGGCGTTCAAAGTACATCTGTGCAACAAGGTCGTGTTGATCCGGACGGACAACATGACGGCCATGTACTACATCCAGAAGCAGGGAGGTACACACTCTCCACAGCTGTCTCATCTGGCTCAGAGCATGTGGAAGTGGGCCATTCAGAGGAACATCTTCCTCATGGCAGAGCATCTCCCGGGCAAGGACAATCAAATGGCGGATCTGCTCAGCAGGCACAGCCATCAGATGCACGAGTGGGAGATACACCCATCAGTACTCCAACCGTACTTCCAAAGGTGGGGTCATCCAGAGATAGACCTGTTCGCCACAAAGGAGAACGCAAAATGCCAAAGCTTCGCCGCCAGATTCCCACACCCCCAATCACAGGGCAATGCGATGTGGATGAACTGGTCAGGCAGATTTGCGTACGCTTTTCCCCCAGCACCTCTGATTCCGCTGGTGGCACGCAAGCTCAGGCAACACTCGATGACGCTCATCCTGGTTGCTCCAACGTGGGCTCGCCAACCATGGTACACCACGTTTCTGGAACTCTCCGTGGTACCGCATCAAAGGCTTCATCTCACTCCCAGCCTTCTGACGCAGAGCCATGGCGACATTCAGCACCCAGATCCGCAACAGCTCAACCTGGCGATCTGGCTCCTGAAGTCCTAGAGTTTGGCTACCTCAATCTTCCTCCCGATTGCATGGACATCATTCGGGAGGCAAGGAAGCCCACTACTAGAGCTTGTTATGCGGCTAAATGGAAGAGGTTTGTCATCTACTGCGTGGATCATAGCATTGACCCGCTAGACGCTTCCATTCAAAACATCATATGTTACCTCTTTCACCTGTATCGTAGTAATCTAGCTTACTCTTCCATCCGCATTCACCTGTCGGCTATGGCAGCATACCTCCAGAATAGGCAGCACCTGTCACTCTTTAAGGTCCCTGCTATCAAGGCTTTTCTGGAAGGACTCAAAAGGGTCATTCCACCAAGGACTCCACCAGCTCCAGAATGGAACCTCAATGTGGTTCTTACAAGGCTGATGGGTCCTCCCTTTGAGCCACTGCACTCTTGTGAGCTCCAGTTTTTAACTTGGAAGGTTGCGTTCTTAGTAGCAATCACATCGCTACGGAGGGTTAGCGAACTGCAGGCGCTCACCATCCAAGAACCTTTCTTCCAGGTACATGCTAACAGGGTGGTGCTCCGCACTAACCCTAAGTTCTTACCCAAAGTGGTCTCACAGTTTCACATAAACCAAACAATTGAATTGCCGGTGTTTTTCCAAAACTCAGAGACGCTGGCGGAGCGTATGCTCCACACCCTTGATGTGAAAAGGGCCTTGATGTACTATGTGGACAGGACAAAAGATTTCCGCAAAACCAAACAACTTTTTGTTGCTTTTGCCACACAACACAAGGGAAATGCAATCTCCAAAGCAGGGATCGCTAGATGGATAGTAAAGTGCATTCAGATCTGTTACGCTAAAGCTAAGCGCACTCTCACTATCCCACCGAGGGCCCACTCCACTAGGAAGTTGGGGGCCTCTATGGCTTTCTTAGGTAACATTCCCTTAGAAGACATCTGTAGAGCAGCCACATGGTCTACCACTCATACTTTCACTAAGCACTACTGTGTAGACGTGCATTCCAAACAACAGGCAGCTGTTGGTCAGGCTGTTCTAAAAACGCTTTTTCAGACTGCTGCAGCTGGCACGGGCGGCCGCCGCTAATGGAGGGACTGCTATGTATTCTATGCACAGATATGAATTCAGCAGCCCACATGCCTCGAACTGCAAATGCTACTTACCAGTATGCATCTGTTCTTGGCATGTAGGGCTGCTGACATTCATATCGCCCACCCTCCTCCCCGGCGCCTGTAGCAGCTGCAGTATGTATTCATATACACACATATGCTCATAGCATGGTCATCACTCACTTTCTTCACTCCATCTCTGCCAATGGCTAAAAACAATCTGGGGATGGAGGCGATGCCCATGCGCACTGTAGTCCAGGGGAGGAGCCACCTATCTTGTGATACTTCGAAGACTCTTCCAGGACAACAATGTGCAATCATCCGGACCCAACACTAGGTGGCGGACTATGCACAGATATGAATGTCAGCAGCCCTACATGCCAAGAACAGATGCATACTGGTAAGTAGCATTTGTATTCGGTGCCTGACCTAATCATGGGTTCACACTCTGCAACTCTGGGCATTAAGCTTGCTTAATCTCCACAACCGCCCCCCCCCCCCCCCGTGGCAGGATGCCTGGCTTTCACCTTGGGGATGCCCTGTAGGGGCTATCTTACAGGGAAAAACCAGGACGGGTTCCCAAGGCAAGCGCGGAGATACCCCTTCGGGGGTCGATTCTGGCGCTATATAAGAAATATAATAATAATAATAATAATGGTGCTGACACGGGCTGCCAAGGCCTTGGGCCTTGAGCTCCCCGTCGCGGCCGTGAGGACTAACCTCCTCACAGAGGTCCTTAAACCGCAGGCAAGCTCGGCTGAGCCTCTGCTGCTGTTTAATGAGGCCTTGTCAGACGTTCCTCTGGGCACTTGGTTCAAGCCCGCTACAGGTCCACCTGTAGATAGAAACGTGGCCAGGCGCCACCGCCCGGCTCCGGGCTACCCTTGCTTGTAAAATGTTCCCCCTTTTGTTTCTATAAGTTACACAACTACCAAACAGTGTAAACAGTAGGCACTGTTAGCAGCCACTAAGGTGGGGTTTTGTTGATTAATGCCAGGCAGCTGGTAAACATATTTGTCTCATAACGTCTGAAATGAACACGTTCAATACTTAAAACAAAAATGATACTGTTTACCATATTATGCCTATAAGTTCCTTTTCCAGTAGCAACTTCATATTGAGTCACGCTTCCTCTTTTTCTTTCTACCACATCATTTTGATTGGCCTGACGTGGATGTAGCCATTAATCACTTCCTCAAAATTAGTGAATTCAATGCTGGTTACTTCTTAACCTTGCAAGAAACTGCTCCATATTGATTCTATTTTTTGAAATTTGATCATTCTGCTGGTGGATTAAAATGTTATGGGAAGCTTTGTGATACATTTCCGGTAACCATGTATCTGAAAGAAACCGGTTGGTATTAGATTCCTTACCTTAGAATATCCCCAGGCGTCAGACTGGATCCGGAAACTTTTGCGTAGCAGTTCCCTTGCACGTCGGTAGGCGTCGTCTGCTGCTCCGCGTCCGTCGTCGGCGTCGTTGGTGCCGGGATGACGTCGCCGGAGTACTTAGACGCGGCCCTCGCGCGCTAACGTCAGTTCTTTTTGTTTTCGCGCCAGCAAGCGCCGATCCGGAAAAAGTAGTACCCATAGTCAATTTTTGACTAACTTTTTCGATCCTTTTTGAACATTTTTCGAAGTCTATCGACTCCGACGGTGCCGGTAGGGATGCCCGGGTTCAAACCCTGCGTCAACTGCAACCGAATGATGTTGGTTACCGACCTCCATCGCCGGTGCCTTCACTGTCTGGGCCCTGACCAAGACGACAAGTCCTACTCCGACTGCCTGGCCCTGACGTCCGAAGCTAGACAGGAGCGGTCCTGCAAGCGACTCGAGCTCCGGCAGTCAGCCCTGCGCCGCTAGAGGTCCCGGTCCGCAAGGAGGTCGAGGGACCGGTCGCGGGGCCGGAGTCACCACAGTTCCGGGAGTCGTCATCAGTCTTCGGGCTCGAAGTCCTCAGGTAAGAGGCACAAGAAGTCGAAGAGGCGACATCGCTCTTCTAACTCCCCCCGACGCTCGAGCGACGCGGCCGGGGGTTCGGACGACACCGCCCCCGCGTCTCCGCCGGAGCCGCAGGCGTCACGGCCTGCTCAAAACCCGCCGGTCCCTGGGCAGCATGCAACGGCGGAGGAGATCGAGGCATTCCTCGTGGCCATGAGGTCGCTCGCTCCTCCGTCGGGTTCCACGGCGCCTTCGGGCCAAGCGGCCCGACTGGGTCCCCACGCGGGCCTGGTGCTTCGGCCACGACGCCGCAGTACCCCGCCGGATCCAGTTCGTCGCCGGTTGACCTTATGACCTCGCCGGCGCCGTCCCAGGATGACGCCGTCTCCGGTCCTTCCCTCGTTTCGGGTCCGGCGTCGGAGTGGTGCCGCTCGGCGCCGTATTCGACGCCGCTTGGAGATTTCTACTTCTACGACCCAGCCCCATCCTTTGAACCGGAGTACCAAGTGATGGGTGACTATGAGGATTGGGAGGGGTCCGAGGACCCTCTGGCACAGGAGTGCCTGTCTTCTCAGGACTGGGCAGGTGAGCTTGGTGAGGCCAGTGGTCTGGACACTTCGCCCGACACTGGTTTTGTCTCCCCTCCTACCGTGGCTATGGAGGAGGGGGCTGCCTATAGTATGATGGAGAAGTGTGGCTCACTGGTTAGAGCAGGCAGACCCTGAGGCAGAGGTCAGGCCCGGGACCAGGGTTCAATTCCCGACGCGGTAGGGTGTTGAGCTCAAATGTCCACGGACTCGATAATTCTCGCTTCGGTGCCTGACCTAATCATGGGTTCACACTCTGCAACTCTGGGCATTAAGCTTGCTTAATCTCCACAACCGCCCCCCCCCGTGGCAGGATGCCTGGCTTTCACCTTGGGGATGCCCTGTAGGGGCTATCTTACAGGGAAAAACCAGGACGGGTTCCCAAGGCAAGCGCGGAGATACCCCTTCGGGGGTCGATTCTGGCGCTATATAAGAAATATAATAATAATAATAATAATGGTGCTGACACGAGCTGCCAAGGCCTTGGGCCTTGAGCTCCCCGTCGCGGCCGTGAGGACTAACCTCCTCACAGAGGTCCTTAAACCGCAGGCAAGCTCGGCTGAGCCTCTGCTGCTGTTTAATGAGGCCTTGTCAGACGTTCCTCTGGGCACTTGGTCCAAGCCCGCTACAGGTCCACCTGTAGATAGAAACGTGGCCAGGCGCCACCGCCCGGCTCCGGGCTACCCTTGCTTCCTTTCCACCCACCCCACCCCCGAGAGCCTGGTCATCCAGGCCTCTAACTCCCAGGCCGCATTCCCGATGGCTCCCCCGATCAGGAATCCAAGAGGTATGAGCAATACGGGAAAAAGGTATTCTCCCTAAGTTTGGGGTTGCGGTCAGTCAACACTGCGTGCCTCTTGGGCCGTTACACCCACTCTCTGTGGGACACGGTCGCGGACGTGCTGCAACAATGTCCGGAGGGGGTCCGGACTAAACTCTCCCAAGCCATTGTAGAGGGTCGAGATGCGGCACGGTATTCCAGTGTGGGCTGGATACCACGGACTCACTGGGCAGAGCGATGGCAACGACGGTGGCGATTCGTCCCCACGTCTGGTTGAGGTCCGCCAACTTTTCGGCTGATGTCCAAAATAGCCTTATGGACCTGCTGTTTGATGGCCGTCGCCTCTTTGGCGACAAGGCAGACCATGCGCTTGAGCGCTTTAATGACTCCAGGGCTACGGCCAAGTCTTTGGGCCTCTCGGCCCCGCGCCAGCAAACGGCTGCCTTTCGCTCCTTTCGTGGCTAAGGTAGGGGCGCCCCCACACATCCTGCCAGCCACGGGCCGCAGACTACCATCCAGCGCGGTGGCGGACATGGAAACCGCCGTGGCGGCGGTCGGGAACAACGGCGAGGCCAGTCCACACCTCACCCTGCAGCATCCGCCTCAAAACCCTCCTAGTCTGAGCTTTCAGGCCCATGTGACGCCAGTGGGGGGCAGGGTTCGCCATCACCACCTCCAGTGGCACACTGTTATATCGGACAGGTGGGTGCTGCAAATCGTCCGAAGGGGCTACTCCCTCCCCTTCGAGGCGACCCCTCCAGCCATGCCACCAGCAGTACCACTGCGTGTCGGGGGATCACTTGAAACGTCTACAAGAGGAAGTTACAGCCCTCTTGGCCAAGGGTGCCATCAAGTGCGTTCCTGGGCCAGAAGTAGGGTGTGGTTGTTACTCCCACTACTTTCTGGTACCCAAGAAGGGCAAAGGGGGCCTACGCCCTATCTTGGACCTGCGGAACGTCAACAGCTTCCTCCGGAAGGAGAAGTTCAAGATGCTGACTATGGCTCAGGTCTTAGCTGCCCTGGACCCGGGAGACTGGATGGTAGCGTTGGACTTGCAGGAAGCTTATTTTCACATCCCCGTCCTGCCGGCCCACCGGCGTTACCTGCGGTTCACGGTAGGCCACAAGCACTTTCAGTTTACCGTGCTCCCCTTCGGCCTTACCAGCACCCCACGGGTGTTCACGAAAGTGATGGTGGTGGTCGCCACTCATCTGCGCAGGTTAGGGGTTTCAGTCTTCCCCTACCTCGACGCCTGGTTGTTGAAGGCGGGCTTGTCCCAGACAATAGTCAACCACCTCCAGACAACGGCAGACCTCCTGCACCAGCTGGGGTTTTCCATCAATGTGCCGAAGCCACACCTGTGCCCCTCTCAGAAGCTCCTCTTCATCTGAGCGGTTCTAGACTCGGCGCAGTTTCGGGTTAATCCTCCCGAACAGCGGGTTCGGGATATTAAGGCTCTGATTCCGATCTTTCAGCCGTTATCCCGAGTCTCGGTCAGGTTGACGCTGCGGCTTCTGGGACTGATGGCCTCCTGCATCCTTCTGGTGCATCACGCCCGGTGGTGGATGCGGGATCTGCAGTGGGACCTGAAGTTTCAGTGGGCCCAGCATCAGGGCAACTAGTCCGACCACATCTTGATCTCGGAGGGCACTGCAAGACAGTTCCAGTGGTGGCTCACAGACGGCGATTGGGTCAGCGGCAGATCCCTCTCCCTACCTCACCGGAGCACGTAGTTGTGACGGACGCGTCCCTCCAGGGCTGGTGGGGCCACATGGGAGAGGCGGAGATCAGAGGCCTCTGGTCTCCAGTGGAGTCCCGGCTACACATCATCCTTCTGGAGCTGCAGGCAATCCGGCTTGCACTGAAGGCATTCCTCCCTTCTGTCCGGGGGAGTATAGTGCAGGTGTTCACGGACAACACCACCACCATGTGGTACTGCAACAAACAGGGCGGGTGGGGTCGTGGACCCTATGCCAGGAGGCTCTGCGCCTCTGGCAGTGGCTGGAACATCAGGGCGTGACCCTGGTGGTTCAACACCTGGCAGGATCCCTGAACTCCAGGGCGGACGAACTCAGCCGTCGGTGCATGATGGATCACGAATGGCGTCTGAACTCTGACGTGGGGCAAGGCCTCTTTCAGCAGTAGGGAGAGCCTTGGTTAGATCTATTCGCCACAGAAGAGAAAGCGCAATGTCATCCGTTCTGCGCGTTGGAATTTCCAAGGCGGCACTCGCTCGGAGACGCTTTTCATCGCGAGTGGAACTGCGGTCTGTTGGACGCCTTTCCGCCTATACCAATTCTGCCCAGAGTGCCGAAGAGGATCAGACGCGACCAGGTCCAAGTTATCCTTCTGGCTCCGGACTGGGCACGAAGATACTGGTATCCCGAGCTACTCAGCATGTCTGTCGATCCTCCGATTCGTCTGCCTCTTCAGGAGGACCTTCTGTCGCAGCAGCAGGGAGCCTTTCTTCCACCCGAACCTGTCCAGTCTCCACCTCCATGCTTGGAGATTGGGCGGCGACGGTTGAGGCCATTTGACTTGCCTCCTGAAGTCTGTAATGTGATTCTGGCAGCCAGGCGTCCCTCCACAAAGTCGGTACACGCCTGCAGGTGGGACAGATTTGTGGCATGGTGCACAGCAAAGGCTGTGGATCCACTCTCTGCCCCCCTTTCTGAGGTTCTCCTCTTCCTTCTTTCTCTTGCCCAGCAGGGCTATGCTCTGGGCCCTATCAAGGGCTACCTTACTGTCCTTTCCGCCTTCTTAAGGCTACCTGATCAGTCTTCTTTGTTCAAGTCCCCGAATGTAAATAGGTTCTTGATCACTCATATGTTCCCCCCTGTTCCTTTCCTGATACCCCAGTGAGACTTGAACCTGGTTCTGACTTACCTGATGTGCGCTCCTTTTGAGCTGCTTCATAACTGTCCTCTCCGTCTTCTTACACTTAAAACTGCTTTCCAGGTTGCCATCACCTCTGCCAGGAAAGTGAGTGAGCTCCAGGCTCTTTCCTCCAATCCTCCTTTCCTTTCTGTCCATCCGAAAGAGGTTGTGTTGCGGACAAGACCCTCTTTCCTGCTTAAGGTAGTCACCACGTTGCCCACATTCTTTCCGCCTCCGCATCCCTCTAAAGAGGAAGAGCGGCTCCACCGTCGGGACCCAAAACGTGCGCTCATACTATCTGGATCGCACACACCAGTTCCGGGTGGATGATCAACTCTTTGTTGGTTACGTGGGCGCTAAGAAGGGACTGGCGGTGCACAAAAGGACCATCTCTCGGTGTGTCGTGTTGTGCTTCAAGGCATGCTACTCTTTGGTTAAGAAGGAGCCTCCTGTTGGGCTGAGGGCCCATTCCACTCGGGCCACGGCGGCTACTACTGCCCTGGGCCAGGGAGTCCCCTTGCAGGACATCTGTCAGGCAGCTATGTTGGCCTCGCTACACACGTTCGCAAGACACTACTGCCTGGACAGCCAAGTCCGGAGGGATGGCTTCTTTGGCCGTTCCGTCCTCCAGGACTTTCTGGTGTGATTATTGGTTCGCAGACCCACCACTGGGGTTGGTATTGCTGGGGTATCTATTCTAAGGTAAGGAATCTAATACTAACCTGTTTCTTTCAGATGCACAAGATGGAGAACTGTGGCTCAATGGTTAGAGTGGCAGACCCTGATGCAGAGGTCTAGCCTGGGACCAGGGTTCAATTCCCCACCTCGGCGGGTCTTGGGCTCAAAAATTCCACGGACCTGATAATTCTCGCCTCAGTGCCTATTCTAATCATAGAGTCCCACTCTGCAACTCTGGGCAATAGCTTGCTTAATCTCCACAACGGCCCCCACAACGCTAAGGATGCCTGGCCTTCACCCTGGGGGTGCCCAGGAGTGGACGCCTCACAGGAAAAGCCAGGTCGGGTTCCACAGCGGTATTCGTACAAGCGCCTTGAGACCCTTGCGGGTGAGTAGTGCGCTATACAAGTATAAATTTTCAATTTACATTACTTACCTTCGGTAACAATATATCTGTAAGAAACAGTTGTTAGTATTAGATTCCTTACCGCCCCACCCTTCCTCCCGGTTCTGCGAACCAATATCTAGGGTTAAGGTCATCCCCTTTCAGGGCCCTAGTTTCATGGCACCAGTGTTGGTTTTTATCATGGCTCTGCGTTTCTGGTGCGGAAAAGCTGTGTAGAAGAACTGATGTCAGCGCGCGAGGGCGGCGTCTAAGTACTCCAGCGACGTCATTTCTGCACCGACGACTGATGCGTAGCCGCAGACGATGCCTACCGACGCGCAAGGGTACTGCCACGCAAAGGTTTCCGGATCCAGTCTGACTCCTGGGGATATTATAAGGTAAGGAATCTAATACGAACTACTGTTTCTTACAGATATATCATTACCGGAGGTAAGTAACTTGTTCTTCTGACAGTGGACATGTATCACATCTCCATAACCTCAAAATACATACAATTGCTACTGCCATTACAAACCACCTGCCATGTTTAAGTGTAATTTCTGGATATATACAGTATTGTGGATTAATAGTGCAGACCGGGTTAGTGTGCCTGTCAAACCAGGAGTGTTGTGATCGTATCTAGGACCCTAATTAAATAATCCCGATTTATGCCCTTGTGTGGTTATAACAAATCATACCTTTAGAAAGGCATAAGAATCAAATCCATATTTAGTAATGGCCAATGCAAACCAAATACGGCAAGGCTACTTCCTTAGACTCCTAGAAAGCACAACAAGTTCTTTCAACAAACCAAACCTCCAGCAACCTGGGAATTCCCCATGCTTTTGTTTTGATTTGTCCTAGAACGCCTGCGACCACTGAAAGAACGGCCAGTTCTTAGTGACATCTTTTATTGACGTCTTATTTCCAACCTTACGTCAAACACTGCACCTTCCAGGTATAAATATACCAGCGTTTGCCTTAAGCAACACACGGTGGTGTGGAGCAGAGCGGCTATCTACTTATCCAAAGCCCAGCTGATGCGAGTGCCGAAGGAAGCCGTCCCTCACATTTTGACGCACTGAGAAAGACGCTGTTTTTTTCTCCTGCCGAGAAAATCCATCTCCAGTGGTTCCAGTCACCCTTGCGTGTTACTGGGAGATCGAGTCCTGAGAGCGAGATACAAGACCTCCTCCATTCTAAAACCAAGGTACGGAGCTGATTAGACCCTTAGAGAATTCTTGAGTCAGATTCTTGGCAAAAACTAACTTAACTTAAACTTCAGCTCACTTACTCCTTCCCACGTACTTGGCTTAGGTTAGGTACACTTGGGGTAGGTGTATTTAGAAGCACCGGTTGAGTAGGTTTAGTCAAACATTTACCATTGTTTGTAACTGTATATATTTGATACCTTTTAAGTATCATATGGCTCAGAAACCATATCAATGCTTTTACAGTATTATTTCATAATACTACTTTTACTGTACGCACTTTACTTTATAACAAGTATTGCAATTGTGGCAATTCATTTCTCTTGCATGAGAAAGAAGACTGCTCAATAAAATAACACCTTTTATTGAAAACGCCCGTCTCTCTATTTCTCTGCACTCTTGTGAAACTAAGTATGCACGGTTGACTGAGTGAAATAGATATCTATTGTTTTCACACGACTCTGGAGATATACTCCTAATTCTGGGGGAGCAAAGTTGTCATGTGTATGCGGTTGTCAGAAGCTGAATCCCTTCTTGTCTAACCAGGGAAGTTCACTCCTCACTGTTCATTCGAGAAAGTTTCTAGTGACCTCTGAGCTAGCTGGCAAACCTAAATTAAGTCTAACATATTCAATAGAGACCTAGTCGACCTCAGTCCTACGTCTAAACTATCTTTTATGTTATTCCAATGCGCAGAGCCTATTGGGAAAATAGGAACTACACTACATGGTGCCCAACGTTTGGTAAGGCGATAATCTAACGCAAGATACTAGAGTAACTCAGTCGTGCTTTTTCACACAGACCCCTTTTTCCCGTAAAAACTCCAATAGACGTCTGGAGTCGGTGAAAGGTTAAAATATCAGCCGAAACTTAGTAGGATGAGAATCCTATGTATTCGTTTACGGTATAGTCATCGTGGAAGGATACAGTGTTCCTAAATACTGTGCACCTAATCTTTGTTTCCTCAAAAATTGCTCTGCAAAACTTTCAGTCAGTAAAATGACAGAGAGTGAGGACGAAAGGGAGAGAGCTGCTTTGGCAGTTCAACTTGCAGCGGACAACACACTTGTCCGAGATAACAACCATGATGTAATAATCATTCCAGTCAATATAAGGAAAACCATAACTATAAAACTTATAGAAAATGGAGTATTATCAAGAGGTGGTACAGTCATATTTGAGGTAGAGGCACATGAATTTCGGCAGACAGAGGTATTCTATTCCTGGATAAATTTTCCAGCAGCACATGCTGTAACACATGAGTTCCACTATTACAAAATAGCGGAATCTCCAGCGGAATACTCTCCTTTCGAGGAAGTTTAAATTCCACTAACATACCAAGAGCACCTGCTCTTGTTTAATGGAGCCCTAAAACATCAAAATCACATTACCAGGCTCGGTCCACTAGGTAGACCAGGAGCCACATTGCCGGTTCTAGCCAGCTACACACCACATCCGGACATTGAAGCAATGTCAGTCGGAGAACTTTTAGTTCAACTAAAACAACTAATTAAAATTCATAGACAATTGGTTCAATATGTCATGCGGACTTCAACAGTCCAACCTGCAATTAAAATTCCACAAAACACCCCTCAACAGGGGAACACAAACAAGATCACACCACAGAATATACAATCATGTCTTGGTAAAACACCCGCAAAACGGGAACAAATTCCATTCTGGTTAGCTCAAAAAATCACTCAAATAGAGGCAGAATTTCCAGATACTACCCCTCACGAAAAACACAGAACTCTGACTATCTGTCTCCCAATGGGGATCGCACCACATGTGGAGGACTGTGACACTTGGGGCACAGTCTTTGCTTCTATCTACACAAAAACACACGGTGTTCCGTCTATGGCGGTTATACCAGATGTACTAAGACAGATTCAAAATGAATACGGTCCAGAACCTGCTTTAACTCTGGGTATGAAATTACTGAAAGACTTTAAGCAGGTCTCGGCTATATTATTAGCCAACATAAAAGGAGAAGCAGCATGTGTGGCAATCCGCCAAAAATTGAAGGAGACAGATATAACAGACCAACCTTTTGAGCTTGCTTAAATAATTGAAAAATCCTATGAAGAATTAGGCAGAGGTAGTTTGGGTGGTAAACCAGTAAAACCCCAACTAATTGAAAATCCTGAAAAAACTTTTATTAAAAATCTCAATTCTCAAAAGAAGAAGTGGGAGGGTAATAAACAAACCACTTCCAGCGAAAAAAAATTTCAGTCCAGAGGAAGGTCTCCCCAACGGAGAAATAGGTCTCCAGAAGGGGGGTAGGGCAAGTCTCCCCAAAGGGAGCCCTCTGAAAAAAGATACAACCTTAGAAATAGGGACAATTTGAGAAAACCTGACAGATATCAAGATATTGATAGACGTTCCTCTTGATCTTTTCAGACTTCATCAAAGAAATCGGAAAGAAGAGGACGGTCAGAACATAAAGAAGAGCACGTCAAGTCCAAAGACAGAGAACCTGCTCATCAAAGTAAAAAATTACAATTTCCCAGAAAGAAGGTAGCCAGTATTAAAATAAAACATGCTGAGGATCCTGAGGACACAACTGAAAAACGGAGAGTGGGCCCAGACAATGCTAGACAGCGCAGCAGAAGTGAGCATAGCTCGCAAGATCCTGAAGAATCTTCTGGAGACAGTGGACACAAATGAATACATTCAAGTGGAAGCTGCAGACACCCGAGTGAGCGTGCCCCATAAACTATATGAAATAACATTACATATAGAGGGAGATAAAACTAGGAAAATAAAAGGTCTCTTTTGGGAGAATCTATCTAAAGACTATGATATTCTTCTAGCAGAGAAAGACTGGCCACCAGAGTTTGTCAGGGAGTGCCCACATGGCAAAGAAATGATTATGCCTGCCTTCTCAAATCACATTCCAATTCATAAAAAAATGCACACTTGCTAGAAAATGGGCAGTGGCCCAAGCCCCTGCATTATATAAAAATCATGTAGGATGGGATGAGCATTCTCCTCACCATAAAATCCAGTTAAAAAATCAACCTACTGCACAGAGGCAGTATCCTGTTCAGCAAGAAGCTAAAAAACAAGTAAAAGAAATTTTAGATCAACTTGAATATCAAGGGGTGATTGAAACATGCACCTCACAAATGAACAATCCTTTGTTTCCTGTCTCCAAGCCAGACGATTCGTATTGTGAAGTTTTGGACTACAGACATCTAAACTCCTGCTGTAAAACTTTTGCAGTACAAAACTCACACAGTGCAGCACTAATGAATAACATCGTGCGCAAAAAATATAAAACAACATTCGATATCTCTAATGGATTCTTTTGTCAAAACATTGCACCTGAAAGCAGGTATTTAACCGCTTTCTCAACAATGGGGTCGCAAAAACTATTTTGTCGTCTCCTACAGGGATTCAAGAACAGCCCAGGATTATTTTCAGCCAGGGTAACAGAGTTACTACAAATGTATGATGATGAGGCATTATCCTATGTCGATGACATCTATCTTACAGACGATGACCTGGAGACTCACTTGAAAAGAGTGAACACCATAATACTTGGGTTCGCAGCTGAAGGGTACAAATTTAACTTTAAAAAATCAAGAATTGCCCATCTAACTGTCCTATTTTTAGGATATGAATTATCGAGTGAAGGCAAAAGCCTAGCAGACAACTTCTTAGAAAAGTGTGCAGTACTCCAAGCTCCAAAAACGCTGAAAAACTTACAATCAATACTAGGTTTCCTGAATTTTGGAAGAACATACATTCTAAATTATGCAGAGAGAGTTAAACCTCTCTACGAACTAATAAAACCTGATTTTAAACCAATTAATTGGACTCAAAAACACATAGAAATGTTAAGATCATGGCAGACAGATATGTTAACTAAAACAAAACTGCAAACCCGCGCAAAGGAACGCAACCTTGTAATCCGAGTCATTCCAGGAAGATGCGGATTCACATACCTGACCTCTAATGAGGGAGAAACTGTACTAATAGCTTACAAATCACATTTGTACACACAAGCTGAAATGAAATTCAGTTCAACTGAAAAAGTCTAACTGCGGTTCAAACTGCTGTAGCAAAAGAAAGAGCCCTCGCACAATGTAAACAAATAATTATCGTTGCACCAATACCTGCCCTTGAGGCAGTAACAAGACCAGGCATTCCAAATGCTATAGTTTTAGATCCAAAATGGATAAAATGGGAATCTTCTCTTGCAACAGAAGACGTGACACACGCATTTGATCCAAAAATGAAAAGGCTAGAATATCTGGAATATGAAAATGAATGTCCTCCGCCGATCGAAATTCTGCCTCTCGAACAGTACACCTGTGTAATCTACACGGACAGATTTGCACAACACTACGTTGTGGAAAAACAGATTTACAATGCAGCATGCGCGATTGTTAAAGGTCGCTGGCGCTTAGGTAAATTCAGACCGATGGTGACTAAAACAAAATCACTGAGAAACTGTACAGCTCAGTGAGCTGAAATAAGATCTCTAAAGATGGCGCTTGAAAATGCCGATCGTGAATTCCTGACACTAATAGTGTGCGATTCGCATTACTGCGTCCGATCCTACAATAATTCCATGCAGACCTGGATAAAAAACGGTTACAAAGATGAGACAGGTGCCACAATAAAGCATAAAAACTATGGGAACAAGTAGTTCTTTTGGCAGAAAGAACTACAAAAGACTCACGTGATACATATGCAGAGTCTTCAACGTGATGGCGTTCACGTTGCAGGGAATTCATTGGCTGACAGAGCCACAGCGGCAGCTGATCTCTCGGCTTCCGCAGCTACAAAAAAGCATACGAAAAAACAAATAGATGGCGAGACGCTGCTTGCTGTAAAAACCTCACTGGAAGGCAATTATGCGGCGTTACCTCTAAACTATCCACTTGGCAATACATACATAATTGATGCGAACTCCGTTCCGTTTGCTCAAATCCCAGGAGTGGGGGATAGAGTAATTCCAAACACGAACCGGAGAGTCTTCTTGATACAAGAAGCACACATGGGATTGGGTCTGAGGCACCAAGAGATCCTGAAATCTCTAATAGAATTACAATCACAATACGGGTGGCCGGGGATGACCGTAGACAATTAAAAATTTGCAATAAATTGTCAGGACTGCAACAGAGATCGCAGCTGTGAACCGGACCAGACACCACTATTAGAGAGCATCAGGCTATCTACACGCAGACATCCACACGGAAGAAAGCGGTCCCATAAAAATTAAGACGAGATTCATTTGGATGTGGCCCCGGCGCTCGGCTGACGCCAGAACTGTTATAAAAGTTTTGCGAGTCTTTATCGGCACATACGCAATTGGCATGCTACATTATGACCAGGGTCCTGCGTTTAGCTCTCGGGCTTACAAGGAGGCCATGGCCAGCATGGGCATTGCATTGCGGTATTCTAGTCCATTCCATCCCGAGGGAAATGCGGTAGTGGAGAGAAAAAACCAGGACATAAAGCAATCTATAACAGCGAGGGTATTATGTTCGGGTGATGGGTGGGTCAAACATCTAATAAGTGTCCAACGTAGTCTTAATAATATGCCAAGAAATTCTCTAGGAGATATCAGTCCGTACAAACTTTTATTTGGTACTAGAATGATCATTCAGGACTTGGATTGTCAGACTTCAGTGGTGCAACAAAAAGCCTTTGATATCAAAGATCGTTTGGCTGTTTTACAGGACTTAAATGAAACAAGAAAAAGACTGAGTAACGAAAAGCTAAAGTCAACTACCACTGAAGAAAAACCGCCTGTCCCAGCAAGACCTGTCTGGATTCCAAAGATTGGGGATCTGGTCAGAGAAAAGATCGCGGTGAAGAAGGAATTTGGGCCTTCTTACAGAAAAGCAGTACCTGTCTTAGCTGTCAGCGGAACAAGATCAGTTGTACTACCGCCCCTTGCTGGTAAAAAGGAAAACCGAGTTGTATCAATCGACCTGGTAAAAACACAACCATGTGGCCAATAATAAGTAGTAGGCCCAGTGGACTCCCAAGAAATAGCAGAAGACCTAATCTTGCTACAATCCAAGAGGTTCAAACTGAAAGACTAATCACATTTGATAAACCTAGAGTGAATAAAAAAGGACTATGCAACAAAGCCATGGAACTTGTGCCTCTTGAAACCCAAATTGCAACAATTCATCAAGAAACACCAGTCTACAACGATGTAGCTTCGGACTATACAAATGTAACAAAAGGAAATGCAAAGATCAATGGTAATCCGGAGGCAATCCCACCAATTGTAGCATCTGGCTACTTTATCAACTTTGATTACTTTTCTGATGATCCAAGTGAACAGGGAGACAAGCCAGCAACAAAAAAAAATTTAAAGAAAAAATCACAGAACTCTTTCATCATCTAAGAGAAACATATCTAAACTCAAAATGGATTAAATTTTGGATTGTGTTAGGCGTACTTTTCCTCCTTCTATGGCTCATCTTGGGTTTAAGTTTGGGTAGAATTTTTGATGGAAAATATAGTACAATGGACACAGCAAGCCAGAACATCAACTTGGTCCTGAAGCCACACAGACCATCCCACATTGAAAAAAGAGAACTGTCATCAGTGAACATCACAGCCATCCCTATATCTGGTGGTATAGCGTGGGACAAAACTGACTATGAAATTTATGGCCCGGTTGAGCTCTTGAAATATCCACACCAATTTAAGATTTCTTTAAGGGACTTTGTATCACCTAGTACTTTCTCTGATGATTGGGACTTTGAAAATATTAATAATATGATGTCAGATTTAGAAATGTCAGCAAAATTTACAGCTCATGATTATTTACAGGGTTTGTCGAATTATGAGGAAATGTACTGTTTCAACCACTTTGGGCATCATTATCTGCATAAATCTGCAAATCCTAGATATATTTTCAGTTATAATCAATGGGAACATTGTCCAACCCCACCAAAAGGCAGTTAAAAAACATTTTATGAGAAATTCCCATACTTCTCGGGGTTTAATGTCACTGATCCTGAAACATTCTATTTTAAAATGTTAAATAAGACAGGAGTGAAAAACATGTTGACAGACACAAAACTGATTTATTCTGAAAAATGTTATGAAAAAATGTCTACATTTGGTTTTGAATTTTGGAAAGACAACATTGAGACGAAAACCATCTGGGGTACAAAAGAATGGCAGGTACAAAGTTTAGAAGCATTGTTCAGAGCCTGCATGATCCCAGAACAAATAATGTTCCTGAATGACACAATTCAGCAAACAACCTGTCTTGGTTTAGCCAAGATAAAAGATTTAAATAACCTGTCTATACCAAAGCCAATGCCTGATAGAAACACCACTACAGATGCGAGGTTAGACGTGGCCTATATTTTAAAACAAAACCGAACACTTCCCGATTGGAACAAATGGTTGATCTGGCCCACAGACACTAATAACTGTCATGATAGATTCCTGAACAAAATACAGGGCTTCAAACAGAACAGGCCAGACCCAAGATATTCCCAGAGACAACATCCACGGATAATTACAACATACAGTGTAGGAAAACTATGCCTCGACTGGCTACAGAGATCCACACTTCCCGAAAATAAGCAACACTTAACTTTACTTAATGAAGATGTTGACTTGCAAGATTTCATACTGGGACCTCGCAAACGGCGTCAAAAACGTTTCATATACGCCGGTATATACGCAGCATACAATGAAGCTTGGAAATTAATTCAAATTGAAACTGCAGAAAAAATACGAGAACATGATCGTATTAATTTGGAAAAACACTTTCTGCAGTGGACAATGGGTTAACGACTGTGTCCTCCAGAATCTATTTACTGGACAGCATTGTATCATCTGCTATTGATATAATAGAACAGGATATGATAATGTTACAACATGGTCAGTCCCAATTACGTTCTATTGTACAGCTAGGCTGGACGTTACAAAACCTCCGTTCAGGTCACGTGCCATGGCGTCTAATCAACATAACGTTATTATTTTCTATCTTTAACCTTACTGATAGACAAATCTCATTGGCACAGAAAGGAGCAGACTGTACGATTCTGAGCATTGAAAAACTTGAGAGATTACCATTGACAATGTCAGAAAGACCTGTCATTGAATGGATAATACATGGCAACATTACAATCCCGATAATAACTTTTCAGTTTCAATACTGCCAAGAGTATATACCAGCAGGCCTGTATGAAAGGTTGGGTAAAGGATACATCAAATCAACCTGGAATTTACCTTATACACATAGATGTTGGAGTGGGGGCAAGAAAGAGGTATTTCTTAGTGGTAATAATTGTTAAACATCACTGAGCGGTACACTTCTATGTCAAGGTATAAACTTGCATGTAGCCTGCAAAGGTTCACCAAACAACCTTTCATGTCATCTGCACGGTACTCCAGCTACACAGATAGAGCCATTTTTCAGACATCTTTCCAACTGTAGCTACTTTATATTAAGTGACCACAGCTGTTGTGGCATGATGCCAAGAAAACCCTATCTTGAGAGCTTTACTTCCAGGGTCATTTGTTGTATGCAAGTATTGTATCCAAACAGCAATCCAGACATGGAGGCGGCATTATGGCCTTCTGTGAATATCTCTTCTAGTCGAATTGATACTTTAAGCAAAATGAAGTCTATTCTTTTACAGACAACTGTGCCTTTAACCTCGTCCAAAGAGACGTATGACCTGAAGCTGCAAGGACAGCGGTAGAGATACATACCCTATTATCGACAAAGTGCCCCGTGAATTTCGTAGAAATGTTAAGCCAAATTTTAAACATGTCAGATACCAGTGGCATCGCACATGTATTTAAGACAATATTCTCAGGAGTGTTAACACCTTTTGAAATGGTTCTGGGCATCTTCCCGAATTTTGTGCACTCTCTTTTCGGGGGCCTGCCTCTTATTTTGGGACTCGTAGCAGGAATTTTATTTTTGTTCCTTCTGCTCCGATATGGCAAGGTAATTCACAGACAAAACTCAGGCTACGATGGAAGAAACAATCCTAGCTATACAATACCGAGACCGTATTACTAAGGTCCTCGGATTGGCCCGGCCAAGAGATCTGAATACTACCTGGTTTCTTTCATTCAGACCGATCTGGCAAAATTGCATCTTACCTGTGCTTCGATGTCTGCTATGCGGGGAAGAATGCATGTTAGACGTCTGTCTTACACTACCATCAACAGTGCCAATGGATGTGGACGCTTTGCTTTGTCCGGTAACGACTCACGCAACGTGTTGTCCCCAGCGAGTACCGATTCTGATGACGGCATTCGTTGAGACTTCACCATTACGATCAGGTGGCGGTGAAGTACGAGATGAAAGCGGCACCACACAGGTACCACCTTCAGTGAACATTGCTGATCTAGACACCGATGATGGCAATGCATCTCATATATGCACTATTTCAACCTTTTCGGAGTTGGCCCAACTTTCACCTACTGTGGTAGACGCGTTTTTTGGTGGTCTTTCTGAGGTAATGTTCTCTCCTAACAACGAGAATAACAATTGAAATAGCGAGCACACAGCGTTCCCTGAACTCTGAATTCGGACTTCAGTTTTGATAAACAACACTACTGAAAACATTTGGAACTATTTTTTCCTCTGAAAGCGAAATTATTTTTTCCACTTGCAAAATATTTACCTTTTTTTTTGGCACTCTGCTTAACTCGTTCGCTGTGGTGGCTATTCCGCCGCAGCGCTAAGAGGGCGGGGCGGCCGCATGCTGGTGACGGAACCGCTCCGTCACCAGCCGCGGTTGGGCTGTTCTGGTGACGGAGCGGTTCCGTCATGGCCCGCCCCGCTCAATAGAATGCACCGCGTAGGCACGAAATGAGCGCCGTGCAGGCGCGGCGGCCTGGGCCATGACGGAACCGCTCCGTCATCAGCACAGCCCAACCGCAGCTGATGACGGAGCGGTTCCATCATCAGCATCGAACGGGTTAAAGTAGAACTATTCTTAGAGAACAGAGCTTCTATACCTAGAGACTCTAGAGACACTATTTTGAATCAGCCTCTAGCACATTTACAATCTTGTATAAATATGTGATGAAATGGTCTCGACCTTCTCTTCTGTATTAAGAGCCATTTCATAAATGTAATTTTTGCAATTCATTCAGCTGATATTTATATTTGCATTAACTGAATTATACCACTGCTTGAAAGCGTACAGTATAATACTCATTTTCGTGTATCTATACCATTTCAAATGCATTCAATGTATTTTGGGGTGGGCTGGAAAACACATGCATACCTCTATGTTTATATATTGCTTAGTATTTAGTAATGATGGACATTATACATGGAGTGGGTGTTGTGATCGTATCTAGGACCCTAATTAAATAATCCAGATTTATGCCCTTGTGTGGTTATAACAAATAATACCCTTATAAAGGCATAAGAATCAAATCTATATTTAGTAATAGCCAATGCAAACCAAATACGGCAAGGCTACTTCCTTAGACTCCTAGAAAGCACAACGAGTTCTTTCAACAAACCAAACCTCCAGCAACTTGGGAATTCCCCATGCTTTTGTTTTGATTTGTCCTAGAACTCCTGCGAGCATTGAAAGAACGGCCAGTTCTTAGTGACATCTTTTATTGACGTCTTATGTCCAACCTTACGTCAAACTCGGCACCTTCCAGGTATAAATATACCAGCGTTTGCCTTAAGCAACACACGGTGGTGTGGAGCAAAGCGGCTATCTACTTATCCGAAGCCCAGCTGATGCGAGTGCCGAAGGAAGTCGTCCCTCCCATTTTGACGCCCTGAGAAAGACTTTGTCTTTTTCTCCTGCCGAGAAAATCCAGCTCCAGTGTTTCCAGTCACCCTTGCGGGTTACTGGAGATCGAGTTTTGAGAGCGAGATACAAGACCTCCTCCATTCTAAAACCAAGGTACGGAGCTGATTAGACCCTTAAAGAATTCTTGAGTCAGATTCTTGGCAAAAACTAACTTAACTTAAACTGCAGCTCACTTACTCCTTCCCACGTACTAGGCTTAGGTTAGGGACACTGGGGTAGGCGTATTTAGAAGCACCAGTTGAGTACGTTTAGTCAAACTTTTACCATTGTATGTAACTGTGTATATTTTATACCTTTTAAGTATCATATGGCTCAGAAACCATATCAATGCTTTTACAGTATTATTTCATAATACTATTTTTACTGTACGCACTTTACTTTATAACCAGTATTACTATTGTGGCAATTCATTTCTCTTGCATGAGAAAGAAGACTGCTCAATAAAATAACACCTTTTATTGAAAACGCCCGTCTCTCCATTTCTCTGCACTCTGGGGAAAATAAGTATGCATGGTTGACTGAGTGAAATAGATATCTATTGTTTTCACACGACTCTGGAGATATACTCCTTATTCTGGGGGAGCAAAGTTGTCATGTTTATGCGGTTGTCAGAAACTGAATCCCTTCTTGTCTAACCAGGGAAGTTCACTCCTCCCTGTTCATTCGAGAAAGTTTCTAGTGACCTCTGAGCTAGCTGGCAAACCTAAATTAAGTCTAACATATTCAATAGAGACCTAGTCGACCTCAGTCCTACGTCTAAACTATCGTTTATGTTATTCCAATGCGCAGAGCCTATTGGGAAAATAGGAACTACACTACAGGAGTAGCTACCCCAGTCTGCAGGTGATGCCCAGAATACCTATAGTCGGAAAAACAGAGTATGTGTATAATAACACTGTTGGTCTGATTAAATTTCCAGCACTTCTTCCTTGGGTGCGGATGTGTATTCTCCAACATCCTGGGTGTCCAGTGACAACTATGCAATACCTTGTAAACGTTCAGCTTCAGGCTGTGCTCCTGCAAGTATTTTATCATGTGCTAATAGATCCTCTACCCAGTCCGCCTTCGTATATTCTAATTTCAGTCTTCGGGCCACCATTTGTTTAAGGTGCCCTGCCACAGGTGCTGAAAATATCTTATTTATCAGTAAAACCTAAAGTCCAGACACCAACCGTTTGTGTTTACCCATTAGTTTCTCAAGAGGTTGGATTCCTGATGTGAGATTGTTTGTAATCCTAGTAATGAGCCAAGACAATGGGAGAGTTGCAGATGTCTTAAAAAGTGGGCCTGCATTGAGCCCAAAGTCAGTCTGGGTTTCTGCAAATGTTTTCAGTCAGTCATCTGTGAGTAGGTGTCCTATAGATCATAGCGCTTTCTCATACCAGTCTTACCAAAGCAAATTTTTGGCCTCCCATCTGTATCCTCTCATTACCCCTGTAGTGGTGCCTTCATATGTAAATGGCTGTCTTCCCTCACTGACGGGTGTTTTGTGCCACGCATGACATAGCCTGCAATATGGTATGTGTATCCATAAGGAGTTTATTTGTGTATATAGTGAACGGATGCCACCTATACCTCCCAGGAGCGTGTTTTCCATTTTGGCACTATGCAGTTTTTCTGAATAGTTGTGTTGAAAGAAATGTATCCGATCTATCTGGAAAGAGACAACAGTATTCGAAGTGTGGGAGTCTTAGCCTTCTATCTTTCATGGTCGCGTGTAATTGTCAATTTTCAGACACTACAACTTTGTGAAAACAGTTAAATCACAAGGCAAAATACATTTGTATCACTTTGGTTTCTTCCCCCACATTGGCAGGTTAAAGGCTGACCATAAAGACATATCTCTTTTATTCTTATCCCTTATGGTGTTGGTGTTATCCTCTACCATGTTATCCAAGGCCCTATTTAGCTAAATCCTCTGGTATTTCAATTTGGAATTTTGCCATTTAAATAGATGGAGATTGATAGCTGTGATTGTTGCGGGTTGAGTTAGAGGTAGGGGGTCACACTTTCCACAATATAGTATCATAAACATTTAGAAAGTCAGGATATAAGTGTCAAAAAGCTATTGATGTAGATTGGCAGGTCTTTTACCAGGATGCCATCCGAGTATAAGAGGATTTTGAGCTCCCCTGTTGTAGTCAGTGTCCCTCTAATGTCCCAGTCCTGTTGTAATTACAATTGGCAAAGATTCAAGAGCCAATACAAAAAGTAATGGGGACCGAGGGAAAACCCTGCTTCGTACCTCAGTTAATCATGAAAGGCTTTGAAGTGTAACCATTACAAGTTAAAACTGACATGTGGTTCGATTGGAGCCACTTCACCTTCTGAGCAAAGGCTTCTATCCCCATGCCGGGTAGAACCCTGAACAGGTATTATCACTTACCTGATCAAACGTCTTTTCAGGATTTAACAAGACCCCCACCTTTTCATCGGTGTCAATGTGATCCCAAGTGGAGTGCTAAAGATCGGTGGGAAATAAAACCTGGTCAGGGTGAGTCAATGAGAGCAGAACGGCCTTCAGTCTGTTAGCCAACACTTTGGCCAATATCTTTATATTAAAGGTAATCAATGATATTGGTCTTTAGTTTCGAAACTCCAAGGAATCTTTGACAGGCTTAAAATTGGGAAGATTCTGGCTTGAGTATATTCAGGGGTGGGAGCCGCCTCCTTTTATATCTGTAAACATTCTACATAAAAAATAGACTAGTCACGGTTTAAGAAATTTTGCTGTGTATTAAAACCAGCAGCTTTATAGGTGGAGAGTTTTTCTATCACCCGACCGATTTCATCTTCTGAGATGTCTTCTTCTATCTGTTGGACTATTTTGAAGGACAGGGATGCCAAAGGTATAACAGAAAGGAATCGCTCTAGCGGGGAGCGTGTTTTGACATTCTGTCAGGTTCTGGGCATATAATAGATGGTATTTCAGTGGGTGAATGACTAATTGACCCTGGGCATTTCGGATATCTGGAAGGGTGTGGTTAGCTATCTGCTGGCGTAATTTAAGAGCTACTATGCAACCAGCTTTTACCCTCTTTCAATGATGCTATTTAAGACAGAAAAGAGACGTTTCTGCAATGGAGGCATATATATCGTTCAGCTAATATATTGCCATTAAAAGCTTCCATAGTGTTTCTAGCCAATGTGATATCTGATAGCTTTTATTTAATGCAGGACCTCTGCTCTAAAGTCCGTCATTCAGTTTTGACTTTTCGCTTTCTGCAGGCCGAGACGCGCATTAACTCACCCCGCACATTTGCTTTACCTGTTGCCTTTAACATCTAGTGAGAGGATATTGTTAATTCTCAATTAAACATTTTTGGGGCATTTCAAACATTTGTTCTTTAGCAGCTGGGAGTTTTTAGCATGACAAGGTCAACTGGCAGTGTATCTGTGAGGGCTTAACTAACTTCAGGGCAATATGAATCACTGTGTCTTAATCTGAGGTGTGGTTTGGAGAGATAGTACTATCGGTCACTCGGTGTAGGAGGGATAGTTCTGCTAAAAAGTAATCAATCCAGGTTCTTTTGCCGTTTTTACATGATTCAAGTGTGCAACTGCTTTGTTTCAGATGGATCAGTCACTAGGGGTCCTGAAGAGAATGGGACTCCATTAAGTCGCTCAACAGAGGCTTATCTTTGAGTGTATGGCCTGTTGAGTGGTTTCATTCAACTAACAGGGATTCTAACACTAAGTTTCAATCCCCGCCAATTAGAACTTGTGTTTAAAACAGGGGAAGGAGAAGTCTATCAATCGTTTGAAAGAACCCGCTCTTGTGTCCTATTGGGGAAGTGACATAGTCTAATACTAACACTGGATGCTGTATGCTAATTTTTATGAATATAAAATGTCCCAATGGGTCTGTCCATACTTTTGAATCTCAAAGTAGTAGGTCTTTGGGGATTTGTTTGGCCACCCTTCCCTTGTGATAAGGCTTAGATAGATCCTAAAGACATGATATTATCGCTCAACCCAATCTCTTTTGAGTTTCTCACATTCTTCAGAGCAAAGTGGGTTTCCTGTAGTGTTGCAATGTCTGGTCGGGTATGGTGCAGGTAGGTTAGAATTTTCTTTTTCTTTATGTTGTGTGTAAGTTCATTACATTCACTGAGATAACTATTAGGTGATGTGATGTGGACATGATAGCGCTAAGACTGGTGTGTTTAGAGGGTCGTTTGGATTTGATAAGATCAACAAGCATGCTTCCCTCAAGCAAAAAATTATTCAAGATTGTCGTGCAATCCCTGGCTTCATTACATCAAGTCTACATCTTTGTATGTAGGTAAATCTTCCATTTTCTTTGATCGTCCCAGTAGAAGAAAAGGGGACAAGGATTGGCTTATTAAGAATGTTCTAGCTGCTGATGCCAAGGAAAGGAATTTAGCAGACCTTTTGAAACCGTCTCAACAAAAGTATATTTTTATTTAAACTTTTCCAAAGCTTGAGCCATGTGTTGGGTACCAAACTCTTGATAGAGGTCAACTTTGACTAGGATTTGGCAGGGTAGCTATTGTACTATCCACTAGAGCAATATGATATGGCAGGAAAATGCAGTTAGCCCTGCACTGAATCATTTGCACAGTCTCTGCTACATTTTTGATACTTTCCTAAATTTCATCAGCCCATGTCTTGCCTATTTCTTAAGAAGGCCCAATTTAGGAGGTGCAGTCCAGTGCTAATATTTTTGCTGTCTCTGAGCCGCCCAGAGGTATGCTTGATAGTGGGGTCCTTTTTAAAATCGTTTATCAGGCTTTGAAACACCCCAATGTTTTAGGGCTAAAAGGGTATTTCTGGTTTACCGGAATTTTAACTTGGGACTGTATTTATGCAATGTTTTTTTTTTTGTTGATCAAATATATATTTTTTTGCAGTTAAGCAAAACATTGCAGTTGTCGGACAAACATCATACAAAATGCATTCGCTTTCCCCGGTGTCTATTTTATCTAATGTTTTTAGTTATCTTTGAGCTATTTCAGGATTTGCTTATTATTGTTCATGATATTAATTATTTGACTCATGATTTTTTCTTAAATGATCGGCTAAAGATGAATTTGATCAAATGGGGTAAAATATTAGTGTCAGGTAGAGGGTCTGTGCTCAGGGGTATGTGTCACACTGTTGGCAACTCAAAGTGAAGAAGTTGAACAGGTAAAAGTGGTGGTTTAACTATAGGTCTGTAATGGTGTCTAGTATGCTCACCTCATTGGAGGTAGTTGTGCTTGTTTGAGTGGGTCCTGTGGTGGGTAAAGCAACTTCTGAAAGATGCTTCTACTTTAAACAGGTGGGTCTTAAACGGCCAAAGAGGGCAGCTCACATAACCGGTCAGGCTTAGTAAACATCCAGTATCTTAACGTTAGCAATTAACCTTCCTTCCTTCCTGATATTTGAACCTGTGGCTACATCCATGTGGCTCTCCAGTTGACCCTATATTCTGCTGACTGTGGAGAGCTGTGATCTATGGGTTCTGAGACTGTCTGACTATGGTTCTATTAGATTATTGAGCGATTATGCCTCCGAAGTTTCCCAAGATGCAAATTTCAACTCCAGTGAAAGCGTGGTTGACACTGCAAATGTGTGCGGGGTGGCAGATGTTCCTCTTCTCTTCCACTGGGTCCATCCTATAATATTTGTCTTCATAACTATATATACGAAGTAACAAACAAACAAAATCCTATCTGTCTATGTTCGGTGGCAATCCTATATCAAGTAGCCTTCAGTGGAGATCTCAACGTGTCTTGGCATGTGTATGGTGATTCAATTGCTTGTACATAGGTCATGCAGCCAGGTTTCTCGTCACTTCTTCCAGATGATCTTTTATGGTTGGTGAAGAGCTGTCTGTGGTCTTTATGGAATGATAAGTCAGCTGTCCTGCCTTCAATTGTGAGTATGATGGTTGAATGTCAGCTGCTTTCCATGTAGTCAGAAGATTCTCTAGTTGACTTGGGTCCGCAAACTTATTGCTGTGTCCCTCTTTGTTGAACAAGATGGTTGATCTGTAACAAATGTTCTGGTTTTTCAAGAGACACAGCATAAAAGCATTTTCCTCTTCTAAATCATTACATGTGAGAAGTCCTGGGTGACGTAGATTTTGTGTTCTCAGTGCATGAATGTTCCTCCCTGTCTTGCTACCATTAGGGTTTTGGTGCTTGTTGTTGGTGTACATAACAACCAATCATTTGTATCTGGGTATCTCTTCTAGTGCTGGTACATATTTTAATGCTGCGGACTCTCTGCAGCTCTAAGGGGGGCTTGAAATTGAGCTTTGTGCGTTTGGAAATAAAGCAAAGCATGAACACGATCATATTGTCTTTTCTGAGGTGTTCCGAAATTCCAGAGAATTGTAGATTTTTCCTTGTATTCTTGTCCTCCAGTGCAGTAAGCTTTACCTGCATAAACCAGCAATCTTGCTCTTAGTCAGTTGCGGCCACCATTGTCCTCTCCATTGCTGCTGGTTTCGCTTCTGTTACCCAAAGTCACATGTTAAATCAATAAAGATGTATTCTTGTAGACAGGACTTCAGATGAGGTCTTGACTGTGTTCTCATCCATTGAGGGGGCCTTAAAAGTGTTAGTTTCTTCCAGGTAGTTTAAAAAACTGCTTCTTGCAACATCATATCAGTGTCCTTGAGGGTTGTTGTTTTTCCATCCTTTACTGCTTCTGTGAATCAAAGTTGCAGAGCCATTTATTAGGTGGGGGTCCTAACTTGGAAGATCTTAACTATGCACATTTCCCAGAGCCTTGTTTATATCTTCTAATTCCTCAGTTATTCTGACAAGAGGATTTCAGGCCTACGGATTGTGGGATGCCCCTGAGTGCCTCGATAGGTTTTGGTGAGTTTCATGGCCATTCGCTGTATGGGTTCCTCGGATAGTCCTAGTATTATGATGTATGTCTCTAGGAACTAGTTGTCTATTTTGTCTGAAATATGCTTAGGAATATGGTGGGTACCTTGAGGGTCGAGTTACATTCCTCTGTACAGCACAGGCATGCCTCTTGAAACATGTAATGGGAATGGTCTCCTCAGCTAAATAAGTACAATCCTATCTGTTTATATGAAGCGGTGGGAATGCCAGGTTAGAAAAGTGAGCTAAAGCCTCTTTAAAACGTTTGATTTGGGTTAGGCTGGAATGAAAAGGAGGGTGGGGTGCATGTTTTTCCAGCTGACCCTGAAATTCTCCTGCCTTTGTCTACCAAGAGACGATTTCCTTCTTTGTATGCCCTGTCATTATTTGCCTGCTCCAACATGGCTGCCATGGAGTAGTGCAGGTATTCCTCTTTGTATTTCCATTGGACTCTGCCAGCATGGATGTTCGCTGGGTCTCACTGCTTTCTCTGAGTGAAGCTGGCGGTATCTTGAACCTTTTCTACAGCCACCCTCAACTTAGTAGGGTCCTGCTTTTGCACCAGTAGGGGGGATATTCGCAGGGCATGTTGGACATCACTATCACCGTCCCTGACACCCACAGGGGCCTGCCCCGAATCGCTAAACTACACCTCCAGGATTTGTGTGCTCCGCTGATGGTGTCCCCCAAGCTTATGAGTGCTGGGGCCAAGCCAGGATGCTACTCTGTGCGGTCCTGGGACCTCAGGGCCACTCAGGTAAGTGAGCTCACTTGGAGCCTCAGGTGAGCAACAACATTTCCCATGGTGAGTGACTATGCTTCTGTCCCAAGCACTCTGTTCTCAGTTCCAGCCAAACTTGTTTCTTTTGCCACCTCTTGAATTGTTGCTTTAATTTGCAACATATGTTGCAGTTATTCAGAATTTGTGGCGTTAAAAATGCTTTCTTGCCACTTTTACTTGCTCTGTGCAGCTTATTGACCAGCTACAATTTGGTCTTTTTTGCTGCATTCTTATAACCATAAATTCCTCACCTTGTGAGTACCCCTAGGATCTAGACTGGATCGGGAGAATTTTCTCAGCAGTTCACTCACATGTCATTAGGTGGCGTCTTGCAGCTCCCCATTAGGTCGATTACACCTCAGATTTGATGTTGTGTCCCTACATAACCACCACCTTCATGGACTATCGTCTGTTCCTTTCTTTCCGCACCATCTGATGGTTGTCCAGACCTTGTTCTGTTGAATTCTTTCGGGACTGACTGACTTCTTTTGCTCAAATATATTTTTTCTAGTCTGCAAGGAGCATCTACCCTCTGAAAACGTCAGGTTTTGAGCCATGCAACGATTGCCACAAACAGATGTCTGTGACAAACCCCTACAACATTTGTCTCTAGTGTCTGGACTTAAAACATTATTCAATGTCTTGCGACTAGAGCGCTTAAGTCGCAACCACCCTGACAACATCCACATTCTGATTCAAAGACACCAGAACAAAATGCCTGACCCTGATGATGAAAGCCATACCTGCAACAAAAAGAACCTATTTTATTTTACCTCCATTACGCCAGTGGGCTTGACACATCCCCTGACACTTTCCTCCATTCTCCCATATTGGTTACCGCTACAGAGGAATGTGCCTCCTTTGCCAGAGCTATAAAAGGACCAGCAGAGTTACTATACCTCACCGTATCAACTACTAAGTTAAAACAAATGTGCTTCTCAGAGGTCCGTCACCTAGGACAGACTACTCAGGAGCCTCTTCTGCCATTTCTTAAAGCTCTTAAAGATTCACTGCTCGGCATCTTGCCAGAGCCAAGGTCTTTCCTCACTCTTAATAGAAAACTTGTACGGTGGAGTAGCCCTGCTCTGAGGGACCCACCTTCCTCCTCCAACAAAATATTCCAGAGAGCTTTGTGGTGCAGGCCTCCACAAGTAGGTTAACCTCAAATGCATCTCCCACCTTCGCTAGATAGAGTCTCGAAATGGTTGGAGGCATTTGTGAAATGGATGTTCTCCACAGCCAGGCCTTACTCTCTGATCGTAAAAACCAGCTGCCTCCTAGGGAGATACTTGCACATGTATGGGACATGGTGGTGGACATCTTGCCAACTGTGCCAGATGACATTAGGGCCAATATCCAACATCTTGTTCAGGATGGTCAGGACGCAGTGGAATACTCCATCCGATTGTGCCTGGACACTACTGTCTGCTTGGGTAGGGTAGTCTGGACCAACATGGTGCTTCAACCCCAAATTTGGATTTGCTCCGTACGTTTTTCCACCAACCTCTAACGCTCCTTTATGAACATGCCATTTGATGGCATACGTCCATTCAGACATAAGGCAGACTCAGCCCTGGAGCTTTTTAAATAGATCAAAGCAACAACATGATCTCTTGGGTTGTCACTACCTGCACAGTCGTTTTCCCAACAGTGTCAACCCCTTTTGAAGCTTCAGAATAGGAGTCTGACCTTGACTCATCAGCAACAGGCTTCTCATCCCATGCCTTTCAAGGCAGAAGCCAGGGATTTGACTGTCAGCATCCAGACCCTTAGGGGCAGAGAACTATCTAAACCTCCATGCACCCTTCCTCCACAGCCGCTGCAAAACCACTTTAATTTCCCCTCCGCGGCGCACAATCACCAAGTAGGAGGTTTCATTACCTTTTACCTCCCTGGATGGAGGAGCATCACATCTGACCAGCGGTTGCTCTAAATTGTCCAGAATAGTTACTCCCTTCCCTTTCTTACCAAACCCCCGCCCTCTCCTCCCCCACATACTTCCGACACCAATGTGCCTCCCGGAGGATCATATGTCCATATTCCAAGGACGAGCTCATTCTTTCTTGGCCAAGGGAGCCCTAAAAAAGGTGCCTGCATCAGAAATCAGGACGTATTTCTATTTCCATTACTTTCTGGTGCCGAAAAAGGAAAGAGGTGTCCGCCATATCCTCAGTCTTCTCTGTCGGAACTTCTTCCACCAGAAGGCCAATTTTGTCTGCCCTGGATCCATGAGACTGGATGGTATCATTGGATCTGTAAGATTCCTACTTCCACCTCCTTGTCCTGTAGTCAAACCGCAAGCAGTTTCAGCTATCAGTGCTCCCATTTAGCCTTACCAGTGCACCACGGGTATTCAACAAAGTGATGGTGGTGCTCACTGCTCAGGTTGGGAATACCAGCCTTCCCATACCTCAATGACAAGCTGTTAAAGGTGAGTTTACCTCCAACAGTTGAAAACCACAACCAGTCGATGACCAACCTGTTGACATTGTTGGGCTTCTCCATCAATGTACCCTAAGTTACACCTATCTCCTTCGCAGTGGCTCCCTTTCTTTGGAGCCATTTTGACAATGGTGCTTTACAGAGCCTTTCCTCCACCTCAGTGAGTCCCAAGACATTTGGGCTATGATTCTAATGTTTCAGACTTCGACTTGTGTCTGTGAGCGTTGATTTGAGGCATCTTGGCCTCCTGCATCCTGCTTGTCGATCATTGCAGGTGGCACATGCAGACTCTGAAGTGGGATTTTAAATCTCATTGGGTACCAAGTAAAGCTGTCAGATTACATCTATGGGTTAGAGGAGACTCCAAGAGACCTGCCGTGATGGCTGCTAGACCTCAGTTGGACCGATAGGAGACCCCTCTCCCATGCCCACCGAGAGCCAATGTTGGTGACGGATGAATTGTTGGCTGGCTTGGGGAGGCTATCTGGCAGAGGTGAAGATTAGAGAACTGATGTCTTCAGCAGAAACATGTCTTCACACCAACTTGTTGGAACTGCTGGTGAAATGTTTTCTGTTGAAAGCTTTCCTCCTACCCATTAAGGAGGAACGGGTGCATGTTCTTACTGACAACACTACCGCGGTGTGGTACTGCAACAAATAGGACAGAGAAGGAGTCATGGGACCTGTGCAGAGAGATTTTGCACCTTTGTGGCTAAATCGGTAGGACATTACACTACCAGGCAGGATATTTGAATGGCAAGGTGGAAAAACTCAGCTGACGTTGCACGGCTGCATATGAATGGCTGCTGCACTTGGAGGTGTTACAGGGCATCTTCCAGCAATAGGAAGAACTCTGGTTCATTCTTTTCAGCACTGCAGAGAACATGTAGAATCCATGCTTCCGTGCATTGGAACTTAGGTTTTTGTTTTATTCACTGAATTTCTGGATTTTTTTAATCGTAAAGTAAGATCTTATTGCCGTACCCTACTATAACATCACTTTAACCTTTAATTTTTCAGTGAATATCTGTGTTTATTTAACCATAATTACCCAACTCTCTCACTGAGCATACCTTTTTTACCATGGCAGTAGTGGGTTGGATGCAAGGCCTGGACGCAGAGCCTGGCTCAAACTCCCTCGGTCAGCCAACCCCTTGCCACACATGGCCTTGGGCCTTGTCCAACCGCCTGCAACCCAACAGCGCCCTGCCTTGGGCCTGGCCTAACTGCCCACATGTGATCAACCTGTGCATTCACGCCAACCCCCATGGACAAACACCCCACAATATTAAAAGAAATTAGAGGATGGCAATGCTGGGTAATGCAGGACCTCAGAGCTGGCCTTGCTAGGTCAATCAGTACTTCCACAGCCGATTTCCTTTATTATTTTGACTCCTAGGGAGGGGGTCCAAATTGGCCAGGGTCTCAGGATACCCCTGCAATGCCCCGTTATTTATTTGTTTTTAAAACAAACTCAGGACACTGGGACCAAGTTCCTGAGTCCTGAAATGTCCCCTGGAAACTTTTTGTTGATGTTGTGGCACCAGCCAGTCAGTTTGCTTGGACATGAAGAACTGAGACATCCGACAAGAGAAATTTGCTCTCTTGTGCAAACAGTACACTACCTGTTTAATTTGCAGTACTGCAGGAGTTTCGCTGGACCAACCGTACAGATATTGCTAACTATTATACTTTAATTTTTCAAAAAACATTAAATGGATTAATTCCAAATCACAAAAATAACTTTTTCTTAAAAAAGATCAAGCTTTCTGCCAAATTTGTTGTCATTCTGTTTAGACACTTTTCTGTATTTCTGTCTAACATTCATATAGGAAATGGCATGGGGAAATGGGTTTTGGAAGCACTCCTCCGTATTTTTCTCAGGCCCTGCTTGACGGATCACTTTGAAATGGTTCTGTTCAGAGCTGAGGTGGATGATCATTTGATTTGGAAAGTTTTATGAGGAATAGTCAGTTTTAAGCAAAAAAAAAACTGTCTTCCAATGAAAACTCTGGATAGTTAGGTGAACTTGTCGGGGACAACATCCATGTTTTGAATTATTACAAAACACAGAAATCACAACAAATTATAACTTGTAGCCGTGCCATGCACTGCTTCTGACCTCACATATGACATCACTCGTGACATGTTCTATGAAATCATTTGACATCACTGATGAAATCTCAAAAAACATCATTGATGATATCACATATACGGGAGCCTACCCTACCCCTTATATTTTAAAAACAAACATGTTTAGGACAGAGGACTAAGGGTTTGATTTAGATCATGGGGGACCGGTTACTCCATCAAAAAGTTACTGGATATCCTGTCCACTTAACACCTTGGCTGCTGATTGAATTCCACCCCTGTGCTGGACAATGCAGAACAGGGTGTGGTTGTGACGGAACCATTCCGTCATCAGCACAGCTCAACCGTGACTGATGACGGAATGGTTCCGTCACCAGCATCGAAGGGGTTAAAAATAAATCCCATTGGGATTTATATTTTGGTGGACGTGATATCAATCACCTTTGTGACGGAGTAACCCGTCTGCCAAGATCTAAATCAGGCCCTTAATCCTGAGTCCTCTAATGGCTGCCTGCAACATTTTTCTCATGTTGCTGATAGCCAATCAGAGTGATTGCTCCGACGGGTATGATTCCTACGGACACAAGATGGCGCAAGAGAAATAAAGCTCCCTTGGCCAGTCAGAATGCTCTATTTTAAAATTGGTGCTATTTTTTCTCCCTTAATTTCTCAAAAAATACTGAACGGATTTACACCAAATAACAAAAAGCACACTCTGCGGACCAAGCTCTCGCTTCCTGATACATTTAGTGCAATTGTGGTCAGCAGGATTTTCCTGTAGCCCTGCATAAGGAAGTCTATGAAAAATGCATGGGGATTTTGCATTTTGGAACCCTCCGTTGTTCTTGCCTTTATTGCCAGATCACCCCGAAACTTTCCTGGAAGGAGCTGAGGTGGATAAAAAAAAATTTGGGTGAAAGTTTTGTGAAGACTCGTCAAATGTGTCCAAAGTTATTAGAAAGCCAAAAAACGCTCTTTCTATAGAAAAGCAGACCTTACTATAACTGTGTGGGTGGGGTTGTGCGAGTGTGTGTACACACACTCCTTTCATAGCAAAGAGAGCCTGCACTGTACGACTGTCAAAATCTTTTACTTTATTCCAATAGGCAACACTGTACCAAACAGTTCTGAGACGCGTTGAGGATATTGCAGGCTTAATCAGACCACAGTGCCATTTTAGCTTTACTCCGCCAGAATACATTCATTGTGTAGATATAGAAGAGGTACTTTTACGCTCATTAATCTCAGCTGCTGTTTTTTTGTGGTTATTTTAAAAAAAATTATTTTCCGATTCCCACAGTACATTAATACAAAGCAAGAGTGCTCACTGTCACACCACAATATTGCATGGTTTAGGAAGAAAAAAAAACAATTAAGAATTCACACATTGAAATTCTATCATTTTGTAACATAAACTGATATAATATCTCAGTTCCATGGCCTTTCAAATTTTACAAATTGACTGTTTAGACATGCGGTAGCCCCTTTTAGATCCATAGCAGGAGCGATGCGTGAGGGCATGAGGCCAGAGTGTATCGAATCAGCCAGGACCTCTGGTAACATGCATTATAAGGTCATCCCACTCCAGTTGGCACTCGATCCGGCTGCAGTTGTGAGTCGGGTGGCTGATGTGTAGCTGCAGTGTAACTTCTAAGTGGGCCCCACACATCTTTTGGGCGTGAGGTGTGAGGTAGCGTAGTAGCGTATGTCTCACTGTTTGTGCTGCAGTATCATAGGCCAGTTAGCCAGTTTTTCAAGTTGGGGACCCTTTTCCCAGCTGTTTGTTTAATATCATAAACTTTCAATTATTTGTGGAACATATTTTGGCAGTCCCGACAGATGATCTTTTTACAAATAAACTTTAAAAACCAGCTGTAAGGGGCGGTATAAACATTTCATTTTACTGGCCTTACTAGAAACGTAGACATAGCAAGGCAAGGTCCGCGGGCCGCCAATGAATGCCTGCCGGGCCGTACTATGAGTACCACAGGTGTAGATGGACTCAGTCTATGCATTCTTAGGGCTGTTGTCATAATACGCAGTCCTACCTTTTCTATTGGGACCGTTTAACAGTTGTCGTACCCCTTTTTCATTAGGGGAGTGTGTCTGGGATTGTTTACCTTTTGATGTGATGGGCTTCATCATGCTATGCATCTGCATACTGGGCAAAGTACACTCCTGGAGTTGATTCTCGGGGTAGTGAAGGCAAGCAGTCAAAGGCTTCACAAGGAGGTAGTGGTGGGGGTAGAAACTCATACGTTAATATTCGGTCAACAGACACAGGAATCCTTCCTGGCAAATAGGACCCAAAAAATAAACTGTGGGGACTTCAGGGCTAAACCTTTCCAGCTCCCCTATGGTGTCCCGCAGGAGTCCTCCCTCAGTCCCACATTGCTTAATCTCTCATGTAGCCTCTCTGGCTAAGCTTATATGATCCTTTGAGTTTCAGGTATTGTCCTATTCGGATGATACACAAATCATCGTTTCACTATCAGGTGGTTGGGCAGGAATAGCCGATACCTTTGGGCTGTGCATGGTGCAAGTCAGCACCTGGACGCGAGAGAACTGGCTCAAGATGTATGGTGAGAAGACGGAGATTGTGGTGTTCGTGGCAAAGAATACATTTTTGTCTGACCGTTGGTCGCCGGCGACTTGTGGCTCACTGCATGTTCCTAGAATCTCTGCTACAAATCTGGGGGTGATCTTCAATAACACTATGACACTTGTTAATAGGACAGTGAGCCCCTGTTTTTGAGTCATCATGAGCCTGAAGAAGATCTTTCCCTTCCTTCCTGAGGAGCTAAGAGTGCTGGTGGTCATTGCGCTAATAACATCTCACCTTGACTACTGTACCGCTTTGTATTTAACCGCCAACCGGTATTCGTGTACTTAGTTTATTCAAAACGCGGATGCTCAACTTGTGTTGGTAATTCCAAAACATCTGTCGTGGAGGGAGGTCTCGTCACTGCTTCCATTGAGAAAGAGGCGGATTTTCCAAGCTCTGTGTCTGGTTTGGAAGGCTCTTAACCAGCCGGGCACTTACTATTTAAGAACCATTTTCAACTGATATCTTCCCAGCAGACAGGTGAGATTGGCTGGTCAGATGAAAGTGACTGTTCCCTGTTTTAGGAAGACGAGTTGGGATGAGCTTGCATTTTTGTTGGCAGCTGCTAGGTTATGGCACACTCTCCCTGTATACGAGGCTAACATTATTTCTTATTCTGTGTTATTTCTTATTCTGTGTTGTGGAGAAGTGTGGCTCACTGGTTAGAAGCGGCAGACCCTGAAGCAGAGGTCGGCCCGGGACCAGGTTTCAATTCCCGACGCGGCAGGGTCTTAGGTCAATGTCCGCGGACTCGATAATTCTCGCCTAGGTGCCTACGCTAACCATGGGTCCCACTCTGCAACTCTGGGCAATAGCTTGCTTAATCTTCACAACGGCCCTAGCAGCGCCGGGGATGCCTGGCTTCACCTTGGGGGTGACCTCTCACAGGGAAAGCCAGGACGGGTTCCCCAGCGGTATACAGCGCCAGGACGCCACGTAACGGGGTAACAGTGCGCTTTACAAGTATACATACATTACATTACATTACATTACATTTCGCAAGAATGTGAAGACCTGGCATTTCTCACTACTATAACTTTCTTTATTGGTCCCTTCAGTATGCTCTTGCCAGTTATAGCCCTTTGCATCTGGTTTCATGAGCTGTACAAGTTTTAAATTACAATGGAGAGTACCTGTTTGGGAGTGCAGTAGAGGACACACTGCAACAATTAAAAGACGACAACGACACATCAAAGACCATGGAGGCACTACAGTTTAGAGGGCAGCAGAGAAGGGGAGTTGCCTCATTAGAAGGCTGACTAGTAGAGGAGTCTTTCAAACCTTCGTAACACATTAAGCCTACCAGTAAACAAGTCAGACACAAGCACCAGTACAACAGTGATAATTCCAAGTACCACAGAGACATCCCTTTCGCGCTAGAGTGAGAAACAAAGGACAGCGTCAAGGGAGAGTAGCAGCAGCAATCAAGTGACTCACAAAAGAAAAGTGGGAGTCGCAAGCTCACACAACACCTATGGGGAAAAAAATAGGAGCCTTACTCCAGGAGCAGAGGGAGGTCACATCAGGTAAGCGGATGCTCAGCATAATCCAACACTGCCATTGCACAGAACTGGAAAAGAACTCACCAAGACGGGGCCTGAAGCATTCAACGAATACAAAATAAGGGAAAATCTTTTTTCATTGAGAAGTAGAATTGGCTACAAAAAAGGCAGTTGAGAAAGTGCCACGGAAGGAGATCACCCAGGGAATCTATTCAGCATACTTCCTGGTACCAATACCAGACATATCCCTACAAACCATGCTAGACCTCAGCTTCCTAAACAAGTTCATAAAAGACAAAAGTTCAAATTGACAACTCTACAAGCAGTTATCCCTCAACTTCAGTAGGGGATTACATGGCAACCATACACCTAATGGACGCCTATCTGAAGATCCCAATGAGCCACAAGCACAGGATATTCTGTACTTCGTCATAGACAAGGCACGCTACCAATTCAGGGTTCTACCATTTGGGATAAAATCAACTCCCAGAGTGTTCGCAAAGTGCTTAGCGGCTGTAGCCTCTCATCTGAGAAGAAAAGGAATATACGTGTACCCCGATTTAGACCACTGGCTGGTAAGGGCAAGTTCCGCACAAAAGTGCAGAGGCAGCATAAGAACAGAAATACCTGAAAGAGTCGTCTAGCTGCAGATTCCTTACCTTTGAATTCCCAGGCGTCAGGCTGTATCCCGAAACTTTTCAGAGCGATACTCCTTGCGCACGGTGTTGGGTGGCTCCATCCGGCTCCATGTGACGCCATCCGTGTCGTCGGTAGCGTCAGTTATGACGTCACGGTGCTTATGTAGGCGCCAACCAGGTGAAAGGTTATCAGTTATTTTCTTTCTGTGCCTGTTAAGCGCCGATCTGGGAAGAGCTACCCCTCTGCTGCTTTTTGGCAGGTTTTTTCTCGACTTTTGTCGAATTCTTTTCCACTTCGTGTGTGAGGAATGTCTTAGAGGAAGACAGGTTTCAAGCCGTGGGGTGCTTGCCACGGCATGAAGTCGGTAACCGATCCCCATCTTTTGTGTCTCAAGCACGACCACGACTCAAAGTTGCGCTCAGACTGTCAGGTCAAGGCTCCTAAGACCTCGAGGGAGCGGGCAATGAAGCTCTTCGCAGGCGGACAGTCAACACCGTCCAATGAGACTCCAGGGAGGTCCCGGTGCCGCTCGAAGAAGAAGAGGTTGCAGGACTGCCCTCGGAGCCTTAAGTCCTCTTCATCCCACTCAAGGTCCTCCGGACAATTGATAAAGAGGTGTGAGTAGAAGAAGTCCAAGCGGACTTCATCTTCGCTTTGACTGGCGTCTGTCGTCGAGAGAGGTAAGGAGCACTGACGCTCTAGGCACAGTTCTGCAGAGCCGGAGCATGAGTTGACTTCGCAACTCCTACCCTTTCCGGGATCCGGAGCGACTCCAGCTCATATTAAAGAGTTTTACGAGGCCAGGGGCCGCATATTTGAGTTGAACAGCCCCATTGGTGAGCCCTCTGGCCCAGTGGGTTTAGATGGGGCCCCATCGGGTTTGATGCTGTCGGCTCCTGCAACGATACCGGGGGGGGGGGGCCTCAGGGATCCAATCCATGTTCCCGGTGGACGCCGGTCGTGCCATGGTGACATTCCCTGCCATCGGTCTCGAAGTAGGCGCCTGCAGCGCCACCAGTGCCCATCGGGCATGATAGCCCCATCCTCCTCCCCAATGACACAGTGCTGGAATGGCATCGCTCATCGCCGATTGAACCCAGAGGTTCTATATTATCGCCTGAGCACTTTGAGGATGTGCTAGGCTCAGGAGAGGACTGGGAGGGGTCTGTGGGCCCACTGGAAAACAAGGAAGTCTCTGAAGAGAACTTGGACTGGTATGGGGAACTTGGGGAAGCCAGTGGCCTGGGTATCTCCCCAGATACTGGCATGCTGTCTCTGCCAACGTTGGATGGGGCATCCTATGCCATGGTAGTAAAGAGGGCTACTGAGGTCCTTGGACTAAACCTGCCCTCAGTGAAGGTCAGGATTAGCCTGCCCGAGGTGCTTCAACAGGGTGCTTCCACATCCAAACCCCTTTTGCCCTTCAATGAAGCACTTACGTACGTCCTTTTAAGCATGTGGTCCAAGCCTGGCTCAGGTGCTCTTGTGAATAGGACAATTGCACGCTGCCATCGCCCAGCTCTGAGCTACCCTAAATTCCTCAGCCAACCCCCCCACCCCAAAAAGCTTGGTGGCGCAGGCCTCAACGTCCCAAGAAGTGATCCCATCTGCCTCTCCAGAAAGGGAATCCAAGGGGTTGGATGCATTTGAGAAAAATGTGTTTTCTTCTTTCAACCTGGCAGTGCAGTCTGTGAATACCGCAAGTTTATTGGACCGGTCTCTCATTCCCCTTTGGAGACGGTTGCGCAAGTGCTGCCACTGGTCCCGGGGGAGGCTCGGGCTGTGCTCTCCCAAGCGGTGAAGGATGGGAGAGATGCAGCGATATTCGCCATATGGTGTGGTTTATATACAACGGATGCACTGGGTAGGTCAGTTTTAACAACAGTGGTATTCAGATGCCACGCCTGGTGCTGTACATCTGGCTTCTCAGGGGATGTCCAGGCTAATCTGATGACATGCCCTTTGATGGAACCCGCCTTTTTTACTCTCGAGCTAAGGCCAGATTATTGGTCCACTCTTCCACTCCTCATGCCAGTCTTCTCTTCACCTCGATCGTGTCAACGGGAGGGGTTTCCTGCACAGACTGCCCAAGCCGTGCGAGGACGTGAACGCAGTGCAATGCGATCCAGGAACGTAGGCCAGAAGTCGTCTGCCACACTGACTCCGGCAGCCGCAGCCTCCAAACAGTACTAGGCTGATTCTGCAGGACCACACTACTCCAGTAGGGAGAATAAGTCATCATCTCCCCCACTGAAGATCCATAACACCGGGCCAGTGGATTTTGCGGATCATCCAGGAGAGCTATTCTCTGCCATTCCTCTCTTTTTCTCCTCTCATTTTGCCACACCAGCAACGGCTGACTGGGGATCATTTAACATTGCTCCAAGTGGAAGTTGCTGCTCTCTTGGCCAAGGGATCTATAAAAAGGGTCCTGTTTCAGAAGTAGGCAGTGGCTGTTATTCCTGCTACTTTCTGTTTGTAAAGAAGAACAAGGGGTTAACACCTATTCTGGATCTTTGGACCATCAAGGTGAAACTCAAGATGCTCACTCTGGCTCAGGTTTTGTCTGCCCTAGACCAAGGAACGTGGATGGTGGTGATGGACCTGCAGGATGCATATTTTCATAGCCTCATCCTGCCGGGCCACAGGTGCTACCTGCGGTTCAAGGTAGACCGCAAGCACTTTGTTTACTGTGCTTTCCTTCAGCCTTACCAGTACCCCTCGGGTGTTCACCAAGGTGATGACGGTGGTTGCAGCTTATTTGCGCAGGTTAGGGGTGTCAGTCTTCCCCTACTTTGACGACTGGCTGTTGAAGGCGCCCTTGTCCCAGGCAGTCGTCTCCTGCCTTCAGACTACTGCGAACCTCATGCATTCGCTGGGGTTCAATATAAATGTGCTGAAGTCACTCCTGACTGTCTTTCATCGGGGCAGTTCTAGACACAGTGCAGTTTCGGGCCTATCCTCCCGAGCAGCAAATCGAGGATATTCAGGCTATGATTCCAATGTTTCAGCCTCTATTCTGGATTTCAGTGAGACTGACTCTGTAGGTGTTGGGCCTCTTGCATCCTGTTGGTGAAGCATGCCTGGTGGCTTATGCAGGCTCTGCAGTGGGACCTGAAGTACCAATGGGCACAGCATCTGGGAAATCTCATTGACATGGTCCTGATCTTGGAAGGAACTGCAAGAGATCTGCAGTGGTGGTTGATGAACTGCAATTGGGTCAATGGCAGACCCCTCTCCCTTCCCCCACCAGATCTCTCAGTCGTGACAGATACGTCCCTTCTGGGATTGGGTGGCCATCTGGAAGAGGTGGAGAACAGGGACACTGGTCTCCGGCGGAAGTCTGGGCTCCACATAAATTTATTGGAGCTCCGGGCAATTTGATTGGCATTGAAGGCATTTCTTTCCTCAGTCAAGGGGAAGCTGGTGCCGGTGTTCAGACAACTCAACCGTCATGTGGTACTGCAACAAGCAAGGCGGGGTGATGATGTGGACACTATGTCAAGAGGCTCTGTGTCTCTGCAGATGGCTGGAACAGCAGGGCATAACCCTTGTGGTTCAACACCTGGCAGGTTCAGGTTCTCTGAATGGCAGGCGGACAAACTCAGCCATTGATGCCTAGCTGATCCCAATTGGCATCTCCAGTCAGAGGTAGTGCAAGGTCCCTTTCAGCAGTGGGGAGAACCTTGGTTAGATTTGTTTGCCTTCGAAGAGAAAGCGCAGTGTTCGCAGTACTGCATGCTGGAGTTTCCAAGACCGCTATCGCTCAAAAGCACTTTTCGTTGCGAGTTGAGCTCAGGCCTTCTATACGCCTTTCCACCAAGATCAAGAAGCGACCGGGCCCAAGTCATCCTTGTGGCTCCGGATTGGGCAAGGAGAGTCTGGTATCCAGAGCTTCTGAGAATGAGCATCGATCCTCCGATCAAGCTGCCCCTTCGGGAGTATCTTCTGTCACAGCAACAGGGGAGGGGTGCTCCACCCGAACCTGTCAACTCTGTGCCTCCAAGAGCGGCGATAGCTTTTGACCTTCCTCCCAAAGTCTGTAATGTTATTTTGGTGAGGTGGTAGCCCATTGCAGCACATTACCTCCACTCCCCATTTATAATCATACCAGCTAGGAGGAGTATTAAATATTAGTTTTCCACATAGCCAGGTATTTTCTTGATATACTTTCTAATTTTAACAATTTAACCCTTTCAATTTCACTCTTGTAACTATGTAGTATATTCACTTTTAAGTGCTTCCACATCTTCATTAGCATACCCTGTTCCGCAGCGGGCGGGGAGAACCCAATGATGAAGCATGCCACCAAGGGACCTTTTGGTGGGGTGAGGGTTATTTTAACAACACACTGTGTTGCCCTACACATCAGTAGGGTACACACATTTCATAAACAGAGAATAAATACTTTGGAAGGATATTTTCATTTTGTTTTGTCCAAGATGGATCCTTTTTGTTTTTTCTTTGACATATTGAGGACAAGTCCACTTTCTTTACATCTTCACTTCCTCTTTTGTTTATTAGTATATGTTATTTTGGCAGCCAGGCGGCCCTCCCCTAAGAAGGTATATGCCTACCATTGGCAGAAATTTGTATTGTACTGAACAAAGAGGTCTATTGACCCTCTTTTTGCTCCTCTTTCTACTGTCCTTTTGTTCATTCTCACCCTTGCCCAACAGGGTTCTGCTTTTGGGACTCTCAAGGGTTACCTTTTAGCTCTTGTCTGCTTTTTGTTGCTGCTGCCAGACCAACCTCTCTTCAAATCTCCCATTGTGCATAGATTTCTAAAAGGGCTGGCTTTCCACCAATGTCCTTTGTCATGCCACAGTGGGACTTTAATTTGGCCCTCACCAATCTTATGTACGCTCCGACTATTGACCATCAAAACAGCCTTCTTGGTGGAGATTACATCGGGCCGGAGGATGAGTGAGCTGCAGGCATTATCTTGCTCGCCACTATATCTCATGTCCTATCCGGACAAAGTGGTGCTTTTCACCTGGGCATTCTTTTTACCAGAAGTTGTGACCCCTTTCCACCTGGGTCAGTCCATTACGTTGCCCCCCTTCTTTGTCCCCCCGCATCCCTCTAAGGAAGAGGAGCATCTCCACCGTCTGGACCCAAAAAGAGCATTTTCGTTCTACCTTGACTACACTAAAGAGTTCCGGCTGGGCGACCAACTCTTTGTGGGGTACCTGGGAGCGAAAAAGCGAATGGCAGTGCAGAAAAGGACCATTTCTCGCTGGGTCATTCTCTACATCAAAACCTGCTACTACCTGGCGAAGAAGCAGCCCCCTGAAGGATTAAGGGCCCATTCTACCAGGGGAAAGGCTCGACTACGGCCTTGGCTCAGGATGTCCCTATGCAAGACATCTGCCAAGCAGCAATGTGGGCATTTTGCTCTCTTGGTCTTGCAGGACTTCCGAGTTTAGCATATTGGTCCACAGCCCGCCACTGGGATGGTATGAATTGGTTATCTAATTCAAGGGTAAGGAATCTACAGCTAGAAGTCTCTATCAGATGAACAAGTTACTTACCTTTGGTAATACATTATCTGGTAGAGACTCTATCTAGCTTCAGATTACTTCCAGCCTTACCCATGCCTCCCCGCTTTGAGGACTAATATTTTAGGGCTAAGGTTACTCCCCTTTTTAGGGCCCTATTTTTGTACACGACTACGTCATTTACTTCGTGGCTCGGCGCTTCTGGCATGGAAAAAATAAAAAGTACTGACATCCGTGTGCCTGGGCGCCGCGTATATAGGCAACGCAATGTCATAACCGACGCTACCGACACTGACAACATCACGCAGAGGTGAATGGAGCCACCCGACGCCATGCGCAAGAGATATTGCCCAGTAAAGGTTTGACGCCTGAGGGAAGCAGGGTGGGGGGGGGGGGAGGGGGATGTGGAAGGGTGGGTGGAGGATTTTGTTATGGTTTTGTTTGCTTATTATTTTCTTTGAAAGCAGAATGCATTGCAGTTTTGCGTCATGTCTCCAATGTTGCCTCTTATCCTTTCTAGTTAATTACGGAGTCCTCCCTGATTTTGGGCACAATAGTCAACACTGTCCAGCCTTTAGGGGCACCTCAAATCCGAGGACTATTCGCCCTCGCTCCCATCTGGGTTTCCCCCGGACCACATTCTCACTCTCATGGATGACCTTAAAGATGTCTGGGACTCCTCTAGGAGAGCCCCCTAGCCGTTTTTCACCCCACAATCCACCATGACACAATCCCAAACTAGGGCACTCACCCTCATGACGTGGAACGTTAATGGACATTGGAGTAAAATAAAGAGAGGGGTGGTATTACAGTCCCTCAAGCGTCACGCTCCTGACTTAGTCTTGCTTCAAGAGACGCACCTGATGGGCAATACCTGTCGGGCGCTCCATCGAGGGAGCTACAACCTATTGGTTCATGCGGGATTCACTTCCGGCTCCCGGGGCACTGGCATTCTTGTCAAGAAAAGCCTTCCATTTACCTGTACGAGGACGTGGGCAGACACCTTGGTCACTTTGCTGTGATTGAGGCCACCTGGGAGGGGCGACAACTGAATGTTGTCTCGGCCTACATCCCACCAGCACTAGGCAAGGAGGCGCTGCTGGCCTTAGAACGACTCCTATTAGATCTCCCCAAGGGCTCACTAGTTATCAGGGGAGACTTCAACATGACAATGAACGATACGGTAGATAGACATCCCCAACGCAGCTCCCATAGGCAGGGATCGGACCTTCTGGACTTCACTCAGGCAATGGGGCTATAGGACCTATGGCGGACATTTCACCCAGACACTTCCTATTTTACACACTATTCCAATGCACACAATAGTATGTCCTGCATTGATTATTTCTTCTGTCCCACAGCGGACATTGGTTTCTTCCGCCTGTGGTAAATAAATTTACCGAACTATTTTTCTATACATTAAATATCAATAAAGGACAGCTCAATCAAATGAGAGGCAGAGTCCGTGGTATCTGAGTCATACGGGCTTTAATTATGCTCCTCGAGAAGCAGGATATCATGTTCCATCACCACTAAGGTTCAGGAAGGGACATTCAACTTTTTATTAGCATCATACATTATATATAGTAAAACAGTATAATTGAAATGAATGCAGTAGGCGTAACAGGTGAAAAGAGAGAGATAAGAACACATGTGCGTAACAGGAGGCGTGTAAAAAAGGAGTACACATGGGCGTGCACTGGACATGTCAGAGAAACGTCACAAGAAACGTCACAAGTGGGTGGATGCATAGAGAAAGTTTGCAGAATCAGCAGAAACTTATGACCTGGATGCGCGCGCAACTGAGCATGACGTGTAACTGGGGAGAATTGGGGGCTTTGACTTTAGCACTAGTAGAGGAGACTGGTGTCTGGGATGTCAGGGCAACCTGTACCTATAGCATATCTGGTATCTCATGTTTGGAGGATGTAGTGTCTGAAGTAAAAGGTCTCTCGGGCAGAGGCCGTTCAATACTGAATGCTAGTGCGTGCATACGTGTCTTGGTGCGAGGCGCGGGGCCATGGGCCTACCATGGTAACGGGATCTGTAAATCACTTGCAAGGAGGACAGGAAGGCCGGGCCCTTTGCTCTGCAGCCGGGAATATGTTTACCTATTTCACTAGACTGGAATGTGTTTTCGAGGAGGCTGAGCAGATAACTGTAGGCAAAATACGAATTTGGCAGGCAGGCCAGGCTGAGCCGGGCACCGCTTCGCTGGGCAGGAAGTAAGACAGAGGTCAGGGATGCATACAGCTTTCAGAGACAGAAGACAGAAAAGACTCGGAGCCTCAATTAAGGGCCTAGCTTGAGTGAGCCAGGAAACATGGAGAAAACGTGTGCAAGATTCAAAAGTGCACCATGTAAAGACGTTGGCACCATAGGCCTAGAAGCCTAATTAACGGGATTTTCTTGCAGGACTGGATAGCTAACATGTTAAGGTTGGACGCAAATGCATATGCGTCTTTCTAGCATGTACGGGAAGGAAGTTACACGACATACAAGGAACATGGGTGCATGAATAGGGTGCGAGTGGGGGACACATTGGCTACCTGAAAATTTCTATTACCTCATTCCCTCCTTGGCCCCTACTCCACCTACTAAGATATATCTATATTCATGAAACCATCTATCTGTTCATAAAGCATCATTTGTTCTTCTTTCTTTATTCTGGAACTGGAACGGGAACTTGGACGGGGAATACAGGCTGTGGCGCACAAGCCGCAAATCGCTGGCCCACATTGCAGACAGAGACAACAACTGAATACTATGACCAGTATTGTTCCTAGAAATGACAACAATTTCCATCCCCAGGCGGATATCACACTCCAGAGCCAACCGGACCAAGTCCAGGAGCCTGGATTCTTGTGTATCAGGTGAGCAATTTCGTGAAGCCTTGTTATGGCCTTATACACGGATGGTGCGTTATTAGGAATAAACACGCAACAACTGGATCCGATGACTCTACAAGCCCCGCCCCTATCTACCAGGATGACGTGAAGGACAAGGCGATTTTGAAGAACAACAAGTCTCATAGCACACTGCTCCTCGGTCAGGTTTCCTAAAGCAAAAGTAGTCTCATTCACTACTGCTTCCAAAGTTCTGGTCAATCTTCGAATTATCTTACTGTTTTGGACAGGACCTATGAACCAGAAATATCCTTTAATATAGTCCTTATACTGATCCCATGCTGATTCAGAATAATAAATAACGGGAGGAAGGTCTCTCTTATGTCTCACATGTACTAGATGTGGATTTCGATGAAAATCAGGCGGGGCTAGGAAAACAGGTGGCAATAGGAACGCAATATAACACGTCCCATCCCAATCTAATGGCAGACGTACATAGGCGGTCTGACCACATATAAAATAAGAATGGCGGGAAGCTTTGAAAGTAGACTTTCCTTTATCACTATATTCGACCACAGTATTACAATCACTGTGTCCTAGATGTACTGAACCAATCTTTCTGACGCATAATTCACCTTTCACTGGCAAAACTGTAATAAACGGCAAGTCCGAATTAGTCTCAGACTGTACATTCAGAATCATGAGGTTAAGTGTAAAAATACCTAATCCATACTCTTCATTTTCTAGATCGGTCCCTGTCCGTTGGGGAAGACCTTCCTTGTCTGGGAAACATATTTTATTCATAACTGTATTCAGGTTCCCCCATATCCAATCGCCTTGGGAAACTGTGGACTTACTATCTAGGGAGGACATTAAAGTAAACCATGCATCACACGAACCATTATGTGTGAACGGATAAGGAAAGAGGGGCAGAGCTCCCTTGTATTTCTGATCGGGAGGGAGTCGGCCACATACCCAGCAATTGGTGGCATTGCTGGTCTGGTGAGAATGGTGTAACATACGGATGAATGTATTGTTGCGCATTGCTAAACGATAGGACAGTTCGTGGGGAGGCAGGTCGCTGAAAGTGTGCTCTACAGTGTCATTAGAGGAAGCATGTACATGAGAATCGAGTGGAAAGAAAACATGTAGCATTAAACTTATGCATATGATCGTAAGACTCAGAAGAAACATGAAAATGAATGCGATAATGCATCGGCTGTGCAAATTTTTACAATACTGTTTTCTCTTTTCAATTTGCCTATCTCTCTGACTACTTGGGTCTATCTTATACATGTCAGAAACCTGTCTAACCGCTTCACCCGAGGGGGACTTAAACAATTAAACGCTGTCTGACTTACTAGACCTCAACTTGGTACGGTACTCCTGCTGAGGAGTTTTCTCTAACAGCGGGAGTTTAGATTCAGTGTCTGAAAGGGGGCGGTCCTTAATAGAAGTCTCTGGACACAGTCTGTGAACTTTTTTAATATGACTGGAGTGGAGCCATCCCTTGCGACCTTCTAGCTTTACGGCGGTCCTCGTTGTCATCAACACCAGCTTTGGCTGCTTCCATCTGGGTTCCAGCGGACTTGCTCTGTCGAAATTTCTGACATATACGAATTCTCCCGGAACGACTTCATGCGGTTTTACTTGGGTGTTGTCCGGGAAGGCATCCGCGACCTGTGAATGACAAGATTGTAGTGCAGACATCAAGGAAGCCAAGTAATCGGTCAGCATATTACTGTCAACATCGGTTAATTTTTGGCGTACCCCACATGTTCGGGGGACGTCCAAAAATTATCTCATACGGGGACAATCCAGTGCTAGAATGAGCTACCATTCGCATGTAAAAGAGGGCAACTGGCAGGGCTACTATCCAATCTACACCTTTTTCTGCACAGACTTTCGCTAGGCGTGTTTTCAGGGTCTGATTATGTCTCTCAACGAGACCAGCTGCTTCAGGATGTCGTACGCAGTGGAATTTCCACTGGTAACCTAACATGAGTGATACCTGTTTCATAAGCTCGGACGAGAATGGCTGTCCATTATCAGAGTACACGACACGGGGCAAACCATATCGCGGGAAAAATTCACGGACCAGCTGTTTGGCAGTGGTTACAGCAGTGTAATCGGGGACTGGATATGCTTCTGTCCATCGGGAAAGAGCACATACAACTACGAGGACATACTTGAATCCTCGGCATCTGTCCATCTGGATATAATCCATCTGGAGGACTTCGAAAGGATGGTCAGGAGGATGAAATCCACCTTGTTCCACGGGAATACCTTTGCCTGGATTGAACTGACAACAGATCATGCAAGTACGCACTTTCTGTTTTGCTGCTGCTCGTAAATGTTTATTGAACCAAAGATTCTGTATGCTGTCTAACATGGCTTTCTCTCCTAAGTGTGCTGGACTATGTGCCGTGTTAACGATAACTTGAACCATAGAGTCGGGGAGGAACCATGTGGCTCTTCCCTTCGTCATCCACCCCTGATCTGTCTGGATCCCTCCTTGTGCAGTCCATTTCTTGATTTCATCTGGGGTTGCATGTGTCTGTATGTCGAGTACATCTAGTGTGGGATCCTTAACGGTCATACAATGTGTCAGTGAAGTTACTTCGGTCTTTGTCATGTCAGTCGGTATGTCTGTTTGAGTCTGAGCTGTGAGTTTAGCTGTTCGATCTGCTAGGTCGTTACCCTGGGAAATAGTATCGGTGACTTTAGTATGTGCTTTGCACTTGATGATGGCTATGGCTGTAGGCAAATGTATTGCTTCTAACAGGGCTTGAATGAGGGGACCGTGTTGTATCTTAGCACCGTGAGAAGTTAAAAAACCTCTTTCTTCCCAAAGAACACCGAAGTCGTGAACGACTCCGAATGCATACTGTGAATCTGTGTATATGTTTACTTTCTTGTTCTTGGCTAGTATACAGGCTTGGGTCAGAGCGATGAGCTCTGCTGCTTGGGCAGATAATGTGTCAATACGATGTGTTTCTATGACTTCAGTTTCAGTGGTCACGGCATAGGCGGCCACTAACTCTCCTGTACTTGTTCTCATACATGAACCATCCACGTAAAGTGTCAGGTCTGGGTCGGGCAATGCAATGTCTGTCAAGTCTTGTCGGGGCTTTGTCACGGTATTAATGACTTCTACGCAGTCATGTGGTGCTGGATCAGTTGTACTCGAGGGTAACAATGTAGCAGGATTAAGTATGTTGCAACGTCTGATTTCTATGTGTGGCTGGAACAGTGTCAGTTCATAACCTGTCAGTCGTGCTATGGTCAAGTGTTGAGTCTGGGTTCGGTTTAGAAGAACTTCCACAGAGTGTGGAACCTGTACTGTCAAAGGATGTCCTAATACTATTGAGTCGCTTTGTCTGATAGCTAGAGCTGTTGCTGCAACTGATTTCAGGCACGCAGGCAAGGCCTGGGCTACTGGATCCAATGTACTAGAAAAATAAGCACAAGGCTTATGGTGTCCTGCTTGATCTTGTGTGAGAACAGATAACGCTGTGCCATCGCGTTCAGTGACAAAAAGCGTAAAAGGTTTGCTGTAACATGGTGTCGCTAAAACAGGTGCTTGACATAAAGCTTTCTTCAAGTCATTAAAAGCTTGTGTATGTTCCTGAGTCCAAGGGAGGACAGTCGAAGTCGCTGCCTCCTGTGTTGTCAACTGTATGAGCGGTTTGGCTAGATATGCATACTGAGGAATCCATTGTCTGCAGTAAGAAGTGAGGCCAATGAAGGCCCGTACCTCCTTTTGTGTCTTGGGTTGTGGCAGATGTGCAATTAACTGGATACGATCTGGTGTCAACTGTCTACCCCTCTTGGACAGCAAGTGTCCAAGGTATACCACTTGCTGGGCACAGAATTGTAGCTTCGAAGGGGACACTTTATGCCCCTTTTCGGACAGAAAATACAAGACTGTCAGTGATGCGCGTTCGCAATCACGTTCGGTCCGTGCTGTAATTAACAGGTCATCAACGTATTGCAGCAGAGCAGTGTCAGTAGGCATGTGAATACTGTCTAGTTGTCGTTTCAGTGCTTGACTGTAAATACTAGGACTTTCTGTGAACCCTTGAGGTGCACGTGCAAATTTGAAGCTTCGGCCATTTAAACAGAACCCGAAAAGGTACTGGCTTTCGGGATGAATGGGGACACTAAAGAAGGCGTTTTTAAGATCTATCACAGTGAAAAACGCAGCTTCGGAATCAATAGCAGTCAATAATGATGAAATATCGGGGACCACTGGGTACTGTGGTATTATACATTTATTCAGTTCGCGAAGGTCAATCACCAGTCTGTAGACTGGAGGTGCATTTGGGTCAGTTCGTTTAAGAATCGGAATGATTGGAGAATTACATACATTGGAGTCAGTTTCTACGACTACTTCCTGGGCAATGAGTTAGTCTATAATTTTCAGTAAGGCTGTTACAGCCTCGGGGGGCAATTTGTATTGTCGGATTCGGGGCAGTACAACACCTTGCTTGAGAGTGACACGATAGGGAGTAATGTGCATACATCCTACATCAGTTGGACCTTGCGCCCATAAATGCTGTGGTACATTTTGCAATCTTCGATCAAAATCTCTCAACACATAATGACCTTTAAAGTCACGTAAAAACAATCTCACTCCTTCCGGAGAACAACATATCACTGCTCCTAGAGCTTTCAACGTTTTAATACCAAGCAAGTTTTCAGGACATGATTTAGTAAGTAACAAGTCTGTAGTACGAGACAATGGACCAACTGCAAGGGGAACTGGTTTTGACACTTAGTTAACAATAGCCTTTCCTGAAAATCCAAGGGAAACATTCTGTGAGCCTGAGAGGGGTGCCCCTGGAACCTCGTCATGACTAATGGTAGTTCTGCTCGCCCCTGTGTCAATCAAAAATTTTCTGTCTCTCCCTAATACCGGACTATGTACATAGGGACCATCTTGATCTACAGGAACCTCGATTAGGGGCAAGCCAACCTCCCTCTCTAGGCTGTTTCATGTATACTGCTGATAATCGGGGTAATCTGACTGTGCATACTGGTACATTTGCTGTGTGACATGTTGCGTTGCAGTAATAGGTTGGGGCTGGGGTACAGCTACTGTCTGTTGTTGTGCATTCTGGGGAGGTTGCATATTCTGTGGAATATTCTGTGGAACATGTTCTGGTCTAGGTGGACGCGGTCTTTCTTTCGTTTTGCCTGTAGCAAAATTGTGTCTTAGAACGGCACATTCATTTATGTAGTGACCTGGCTGTTTACAGTAGTTGCAATTCCCTTTAACAGGAGCTGCAGGATGACTAGTCTGTGTGGTACCCCTTTTCTGACCATCTGCTGGGACGGACTGGGCCACTAGTACTTTCATTTTCGTGTCTTTCATACGTCTCTGTTCATGGTCGTGTTCCTCTCTAATTCGGGTCTGGTGGTACTGTAACATTTGTAACATTTGGGAAGGAGTATTTGCTTGCCAGGTGCTTTCGACTTTTAGTACTCTATTTTTAACTTGTGGTAAGGAATTCTCGACTAGTTTGATCACAAAAAGATGTGGATATGAATCACTACTTGTTTTCAGGCCACTATTAATAATAAAACATTTCTCGAATCTGGAATAAAAATCACTAGTGTCTTCGTCTTGTTTCTGTTTGCAGGCTGAGATTGCATCCCAGTCTTCCTTTTTAATTGTCAATAATCTTGGCAAGACTTGTACTAATAATCCTGGTAATGCTTTGGCTTTGTCCCCAAGACCTATACCTGGGGTTCACCCTTTTTCTTCGTCTTCTAATTCAGTCCAAATAATCTTTTTATCTCCCACCTCCCATTCTTTCTCTTTCAGTTTCTCGTAAATACCAGCTGGCAACAATACCTTTAACATTTTAAGAATGTCGGGATATGTATAGTCTCCCATGAGTAACATGTCTTTTAATTCACGATGAAAACCTGCCGGATCTTTATCATGACTGGGCACTATTTTCTTCATTTCCAATAATTCCATTTTAGTCAGGGGAGTGTATACGAATACTCGTTGGAGTGCACCCCCCGTGGTCTGGACGGGATGAACTTCTCGTAAGGGATTCTGTCTGTCTATGTAAAATGGTTGTCTTACTGGGGGTGGAACAGGAACGAAATGTGGAGTCAGGAAAGTTCTGTATTTGTGGCGTTGTTCTAGAATGATATTAATTAAATCGGTACCTAGGCCTCTCCATCTTTTTAGGAGTAATTCTTCCAATATATTATATAGGGGGCCTGGATCAGAATGCTGACTTTCATATAGTGTAATGAGATGTTGGATCATGTACATACCAACTAATCGCTGTTCGTCTGGGGTAAGACTCAAAAATGTTTGCGCTACTGAATCATCTTTATATATACTATCATTACCAGCCCATTGGACTGCTGACCGTGCTAGTTCCTGATCACGCATTGTACTAAGTTCACTGTAACCTATTCTTTCCTGTAGTATTTTATCGGTGGCTTGGAATACATGTTCAAGAGAACATTGTTCTGGTATGGGAGAAAGAAAACGTTTCTTGTTTTCTAGACGAATGGGTCTGTCAAAAGAATACTGTTTAGGAAGTCTCGCTTTTCCTACGTACGCTATTCTGCCTCGGTCTTGTACAGGATTATCTATTTCTTCCTCCTCTGAGCTTTCATTCTTGTCTGTATCGGCTTCTCTAGCCGCATCCTCTTTTTCGTGTATTATTACGATTTCTTTACGGATCTTTCTGTACATGGCTTCTATGCAATTTTGTTTATCATGTTTACCATCAGCTATATTGTTACTCCAATTTATCAGTACGTTCATTTCTTCTTTGCTTGTACCTGGCCGATCTCGTTCCCTTATCAAACAATTAATCAGAAATCGTAAGATCATTCTTTGTGTTTCAGCCTTTTGATGTGCCATGGCCTCGCGAATGCATTCTGGTCTCTCCCCTGTTCTAATAAAATGATATATATTGTCTAGATGGTCTGTCATTTCTGGTAAAAGAATCAAATAGTTCGTAACACGTCGTAGACGTAACGAATATAACATCATGTCTTCCTCGCCAGGTACTCAATCATATCTACAATCTGTAATGTACTGTCTAAGGGTTTGGAAAGTCGCTGCTTTGGGCGTACGCTGTAATGCTATTTCTCTGAGTGTCATACGTTTTACTTGAGGCGGGGTGATAGGCTGACCTCCTGCGGCGCCTCCTGAAGCGGAAGCATAACCATCAACTAGATGTGTTGATGCTGCTGGTGTCATAATCTGAAAAACAGGTGCAGGTAATGTAGGCTGACTCTGAGTTGTCGGTATAGCGAAAGGATTGTAAGGACCGATAGTAGGAGGAACAGTAGTAGTAGTAGTAGTAACAGGAATAGTTGTGACAGGAACAGTAGTGACAGGTTGGGAAGTGACAACGGGTGTGGAAGTCGAGTCTTGAGGGGGTGGAGGTAACACGTCTTGAACAGACTGAACGGGCTGAGTAGGCTGCTGTATGTTTTGAGCAGGCGGGATAGGTTGCTGTACATTATTAACTGGTGGTACGCGTACATTGGTATATGCTGGAGCTACATCGTCTAAATAGGAAGAAAGGAAAATGTCTGCTGCGGTCTGTTTGTGACGGACTTTAGACGGGACCAATGGTGGTGGCAAGTTACGGGGTGCTTCCGGGGTCGCCTTGGGCAGGCCCTCGGCAAGAACAGGATACATGCCTGTAATGAGTGCATTTCGTTGACGGTCTATTTGTTCTATTCTGACTCGTTCTCCTTCTTCTAGTAACTCTTTTTCTTTAGCTTTTTCGGATTCTTCTCTACTTTTCTCTGCTTTTCTGATTGCTTTCTCGGTTCTTCTATGCGATTCTTTACGCCACAATTCTATGGCATCTTTCTGGGATTGTCTGGCTTTCTTTTTCCACAATGCTTCTTCTACTCTCATGATGCAATCAGCATCCCATGTCCCTGAGACAGGCCATCTATACTTCTCTTCCAGATCCCTAGTGTAATCCACCCACAAATCTAGGTACAGTATGGCATCTAAGCCGTGCTTGTGGTACATAAAATATCCGGGAGTGTCCCTAGGCGGGACGGGAACTGCTTCTTCGAGTATCCCTTTCCTAGTTCCTATTTGACGTAATTTCGAGAACAGTGGCATTTTCGGACTGACTTGAACGTGAACACAGTAAACACAGTAATGAATAGCAAACAATCATTCATACCACGACATTAAAACACATTGAAACATTTCAGACTGATATTACCTGGTACATAGAAAACACAAATTCTGACAATCTCGAGATACAATACTAGAATACTGGATTACTAGATGCACTGCTAAAACAGTACAGACAATACCGGTCCCATAAAGAGACACGTCATACCGCATTCACCTAAGTGAACACGTCTGGACCAGGTCTGTGTACCCAGACCTGTCTTGACCGGGCACAAATTAATGAACCCGTCTAGATGCGTTCCCAACAACGGTACTCACCGGGAAGCAAAAACTGAAGGCCTCGGAAATGTAAATGTAAATGTGTTGTATTTGTATAGCGCGAACAGTAACCCCTAAGAATCCCGGCGCTTGTACTCCTACCACAAGGGAACCCCTCCTGGCTTTTCCTTGTGAGGTGTCCACTCCTGGGCATCCCATGGTGAAACCAGGCATCCCTTGTGCATCGGGGGCCGTTGTGGAGACTAAGCAAGCTATTGCCCAGAGTTGCAGCGTGGGGCCCATGCTTAGATTCGGCACTGAGGCGAGAATATCCGGTCAGAGGAATTTTAAGCCCGATCCCGCCGAGGCGGGAATCGAACCCTGGTCCCTGGCCAGCGTTCTGCATCAAGGTCTGCCGCTCTAACCATTGAGCCACACTTCTCCACAAAACTGGACTGGACTGAACTGGACTGGACTGCTACGACATCTGGCTGCTACTACGCATGCGCTTCGGAACAGGTGGGCCTCCGGATACCTCGGACCTTGCTCTCTCAACTTGGGCTCTGGTCGGGATCCTCCGCATTCCTCACCGCCTCGTCTGGATGCCGGACCGCAGTCTCCGTCTCCTCCGTGGGCCCGAGGGAGATAGCAGGAAAACCCGCAGGTGTGCACGGAGTCCGTCGCGGCTGTAGAAGGGGTCAAGGCCTGCGTAACATCGCCGGCGAGTGGGGAAGGGGGGGAGTCCCTATTCGTGCGCCAGATTATGTGGTAAATAAATTTACCGAACTATTTTTCTATACATTAAATATCAATAAAGGACAGCTCAATCAAATGAGAGGCAGAGTCCGTGGTATCTGAGTCATACGGGCTTTAATTATGCTCCTCGAGAAGCAGGATATCATGTTCCATCACCACTAAGGCTCAGGAAGGGACATTCAACGTTTTATTAGCATCATACATTATATATAGTAAAACAGTATAATTGAAATGAATGCAGTAGGCGTAACAGGTGAAAAGAGAGAGATAAGAACATATGTGCGTAACAGGAGGCGTGTAAAAAAGGCGTACACATGGGCGTGCACTGGACATGTCAGAGAAACGTCACAAGAAACGTCACAAGTGGGTGGATGCATAGAGAAAGTTTGCAGAATCAGCAGAAACTTATGACCTGGATGCGCGCGCAACTGAGCATGACGTGTAACTGGGGAGAATTGGGGGCTTTGATTTTAGCACTAGTAGAGGAGACTGGTGTCTGGGATGTCAGGGCAACCTGTACCTATAGCATATCTGGTATCTCATGTTTGGAGGATGTAGTGTCTGAAGTAAAAGGTCTCTCGGGCAGAGGCCGTTCAATACTGAATGCTAGTGCGTGCATACGTGTCTTGGTGCGAGGCGCGGGGCCATGGGCCTACCATGGTAACGGGATCTGTAAATCACTTGCAAGGAGGACAGGAAGGCCGGGCACTTTGCTCTGCAGCTGGGAATATGTTTACCTATTTCACTAGACTGGAATGTGTTTTCGAGGAGGCTGAGCAGATAACTGTAGGCAAAATACGAATTTGGCAGGCAGGCCAGGCTGAGCCGGGCACCGCTTCGCTGGGCAGGAAGTACGGCAGAGGTCAGGGATGCATACAGCTTTCAGAGACAGAAGACAGAAAAGACTCAGAGCCTCAATTAAGGGCCTAGCTCGAGTGAGCCAGGAAACATGGAGAAAACGTGTGCAAGATTCAAAAGTGCACCATGTAAAGACGTTGGCACCATAGGCCTAGAAGCCTAATTAACGGGATTTTCTTGCAGGACTGGATAGCTAACATGTTAAGGTTGGACGCAAATTCATATGCGTCTTTCTAGCATGTACGGGAAGGAAGTTACACGACATACAAGGAACATGGGCGCATGAATAGGGTGCCAGTGGGGGACACATTGGCTACCTGAAAATTTCTATTACCTCACGCCACCTAAAGGGACTTCCTCGGGGTATCTCAGACCATTCTCCGCTTACTGTCGAGCTTACCTCTCATCGGCAGGTGACCCGGGGACCTATAGTAATTAATCCATGGCTCCTGAAAATCCCTGACATTAAAGACATCTTGCTCGAACACACAGAATATTATTTTGCTGAGAACGTCGGATCAGTGCAATCAGCCATCACGATCTGGGAGGCTTATAAAGCTGTGATCAAGGGGAGGGCACTAGCTCTTAAGTCTGGATATCAGCACAAACCGAATGAGATATTGCTTCAGATTGAAACCGATTTGCTCCGCCTGGAGTCAGACCTCAACACTAACCCATCCGATGAGATGGCTTGCCGTTTCAGAGCCAAACAACTCTAATACAAGGCATTGGCCCTGGAAAAGGCTCAAGCTAAACTCCTAAAAACTCTCCACCGAGTCTATGAACTAGGAGAGGTAAAATGCTTGCTTGGCTAGAGAGACGCGAACAAGGCTCCACATGGGTTCCGCTGCTGATCCGTCCTGATGCCTCAAGCATCACGGACCTGCGAGATATAGCGGAGGCCTTTGCAGACCACTTGGAACAGGTCTACTCGTCTAGGGCATACTATTGGCAGACGAGTCCCGACTACTCTTGGAGGAAATGCATTTACCCATTCTCTCTGACACTGATAGGGACAAGTTGGAGGCAGATGAGGAGTTTGGGAATGCTCTTTTTGCTGTGAAATCGGGTAAGGCCATTGAATTCCTTAAAGGGATGGCCCAGGAGGTAATCCCTCATTTGAAGGCTATGTTTGAGGAAAGCCGTGATAGTCTGCCGCTGGACCAGCGGTTGGCCTCCATAGCTGTGATCCATAAACCTAACAAGTCGTCCACTGACTGCGGCTCCTATAGGCCGATTTCTCTTATAAACGCTGAAGTCTAGATTTGGCCAAACTTTTGGCTACCAGACTCCTTACAGTCCTCCCCTCCCTAGTCCATGACGACTAATCGGGATTCCTCCCGGGCCGGAACACGGCCCTGAACCTCCGTAGATTACATAACGTTCTTGGTAGGCAGCCTTGTATACAAGAAGATGCCGCAATTTTGTCCCTTGACGCCACACTGGCATTTGACTCTATAGAAGGGTCCTACCTTTTCCAGGTCCTGAGGTCACTTTGGCTTAGGTCCTAATTTCATTCAATGGGTCCGATTGCTCTACACAGATTTGTTGGGCCAGGTACGAGTCAATGCCACACTTCCAGACAATTTCAGCTGCACAGAGGGACCAGACAAGGTTTCCCCCTCTCACCACTATTGTTTGCCCTTACCCTAGAACCATTAGCCCACTGGATTCGAATAGATGCCTCCATCAGAGGGCTCCGATGGAACGATGACACGATTGGCAAAATCTCCCTATACGCCGATGCTATCCTTGTCTGTTTCCTCCCCCTCCATTAACAGTCTATTGCACGTCGTCACCAATTTTGGTAAATAATAATAAAGCCATTTCTAAAGCGCCTGGCTACACTCAGAACAGTGTGTCCCCGTGCTAGATTGCTACTAGTTCCCTAAAGGCAGATGTTAAAGAAAAAGAAAGCCAAGGCCAAAGAGGAAAGGGTGAATTAGATGACTGGAAACAGGTGAGTTTTAAGTTTTGCGTGGAATCTGGTTTCTGAAGGTTCCATTCGGAGGTCAAGCGGCAGTTCATTCCAGTGTTTAGGAGCCAGATACCTGAAAGAACGACCACTCATCCTGGCTCTGCAAGTACGGGGGAGTTTAAACAGCATAGCTCCGTCCGACCTAAGATTCCGAGTGGGGCGGTGAATTGTGAGAAGCTTTTGCAGATAGCCTGGGCCTTTGCCCCTGGCGATGCGGTGTGTAAAACATAAGGCTTTGAATTTAATCCATCCCTTGACCGGGAGCCAGTGAAGTTTCGGCAGAGCCGTCTTCCCAGATGCTCTACGAGGCAGGTTAAGTACCAGGCGGGCAGCAGCGTTTTGCACGCTCTGCAGTTGGTGCAGGCCTTTTTTACTTAAACCTAGGAGCAGGGCATTGCCAGAGTCAAGGTGGGGTGTGACTAAGGCGTGGACGAGTGTCTTCCTGGCGTTGATGGGGAGAAGGTCAAGGACTTTACGGAGGGTTTTCAATATGCTGAAACATCTTCCCGTAACTTTACTAACTTGGGATTTGAAAGAGAGGTCAGAGTCTAGCATCACTCCAAGATTTCTGACAAAGTCCGAGGGAGAGGGAATATTGCCCAATTCAGTAGCCCACCACATGTGCGACCAGGCAGAGGGGGATTTACCAACAACCAAAAGTTCTGTTTTTCCGCCGTTCAGGCGCAGACAGTTGTTATTCATCCACGTTGCCACTGATGACAAGCATTTGGAAAAGTTAGTAGCATCTTCTGTGTGGTCGAGCGTAAGCTTGATCATCAGTTGGGTATCGTCAGCGTAAGTGACAATATCCACCCCGAAAGCTTCAGCTATGTGAGCCAGGGGTTCCATATAGATTGAACAAAGTAGGGCTCAGGCTAGAGCCCTGTGGAACCCCTTGTCTCAGCTTCCGGGGAGAAGATTTGAAAGGGGGACAGTGCATCTGAAAACTCCTATTTTCCAGGAAATATTTTAACCAGGCATGGGCAGATCTCTCCACTCCCATATCTGAGAGGCGGGACAGCAGCGTTGTGTGCAGCAGAGTGTCAAAAGCTGCACTGAGGTCTAATAGAACCAACGCTGCTGTCTGTCCTTCATCCACCATTTGTCTAAGACACTCAGTGGAATAGAGGACGGCTGATCCGTAGAGTGTGGGGTGGAGGAGGGATTTCTCCTCCAGATATTTCATGAGTTGCCCATTTGCCACGTTTTCCACTATTTTCATACAGAAGGGAAGAAGGGAGATGGGACGAAGATTTTGAAATTGGGAGATGTGGACATTGTTTTTTTTTTCAGAGGGATAACCTGGGCTGTTTTCCATGCATCAAGCACATGGCATTCTTGGAAAGATAGAGTGACGATATGTGTAATCTGATCGATCATACTCTCCAAGACTCCCTTACAGCGAATGGGAGGACTCACGTCACAGGGGGAGCCAGACTGTATACCGTTAACAATGTTCAGCAATTCCTGCCTATCTGGTACTTTAAAGCATGTCAGACGAGGTTTAATGGTAGAGTTGTCTCTTACTTCCACATGTTTACTCGAAGGATCAACGTCGTCTGTAAAGGTGGCATGGATTTTGTCGACCTTGCCAACAAAATAGTCAGTAATGGAGTCACATAGCTCGCTGGAGTAGGTGTCTTGGGCTTCAAGTCTGGTCGGGACCGTTAGTTCTTTATAAATTGCAAAGAGTTCCCTAGTGGGGTTGTCGGCAGATTCTATTCTACCCTTAAAATGGGCGCCTTTAGCTGATCTTACAAGTTTATGATATTTTTTAAATTCAGTTCTATAATGTGACTTACATTCTGGATTGTAACTTTTCCTCCAGCCTCTTTCCAAATGTTTTCATTTTGCTTTGGCTTCTTTGAGTTCTTTAGAGAACTAAGGGGCAGTTTTGGTCTGTCTTGCGGGAGGTTTGAGTGTCCAGGGTGCTACAATATCCAACGCATTGGACACCCATTTTTCGTAACTATTCCACGCCTCCAGCAAAGTGTTGCTAGGGGGCGGGGTTTCTCAAGTAGGGCAGATTTAAAGGTCTCCTGCTTGAATTTCCTCCAGTCTCTACGTTTCTGGGGTAAGGGTTTGTTAGTTCTATTTTCTGAAGGGATACCTTCTATTTCGAACGGAATGATAATATGATCAGACCAAATCGGTCTGATCGGGGAGGAGACCTTAACACCCTCCCAGTTGGCAAAGATAGGGTTCAAAAAATGCCCTAATTGGTGCGAGGGGGACCTAGATTGTAGGTTGAGCTCTAGGGATTTCAATGCTTCTGCCACAGCCTGTGCCTCCCCCTATTCCGTATTTTCAAAGTGAAGGTTTAGGTCACCCAAAATCAGAAATTTTTTGTATCGAAGTGCCGACTGGGTTATCAGTTCTGTTAGTTGGTCACAGAACTGTGCTGCCCCTCCGGGCGGGCGGTATATAAGCAGTCCGTTAATGATATTTTTGAGTCCTGCTTTTATTGTGAAGAAACCACTCTCGCTATTAGGTAGCATAGCCTTCTGTAAGGTACATTCTAAGTCTGTCTTATAGATAAGAGCTAACCCCCCGCCTCTCTGTCTCTGTCTCTGTCTGTCTAATCTGAGCAGGCAGTAGCCTGAGGGAATGGCTTCGAGAGCTTCAGGCGACGAATTTCGTCTAGCCACGTCTCGGTTAGAAACAGCACATCAAGGCTACTCTCTGTCAGTAAATCATGTATCTCTGTTTTATGTTTCTTCATAGATCTACAGTTTAGTAGCAACATTTTTAATTTAGCTGTCTCCCGCCTTTCCCTCTTCGAGAATTGGGAAGTGTAATTGCAGGTATCACAGATGAGAGGTAAAGAGTCAGCCTGTAAAGTATGGTAGCAGCTATCTTTAAGTTTCGGGCATAGAGAAAGTAGTTCCTACTTAGTATAGTGTGAGCTGTACCTGTTAGTTCCCACCATGTCGAAGGGTACAAATAGACCAGGGGGTCCAGCCCCGAGCCCCGTCCGGTCGTGGACGGGCGCTGACGGGCTGGACTCTGGCTTGACTCCGGTGCGAGTACGGCGTGCCCGCTGAACGCGTCCGCTGCACAGAGTCATGGATGTATGCTTATATAGTGGCGACTAGAGCGCCAGGAGTGGGGAGCCCTACCCAAAGTGGCCGCCACTGATTCACTCAGCCCGGGACCCGTGGAATATTGGCCTTGGAATCGGCCAGTCACCGCAGGAAAGAGACATTTAAAACTGCCAACACTGGGCAGAGTGCAGTGAGTGAAGTTAAAAATTAAATAAGTCCATTCACCATAAGATCGGTAATGAGGGCAAAAGCGCAGCGCTAGAATCCGAGCGCTAATGCAGAGGGGGGGATCGGACACAAAGGAGAATGCACAACAATTTTATCTCGGGAGTTAAAATAATGCAACCACCCGGCTCAAGCCTCGGGGGTCAAATAAGCAGCAATCTCGCGACTGAAGTGTATGCTCTGTTTATATAGTGGCGACTAGAGCGCCAGGAGTGGGGAGCCCTACCCAAAATGGCCGCCGCTGATTCACTCAGCCCGGGACCCTTGGAATATTGGCCTTGGAATCGGCCAGTCACCGCAGGAAAGAGGAATTTAAAACTGCCAACACAGGGCAGAGTGCAGTGAGTGAAGTTAAAAATTAAATAAGTCCATTCGCCATAAGATCGGTAATGAGGGCAAAAGCGCAGCGCTAGAATCCGAGCGCTAATGCAGAGGGGGGGAGCGGACACAAAGGAGAATGCACAACAATTTTATCTCAGGAGTTAAAATAATGCAACCACCCAGCTCAAGACTCAGGGGTCAAATAAGCAGCAATCTACTCTGGTTTCTCAATCAATTGGTCCAAATCTGTGCTATATGGACTACGTGGCTCTCCAGCCGCCCTTCCGAGGGGATACTCGATTGCCGTAGCCCAGAATGGGTTTAAATATCTTGGCATTTTTGTTACCCCGGATCCTAAACTCTTCTACGAACTCTTCTACAAACGTAACCTAAAAGGCCTACTGAAGAGACTCCATAGTGACATATCTCATTGGTGTACGCTACCTTTGTCCCTCCCAGGCAAGGCGGCTCTTTTTAAAATGCTAGCACTCCCACTCTTTTTACATGTTCTCCAAAACTGCCCATTCCTGATTGCTGATTCTTATTTCCGTGCGCTGGAAGGAGATCTTCGACTCCTCTTATGGGATGGTAAGGCGCCCCTAATAGCCCTTCATAAACTTACTCAGGGGTGGTACGTTGGGGGCATCGCCCTGCCAAATATGCTCCTCTATTATTGGGCCTCCAACTAGTGGCCACCAACTTTTGGATTCATGGGTCGCCTACGAACCCGGCTTTTCATTTAGAACATTACCAAACGGGACGAGAGGGATACCTGGGTGCCCTATATAGTAAACCTTCCCGGGGTCGTATCGTGGGGCCCATGTTGCAAATAATAGCTATTTGGCACTGTGCTAATAAGAGTCTGGGATGGTCTGACACGTTTACTAAAGCAACCCGCTGTGGGCCTCTCAAAAGCTTGGCTCCCTTTTTCACCACAAAGGGTTTGATAAATGGGACATGAGCGGCATCTCCACTCTGGGTGACCTGATCCACAAAGGGAAACTACTGACTTTTACTGACCTCCAACAGCGACACGCTCTCACCCAGAGCGAGGCCTTCCGATACCTCCAAATTAAGCATGCTATCCTTACGAACATACCCAACCTTTCCTTCCTTCCAGTGGCCTCACCTCTTGAGGATAGATTGCTTTCGGAGCCCCTCCAGACTAAGGCGATATTTTGCACCTACCGCAAACTATGCAACAATATGCCCGACTCCTTCCAGTCCTTAAGTGACAAGTGGCGGGCGACAAAGGACATCTAGAAGATGACGAATGGCGATCAGCACTGATGTCCCCCAGGGAAACGGCGATCAATCACATTTCAGATTGATTCAACTAAAAGCCCTACATAGAGCCTATATGTCTGCTCCTCTCCTGGCCAGAAAAGGTAGGCGCCCTGACGATATGCGTCTCCGAGGCTGCGGCCTCACCGGCTCCTTTTATCATGTTTTGTGGGAGTGCCCTATGATTCAACAGCTATGGGAAAGGGTGACCCACAAAATGACAGAGGCACTAGGAAAACCCATCCCTCTCTCTCCTAAAGAAGGGCTTCTCAACGTATGGGGCGCCACGGACCTCACAGAGGTGGAGCTCCAGTGGGTGGCCCTGGGTTTTCTGCTGGTGAAACGAGCAGTGCCAATGCAATGGGGCGCCCCATAGAGGCCTCTCCTGGTGGGGTGGGTGGATGAAATGGACAGATGCATGCTAGCTGAGAAATCTGTATTTAAGTTCAGGGGGTGCCCCAAAAAATGGGACAAAAAGTGGGGACATTGGAATGTATATAAATGTGAGATCTGTACTTCCCCCACTGCTGATGTGGCCATGTATAAGGCTGGACCCCGACGTCGTAATGGTCCTTGATGTAATACCTTTTATGTTTTACCCATTATGTTTGTTTCTGTACTGTATAGAATGCTAACTGGATGATGACTCCTTTTTGTTTTCAATAAAATATTATTTAAACGAAAAAAAAAAAGATTGACGCCTGAGAATTCAAAGATGAGGAATCTGCAGCTAGATAGAATCTCTACCAGTTAATGTTAGACCTGGCATCATTGGCGTAGGTCTCCCTTTCCCAGCAACTCTTCCTGTCTTGTATGTTGGCTGGATATAGATGTTCTGGGCGCCGTGCCACTGCTACTCAGTGCCACCGCGCGAATACTCCATGTATATAAATGACTGTGTGAATTTGGATAACTCTGACGCTTACATTAATATAGCCTGTTTTGTTAAGGATTACTTTCTATCACCCTATCTGGGCCTAGGAACCCAATAGGAACTACAAGTTCGATATATGTATGATCAGGCCGGCGAGGGCTACCTTTTAGTAAGGACCATTTAGGTATTGTATGTTGTGAAATGCCTTTCCTGAAAACGCTGTAGTTTCTTGTTTAAAGCTTTACTGCGGGCTGTTGCAAGTATGGTTTTGGAGCAGCAGGGCCAGCTGGGTCAGACCTGGCTGGAGAGAGAGATCGGTATTCCAAGCGTTGGGAGGGGTGACTCTTTGATCCAAGCAGGGTCGTGCCTGGCAAGGTGAATGATGGCTCCACCTCCCACTCGGTGTCTGATGGCACTCTCCCTCATTCTGAAAGGACAGGATGTTGCCTCGTAAACCAAGTGCTCCCAGACCCCACCGATCTGGTTCTGACTAGAGTCAGTGATTTGCAACCATAGAGAACAAAGACTTTTTAGGTATAAAATGCGGCGCTAGAACTTTGGCCAAGTGTGTTCCTTCTGGATGTCAAGACGAGACTCTATCTGAGTGAACAGAGAAAAGGACTTTGCAACTTTAACCCATCTTGCAGAAGAAACTACCAGAGGGCCCAAATCGAGGGAGCCTCCTGCCGAAGTCTCAGGGACATTAGACTTCACCCAGTCGACCGTTGGAATTCCCAGACGAGGAGTTCTGGTTGCAGGTGAGGCACCCGTCGAGTAATCCGGAGACTCAAGTTCTACTGCAAGGGACGACGACTGGGCACTTTTTGAACCTTTATTTGCTGAACCTGTGCAGGCTGCTGCAGCTCAGAGAGAATTGCAGCCACTGAGCGCCCACCTAATACTGAACCTTTGAACCTTTTCTTTGCTGAACCTGTGCGGCCGCTGAGACAAGAGCCGCCGCAGCTGAGAACCTGCCTAAATCTGTACCTTCCTACCTTCTGCAGGATCTGTGTGGGCCGCTGCAGCTGAGGGAGAGCTGCCGCCGCTGAGTGCCCACACCCTTTGCTACTGTTCATCATCGTGATTTGTCCTGTGGGCCACCGCAGCCGAGAGAGAGCTGTAGCCGCTGAGTGCCCACACCCTTTGCTACTGTGGACCATCATGATTTGTCCCGTGGGCTGCCGCAGACGAGAGAGAGCTGTAGCGGCTGAGTGCCCACACCCTTTCTACTGTGCACCTCCGTGAGCTGTCCCGTGGGCCGCCGCAGCCGGGGGAGAGCTGCAGCCACTGAGTGCCCAGCACGCTTGGTTACGGTGCATCATCGTGCTTTGTTGTGTGGGCCGCCGCAGCTAAGAGAGAGCTGTAGCGCTGAGCGCCCACACCTTGGACTACTCTGCATCCCCCCCTTTTGGAATTGTCCTGCGGGCCACCGCAGCTGAGAGAGAGCTGCTGCCGCTGTGCGCCCACCATGGAGCGACACAACAAGAGTCCTTGCCTCCCTCAACCCGGGCCGCAGCAGCCGCGGGCTGCTGCTGCTGAGAGCCCGTCTGTGCCCGAGTCAGTGTGTGTGCGTGCTGCGGACCTCTGCCGCCCACTGTTGTGGTCGCTGGGAGTCCGCCTGTCACCGTCTCAGCTTCTTTGAGAAGCTGCATGCTGTCCCCCCTTGCAACAACAGGTACCTGGGGCACAATGGGTCGCGTACGCCCTGTCTCTGAACTCAGTCAGTGTCACGCTTTGTTGAATATGTTGTTATCTCTTTGAGTCCCTACGGGTTGACGTAAATTGTCATTGTTGAAGCGCTTTGAGAGTTGAGATAAACTGTTAGATAAAGATATTATTTTTCTATACCTACTTGAGTTGTCAGTTTGTGGTGTCATTACTGCCTTATTGTACGTTGTCATAAACGCTTCACACACTGCCTCTGAGATAGGCCTAACTGCTCGTGCTACGTTACCACAGGGTTGAGCAGGGGTTATCGAAAGGGGTGACCCACTTGCCCTGACTTAAGAAGGAGGGTCCCTATTTTGACAGTGGCGCCAGCCAGTGCCAACTAGAGACCCCCATTTCTAAAAATTACCGAAGGTAAGTAACTTGTTCAACGACCGCCACAGACTGGGGTCCACCCTAAACATGGAAACATCTTTACCCACGACAGAACCAGAGAAGCTCTCATTGGGAATAAGAATAAACACTGCATAAGGGAAATTGTTCCCATGCGAAATAAGGGTTCTGGCACTAATGCGCACATGGGATGGGGAGGTCATATGGGGAAACTTAACATCAGAGGGGTCTGGAAACCAGAAGAAGTGTTACAACACATAGATTTGCTGCAACTAAGAATAGTATCCGAGCCTTAAAAAGCGTTCTGAAGCAGTTTTAGAGCAAATCAATAGAAGTTCATAAAGACAACACAACCACAATGTTCGACCCCAACAAACAAGGGGGGACAAAATCCTTCACCCTATCAAAGCTAGCACAGGGGATATCATGGTGGGCCATCCAGAGCCAGATAACCATAACAGCGATACCTTTACCGGGAGTAGACAATGTGAAAGCGGACAAACTAAGCAGGCAAGCATCCACCTTGGATGATTTGGAGTTGAATCAGGCTGTGATCAAGAAGGTGTTCAAAAGATGAGAGATATATCCGCAATAGGCCTGTTCTCAACACCAGGAAATGCAAAATTCCATTTCTTTTCATCCAGACACCCACACCCCTACTCCCTACGGAATCCAGCGTTGATAGACTAGTCAGGGAAAGTTTAACACGCTTTTCCCCTGACTCCACTATTATCATTGGTGCTCAACAAGAGCAGACAATCACGGATGACTCTGATACTCATCACCCCACAGTTGGCAATACAAACCTGGTTTTCGGATCTGATAGAGATGGCACACAACGTACAGAGACTGCCAGTGTCACACAACCTGCTTTCCATAGAGAGAGGAAGGTTCTTCACCCAGAACCAAACACACTGAGTCTAGAAGCGTGGCTCCTGAAGACATAGAATTCAATCATCTGGGAATGCCTGAGAAAGCTTTAGCAGCCCTCAGGGAGACAAGAAGACCAACAACTAGGAAATGTTACACAGCTAAATGGAAGAGACACACATGATGGGGATAGGGATCCAGCCTTTTTCAGGACAGAAGGTATATTTTTTATTTGAATTTATTGAACAGTTAATTAACATCTTTACGAACGTGCCTCTCGTCAAATTTTCAGAACAGTTTGAACAAAATGTGAATCACCATTAAAAACACGTTAAAATGAGGAAAAATAAACCCCCGTACTCCCAAGGGAGTTAACTAAGTCCTTCAATGGCAAAAGTGCGGACAGTCTGTTTTGTATTGTCATAAGCTTATTAGCAGAGCAGAAGAACTTTCCTCATTGGTTGGATACTTGACAACAGAATAGAAAAAGCAGCAAAAGGCAAAATTTCAAGGTCTGCAAGGGAAAGTGCAAAGTGCAGGAATTACATTTCAGCCTCTGCAGAGGTTATGATAATTTTCATAAACGTGCCACATGACATTCATGTTTGTTTAGACAGACGGTCATTTTTCTATGGACATAAGCTTGGCTGCAAAGCAGGAAAAGCTATCCTCATTAGTCGGATACTTAGCAGCAGAGTAATTAAAGCAGGAGAAAGCAAAGTGCCAGTGTGTGCAAGGGAAAGTCCAAAGTGCAGTAACAACATTTTTGCCTCTGCAGAGATTATGATAAATGTCATAAGTGTTCCACCTAATGTTCATTTTTAAACAACAGAAAAAAAGAGCTAAGTGTAAGACAGCTGAGGGTTAACCCGCTGTTTCGTCGGCTGTTGGTCCTAAGCCTACATCAATCTATCTTCCTTTAATTGAATGCATAGTTGAATAAAACCTTGCGCTAAAATAAAGCAAAGGCGCTCATTTAAAACCATTAAAAAACTGGAAGAGACTGATTGTACAAGATAGAAATAGCTTCTTTGGAACAATAAACCCAGAACGACTAATTGCTACGAGTGCAGTGCCAAACTTCCACAACATGTAGCTCCAAGCACAGTTTGGTGGCTGTTGGAACATGGGGGGGCTACCCCCTCAGCCACTATGGAGCGATTAATCCATTTAAAGTGCGTGGTGTACTGATGCTTGACTGTGCTAAAGTTCTCAGTAAAATGGCAGTGCAGTCAGAGTCTTTTGCAAAGGGTGTCAGGGTACCAGGTTCAGCCCTGCTGCATTACCGCCTGCTAGATGGTTAGTTTGTCTTTTAATACTTGATTCTGCTGCGGTCAGGAATTTAACCAAGTGGCAGCTTAGTTGGACATGCTTGTCAGAAAAGCTTTCTAACACCTCTTGTCTACAGGTCTGTTTGTGTTTCTTATTGAAGAGTGGTTCCCATATTAGAACCCTACATATGGCAAGCAGGTGCACTATGTCCTCCTCTCCCTTCACACAGAGTCAGCCGATTGCTGGCTTCGGTAGGCGTAGCCACGGCGGCATGTGGTATGCGGATGGTAATATGCCTAGGCAGAGTTTCAGGAACTTCTCTTTGATGATTCTAGAGAACCTAGCGTGAAGGTATATTTGGGGTGAGGCTTTGCTGTAGGACAGTATGGTGAACCAGCCATGAGCGCGCTCTGACAGAGTAGCTTTGTCCTGTATAAGTGATTATTTTTTAACAATGTTTCTGGCTGCCCCCTTTTGATTTTTACCAGCTTTTGATGAATGCTCCTTTACGGGCCAGCTCTTGTCTTTGCATCCAGAACTCCAGCCTAATTTGTGTTGAGGATGTGTGTCCTGGTAACCCATAGATCATTCGGAGTGCTCTTGCTATAGTGCGATCTAGTGTTTTAGCCTCTCTCCCTCCCATGGCTTCACTTCCATAGGTGATATATGGTATAAGTTTCACCTGGATCACCCTTCTTGAGGGGAAGTAATTTGGGCCAGAAATATTGTTTTTTTAGGTTTCTTAATGCCACTGCTGTAATAATTCCCCTTTTTTTATGGCCTCGCATTGTGCGATGTAGTTCCCTTTGTTAACTATGATAACTCCCAGATATTTATAGTTTTGTACAGCTTCCAGGTTGTGTGTTGCCAAATGCCAGTGGTGATTTGACTTTATTTTGTGGATGTTCACGCTCATTACTTTTTTTTTTTCTTGTTTGATGCTGAGTTTGTTATCCTCCGAGTACCAAGATGTAATGTTGAGCAGGAGCTGTAGACCTACTGGTGTACGACTAATGAGCACCAAGTCATCAGCGTAGAATACATTAGATAGCTGGAGGCCCCCTAGCTTAGGAGCATGTGAGTTGCTTCTCTTGAGAGTGAATGATAACTCTGCCGTAAAAAGATTAAAAAGTATTGGGGCAAACATGCAGCCTTGTTTCAGTCTAGAGGTTGTTTGGGTCTTCTTTGTTAGGTGGTCTCCTGCGCCCGGTTTTACTGGCACCCAGGTGTTGCTGTGTAAAAGTTAGCTGTTTTAAAAGTAGCAGTGGAATATTGAACCTTTTTAGTGTTTGACTCAGTAGGTTTCTATTTCTATGGTCAAACGCTGAGCTGTAGTCAATAAAACACAAATACAGGAATTGTTGTGTACACAGAGCAGCATCCATCAATAATGAGAGGATTGAGATGTTGGTAATAGTCCCTATATTCTTGCAGAAGTCTGTTTGATTTAGCAGGATTGCTTAGATTTCTGTGGCCCAGGACGTTAGTTCTTGTATTAGTAATCCTGCATACTATTTGGCTTCATTATCCAATAAACCTAGCAACCGGTAGCTTTTCGGGTCATTCCTATAACCTTTTTTGTAAATAGGTGAAATGATAGAGCCCCTCCATGATAATGGTATAGTTGATGTTCGCAGGATTGATTTAAAAATTGGTTTTAGTACCGAAGCCCAGTATTCCGGATCTTGTTTGAACAATATAGGCGGGTTCCCATTTGGTCCTTGAGCTCCCTCGTGCCTGCCATTGGAATTTTTTTTGCAGATTTGTGTGTTCATGAGTGTAAAAGCCTGTTTCAATGTTATTTTGGAGTCAATTTGAGATGCTGAGGCTTCCAATTCGAACAAGAGGTTGTTTTTGCAGGGTTCAGTTCCTCTGTCTTTATTGAAATGGGTTTGGAGGAAGATTGTCCAAGCCTCTTCTGTCACATGTGAGTTGATGCCTTGGCTCAACGCATTGGCCAGAGTGTTGACCTTTTCCCAAAATTGCGAGCTGTTGTTATTTTTGATGTCATGCAAGAGTTTATCCCAAAGAGCCTTGTCAGCTTCTTTTTTGAGGCACCAGGTTAATTTCCTGCGAGTAGCTTTCAATTGCCTCACTTCTTGCAAGGCCGTGGGGTCTAGGCCACCTTTCTTCAACCTCCGAAGCATGTGGTTTATCAATGCCTTGATCTTTTTTTTTTCTTTTTTTTTCTTTTCAAAAACCTTTATTGAAAAAGATCAAGGCCGACACAGTACGACGTGCAAGAGCGCAGTGCAATACATCAAATTAAAAAGCAGGACGTGCGCTCCATTATACATTGATCTCAATTGTCAACACAGTGAATAAACATGAAAAGAATGTCTCAGATCCATCACAACAAGCTCCCTCCCTCATGAGAAAACACAGATTAAGCGTTATCGGCAATAAAAGGGCTGGAGAGAAAGGGGCGAAGGTGCACACTGCAGGGGGGAAAGCAGTCACTGACCGGCACAGGCGGCCGCTGCAGCCCCTGGGCCGGCGGGGAGCGCTGGAGAGGCAGCGCCACTAAGGTGAGAGTGGGAAAGGAGATAGGCAATCAGGGGCCCCAAATGTCAACAGGTCGAGACCTAGCAGGCATCAAATCCCAAAACTCCGACAGGAGAGTCTGGCACCGAGAGGCATCCTCTTGCCAACTCTCAACCTTGGGAGCCGGCTTGCGACCCCAACACATGGCCACCCTACGCCTAGCAAGGACCAGCAGCATCGCGATCAGGCGGCGGGAGGCGTCAGGGCAGAACTTAACAAACCCTAGGAGGTACAGAGGTGGTTTGGGCTGCACTGTCGCGCCAGTAATGTCAGAAATAGCAGAACACACTGCCCTCAAACTCCGAGACCTTCGGGCAAAGCTAAGCCAGATGAGTGAAATCCACCGCTGGAGCGGCACAAAGCACACAGTTATCTCCGGGTGTGAGCCCAAGCCTATGAAGTTGCACCGGGGTACGGCAAAGCCTATGCAGGTACTTAAAATCGATCAAATGAAGCCGGTAGTTTGGTGACCGCTTCTTCGTCTGATTACAACAATAGAGCCAGTCAGCTGGTGAGATTTCGGCGCCAAGATCAGCACCCCATGCCTCCCAAGCACGATCGGAGGTGATGGGGACAGACACAAGGGTGAGGGCATATAGTTTGGTGACTAATTTGTGTGGGGACGAGGAGGTATAAATGAGATCCAGAGCAGGCATATTGGCTGGGGGTTGAGGGAAGGTGGAGTGCAGCTTCCGGCACGTGGCACGCAGCTGGTAGAACATGAGCGTGTCCTGTGGCCCCGATGCATCAGGGAGCGTGAAAAAGATGTTCTCCGGATAGAGGTCCGCCACCGTCGTCAGACCCAAGCGCGCCGCACTCCTGGAAATGCTGGAGGCCTGAAGGGAAGGGAAATCCGGGTGGTTAACTATTGGCACGGAGTTAGCAGAGAGCAAGGGGATGTCAGACAGCCGACGCTGGCCAGACCAGGCCCATCAAAGCGTCCCAACCGTGTCGACCTCAGCCCGAGGGTGCACCACGGGCGCAAACAAAGCTGTGGACAGAGGCCAGGGAGAAGCTATATCTGTCTCAACGGCGACATGAGGCTGATAAGGGGAGGGGTGGATGCAAATATGTAGGAAACTGGCCTGAGCAAACCGTTTATTTTCGAGCTCATCCTGAGCCAGAAACACCTGACGTGAGGCTGCCTGCACCGTCTCTACGATTTCAAAGGAGAATACCTTCAAATTATTTAAAACGTCAGCCCTCACTAGCAACATGTGATGTTTTGCAGTAACACCAGACCATTACGACTCAATTGTTATCGAGTCAGGTAATGAATTTCAACTATTTCCAGTTGCTTCTTCGAGTAAATCTCAGGTGTTGATGCCTCTGCCCACTTATGACCCTTATGTGAGGAGACTTCATTATTTATATTGAACACATATGGGCCAGTCGTCTTTCTCTATCAAGAGCCCAAGGGCTTAACCTTCGAAAGAAATTTCACTCAATAACATACCCTTGCATATATATATAGCTCTGTTCTATCTATCCTGAAGTACAGATCTAGTTGAAGCCACAGTATATCACTGTTTACCATCAGCTTCATGAGTAGTGGACGGCTACCTGATGAAGGCATGTATGCCGAAACGCGCGTTGTAGACATCTGCCGCACTGCCTGAGTCAACGTTTTCGTCTATCACATGGGTTTGTAAATACTTATGACTGTTGATGAATTTATATCTATGTAATGACTAATTTGATTCCTAAATGCATAATCAAATCATTGTTTCGTCAATTTAAGTATGAACCTTATACAATTTAGAAAAATGTTTAAAAAAAAATAAACAAATATACTTACCAATAAAAGTTTTTGTATATGTACATCATGTTTTTGTAGGGTGCTGGTCAAACACATGTCTATATCTCAGACATAGAAAGATATTCTTTGGTATAGAAATGGTTGATAACGTTTTCTAGCTATAACCTTCTTATACTACTGAGCGCACAGGGCATACAGCTTGAAGTCAGGTGCGCCCATCCCGCCAGCAGACATGGGAGTAAGAATATCGTAAGCTACTCTTGGTTGTTTACCCGCCCAGACCAGTGAAATAATTGGGGAGCGTAATTTGCGGAAAAAATGAGCGGTAAGGAGGATGGGAATATTTAAAAACAGGTAGAGAAATTATGGGAGGACCACCATCTTGGCGATTGCGATGCCACCCGCCAAACATAGCGGGAGCCGACTCCACAATGGGATTTTGGATTCCAGCCAGTCTACCGCACAGACAATGTTCGATCTCCACAATTCGTCCAGATCCCTACTGAGCCAAATGCCCAAATAGCAGGTAGTACCAGAAGCTCATACAAATGGAAAGTCAAAGGGGAAAGGCACAGTGGCGTCAGACAGTGGGAAAAGGACCGACTTGCTCCAGTTTACCTGGATGCCCGAAAGCCCACCAAACCGAATAATTTTGCGGATGAAAGGGCTAAGGTTCTCTCGGGGATGACAGAAATAAAGCATAATGTCGTCTGCATACATCGAGACGAGTAAGGAACGAGACGAGAAACCAATACCCCTGTGAGTATGGTGCCGCCGTAGCCTGAATGCCAGGGGCTCCATCGCTAAAGCAAAAAGCATGGGCGATAACGGACATCCCTGGCGCGTGCCACGAGCGATGGTAATAGGTTTCCGAACCTTGCCCGTTATTGCGGAGACGCGTTGTGGGTTTGGTATAAAGGAGTCTGACGTTACTCAGGAAGTGGTCGCTAAAGCCCATGCGTGGCAAGATGTAAAATAAGAAGGGCCACTCCAGCGTGTCAAAAGCCTTGGTGGCGTCAAGCAAGGCAGCCACAGCCAGAAGGTCAGGGTTATTTTGATGCAATACTAAGAAAATCGTGCGGAGGTTGCGAGAAGTCGCCCTTCCAGGGATGAGACCAGATTGATCGGGAAGAGCAATGGTAGGCATAAGTAAGAGTGCCTTGATATTTTTTTAGTTGTGTGTTATTTACCAATGTTGGAGTAGGGGCATTTGTTTTGAGGGTAAAATGGTCTCATGTTTTGGTGGTTTCCCTTTTTCGCCCCGTATTTATTTCCTAGATGTTTTGTAATCGCCTCCCAGTTTCCTATTCTGTCAGGCTCTGCCGCTTGTACTTCTCCAAGAAGTTGCTTTGCGAGCGAGAAGAGGCCTTCCGGGTCATCTGTTTTGCATTTTACTATTTTCTCATTAGACGTATATTCCAGGCAATGTGCATTTACTGACAGTGGTTGAATTTTGATGCTTCTATCGTGATTTCCTATGGCAGATGACCGCTGTAGTCTAAGGTTTGGATATTGTAGTCCTTTACTTTTGGATACATGCAGCAGGAGGTAAATGTATCATCTATTGTTGTACTTACTGCTGCATTATGGAATGTTGTTGTCTTTGGGCGGTCTCCTGGAAATCTTCCATTTAATGCTTGAAAGCCCAGCTGCTCTAATGTCCCTGGAAGCTTATGAGCTACTTTTGTGTGTCTTCTGCCTGAGTTGTTATCTTGTGTTGCTGCATCCTATACGTATGGGTCCTCCTCCATATGGAGGTGCATCAGTAACAGAGCTGTTTGTTATACTTGTCAGTTCTACGCCAGCAGCATCTTTAGAACTAGTACAAGATCACTGAATATAGCTTCACTCCTCGTTTGGAGTCACTCCTGGTACAGTGTGGCAGGCTTCAGGGGATGTTGCTTTCTTCTGGGAGAGATGCTGTTATTACAGACATCAACCTGGTCTCAAAACCTGGTCTTCAATTCCTTTGTGGAAAACTCCCTTCCTTGGTCATTGAAGCAGCTTGGAGCTGGAACACAGTGAGATGGCTTGGATTCCACCAGACAGAGGCTATGGATCCAGATCTTTAATTCTTAGTCAGTTTGGGGTGGTTCCCTTTCAAATATAATTTCCTGGCTGTGGTGCCAACACAGCCTTTGTGCATGGTAATGGCTGTCATATCAAGTAGGGATATTGCTGGCTTCAAGCAGGAGTATTCAAAACATGGGCACAATGAAGTGTTGACACCTATCATCAGGCTTCTTGATGCACCAATCTGGGAAAGACAGAAGGATAGACCATGCCTAAAAGCTTCCACATCCTGACCAACAGGATGTGCTGAATCACCCACTCCCCCCTACGATCCACCAAATAGCAGCTCTCAAGAAAATTCAATCTGAAATCCTTTTCTAAAAAGTCCTCATAGAATTTTTCAAGACAGCATTTCTTCATCCTCCCTCGCTGCAGGAGTCTACACCATCTAGCTTCAGAAACACAGGCAGTACACTGCCCCTGTCCAAGGAAGCAAAATCCCATCCTCCATCTTGAGCGCTGATAAACAAGGGGTTGTCCAGTATAGATCTTACTGGTCCTAGCACTCGTACTCTCAACTCGCACAGTCTTACTGTTGTGGATGTGCCACATATCCCAAAAAAATACCTGCGTTAGACACCACATGGAATGTTCCTGCAATGGTTTGGGGTTCAGATCTCATTAGAACTTTACTTGAATGGAAATGGTAGGTTGCACTCCTCCTGCAACAACAAAAAAGTCTGCTCTGGAATATTAATTTACAAAAATTGGTACCCGGCAACCATTGTTTTACGTCAACCCAAGACATGAGTCCTAGAACATGAAAGAGGGCACTCATTGTGCTCCCCTAAAAGTCACAGATAAGGCTCTGGACCTTTGCATTACCATAAAGTTTCCCAAGACCCAGAGACCATGGTAGATTAGCATGTTAGATAAGCCATCAAAAAGTAATGATACCGGTTTTACTTGCACTCGGGTCCCTGTTAGCAGGGGTGCAAGCCTGTATACTATTGGAGGGCCCAACGGGTCTACTGCATCAATAACTAGTGTATGTGTGCCAAAATTCCGACTTTGTTAGCTAATAGCCCATGCCTCATGAAAGTAGTAGGGGAATCAAACTCGAGGGAAGTGCCCACTCAAAAAAGACTTCCCTTTGCCAGGACATAGGTTACCAGCACCAAAATCTAAATCAGAGGGAAAGAAGGTAAAGCAGAGTAGTGGCCAGTATTAGACAGCACAGGGGAATTTTGTGTGTGAGACTTGTGGGTCTCGTGTTTCATATAAAATCATACCGTAGACTGTCAGTAGTTTCCTACTTAACTCAGTAGATCAACCAATAACACCATTGCCAACTTAGCACACAAGAAATATGCCAATCTGTGTTACTAATATACAGCCAGTTTACCTCAAAGCAATGTATGTCAGTCAGCAGATAAGGATTCAACAGTATGATGCAAACCTTTTCTCTACAAACATCTTTGTGATGCCTTGTCCTGATGTGGCGCCCTGGTGTGCAGAATTAGAGCGATGACTTGAGATTGTCTAAGTCCGTCTCGGCCATTGCAATCGAACCTGGGACCCAGCTCGATGGACGTAGTCTTTAGAGAGCCCAAGAAACCTTCAAGAATGTAAGGTTTCATATATTGTGTTCTGCCATTCGTAATGTTGAGCATGACAGCCAGCTCCATACGCCTGTACTTGATGTCTTGCTTCTTCAGCCAGGGTTGCATTGGAAGGAACTTTCTCTTTTTCTTATAATAATCTAGAAAAATGTGGTTCGAATGACCCTGAAAATTGAATGGTGTGGCTTTCCTCTTGGCAGCTTATAGGCTCGTCATGACATATCTGAAAGAAACAGGTTAGTATTAGATTCCTTACCTTAGAATATCCCCAGGCGTCAGACTGGATTCGGAAATTTTTGCTTAGCAGTACCCTTGCGCGTCGGTAGGCGTCGTCAGCGGGTCCGCGTCCGGCGTCGGCGTCGTGGGCGCCGTGATGACGTCGTCCGAGTACTTAAACACTACCTCCGCGTGCTGACGTCAGTTCTTCTTTTTTCCGCGCCAGCAGCGCATATCCGGAAAAAGAGGTACCTTAGTCAATTTTTGATTAAACTTTTTTTATCCCTTTTGATCATTTTTCTTGAGTCTTGCGACTCCGGACGGTGCCGATAGGGATGCCAGGTTTCAAGCCTTGTGAGGATTGCGACCGACTGATGTCGGTCACCGACCCTCACCGTCGGTGTCCCCACTTTCTCGGCGTCAACCACGACGACAAGACCTGTTCCGACTGCCGGGCCCTGACTTTAAAAGCTAGGTGGGAGCGGTCCCGCAAGCGGCTCGAACTCCGGCAGTCGGCTCCGCGCCGCGAGAGGTCCCTGTCCCAATGGAGGTCGAGGGACAGGTCGCGGGGTCGGAGCCATCAGAGCTCCGGGAGTCGACATCACTCCTCCGGGTCGAAGTCGTCAGGTAAGCACAAGAAGTCAAAGAGACATCATCGCTCTTCCAACTCCCCCCCGACGCTCGCGCGACGCGGCCGGGGGTTCGGGTGGCACCGCCCACGCGGCTCCTTCGGAGTCGCGGGCGTCGCGGCCTGCCCCACACCCTCCGGTCCCTGGGCAGGACGTGACACCGGAGGAGATCGAGCGCTTCCTCATGGCCATGAGGTCCCTCGCTCCTCCGACAGGCTCCGCGGCGCCTTCGGGCCCAGCGGACCCGTCTGTAGGCCCTAGCGGGTCGGGTGCTTCGGCCCGACGCCGCCGGCGCCTTTGGGCCCGGCGCCGCAGGGCCCCACTGGATCCGCTTCGGGATCCGGGTCGTCACCGGCCCCTCAGGTGTCACCTCCGGCGCCGTCCTCGGCCGGCGCCGTCCCCGATACCTCCCTCGATCCAGTTACGGCATAGGAACGGCGCCGCTGGGCGCCGCTTTCGACGCCGCTTGGGGAGTTTACCTTCTATGAGCCGGCCCCATCCTTTGACAACCCTGATTATCAGGAGATGGGTGATGAGGAGTATTGGGAGGGTCTGAGGATCCTCTGACACTGGAGTGTCAGTCCCAGGAGGACTGGACAGGTGGACTTGGGGATGCCAGTGGTCTGGACACCTCGCCAGACACTGGCTTTGTCTCACCTCCTGTAGGAAGGTGGATATCTGACTATGGTTGCCCCCAATGTTTTACCTGGTGTTTAGCTGGTTTTTCGACTTAGTTGACCTGGGGCCCTGCTATTCAGGACCCCATGCCCACTACTCTCTCTCTAAAATGGATTCCATGTACTATAGGTACATATCTAATTGGATACTGAGTCACCTTATCAGCCCCTGTACAGTGTACCTTAGGTACCCAGGGCATAGGTGCACCCAGGGCCTACCAGGGGCTGCAGCATGTATTATGCCACCCCTGGCTGGCCATCCAAATCTGACACAACTGGCTGATCAATCAGCTGGGGCAAGGTGGTGTAAACACCCTTTCCTTTAGATATAGTATCTCTATATCTAACCCTAAAATGGACACATATACTCCTATAAGTCACTCCTATGGCAGGCCTTAACAATCCTGGCGGCAGAGTGCTTGGAATTATGTGAGATAGTGCTCTGGCATGAGCTGGGCCGGTCTACAGCTTTCGGAACCAAGTCCTCTCACTGTTTCCATGATAACGCTCTACCATATACTCTTAAGTGCATTATAATCCTCGCGGGTATTGCTAACTTTGGCATATCATTATTAAAACATGTCGAGTAAGGTGTCATACGAATTGGAATACTACCCCCTCGCCAATTCTGGCGACGGGGGTAGCATTCCACCCTTCTAGAGGGAAACGACATGTACCTAACTGTGAACCCCGGTTAAAGTTAACCTGAGCCTCAGCATCACAAAATGGATGCTGCCACCACAGACACAAGTCTGACCTCCTGCTGCTGGGAGTCCTTCCAGCGAGGGAGGCTTGGACAAAGGGTTTCCTGCCTTGGGAGGTGCTAGCACCACCCCAGACAGGATTTTGTGTATTGGGTAGGACAGGGCTGAAAGGAATGAAACATGCCTGGGGCACACAAGGTGTCCCTGTGCATACACCGGTCTAAACCAGTTCCCGGGGCTCTCCAGCCCCAGCTCTGGCGCAAGACCGGACAAAGGATAGGGGGTGTAACCACCCCCCTTCCTGGTCCCACCCATAGGAGGGACCTAGTGATAGTACAGCCCCCTTTAGCGGGATAAAGGTAGGAGCTGGTCCCATTCCAAATTAGATTATCCTGACCAACTTTACAAGAAGAAACTCTGGACTTCGACGTTCTGCTCCACAGAAGATTGAAGAAATCTCCCTTGTGGGCAAGGAGTGTCCACCCAGCACAAGCAGGCACCATCAGCGTCCAGCGGCTTCCCTTTGTCATCTTCCCTCGAGGATCCAGACTTCAGAGCCCGACGAGACCCGGATTCCCAGACCTCTCCGACCTCTACCTACATCTGCAGCACAGCTGAGATCTGTGGGTGCGACGAGACATGTGGGACCGGCCATCTTGAAAGAAGCAGCCCTTCGCTCCAGCACGACTTCTGAGGTAATCTCGTCCAAATGCTTTGGGGACTGAGAAGCCCCGACCCCGAGCAGCTCCTGCACCGAAGACCAGCCCTCCAGCATCCACGATTTCTGCGTGGGGCCCTTCTGCCTGTTTGCTGCTCGACGCGTTGTCTGGTCATTTGCCGGCTGGCTAGTGACCTCCTAGACGACGAACCTTGAAATCTTCACTGCTGATCTGGTTGCTCCAGACTGTCCCTTGCTCCCTTCCAAAAGAGGAGCACCCCGGACCCTCCTGGTCCACTCCAGACGCCGTTTCCAATCACCGCGTGGGTTGCCTTTGCCAAGGCCTGTTGACTCCAAATCCGGATCCAACACCGCCGACAGCGAGAGCCTGCGTGGGACCGCTCGTTCCTCCATCTTGGTCCTCTAAGACACCACCTGGTCCACGTGTCTGCAGAGACAAGCGTCCACTCTCACCTGATCGCAACGACGACATCTGGTTCCACTCCTGGTTCCACTCCAGTCACTGGCTAGTGACTTTGAACATTGTCCCCGCTGCTTTCAGGTTCTCCTCTTCACTGATCCACCCTTGGATCACACCGGACATCTTCCTCCTGATCGCCTGCAGCATCTTTTCTTCCAGGCTCCATAGACTTCAACGCCGGAACCCGACACGACTTCGCACCTATGCACCCGCAGCCTGTGGGTGAGGTAACAAGAGCATTTCAGTGCTCAAGGGTAGATTGACTCTCCTAGTGTCCAGTTCCACAGTCGTTTTAGTCCTACATAGTCAGGATTGTCCGTACTCACCTTTTTCTTGAACTGTACTGTCCATAGACACTGTTACGCATCTCGCGTGTGAGTTCACACTCTGCACACGCATTCCGTGGTCCTCCTATTACTTACCTAGAGTTAGGGTAGTGTGGTCCCAGCGATCCTACATCCTCTGGACAGCTCCATTCCTTCTATCGACTTTCACATTCCACTTACTTAGTATATGGTTTGTTGTGCCCCTAGGACAACATCGTAATTGTGCAACTTAAACGTATTTTTCCTAAGAGATTGTCATGTGCTTAGCCCTCTGATCTCATAAAGAGTTCAGAGGTGTATGTTAGTTAATAAATATATTGTTTATTTTCATAACAACCTGTGTGGTGTCCTTTCACTTGGTATTCAAGGGGTTATATGTGGTAAAACAGCTAGCTTCACATGCCAAAAGAGTTTAGCCTAAGACTGCTTTGTCCATGCTACCATTAGGATAGTTGGTCTATAAGGTTGACTTTACAACCAATCACCATAAGGGTTGTTTGGACTGATACAAGGTGATCACTTCAACTAGTGAGCATCATGTATCAGGCCAACTTCTCACACATGTCTAGTGGTGTTCTCCACTAGCCTCTTCAGTTGCCTTTGCGTTATCTCTCAGGGGGGTTCAGATTGTTGTACTCCGTTGAGTGTTCCTGTATACAGTTACTTCTGCTGAGAGGCTTCTTTCCTGTGATATGGTGCACTGGCGCGGGGCCGAGAGGCTCAAGGACTTGGCCGTAGCCCTGGAGTCCTTAAAGCGCTCAAGCACATGGTCTGCCTTGTCGCCAAAGAGGCGATGGCCATCAAACGGCATGTCCATAAGGGTGTTCTGGACATCAGCCGAAAAGTTGGCGGACCTCAACCAGGTGTGACGACGAATCGCCACAGTTGTTGCCATCTCTCTGCCCAGTGAGTCCGTGGTATCCAGTCCACACCGGATGGAGTACCGTGCTGCATCTCGACCCTCCGCAAGAGGTTGGGTGAGTTTAGTCTGGACCTCCGCCGGACATTGTGGCAGCGCGACCGTGTCCCACAGAGAGTGGGTATAACAGCTCAAGAGGCACGCAGTGTTGACTGACCGCAGCCCTAAGCTCAGGGAGGAGAATACCTTTTTTCCGTATTGCTCATACCTCTTGGATTCTCGATCGGGGGGAGCCGTCGGGAATGCGGTCTGGGAGTTAAAGGCCTGGATGACCAGGCTCTCGGGGGTGGGATGGGTGGACAGGAAGCAAGGGTCGCCCGGAGCCGGGTGGTGGCACCCTGCCACGTTCCTATCTACAGGCTGACCTGTAGCGGGCTTGGACCAAGTGCCCAGAAGAACGTCAGACAAGGCCTCATTAAACGGCAGCAGAGGCTCGGCCGAGCTTGCCTGCGGTTTAAGGACCTCAGTGAGGAGGTTAGTCCTCACGGCCGCGGCGGGGAGCTCCAGGCCCAAGGCCTTGGCGGCCCGCGTCAGTACCACACTATAGGCAGCCCCCTCCTATAGCCACTGTAGGAGGGGTGACAAAACCAGTGTCCGGCGAGGTGTCCAGACCACTGGCCTCCCCTAGCTCACCTGTCCAGTCCTGCTCAGACTGGCACTGCCATGCCAGAGGGTCCTCAGACCCCTCTCAATCCCTCTCGCCACCCATCTCCTGATACTCAGGGCCAAAGGATGGAGCCGGGTCATAGAAGTAGAAATCTCCCATCGGCGTCGAGAGCGGCGCCGGACCCGAATCGAGGGAGGATCAGCGACAACCTGGGGGCCGCCGCCGGTGAGGTCGACCAGCGACGACCCAGATCCAGACCCTGATCCTGCGGGTGCACCGGGACCGAACCACCCGACGGCATCGGGGCCGAAGCGCCCGACCCGCTGGGCCCCGCAGTCGGGGCCGCTGGGCCCGAAGGCGCCGCGGAGCCCGACGGAGGAGTGAGCAACCTCATGGTCGTGAGGAAGGCCTCGATCTCCTCCGGCGTCACGTTCTGCCCAGGAACCGACGGGTATGAAGCAGGCTGCGACGCCCGCAGCTCTGGTGGAGCCGCAAGGGCGGTGTCGCCTGAACCCCCGGCCACGTTACGCGAGCGTCGGGAGGAGTCGGAAGAGCGATGACGTCTCTTCGACTTCTTGTGCTTACCTGAGGACTTCGAGCCCGAAGACCGAGGACAACTCCCGGAGCTATGGTGGCTCCGACCCCACGACCGGCCCCTCGAGCTCCTCGCAGACCGGGACCTCGAGCGGCGCGGGCCGACTGCCAGAGCTCGAGTCTCTTGCGGGACCGCTCTGCCTAGCTTTAGATGTCAGGGCTCGACAATTAGAGCAGGCCTTGTCGTCGTGGTCGAGACCCAGGCAATGAAGACACCGGCGGTGGGGGTCAGTAACCGACATCAGTCGGTCGCAGACGGCTCAGGGTTTAAACCCGGGCATCCCTACCCGCACCGTTGGAGTCGAAAAGGATCAAAAAGGATCAAAAATGATCGAAAAAGTTTAGTAAAAAATTGACTAAGGGGCTACCACTTTTTCCGGAACTGCGCTGCTGGCGTGGAAAAAAAGAAGAACTGATGTCAGCGCGCGAGGGCGGCGTCTAAGTACTCTGGCGACGTCATCCTGGCGCCAACGACGGCGGACGCGGAGCCGCAGACGACGCCTGCCGATGCGCTGGGGTACTGCTACGCAAAAGTTTCCGGATCCAGTCTGACGCCTGGGGATATTCTAAGGTAAGGAATCTAATACTAACCTGTTTATTTCAGAGAGTACAGGGGGCGTCCTGAGAGAAACGGACCGGATACTTGGATCTAACTCTAACCCGCTAAGCAGAGTTCAAAGTTTTGCTTGATTTAGCCTGCTGAAAGCAGAAGTCAGGTACATAAGGGCTAAGATGAAGATAGTCTTTTGATGCTTTGCAAATACCTTCTAAATACTTTTGTGAGCACATGTATATTTCCTAAATCAGTCAGTCCAGTAAAATCTTTTTTCTTGCCATTGATTGGTGGAATGTTGGATGCTGCACAGCACAATCTGATTCTTCATTTATTCTGCATACTTAGGCATCCACTAGTACCTTGCTACCTTTAGCCATGAAGGGAAATAGTTGGCCATATTTCCTCATGCTGTGATGCTGGACTGTGAAGATGGAGCAAAGGGTACATTTTTGATTGTGGAGCCTTTACTATGGTCATAGCTAGGGTATGGTTTGACTCTATAATCTTTTTGCCGCTGTAAAGAAAAGGACATTTTAGGCATTTCGACTGAAGACAAAGGTCTAGTTCATCCTTTAGTAAAAACAAAAATTGGAACACTGTTGACTTCTCTGACCATGCGGTGGATCTTCAGGAACTCCTTGAGCTTTTCAAGACACACTGATGTTTTACTTCTCACATACATTTTTCTTGTGCTGCATCACATCATCTTCATGAGTGCCACACATAGAAGAAACTTTGAAGGGCACATCCAGAACTTATTTCTTATCCTGTATGGTCTACAATGTTACATGAAATCAGCAGAATCTTCTTAGAGCCCATTACAGTGTTCCCAAATCCTATGCGTCTTTGTCTTCCCTTATACACTAATAAGGATTACCATTGCTCCATGGAATGTTTCCCTTTTCTCTTTGTGAAGGAGCTCTGTTTTTTTCTCCAGTAACCCCATGGGGCCCAGATGTAACATCCTACATGGATTCTCGTGTAAATTAACTGACATTTAGCATACTTTCATTTTCATTTTGATGGCGTTCATCTCCTCATGCTCTTTTTAAGCAAAGAAGCTGAGATGGTGGGGTCTGAAGCATTGAACTGTTTCCTTGTGGCTCCTCAGTAGCACATTTGATGGAGGGTTACCTTAAATGACAAGCATCGGCATAGCCAATAGGTCTTTCCTTTGGGACCCTATAAGTGTTTAGTTATCCAGCACAATATCATTGGTGCAATAACATCAGCTATTGCATGGCTAAACACTTATAACGTCCCCAAAGGCGAGACCTATTGGCTATGCCAATGCCGATTTAATTTTCTGCTCTTTTCTGGCTTTAATTGCTACAAAAATCAATAAAATGAATACATCCTATGGCTATCCCTGCCACTGAACTTTATCCAAATATTTCCCTTTTCAAACAAATCAGTGCGGGGTCTGGATGTACTAATGCATCCACTGTAGAGGCCAGAACTTAACTTCATGGTCACAGGTTCAAATTCCAGCGACTCCAGAGAACCTTTCATCCTTCTGAGGTCGTTAAAAGGAGAACCATGGAGTTTGGTAACAATAAACATCTGTTATCCAGCGCCAAGATACCCTTGTGTGAATGTGCGCTTTACGAATACACGTTATGTTAAATGTAGTGTGGTGAACCCCAAGAGGCGCGGGGTCCAAGAAAATATGAGAAATCAGAGGGAGGGGCCAGACTGGGAGACGAATGGAAGAACAGGCCTTTCAAACCAACTTTAAATGGGGGAGGCAGAACTGACCCCGTGGAGGGTGGGACCTGAAGTGAGGGGCTGCGTGAGATTCGAATTGAATACCAGTAAACCAACATCCTGCAAAGGGAAATTAGCAGCTGTCATGGAAGCGGACTCTAGTGTGCAAAGCACTAGACAGAAGAGAAAGAGGGAGGAAACGGGATGGGGGGTGGTAATTTTACCAAAGAGAGCGGAAGCGCTGGGTTCTGCAGCACAGTGCTTGAGTAGTGCCTGTACACTTAAAGCGCCTATTACAAAGTGTTCAGACAGCAGAGCTAGCACTCAGAGGGCACATACAAACTCAAGTTTCAGACAGCAGCACTCTTTTGGCTACTCCGATCTTTGAAGAATAGACAACAGAGACAGTCATTATGCTACAAAGATTTTACAGTCGGTGTCAGACGAGTCCTGTATCTGGAAGCTTGTTCTCACGTTTCTCGCTTTGGAGGGCTGTCTGAAAGACATGTGTTCCCTTTGTGGTAAGAGCTGGGTGTATGACAGCACTGCACGCTGTGGGTCACTCTGGCATGTAGCGACAGTCCTGCACTGTGCAGAGCTTCACAGCACCAGCTCATGTACTGTTGGAGTGTAAGGAGTGTGTTGTGCTCTGTGGTAGAAGTAGACCCTGGTAGCCAAGTAGATTTAACATGTATCTTTAATCTGTAGTTGGTTCAAGTACATCCAGATGGTTGGTAAGTACATCAGACAGGTAGTCCAGGTAACAGGTGAAGTATAAGTAGATTAGCAGTAGTCAAGCCATTAGTTCCAGGTAGTAGGTCACCGCTTGTAGTAGCAAACCCCACCAGGAGCAGCCTGCCTGCTGTTCAGCCCCACTCTCTCTGTCATTTCTCACTCACATGGACACCCAACATTCCATGCATCACTGCATTCCCAACATTCTACAGTTAACATGCACATTGGCTGAGCAGCAGGAAGAAAGGGTGAAATGTGGAAAATAGAATAACTATGCAGGACATAACAGAGTGGCTGACCTTTGCCAGCGACCACCCATGAGGCTTCTGTATATTAATGTGCACACGGACAGCATCACCTCTAAAGAAAAGTTGCCAGTTTAAAAACTGCCACCAGAATTTAAAGTGCTTTTAAAATACCACAGTTAATCTTAGTCAAAAGGCGGAGCTACGACTCAAAGCACCTTTCAAATGCCTCCAGCGACCTGCAAAGTGGCTGCTGTCTTAAGAATGAACTCCCAACTTTCGGGGTCTGTAGCCAAAACCCTGCTGAATAAAGCGAGCTTTACATTAATGTAGGGGAGTTAGTCCAAACAAGAGCGTGTCCACCAAGTGAAAATTCACACACTGAAGTTAACGGGCACTGTCATGGCGGAACAAAGCATGGCGACGGGGAATTGGCAGAAGGGGCACAGAGCACAAGAGGAGGGAGGAAAGTTGCAGCGCGGCATGCACAAAGACAGAGCGGGGCACACACTAGTGCGGAAAGAGACCCAGCCACAACAGCGCGCGCCTTGCCCTCAAAGAGGAGGAGGCAGCAGGGGGAGGAGAGAAAGGAGCTAGCAAGAACCATATGTTAATTAAAACCAGATGGTTTTAAAGCTCACTCCTGCAAGGGAATCGCCAAACGTGCACGCATTACCATTGAAAGCAATGCAATCCGTGCATGTTGTTGGCGGCAAAGCTGAAGCGATTACTAAAGGTCTTTTTCCTATGCAACGCATGCGCGCTGCGTAGGCGAGACCTTAAAAAGGGAAGCTTGTGATTCTTCAACTTCCTTTCTGTAGGTTTAACAGAGAAAAGAGTGGGAATGTGTTATGGGCTCTGGTAAACCTAGAATTTACATCTTATCTGTTTTTGCTTATGGCTTAGAAAGGAAAGTTAAAAAAAAATTACTGAGGTCTCACAAAAGTGAAATGAATTTAGTGTGTTTTCAGTTTTTCAGCTCGCAGATGATGACCATATCATGGGAGGCAATCCAGAATTGTGGATTGCCAGGGGTTCTGTTGAATTCAGGGATTTGGTCTGCTGCTTTTACATGGTCTATTGTCATGTTGGAGCTGTCGGACCCTAGAGAAATAGGCTTCACTTGTCCTCTTTTCACCATGTACTTAAGTTTCCAACTCTAGACACGTTTTATGCTATTTTGATGGAGTAATAGTATCGAAAGCAGATAGTGCCCATCCAAAAACAGCCAGCATGATCACTGAGAAAACAAGCTGAGGAGAATTTAAACTTGGACAAAGAAGGGATGGAAAAGTAAATGCTTTCAAAACAAAATATATTGTAAAATTTCTTCTGGGGTTACTGGGAGAAGATTTTCTAATTTTAATTGATTCAGAGAGCACACCCTTAATGGAGAACTAGGGTGACTGGTAACACAAACTTGTACTTTCCTGAATATCCACACCATTTAAATATTACATGTGATAACGTTTCTCCATTGTTAGTATTGTACATAGATATGTGTGTAACTGTTTCTTCCGCCTTCTTTGAAATCCTCGTGACTCCAACTTTCTAAATGACACTGTGCCCTGCTCTTTAAACTATTGTAACTAGAAATTAGATTAAGTAGAGACCAACTGTAGAGGTCCATGGCTGAAATCAAGTTATATGTGCAATGGCTTAAAGAGCAATGTGCCTATGCGAGAGACTTGAAACTCAAACTGAAAGGTCATAAAATACGACTGACTGGGGTGTGATTTGTGGCAACGAGAAAAATACGACAAACAGTGGACCAATAATCTGGGGAAAGTGAGCTTTAGTACTAGTCTCTGTAGCGTCTATGGAGTAGAGCATGAATTTGGCCCTTTTCAGCGTATTGATGTACAGCCATTGTCAAATTGTGTTTGGTGAAGGGACTTATGTCAAATAAGCATTGTAATAGGTATGTTGCAATATTTTTGTCTCATTGACATGTGTCATATTCTTCAGGCCTTTCCTGACTGCTGAGCAGAACCACCTGCTACATCTGTTGTTGCAAGAAATGATGTCGCCCTGGGGTCAGGGTATCTGAAATGGTCAATGAACATTCTTGGTGTACAGCACATATGCTATCATTGGATCTTCAAGAAGCTGACGCTGTGGATCTTAAATAAGATGACATTATTAATTGTGTGCAAAGTAGAGTCATTTAAATGGGCTATATGTGTTTTTCTTAAAGGCATTTTAAATTGTGGTGAAGAACAGTTACTTATGGGATGTTACACTATGATGACTAAAACTCCGTATAAGTAGGAAATGTGCAACAAATCTTAATCAGCAAAATTAAGCTGCTGGTGTTCAGTTATTTTCTCGTGGAGTCCTTTGTGTGAGAATAGTTTTGTTTTAAATCCCCATCCAATAAAACTGGTCATTTATGTTTTGCTCATTCTGTACAATGTCATTAAAAAATACATTTTGAAGATACTGCAGCAGTCCATGGAATGTAAAGATAACATATGTTTTATATTGTATGTTATTCCATTATGAATATTGCTATAGTTAACGAATAACACATGCATGGATCAAAATTTTGCCACCTTTAGTATCTTGTGCAACATATATTCCCTTATGAGAGTGCGTAATGTAGATCGCTAATATGTATTAATTCCATTATTTACATACATGAATATAACAGAATAAGTGTTTCTCCTTCGTAACCAGTATTCTTCAGAGCACTAGACAGCTGGTGAGAATGATAATGTATACACAGCTTCTTGTGGCACTCCATTATAATCCATAGCATTATTGTAATAAGTGTGTAATTCAAAAGTTTGTTCTTTGTATAAATCTTGGTTTACCAATGTGGTTTCTGACGCACAACACCCTGAAACATGGATCTGAAAATCTGGTTAGCTTGACTCGAATTAACACCTTGCACTCTCTCAAATTGATGGCAACAATATGTGCGAGGGAATTAGAAGATATTTTGGATTGGAATAGAACATAATCCTTCCCTTAAGTCAGACAAACCCAACTCCCACTAAAATGAATAACTGTTCAATAATAGTTTATTGAATTCATGTTCAATGAAATTCACCTTGTGTTCTTCATTAGGAGAATTTTATCAGACTACCTAAAACAGTAATAAAGATTCATCTGGATTATCTATCTGTATTTAAAAAGGATGAGTCTGTCTAAAATGAAGTTTAAAATGCAGTCTCAGTGGTTAAATCAGTTTCCATTTAGAAACCACAGTATAATTTCTAAAACGTTTACAACATATTCTTAAATATTATCAATATATGTAGCAAACATCAGTAGTTTTAGGAAACCTCACTGTGTCATCAGTAGTTGCTCTAGTATAGCAGCAAATATGATACATTCTACCTGCTAAACTCTTAAGACTTTCCCCGCTAGTCTGCCATATTTCATGTTGTTTTTGTTGTGTCTTCTCTTAGAGAAAGCATTGATCCAGAAATCTATCAATACATATGTATTCAAATTAAAGTGCCACGGATGTGTATGATTCTCTTGAAAGATTATATTTCATGCCTTAGCAAAATACAAATTGATCTCCAAATTTTGTTCCAGATTTTGCGACTGTGAGAAGTTGGCCTGGTTTATGATGATCACTAATTCTAGTGAGCACCTTGCACCAGTCCAAACGACCCTTATGATGATTGGTTGTAAGTCAACCTTATAGACCAGCTATCCTAGGTGTAGCATGGACAAAAGCAGTCTTAGGCCAAACTCAAGAGGGCATGTGAAGCCAGCTGTTTTACCATATGCAATCCTTTTAATACCAAATGAAATGACACCACACAAGTTATATATTACAAAATATATGTTATTTCTAGAATAATCCCCTATACTCTTTATGAGCACAGAAGCACAAGCGTTAAACAAAGAACTCAATATAACATACTATAAGCTGCACAATTATGGATAGGCCAGGTGGCCACTCAAACCATATATTAAGAAAGTGGTATAAGTACCACATCACGAACAATGGTAAGGCCCAGGGCCTTGGGAATCGCTGGGCCTACACTGGACTAATGAAGGTTAGGACATAGGAGGCCTACAGGATGCGGGTGCAGTGTCTATAGGCAACCGCGTTTACCATCCAAGTCAATGGTGCGTAAAAATCAGAAAGTTTCTTCCGACTGGACTAGAACTTAGCCACTTGAAACTAGGACACTAGGGATGTACATAACTACAGGGGCACCGGAGTACCCTCGTTACCTCACCCACGGGAAGCGGGTGCACGGGTGCCAATGTGCGTCAGGTTTCTTCGTGGAGTTCTATGGAGCCTGGTAGGAAAAGATGCTGCAGGCGACCAGGAGAGAAGAGTCCGGTTGGATTCAAGGGTGGATCGAAGATGTAGAGTACTTGAAAGCAGAGGGGACAGAGTCTGGGTCACTAGCCAGTGACCAGGATGGAACCAGGACGGAACCAGGACGGAACCAGGCAGTGTCGGGTTGCGATCAGGTGCTGTCGAGTAGTTTGTCTCCGCTGCCACGTGGACCAGGAAGGATCGAGGATGACCAGCTGGTGGACACGAGCTGTCCCACAAAGGCTCTTGCTGTCGGCAGTGTTGGTTCTCGAATCTGAGTCACCAAGCCTTGGCAAATGCAACCCACGCAGGACTTGAAGATGTCTTTTGGATCGGACCGGGAAGGTCAGATCAATGGCTCCTTTTCAGGGGAGCTGGGGCCACAGACCAGCAGTGTAAATTCAATGGATCGTCGTCACAGAGGCCACTAGCCAACGGGCAAGTGACCGGACAACGCTTCGAGCAGGAAAAGTGCAAAAGGGCCCCATGCAGCACTCAGTGAGTGTGGAGAGGTGATCTTCGGTGCACAGGCTGCTCGGGGCTGGGGCTTCTCAAACTCCAATGCACAGCTTCGAGGGGGCCTCAGGAGCTGCACGGGAAGCACTTCGCTGGCTTGCCAAGATGGCCGGTCCCACGTCTCACGTCGCCTCCACGGGTCTCAGCTTTGCTACGACTGTGGATTGGGCTGTTGGAAGTCTGGGAGTCCAGGTCTTGTCGGTCTCTGTCGTTCGAGCTCCGGCGGTTGCAACGGCAAAGAAAACCTTTGAGCGCTGATGGTGCCTGCTTGCACAGGGTGGCCACTTCTTGACCACAAGGGAGATTCTTCAGTCTTCTACGTTGAGTAGGATGTCGAAGGGTCCAGAGTTTCGTATCAAAGTTTCGTTCAGGATGATCTGATGTGTCATGGCACAGCTCCTACCTTTATTCCAAACCAAGGGGCTGGATCACCTACTAGGTCCCTCCTATGGGTGGGACCCAGGAAGGGGGTGGTTACACCCCTTTCCCTTTGTCCAGTTTCGCTCCAGAGCTGGGGCTGGAATGCCCCATCACCGGTTGGAACTGGGCTTTGCCTGGGACACCTTGTGCGCCCCAGGCAGGGTCTAGTTTCATTCAGCCCTCCCTGACCCGATCCACTATCTTCTGTCTGGGGTGGTGTAACTCCTCCCTGTGACAAGAAACCTTTTGTCCAGGCCTCCCCTGCCGGAGTTTCGGTCAGCAGCAGGAGGCCAGACTTGTGTCTGTGGCAGCAGCATCCATCTTGTGATGCTGAGGCTCTGGTTAGATTTAACCGCGTTTAAGCAAAGTAACATGTCTTCTACCTCTAGAAGGGTTGAATGCTACCCCCGTCGCCAGGACTGGCGAGGGGGTAGTATTCTAAAGCGTATGACACCTTACACGACATGTTTTGCTAAAGCCAAACCAAAGTTAGCAGTGAACCGCGAGGTTCATAATGCACTTAAGAGTATATGGTATGGCAATATCCCAGAACAGCTATAGGAACTTGGTTCCGAAAGCTGCAGACAGCCTCAGCTCATGCTAGAGCACCATCTCACATAAAACCAAGCACCCTGCCTCCAGGATTGTTAAGGCCTTCCATAGGAGTGACTTACAGGTATATATGTGTTAAGATATAGGTTTAGATATAGGTATACTATATCCAAGCAAAGGGTGATTACACCAACTTGCCCCAGCTGAGTGATCAGCCAGTTGTGTCAATTTGGATGGCCAGCCAGGGGTGGCAAAAGATATGCTGCAGCCCCTGGTAGGCCTTGGGTGCACCTATTCCCTGGGTACCTATAGCACACACTACAGGGGCTCATAAAGTGACCCAATATCCAATTGGAGATGTACCTAAGGTACATGGAGTCCATTTTACAGAGAGAGCAGATAGCCTGGGACCCTGATTAGCAGGATCCCAGGCCACTAAGTCGAAAACCAGCTAAACACTAGGCAAAAAATCTGGGGTAACCACAGTCAGGTATCCACCTTCCTACAGCGACCGTCAGCCAGTTCATTTGCAATGTGTGTTCTCATCAAGTTTACCAGATTTTCTACTAAATGATGAGGAATAGTCACATTTTTGGTTGAATTTAAAAAAAAAGTATTTTGGAGCTGCAGGAGAGTAATACATTTGTTTTCAATTTAACTTAATGTATAGAGCTGTGGAACAGCTGGAAGGGAGCAGTACAAACAAACCAACACACTTTTAATCAGTATTTGAAGAGTTGATTTTCACAAGCGTCCCCCAAGCCCAGGCATGCTTTTTGAGTTTCACTTTCTTTAATTTCTATATTGCCTCTTTGGCAGACCTTATCTAATCATTTGTTATTACCTTTTTTCCAATGCTGATGATACAAAAATGGTCACCAGGCTAGATGTAAACTCAAAGAAAATGGCAAGTAACTTTAGAAACTCGTTAAAGTTTTCTACTTGATGAATGCAAATCCTCTTGTTTTGAGACAGAGATAAAACTGAGAGCGTGGTTTATGGATCAGGTGCTATGTGGTCACAAGAATGGTGATTCAAACCGTTCGCAGTCTTAGCTACTCTCTTCTGTCAGGCCTGTAACTTGGGAATTTGGGTGGACTCTGATTTGTCTTTCAAGAGGCAGAATAAGATAACATGCACAACTCATGTCATACTTGTTCGGAAGCTCCTTCTGCTAATCCGGTTTCATCCAGAAAGGACATAGTCCTAGCCTTGATTGTTTCTAGCATTGATTATTGTAACTCACCTTATGTGATCTACCTAAATACATCCTACACAGATTACAGTTGTTCCAAAATGCTGTTGCTAGGTTAATTTTAGTTTTAAAAAAATGTATGTTTATATCCAATGAATTGGTGAAATTACACTGGCTTCCTATTTCAAAAAGTTGCAAATTCAAAGCAGTCATTCTGCACCAGAAAGCTCTTCACAATCCGAAGTAATCATCGTATATGACCTCATTGTTTACACTGTTTAAATAGTAGCAGGGGTTACAGTTAACCACACGATCCCCAAATTATTGGCCAATTGTGGAAAGCTCAAAGTATCCTCCAAAACAAGGAAAATGGAGTAAGGGAGACTAGTTCTATAACAGATTACATTTTTACTCCTAAAAAGTGTGAAAATGCAAGGGCAATACTTACAATATAGAACAAAGATTGTCTGGAGCACAATATATATTTTTGTTGTTAAGTACAAATAGTAAGTACATTTTGTCGTAGCTATTGCCGTGCTTTCTTCTGTACAGTGAGACTACTTGGGTTACATTATACATTTTCATTATGGTTTCTCTTTTTCCAATGACTCTTAGCAGTGCATCAAGCCTCAGACCATCACTATCCTGTGGCTTGATTACCATGAATACCTCTGCTATCAGTTCTACAGACATTAATAGGTACCTTTGTTATTTTACGTCTTTCAGCACCAAAGATTTCATAAAAATTTAAGTGGAGCTTTACCTCCGTATCATTCTCTTATAAATCCAGCAAGTTTGTTTGATGTCTTACTTTGGTGACATGTTTGCCTATTTTCATTTTTCTAGCTCCCTGGCTTACTCACATTCAAAATCCTTGTTTACAGTGAGTGTGTTTCAATATTTGAGTACACTAAAATGGCTTAACAGTCTCTCCTCATGACACTCCTTTTCCAATGCATGTTTTACAACTTTGATAAATTCAACCTGCCAAAACACGTGTCAACTGTATGGGCTGTTCTACAGAATTCCACAGTCACTTCACTATTCAACTCCAGGAGCCCCAAAAAACTTGTTGTGACATATTTATCATGTGTATATATGGTGTAAACCATTTATTATCACCGCATTAAATTTGCTTTCAGCAACGTGACTAATTGAATTCACGTAGGTTTACTGCATATAAGCACCACAGTATCAAAAAGACATTGTGCTTAATTCTTAACAAAAATAACAAATTGTGCTCCAAACAATCTTTGACCTCATTATTTGCCTGGTACCAGCCTACTCGTGAGTTGAGACCTTGATATGCGTAGCAGATTACAGTTCCAAAGTGTAAGAAAGTGAGAATGGGAGGCTGCTGATTAGCGATTGGTGACTGCATAAGTATGGAACTCCCTTCTTTTAACACTGCCCTTGGAACAAAACTTTAGTTTCTTCAAAAAACAATACCAAATCTTTCTGTTCTTTAATAACATTGGCACTTGCCTCTCCTCTGAGGATAGACAAAATTGTTCTCCTCCTTACCATCTATCTCACCCTTGTTGGTTATCATTTTAGCGCTAGTACACTTTGTTCTCAAAGTAACTGGGTGTTAATGCTATACAAATGTGCATTTATTTCATTTAATATTTTCAAAGGTTTCCCAACATTGGTCTGGATCCTAGGGAAGATAAAAGACTATTGTCCAAAATTGAGAAAGCAGTTGCCAATCAATCCTGGATTAAAACCAGAGGGCATACATAATACTTTTAGTATGTTATAAAACATCTACTTCTCAACATATATTGTTTGTGGAGTTTTCATTCTTCTCCATTTCCTTGCCCGCTAGGGAGACTGCTAGAAAATATTACAACTTCAACTAACATCTACAACAACAAAATTAAACAGATGAACAAGTTACTTAGCTTCAGTAACAATATATCTGTAAGAAACAGTAGTTAGTATTAGATTCCTTACCTTAGAATATCCCCAGGCGTCAGACCGGATCCGGAAATTTTTGCGTAGCAGTACCCTTGCGCGTCGGTAGGCGTCGTCCGCAGCTCCGCATCCGTCGTCGGCGTCGTGGGCGCCGTGATGACGTCGTCGGAGTACTTAAACGCCGCCTCCGCGCGCTGTCGCCAGTTCTTAGACACAGCTTTTCCGCGCCAGAAACGCAGAGCCATGTTAAAAACCAACACTGGTGCCATTGAAACTAGGGCCCTGAAAGGGGATGACCTGAACCCTAGATATCGGTTCGCAGAACGGGGAGGATGGGTGGGGCGGCAAGGAATCTAATACTAACACTGTTTCTTACAGATATATCGTTACCGAAGGTAAGTAACTTGTTCATCTGAAAGAAACAGCTTAGTATTAGATTCCTTACCTTAGAATAGATACCCCAGCAATACAAACCCCGGTGGTGGGTCTGCTAACCAATAATCACACCAGAAAGTCCTGAAGGACGGAACGGCCAAAGAAGCCATCCCTCCGTACTTGGCTGTCCAGGCAGTAGTTTCTTGCAAACGTGTGCAGTGATGCCCACGTAGCTGCCTGACAGATGTCCTGCAAGGGGACTCCCCGGCCCAGGGCAGTAATAGTCGCCGTGGCCCGAGTGGAATGGGCCTTCAGCCCAACAGGAGGCTCCTTCTTCGCCAAGGAGTAACAAGCCTTGATGCACAAGACGACCCACCGAGAGATGGTCCGCTTGTGCACCGCCCGTCCCTTCTTAGCGCCCACGTAACCAACAAAGAGTTGGTCATCCACCCGGAACTGGCGTGTGCGATCTAGATAGAACGAAAGCGCACGTTTTGGGTCCAGACGGTGGAGCCGCTCTTCCTCTTTTGAGGGATGCTGAGGCGGAAAGAAGGTGGGCAAGGTGATAGACTGCCCGATGTGGAAGGCTGTGACAACCTTGGGCAGGAAAGGGGGTCTAGTCCGCAACACAACCTTGTCTGGATGGACAGAAAGAAAAGGAGGTTTGGATGAAAGAGCCTGGAGCTCACTCACTCTCCTGGCAGAGGTGATGGCAATCAGGAAAGCAGTCTTCAGAGTAAGAAGGCGGAGAGGACAGTTGTGAAGTGACTCAAAGGGAGCGCACATCAGATAGGTAAGAACAAGGTTCAAGTCCCACTGAGGCATCACAAACAGAACAGGGGGAAACGTGTGTGATGCTCTTCAGTAAACGAGTTACAATAGGGGACTTGAACAAAGAAGGTTGATCAGGCTGCCTTAGAAAGGCTGAAAGGGCAGAAAGGTAGCCCTTGATAGTGCCCAGAGCAGAGCCCTGCTGGGCAAGAGAAAGAAGGAAGAGATGAACCTCAGAAAGAGGGGCAGAGAGAGGATCCACAGCCTTTGCAGTGCACCATGCCACAAATCTGTTCCACCTGCAGGCGTATACCAACTTTGTGGAGGGACGCCTGGCTGCCAGAATAACATTACAGACTTCAGAAGGCAAGTCAAATGGCCTCAACTGTCGCCGCTCAATCTCCAAGCATGGGGGTGGAAACTGGACTGGTTAAGGTGGAGGACCGTCCCCTGCTGCTGCGACAGAAGGTCCTCCTGAAGAGGCAGACGAACCGGGGGATTGACTGACATACTGAGTAGCTCGGGATACCAGTACCTTCGTGCCCAGTCCGGAGCCAGAAGGATGAATTGGGCCCGGTCGCGTTTGATCTTCTTCAGCACTCTGGGCAGAAGTGGTATAGGCGGAAAGGCGTACAACAGACCGCAACTCCACTTGCGACGAAAAGCGTCTCCGAGCGAGTGCCACCTTGGAAATTCCAACGCGCAGAACTGATGGCATTGCACGTTCTCTTCGGTGGCGAATAGATCCAACCAAGGCTCTCCCCACTGCAGAAAGAGACCATGCGCCACGTCCGAGTTCAGACGCCATTCGTGATCCATCATGCACTGGCGGCTGAGTTGAACCACCAGGGTCACGCCCTGATGTTCCAGCCACTGCCAGAGGCGCAGAGCCTCCTGGCAGAGGGTCCACGACCCCACCCCGCCCTGCTTGTTGTAGTACCACATGGCGGTGGTGTTGTCCGTGAACACCTGCACTACACTCCTCCGGACAGAGGAGAGGAATGCCTTCAGTGCTAGACGAATCGCCCGCAGCTCCAAAAGGTTGATATGGAGCCGGGACTCCGGCAGGACGGGGATATGGAAATAAGCGTCCTGCAAGTCCAATGCTACCATCCAGTCTCCTGGGTCCAGGGCAGCTAAGACCTGAGCCAGTGTCAGAATTTTGAACTTCTCCTTCCGGAGGAAGCCGTTGACGTTCCGTAGATCCAAGATAGGGCGTAGGCCCCCTTTGCCGTTCTTGGGTACCAGAAAATAGTGGGAGTAGCAACCACACCCTACTTCTGGCCCAGGAACGAGGTCAATGGCCCCCTTGTCCAAGAGGGCTGTAACTTCCTCTTGCAGAAGTCGCAAATGATCCCCCGATATGCGGTGGTATTGCGGTGGCATGGCTGGAGGGGTCGCCTCGAAGGGGAGGGAGTAGCCCCTTTGGACGATTTGCAGCACCCACCTGTCCGACGTGACAGTGCGCCAGTGGAGGAGGTGATGGCGAACCCTGCCCCCCACTGGCGTCACATGGGCCTGAAAGCATGGACTAGGAGGGTTTTGAGGCGGATGCTGCAGGGGAAGGTGTGGACTGGCCTTGCCGTTGTCCCAGACCGCCTCCACGGCGGTTTCCACGGCCGCCACCGCGTTGGATGTTAGTCTGCGGTGCGTGGCTGGCAGCACGTGTGGGGGCTCTCCTTCCTTGGCCGCGAAAGGCACCCCTTTGCTGGCGCAGGGCCGAGAGGCCCAAGGACTTTGCCGTAGCCCTGGAGTCCTTAAAGCGCTCAAGCGCATGGTCTGCCTTGTCGCCAAAAAGGCGACGGCCATCAAACGGCATGTCAATGAGTGTATTCTGGACATCGGCAGAAAAGTTAGCGGACCTCAACCAGGCGTGACGACGAATCGCCACTGTCGTTGCCATCGCCCTGCCCACACCGGATAGAATAACGTGCTGCATCTCGACCCTCCGCAAGAGTTTGGGCGAGTTTAGCCTTGACCTCCGCTGGGCATTCTGGCAGCACATTTGCAACCGAGTCCCACAGTGGTTGTAGAGGCCCAAGAGGCACGCGGTGTTGGAAAACCGCAGTCCCAAACTCAGGGAGGAGAATACCTTTTTGCTGTATTGCTCGTACCTCTTGGATTCCCTATCGGGCGGGGCCGTCGGGAATGCGGTCTGGGAGTTGGAGGGCTGGATGACCAGGCTCTCGGGGGTGGGATGGGTGGGCAGGAAACAAGGGTCGCCCGGGGCCGGGCGGTGGTGTCTGGCCACGTTCCTATCTACAGGTGGACCTGTAGCGGGTTTGGACCAAGTGCCCAAAAGAACGTCAAGCAAGGCCTCATTAAATGGCAGCAGAGGCTCAGCCGAGCTTGACTGCGGTTTAAGGACCTCAGTGAGGAGGTTAGTCCTCATGGCCGCGACGGGGAGCTCAAGTCTCAAAGCCCTGGCCGCCCGCGTCAACACCACACTGTAGGTTGCCCCCTCCTCCGTAGCCACAGCAGGGGGTGAGACAAAACCAGTGTCTGGCGAAGTGCCCAGACCCCTGGCATCCCCAGGTTCACCTGTCCAGTCCTGCTGGGACTGACAGTCACGTGTCAGAGGGTCCTCAGACCCCTCCCAATACTCATCACCCATTTCCTGATAATCAGGGTTGTCAAAGGATGGGGCCTGTTTATTGAATTAGAACTCTCCAAGCGGCGTCGAAAGCGGCGCCGTTCCGACGCCGAAACCGGATCGAGGAAGGCATCGGGGACGACGTCGCTCGAAGGCGGCGCCGGAGGTGACACCCTAGGGACCGACGCCGGTGAGGTCGTCGTCAGGTCAACCGGGGACGAATCGGATCCGGAAGTGGATCCAGCGAAGCACCCGACCCGCTAGGGCCCCCAGACGGGTCCGCTGGGCCTGGAGGCGCCTCAGAGCCCATCGGAGGAGAGATGGACCTCATGGCCACGAGGAAGCGCTCAATCTCCTCCGGAGTCGCTTGCTGCCCAGGGACCGGAGAGTATGGGACAGGTCGCGACGCCCGCGACTCCGACGGAGCCGTGTGGGCGGTGTCACCCGAACCCCCAGCCGCGTCGCGTAGGGGGGAGTCGGAAGATGACGTCTCTTCTGTTTACCTGACAACTTCGAGCCTGAAGAGTGATGGTGACTCCCGGAGCTATGATGGCTCCGACCCGCGAATGGTCCCTCGACCTCCGTCCGGACCGGGTCCTCTCGTGGCATGGGGGGCCGACTGCCAGAGCTCGAGCCGCTTGCGGGACCGCTCCCGCCTAGCTTTCGATGTCAGGGCTCGGCAGTCGAGGCAGGCCTTGTCGTCGTGGTCGACGTCGAGACAGTGGAGGCACCGGCGGTGAGGGTCGGTGACCGACATCAGTCGGTCGCAGTCCTCACAGGGTTTAAATCCTGGCATCCCTACCGGCACCATTCGGAGTCGAAGACTCGAAAATGATCAAAAGGGATCGTAAAAAGTTTAGTCAAAAATTGACTAAGGTACCACTTTTTCCGGATCTGCGCTGCTTGCGCGGAAAAAAGAAGAACTGACGTCAGCGCGCGGAGGCGGCGTCTAAGTACTCCGACGACGTCATCAATGCGCCGACGACGGACGCGGAGCCGCGGAAAACGCCTACCGACGCGCAAGGGTACTGCTACGCAAAAATTTCCGGATCCAGTCTGACGCCTGGGGATATACTAAGGTAAGGAATCTAATACTAACCTGTTTCTTTCAGATTACTCAGCTCATCTCTTAATCCTTTGTTTCACTTACCCCTATAACTGTGTCTATATGGGCTAAGCCTCTAAATCAGTTACCTTGTCAGTGTTGGTAGGTGCCTATTAATAGGTTAACATATCCAGTAGATCAGTCAGTCTTAAGTTGTATACTTGAATAAACTAAATGGTTACCTTCCCTCAAAAGATTTATTTTAATGTTATGTAGTTTAAAGTATGGAAAACACCCAAGCACAGTGAGACCTATTTTGTGTCTCTTACAAGAACACTGGAAAGATTGCTGAGAGAGTTAGATGCATTCTGCTGAGAATCATGTTTAACTGCAGGTCACAAGTTTGAATTCCGGAAGCTCCAAGTTAGCTTTTTATCTTTCTAATGTTCATAAAATAAGTTCCATTAAGTTGGTTAATAGATACACTTTTATTACTGTGCTCGATTTGCTATATGATGCACTGTAGAAGAAAATGCTAGTTTTACCTACTTTGTTATTTTTAATGGCATATTTTTCCCCATTAAAAATCCATTCTTTAGAGCACTTTTAAATCAAAATATTACTTTAAAGGTAAATTGCTATGTGCGGTGTTTGTATTTCATTTTGTTAAAAGAAACATTTTTTTTAAATTACTTTACATTATTTAGTAAAGTTTTATTTGAAGATGTAACATGCTCTTAACATTTTTTTTCATCATCAATACAAATAATGATCATAATTAATTTTATTGTTTCATGTTTAAATGTGCTTTATTAAAACATATAAGTAGTTACAAATACTGTTAATATGAATAATACGCAGAAAAAACATTTGATAAATACCCTGACTGTGTCATAATAGATTAGCAAAACATACTGAAAGAAACTGCAGCTATATAATCAATCAATGTCTAATAATATGATGGAATATTTCTAAAAAGAAAGTAAGAATATTTCATACATTTCTTTATAACAGTAAAGATGTAGAGATAAAGAGGGGGGGAATTGAAGGAACAAAGTTTTAAAGAAATAAAATATAATATCAAAAGAAAATGTGGTAATAGTTTTAAGACTAAAAATAAAGGGATTCATAAAGGAGAAAGAATGTAGCAAAAGTAATCAAGGAGGGCGATTGAATTCAATAACATAAAAATTCCTGCAAGCATGCTTGGAAAGAAAAGAGGTAAAAGGCAACCACAATACATTTCTTTTGATGGCTGTCTGGATAAAAGGAGAACCAGCTCTATAAAGTTTATGATTATAACATAACATTTTCACTACTTGGTAAACGAAATACCCCTAGGATTTTTCCAATTAGAAGTAATAATTTAAAAAGCGATAACTATATGAAAGGTAATTTTGTCTTCTTATTGCTATGGGACCATGAAGCAGGCAACCCACCAAGGAAAACGTTTTGGATTACAACTGGCATTGGAGTTTGACAATCTATGATTTTATGCCAGACCTGCGTAAAAAAAATCGTGCCTGGGGACAGTAAAACAATATGTGTAAGACATCACTGTTATCTTTATTGTATGACCAATATTGACTGTCTAGAGTGAGCTTCATCTTGTGTATTTAAGTCTGCGTCATCGAACGTCTATAAAAATAAAGAGAAGAGGGTTTGAGTAGTACTGGCAGAACGGGGGTGCAATGTAATTTGGACCAGATTTTGTCCCCTGACGAAATGGGGACAACTAAATCCAGATCCTTTTTTATGCCATTTGTGTCAACGGTTTGGGCACCTGTAGATATAAGAGGCTTTAGCAATGGAAGTAAAATTATGGTGAGCTGGATAGAGGAAAATCAGAGTCAGAAGGGATTGGCACTGTGTGTCTGATTTCAGTGATTAGAAGGTTATACTATCATGATAAGTATTCAGGAGTTACAATTTATTTAGGTGCGCTACAAAAGTAGAAAATTAATTATCAAACATTAAATGTTTTATCAAATGTATGCCCTGGCGTAACCAGTGACTTCTAAATATTATCCTATTGCTATGGATAATGTTTGCATTGTACCAATTGGGGAAAGACTTGAAAATAGCCAATGCTGATTGTGAATTTTGTAGAGAAGGTCTGGCCAATAAAGCAGAATAAGTGATCGCAGGAGAGGAGAGGAGGATGCTTCTGTGATAAATATGTGAGCATTCCCCAAAGGTAAAATGGTGATTTAAAATGTGTTCTAGTTTTTGCTGGGCATTGAGAGGAGGTAGGGGTCTGACATAAACAACTTGTTTGAATGTAAATGCAGTGTCATAGTTTTAAAACTTAAGGAAATTAACATCACCTTGTTTAGTTCACTGTAGTTTGATCGGACATATAAAAGTCTGTAATGTAATTCCACGGAAATGTTATCAATAACCTTGTAAAATTTCTGACGAAGTTTTACAGGAAGCATTGAATGTTAATAATAGGAACACATTTCATCTTTATAGTATCAAGATGACCCCACCAAGACAGAAGGGGTGATCCCCTTCCCCGAAAGCATATCACACTTGCTCCTAATCTATGCCAGATTGATACTAATAGTTTCTGATGTAGAATTTGTATATAAAATAACTAGGTATTTCAGGTTTGTATTCTTCCAAACAACCCTTGAGTGTAAAAACATTTCTTTATTAGATTACTTATTAAGTGGCATAACTTTGGATTTTCAATATTTAGTTTATAAACAGAAACTGCTGAGTAAGAATATAGTAGATCACAAAAGCAGAAGTGGCTGCATCTAGATTGCAAATGTATATCAAAATATCATCAGTATATGCTGTTAATTTAATATCAATGTATTTATATTTATATCTAGTAAAGGTCGGTGTGTGTATTTTTCCAAGAAGGATTTGAGTACTAGAGTAAATAACAAAGGTGATAAAGGACAATCTTGTCTGGTACCTCACATCAGATCAAAATAGGAGGTTTGCATACTGTTAACAGACAGCAAGGTCTTAGGTCAACTATATAATATTTTAACGTATTGGATAGTTTTCAGGCCAAACCTGTGCCAATGTAAAGCTCTGAATTAAAAGTCCCAATTAATTCTATCAACAGTTTTCTCTGCATCTAATGCATTTGCAGCAACAGGATCTGAGATTTGGCAGCACCATGAATTACATTCAAAATTGTTCTGGAATTATCACTAAACCTATCATCCTTTAGCAAAGCACATTGTTTGTGATGTACTAGGAAAAGGATTATTTAATTTAGTCTGGCTAATATTTTGGCAAATATTTTACAATTCTGATAAATCTTTGCCTTTTTTGCGGGATCAGACATAACATTGTTTCTGAAAAGGAGCCTTCAGTATTTCCTTCAAAACGAAAATGGTGAAATAGAGTGAGTAATTTTGGTATGAGGAGCCCCGGGAAATGATAATAAATTCAGACAAAAAAAACATCAGGCCCAGGTGCTTTATCAGTGGGAATGTGAGAAATGGCTTTTCTAATTTCATTCGTATCAATATCAGCCTCTTGGTAGGAATAGTCAATGGAATGCTGTCTGTTTTTTGTATGGTTCCAAAAATAAGTTTAGACACTACAGTGATCGGGTATATAAGTTTATATACTCTGCAAGCCAATTAAGAAATCAGGGTCCTTGTGGATTTCTTAATATATTCCAATTTTGCCTAGGTAAGCTATTTGGTATTTTAATTTGGACTAGGTGGTGCACAATACCACATTTTAGCCTTGTCAGCACAAATCGGTGCTGCATATTCGTTACATATAACAGGTAATTATTGTACCCCTCCTTCTTATCCAAGGACTTGTAGAATACTCCTGCCGATGTTTTCTCATCATCTGACTCACATTTGTCCAACCTAGTTAGGAAAATTATATTTTTAATCTTGTTCTTGGATAGTGATGTAAACCTGGTGGTGGGTGGGTCATGACAGATTGAACAATGTACCAAGCCAAGAGTTCATGTAGGATAGCGAGGGTATACTTAAGGCCTTGTCCAAGGCTAGACAGTCCGAATAATAGTTCTAGTGAAGCTAGTTTCTTTCTTAGCTCAAAGTGATATCCATAATAACAAGGGTTTCACCAAAAGGTGGTCTTCTAAAAATGGCAAGCCACCCTCATTATGATCTATGGTATTTGATGCACAAAGTGGCCGACATAAATGCTGTTTTAGGAAATTGCTTTCCTCAATTTGTAGGGAATAGCTGTTAGCATGCCCCAGAGTCCAGTCCCATACATAGCAGTAGTTCACCCCTTGACTTTATATATAGCTATTATTTCCCTAATGGGGCGTCTACCCAATTTAGAGGCAAACTTAAAAATCCTCTGGTAGACCCTACTCATTTTGGCTCTAGTGTTCAGTACATGCTGTGACCACGAGCCATTGCCCACAAATAGAATCCCCAAATAGCAAATAAATTCCCTGAGCCTATTGGGGTATTATCAATAGAAAAAAAGTTCTGCATGGTTTCCGCTTTTAGTCACAAACCCTGGTGAATGTTTTGGTTTTATTAATGACCATTTTTTAGAAGCCCATATATTCGCCAAAAGCATTCATCAATCTCTGCAGGCCCACTGGTGTTCTAGTTAGGAGTACTGCATTGTCTGCATAAAGCAGCACTGGTATTGAGTGCCCTGCAGCCTTAGGAGCATTAGCCTGCAGAGGGCTATCCACCCTGTTAGTAGAAAGTGAAAACAGCAGTGGTGCCAATACGCAGCCCTGGCGAATACCACGCCTTACTTTAAAATTTGGCGTGCATTCCCCTTGAGGACCGAAGCAAACTTGACAGGATAGTTTCTTATAAAGACGTAAGAGAAACCTCACAATTTGTCTCAGTGCACCTATAGAGATCAGTGAAGCCCATAATAAATTATGGTCTACTAAAGCAAAAGCGCTACTCAAGTCTACAAAGCATAAAAATAAAGTGCACAATTTGGCCCTGGTGTATTTTCCAATTAGGTGCTCGAGATTAATACAGTGTTCTACGGTCCCCAACTGTTTCCTAAAACAATACTGAACCGGGTCAGAATCGATTGTTCAAATGCCCATTCCTCCTAACAGTAAGACTCTACTCATTACCTTCATTGAGGAATCTAAGAGTGAAATTGGGCAATAGTTTTTGGGATCTTCTCTGTTCCACTTTTTTATATATTGGTATGATAATGGATGTCTCCCAGAAAGATGGAATACTGCCCGTTGATGCTACATCAAAAACGCTAGTCAGGATAGGCCCCCAAATGTCGGGTCAAATTTAAATGCATCAACTGGCACTCCGTCTGGTCCAGGAGCCTACGCCCCTGCACTGGCTCGTATGGCCAGCATGACTTCTTTAAGAGTAATTTCAAGCTTTGCAGTCCCCCAGTCAACTTCCGGCCTCCATGAATGCCTGGTTGCATTCTTGGTGTTCTGCCTGAAAGTATCAGAAAAATTTACCACCCAACTATCACAGGGGACAAAATGATTAAACTCCGGGATATCGTCATTTTTTAAGAACTGAGCATTCACAGTATCCCATAGCAACTTAATGTTCTTATTCGTTGCCACAAGGGCAAGATTATCCCATGCTTTCTTCTGGAGTTTTTTTCCTTGTGTCCAAGGCCTGAATATATTGAATGCATTGTGTCCTAACGACCAAGGTATCCCCTGGTGAGCTACTCAGGGGCATGTTTGAGAGATCGAAGTGCTTTGATGCAGGCTGCATCACACCGTCCCATTTTAATGTTTCTTGCTCGTGTAGGGCGGCAAGTCAGGAATGATTTTATAGAGTTAGTGATATAATTAAAGTTTTTTACTAGCAAATTGGTTACAATGGTCTCTCGAAGGCAGTAATCACGTTCCCTATGGTTCTCCTGTACTATTTTTAGTCGCATAATGTTATGATTAACTCCTTCCAATTTGGTTCTTACGCCAGTTGGCCTCCTTGCGGTGATGTTATTTACTATGGTGAATAAATCACGCAGCTTACCCCAAAAATGGAGTGACAATAGCATCGGTTTATGGTCACTTAGAGCCACCATAACTGTAATGGGTGTGCTGCACAAAGCATTTGCTGGCGCAAATATCAGTACATGATCAATAGTAGTAGCCTCCCAATAAATGTTGGAACCCGCTCTCCTTTAATATCATGATCACACCTCAAAAGCTGTAAATCTTATTTGACGATGATTACGTTCAAATCTTCACCATACTCGTTATGGCAGAAATGGTCATTTGCCATCCCATCCTGATCAACACTGCCACATGCCTGGGTATCAGATAATGGCACAGGCCTGTTTATTAAAATCTCCTGCCCATAATAGTATGCAATTTGGCTTAAGAATTATTTTAGACAATAGTCAATTGCCGTTGCCACCCTACTACATGTGTGATCGAAAACATAACCAAATCTTTCTCCCCCTTTTTCTTTAACCACAGTAACTTGAAATATGGATCCTGGTTAATTTTTTTTTTTACCGTTACTGGGATATTATTAGAAATAAGGTCAAGAGCCCCCCTTACCACACCCGCATCCCACCCCCCGCTGGCATTTGATGTTATTACTTCTAAAAAGTATGAGGAGCAGCCTACGACATATACTGGTTTCATACACCAGGGTTCTTGCATGCATAATATATAGAATTCAGATATAACATTGATTCAATTGGTGTTCCCTATTTTAGTAGTGAGAAACTTTCCTCCCGCACGACCATCATTTGGAATCGTGATTGTAGCCACACTTGGTACTGTACTGGGAATAAAACCAATATCACAATTGTTATTAATATAATCGGGCTTGAAAGTCTCCCTCCCCGTACTCGATAGCCAATTCTAGGCTGCATTTACTGCCCCTGGGGGACATATTACACTCCTGTACCTTGGATACCGCCTCTCTACAGAGTGTCACTGTATCATCTATGCTATGTTCTTTGCGACTGAGTCAATCATTGTATTCCAGGGTGCTCAGTGCTAGTTATCTGTTTGACAAAAACAGATCATGGGAATGGGGATAGTGTAGCCTTGGTGCCTGTACATTTTGGATGTTAGCACAGAAGTGATCATGGCTTGGTAATCGGTGATAGAAAAACCCTACTGGAAAATCTGACACATTTCTACCAATCAGTGGTAATAATACTGCCTTTGCGTGGATATCACTGGGTATGCTAGGAATTTTTAAATTAACAACAATACAGTCCGCCTCAAAAAGTTTGTTTTTTAGCCTATCCACTTCACTCTCCGTGTGAATAACATTTGTTGTGCAGTAGCTGGTGAAAAGCTAAGCCAGTGAACCACTTTATTCTTAAGGCCTTCTACTGTCTCTTTAACACCGGGTTTCAAAGGGGGGGGGGACATTTACAAAAAACAGCACATATGGACAAGATGCTGTGGCAAGGTTAATGAGTTACTCGCTCTTGAGGGTAATCAACGTTATTGGATGTATATTTATCTATTGGGGCTGCATGATTTGGGGTTACAATAGGTGTGTGGATGGAGATCATACTAGTGGGTTCTGTCGATTGGCCCCAGGATTCAACAGAATATGACTGGAACCTGAGCTTGGACCATGTTTGTCACCAGTCCGCACAGATATATTATCGTTAAGCATCTTTGCATTTGTGGGTCTTACCTCCTTGTTCCCTGCAGACTGTGTACTAAGTAAATAGGATATAACCGTTTCCATTTACCCATCCAAATCAGCCAATTTCTTTTTAAGTGGTAATTATACCTCATTTACAGTAACTATGAATTTGTCCCAAAACGGTTTCCAGAAGGGGTTTTTCATGTCATTGCAATGATCAAAAGGCCCCTGAAAAACAGGTGGGCCCTGTATTGTCTTGTTTGTAGTCCTAATGCTACGGGTCTTTCTTTTTCGTCTTGCTGCAGGTTGTGGGATTTTGGGAATTGATATTGAGTGTGCCTGATGTTGTAATGGCAGAGATATTGCCCCTCCCGAGTGTTCAATAGTTCATTTGCACGGAAGCCCTCCCGGCATTCAATAGGTTCCTCACTCGGACACTCCTAGCCCTGGTCATTAGTTGCCCCTAAGACTTGCTCCTCAGCAAGTACAACCAGTTCGCCTTCCCCATGTAACCCAGATGCACTCAATGATAGACGCTGTTCAGCCTGGTCTATCTCCTTATTTAAGGCACCCACCACACTTGCTAAGAAGAAGTCTATGGTGGTCCGCTTGGTTACAACACTTGGTTCAATAGGAGGTTGTGTACCTCCGATCTTACTGCTTAACCATTATTGCTTTTAAGAGAAGGTCACTGAAATACTTCAAAACAAAAGCAGTGTCACTTAGCTGGTTTACTCCTCTTTCATCGGCCCTGTGTTGCCTCTATTGGATTTATCCCGGGCTGTGGAACCACTGGGGACCTCACAATCAAAATTGGACCAAGAGGACAGGCCCAGCCCAGCCTCTCCCAGCCGCTGACTGGCGCAGATGGGCCTGGTTTTCACTCGGACACGTCCTGTGCAGCAGGAGCCCCGACCATCACTTGTAGGCACCTCCGGGCGCAGACGATGACGTGCGGCTGTTGCCACGCGAGAGTCGATGAGGTCTGCAGTCTCTTCTGCCCCTTCTTGCTGCAATATGGGCGTCCCGTGCAGCGGGAGCCCTGTGACCAGCACTTGTAGGCCCCTCCTGAGGCAGGAAATGACCTGCAGTGAATGCCACGAGCACCTATGGGGACTGCAGTCTCTCCTGCCCCTTCTTGCTGCAATGCTGGTGTTCCCTGGCATTTGGAAATAGTTTATTTAAAACAAGACCTTGTGTTTTTTAGATGATGATCACACTAAGGTATTCTTATGAATGTATACTGAATCCTTTTCAAAAGAAAATGAAAGAAGGGAAATTGCATCAGATTGGCAGCAGCCCATTAGAGATACACGTTTACACTAAACCTTCAAGGTAGCGAAATGCTCCATTTGCTCATCATACCTTGTACTGACAGTTGCTTTTTTTAAAAGATTCCTCTGTTCTGCAATCTATCTTCTACTCTTTTTTTAACAATAATATTGCTAACACTTGGTTTTGTTTTTCTTTTACATTCACTGTTTCTTTCTCAGGCTGTAGTGATGTAATAAAAGGCTACCATGCTCAATTGTCCTTTATCTGTCAAGTTTTATTTAAAACATACCTTCATGTCGTCTGCCATACCATTATAAAATGTGAATGGGCAGGAAAATGTCCTGAAGACTCAAACCAATTTGCGATGTTGGGGTGGAGCATGATTGAAATTGAGCAAAGTACTCCTTCTGCTGTAAGCTTTTTTTACCTCATCCAAGGACTCTCACAATGGCAGGCATGATTGAGTAAAAGGTCACCATGCCTTATTGATCTTGAGAGGATTGATGCCGAGAAGAAATGCTGCCAACACTGCTCCCTGTCGAAGATACAGTTGTTTCTCAAAATTAAGAAAAACTTTACTGCCACAATAATCAACTCAGGGGCACAATGTGTGTTAAGATGTGCTATGTCCAGACACTCATTGTAAAATCTATAATTGGCCCCCTTTATTTCAGTAACAAATTCTGGGCATTCTGATAACTGCATCTCCTTTTGAGGATCTGTCCTCTGACCCCACGCCAATTTTGACACAGTTTACTGTAGCTTTTCCTTCAGAGTCCACTTCTGATTCCTTGCATCTTTGTAAACCTCATGGAGTGCTAGTCCATTCCTCTTAATCATGGGCACACATGGGTAGAAGTCCTACTTCTCCAAAATGAGACAACTGACTCCAAATAGCCTGCAGATACTTACGGAGGAAAGAACTATGAAACTAGGGTACCTCATCAAAAGTACACACATTTAAGGACACCAGTAAAGACATTCATACACATAGTAATTGCTGTAATCCAACTTTATCACTATCAAGGCCCTCTTCTCCATGTGCCCATTATTTCCTCTGTGAGCTTTGCAGCTGGGACTTACCAATACTTGGGGCATTTGTAGGTCCGGCGGGGGCTGGATGGAGTTTGGGTGACTGCATTACCGGAGATTGCCAGTAGGACCCTGAGGGTCCCATTAGAAATGAAGATATACCCAGGGAATCAGTAATTCCAGTTCCTATTCCCCGATTACTCTTTTTCCCCTTTTGTTTCACCCAGAGGTTTTGTCTGATGTTAGCTGCTGAAAAAACAGAGCGAAACCCCACAGGTTTACCGTCAATCTCATAAGCCTGATAGGGCAGGTAACTCCTGTTATGGCATTTTCTTGATTACTGTGGTACACACAAGGAAGCCTCATGGTCCCTGCTCTTGAACCATCAATGGAAATATTGTTGACGCGAGGTACAACAAAAGTAGCAACTCCAAGTATTCGTGAAAAGTATAGACTAACTGGAGTGATGAAACCTTCCTTTATAAACTTTGCCTCCACAATGACTTAATCCAAATGAGAGTCCAAGTGAAACAAGCATTTGCAATGCAATAGGTCTTGCATTATTGAAAGTTGGAGCTCTTGGCATTGAATTATTAGTTGCAATGCTAATAGCTCAAACTATCATTAATGTGAGACCTATGCTTGTACTCTACAGTTGCCCTTTTACAGCAATATTAAGCATCCCACGTACAAGAGGCGATAGAGGAAACCGAGACAGCCAATGCTTAAAACAGCACTTACTCTGTGCATAAAAAGCAGTCATAGAAGGAGATAAGACGCCTGCGGCCCAGGACAGACAACCAAAAAACAGACATCATTCGAAAATCTCAGACACCCCTCAGAAGGCAGCTAAACAGTATGAGAATGGACTGAACCCTCCTGCGCTAACCTCAATATCCTTGTTACTTTAAGGCCAGAACCAAGTTCAATCCTCTGCGTCGTCTCCGCATCCTGTGATTCTGGGCAAATCACTTAGGGCCATATGTATCAAGCCGTTTTTGAATCGCAAAGGCCGAAATTCGCAGAATTTTGGCCTTTGCGACTCGCAAACGGCCGTTTTGCACGTTTTGGAATATATGAAACATTCCCAAAATAAGGAATTGCAAACTTGTGCGATTCCTTATTTTTCCATAGCATTTAGGGAATCGCAAATTTGCGATTCCTTAAATGCTATGTATGTAGCAATTTTAGCTTGCAAATTTTGTTTAAGAATTCGCAAATTACCACCAACTTTCTGTTGATGGTAACTTGCGAATTCTTCCAGAAATGCACAAATTGGCATTATTAAAGGTGGCATATGATGCACACACATGCCCATAGGGCATGTATGTGCGCCATATGCTCACACATGTTCTTTTCAGGGGTGCAGCAGGCTGTTTTTGAGACACCCCTGCACCCTTGCAATAATTCTTAAATTGCGATTAGCAAATTGCGAATTCGCAATTTGAGAATTATTTTGCATTCATTCCTATGGGCCTGGCCCATAGGAATGCATTGGAAATTATTCCTTAATTGCGAATTCGCAAAATGCGAATTTGCAAATAAGGAAGCTTACGGAATCGCAAATAAAAAGCGATTTTGTTCATACATACCATTTTGCATTTCCTAAATAGCGATTCCTTAAAATTTGCTATTTAGGAAATGCTAAATAGTTTGATGATACATATGGCCCTTAATCTCTCCATGCCTACCAAAAATGAAGGTGGCCTTGTGTAACATAATTGGTGCTCATGTAAAGCACTCCAATACCTTTGGGTCGAGTTTGCGCTGTATAACGTTGCAAAAAAAACATCTAGGAACGGCACATGCTGCCAGTGCCAAACCTCGGGTGTGATTCCTCGTAACTTAAAGTCATAGCAATTTATTTATGCCTTTTTATATAGTGCAAACTTTACCCTGAGCGCTTTACAATAGAGGGTAGTATGTTTGCAGCAGAAGATCTTAGTTAAGAAATGGTTACCTACCGAATATAATTTCCAGGTTAGAAAGCCAGTCCCCGCAAGCTTTTTCCTCAGTCACGTTCTGGGCCCTTGTGATGCTTAGAATGGGAAGTTTAGTGTGGTTTGTGGCAAGGGGCAAACAGGGAATGCTCCGAGTGGGGGTTGGTTTGTTCAGAGAAGGTGCTCTAAGTGCCTGATGATTATCGGATCTGTTGTTTGGACCCGTCGTTCAGAAATGTTGAAACATTCTACTGTGACCATTACTGTGTCCTGCAGCATGCAACCCAGGAGATTTGTTAGAAAACCAAACACATACACAAAAGGAACCATGTTGAGTGAGCGGGATAGAGCATTGAGCCAGGGAAACACTTGTCGCTAAAAGGAACCACACTGAGCAAAGGGTGAAAGCCGAGGAAGCGCAGCGTTCATGAAGGGGCGCCGCGCTGAATGAAGGAAATGTCTATAACATGCAAGCAGGATATGCCCAAGTTTAGCAGGAAGGGGCAGCAAATAAAATTAACAATTAGGCATCGTGTTAAAAACGATCTCCTGTAAATCACATTGGGAAAGGATTTAATGCTTGATTATAATGTCTGATTTACTTGGAGTTGTAATAAGCTGCCACCATTCTGCATTCTACACAGACCTAAATATAAAAAGGGCGCGCGACTGCCTGACCAGCTTATACCTACAAAAGACCATGCAGCCCCCGAACATGGTCAACACAGTCGGCATCACTCCACATAAACATTGCTGCTTCGCCACCATGGATGTATGACGTTACAATGCATACTTTAACAACGGATTACCATGTTACAACGCATACTATTACAACTACCTACCGTTACAACGCGACCATTACAACGCATACCATTACAACGCATAGCGCTTTGGGGTGCTGGATAGTGGTAAGTATAATTTACTATTCTAACTCCAGTCCCCGTGGACCCTAGGGAAGGTGTTGGATAGTAAATTATACTTATTCCCTATCCTAGAGCGCCCCCCAGCGCAATGCGCTGTAATGGTATGCGTTGTAAAAGTCGCGTTGTAATGGTAGTGCGGAGTAAAAGATGCGTTGTAACGGGTGTATACCTTTAAGAACGCATACCATTACAACGCAATTTTTACAACGCAGGATCCTTTTCAACGAATGCCTTTACAACGCTTGACATTACATCGCAGATGCTATTACAACGATGGTTCTAAATGAACTTAAAAAAATGCTTTGAAAATTATTTTTTGAAAAACTAATGTCTACGAACTGTTATAAAAAAAACTAATGATAAATCAGTGATGAAATAAACTGATCATTACAACCTACAGGAGTCTGTCTTCATATGACGAACCCAATGGATGTGCCCAATTTCAAGGATGCGTTCACAGTTTGTAACGCACTCAACCAGTAACTAACCACGGCGTATTAGGACGGTTACGCCACTTGTTGGAGCACCCAAAACCTCAATCAACCTTCTTTAAAACATCATAAATCACTACACAAACTTTAACCAGGCACCAGCTGTGCGCCACGCCACTAGACTCTGTTATTACAACGCATGCCATTACAACGTTAGTATAGGTAAGTATATAATTTTTTTTAAAGGAATTAATAAATATTTAATTAATTTTATTTATTAAATTAATTTTTTATTAATGTGTTTGTAAATATATATATATATATATATTTTTTTTTAAATAGTGTAGGTATTTTAAAATAATATTCTAACTCCAGGGGGGAGTAATAGTAGGGTAAGTGCAGGATAATGTAGGGGTAAAAATTACTATTCTAACTCCAGGGGGGTGTAATAGTAGGGTAAGTGCTGGATAGTGTAGGGGTAAAAATTTCTTTATTTTTATTTTATAAGAACTTTTTTAATTAAATATTAAAATTAATTTATTTAATTTATTTAAAGTACAATTTTTAAAACTGAACCCTTAAAATACCCCTGTACCCCAAAACCCAAACCTATCCCTAAACCCTAAAGCTACCCCTGTACCCCATAACCCAAACCTAGCCCTGAACCCTAAAAATACCCCTGTACTCCATAACCCAAACTTAGCCCTGAACCATAAAAATACCCCTGTACCCCAAAACCCAATCCTAGCCCTGAACCCTAAAAATACCCTTGTACCCCAAAACCCAAACCTAGCCCTGAACCCTAAAAATACCCCTGTACCCCAAAATCCAAACCTAGCCCTGAACCCTAAAAATACCCTTGTACCCCAAAACCCAAACCTAGTCCTGAACCCTAAAAATACCCCTGTACCCCAAAACCCAAACCTAGCCCTGAACCCTAAAAATACCCCTGTACCTCAAAACCCAAACCTAGCCCTGAACCCTAAAAATACCCCTGTACACCATAACCCAAACCTAGCCCTGAACCCTAAAAATACCCCTGTACCCCATAACCCAAACCTAGCACTGAACCTTAAAAATACCCCTGTACCCCAAAACCCAAACATAGCCCTGAACCCTAAAAATACCCCTGTACTCCATAACCCAAACCAAGCCCTGAACCCTAAAAATACCCCTGTACCCCAAAACCCAAACCTAGCCCTGAACCCTAAAAATACCCCTGTACCCCAAAACCCAAACCTAGCCCTGAACCCTAAAAATACCCCTGTACCCCATAACCCAAACCTAGCCCTGAACCCTAAAAATACCCCTTTACCCCAAAACCCATACCTATCCCTAAACCCTAAAACTACCCCTGTACCCCAAAACCCATACCTATCCCTAAACCCACCTCTGTACCCCATAACCCAAAACTATATCTGAACCCTTAAAATACCCAAACACCCCAAAACATATACCTCAGTACCCCAAAACATATACACCTATACTCCTACTTACTTTATAAAAATACTTAAATTAATTTTTTTACATTTTTAATATTTATTAAATTATTAAATAATTTTTTAAAAATTAAATAAATGTTTAAAAAAAAGATAAACTTACGTTGTAATGGCATGCGTTGTAATAGCATCTGCGATGTAATGTCATGCGTTGTAAAGACATACGTTGTAATGACATACGTTGTAATGGATCCTGCGTTGTAGTAGTTGCGTTGTAAAAGTAGTTTGTTGTAATAGTTGCGTTGTAACGGTTGTTCACCGCCACCATAGCATGCAAGTAGCCTATTCTCCCCTTTAGACTAATATAGCTGCCTCCTTTTCACAGGTCCGTCTTTCACAATAATGCCCCGTTACAGAATAACACAGGATTTCTCCCATGATATTAAAAGCCTTGTTAAGGTTTATAAAAAGCACTGACCTGTGTGAAACACCACGCTGTATGTTTGATAGAGATAAATTAGGGAACCTAACATGTTTCCGCATCAACTGGGATGGGTTTGAAGCAAAAGATGGCCTCTGGGGCAACGCAAAATGTCTGCTGTCCGTGGGCAGGTTGGAAAGTGATAAGCACCTCTGCTGCGTTGCTGTAGTGCACCGCTCCCTGGCAGGTAGTCCGAAAGTAGCCCTTTACAGAAGAGAGAATGTCTGCTAGGTGGCCCTGCCAGACGTTGCAGCAACAAAGATGTGCACTCAGCATGAAGACTCTGTGCTTAGTGATTCACAAATCGCAAACTTGCTTCACACTGAGAGACGACACACCGAATATATCTTCTAATGGCCACGCAAGAACATGCAACGGCATTTTTAAAAAAAAGCCTCTAAAAAAAAAAAGGTACTGCATACAATTCCAAAACTAGCAAGAAATAAAAGTAGTAGTCCGTAAATGACCACATAAACACTTACAGTGTAAGTAAACTGTAGTTGGCCGGTGCTCCTCCGCGAAAAACGGAAGTGATATATCGGGAGCATCAACCAATAAGGAGCCTAAAAAAAGAGCAACGCAACTGAACCATTGACAAACAGAAGACAGGATTGCACTTATTATTGAGATTACAGCAGGTCTTGCAGACAGCACATGTGCACTGCCTAGGTTCGACCTAAAAACCTTCCTCTGCTCTTTTAACCCAACTGCCATTTGAAGTGGGAAGCAAACAGTTAGCTGTGGTGGGCAGAAAAAGTTTGTGGGCCACAAGTAACAAAACTGAAAGCTGCTCAAACAATTTCTGCTTTACTAGGAAGTAATGATAGTTCTCTCTCAGAGCCCATTCACAGATTTCTGTATAACATACAAGATGACGAGTACCAATATTTTTACAAGGTATTCATAAAAGGTGTGCTCATTTTTTATCAATTCATCGGTGCCTAAGATTACCCTGACGATTTAGTAATCTATTAATATTGTCAAGATTTGGAGCTGAGGTCATCATGATGGTTCTGCGTTGACTTAACACTGATACACAACTACAGATAACAAATCTGCATTTCTTTGGTCCTTCTGTTTGTAGCTGTAATACCGACCTTTGTGACGAGAACCCAAAATGCTAAATGTAGTTTGATTAAAGAGGGGAGGAAATTTTTATAATTGCGTCACATCTTGGTCAAAAGGGTTTGCACGCTTTGTGTTTTCATTTATTCATCCCCCACTACCATGTACCAGGCCTGATGAATAGTGGTGTATTGGTAAGCAATAAGGGTGTTTCTACATTCTCACCAAAGTGAGATTTGGCATACCGTTATCTAAGGTAAAATATGCAGCGCATAGTATCAGTGCAGCTGAATGTTTTGACTGTGTGCATATTAGTGTGCTTGGTCCACCATGACCTCTCATTCTGAAAGTACATATGGTTCGTTTCTCCACCTCAGCGCTTGTAAAGGAAAGGAAAGAGTCATTCTCAACCATTATTATTAATTCACCTTAGAATAGTCCGAGTCAGCGTATGCTTAGTGAATGTATAATTAATTAACTAGCTTTCATAATGGAAGGTTTCAGTTCTATTAAGGACACAGAGGCAACTCCACCAAAGCCCTTAAAATGAAGGACCAGTTAAAACAACAACAAACATTAAGAAATGACATTTCCCAAAACCAGGAATTGACATAACTTCCTAACGGTCTACCAAATGTACGACAATCCACGTTTTATCGTCTTTCTGTTTGGTAGTCTATTCTCTTTTCTTCGTGTGATCACTATTCCACTCTTGCTTTGTCAATTGGATAACTTGTTTCTGATCAGGAGCTGCCCATTGGAGAAAGGAATAAACATAGCTATAACACTCCAAAAAGAAATGATTCCCAATAAACCTCAACGCAAAAAAAAAAATCAGTTTTGTGAAAAGGAACACAATGAGCCATCTCCTATATAATTCCAAAAACATGTCTTATGTGTGTTCCTCAGCTGCGTGCGAGGGAAGACATTCTGTAACTCGATGGGATATTCCTTGGCACAGTATCCTTTATAGAATTGAAACTTTCCGTTATGAAACCTAGGACATTTTAGGACCAGAGTTGAGGTTTATGGTTGTTTAAAGCCTCTTTACCACTTATAAATAATACCCAAGATCATCTTGAAAGAGAAGTGTCTGATGAGGTGTGGCACAGCGAGCAGGCCAGCTGACCCTGGAGCACAGGGCTCACAGTTTGATATCTGGCGGCAGCTCAGCTCACCACCATGTAACTCTGGGCAAAAGCTTGCTTAATCTTCCAGATGGCCTGCAGTACCTTGAGACCCTTAGGGGTTAGTAGTTCATGTTTTACAAATACCGGATTTGGATTTAGAATTGCTTTACAGTGGACTGTAAAGACCAGTCTGCAGCATTTATGATGTACTCTAGTCTCCCTTCCAACATAAAGGCCTTGGACAACATGGCACTGCTGAATGAATTGCATGACTGAATGATATCTACATAGGTAAGTGTCAAGCCCTGCCTCTGACTTTACCCATCTAACCTACCTGGCTATGGTAGGGGACAAGACCAACCTGAAGGACTTGCTGAATGAGATCGACATCTATGGTGCCATCATTGGCTTCAATTCTTCCATCATATACCTTAAAGAAACACACCAGGCATGGCATGAGGGATTCCGAAAAGGTGGGATAAGAAATATATGGGGTATTGAACTTCATTACCCCATCAGGGGTAAAATCCTGCTAGAAAGTTCAAGTGTTCATACACCCTCCTGCAGGAGACCTGGCATAAAAACATTGCACAAAAACCATCGTTTTGAAGTCAAGACAAAAAAAAGGTTCAAAACATAACTGGGATCCCACAACGTTAAATATTTAGGCTCAGGGGAATCAGAACATTCATACCCGCAAGCAACATCTGAATAAGAGTGGCATCCCCAATGCCGAGGCTTCCCACTGGAAATATCCAGCAGAAATGTCTGACCAGAAGGCTTTAATGGTCCTATAATCCAGATCTGCCAACACCACCTGGTCCAAATGTCCTGAGAGCATCCAATGTCTTCAGTAATCCTTGATGCCAGCAAATGTAGAGAGCCTACGAGGAACAGCTGGTCTAATTGCTAAACTCAGAACATTTAGACAGTTACAGGCAGAGAAGGACTGTAGAATCCCAAGAAAGTTCCAATGGAACCAGAAAATAGATCTGAGCACTCTACAAATTGCAGAAGCTGGAGACAGGCCAGTAGGGCTGAGTCCGAGCCAGTCATCATCTCTCTTCTCTGCAGGGATGTCTTCTTTCTTATTAGGTCGTTGCAGATCTACTTTCTAGGTCTGGTGGAGCAACCTAAATACTACATTTAGGGGCTTTTTAGAGTAGTAGCAGGTAGGGCCAATGGGCACCTTATCTGGGGTGACTACACCCTCTATTATGCCACCCTCCTGTGGAAGGAGGCATAGACCTAGCCCTGAATGGGGGGGGGGAGGAGTCTCCATCTTCAAGATGGCAGGGACTGAAAGATGTGCTTCATCATGCCTCCCCCACCTTAAGGGTGGAGTTGGCAGAGGTGGGCACACCTACTACTTTTGCCTGCCGGGTTTACTAACCAAAGTGGGGGTGTAAAGTAGGGGCTAGCAACAGGGGCTGGGAGTTGCATTAAAAAGGCGGTAGGCCTTTGAAGCTTCCCCTTTCGAGTTTTGGCCCATCCTGGGGAAGGAGGTGTGACATCTCTGCCCTGGATGTGCATTGTTTCTGGTCCCAGGGAGAAGAGGCTGTCTACCCAGGGGCTCAGAAACATGTCTGGTGGTGGATGGCTTCTTACAGCCAGTCAGAGACCAAACCAAGGTTAGTAGGTTTTCAGGGGCACCTCTAAGGTGCCCTTTGAGTACATGGTACAATAAATCACACACTGGCATCAGTGTGGATTAATTGAAAGAAGTAGTTTGGTATGAAACACTTCTGTGTTCAGTGAAGCCATCATGGGGCTGGGAAACTCGAGTTGTTGAGTTTCCAGCCCATGTATGCTCTATAGCTTCACCAGTATTTACAATATCAAGGAATGGACCTATGTTGGAGGGGCATTTTTGCTCATGCAGATAGGCCCTCTCCTGTGGTATAGTGCACCCTGCCTTAGTGCTGTGAGGCCTGCTAGATGAGATGGGTGACTTCTATACGTTCAGGCAGTGCAGGCTGGCATGGCAACCAGGCAGGATGCCATGTCGACTATCAATTTTCCCTAGCAGAGGCGTACAGCCTGCAAGGGCAGTGGCATGGTCCCAATGAGGGGTGTCCCAGTGGCCCTCTTCAGCTCCCAGGCTCTAGGTATCCAGAGTACTATTTATTAAGGACTTGCAGGCGCAGAAGTGCCAATTGTGGACATGCAAGAAGCACTTTCACAGGGGACCTGGTTGGCGGGGACCCTGTGCATTACAATCGAAGCCAGGCACAGAAATGAGGAGGCAACCATGCAAAAAGAAGCATTTTCTCACATATACTTTAACTAGGATAGTCATTAAATGATTGTGCCTACTGTGCATTTATCATAAAAAGATGTGTATGAATAAATACATATATAAAATGCAATAGGGAGTACTTATCTAACAAAAATATGAAGCTATCATCTCCAGAATAATAATGAAGCATTTGCTATGAATATATATTCATGCTCAGTGATGAAGGAAAGAAGCTAAGCTAAAATGCTGTAGGTCTAATTTGACTATAGCATCTTGGTACACAATTTTGTTTAAAAATGGGATCTATAAGGGATTTAAAGTAAAAAGAGGATTATATAGACAAGTGACATACTGGTAGTCCAGTTTTCACTTAAGCTTTCCAAAAGATATTGCCATTGCTTCACAATATTAGTATTCAATCGGGTAAAATCATTTTCCATTCATATTAACATCCATGATGATACTGAGAAGGAGACTCAACAGACCATTGCGGAACTGTTACAAGAAACCACCTTACAGTCTATTACAGTGCTATCATGCGGTGTGCTACCATGAGAGAAAATATTTTTCAATATGATGACCATCTTACACCACTGTGACTTCCATAGGGAGTACATTTGCTCCCAACATGCATTTACATGCAGAAGTTAGAGGTCCCACAAATCTATGCTGGACCAAATCTATTCCTTGTCAAACTATGAAAGTGCTATATTGATAATATACTGATCATTTGGAAAGGTGATTAAAATAGTGCTCAATCTTTCACATCATGGGTAAACACGTGTTACCCTCACCTCAGATTTACAAGCACACAGGGTAATGTTAAATTGCCATTTTTTAGACATTTGCATTACACCAGAAAAGGGCAGATTGAAGACTCCTGGTACATACTAGACCAAGGTCTCCCACATCAAGTTACAGGTACATGCCAAACTACCCATGTGGCTCTTGTAGTGTGTGTCAATTTACTGAAACAACTGATAGCTTAATGTGGGACTTCCTACCCAATGGATCCAAAAACGTTTACTAATTGCAACAGCACAAATATTATTTATGTGATGAAATGCCCATGTGACTACATTTTGCGTGTTGTCATCACCACATATTGGTAAACATGTATCCTAGAACATTAGAACAACATCAGCTGCGCACAATCATCTACAGCTTATTTTGTAAATCCTAACACCTCAAAGGCGATCTTAAAATGATGGTCATTGAAAAGCCATATGCCTATGGGAATGAGGCACACTCACTTGTTCACAGAGAATATTATGGCTGTTTAATCAACACCCTTGGTTTCATTGAGGGTATTGATGATGTTGCCGGTGTTACTGTTGTTGTAAAGACATCCAAGCAATATCATCAAAGATACATACCCTCTAAAAATGAACTCTATTTCTTGTAGAAACTGTAATTACGTTCTTTATAGACTGTTCCTATGCCAGTGCAAATGACCACATCCACCACTTACTGTACTGAGAGATACATAGCCTACATCTTTGTTATTTACTTGGTAGGGGTATTTATAACCTCTGTGTTTACAACAATTTTGAGCAATCCTAAGGGGGTTCCATTGATCCCATCAGAGTGACCCCAAATAGGCAATTGACTCCCCAATTCCATCTTTTGCAATAGTTTTACTGTAGTAGATAGGTGTTATTTTCTTCTTCAGGTAGTTTACCTAACTAAGATACACCCCACCATTTAGTACGAGACGCCTCTCTTCTGTGTAACTTTATCAGACACTGTGATAGCATGTTACCCTCTTGGAGTATTCACACTTTATTTATTCACTCACCCAGGTATTCTACATGCTGCCTGTCACCGGTAAACAATCAGGGCTCATAAAAACAGTGCTGATTAGTTGGATCCTGATAACTCACTTAAAAAGTAAGGGCATATTCTCAAGGATCTATAGCAGAGTTATCAGCACTTTATCGCAGCCAAAGTTGCTATAAATTTACTGCCCCCTTCACAAGCTGGTGCTAACAGCCAATATCACTAGTTTTCCGACAATAGCAGCCTCAAATACATTGCCATCGGTGACCCCGGCAACTATCACTAATGAGATGCAGAGTAGGTATTCCCATGCAAAAATCTGTGACAACACCACTCCACAACATTCTCAACGACCAGCCAGATCGGCGATAAGATCACAAAACATGCGATAAGGTACGGTAGCAGTCGAAAACTAACACCTGCTCTGACCTGGTGCAAAGCTGGACGACAACCTGCACCATGAAGGGAGCCCAATCCAGAGCCACACCTGAAGAACAACAGATGCCATGGATCTACTGACCATGCAGCTCGGAGCCCCAACAGGGCCACAACACCCACCACAACCACACCCGTACCACCCCCTGGGGCAACACCCTGGGCACCCCCCACCTCCCCCGGACCAAGAGATTGCACATCAACGTCACGAAATCTTGAACAAAATCATTCGCCTGATTTTGCAGAATCACAACAACTAACAGTCATGTGAGGACAGAAAAAGCAGAATCAATCATACACCATTGAGAGTCTAAACCAAATATCACAATCAAATTTCTCAACAAACAACTATTTACAAGAGTCATGGTGGGTCATCCCTGGACAATCTGTAAGTGACAACCTGTAAGACAATATCCCAGATAAGAAGGTGTGTCAGGGACTCAACTAAAGAACAGAAGGAGAGAAAGAGAGAGAGACTGAACAAGGAGCACAAGGACAATCGGGCCCTTGGCTCATACATGCCAATTGTTGCATGTGTTTCGTAATTGGTGCACCCTAAATCTAAGGCCTGGCAACAATTCCATCACGAAGGCCACATCACACTTCAGAAATGCAAGCAGTAGTCAGACTAAAATTAGGCATGAAAGCTCCTTTGTCTCAATACACAAGGCGGAAGGACATCCGAACTTCTGACCTTGGTCTTCAATGCGCACCACATCAGACTCTGGCGACCCCCACACCACAAACTGCGCTAATGAAAGACCAACGTGTCCACACCCCACACATACTTGTCCCTGCTCGGGCTACACCTGCATGGCATGCCCCCAACACATTGGTAAAAATCAACCCATACGTCCAAATGTTGAACACACATAAGACTCATTGCACCAAGCTGTGCCATATCGTCCACAGAACTGCCGCCAGTCCGAGGAGTGCCGGTGGTACAAGACCAACAAACGCAATAGTAGCCAATCCCGAGCACATACACAACCCCAGTCACGTGGAACTGTACCGTGCACGTATGCAGCATCTGTTGGGAGCTCTGCCAATTGCAGTTTTGCAAATCAGTTCCCGTCTGAGTTTCTGGCTTGCGTACATCACACGTGTCCATCCCTGGTTCCACTGTCGATCATGCACATTCGAGTGGCCCATGGAGGTCTACCTATCCAACACAATGGTAACTGAACTTGATTATGACTTGTGTGTGCGCCCCCTGTTGGCCGACAAATTAGAGTGCAACCGGGATACCCGGGCATGGGATGCCTCGATATGTAGTGTCTGTGCCGGCAGCAGTGGATGGGAGATTGCACAAGTTGTGTGCAATGACCACAACGAGGTGCTCATCCCAAATTGGGCTGTGTTGCGGATTGGTGAAATTGCGTGGTCGGAGCACATCTGTCCGGACCAGCTAATGGATTGGCTGTCCCTCGTGGTCCTTGAATTCGAGAATGACATACTTCTGAAACTAATTGCCTATGAAGCAGCGCTCGCATTCATGGACGAGTAACTACCTTCCCGCAGCTTCAACGGTTTGACACCCAGAGCACAGATCTCAACACCGTGTTGCATTGTGGAGGAATGGGCCCACAAGCCAGAACAGCAGTGGACATGTCTGCATTCGCCTGGACTCAGAATGCATGTGCATGGAACTACACGTTTGTACACGCACCTGTGCAAGATGCTGCAGCCCCATGGGCGGAGCTGCACAGCATCGTCTGGCAAAGTTCCTAAATATGACATACTGCTGGAGGGAGACTGCACATATGGCAATGTAGCACAACATGTGACCTTGTTGGTCCCTTTCACCTGATTACTGTCAGCATAGCATACAGTCGGCACAGTCCAGTGGTACAACTCCATGCAGATCCCATGGGCCGTGAGTTGTATCCCCTGACACTGGGCTATGAGCAGATGCCAAGCATCACATGACCCGACCAGCAAGGCAAGGTGGGCTGAGACCGTTACCAATCGTAAGGGTATGTGTTCATTTTTGCATCCCCATTTCTTGCACCTTGACACGTTCCCATTCTGCCTGTGAGTGTCTTCAGCATTTGTCTGCTGTTGTCACCCTGCTCGGGCTACACCTGCATGGCATGCCCCCAACACATTGGTAAAAAACAACCCATATGTCCAAATGTTGAACACACATAAGACTCATTGCACCAAGCTGTGGCATATCGTCCACAGAACTGCCGCCGGTCCGAGGTACGAGACCAACAAACGCAATAGCAGCCAATCCTGAGCACATACACAACCCCAGTCACGTGGAATTGTACCGTGCACGTATGCAGCATCTGTTGGGAGCTCTGCCAATTGCAGTTTTGCAAATCAGTTACCGTCTGAGTTTCCGGCTTGCGTACATCACACGTGTCCATCCCTGGTTCCACTGTCGATCATGCACATTCGAGTGGCCCATGGAGGTCTACCTATCCAACACAATGGTAACTGAACTGGATTATGACTTGTGTGTGCGCCCCCTTTTGGCCCACAAATTAGAGTGCTACCGGGATACCCGGGCATGGGATGCCTCGATATGTAGTGTCTGTGCCGGCAGCAGTGGATGGGAGATTGCACAAGTTGTGTACAATGACCACAACGAGGCGCTCATCCCAAATTGGGCTGTGTTGCGGATTGGTGAAATTGCGTGGTCGGAGCACATCTGTCCGGACCAGTTAATGGATTGGCTCTCCCTCGTGGTCCTTGAATTCGAGAATGACATACTTCTGAAACTAATTGCCTATGAAGCAGCGCTCGCATTCATGGACGAGTAACTACCTTCCCGCAGCTTCAACAGTTTGACACCCAGAGCACAGATCCCAACACCGTGTTGCATTGTGGAGGAATGGTCTCACAAGCCAGAACAGCAGTGGACATGTCTGCATTCGCCTGGACTCAGAATGCATGTGCATGGAACTACACGTTTGTACACGCACCTGTGCAAGGTGCTGCAGCCCCATGGGCGGAGCTGCACAGCATCGTCTGGCAAAGTTCCTAAATCTGACATACTGCTGGAGGGAGACTGCACATATGGCAATGTAGCACAACATGTGACCTTGTTGGTCTCTTTCACCTGATTACTTTCAGCATAGCACACAGTCGGCACAGTCCAGTGGTACAACTCCATTCAGATCCCATGGGCCGTGAGTCATGTCCCCTGACACTGGGCTATGAGCAGATGCCAAACATCACATGACCCGACCAGCAAGGCAAGGTGGGCTGAGACCGTTACCAATGGTAAGGGTATGTGTTCATTTTTGCATCACCATTTCTTGCACCTCGACATGTTCCCATTCTGCCTGTGAGTGTCTTCAGCATTTGTCTGCTTGTTGTCACCCATTACTTGCCCGTACTGACACACACATGCTAATAAAGTGTACGCAACTTCACCAGTGTACAATTGTGATGAGTGTTGATTAGTATAACAAATCATGTGCCTCAATGAGCATTGTCTGTCCACATGGAGGGACAGACTACCCCTGGTACATAGTTGGTGAATCCCTATTGGCAGCTCCACCTCTGTGAGTCAGACATTGTGTTTGTGATAGTTGCTGGTGTACCTGTGCTATTATGTGTCTCCAGCTATGTGAGTATGGTGTCCAACTCCTTGCCATGTTGATCAATATGATCCATTGAAACAGACTGTGTCCACACTGATGTGTGTGAGTAGGTCATGTGAAGAGATGTTCCATAGCCACATGCGATGGGGGACACCAATTCATGCGGGCTACCGAATCTGACATTTAGACACACAGCCCTGTACAATACATGGACATGGGGCTACGTTGGGGATGCGAGATTGTTGTTCATGTGCAAAGAGGCCACAGCTAGTTCACACCTTCGCAATTCACCTAATTAGCCATGTGGGTCAGGGTCAAACATGCGCATTGATGACATATACCAGGGTGTACCTTTTTGTGCATTCAGTGTCCCTACATTCATCCATACTTGTACACGTGAGTGAACATAGACATGACACATCTGTGTGATTTGGAATGTTTTATTCACATTCTGGGGAGTGTCGGAGTTGGAGTGGTACGTGGCCAGTTCAAGACCACATTACATGGTTGCACAGTGGTGGGATAATCAGAGTCCTTGGGGGAATGCAAGGGTAATATGAAGAGGAAGAGTTCATTCCGCAGCCGGATTGTTGTGTCATTGGTACAAGAGCAGATATGGCAGTCCATGTCGGGGTCCAAGTGAATGTCGCAGAGTGTTTCAGGGGACAGTGGGAGGTGTTGTTCCAGGGCATGATGCATAGTGCTGAACCAGGCAGGGACAGGCCATGTGGCGGGTACGGATGCTACTGCCTCCTTCCTCACACAGTCATTACACTACACATTTTACTCCTCTGAGACGTTTTCTGTATCAGGCGTGTGTGGTGGTGTTATGGCTGCATCACTGTGGGGCACCAACACATCAGGGTGCAAAGCTAATAGGGCTGGATCACTGAGTGCCAATGAAACATCAGGGTGCGGAGATGTGTGTGTCGAAGTTACAGCATCAGGTATCTGGGGCAGGCTCTGTGGCAGCAATGGCAAGATGAGGGTCTGCAAGGCCTGGAAGATCCCAGCTACATCTCGCTGGTGTTCAGCCGTGGCTACCCGGCTTCCAGCCTGCATCCGCTTGTGGTCTCCATTGTCCTCCGCATCTGTGCCAACTCTGTGCTGTCATCGCTGGAGCCTGTCTGACTATACAGTTCTTGTATCTGAGTAATGTCCATGGCAAGGTCAGCCAAGGATTGTCGGTGAACATGGTGCGGACAGTGGGTGTCCGTTAGGGACTGTAAATGGTCCCTGATGGGACTCAGACACCCACGTATGTCATCGAGTTTAGCTGCCATGAGGTCGAAACCCACCCGCTGCTGATCAGCCACCTCCTCCTGGCACGCTAACACACAGCATTGGAATTCCATGTGTTGGTCGTGGGAAGCAGCCATTGTGGTGTTGTCTTCCTGCTGTATGGTCTGTGCAGGGGGTGGGGTCACCTCAATGCAGCTGGGCTGCCCTGCTCCCGGGGATGGGGTGCGGAAGCTGTCCACGAGCCTTTGGAGGGTGTCTGGGCAAATGTGCAGGGTGTCCTCTTCATCATCACTGTACAGATGTGTGGTCTGCTCTGCAGGAGGTGTTGATTGTCCCTCTGCAATTTACGGGGGGATACAGTTTAACATTGTGTTCCATGTATGTTCATGCAGTGTATATGTTTACATACAGATTGCATGACAATGTACATTGTGACTGTTTTGGAGGAGCTGGCTATTTGATGGGGGACAGTGGACATTTCGACTACATAACAATTTGTGAGGTTGTGCTTGTACATTATCATCTCACAGTTACATGGAATTCCAAATGTGATTGGCCAGTTTCTACGCGCAAGCTGCATCAGTTATGTCCTCTGTTCTGTTGTGAAAGTGTTGCACTTTGTACCACACTGTCGTCAAAGTTGTTGGGCTGTGATTGCTTTGTGTGTGTGCTGCATTGTGGTAGAGTTGCCCCTGCAGCTCTTATTTTGCGGCCCTTTATCCTTTTGAGTCGGTGTGCCTTTGACTTGTGTGCTTTTCGGGTGCTGTGATGTTTGCAAATTGGGTCATTTGTGCTCTTGGACATATTTTGTGCTCTTGTGCATTGTTTGTCTGCAGATGTCTTGTTGACATCAGGGGTTGTTTGTGAACGTGGATGTGTCAGAGTGTGACCTGCTCCTTTACGGATGTGGTCCACACTCAGCCACCTCAAAGTCGTCTCGTGCACTGTGTCATGTATTGTGAGTACGGCCATGCTATCTGTCATGCAGTGTCACTTGCATAGTCCTTGTGGCTCACAGAGCCGCTGCTTTTCTGGATTCAGCACATGTGCATGGGGTGGTAGTGGCACTTGGGATATGGAGGGGGGCCCATTTGTGCACTTTGTGAATGGGGGCCTACTTGGTGTTTCTATGTGTGCTGCAGTGAGCCATGGGTATCAGGGACACATTCCACTATCATTGTGCGTGTGCAGAGTGCTACACATAATTGTGCATGTGTGCCATTGTGCCAATCTCCCCCCGTCCACTCAGTCCCTGGTCATTACTAACCCTGTTGCTGTTGGGTCAGGTCATATTGAGCTGTGTCCAGACCACCGACTCCTTGCACCATCTCCGCCCTGATGACTGTGGCAACCATTTCCTCCAGCTCATCCAGCTCCTCCTGTGACTCAGGAGTACCACCTCCAGTCGCCTTTGCTGCCTTCCTGTTGGCAGTGAGTTTGTCCTTGGTTTGGCTGTGTGCTTCATGCCAGCGCCTCTTGACCTCCTCGACACTCCGACTGCATTCACGTTGGTGACGATGGACTACCATGTTTCCGTTTGTGTTGGCAATGACGCAGTGGAGGTGACGGACAGTTGTTAGTAGTGTTCTGTCACCTCTGTGACAATAAACCGGTCTTCCTGCAGACTGAGCTTCATCTTCCTCTTCCTCTTCTCCTTGCCCTTCCCCAGGCACAGAGTTCCTTGCTGGTCCTCCGTGGGTCTTGTGGGATCCGGGTTGTCCTCTGCACTCGGTCTGGGTGAATTCATGGTGCTACGCAGTTTAGATTGGTTTTGGTGGTTTTTTTTTTTGGTTTTATAGTTCATTTTCCCACATGTTGCATGGGAATTGCAGGCCTGTTGCTGGTTTTCGGTGATTTTTGTATCGCGCTTGGCCTCATCGCAGGTTTTTTTTAGTTGGTGTTTCGCATTTTTGTGGCGTCGCGTTGATTTTAACGCATTCATTTGACTCGTTGTGGTGGGTCTATTGTATGGTGCTGCAATGTTGTGAATACCACATTAACAGGGTGTTATTTTCCCACGATAGACTGCAATGTAAAGAGTTGCATTAAGCTAAATTTGCGGTAGTTATCACACGTTCTTGAGAATATCCCCCTAAGACTTTAGACATAGTCTCTCACCTTCACAATTCACTGCTCTCAAGAGTTTGTCAATGGTACCAGATCCTGTGCCCTCCCCTGTGCTACCTTTGAGAGTGGTCCCTTGAAATACTTTTATGTAAGTACTACCCTGGAAGTTATTTCTGAATTCTGATGCATCAACTTCAGGAGATTTTTCCATGATCAACAGCCTTTGTATTTTGCTTCTTCCCTCCTCTCCCCAGACTCCCAAGTCGCTAGCGAGAGAAGCACCCTTCTCGGGGCTGCTGGTCGTTTTGTTTTCCTGAAAAATCTTCTGTAGGTCTAGCTGATTTCAGTAAAACAAAAAAGCATTTGAAATGAAATAGGTCTCGTATTAGGAAAGTTTGAGCTATTGGTATTGTAAATTACACATTTTTTATTTATGTGTTGGTTTTGAAAATAGCGAAATTAATAGCTTTGTCATTTACAATGCCAATACTTTTGACTTTCGCAAATGTGACACCTATAGCATTTGTAATGCAATATGTGTTGTATTTACGTGACTTAGATGTATTGATATTACAAATAATTGCTTTTATTTTTTTTACATAATTAATACTTAAATAAAAGTTGTTGTAATTTATAATGACAATAGCTTAAACTTTTGTAAAAACGTTTGTGAAGATTATGTTCAGTGTATTTTATTGTGACGAAAATCCAAGAACAGAAGTGAAATATTAACATCTTTTTGTGACATTTGTAATCAAGCTTGAAACATTGAGAGCACATATTTGAACCAGTTGTTGTTGAATGGTTGCACAGATTGATGCTGTGGTGGTGCTGAGTGTTGTGGGTGCGATGAGTGATGCTGTGGCATTCAGTGATGCTGTGGTAGCGCATAGTGATGTTGTGTTGCCCCTGAGTGATGCTGTAGTGGTGCTGAGTGATGCTGTGGTGATGTGATAGATAGAGTGTAATTATGTGGCGTGTAACTATGTGGCACTGAGTGGTATTTGGAGTGTATGTTGCGTTGAGCGCAGTGTGATTATGTAGCATATAATTATGTGGCACTGAGTGGTATTGTGTGGAGTGTATGTTGCATTGAGTGCAGTGTAATTATGTTGCATATAATTATGTGGCACTGAGTGATATTGTGTGGAGTGTGTGTTGCATTCACTAGAGTGTAATTATGTGGCATGTAATTATGTGGCACTGAGTGGTATTTGGAGTGTATGTTGCATTGATTGCAGTGTAATTATGTGACGTGTAATTATGTGGCACTGAGTGGTATTTGGAGTGTATGTTGCATTGAGCGCAGTGTAAATATGTAGTATATAATTATGTGGCACTGAGTGGTATTTGGAGTGTATGTTGCATTGAGTGCAGTGTAATTATGTGGCGTGTAATTATGTGGCACTGAGTGGTATTGTTTGGAGTGTATGTTGCATTGTAATTATGTAGCATATAATTATGTGGCACTGAGTGGTGTTGTGTGGAGTGTGTGTTGCATTCAGTAGAGTGTAAGTATGTGGTGTGTAATTATGTGGCACTGAGTGGTATTTGGAGTGTATGTTGCATTGAGTGCAGTGTAAATATGTAGTGTGAAACTATGTGGCACTGAGTGGTATTTGGAGTGTATGTTGCATGGAGTGCAGTGTAATTATGTGGCGTTTAATTATGTGGCACTGAGTGGTATTTGGAGTATATGTTGCATTAGGTGTAGTGTATTTATGTGGCGTGTAATTATGTGGCACTGAGTGGTATTTGGAGTATATGTTGCGTTGAGCACAGTGTAATTATGTGGCGTGTAATTATGTGGCACTGAGTGGTATTTGGAGTGTATGTTGCATTGAGTGCAGTGTAATTATGTGACGTGTAATTATGTGGCACTGAGTGGTATTTGGAGTGTATGTTGCATTGAGTGCAGTGTAATTATGTGGCGTGTAATTATGTGGCACTGAGTGGTATTGTTTGGAGTGTATGTTGCATTGTAATTATGTAGCATATAATTATGTGGCACTGAGTGGAATTGTGTGGAGTGTGTGTTGCATTCAATAGAGTGTAAGTATGTGGTGTGTAATTATGTGGCACTGAGTGGTATTTGGAGTGTATGTTGCGTTGAGCGCAGTGTGATTATGTAGCATATAATTATGTGGCACTAAGTGGTATTGTTTGGAGTGTATGTTGCATTGAGTGCAGTGTAATTATGTGGCACTGAGTGGTATTGTTTGGAGTGTATGTTGCATTGTAATTATGTAGCATATAATTATGTGGCACTGAGTGGTATTGTGTGGAGTGTGTGTTGCATCCAGTAGAGTGTAAGTATGTGGTGTGTAATTATGTGGCACTGAGTGGTATTTGGAGTGTATGTTGCATTGAGTGCAGTGTAATTATGTGGTGTGAAACTATGTGGCACTGAGTGGTATTTGGAGTGTATGTTGCATGGAGTGCAGTGTAATTATGTGGCGTTTAATTATGTGGCACTGAGTGGTATTTGGAGTGTATGTTGCATTAGGTGTAGTGTATTTATGTGACGTGTAATTATGTGGCACTGAGTGGTATTTGGAGTGTATGTTGCATTGAGTGCAGTGTAATTATGTGGCACTGAGTGGTATTGTTTGGAGTGTATGTTGCATTGTAATTATGTAGCATATAATTATGTGGCACTGAGTGGTATTGTGTGGAGTGTGTGTTGCATTCAGTAGAGTGTAAGTATGTGGTGTGTAATTATGTGGCACTGAGTGGTATTTGGAGTGAATGTTGCGTTGAGCGCAGTGTGATTATGTAGCATATAGTTATGTGGCACTGAGTGGTATTGTGTGTAGTGTGTATTGCATTCAGTAGAGTGTAATTATGTGGCATGTAATTATGTGGCACTGAGTGGTATTTGGAGTGTATGTTGTGTTGTGCGCAGTGTAAATATGTAGCATATAATAATGTGGCACTGAGTGGTATTTGGAGTGTATGTTGCATTGAGTGCAGTTTAATTATGTGGCCTGTAATTATGTGGCACTGAGTGGTATTTGGAGTGTATGTTGCATTGAGTGCAGTGTAATTATGTGGCGTGTAATTATGTCGCACTGAGTGGTATTTGGAGTGTATGTTCCGTTGAGTGCAGTGTAATTTTGTGGTGTGTAATTATGTGGCACTGAGTGGTATTTGGAGTGTATGTTGTGTTGAGTGCAGATTAAATATGTAGCATATAATAATGTGCCACTGAATGGTATTTGGAGTGTATGTTGCATTGAGCGCAGTGTAATTATGTGGCATATAATTATGTGGCACTGAGTGGTATTATGAGGAGTGTATGTTGTATTCAGTGGAGTGTAATTGTGTGGCGTGTAATTATGTGGCACTGAGTGGTATTGCTTGGAGTGTATGTTGCATTGTAGTTATGTAGCATATAATTATTGTGTGGAGTGTCTTGCATTCAGTAGAGTGTAATTATGTGGTGTGTAATTATGTGGCACTGAGTGGTATTTGGAATGTATGTTGCGTTGAGCGCAGTGTAATTATGTAGCATATAATTATGTGGCACTGAGTGGTATTGTGTGGAGTGTATGTTGTATTCAGTAGAGTGTAATTGTGTGTGAGGGTGCAGAGTGTGTGAGGGTGCAGTGCGGCATTAAAAAGTATACTGCTTCTGTGTTTGCGCTCAGACATCACTGTGCATGTCATAATAGTTGTGGTATTTAATATTATAGTGCTGCTATATCAATAAATGCACATCACTTGCGGGATACTCTATGCATCAACATAAATAGTAAAATAAAAGACCTCTAGGTTGCAATGCGTAGTGTTCGAGGCATTTGCAATGCACCAGCTTAAAATGTGAAGCCCCACAGCAAAAACGTCATATTCAGAACTGCACCGTAACCAAAAAGATTCTCTTTACTACATCACGAGTCAAGAGTCAGGGAATAGATGGGAAGTCACCATCTGATGAAGATGAAAACTGCATGGTGCTGCGCACGAGGCAGTTAACACATCTGTATCACGTGGTGACCATCAGTTTAGGGACACTGGGGTTTAGAGCGTCTCTAAATGCCACTGCGGTCATTACTGATACAAAAGAGAGGTGGCATGTACATCTTAATCCCAGACACTTGTAACAGGTTGTACTTTTTAATATAGCGCCTAAACTCTGAGGGAATTCAAGAAGACATAACATGTTACTGATACCAAACTTAATGGGCCGACTTAATCGCCCTTGAGCGGCGGTCGAATCAGTCCAATCGGGACTCAAACCGGCGACCTACAACTTACATCTCTGCAGCAGGAGCTTTAATCCACTGAGCTGTCTCTCCAGGTAATATAATAAAACATTATCGCTGCGTCACAAAGCAAGGGATTGCAAGGTGATTGCAACCACCGACTCTTAATGGAATGATGTAAAGCGCGTCAGTAAAATGTAAGACATTTGCCTACTTATGTCATGTTAACGGATTGTACAGCGCTCTACTGCCTTTACTGTGGCTTTGCAGCGTTCTCTTGAGTGAGTACATTCATGCCCTGGGCTTGGGGATTCTAGTGACCGATGGAATGTGTGCGCAGCTGCAGGTTGTAAGGGTTAAACGATCTTTACAACGACTCATTCACAACGAAGTGCCTGAACCACGACTCCTTAACAACGACTGAACCTGAATCACGAGTCTTTTAACCACTAATGAATTAACAACTACCTCTGGCCAGTAGATGGCACTCTTGGATTGTATATGAAATATGTATTACTATTGAAAAAACGGTGGCTGGCTGTATTTTATATGGTTTGTAGAGTGGATTTTTTTTAGCAAAGTAAGTTTAGGAAACGGTTTAAAAAAAATACTTTGAAATGTAAGTATTTTGGTAAGTATGAAAGGTAAGTATTTTGTGTAATATGTATATATATATATTCACTGAAAAAAACCATTGGTTTTACACACGTTATAGTTAGGAAGTAGCATTTGAAAAACCTATGAAATTCACTGAAAAAACCATAGGTTTGACACCAGTTATAGTTAGCTGGAAATTTTACTGATATAAAACCAATGAAATTCCACGTTATAGTTAGTTGGACTCACTATAACTTGCGCGTGTAATGCACTGCTGATGACATCACTGATGACACTATTCAGTGAATGTGTGTCTTTTTAAAAAATAAATATGTTTTATATATGTATATGTAGAGGTTGATGGAAAAATAAATGTTTAAATAAGTGTCTTAATGGATGTGCAGGACTGTATGGATGGCTGAGTGTGTATATGTGTGTGTTAGTCAGTGAATACCTGCTTCACTAGTGTGTTTATTAGTAACCACATATGTTTTAATGTAGTTTATGTAAGTATTGATATATATAACTGAGTATATGTGACAGTGACAGATTGAAAGAGTTCCTGTTTAAATAAGTATGTGTTTCTATAAGTGATTGCTTAAAAGAGTAACTAACTGAAAGTTTACTTAGAAGTAAGGTGTTAGTGTGTGTATATCTGTATATGTAAATAAATGGATGTTTATTAGTTTATTTCCAAGTGTGAATATGTGTGTGATTTACTTTTGGATGTCTGTCGGTATATAATAGGATGTATAGCTGTATCACTATATATAATCAGTAAGCATATATACGAGTGACTATATAGAACTGTTAGTGAATTAGTGGATGTGTATATAAATGTTGGAATTACTGAATTGGTTGTTGTAACTGGTATAGGTATCTCCATTTTTTGAAAATGTTAGTTTCTATTTTTGAATATGTGTTTCAAGAGTTACATTACACTGAAATGATATCTGTCACTTTCTCACAAGGATGGTGTCATCAGTGATGTCATGAGTGATGTCACTGACCATGTCATGAGTGATGTAATATGTGATGTCATCAGCAGTGCATTACACGCGCAAGTTATAGTGAGTCCAACTAACTATAACGTGGAATTTCATTGGTTTTATATCAGTAAAATTTCCAGCTAACTATAACTGGTGTCAAACCTATGGTTTTTTCAGTGAATTTCATAGGTTTTTCAAATGCTACTTCCTAACTATAACGTGTGTAAAACCAATGGTTTTTTCAGTGAATTTCATAGGTTTTTCAAATGCTACTTCCTAACTATAACGTGTGTAAAACCTATGGTTTTTTCAGTGAATTTCATAGGTTTTTTGAATGCCAGTTCCTAAGTATGAAGGATATACCTGAAATAAATATCGACATACCAATCTTACATGCACAACCGACTGCACGCACCCACCTATTTATTTCATGAAGCTTTCCAATTTAAACCTAATGAATTTCTTCATAGACCAATGAAAAAACTTATAGTACGTTAAAGACACTGAACCTAGGCTTTTTTTCTCCTATAAATTTTTTAATTAAATGGAGCCGAATTTTTTTTAATCATTCGTGCGTGACTGATTGTACACACCTTAATATTTATTTTGAAAAATATAATAGATTTTATAATTTATTAATTGTATACTTAAATCGAGCTGTAAAAATATGTGAAATCCGTATGTGTTTGAATTCACTTCTTTTCACGTTTTTAAACTTCAGTAAAGAACATCGCTACTTCCAAATCACGTTCGTAACTAGATAGTGTCACCGCCTACACGTCCTAAGAAGCGCATGTAAAGTCATGTGACTTGAAAACAAGACTTCCAATTGGTTCTTAGTAGTTTCTGTTCTGAAATTTACACGAAGCACTCCACCCACTTTCCTCACAATCTTTTCTACTCTGAAGAGACAACAACGTCGAGCATCTTCCGGAAAAGTTTGCTGAAATGGCTGCCGTTCTGCATTCATCTTCCGAATCAGAAGGAAATGAGCGACCACCGTTAAGAAGAAAAAAGGAATCTTTCATTTGGCAATTTTTTACTTATCCTGAAGATCAAAAGAAAGTGAATGCGCCAAAAGTAACCTGCACGATATGCAATTCGGAGCTCTCAAGGGGAAATCCAAATAGAAAATATTCCTTTTCTATACACACCATGCTGCGGCATGTAAAACAAAGGCACCCTGAGCATTATGCAAAAGCATCGACAAGAGCCCTGGCAACGGTATTACCATCAGAGGTGGCCAGCACATCTTCTGGTGGAGGACCTGTATCTCCATCGAGTGCTGAGATGGACTTGAGACCATATCTTGCGAAGGTACACATGAAATGCAACCAGTGTGCAGAAATTCTTTTGTATGGAGAGCAGAGCCTTGTTCTTATTAAACTCAAAATTGAAAGTCATAAATGCCCCAAGAAAAAATAAATTTCTTCACTTCATTTCATAGTATTACATACTGAAAAATGTAGTACAAACTTTAAGAAATCGAAAGCATCATAACACTTGTTTCCCAAAAAAAAAAAAAAAGTTCTTTTCAGAACTAACTATTTCTACCAAAACATGCTCCAAGAGCATCTTATGACATGTTTTTTCGCCGCTTCATTGTAGTGCGCGACCGGGTGCGCGCACCCTCCTATCGCGTAAAGGACCTGAGACTTGCATGTGAAGTCATGTGACTTCAAAACAACACTTGTAGCTGATATTTTCTCGCCGCTTTCATTTTGTGCGCGACCGGGTGCGCGCACCCACCTATCACATACAGGCGTCGAGACACGCATGTGCAGTCATGTGACTTTAAAAGAACACTTCCAATTGGTTCTTACTAGTTTCTATTGTGCAATGTACACAGAACACTCCACCCACTTCCCTGGAAAACCAGTTTATCGAAAAACTTTTAAAGCCTCCCCTTATGAAACATTCGACATCGTTCACATAGCAGTGTAGTAAATAGCACTACATACACTCCGTCCCTTAATTATAAAAGACTTATCAGTATGTGAGAAAAACTTTTGTTTTCACGTGATAATGTGAAATTCTGAGCCTGTTACCGAATTTTTTTTCACATATGTTACTATTCTCCTTCGACCACTAACACCATAGAAAATACCAGCAATACCGGTGATATTTTGTACACCGACAACGTCGATTTCTATCGCTTACAGCCCTTGCTATTATAAAGTTTTATTTCCTAAGTCTCTGATCTCCAACTGTGGAACGTGACTCCCCTGTGTGTCGTAATGAGGTGCTAAGAGCAGCACGTACACTATACTTCGACTAAGCATCCATAAATTCCGCGGACATTTCTACCCTGCTATCTACAATTATAAACATCAAAAGGAGCTACGCTGCCCCCCTTAGAGAAGCCTCACTCCCACTGCTACAAAGGCTTGGCAGTCGCCAAGATACACAAAAACAGCGTCTCGGGTCCATTGAACTTCTGTGACGATCTCAATGAAAATAAGCACTAAACAATATTCAAGTATGTAGTATTCCTTCTACTTGGTTACAGAGTAGGGAGCATATTATCAAGGGGGTTGATCACCGCTTTTTTGGCTTTAAAAGCCAAGAAAGCGGAGATAAAATTATCTCCCTATTATCAAGCTGTCGCTAACACCAATTAGTGACAACTAATAGGAGATAGCAACCATCTTGGGCCCCGCTTTACATGTCGGTGATATTTATCACTAATGACATCCAAAGTGTGTATGCCAAAATGTTAGCCACTGCAAACAGTCCCTAACATCACTATCTCCTATTAACAACTTTTGGAGATATTCGCGCGAAGCGCAAATATCTCCGAAAGCTAAGACCTGCCCTGAGCAGTTCTTAGCCATGTTATCTAATGGGAGGTGGATAACATGGCTAAGAGCATTTGCTCGATAATTCATGAATATCGCTGACTTTTCATCGATATTCATGCATTGCGGCCGTTTTTATCGCATTTACGATAAACCTTGCTAATAGCAAGGTTTATCTGCGATAAAAATCGCCAATGTGCGGCGATAATTTTTGTCTCTAAACAAGTTAGAGACACAAATTATCGCTAGTTCTTGGTAATATTGCCCTAAACATTTACCGCAGCGTTGCAGCGATTTCTTCCGCAAATAAACCTTGGTATTAATAAGGTTTAACGCAAATGCGGTAAAAAACGTTGCAAAGCATAAGTATCACAAAAAAATCAGGATTATTCATAGATAGCGACCTAATGCTATTAGCCATGTTATCCACCCCCCATTGGATAACATAGCTAAGAACTACTCAAGGCAAGTCTTAGCTTTTAGAAATATTCCCGCTTAGCGCAAATATCTCCAAAAACTACTAATAAAAGATAACGATGTTAAAGACTATTTTCAGTCTGTAACATCTTGGCACGCCCACTTTGCATCTCATTACATATAAATGCAACTGACATGCAAAGTGTACCCAAAATGTTCACTATCTTCTACTAAGTGTTCCTAACTGGTGTTAGCAGCTGCTAAATAATAGAGAGATAATTTTATCTCTGCTTTCTTGACGTTTAAAGTAAAAAAACACAGATAAACACCTTTCGTAATATACCTCTATATTCAAATTGAAGTAGACGTAGGTCTTCACGCAGCAATCACATGCACAGTTTTGAAAGAATATGGCCCAGAAAGTCACTGAGTAAAATCTCATAAATGACAGTCAACTAATTTCAATACGTATTAGTTTAGAAGAACAGTTCTTTATGATACAGGGCTCTAGAATGACAAACATATCTCGTCTTTATAAAAACCCTTCAGGTTTTTTTTAACAACTGTTAAATGGTTCAATACTCATCACAAACGTCCTCCATCATGAACATTGTCTGATCTGTCCTCAGGACGAACAACATTTCTGATGAACTTGCCGCTATGCATGCACAACACTAACATTGTGCTTCCTTAACACGTTCTATTCACTAAGCAGAACCATGACGGAACCACTCTATCATAAACACATCTGAACCATGGCTCATAAAAGGAGTACCTCAATCATGACCATGCAAGTCCCACTAAGCCCCTCAGCCCCCTAATCTTGAGTCAAAATTGGAACTACAACACAGGATTTAAAGTCCTGCAAAGAACACCATGTAACATTTAATACCATATACACCATCGTTTTCATATATCACTTTTCCTAAACTCACTCAGTGAAATATCGCTCATTTTATTTAATCACTTTTAAACCATACCTTCTAACAATGCACCCAATCCTATGTGCAAGTGTTCAATATAAAAGATGACATTGTTTTAAGAAGGATAGAGAAATAAATAACACAATGTTGTAAAAATTTCTTTATTATATATACTTACCTAATAAAAAGAAAAAAGAAAATTAAATGTCTAATGAAAACGTAGCACCTGTGGAAAGAAATTAAAAATAAAATTATAAAGTATATTATTTATAGAAAAAACAATACGAAACAATAAGACAGGTCCAAACAAAACTGTCAGATATTATTAAATATACGTACCTTATAAATATAATATCTGTGGAGGAGAGTAAAAAAAAAATCTGTTATTATACATATTTCTGAATACGATGTAGCAAAATAAGTAAACAATATATTAAATGATTTATTTTTGCTGTCCTCAGAAAACATTGATTTTCACTATCAAGAGTGATTTCAACATTAATCATCATATAACAGCGGGGAAAAAAAAACACAATCAAAATGATTGTGTTTAAAAAACCCATACAAAATCTGCATACATATTATAAATACTTGAAAAAAACATGTCTTAAAGGTTTTCCTCAAATTCGCAATTTCTTGAGTAAGCACACTACATCTTCCACAGTTACAACCTAATTAAAGTATACCACTTATTTTTCAAGATATCTCAACAAAATCCCGTGCAGCAATCTCCTATAAAAAATGTATTTGAAAGACACAGTTTCTTCTCTCATACATTTCCGCAAGGCCAAATTGTATAAGCTAACTTATTATCTTTTAAATACCTCTCCGAAACACTTACGTCCACATAAGTTTCTAAATAATTCTCAAAAGTACTCATTTTCTTCTCTCATATTTTTCCTCGTGGCCAAATACTATGAGTTAAGTAGTTTTTTTCTGAAATTTTGTAATCTTAGTCTCATCCATTATTTTCTGTACTTTTGCAATAAAAATTTGTACCATATGTTATACCATCAAACATTAAGTAAATTTGTACCTGATGTTATCAATATGGAAAACACAAATTTCATGTATAGATTTGTACACCCTTATTTACATGATATTTGTAAACTACTAAGTTTCAGATCTTTATAGTATACATATTCCTACACCGAACCACTCTACTGAAATTTGGGTTCCAAAAATAACAAATAAGAGTTACTTAAGGCAAAAGGCAAACGTTTTTTAAAAGTCAATTGGCTATCATTGCAAAGTGTCCAGCCAGTAGCACACTTCAAATAAGCAGTATAATGTCCTGATGATGTAGAATGCCCTTCATGATAAATAATGGCTACAGTTACAAATGTTCTTCTAGAAATAGAAGCTTGAGAAACCACAACATTTTTAATTAAAGTGGATACTTTACTCCCATCAGCTCTGCATCGTTGAAACATTAAAATTACATATTGTCCGTATCTATGGATAAATAAAGTTGATAACATTTGAGACTTGCATTGAGAACAGACCATATTTTGATGGGCATCTTTAACTAGTTCATTAAAAGGCACTTCTTTGCAGTCTGGTAATGTCAAATATAAAAATCTTTCGCTGGGTATCTCAGTACTACTTAATAATGAACAATTATCACACTTATGTTCCCATTTATAAGAAAGCCCAAAAAGTCTATCAATATCTACACCTTCATCTTCCAAAGCTGTAAACATATACATAATAAATTCCTGACAATCTTGCTGTATATTCTGAGAAAACTGATTTACTTCTGCACATATATCTAAAACATTCCTTAATTCCGAAACACTTCCTATTTCATTATCACCACTACTACACGTTTCAAATATAGAATTTAAAGAATGACAAAAGGTATGCTCCTGATTTTCTATAATCTGTTCCTTAACATTTTTCAAAAATAAAACAACATTAACTACTACATTTGCATAGCAGTTGACACCACACCTATTTTCCAACTTAAATCCAACAATCTCTTCAATACTAACAGTTTTCTTAGAGCTACCAACAACAGCTACATCTTTTTTTCGTCGTTTCTGGACTACTTCAGCACATTTGTCCTAATTTTTCCTTTTCTGACCAACTATACGCCTTTGAATTAAAGGATATTGAGGTAAACTTGGAGCATATTCTCTTCTTAACCTATTGTACTCCTTCACACAATTTAAATCTGCACTAATCTTTGTCTCATCATAATCAATTAGATAAAGTCCACATAAAGTTCTAACACGCGACAGAGCAACATACGCCATACCCTCTTTGAATACAGTACTTCCAATATTTACCAAAGCACAATCTACATTTAAACCTTGAGATTTATGTATAGTCACTGCATATGCCAAACAAATTGGAAATTGTTTACGACGGACATATAAGTCTTTCACAAGCAAAAAACGAGTTGAACATCGACTAATTTGTTGAACTTCATCAATCCCATCAAATTTTATCTTCAAAAATTCAATCTCATCTTTATTGGTATAATTCACAAAACCAACAACATTACCCATTGCTCCATTTACCAATCCTCTTTCTACATGTAAATTTCTTCTTAAAATTATCCGACAATTTAAACATACATACAGATTTTTCTCTAAACCAGCAGTTTTAGATATAGTTTTTTGAAGAGAATCCAATTTCAATTTCAACTTTTCAGACAAAACAATAGTACTACCTTCATGCTCTATTCTATCTTTAGCTTCCAGTTTCTTAATTTCTTGCTTTTCTAAATTCAACATTTTCTCATTAAAAACCGAACATTCCTTCAGAGTTGGCATCAAGCATATCACTGACTTATCTACAACCTCTTCACTATATATTCTCTCAGGAACATTATCTTCATTAGGAAACAGCTTGGAAAGTAATCGCGTTCGTAGAGTCTGTTTTGCATCTTCAGTTAATTTTCCAATCCTAATATCTTGAAGAATACTTCCATATTTAGTATCCTTTGCCTGTCGCATATTTTGAATCAGTTCAGTATATTTGAAATGTGACCATATATTTACATTTCCAATACTGCCCAGGCACTTTCTGGTCTCCTCATGTGTAACAGTTTCAAATACAGGTTGTCCTTTGACAGGAGTCAGCTGGAGTAGATCACCAAAAACTATGACATGTTTACCTCCAAATAACACATCATACTCTGTCTTAAGTGTCTGTTGCATTCTTAAATGCACAAAAGCAAGCATTAAATTAGAGACCATGCTTACTGCATCAATAATAAGAAGTTTCATTTTTTTAAGAACTCTAGAAACTTCAAAAGAAGCTTCTCCAGAAAGCTTCTGATATTGTAATTTATTTTCATGTTCAACTGGCAGCATCAGCAAACGATGTAAAGTTACACCTTTTATATTATGTGCTGCCAATCCAGTTGGAGCAGTAACAACACACGACAGTGTTGATTGAGTTGTTTGCTGTAAATATGTAGTAATTCCTTTAATTAGGAAACTTTTACCAGTCCCAGCTTCTCCACTTACATATAATCGAATAGGCTCAAATGACATACATGAGCAATCTTTTCTCTCATGACGAAAGCCATGCTCAATGTGCTCTGTCACTTCATCATATATCTGTCTTTGCTCAACATTAAACTGCTTCTTTAATTCTTCTAAGTCGATTACTTGCTCTTGACCTTGTTGCATTGCGCTTTCCACCTCATCCATGGCGGTGGCTGCTTCATTTTGAATAATTGGTTGTCCCAGTGGATCTTGACTTAATGATGCCGAACTTTGACTATCTTGTGAACTATCTCTAGCAATCTCTGCTGCAATTGTTGCTTCTTGCTCTATTTCGTCATTCAACATTTGGAGATAATTGCTGAAAATAGGACATTCAATAGTACTTTTAGATGCGTTGAATGAATCTTCATAACTATCAAAGTCTCCAAGTAGTTCCTCTTCTCTACGCCATGGTTTAAAGAGTTGCAAAAGAGCAAAATAGTAAAACTCTCTTTTATCAGGTGTTTCGCAACTCAGTTTCCGATGATTTATCAAGTGTCTTTTTCTTTGTTTTACCAGACATCCTTCATGTCCAATTACAGCATGTACACCTTTATCAATATTCTCGGTAACATTTCTCTTAAAAATATAATTTTGAAGTATTTCATACAGACAAATGTTTTCAAGCAGAGTACTTCTATTTGGATAGTATGTATCCAACATATTTGTTTTCAAAATGTCTGTACTGTTTGGTTCTTTCTGGGCTAAGTACTCAATTTCTTGCACAGGTTTTAGAACACGGTTTCGTGTTTCTGCTAGGCCCAAACTCACCCAGAGAATAGTCCTTGACTTTGCATAAAGACTTGCTGATGATAATCTATCACAACATTCATATGCTCCAATTTCTCGATGAGACAGCATCTTCAAACTGTACGTATATAATTTCTTGCTCAGGCTCTTTTCATGAGAAATATCTTCCCACATCTCCTTCAATTCCGTCTTTTCAGATTTCGTGATGTAAGACGTTACATATCGAGCCACAGCAATAGAGTTGTCTGCAACATACTGTATGTCCATGTTAGCATTCCACATGGACAAAATGACTGGATTATAGTCATTAATATATTTCGATTCTTCACCTCTTCTTAAATTGTACGTATTTTTAGGTGACCTCCTTCTGATATTATGTCGCAATCATGACATCAAATTGTTGACTCTTCCTTTTAAAAGTACCGGTCGTTCAAATCCAAAGCGACATTTGGTATAAAATTTGCTCTTTGATTTGAATTTTCGCCGACAATATTTTCCACAGCGCTGACTTTGGAAACGTAACACTTTTCCTCTTAAGTCCTTATCAGTGGTACTATTAGGTATGTCACAAGTGGCATACTGTTCAATAAAAGACAGTACAGTCTCATCCGAGTCTATTCCAAATTTAGGAGCATCCTTGATCCATAGTAGCATATGAATATGAGGAGCACCTCTTGCTTGATATTCTTTTCTCCAAAAGAAATCCAGTACTTCACCAAGAGGCGGATTTCTCTTGTTAGTAATGAAAGACATCATAGCTTCAAATCTATGATTAAAATACCTGCAAACATTAACTGGATCTAATGGACACAGTTCTCCAGGTGTCTTATAGTTTATATTTTCTATATTTGCATTCGCCTCCCGAAGAAATTCAATTAAATCTTCCCAAGCATACTCTGCACAGCTTAGAGTTAAAAACCATGTTGGTGCTCCTACGTTTCTAAGCATACACTTTAAATCTCCATGACGACGGTACCAATACTCATTAGTACCCCGCTGACAAGCCATTAAATTAATTAAATGAGAATCCAAAACACTATCTTTCTGATGCACTCTATCCATAAATTCCTTTGCTGATATATTTTGCAGATGTACACCACTTTTTAAGATATGATTTACTGCATAAGACAGACCAGATATGTCACTCTCAAACAAAAGATGAAACAAATATGGAATACATTGCCGAAACCTTGCATCTTCTGCATATAATCTAGTTGTCCGGTACTCAGATGCAGGAATCTGCATAGGTCGATCATCATATTGTGTACCTTCACCTGTAGGAAATAACTGTGGGAAACAACGACCTTCCAAACTTTCTTCCCAGACACTAATCGGATTTCCTTTCGCCTTTCTCATCTGAAATAATTCAATAGCATTCCCTATTGCTTCTTTGGAATGCAGTGGATGAACACTGTAATGTTCATAAATTTCTTCAGATCTAGATACATCAACTTTCTCAATTTGTCCACTACACAAATCACTATCCTCTTCTTCACTTACATCTTCTTGTTCTACATATATATCTTTGTAATACTTATTATTTTGCACTAAATACAACGTTGCCTTTTTCACTTTCCTAACATCCACTAAATCTTGCCAGATTTTCTTACTCTTTGTGGGTACACCATTCACTAGAATAACTAGAGGTTCCTCTTCTACATTTTCAACACCAATTGTTTCCATATTTTTTTTAAGATCAAGAGGCAAATACACAACTCTACCCTTTAATCCTCTTAGTAAATCTGAAGGATTTAATTTACCAGTCTTAGGCTCCATTCGAACAATAGCCTGAAAAGGATGTACACATTGAATCAGAATCGTCTCATAAGTATTTAAATTCATCAATTCAGATGGAATATTTACCAACTCTAAATTATTGTGAACAGCTCTAGCAGGCATTTTATTTTCATCTAATTTACTATAACAATATTTACAAACACGTTGCTCAAAACCCAAATCAAAATAGTTTTCCACCAACAAATAAGTTGCAAAATCTTTCCATTGACCATTACTTTCATCTTCACTTTTTAAATATAAATCAACTAACCTCGTTTGACTTTTGTAATGAATTCGTCGACAACAGACACAAGAAAAATTTGGTTTCTCACCTGCAATTACCTTAAACTTTATTATTTCTTGTTCAAAGTTTTCAATATTTACATGCCCAACATTTTCTAACACATTTCCTTCTGTAATTATATCACCTTCTGCATTATCTTCCTCGGGACCAAAATAACTTACCTCAATTTCTGCACAAATCTTCTTAACATCTAATTCACATCCATACAAAAGAGCACTATTTAACTGTTTAAGTTTAAGTGCTGGACTTTTTGCATAGTACAACTTTCTCACTAATTTTCTCATTTTAGTGTGATGCACTGCTAACATCCGGAAGTGATGAAATACACTCTGACATATTTTTTTAGAGAGACAAGCCAGAGAATGGCCTTGCAGACCTATTTTCTCACGCACTCTGCATTCATCTAATTCTTGCAACATTTTAATTTTTTTCTTTAGACTTTCTTTAGTGTACTTACGTAAGAAATTGCAAAAGAAATTAATTGAATCCTGTCGTACACTACAAATGCTACTACAATTCCAACTGTAAACAGGAGCATTAGGACGTCCCTTTAAAGCTTCTCTAACCATAACATCTTCTGCATTTCTAACCACAATTTTCTCTTTCTCAATAACACAACCATCCTTCACCTCATACGCTCGAACTGTGGTGTCAACTGCATGCAACAGATCATTACTTTGAAAGTAACTCTCTTCATTAAAAAATGGCTCAGAAGTTGAAGTATGCATCCACTTCCCAGAAAACACTTTACAAAAATTACTCCTATTTATATGTCTCTTCCATTTACTTTTACTTTTGAAAACTCGAATCGCCTTATTTAAAATATTTATTCTATTAAGTATTAAAATAAATAACTTTCGTTTTGTCTCAAATGCGCGCTCAACAAAAGCCTCTATGTATAGTTTTTTTTTTAGAAAAACAGATCTTTTTTTAGAAACTTTTTCCTTTTGTAATAAATTCGCAACGACTCTGTTGTAAAACATACCCATCCTGATTTGGCTAAATTGATTACTCCGGGTTTTACTGTACTGACTTTCATCTTTCCTAATTCCAGTAATATTAGTTTGTTTAACTCCAGATGTCTTTTTAGATGATGAAATCGTTTTCTCCTTCTGAACTTCAATAGTTACATTTTTCCTCCCCAAAATACTTTTCACAAACTTTTTAGTTTGCTTACCAGGAGTACTCTTCTTTGTAACCGTCCTCTCAGTCTTTGAAAATAATTCTGTAGTTTTCTTCTTTAAACTGTACGTCCGCTTGTAGAGTTTTTTTTTTTCAATTCTGGTCGGCATCTTAATTTAAAATTTTGATGAGATTGTGAACCTGTAAGACACAAAAATAACAAATATTATAGTTCAGTACTACCATATACCGTACAAATTAAAACCACACATTCATTTTTTAATAAAATACACATAATAACAGAAAATCTCTGAACAAAGTAGTAAATCCTGTAGTGAATTTTCCTTGTAAATTTATCACACTATATATTTTTTTAAACTTCATAGACAATTTAAATTTTTTTTTAAAAGCATACAAACAGTACACTTTTTTCAAAAACTATCGGTCATCATAAGTGTTTTAATCTTTTTTTCTACGATCTCTTTTACACTTCATGAGAACATATCTTATCACTCTCATGAAGCATTTCATCGACGAATATATCAAGAAAACTGTCATCACGAATGCTTTGCTATCATTTTTTTTTTATTCATTCAAAACTTCATAATTTAAAAGAACTTCCAACATTAATTCATCAGGGACTTCTTCAAGTCCATTGTCCTCATCTTCTTGTATCAGCTTTAAATAGGCTGAATCTAAGGATATGTCCATAAAATAATAATTTTCATCAGCTTCCTCTTGAACAACCACGTCTAAAATTTCCTCCATCAGTTCATTAATGATGTCAAAATGAATTTCATTCTCTTCTGACCAATTCTCCATAGTTATTTTGATTAAATTCTTCTTTATCCTTTAAAAAAAATATAGACACTAAATTATATCTTTTTCCATAACTGTATAACTAAAAACTACCTTTACTAATTTTTAAACTTCAGATAATTTTATAATCTCTAACTTATTAACTCTATAATTTGTAAGATACCACATTCCTCTTGTTTTGAAAAAGAAATTGGCAATATAACTCTAAACATTGACACTTTGTTTTTTTAAAATTAAATAATTACTGTTGATAAAAGACATTTCACTGTAAAATTTATTTTTAGATTTTCTACATATTTGAAATATTTATTACCTGTACAATAATTTTTAGAGACCCATTTCTTTTATTTCATCACTACAAAGTGCAATATAAATATATTCACTCTAAAGAAAAGAATCACACTATACAAACCATTTAATTCACTTTACAGATTACTACTTCCCACAGAGACAGTTCCATTTATATTACAACAGTATACTCACCATGTCAATGTCTTACCATATGCAAAATATCATACTTACCATGAACAACCACCTCATAATAAAACTCTACATTAATATTTAAAAAACTGCCTATACATAGTATATTCACAGATATACAGGAAAATAAGCATTACATTTCGATCCATATCATAATACCTCTCTCTAATTAAAAATGGAACACTACCAAACATAATACAACAAGATTTTCGAAATAATGAGCACTTCACAAGTATTACTAAAACAAACCTAAAAGAATTATACTCCAATGATTTCTAAATCTCAACTCCTTGTAAAAGATCACATATCCCAAGCTCATTAAAACATAATTTGAACTGTCAATAGAGAACATCTCAAAAAACATATGTACTATAAGCAGATAGAACCACATGTAAAAAATTTGAGATAAAATCATATTCAAAACATTTACAAATTACTCTTTATTATTTTCATCACCACCCACAGAAATTGCCAAACCATAAAAAGAAACTCACCTGAAAAAAAGAATATATATTCTCAATATATAACTTCGACAGGTTAATCCTTACAGGCACCAAACACTCTAAGAATAGAAAGAATAACATTTTATTAACTTATAACAAACTTATTTCCTACACAATATACAATCATTATAGCATTGAACAAGCATAAGTAATAAGATTCCCAAAATACTCTCCATTAAAAATAAATACAAAATTTCTCATTTATAAAAACATTCTGCCACAGATATGTCACTTTTCCTTGTGTTAAAATTTATGCACCTACAACAGTAGGCTTTGAAAAGTAAAAGGCCAACTCACAAAACAAAAAAAGCCTTATTAATGAAACATTGCGTCGCCACTGCGTCACTTTTAGCATGGGAAAAGTGACGCACTAGTGGCGCAAGGCCGTCATAAATAAAGCCCCATGTCCATACAGAAAAACTACAGAGCCAGCATTATACACATGCAAGCAATACACTTGCACAGAACCACAAAACACCAGGAGCCACCATGTTAATATATATCCTTAATATAATAAACTTCTGAGAATGGATACATATTTCCGTGGCAAACTCCTTAGCAATATTTAAGTGACTAAATTAAGGCCCGATGTAGGTAGCCCTTTACCGAACCGAATCGGCCGAAAATACTGATTTTCGGCCGTTTCCAATCGGTAAAGGGCTAACGAGATGTAAGGGCACATTTTCGGTCATTTTACCGATTCGCTATCATTACCGAATCGGTATTTACCGAATCGGTAATTAAAGAATTGTTAAGGATTCGGTAACGAATCCAGATGTTGGGACCTACATCCCATTTACCGATTTTGAAATACCGAATCGGTAGTATTCGGTATTTCAAAATCGGTAAATGGGATTTACCTACATTGGACCCCTAAGACTCCTCGAAAATTTATCAAGTCATTATGCTCCTCTCCACTGCATAGCCGGCAACCTAATTCTGTGGAGTTCCTATACGACCGGCAATACTGCTGCATCCAACAGATTACATACATGCACCTCTCACCATTTTGTCGCTTTTGACGCCTTTTTTTTCCCCCTCACATACATTCACCTCTCGCCATTTTGTCGCTTTTGGCGCTTTTTTTTTCCCCTCACATACATGCACCTCTCGCCATTTTGTCGCTTTGGCGCCTTTTTTTCACCTCACACAGTAACATGACACAAACTTGATAGTGCTTCGCATGTAGACAGCTGATTCATAAAGTAATGATGTATAACCACTTGCATTTTCATATATCCTTCCTAAACTAAAAGACCAGACACCTTCTTCCACTTATTAAAATATAATATACTTCCTTATAAGAGTGTACAATGTTTTTTTCCAACTATATTCATTTTTCTTCAACTATAGCGTTTGTATTCCATGTACTACTAACAATACCAATTACTGTGTTTTTTGCAATTTCTGTACTCATATTACATAATGATTTGCCTTTAGAACAGTACATTTCCAAATAAACATTTCAAATATTCACGGTTTCTCTTTTAATCCATAATCTCAACTGAAATGATTTCATATTGAAAAACTATTCATGGGTTCCACATACCCTTAACTGTAGACACGGAGGACCTTATTTATGAAGACCTTCCGCCGCCGGTGCCTCATTTTTTAAAATAAGAAAAAGTAACGCACCGGTGGCGCAAGGCCTTCATAAATAAAGTCATGAATGTTTTCTTTTCTCGACCTCACTTACTGATACTAGAACCTGCAAGCCAAATACGGCCCGTGAACTCTTTCTTAGTAGGTCGCGCACCGTAAACACAGTTATACCACTGTTAACATTTTTTTTTTACTGTTACTAAGCACCGACACAGTTCCGCTTCACTCAGAGTTAATCACTGCTCCCACGCTTCTACAGGCCAGACGCTATGTCGTATTTCTCTCCTTATCACCCTTTCATCTCCATAATAACAAATAGTTCGCCGCCAGCCACCAGAGAACAGACTCAGATCCAAAGGCACCAAAGAGTGAAATACGACATACCCTCTGCTCTGAGAAAGCAACCAAGCGGTAATTGTGAAAGAAAACATTCAGTAGCGCTTTAAAAATACCAATGCAATTATATCATTATTTTTTTGAAAACGTTCCAATCACTTTAATAGGACTATCTGTGTGTGCCTCCACAGCAAACTTCCTCAGCCCGGATTGAAGGCAAACATACAGACAATAAGATAACACAGGGCAACGGAGATGCAAAACAGAAGGGACATGAAGATGGAGTCAAACAGCAGAACTGAAAGAGATATTTTTATGCTCCGTTTCCAACCTCAATGTATGAACACATTTACTACACAAATCTCTATACAACCTCATGGTCAAAACTTTTCATTTTATTTCACTCGACCACCTCCCTCACCCCACCAGTGCAAACGACGACCAGAAACCGCACTATAATTTTGACGTCTAACAGAAACTTTGTGAATACCTTTATCATTACCACTTTAACCCCCTTCCCCGACCCTCTCGCCCCACCCCCACCAGTGCAGGCCACGGCCACCAACCAGCCTGAAATAATGTCCACTAACAAAAAGTTTACCAATTCATTAACCATTACCATTTTTTCACAACGGTATCACTAGTAATTTACCATTTCTCTCTCTTTCTCCATTGTCTGTGTCTCTGCTAATATTATTTCTTCATATCCTCAACAACTTCTCTCATTATATATAAACGCTTCAAAATTACAAAAATAATTACTCTATATTAAAAATATTTTTTACTGCGTATTCAACATTTAAATGGAAGAAATTACTTTTACAAATACAACACATTACGACAGCCATAAATTAGTTTTCACATGGAAAATCAATGATTGTTTCTAATTAAACTATATTATACGATACATGACAAAACAAACAGTTACGCACTTACCTTTACCAATTCTTTGAACGATGTACAACAGTGAAAGTCACAAAACAGATATTCGTTAGCGGAACTCTGAATATTGCTTCTATCACTGCAACCAAAATTCAATGGCACAGATATCCAGTCAATACACACTCATATAACTCTCTTCAACCAATCACATTTCCTGACGCAAAATTGTAAAATCAAATTTACATTTCAATTGGTTGTCCTTCACAATATTTTCAGACTCACGTGAGAGACACCCATCACCAACTGCCATCTCCGCCTGTTTCCATGGTAATACCTCATTCTGCACCTTGCTGAAGGCACAGGTCAAAAGTTCATGTCTCAACGTTCTACAGCAAACTAAAAAGACTGTTTTCCCTCCAGAAACACCTGCCAATCCACAACTCAGTTACATGTCTTTTTTTCACACCCAATAATACTTTTCGTTTCACATAAACATTAACATGCAACGTACTCTTCAATCTCCACTTATTATAATCAACCAATCATTTTTATTTTATTAACCACACCCAGCCTCTTCCTTTTTTTTAATTTTGAATTTAAACTTGTAACTACCATTCCACTTCCAGAACCGATCGGACGACGACTACAAATCCATTAAAAATGAAGGTCTGGCTAATAGGACACAGTTATATTCACTGGAGTGAAAAATATGCACTAAGGAGACGAATTTGCAACCTCGGCTTACCAAATGTACACATAACATGGATTGCTAAAAGAGGATTGAAATGTCACCAATTGATTCCATTGGTGAAAACATTTATGCATCTCCCAGAACCAGACCTTATAATTGTGCACTGTGGTGGGAACGATCTACGCACAATCACTCGGGTAGGTCTGGAAATGCTTCTAAAAGACACCTTTCGACAATTGATGACACTTTTTCCTCGATCTGCCTTGGTATATTCCAATATATGCCAAAGACAGAAATGGAATTGGTCCAATCAACATTGTGCACAATTTGAGAAAGCAAGGAGACATGTAAATACATCTGTTTCTGCGTTCCTCAGAGATTATAGCATGGGTTCTATTTACCACAACAACTTGCGATACCACATACAAGACGTCTATAGGAGAGACGGTGTTCATTTCACGAATGAGGGAAACACAATCTTCCTCTGCAACATCAGGCTCTGCATCGGTACTTACCTATAAATGCAGAAAACACTCAATTAACACAAGGGCTCTTTTCAAAGCCACTTTATATCTAAGCACTCAAACTTCTAATTTATCTCCATTTTCACACTCTTGTGAATAGGTGTGCGCGACCGGGTGCGCGCACCCCGTTATTTTTTCCGGAAAAAAAAATATATTTTTTCGCGTTTAAGGGCCTTACTACACACCCCGAGAAAACCTACGCAGCAAGACAATCTCTACCTTCTCCCCTTTCCATGTTTAAACGCTATGAAATGAACAATATATTTACTCGCAGTGACAAAATGGCGGACAAAACTTCCTGATTTCCTTCGAATCGAACGTTAACAGACGTCACGCAGCAAAAAAAAATCAGCTCACGCGCTGCCACTTGGGTGCGCGCACGTGTGCGCGGCTATAGATATATAATTGACTTTAACTTTAATTTTCTCAACAACTACTGAACGGATTTACACCATTCCAAAAAAAGCGTAATCTGCGAACAGGACTCTGCAGTTTTGCCAAATTTCTTATAAATCCATTCAGCCGTTCGACCTGTAGCCGAGTCTAAAGGTCCTATGGAAAATAACATGGAGAAAACACGTTTTGGGACCCCCCTTTTATCTCAGCCCCCACTTCACCAATCCCCCCCAAACTTTCTGGAAATGAGCGCAGCGCACCGAGCCATCTTCTTTGAGAAATTCACAAAGATTCATCCACCAGGGCCAAAGTTATTCCAAATAGAATGTTGAGGATTTCCTATGGAAAACAATCCTAACTATAACTACCTACTGGCGACCGCCAGTAGGTAATGTAATATATATATACTCCCTATTAATGTTATAAAATCCCTTTCCAACCAAAAAACCTTCACCCACACCAAACCTTTAAAATCCCCTTTCCATCCAAAAACATATATACCCACCCTAAACCCTACAAATGCCCTATCCACCCAAAAACCCACACCCACCCTAAACCCAAAAAATACTCTTACAATCCCAAAAACCCACACCAACCTTAAAATTACCCTTGCCACCCAAAAACCCATACCTCCCTAAAATTACCCTTGTCACCCAAAACCCCATACCCACTCTTCACCCTAAAAATATACTTACCACCCAAAAACCCATACCCACTTCTAAAATTACCCTTACCACCCAAAAACCCATACCCACCCAAAACCCTAAAATTACCTTTGTACCCAAAACCCCACACCCACCCTAATTCCTAAAAAAATCCTTTCCACCCAAAAACCCATCCATACCCTAAACCCTAAAAATGCCTTTGAAATCTCAAAAACCCATTCCCACCCTAAATCCTAAAATTTCCCTTGCAATCCCAAAAACCCATACCCAACTTACCCAAAAACCCATAGCCACCTTAAATCCCCAAATTTCCAGTGCCACCCAAAAACTCATACTCCTCCAAAACCATTAAAAATACCCTTGCAACCATATTGATATATAAATATATATATATATATATATTACCTACTGGCGATAGCCAGTAGGTATATATAGTTAGAATTTTTTCTCTATGGGACTTTTGAAAATTCTATGTCTAATAACTTTGGCGTTTGTGGACGGAATCGGCTGAAATTTTCAGGAAAATGGCACATTTTATTTCTGAGCAGCCCCTGAAAATTTGGGGGGGTTTCGTCAAGGGGGGGCCGAGAAAAAAGGGGGGTCCCAAAACGCGTTTTTTGCATTGAGTTTTCCATAGGGCGGTTGGACTCACTTTTAGCTCGAACGGCTGAATGGATTTGCACAAAACTTGGCAAAATTGTAGGGACTGTTAGCCCGATGTGCCTTTGCTAGGTCTCAATATATGTGCTCCAGTAGTTTTTGAGAAATTAACGTTCAAACCAAGATATATATCTGTAACAGCTCTCTGGGCAGCGATCCGGTCCGCTTACTTTTCGCTTATCGGAACTTTGCGCGCAGAAAGCTGATTGGCTCTCCGGTGTTTGTCAACATTCTAAACAGTCCGGAGCGGACGCCATCTTGTCTCTCGGTAGGATCGAGAGAGAAGAAGAGGTGGAAAACGAAAGGGGAATTTAATGAAAGGGGGCAAGGTATCCCCCTCTTGACCCCCTAGGAATGTTGTTGGGGTTATTAAAGGGTCCCGTGGGGAAAATAAAAAAAAATGATTTTTCACGGTAGAAGCGCTTCACGGGCCGCGAACTGGGCCGCAAACTGGTAGCGAAACGGGAATTCGCCATTTTGTGCTTCGTTAATTAAATTACTAGGTATAAGTGGGTGCGGGAGACGTATCCTAATCCCCTATGTTTCCTGAGGGTGGCTGAGGAGGCTGATATATGTTGATACATCTCTTCCAGCGGCTGTGCGTGAGCTTTTTTTTTTTGTTGCTGCGTGACAGTCCGGAGCGGCCGCCATCTTGTCTCTCGGTAGGATCGAGAGAGAAGAAAAGGTGAAAAACTAAGGGGGAATTTAATGAAAGGGGGCAAGGTATCCCCCTCTTGACCCCCTAGGAATGTTGTTGGGGTTATTAAAGGGTCCCGTGGGGAAAATAAAAAAAAAATGATTTTTCACGGTAGAAGCGCTTCACGGGCCGCGAACTGGGCCGCAAACTGGTAGCGAAACGGGAATTCGCCATTTTGTGCTTCGTTAATTAAAGTACTAGGTATAAGGGGGTGCGGGAGACGTATCCTAATCCCCTATGTTTCCTGAGGGTGGCTGAGGAGGCTGATATATGTTGATACATCTCTTCCAGCGGCTGCGCCATCTTGCCTTTTTTCGAATGCCACAATTTTGTCGTGCACGGCAGCCATTTTAGATGCCAGGCTGGTCCCAGGCTATCACCTAACCCTGCGGATGTAGTTTATGGCCCCAGCTGTAGAGAATTCAGACATGCCAATCCTCCTGATTCAGGCGTGTGAGTACTGATTTCAGTGCTAGTCTCCCGCCTCCCGATTTCTGCAAGCAAAAACCCGGGGGCATATTACGAACAACTAGCGATAATTTTTGTCTCTAACTTGTTTAGAGACAAAAATTATCGCCGCACATCGGCGATTTTTATCGCAGATAAACCTTGCTATTCTCGCAGAAAAGTCAGCGATATTCATGTATTATCGATCTAATGCTCTTAGCCATGTTATCCACCTCCCATTGGATAACATGGCTAAGAACTGCTCAGGGCAGGTGTTAGATTTTGGAGATATTCGCGCTTGGTAATAGGGAAATAATTTTATCTCCGCTTTCATGGCTTTTAAAGCCAAAAAAGCGGAGATAAACTCCCTTGATAATATGCCCCACGATTCCTTGGGGGTTTCAGCTGACAGGGCTTGGTATTGTGTTACATGGTAATTTTTCCAGGAAACGTCAGAGGGTCGATGCAGGGGTTCTAGAAGAGGTGATAAACCATTTAAGCCTCATGAACAAGCGCATGGTCTTTTAAAGATTTGTGAAGTACTCGGGGCGGCGGTGTGTGTGTGCCCTCTTTCAGGAGCGGGCGGGGGGGCACTGCCAGCAACTTGCCAGGTCAGGTAGTGTTCAACACGTGCATCACCCTTTCTCTGCCTGCTATTGCGCTCCATGCTTCGGAAAGGTAAGAAAAAGAACGTGCATTTGAGTTTGAAATGTCCGATCCTGCAGCAGCACACTTCCAAAGCCCACACATGACAATAACCCGATTCAAGGCCCCATTCACCCGTTTTTAAAAAAATAGATAACACTCCAACAAAGTAAGGTTATAAAACTTTATTAACTACTAACTTTAACGAACGGAACAAAAACTAAAAACATTTAAACATTTCTCAACACAAAAAGCAACAATGGTTAGAAGCTGTCTTTTGTGCGAATAGTCCCAAGGCAGCACAACGTGCAGAGTTCTGGACGGCACCCAGGTGATGTCGCCTGGGTGCCGCACTGGTTTAGGGATCCTACAATGCTGCTCCGAAAATTGGCGTGGGGCGTCCCGGGTGGGGCGGGGGGAGGCCTCGTCAGTAGCGGTCTGTTGTGCGAATAGTCCCAAGGCAGCACAACGTGCAGAGTTCTGGACGGCACCCAGGTGATGTCGCCTGGGTGCCGCACTGGTTTAGGGATCCTACAATGCAGCACAGAAAAACACTGTGGGGCGTCCCGGGTGGTGCGGGGGGAGGCCTTGTCAGTAGCGGTCTGTGTCCAGTGTCACATGGCTGACACAACATGTACGACAGGCACCCAGGTGATGTCCAGTAAACTGCCGCACTGGTTTTGGTATCCTACAATGCTGCTCCGAAAATTGGCGTGCGGCGGCCCGGGGGGGGGGCGTGGGGGAGCCGGCGTGAACGGGCCTCCCCAGGTGGCGGCCATCTAGCTGAGTTGCGCTCGCTCTTGCGGCCACAGCGTCTCGCTCACCATGTTGTTGAGTTGCTCCCACTCTTGCAGTGCAGCGATAGGCGGCTGCCACATGGCTCTTAAAATGGCGGACAGCTCCTCGGTTTTAGGCCTGGTCCACTGAAATGGTCCTGGGACACTTTGGAACTTGGACGCTTGCCTGCTAGGGCTTGGGTTCCATTCTCGAAAAGCGTCCCCTCAGCCGTGAAGATTGTATAAAAGTCTTGGGGGCCCCCGACTCCCGCAGGCTTCCGGTGGGGAGCGGCTGCCATGATTGCTCGCGGAATGACCATGACGGAGCCACGAGATGGTGGTGCTCTCATGCTGACGCCAGCTTCAGTCTGAATGATCCAGAAACAAGGTGGGGCTTTCATCGTTTGGGAAAAAAAAATGTTCTAAACCAATGAAATGTGTTATTTTTAGGTCATATGACCAAGCCTTCCATCTTTAGGAAACCAAAAGTAAAATGAACCAATGAAAAGTTTTATAAACAAGTCACATGACCTGTTATGCGGCATAGGGCTACAAAAAGCGTAGAAAATCCGTTGGCACGTGAGGCGGCGTCAGTAGCGGACCGATGTGCGAATAGGCCGAAGGCAGCACAACGGGCCGAGATCCGGATGGTACCGAGGTGGTGTCCAGCAAATTGCCGCACTGGTGTGGCCATCCTACAATGCTGCGCCGAAAGACGGCGTGTCCAGCTGAGTTGCGGTCACTGTTGCGGTACAGTGACTCGAACGCGCCGAGATGCGGTTGGCACCGAGGTGGTGTCCAGCAAATTGCCGCACTGGTGTGGCCATCCTACAATGCTGCGCCGAAAGACGGCGTGTCCAGCTGAGTTGCGGTCACTGTTGCGGTACAGTGACTCGAACGCGCCGAGATCCGGATGGCACCGAGGTGGTGTCCAGCAAATTGCCGCACTGGTGTGGCCATCCTACAATGCTGCGCCGAAAGACGGCGTGTCCAGCTGAATTGCGGTCACTGTTGCGGTACAGTGAGTCGAACGCGCCGAGATCTGGATGGCCCCGATGTTGTGTCCAGCAAGTTGCCGCACTGGTGTGGCCATCCTACAATGCTGCGCCGAAAGTCGGCGTGGGGTGCCCCGTTGGCTTATGAGGTGATGTCAGTAGTGGACCGATGTGTGAATAGGTCGGAACCAGCACAAGGCACCAAGATCCGAATGGCAAGTCCTGGATGTTGAGTGCCTCAGTTGAGAGTTCTGAGCAGTGCTTGTAAGACTGTCTGAAGCTTATTTGCACCTGCTGCAGCTTCACTAGGTCCGGCGGAACTTTTTTCCTTTTCCTTTCTGCTTCTTTTCCTACAATGCGTTTCATCTGAAGACACGACCAGGTCCCTGAATGTGTGCAGGGGGACGCTATTGATTGAATGAAAATGGCGGCTTGACACAAAGCTGACTCAAGCGTTGTTGTTGGTGCTATACAGACAAAAATTGGTTTTCAGTTTGTACATTCTTCAGGTTTTTTTTTTCCATCCAAGTCTGATTGAGAGTTTGTAGAAAAATGGCTTCAGATTTTCCACATACTACTCTTCAACATTCTTCCTAAATGTAACAATGTGAAACTCACTAGGAGAACGGCTGTTTCTGTTTCCTTTCAAAATGCTGCCAATAATATTTTCTGAATGGAAGACACCATCTTGTAGCATAAAGGGCCGAAAGGGGTTCTGGTGTGGCCGATGGTTGGTGGAGACATTTTGACTATATCTTGGACCTGCCCGGCCTCGCCCAAAATGGCGCCGGTATAAATGGGACTCGTAACTCCTTGCCCGCAAATGTATATCTAGAAAATGTTATTGTAACTGGCCCTGTCGTATTTTAATTACAAAATGTACGTCCACCGATTCCGCAACTGTTAGACACCTTTGTTCTTGTCATCTAATGGCCCGCTCGTTACGTTCTTCTACAGTGTAAATGTCTCCTCATCATATACGATTTCAGTTTGCTCCGTGGCCGGCCCACGTGGTTATAGGCCCGTATTTGTATACTGACATTTTCACAATAAAGGTTTTTAAAACAAAACACGGTAGTAGTATTTACATTTGTAAAGTTTTTACTTTTAGTGACTGTTTTCGAATCAGTAAAAGGCAAGTGAAATAAAGCAGTCCAATTACATGACGGATAAAAGGTATAATATGTAGGAACGCAGTAAAGATAAATGGTCAAGGGCAGTTGTGTTTTTCATGTCTGCAACATAAAGTGATCGATAAAAATCTGATAATCAGGCGTATCGGCGACTAAGACAGCAGGCCGAATCTCTTTTACTCAACGGCTCCGTCATGGAAGGAAGAAACGCCCTTTTTCTCGAAAAAGGAATATATTTTACTTGCAAGACAGTTGTAAATTTTCCGGGAAAGTACATTAGCCTGGAATATTATAACATATGTTTGAAAAAAAAATATTGTTCGAAAATAATAAAAAGCGTAATTTTTAGGTCATATGACCAAGCTTTTCATCATTAAATTAACAAAAGTAAAATGAACCAATGAAAAGTTTTATTAACAAGTCACATGACCTGTTATGCTTACGTTACGCGCTGCGCGCCGCGCCTCGGATCGCTTCCGGGTGCGCTAACGCGGCGTGTCATAAAACGCATTACGCGACAACGTAGGTCAAGAATATAGTCTAAATGTCTCCACCAACCAGCGTTCAGAACACAACCCCTTTCAGCAGTCCAAAAAGTTCTGTTAAATGACAACAGAGGGGACAGGCAACAAGAACCATCAGTCAAAGAGGGGAGGGCAAGTTCTTCTCTTCCGGGTCATGTTGGGGCGCTACCGGAACTGATCGAATTGGTAGTCTATAGTGTTTCTGGATGTTTCAGACTAAAGCTGGCGTCAGCATGAGACCACTACCATCTCGTAGCTCAGTCGTGGCCATTCCACGAGCAATCATGGCAGCCGCTCCCCACCAGAAGCCTGCGGGAGTCGGGGGCCCCCAAGACTTTTGTAGAATCTTCACGGCTGAGGGGACGCTTTTCGAGAATGGGACCCAAGCCCTAGCAGACAAGCGTCCGAGTTCCAAGGTGTCCCAGGGCCATTTTAGTGGACCAGGCCCAAAACCGAAGAGCCGGCCGCCATTTTGAGAGTGCTGTGGCAGCCGCCTATCGCTGCACCGCAAGAGCGGGCGCATCTCAACTACATGGTGAGCGAGACGCTGTAGTCGCAAGAGCGGGCGGTAAACAGCTGAATGGCGGAAGAGGCACAGTGTAGCAAAAGCGGGCGGAATGGCAACTAAAACGATAAAGGGGCGCCCCACTACAGCTTGTCATCAGGTCAAACGGATTGTGGGACAAGGTCCAGAATTGAAGAGTCATCAAAAGGCAAAAAGTTCCGCCGGACCCCGGGAGCCGGCCGCCTATGTCGGGGGCGATCTCAGGCTACACCAGTGCTATAAGACTTGGGGAGGGTGTCGGAGCCAAGCGTCTTCTCCGAGTCCATGGCCATCACACCGCCCCTCAGGGGCCTCCGTCAAGCTGTTTAGGAAGGTAACATATCACATTGTTTTCTAATGCAGTCAGGTCCACAAACGACACTCACTTACTTTGAGAATAGTGAAGCTGCAGTAGGTGGAAATAAGCTTCAGACAGTGTTACAAGCACTGCTCAGAACTCTTAACTATGGCACCCAACATCCAGAACTTATGCTATTTGAGAATGGTAGTGACATCGAAGCATCTCAGGGACCAAAACCATTAACGTACTTTCACGTATGAAAAACTTACTTGGGGAGGGGGCAGGAGCGAAGCGCCCCCTCCCAGTCAGTGCCACCACACCGTATGTTGAAAATCTGAAGCCATCGTTCTACAAAGTCAACCAAACTTGGATTGAAAAATCTAGAAAAATGTACAAACTGAAAACCAGTTTTGGTCTGCATAGCATCAGTAGCAACGCTTGAGTCAGCTTTGTGTCAAGCCGCCATTTTGATTCAACAAAGCACAGGCATTGAAAAAGGCTGAAATTCAGAACTCTAAACTATGGCACCCAACATCCAGGAGCTTGTCATCCGGATCTTGGAGCCTTGTGCTGTTTTCGATCTATTCACACATCGGTCCACTACTGACATCATCTTATAAACCAACGTTATGTAAATAGTTTTTTAATAAAATGTTTTACCCTGTTTCTTTGCTGGTGTGTTGTCTATATTTTTAATATTTGCATAGGGTTTGTCGTTATTTTGTGCGGGATGGGTGATGGAGCCGAGCTGTCTTGCAGCCCTCATGGTGTGGAGCTCAGTTCATCTCACTATTTTCGTATTTCTCATGAAGGGTTGTTCCTAATATTTCTATTTTAGCGAGGTCAAAAAGAGATCCAATTAGTGGCCTACTGATTTTGCTTGATTACTTTTATTTTTTACACGATTTTTCACTATCTGCAAAGACTAAACAGAGTATTGCGACTTTGTGCTTGTTTGTAAATAGAGAATGATCCAAAGAGAACCAATTCTAAAACAGTAAATGCTTGGACAACAATCAATCAAATGGAGAGACAAGGAGGCACGACGGATTACAACGGGGGTAAAGGCCTGCGTTAACTACCCTTCAGTATCTGCAAAGAGAGAGTACTACTAAGACAAAAGAGGGGAGGGGGGGGGGTGCAGCGTTCAAAGCACATCAGCGTGCATAAATACGAAAATGTTTTTATCTATCACGTACTTGACATTTTAAAGCTTTTCATATTTGCTATTAAAAAACCAATGAAATTCACAGAAAAAACCATAGGTTATAGTGGATATATAGTTAGGAATTTGCATTTACAAAACCTTGAAAATTCAATGAAAAAACCATAGGTTATAGTCCATATATAGTTAGGAATTAGCATTTACAAAACCTTATTTTACTCGCATAAAACCATTGAAATTCCATATATAGTTAGAAGCGCTAACTATATATCGCGCACCCGCAATCCACTGCTGATGATGTCACATATTACATCATTCATGACATGGTCAGTGACATCACTGATGACATCACTGATGACATCTCAAATGACATCACTGATGACAACTCAAATGACATCACTGATGACATCTCAAATGACATCACTGATGACATCACTGATGACAACTCAAATGACATCACTGATGACATCTCATTTGTCATCACTGATCACATCACTCATGTGATAATACAATGAACCTCTTCAGACTCTAATATAACCTTACATACACTCAGTATAAACAGACACTCACAGACTGTCACTCATCCATGGAGTTACTCACACACCTAGTCAGTCATGCAAAGAATCAATCACACCTCCATTTCCTCAACTATAAAGTTATACACATCTTACTTATTCAAACATATAATAACACATATTTATTCTCTTATATAATCCCTGATACAAGCTCACAGTGATCGATACAGCCACTCACACATTCACTGGCTCTTATGTTCAGTTATTTATATATCTCAACTCTCACATGTATTGTGTTTTACATACGTACTTACTTGCACATGTAGCAATGAGAAATCCATTCACTCACCAACACACCCATGCATAGTCAACCGCCCATATAGCTGTTTCCACATGCACTCTTGAACTCATACTCCTAGTGAATCAACTGCTTACACATCTATGCACAGAGTCACGCACCTCCCAGCCACCCACACACACACTCAGCCTTCCATTCAAATACTTGGGCAACCAATCAATAACCCATATGGCCACTCTTATAGCTACTGATCAACACATGCAGCAGCTTACACAACAACAAACATACTGATGCACAAATTAAGAGAGTTTAGTCACTAACCCATGCACTCAGTGAGACACATTTAATCACTCACTCATACAGTCAGTCATGCACCTACTAAATTCTTCATCCAGACACTTATACATCCACTCATTCTTCAATATGTGAAACATATTTAAACTTTACAGACACATACAATCACTGGATGTTGTGATCAGTGATGTCATCAGTGATGTCATTTGAGATGTCATCAGTGATGTCATCAGTGATGTCACTGACCATGTCATGAATGATGTAATATGTGACATCATCAGCAGTGGATTGCGGGTGCGCGATATATAGTTAGCGCTTCTAACTATATATGGAATTTCAATGGTTTTATGCGAGTAAAATAAGGTTTTGTAAATGCTAATTCCTAACTATATATGGACTATAACCTATGGTTTTTTCATTGAATATATATATATATATATATATATATATATATATATATATATATATATATATATATATATATATATATATATATATATATATTTATATATCAATATGGTTGCAAGGGTATTTTTAATATATATATATATATTTATATATCAATATGGTTGCAAGGGTATTTTTAATGGTTTTGGAGGAGTATGAGTTTTTGGGTGGCACTGGAAATTTGGGGATTTAAGGTGGCTATGGGTTTTTGGGTAAGTTGGGTATGGGTTTTTGGGATTGCAAGGGAAATTTTAGGATTTAGGGTGGGAATGGGTTTTTGAGATTTCAAAGGCATTTTTAGGGTTTAGGGTATGGATGGGTTTTTGGGTGGAAAGGATTTTTTTAGGAATTAGGGTGGGTGTGGGGTTTTGGGTACAAAGGTAATTTTAGGGTTTTGGGTGGGTATGGGTTTTTGGGTGGTAAGGGTAATTTTAGAAGTGGGTATGGGTTTTTGGGTGGTAAGTATATTTTTAGGGTGAAGAGTGGGTATGGGGTTTTGGGTGACAAGGGTAATTTTAGGGTGGTATGGGTTTTTGGGTGGCAAGGGTAATTTTAAGGTTGGTGTGGGTTTTTGGGATTGTAAGAGTATTTTTTGGGTTTAGGGTGGGTGTGGGTTTTTGGGTGGATAGGGAATTTGTAGGGTTTAGGGTGGGTATATATGTTTTTGGATGGAAAGGGGATTTTAAAGGTTTGGTGTGGGTGAAGGTTTTTTGGTTGGAAAGAGATTTTATAACATTAATAGGGAGTAAAGGGGTGCATGTGTGTGTGTAGATAAAAAAAAAAATATATATATATGGTCTGTGAGCAAGGGCGGATGCCCGAAACGCGTCAGATTGCCTGGTTCAGCTTTTAAATAAAAGAACTGTGCTTATACTTACTGGATCCGCGTGATTTCCTGGGTCGCTGTGGTCGGAGCTCGGGAGATTGCACTCGTTTTGATATATATATATATATATATATATATATATATATATATATATATATATATATGTTGAATCAAGATCCTCAGTAAAGAAGACGCCGCGCACCACTTCAAGTTGGTTTGTAGTGCTTTATTTTCTGTAGGTTTCTCCCACCCTACGCGTTTTGGACTTTCCCAGGCCCTGGTCACGGTATACAAACAATAGTCCCTTGTTTGTTTTGCCAATTTATACAATAACACCCACACCGCCTGTTATGGTGCATTGTGGGTGTTGTAGGCAATTGCAATTTTCGTCGATATCAACAATTGTCAAATGCTATGAGCCTGCAAAGATTTAATCTGCGGTTTGTGGAGTAAGTAAGGTAACAATACTGGTCTATTTCTTCATGAATTATGAAAGAAATAGGTTTGCATGACGGACAATGAGCAATTGCTTTATGACTTGTCCCATGCAATTTTAGAAGTGGGTATGGGTTTTTGGGTGGTAAGTATATTTTTAGGGTGAAGAGTGGGTATGGGGCTTTGGGTGACAAGGGTAATTTTAGGGTGGTATGGGTTTTTTGGGTGGCAAGGGTAATTTTAAGGTTGGTGTGGGTTTTTGGGATTGTAAGAGTATTTTTTGGGTTTAGGGTGGGTGTGGGTTTTAGGGTGGATAGGGAATTTGTAGGGTTTTCGGTGGGTATATATGTTTTTGGATGGAAAGGGGATTTTAAAGGTTTGGGGTGGGTGAAGGTTTTTTGGTTGGAAAGGGATTTTATAACATTAATAGGGAGTAAAGGGGTGCATGTGTGTGTGCAGATAAAAAAAAAATATATATATATATACAAAAAATACTCACCAATATTAACTTTACGCCGCATGTCTTTAGCATGCATGCCTTTACCACGAAATACAAGTGTTTTACAGGTACACACAAACCCATTACACACACATGCATGCATATATATATATATATATATATATATATATATATATATATATATATATATATATATATATATATATATATATATATATATATATATTACCTACTGGCGGTCGCCAGTAGGTAGTTATAGTTAGGATTGTTTTCCATAGGAAATCCTCAACATTCTATTTGGAATAACTTTGGCCCTGGTGGATGAGTCTTTGCGAATTTCTCAAAGAAGATGGCTAGGTTCGCTGCACTCCTTCCCTGAAAGTTTGGGGGGGATTGGTCAAGTGGGGGCTGAGATATAAGGGGGGTCCCAAAACGTGTTTTCTCAATGTTATTTTCCATAGGACCTTTAGACTCGGCTACAGTTCGAACGGGTGAATGAATTTATAAGAAATTTGCCAAAACTGTAGAGTCTTGTTCGCAGATTACGCTTTTTTTGGAATGGTGTAAATCCGTTCAGTAGTTGTTGAGAAAATTAAAGTTAAAGTCAATTATATATCTATAGGCGCGCGCACGTGCGCGCACCCAAGAGGCTGCGCGCGCGAGCGGAATTTTGCTGCGTGACGTCTGTTAACGTTCGATTCGAAGGAAATCAGGAAGTTTTGTCCGTCATTTTGTCACTGCGAGTAAATATATTGTTCATTTCAAAGCGTTGAAACATGGAAAGGGGAGAAGGTAGAGATTGTCTTCCTGCGTAGGTTTTCTCGGGGTGTGCAGTAAGGCCCTTAAACGCAAAAAGATATAATTTTTCCCCGGAAAAAAAATACGGGGTGCGCGCACTCGGTCGCGCACACCTATTTACAAGAGTGTGGAAAAGGAGGTAAATCAGAAGTTTGAGTGCTTTGATATAAGGTGGCTCTGAAAAGAGCCCTTGTGTTAATTGAGTGTTTTCTGCATTTATAAGTAAGTACCGATGCAGAGCCTGATGTTGCAGAGGAAGATTCTGTTTCCCTCATTCATGAAATGAACACCGTCTCTCCTATAGACGTCTTGCATGTGGTAGCGCAAGTTGTTGTGGTAAATAGAACCCATGCTATAATCTCTGAGGAAGTCAGAAACAGATTTATTTACATGTCTCCTTGCTTTCTCAAATTGTGCACAATGGTGATTGGACCAATTCCATTTCTGTCTTTGGCATATATTGGAATATACCAAGGCAGATCGAGGAAAAAGTGTCATCAATTGTCGAAAGGTGTCTTTTAGAAACATTTCCAGACCTACCCCAGTGATTGTGCCTAGATCGTTCCCACCACAGTGCACAATTATAAGGTCTGGTTCTGGGAGATGCATAAAAGTCTTCACCAATGGAATCAATTGGTGACATTTCAATCCTCTTTTGGAAATCCATGTTATGTGTACATTTGGTAAGCTGAGGTTGGAAATTCGTCTGCTTACTGCATATTTTTCACTCCAGTGAATATAACTGTGTCCTATTAGCCAGACCTTCATTTTCAAGGGATTTGTAGTCGTCCTCCGATCGGTTCTGGAAGTGGAATGGTAGTTAGAAGTTGAAATTTTAAATAAAGAAAAAGGAAGAGGCTGGGTGTGGTTAAAAAAATTAAAATGATTGGTTGATTGTAACAAGTGGAGAGTGAACAGGTCAATGTTTATGTTAAACGAAAAGTACTATTGGGTGTGAAAAAACAAGACATGTAACAGAGTTGTGGATTGGCAGGTGTTTCTGGAGGGAAAATAGTGTTCTTAGTTTGTTGTAGAACGTTGAGACATGAACTTTTGACCTGTGCCTTCAGGAAGGTGCAGAATGAGGTGTAACCATGGAAACAGCCGGAGATGGCAGTTGGTGATGGGTTCACTCTTTGGTGCCTCTGCATCTGAGTCTGTTCTCTGGTGGCTGGCGGACAACTGTTTGTTATTGTGGAGATGAAAGGGTGATAAGGAGAGAAATACGACATAGCGTCTGGCCTGTAGAAGCGTGGGAGCAGTGATTAACTCTGAGTGAAGCGGAACTGTGTCGGTGCTTAGTAACAGTAAAAAAAATTTTTTAACAGTGGTATAACTGTCTTTACGGTGCGCGACCTACTAAGAAAGAGTTCACGGGCCGTAATTGGTTTGCAGGTTCTAGTATCAGTTAGTGAGGTCGAGAAAAGAAAACATTCAGGACTTTATTTATGAAGGCCTTGCGCCACCGGTGCGTTACTTTTTCCCATTTTAAGAAATGAGGCACCGGCGGCGGAAGGTCTTCATAAATAAGGTCCTCAGTGACTACAGTTAAGGTTATGTGGAACCCATGAATAGTTTTTCAATATGAAATCATTTCAGTTGAGATTATGGATTAAAAGAGAAACCGTGAATATTTGAAATGTTTATTTAGAAATGTACTGTTTTAAAGGCAAATCATTATGTAATATGAGTACAGAAATTGCAAAAAACACAGTAATTGGTATTGTCAGTAGTACATGGAATACAAACGCTATAGTTGAAGAAAAATGAATATAGTTGGAAAAAAACATTGTACACTCTTATAAGGAAGTATATTATATTTTAATAAATGGAAGAATGGAAAGGGGCGACCACTCGGTCCCCCCGAACGTATGGTGGAGTGCCCCGACCCCCCCGGGAAGCCATCTTGGGCGGGAGGCGAGTCTCGGCTGGTATGCCCAAAGCGGCGTAGCCGGGGCGCACTTTTTCCCGCCCAAGAGTGGGTTGTCCTAGACACTGAAGCCGCCAGCCACGCCCCCGGAGGCGGGTGGAGGCGGGTTTACGCCCGCCCGAAGAAGGATAAAAGGAGCGACAAGCCAAGGAAGCATCCTCTTGTTCCTGTGCTCTGAAGCTGCACCTCCCCGCTGCACGTGAGCTCGAGACGGAACGAAGAGCCAATTTTGAGCGTTTTAATTCTTGTCTTTGTTCTTTCAGAGAATCAGCGTTGGACAATGCCGGGCAAGAAGGCCGGAAAGCGGGTCGGAACCGATCAGATGCTCCGCATGCTCGTAAAATACATGGCCGAGATGAAGAAACAGATGGCGGCAATGAACGGTGTAGGGGGCCCTAAGCGAGTCGTCGGACCAGCATTGCCGGGAGTAGTCCCTAACGGGAGAGGTAGAAGGGCCAAGAGGGGAGCAACTGGGGGAGAGGCCCCGGTTCCCGAGACGCCGCCGGCGCACCCTGATACACCGACTGAGGCGCCGATCCCGAAGGAGGGGCAACCAATTCCCGTTGTAGTCACCCCAGTGAACGGGGAAGATATGCCTCCCGAGTTGGCTGCACAGTTGGCAGCATGGTTGGGGAAAGAGAGTGAGGGGGCAACGGCAGATGACGCCAGGGCAGTAATGAGGCAGTTGCGGCAATCAAGAGAGGCTGCAAAGGCACCATGTCCTTTTGTTCCCCCGCAGGCTCCAGTGGGACAACCCGCAGCGGGCATGAGTTCGGCAGCGACTACGGTTACAGCTTCCGGTTCAGGTAAGCAGCTACTGCCGATTGCGGGGGAGGGGTCAGTACCCTCGAGAAGGGAGAAAGTGGCTCAGCATATTCCGATGGAAATCAAGGAGAGGATATGGGCAGAGAAATATATAAACATGTTTTCTTTATTAACTGATCATTACGAGATTGAGCATGTGAAAGTTCAAAAAGAGTTTCTGCACCCAAGTGTTTGGCGCGCCAAGATGGCCGCTTTCAGAGTTGATGAAACGATAGGTAATTGGGGCAGAGCGTTCGGGATATTCACTGCAATTATGGGGGAACGGAGGCCTGAACTATTGGCCGAGTTACCCGTGTACCAGACACGTATTATGGAGTTTTCTCAGACATATGAGGGCAATCAGTGGTTCTGTTATGATAATATTTTTCGTAAGGCCAAGGAGTTCGACACATCTCTGATGTGGGATTGTTACGACTCCATTTCCTGGCAAAAAATGGAGAAATCAGGCATGACAAAGGCGCCATTGTTGGGGGGGAACGGGGGCGAGTTTTCCCGCCACTCATCTGGGGCGCCCTTTCGGGCGGGTTCAAGTAACGAGCACCATTCAAGGTCGAATGGCAATACAGGTAAAAAAGGGATCTGCTGGAATTTTAACAGGGGAAAGTGTACAAGGCCCCAGGGGTCATGCAAGTTTAGGCACGAATGTGGGGGGTGTGGACAGTCCTCGCATCCCGAGACCATGTGCAGAGCCAAAAAGGGTGATAACGGAAGTAGGGGAAGCGCCAAACAGGTCTGAAATAGTCTGAGGGGCGCCTTTACCTACCCCGGTTGATACCATGGCAATGATTCCTTGGCTCAATGAATACCCGGATCATGTCTCCGCTGGGGTGTTGCGAGACGGTTTTTCGTATGGTTTCCGCATCCCGGTGGGAAATTTTCAGGGTAAAGCACAGTGTAGGAACCAACTGTCGGTCCTGCAGAATACGGCGGTGGTACAAGCAAAGATTGGGAAGGAGGTGACCCGGGGTCGGGTTGCTGGACCATTTCACATGCCACCAGTTGCTAATTTTGTTTGTTCACCCTTGGGAGTGGTCCCCAAGAAGGACCCGGGTGAGTTTAGATTGATACATAACTTGTCAGCCCCAAGAGGTCTTTCGGTGAACGATGCGATAGACCCGGAAGTTTGTTCGGTGCGGTACGCATCTTTCGATGATGCCGTCGCCATGTTGAATCGCCTGGGGCCCGGAGCGCTGATGGCCAAATCAGACATTGAGTCAGGGTTCCGGTTGCTCCCGGTACACCCAGACGATCAGCGTGTCCTTGGTTTCATGTTTCAGGGACGCTATTACATGGATAAATGTATGCCAATGGGATGCTCCATATCTTGTGCATATTTTGAGAAATTCAGTAGTTTTCTGCAATGGGCATTCACAAGAATGACGGGGTTTCAGCATGTTATGCATTATCTTGACGATTTTCTGTTCCTGGGGGCAGCCGGGGACCCAGAATGTGCACAGGCTTTAAATGAATTTTGTGGTCTGATGAGTCAGTTTGGTGTGCCATTGGCGCCAGGTAAAACTGTGGGGCCATCTACTTCGCTCGAGTTTCTTGGAATAGAGCTCGATTCCGAAGAGGGTTGCTTCCTGTTGCCCAAAGAAAAGGTAATGAAATTCAGGGCCTCGCTTGAAACATGTATTAGCGAGACTAAGGTAAATTTTTGCATCAATTGCAGCAGACTGTGGGTCAATTGAATTTTGCCCTTAGAGTGATGCCAATGGCCCGCCCTTTTTCCCGCTCGATTGCACAAGCCATGGTCGGTCTTAAAGAGGGACACCACCGCACGAGGCTCTCGGCAGAGATTCGCCAGGACATGCGCATTTGGTTGGCATTCCTGGCGGATTTCAATGGTCGGGTTGTCTGGAACAAGCCGGCGGTGTCCTCCGAGGAGTTGGGGTTGTGGACAGATTCGGCAGGGAGTATAGGCTTTGGCGCCATATTTGGTAATCACTGGTCAGCCCAAACATGGCCGTCATGGTGGCATGAGTGCGGGCTTACAGGTAACATCGCTTTTCTCGAACTGTTCCCTATTCTGGTGGCCTTGAAAACATGGCCTGAGGGGTTTCGGGATCACTCTGTGGTGTTCTGGTCTGATAACATGACCGTGGTTGAGTGTATCAATAGTCAGGCAGCAGGATGCAAATGGATTCTGAGACTGCTCAAGGAAATTGTCTTGCTATATATGCAATTGAACGTGCTCTTTAGGGCAAGACATGTGCCAGGGGTGCTGAATCAGGCTGCTGATGCGCTTTCTCGTTTCCGTATGCAGGCCTTCTGGGGTTTTCTGCCCACAGCGGACCCGGTGGCGGCACCATTTCCCGAAGCTCTCTGGTCTCTCGGTGCCCCGAACTACAAAACCTCGTGGGAGAGAGTTTAGCACCCAGGACAAGGAAGGCATATGAAGGGGCGTTCCGTTCCTATTGGTCCTTTTTGGGTTCTGCTAGGGGGGAGCTTTGGGGCCAGGAAGAGTATGTAGTAAAGTTTTTGCTGTCATTACATCAGGCAGGCAAATCGGTGGCTACGGCCCAGAGGCATCGGGCCGCCATTTCCTTTATGGCACGGGCTCATGGTATCCAGGACCCCACGGCGTCTTTTGTAGTGCAGAAAGCGCTGCGTGGGTGGCAACGCCTTGAGGGTCGCAGAGTAGATGAAAGGCACCCGATAGGTCTGGAAAGGTTGGCCCTGTTACTGTCCGTACTCCCTGCGACATGTTCATCTCATTCTGAAACAGTGTTATTCCGGGCCGCTTTTGCATTAGCATTCCATGGGGCTATGCGGGTAAGCGAACTGGTGGCGAAGAACAAGCAGGATACGGGGGGTGGACTGTGCCGAGAGCACATTCAAGTAAAGGGGGAGACGATGATTGTCTCGTTTGCCAGGTCCAAGACCGATCAGGGTGCGATCGGGGACAGTGTAGTAGTCCAGCGGATTCCCGGATCTCCCATGTGCCCTGTTGCATGCGTTGAGGAGTATTTGGCGCAGAGGGCGGCATCATGGGGGGGACCTTGCTGAGACACGCTGATGCCACCCCACTGACGAGGTTTCAGTTCCAGCAGGTGCTTGCAATGGCAATTTCGGCCGTGGGTTTGAACCCGGGCGAGTTTGGGACCCATTCCTTCCGAATAGGGGCTGCTACAGAGGCTACAGCCAGGGGTCTGAGTGTGGAAAAAGTAAAACAGTTGGGGCGTTGGTCCTCGAATTGTTACAAAAGGTATGTGCGGTTGCACATGTTGTGAAGCTGATATCATGTACTCACGCTTCTTGTTTTTGTTTGGTTTACAGTTTCGCAAGCTTACGAGGCGGGGCGGACTGTGCAGTCGACCCGACACCTAGGAACCAGCGGTCAAAGATCACCGGCTGAGAAAAAAGTGGTGTGGGTCGTGGGCCACTCATACGTGAGGCGTGCCGCGGACGTATTCAAAGCAGGTGACATGATTCACATGGCTGGGGAATACGGGTACAGGGTGACCTTCTACGGAAGGGGCGGGCTCTGTCTTGACCAGTTTCAAACTTTTATGGAGGGTTTGTTAGGGCGGACAAGGTCACCGCCAGCTATAATCATAGTGCATCTTGGGGGCAATGATTTGGTGACCACTGGTAGACGACTACTTCTCGAGGCGATACTATCCACAGTAAGTTGGTTGGCGAGAAGGGTTCCAGGGTGCACGATTGCATGGTCCCATATGATTCCACGGACAGTGTGGCGGGGGGCTATTTCGGTGGCTGCTGTAAATCATTCTGTGAAGAAAGTAAATAACAAGCTTGGTAAACTGTTCCGTACAAGTACATTGCATTCGATTCCTCATGGATGTATCAGGGGGGACCATATGTATCTAGAAGATGGGGTCCATTTGTCCCGGGTGGGGAATTCTTTACTCATAGGAGACCTCGTAGCCTGGTTAAAGAGTTTACAGCATGACCTTTAGGTAGGAGTTTTGTGGGGGGTCCGGATAGCCGGTCAACTATCCGGCCTGTGGCGGTAAGGTCATGATCGGTGAGCAGTAATTGGAAGATCCCTAGGGGGGGGCGTCACCCATTACGGATGGGAGCGCCCGGGGGGAGGTGGCCATTGGCCCCTCAACGGGGAGGCGGTCCCTTCTAAGGATGGGACGCCGAAAGGAAAGGGAAGGCGGTCAAGGGCTACGGGCCCCTCCTGGGAATTTCCCGGGGCCAGGACATCTGCGACGGCAGATGTGGTAAGTTGTGTGGGGTGGGGAGGGGGGTCTACGCTACCTTCTAGACACCTCACACGAGTCCTCAGACGACCATTAAGATGGCGTCGAGTTAATTGGGGCCCCCGTCAAGACAAGGGAAATTGGTATGTGCACATGAGGTGCAGTCCTCTGTGCGGCCGCCCCTCACAAGTGAGGGGGGAGTTCTGGTTTAGGGATCTGACACCGGTTACGACCTTGCCGTTGGCCCTTAACGTTAGGATGTACAATTTCAATTTTAAAATGCATTTGTAGGATGTTAGTATCGGCTAGGAGAACCTTTGTATTAGAAATGTGTTAAGGTCAGCCAAAACATCTTAATGTGGAAATGAAATTGTACATGATATGAAACTGTTATTTTAATGTTTTAATTTTGTTTCATATTTTAATAAATACAGCCGGGAGGGTAACTCCCTCCCGCCTTCCAAAAGTTCAGAACTGTTTCCGTATTCCCATTCTTGGGGATTGTGTTGAGAGGGGGTGGCGGGTATCTCAGCCATAGGTCTCCGGCCTTTCAGTTTGGGAACGATATATGAAAATGCAAGTGATTATACATCATTAGTTTATGAATCAGCTGTCAAACAACACGAAATTATAATGTCCACTGTTAGTAAAGCAAATAGGTCTGTTCTTCAAAAGAAAATATGGAAAAGAACGTGAAGAATATAGAAAACCAAAAGGAAATGAGGACGTCAATGGCTTGTTTGAGAGTTATTGAAGCATTGTTTAGGGAAAATAGGTAGCTTCTGCTTGTAACAGGAAATCAGTTTTATTATTTGAAAACATGTCAGCCATCCAATTGAGAAGATGAAAGGAGCATTCATGATCTGTCATTATTGGAGCGTCTTTTACCATGATAGGGCAGCTCAGTGGGTTTTCGATGTAGCTCTCTGTTAGGAAATCTTGCGCCGCTGCGAATATATTCCAATGACTCAGAACTCCTTGTATCGCTGCAAAGACCATAAACCCTCCGGAAAGTATGTCAGCTATCCAATGGAAAAGAGTAAAGCAGTACTGATGATCTGTTATAATCGGAGCGTCTTTTACCATCAGAGGGAGCTCGGTGGGTTTTCGATGTAGCTCGCTGTTAGGAAAGAGTTATGTGTCCATTGTGTAGGCAAAGTATGCAGCAAGTGCCTCTAACATGAAATCATTGTTATCATCTGAAAACATGTCAGCCATCCAATTGAGAAGATGAAAGGAGCATTCATGATCTGTCATTATTGGAGTGTCTTTTACCATCATTGGGCAGCTCGGTGGGTTTTCGATGTAGCTCTCTGTTAGGAAATCTTGCGCCGCTGCGAATATATTCCAATGACCCAGAACTCCTTGTATCGCTGCAAAGGCCATAAACCCTCCGTTGTAACAAAGCTGTTCATGATCAAGTAACGGATTCATGAGGTGATTGTAATTCGGTTCAGGAGGTACCAAATTGCAGACACATAAATCCAGGGCCCACGTGAAATCACAGCTCAGGCAATGAAATACAGGCTGCACACAGGTGAAATGCGAATATCGAAATGATAATCGATATGAAGTATTCAAAGTCGAGAGTGGTAAGATGCCGTAGTAGTCAAGCATCCTCTGGCGAAATAGTTCTAAGTGGCCCGGCTCGTTTGCGAAGGCAGGAGGGACATCCATTTTGAATTTCCCAAGATGGTACAGTAAACGGCGCAGCACCGCTGGTTGTATAGCAACTCCACAGAATTAGGTCGCCGGCTATGCAGTGGAGAGGAGCAGAATGTCTTGATACATTTTCTAGGAGTCTAGTCACTTATATATTGCTTAGTGGTTATTAAAAAAGTAGCTTTTTTTGAACTGGAGGATGCGTTAAAAAATAAGGGAGTAATTTGAGGGAGTTGTAAAGCAAGGTCAATTTTTTTTTACATCAATGCTGTTTTCTGTGAATGTTAGCTTAGTGAAAGATATGTGTGTGAGCAGATGCAACGTTCAGTTTTAAATGTGACAATGGCGCTCTTGTTCATGTCTTCCGATTCAAGGTCGGTATTCGCTGCCAAATACAAAGATTAAGAAACGCATGCGTGGGGTACATAGTGTGCATTCTTAAAGGAAAGTAAATGAAGGGTTATTTTTACCGCGTTAGCATTGTCGTTTAAAAAGTTATAGTGATTTCTATTGTATGTGAAGAAAGTGTCACTGATGAAGACTGAAAATAAATCCTTATAAATGATACGGACTGGTGTATTTTAGAAAAGGTTTGTAACATTACATGAATTGTGGAAAAAAAATAATGTAATTGAAAGTGTATGGTTTGAAAATGAAAAGTAGAGGTTTATAGTTCATGTTTTGAAAGCAGTTCTAGAGGGTCAGAAGAAAGTGTATGGTTTGAAAATGAAAAGTAGAGGTTTATAGTTCACGTTTTGAAAGCAGTTCTAGAGGGTCAGATGCATGATAGATTTATTAAAAATAGAACATGTTTTTAAATAGTATTTTGGAAACAATATGTGTCTTTATGTACTATTTACATTATTTGCCTGTTGCGTATTCTTTGAGTTTTAGTAATCCTGTGTCTTATAAGTTTTCTAGGGGCGGTTTGAGGTTCATGGTGGGTTTGGGCAGGGAGGGTAGGTTGGGGGTTTGTAATAGGGGGTTTGGCTGGGGTGGAGTGCGGAGTTTAGTGAAAAGTGAGGGGGGCGGGGAGTTACGGTGTTTGGTAATGGAGCAGAGTCAGAGGACGCCACATTTGTGTTATGGGCTGCCACGGAAATATGTATTTATTCTCAGAGGTTTATTATATTAAGGATATATATTAGCATGGTGGCTCTTGTCGTTTTGTTGTTTTGTGTATGTTTATAATGCTGGCTCTGTAGTTTTTGTTTATGGACCTTATTGCGACACACAGGGGATCTACGTTGCACAGTTGGAGATCAGAGACTTAGGAAATAAAACTTTATAATTGTAAGGGCTGTAAGCGATAGAAATCGCCCGTTCTCGGTGTAAAAAATATCACCGCTATTGGTGGTATTTTCTACGGTGTTAGTACTCGAGGAGACTAGTAACATATATGTGTAATAAAATTATGTAATAGGCTCAGCATTTTACATTATCTTGGAAAACAAAAGTTGATTTTACATAGCAATAAGTCTCTTATAATTAAGGGACGGAGTGTATATAGTGCTATTTAGTACTGTGCTATGTGATTGATGTCGAATATTTCATAAGAGGAGGCTTTAAAAGATTTACGATAAACTGGTTTTCTAGGGAAGTGGGTGGAGTGTTCCGTGTAAATTGCAGAATAGAAACTAGTAAGAACCAATTGGAAGTGTTGTTTTAAAGTCACATGACTGCACATGCGTGTCTCGACGCCTGTACGCGATAGGTGGGTGCGCGCACCCGGTCGCGCACTCTAAGAAAGCGGCAAGAAAATATCAGCTAATATGCTCTTCAAGCTTGTTTTGGTACAAAGAGTTAGATCTGAAAAGAACTTTTTTTTTTTTTTTTTTTTGGAAACAAGTGTTATGATGCTTTTTATTTCTTAAAGTTGCGACGACATTTTTCAGTATGTCATACTATCCAAATAAAGTGAAGAAATTTAACTTTTCTTGGAGCATTTATGACTCTCAATTATTTGTTTAATTAGAGTAAAGCTTTGCTCTCCGTATACAAGAAGTTCTCCACAGTTCGTGCATTTCATGTGCACGTTCGCCAGATATGGTCTCAAGTCCATCTCAGCACTCGATGGAGATACAGGTCGTCCACCGGAAGATGTGTTGATTACTTCTGATGGTAATAGCGTGGCCTCCGTTTTTCTTGTGAAAAGTGGTCGCTCATTTTCATCAGATTCGGAAGATGAATGCGGAACGGTAGCCATTGTACCGAAGTCTTCGGGAAGATGTTCGACGTTGTTGTCTCTTGAGAGTAGAAAAGAAAGTGATGGTAGTGGGTGGAGTGCTGCGTGTAAATTGCAGAATAGAAACTACCAAGAACCAATTAGAAGTGTTGTTTAGAAGTCACATGACTTCACATGGGAGTGTCAGGTCCTGTACGTGATAGAAGGGTGCGCGCACCCGGTCTCGCACTAAAATAAAGCGGCGAAAAAACATCTTATAATATGCTCATCGAGCATGTTTTGGTGGAAAGAGTTAGTTCTGAAAAGAACTTTTTTTTTTTTGGGGGGGGAAAGAAGTGTTATAATGCTTTCGATTTCTTAAAGTTGCTACTACATTTTTCAGTATGTAATAGTTTGAAAATGAAGTGAAGAAATTTATCTTTTCTTGGGGCATTTGTGACTTTCAATTTTCAGTTTAATAAGAACGAGGCTCTGCTCTCCATACAAAAGAATTTCTCCACACTCGTTGCATTTCATATGCACCTTCGCAAGATATGGTCTCAAGTCCATCTCAGCACTCGATGGAGATACAGGTCGTCCACCAGAAGATGTGCTGGCCACCTCTGATGGTAATAGCGTGGCCAGGGCTCTTGTCGATGCTTTTGCATAATGCTCAGGATGCCTTTGTTTAACATGCCGCTGCATGGTGTGTGCAGAAAAGGAATATTTTTTATTTGGATTTCCCCTTGAGAGCTCCGAATTGCATATCGTGCAGGTTACTTTTGGAGCATTCACTTTCTTTTGATCTTCAGGATAAGTGAAAAATTGCCAAATGAAAGATTCCTTTTTTCTTCTTAACGGTGGTCGCTCATTTCCTTCAGATTCGGAAGATGAATCTGGTAGGGAAGCCATTTCAGCAAAGACTTCCGGAAGATGCTCGACGTTGTTGTCTCTTGAGAGTAGAAAAGATTGTGAGGAAAGTGGGTGGAGTGCTTCGTGTATATTCCAGAACAGAAACTAATAATAATCAATTGGAAGTTTTGTTTTCAAGTCACGTGACTTTACATGCGCTTCTCAGGACGTGTAGGCGGTGACACTATGTAGTTACGAACGTGATTACATACTTAGGAACTAGCATTCAAAAAAACTATGAAATTCACTGAAAAAACCATAGGTTTTACACACGTTATAGTTAGGAAGGAGCATTTGAAAAACCTATGAAATTCACTGAAAAAACCATAGGTTTGACACCTGTTATAGTTAGCTGGAAATTTTACTGACATAAAACCAATGAAATTCCACGTTATAGTTAGTTGGACTCACTATAACTTGCGCGTGTAATGCACTGCTGATGACATTACATATTACATCACTCATGACATGGTCAGTGACATCACTTATGACACCATCCAGTGAATGTGTGTCTTTCTAAAAAATAAATATGTTTTATATATGTATATGTAAAGGTCGAGGAAAGAATAAATGTTTAAATTATTGTCTTAATGAATGTTTTTTTCAAAAAGAAATGATTGGATAACTGGCTTATTAAGTGTACCTTAGTGAATACATATATTAGCGAGTAATGTTTAAATATTTAAATATATGTATCAGTGTTTCACTTTGTGAATAACTGGCTGCATGGGTTGATGAGTACCTACATGTGTAGGTATTTGGGTTCTTAGATGTTTTTTTAGTATCAGTATGAGTGTTTCTATGGTTTCATGGGGGTATTACTAATCACATAGATGCATGAATGACTAACTCTCTCTTTGTATGTGTTTAGAAGACACCATATGTGCAGGACTGTATGGGTGGTTGAGTGTGTATAGTTTTATATGCAAATAAATGGATGTTCAATAGTTTATTTGCATGTGTGAGTATGTGTGTGAGTAACTTTTGGATGATTGTCGGTGTGTAACAGGATGTATAGGTGTATCACTACATATGATGAGTGAGTATATGTATGAGTGACTATATAGAACTGTTGGTGAATGAGAGAATGTGTATATAGATGGTGGAATTACTGAATTGGTTGTTGTAACTGGTATGGGTATGTCCATTTTTTTGAAAATGTTAATTTCTATTTTCCAATATGTGTTTAAAGGGTTACATTACACTTAAAGGAGGTCTGTCATCAGTGATGTCATAAGTGATGTCACTGACCATGTCATGAGTGATGTAATATGTAATGTCATCAGCAGTGCATTACACGCGCAAGTTATAGTGAGTCCAACTAACTATAACGTGGAATTTCATTGGTTTTATGTCAGTAAAATTTCCAGCTAACTATAACTGGTGTCAAACCTATGGTTTTTTCAGTGAATTTCATAGGTTTTTCAAATGCTACTTCCTAACTATAACGTGTGTAAAACCTATGGTTTTTTCAGTGAATATATATATATATATATATATATATATATATATATATATATATATATATATATATATATATATATATATTACCTACTGGCGGTCGCCAGTAGGTAGTTATAGTTAGGATTTTTTTCAATGTTAAATCTCAAAATTCTATTTGGAATAACTTTGGCACCAGTTGATGAATCTGCCTGAAAATTTCCTGAAAATGGCCTCGTCGAGCTCCGGTCCTTCCTTGAAAGTTTGGGGGGGATTCGTCAAGCGGGGGCCGAGATAAAAGGGGGGTCCCAAAACGCGTTTTCCCCATGTTAATTTCCATAGGGCGGTCGATTTCACTTTTAGCCCGAACGGCTGAATGGATTTCCACCAAACTTGGCAAAATTGTAGGGACTGGTAGCCCGATGTGCCTTTGCTATGTCTCAAGATATGTGCTCCAGTGGATTTTGAGTAATTTAGGTTCAAAAAAATATATATATCTATAGGCGCTTTCCGGTGCGCGCACCGGAGTGCGCTCCCGGCGCGACACGCGACTTGCGCGCAGGAAGCTGATTGGCTCTCAGTTGTCTGTAAACATTCTAAACAGTCCGGAGCGGCCGCCATCTTGTGTCTCGGTAGGATCGAGACACGAGAGGTGGCCAAAACAAAGAGGGAAATGACCATAAGGGGGCAGAGTAGATACCCCCTGTACCCCTAGGTTTGATGTGGGGGCCATTAAAGGGCCCCGCGGGGTCTCACCTTTTTTTTTTTTTTTTCGATTTTCGCGGGGGAAGCGCCTGGTACGCGCACCGGGGAGCGTATCGAGGAGGTTACTATGTAAAAATAATGACTTTAAAAAATTGTATGTTTATGTTTTTTTTTATTTTTTTTATTTTATGTAAGTACCTACATGTAGGTACTAATGAAGAGACTTAAATTTAATGTTCACCATTTTCTTTGTAGACATCTTGCATGTTGTTATTGTATTTTTTGTGGTATATGGAATTCATAACATAGTCTGTCTGGAAAGGAGAAACAGATCTTATAAGCACTCCCTGCGAATTTCTAGGGGATCATGAGTAGTCTATCCTGCTCCCTTATGAAAATGAGGTGTAAAATATTCATAGGAGATAATATAGTGGGAGAAAGGTAGTAACTATGAGTAAACTTACTATGTAACAGAAAAATAGTTGAACAGTATACTATAAGTCTCACTTTATATTTTAAACATTTTTGGTAATACTTTATGAATTACATATAAAAATGAATATTGTCTGAAACAATTTGAAATTATTAAAGATAAATTTATTCCTCTGATTCTTTTTCATAATTTAATAAAATTTCTAACATAATATTGTCCGGAATTTCCTCATAATTATAAGTACATGATTCCATTTCTTCCAAACATTCTATTAACTGTTCATCCAAAGAGTCATCCATGAAATCTAGTTCATCTTTTTGGTCTTCTTGTTTTTCCTCCTTTATTTTGATAGAAGTAACATTTCCTTGATTTTCTCCTTCCATTTTCTTTCTGAAAATTGCATACAAATTAACTATATTAGTAGAGTTAGGGTACTGTATACCAGAGAAGCCTAACTCAATCCATAACTATTACAGAGAAGTCTATCTCTATCTATAATTTTTACAGAGGGATAGTATATAACTAACAGAATATTTTTTCTGAAATTAACTTAAAGTGTACAATATACTTCCATAATAACAATTTACCTTGGAGAAATCAGGTGAAGTTGTCAGTGTAATTTGTTCTCAAATGTACTTCTGGAAGCAGTATTCAAAATGGCTGTGTTTCCCTCTCTTCTTTTATATATATTCTTGTACTTAACCAATGAAACGTCAGGAAATAGTCGTAGAAAATGAAAGAAAGTTTTTAATTGGTTGTAAATTCTAACATTTCATATGTGTTTTTGTCATGTAATTTACCTCAGGATATTTAGTCAGGCCTACAGCATAATTTTCTCAATGGAATTCCTTCAAATTTGGGTAAATGGTAGGGACTGCTATGTAGTAGGGCCTATTCTATATTTGATGAAAGTGTCTCTAGTGTTTTTTTTGTAAATTGCTTTCCCACCTTTTTTTTTCGAGCGCTTACTGGTGCGCGCTCCTTTACGCGCACTGGCAGCGTTACGGGAGTCCTCCATTTTGTGTTTCGGTACAATCGAGACACAAGATGGAAGGTAAACAATGTTCGGTATGGGTAGAAGGGGGCACGGTAGAGACTTTTTGACCATCTAGGTTTTCTGAGGGGGGCTTAGGAGGCCTATAAAGGTTAAAAAAAAAAAATCTTTCATTTTCCACGGGGGGAGCGCCTGGTGCGCGCACCTTTAAGCGTACCGGAAAGCGTAATTTGGTGAAAAATAGTGAAAAAAGTTAGAAAAAGATAAATGTTTTGAATGATCAGAGGTAGGGTAGCTCTGAAAAGAGCTTTTGGGTTTTGTGGTTGATTTAGGTACCTACAAGTAGGTTCCAATGCACATTCTTAAATTCAGGAGGAATATTCTATTCCCTTCATCTGAGAAGTGCACACCATCTCCTCTGTAGATGTCTTGCATGTTGTAACGCAAGTTATTATTGTATATTGAACCCATTCCATAGTCTCTCATGTAAGCAGAAACAGATTTATTCACATGTTTCCGTGCTTTCTCAAATTGTGGACAAAATTGGTTGGACCAGTTCCATTTCTGTCTTTGGCATATATTAGAAAATACCAAGGCAGTTTGTGGAAAGAGTGTCATTAATTGATCAAAGGTGTCCTTTAAAAGCATTTCCAGACCAACCCCAGTCATAGTGCCTAAATCATTTCCTCCACAGTGCACTATTAAGAGGTCAGGTTTTGGCAAATGCATAAAGGTTTTCACCAATGGTATCAATTGGTGACATTTTAATCCTCTCTGGCCAATCCACTTGATTTCCACATTTGATAAATCAAGGTTGTGAAAATGTCTGCTATCTGCATACCTTTGAGCCCAGTGGATGTAGCTGTGTCCAAGGATCCAGACAGAAAACATGATGAGAGATGGTTCTGATGCAGTCAGATGATGTGTGGGAATGAAATGGCAGTTGGAACAGTAGGAGTTTACAAAAAAATAATTGTGGAGTTTCACTGCTTTTGAATCAGAAGCAATGATTGGTGGATTCAGATAGTTGAAAACTTAAAGTTAGGGTGCATGGTTGTGTTGTGTTAAAGAAGCAATTTGAATGGTTAAAAAAAGTCACTAAAAGCTAAAATACTCTGGATAGGCTGGTGTATTGAGAGGTCAAACAGCCTTGCTGAGTTAATTTGCAACATTGTACAATAAACTTTTGAACCTGAGAGTTCAGTTAGGAGGGAGTTGCTATGGAAACAGATAGAAAGATCTGAGAGGGGGAAGGGTGTTGGTTTCAAAATAGTGAGGGAAAACTTTTGATTGGTTGAATTAAGGCATATGTGTACAAAGTTAGAGATTTTCTATGCCAGTCTGTGGTTTCAGTGTATTGAGTGCACACTTTTTGCTCTGTTAAAGAGAAATTGGTGTGTGTGTCTGACACTGTTTTCAATCTTCCAAAGCTTTTGTAAAGGTAAGTAATGATTTATTTAATTTACATAGAGACTTGTTTACTCTATGGAGAATATTTATAAGCAGATAGTTATGTTTTAGAAGTCAAATGGTATGCTAGTGTATAAGTTCTGTGTTGTGTTTCTTATATGTTATTGAAAAATCGATTTTTGGGTGCAATTGATTGGTATTTGCATTTGGCCCTTTTTTATGATTGCCTTGTGCAGCTCATGCATCACTTTAAACATGGGTAATAAGTGATGCACTGGTGGCGCAAGGCCTTCATAAATAAGGCTCTGACTTTGTTTGCTGTTGATTTGATTTTGGATTTTTGATAATGCTTGATATCAACATTTGAAAGATAAAGGATTTGTTTTTGGGGAAACAGTGATGTTTCAAAAGTGATATTCTGTGCTTGTTCATAGGTTGTACGCAGTAATTTTTAAATGTTATTCAAAAATCGATTTTGGGGTGCAATTGATTGGTATTTGCATTTGGCCCTTTTTTATGATTGCCTTGTGCAGCTCATGCATCACTTTAAATATGGGTAGTAAGTGACTCACTGGTGGCGCAAGGCTTTTATAAATAAGGCCCTGACTTTGTTTGCTGATATTGAGTGGTTGTACATAGGTTCTGCGCAGTGTTTCTTACATGTTATTCAAAAATCGGTTTTTGGGTGCAATTGATTGGTATTTGCATTTGGCCCTTTTTTATGATTGCCTTGTGCAGCTGATGCATCACTTTAAACATGGGTAATAAGTGACGCAGTGGTGGCGCAAGACCTTCATAAATAAGGCCCTGACTTTGTTTGCTGATATTGAGTGGTTGTAGATAGGTTCTGCGCAGTGTTTCTTTCATGTTATTCAAAAATCGATTTTTGGGTGCAATTGATTGGTATTTGCATTTGGCCCTTTTTTATGATTGCCTTGTGCAACTGGTGCATCATTTTATACATGGGTAATAAGTGACGCACTGGTGGCGCAAGGCCTTTATAAATAAGGCCCTGACTTTGTTTGCTGATATTGAGTGGTTGTACATAGGTTCTGCACAGTGATTCTTACATGTTATTCAAAAATCGATTTTTGGGTGCAATTGATTAGAATTTGCATTTGGCCCTTTTTTATGATTGCCTTGTGCAGCTGATGCATCACTTTAAACATGGGTAATACGTGACGCACTGGTGGTGCAAGGCCTTTATAAATAAGGCCCTGACTTTGTTTGCTCATATTGAGTGGTTGTAGATAGGTTCTGCGCAGTGTTTCTTTCATGTTATTCAAAAATCGATTTTTGGGTGCAATTGATTGGTATTTGCATTTGGCCCTTTTTTATGATTGCCTTGTGCAGCTGATGCATCACTTTAAACATGGGTAATAAGTGACGCACTGGTGGCGCAAGGCCTTTATAAATAAGGCCCTGACTTTGTTTGATGATATTGAGTGGTTGTACATAGGTTCTGCGCAGTGTTTCTTTCATGTTATTCAAAAATCGATTTTTGGGTGCAATTGATTGGTATTTGCATTTGGTCCTTTTTTATGATTGCCTTGTGCAACTGGTGCATCATTTTATACATGGGTAATAAGTGACGCACTGGTGGCGCAAGGCCTTTATAAATAAGGCCCTGACTTTGTTTGCTGATATTGAGTGGTTGTACATAGGTTCTGCTCAGTGATTCTTACATGTTATTCAAAAATCGATTTTTGGGTGCAATTGATTGGAATTTGCATTTGGCCCTTTTTTATGATTGCCTTGTGCAGCTGATGCATCACTTTAAACATGGGTAATAAGTGACGCACTGGTGGCGCAAGGCCTTTATAAATAAGGCCCTGACTTTGTTTGCTGATATTGAGTGGTTGTACATAGGTTCTGCGCAGTGATTCTTACATGTTATTCAAAAATCGATTTTTGGGTGCAATTGATTGGAATTTGCATTTGGCCCTTTTTTATAATTGCCTTGTGCAGCTGATGCATCACTTTAAACATGGGTAATAAGTGACGCACTGGTGGCGCAAGGCCTTTATAAATAAGGCCCTGACTTTGTTTGCTGATATTGAGTTGTTGTAGATAGGTTCTGCGCAGTGTTTCTTTCATGTTATTCAAAAATTGATTTTTGGGTGCAATTGATTGGTATTTGCATTTGGCCCTTTTTTATGATTGCCTTGTGCTACTGGTGCATCATTTTATATATGGGTAATAAGTGACGCACTGGTGGCGCAAGGCCTTTATAAATTAGGCCCTGACTTTGTTTGCTGATATTGAGTGGTTGTACACAGGTTCTACGCAGTGTTTCTTTCATGTTATTCAAAAATCGATTTTTGGGTGCAATTGATTGGTATTTGCATTTGGCCCTTTTTTATGATTGCCTTGTGCAACTGGTGCATCATTTTATACATGGGTAATAAGTGACGCACTGGTGGCGCAAGGCCTTTATAAATAAGGCCCTGACTTTGTTTGCTGATATTGAGTGGTTGTACATAGGTTCTGCGCAGTGATTCTTACATGTTATTCAAAAATCGATTTTTGGGTGCAATTGATTGGAATTTGCATTTGGCCCTTTTTTATGATTGCCTTGTGCAGCTGATGCATCACTTTAAACATGGGTAATAAGTGACGCACTGGTGGCGCAAGGCCTTTATAAATAAGGCCCTGACTTTGTTTGCTGATATTGAGTGGTTGTAGATAGGTTCTGCGCAGTGTTTCTTTCATGTTATTCAAAAATCGATTTTTGGGTGCAATTGTTTGGTATTTGCATTTGGCCCTTTTTTATGATTGCCTTGTGCAGCTGATGCATCACTTTAAACATGGGTAATAAGTGACGCACTGGTGGCGCAAGGCCTTTATAAATAAGGCCTTGACTTTGTTTGCTGATATTGAGTGGTTGTACATAGGTTCTGCGCAGTGTATCTTTCATGTTATTCAAAAATCGATTTTTGGGTGCAATTGATTGGTATTTGCATTTGGCCCTTTTTTATGACTGCCTTGTGCAACTGGTGCATCATTTTATATATGGGTAATAAGTGACGCACTGGTGGCGCAAGGCCTTTATAAATAAGGCCCTGACTTTGTTTGCTGATATTGAGTGGTTGTACATAGGTTCTGCGCAGTGATTCTTACATGTTATTCAAAAATCGATTTTGGGGTGCAATTGATTGGTATTTGCATTTGGCCCTTTTTTATGATTGCCTTGTGCAGCTGATGCATCACTTTAAACATGGGTAATAAGTGACGCACTGGTGGTGCAAGGCCTTTATAAATGAGGCCTTGACTTTGTTTGCTGATATTGAGTGGTTGTAGATAGGTTCTGCGCAGTGTTTCTTTCATGTTATTCAAAAATCGATTTTGGGGTTCAATTGATTGATATTTGCATTTGGCCCTTTTTTATGATTGCCTTGTGCAGCTGATGCATCACTTTAAACATGGGTAATAAGTGACGCACTGGTGGCGCAAGGCCTTTATAAATAAGGCCCTGAGTTGCTATTGTATAAACTTAAATATGTTGCAATTTATTGTTTATATTGTTTGCTTTTTAACATTACTTTGTTGTTTACTAATAGTGGTCTTTCATGTGTTTTTTTAACAGAACAACAGATTCAAATCAACTTCTGAAAAGCAAGCAAAAATGCCTTCAAGGCAAAGAATTATCAAAAATACCATACGGAAAAGGAGAACATCAACAACAGAGTTTATGGAATCCTCTTCAACAACTACTTCAAAAAACACCAGAAAAGTTTCTGGTAAGCCAATTAAGTCTTTTCTTCGCAACATATGTCGTAGAAAAAAAAATGATATTGCTAATGTGAATATACAGAAAAAGTCAACAAATCTAAAAAGGAAGGAGAGGCCCACAAAAAATGTCTCGATTGGAGCAGGAGAGAAGAGAATGGATAGCAATAGAAGGGTAAATCTTTTTAGGGACATTCGTAGGCGAATGTTTCGAAATAGGGTAGTTTTAAATTTGCTAAAAAATTATAGGAAAAGTAAACTGAGAGCTGCTTTTTACAAGAAAAAGAAAAGTGTAGAAAAGATTGTTGATCAGGCTTTTGAAGTTAAGAAAAAATTATTTATTTTAATAATCAATAGAATTAGGATACTTAATAAGGCCATTGATGTTTTCAAATCGAACAGTAGATGGAAAAGAATTATTAATCGGAGTAATTTTTGTGAAGTATTTTCTGGTGAATGGATACATAGTTCAAGTTCTGAGCCTTTTTTCAATGAGGAGAGTTACTTTCAGGAAAATGATTTGGTGCATGCAGTTGACACCAGTGGTCGAGGATATGAAGTGAAAGATGGTTGTGTGATGGAAAAAGAGAAACTTGTATCTAGAGATGCAGAAGAGGTGTTAGCTGATGAAGTTTTAGGGAGACGTACTAAGGGTCCAGTGTACACATGGAAATGCAGTAGTATTTGTAGTGTGCGACAGGAATCAATCGATTTGCTTAGAAATTTCTTACGTACATATAGTAAGAAAAGTCTCAAACAAAAAATGAAGATCCTGCAAGAGTTAGATCCTTGTAGAGTGAGAGAAAGCACAGGTTTGCATGGGCATTCACTAGCTTGTCTTTCTAGAAAAGTTTGTCGGAGTGTTTTTCATCATTTTAGGATGTTAGCAGTGCATCATAATAACGTGAGGAAATTAGTGAGAAAGTTGTATTATGCAAAAAGTCCTGCACTTAAGCTTAAAAAGTTAAACAGTGCTCTTTTGCATGGATCTGAAGTGGATGTGAAGACTATTTGTGAAGAAATTGAGTTTTGTTATTTTGGGAACAAAGAGGACAGTGTAGAAATAGATATAGTAATGGATGGTAATGCAGAAGATAATGGACAGATTTCAAGTATTGAAAAGTTTGATGAGGAAATTATCAAGTTTAAGGTGAAAGCAAGTGAAAGGCCTAATTTAACTTGTGTGTGTTGTCGACGGACTCATTATAAAATTCAGACTAGGTTAGTTGATTTATATGCAAAAAGTGAATTGGAAAATAATAGTGAATGGAAGGATTTTGTAAGTTATTTGTTGGTGGAGAATACATTTGATTTGAGTTTGGATCAGCGTATTTGTAATTATTGTTTAAATAAATTAAATGAAAATAAAATGCCTGCTAGAGCAGTTTATAATAATCTTCAGTTGATAGATATTCCTTCTGAATTTATGGATCTAAATACTTATGAATCTATTTTGATTCAATGTGTCCATCCTTTTCAGGCTATTGTACGCATGGAGCCTAAGACAGGGAAATTGCCTCCATCAGATTTACTGAGAGGATTAAAGGGAAGAGTTGTTTATTTGCCTCTAGATGTAAAGAAAAATATTGATACAATTGGTGTAGAAAGAGTAGAAGAGGATCCTCTAGTTATTCTAGTTAATGGAGTTCCAACAAGGAGTAAGAAAATCTGGCAAGATTTAGTGGATGTTAAAAAAGTCAAAAAGGCAACGTTGTATTTGGTCAAAAATAATGAGTACTACAAAGATGTAAGTGTTGGAGCAGAGGAAACAGCTATAGAAGAAGATTGGAAAGGGGCGACCATTCGGTCCCCCCGAACGTATGGTGGAGTACCACGATCCCCCCGGGAAGCCATCTTGGGCGGGAGGCGAGTCTCGGCTGGTATGCCCGAAGCGGCGTAGCCGGGGCGCGCCTTTTCCCGCCCTGGAGTGGGTTGTCCTAGACACTGACGCGACCGGCCACGCCCTCGGAGGCAGGCGGGGGCGGGTTTACGCCCGCCCTGAAGACGGATAAAAGGAGCAACAAGCCAAGAAAGCATCCTCTTGTTCCTGTGCTCTGAAGCTGCACCTCCCCGCTGCACGTGAGCTCGAGACGGAACGAAGAGCCAATTTTGAGCGTGGTAATCTTTCTCTTTTGTCTTACAGATATCTCGTGTGAGAATGCCAAGCAAGAAAGTCGGAAAGCGGGTCGGTACCGATCAGATGCTCCGCATGCTCATGAAGGAGATAGCCGATTTGAAGAAGCAGATGGCGGCTAAGGACGGGGAGGGAGGACCGAAGCGACCTTTACCAGGGGTAGTCCCCGGTGGGAGAGGCAAGAGGTCCAGAAGGGGGGCACTTGGGGGGGAAACCCCGGTTCCCGATACCCCACTTGAGGAGCCTACCCCGGTTCCGAAGGAGGGGCATCCGATCCCCGTAGTGGTCACCCCCGTGACCGGGGAAGATATGCCTCCCGAGTTAGCGGCGCAATTGGCAGCGTGGTTGGGAAAAGATAGCGAGGGCACCACGGCTGACGACGCCCGGGCAGTAATGAGACAACTGCGGGAATCTAGAGAGGCTGCGAAGGCACCATTTTCTGCTACCCCGCCAGTTCCGGCGGCGGAAAATACAACAGGCCCAAGTTCGGCGGCAAATGCAGTATCTGGTTCAGGTAAGCGGCCATTGCCGATCGCGGGGGAGGGGTCTGTACCTTCACGAAGGGAGAAGGTGGCTCAGCATGTTCCACTAGAAATTAAGGAAAAGATTTGGGCAAATAAGTATGTGAACATTTTTTCTTTGCTTACCGATCATTACGAGATGGAGCATGTTAAGAGCCAAAAGGAGCTCATGCATCCGAGTGTTTGGCGCGCAAAAATGGCCGCCTTTAAGGTCGACGAAAATATTGGTACTTGGGGCAGAGCATGGGGCATTTTTACCTCCATCATGGGGGAGCGCAGGCCCGAGTTGCTGACCGAGTTGCCTATTTATCAGTCACGGATCATGGAGTATTCCGTGGCATACGGGGGTAATCAGTGGTTCTGTTATGACAATATTTTTAGAAAAGCTAAAGAGCACGACCCAATTCTGACTTGGGATTGTTACGACTCCGTTTCATGGCAAAAAATGGAGAGTTCAGGAATGTTGAAAGTACCATTGTCAGGGAGTAACGGGGGTGAATCTTCCCGCCAATACTCTGGGACACCCTTTCGGACGGGTGCAGGTAACGAGTATCACTCGAAGCCGAGTGGCAACGCAGGTAGAAGGGGGATTTGTTGGAATTTTAACAGAGGGAAATGTACGAGGCCCCAGGGGTCATGCAAGTTCAGACATGAATGTGGGGGGTGTGGGCAGCCATCCCACCCTGAGTCCATGTGCAGAGCCAAAACGGGTGATAACGGTGGTAGGGGAAGCGCTAAACAGGTCTGAAATAGTCCGAGGGGCGCCTTTACCTACTCCGATTGATACCATGGCAATGATTCCTTGGCTCAACGAATACCCGGATCATGCTTCCGCTGGGGTGTTGCGAAACGGGTTTTCATATGGTTTCCGCATCCCAGTGGGGGATTTTCAGGGTGTAGCAAACTGTAAGAATCAACTATCGGTCTTGCAGCATACGGCTGTGGTACAGGTAAAGATTGGGAAGGAGGTGACTCGAGGTCGTGTCGCCGGTCCATTTGATTTGCCACCGGTTGCTAACTTTGTTTGTTCCCCTCTAGGGGTGGTCCCCAAGAAGGACCCGGGTGAGTTTCGGCTGATACATAACTTGTCAGCCCCATGTGGTCTTTCCGTGAACGATGCGATAGACCCGGAAGTGTGTTCGGTGCGGTACGCATCTTTCGATGAGGCCGTCGCCATGTTGAATCGCCTGGGGCCCGGGGCGCTGATGGCAAAATCAGACATCGAGTCAGCGTTCCGGTTGCTCCCGGTACACCCAGACGATCAGCGTCTCCTTGGTTTCAGGTTTCAGGGTCGCTATTACATGGACAGATGTATGCCAATGGGATGTTCTATATCTTGTGCCTATTTTGAAAAGTTCAGTTGTTTTCTGCAATGGGTCTTCACAAAGAAGACGGGTTTTCAACATGTTATGCATTATCTCGATGACTTTCTGTTCCTGGGGGCAGCCGGGGATCCAGAATGTGGACAGGCTTTAAATGTATTTTGTGTCTTAATGAATCAATTTGGTGTGCCATTGGCGCCAGGTAAGACCGTGGGTCCCTCGACTTCCCTCGAGTTTCTGGGGATCGAGCTCGACTCGGTAGAGGGTTGTTTTCGATTACCAAGGGAAAAGGTTTTAAAATTCAGGGCATCCCTTGAAACATGTATTAGTGAGACTAAGGTAAAACTGCATCAATTGCAACAAGTGGTGGGCCAGTTGAATTTTGCCCTGAGAGTAATGCCGATGGCCCGCCCCTTTTCCCACTCGATTGCACAAGCCATGGTCGGCCTGAAGGAGGGTCATCACCGCACGAGGCTCTCGGCAGAGGTTCGCCAGGACATGCGCATTTGGTTGGCATTTCTGGCGGATTTCAATGGTCGAATTGTCTGGAACAAACCGGCGGTGTCCTCTGAGGAGCTGGGGCTGTGGACAGATTCGGCGGGGAGTATAGGTTTTGGTGCCATATTCGGCACACAATGGTCGGCTCAAAAATGGCCGTCATGGTGGCACGAGTGCGGATTGACGAGTAACATTGCTTTTCTCGAACTTTTCCCTATTTTGGTGGCCCTGAAAACTTGGCCTGAGGGGTTCCGGGATCACTCCGTGGTGTTTTGGTCTGACAACATGACCGTGGTTGAGTGTATCAATAGTCAGGCAGCACGTTGCAAATGGATGCTGAGACTGCTTAAAGAAATTGTGTTATTGTGCATGCAGTTGAATGTTCTCTTTAGGGCAAGACATGTCCTGGGGGTACTGAACCAAGCGGCTGATGCGCTTTCTCGTTTCCGTATGCAGGCCTTTTGGGGTTTTCTGCCCACAGCGGACCCGGTGGCGGCACCCTTTCCCAAAGCTCTCTGGTCTCTCGGTGCCCCGAACTACAAAACCTCGTGGGAGAGAGTTTAGCACCCAGGACAAGGAAGGCATACGGAGGGGCGTTCCGTTCCTATTGGTCCTTTTTTGGGTTCTGCTAGGGGGGAGCTTTGGGGCCAGGAGGAGCTTGTCGTAAAATTTTTGCTGTCTTTACATCAGGCAGGCAAATCAGTAGCTACGGCCCAGAGGCATCGGGCCGCCATTTCCTTTATGGCAAGGGCTCATGGGATCCAGGACCCGACAGCGTCTTTCGTGGTGCAGAAAGCGCTACGTGGGTGGCAACGCCTTGAGGGTCGCAGAGCAGATGAGAGGCACCCGATAGGTCTGGATAGGTTGGCCCTGTTATTATCCGTACTCCCTGCAACGTGTTCATCACAGTATGAAACAGTGTTATTCCGAGCCGCTTTTGCGCTAGCATTCCATGGGGCTATGCGGGTAAGCGAATTAGTGGCGAAGAACAAGCAGGATACGATGGGGGGACTGTGCCGAGAGCACATTCAGGTTAAGGGGGAGACGATGACTGTCTCGTTTGTCAGGCCCCAAACCGATCAGGGTGCGATTGGGGACTGCATAATCATACAAAGGATTCCCGGGTCTTCCATGTGCCCTGTGGTTTGCGTAGAGGAATGTTTAGCGCAAAGGGTGGCATCATGGGGGGGGACCTTGTTGAGACACGCTGACGCCACCCCACTGACGAGGTTTCAGTTCCAGCGGGTGCTTGCGATGTCGATTTCGGCCGCGGGCTTGAACCCCGGCGAGTTTGGGACCCATTCCTTTCGGATAGGGGCTGCTACAGAGGCTACAGCCAGGGGTCTGAGTGTAGAAGAAGTAAAACGTGTGGGGCGTTGGTCCTCGAACTGTTATAAAAGGTATGTGCGGTTGCACATGTTGTGAAGCTGTAATGATGTACTCACGCTTCTTGTTTTTGTTTGGTTTTCAGTTGCGCAAGCCTACGAGGCGGGGCGGACTGTGCAGTCGACCCGACACCTGGGGACCAGCGGTCAGACATCACCGGCTGTGAAAAAGGAGGTGTGGGTCGTGGGCCACTCATACGTGAGGCGTGCCGCGGACGTATTCAAAGCAGGTGACATGATTCACGTGGCTGGGGAATACGGGTACAGTGTGTCCTTCTACGGAAAGGGCGGGCTCTGTATTGACCAGTTTCAATCCTTTTTCGAGGGTTTGTTAGGGCGGACAAGGTCACCGCCGTCTATAATCATAGTCCATCTTGGGGGCAACGATTTGGTGGCCACTGGTAGACGACTTCTTCTTGAGGCAATGCTTTCCACAGTAAGTTGGTTGGCAAGAAGAGTTCCAGGGTGCACAATTGCATGGTCCCATATGATCCCACGAAAAGTGTGGCGGGGGGCTATTTCGGTTTCTGCTCTGAATCATTCAGTAAGGAAAATAAATAACAAAGTGAGTAGATTGTTTCGTTCAAGTACACGGCATTCTGTTTCGCATGGTTGTATCAAAGGGGACAGTATGTATTTGGGGGATGGTGTTCATTTGTCCCGGGTGGGGAATGAGTTACTCATAGGAGACCTCATAGCTTGGTTAAAGAGTTTATAACATGACCTTTAGGCAGGAGTGGTTGTGGGGGGTCCGGATAGCCGGTCAACTATCCGGCCTGTGGCGGTAAGGTCATGATCGGCGAGCAGTAATTGGAAGATCCCTATGGGGGGGCGTCACCCATTACGGATGGGAGCGCTCGGGGGAGGTGGCCATTGGCCCCTCAACGGGGAGGCGGTCCCGTCTAAGTATAGGCCGCCGGAAGGAAAGGAAAGGTGGTCAAGGCCCCTTCCTGGATAGGAGGGGCTACGGGCCCTCCTGGGGAATTTCCCGGGGCCAGGACATCTGCGACGGCAGATGGGTAAGTTGTGTGGGGTTCGGGAGGGGGTTTACGCTACCTCTTAGACACCTCACACGAGTCCTCGGACGACCGTTAAATGGCGTCGAGTTCATTGGGGCCCCCGTCAAGTCCAGGGGAAATTGGTAGATGCACTTGAGGTACGCCTCTGTGCGGTTGGTCCCCTCACAAGTGAGGGTGGTATTTCTGGTTTAAGGGATCTGACACCGGTTACGACCTTGCCGTTGGCCCTTAACGTTAGGATGTACAATTTCAAGTCAAATGTTTTTGTAGGATGTTAGTTCGGCTAGGAGAACCTTTGTATTAGAGATCTGTTAAGGTTAGCCAAACATCGTAATGTGGAAATGAAATTGTACATAATATGAAACGGTTATTTTAATGTTTTGATTTTGTTTCATATTTTAATAAATACGGCCGGGAGGGTCACTCCCTCCCGCCTTCCAAAAGTTCAGAACCGTTTCCGGTTTCCCATCCTTGGGGATTGTGTTGAGAGGGGGTGGCGGGTATCTCAGCCATATGGAAAGGGGCGACCATTCGGTCCCCCCGAACGTATGGTGGAGTACCACGATCCCCCCGGGAAGCCATCTTGGGCGGGAGGCGAGTCTCGGCTGGTATGCCCGAAGCGGCGTAGCCGGGGCGCGCCTTTTCCCGCCCTGGAGTGGGTTGTCCTAGACACTGACGCGACCGGCCACGCCCTCGGAGGCAGGCGGGGGCGGGTTTACGCCCGCCCTGAAGACGGATAAAAGGAGCAACAAGCCAAGAAAGCATCCTCTTGTTCCTGTGCTCTGAAGCTGCACCTCCCCGCTGCACGTGAGCTCGAGACGGAACGAAGAGCCAATTTTGAACCCACCCACCAGCCCCTGAGGACAGCTAGTTGTTTTGAATAAAGTTTTGATGTGGTAACTCTATTTTCTTGCAGGTTGTGATGACTGTCGTGATATTTTTGAATATGCAATAAAGATGGACACTTTCAGTATGTTTTGCAAATAAAGTATTTTGCACTAGTGTTGATCAGTAATCATGCTTGTAATAAGTTATAATTGTTTTTGTAATTTAGTAATTTAGGTAGATTTGTCGTATTTATTGTCGGGCGGTAAGGTCATGATCGGTGAGCAGTAATTGGAAGATCCCTATGGGGGGGCGCCACCCATTACGGATGGGAGCGCTCGGGGGAGGTGGCCATTGGCCCCTCAACGGGGAGGCGGTCCCGTCTAAGGATAGGCCGCCGGAAGGAAAGGAAAGGTGGTCAAGGCCCCTTCCTGGATAGGAGGGGCTACGGGCCCTCCTGGGGAATTTCCCGGGGCCAGGACATCTGCGACGGCAGATGGGTAAGTTGTGTGGGGTTCGGGAGGGGGTTTACGCTACCTCTTAGACACCTCACACGAGTCCTCGGACGACCGTTAAATGGCGTCGAGTTCATTGGGGCCCCCGTCAAGTCCAAGGGAAATTGGTAGATGCACTTGAGGTACGCCTCTGTGCGGTTGGTCCCCTCACAAGTGAGGGTGGTATTTCTGGTTTAAGGGATCTGACACCGGTTACGACCTTGCCGTTGGCCCTTAACGTTAGGATGTACAATTTCAAGTCAAATGTTTTTGTAGGATGTTAGTTCGGCTAGGAGAACCTTTGTATTAGAGATCTGTTAAGGTTAGCCAAACATCGTAATGTGGAAATGAAATTGTACATAATATGAAACGGTTATTTTAATGTTTTGATTTTGTTTCATATTTTAATAAATACGGCCGGGAGGGTCACTCCCTCCCTCCTTCCAAAAGTTCAGAACCGTTTCCTGTTTCCCATCCTTGGGGATTGTGTTGAGAGGGGGTGGCGGGTATCTCAGCCATAAGTGATTCTTCAGTTGGTCAAATTGAAAAAGTTGATGTGTCTAGAACTGAAGAAATATATGAACATTATACTGTTCATCCTTTGCATTCAAAAGAAGTAATGGGAAATGCAATTGACTTGTTTCAAATGAAAGCAGCAAAAGGAAGTCCCATTAGTGTATGGGAAGAAAGTTTGGAAGCTCGTTGTTTTCCACAATTATTTCCAACAGGTTGTGGTGGACGATATGATGATCGACCAGTTCAAATTCCTGCAGCTGAATACCGGACTCTAAGATTATATGCTGAAGATCCAAGGTTTCGTCAATGTATTCCATATTTATTTCATCTTCTGTTTGAAAGTGATTTGTCTGGGCTTTCTTATGCAGTTAATCATATATTGAAAAGTGGAGCTCATTTTCAAAATGTTTGTGCAAGGGACTTTATGGAGAAAGTTAATCTGCAAGACAGTATTTTGGAATCTCAGCTAATCAATCTCATGGCATGTCAACGTGGAACCAACGAGTATTGGTTTCGTCGTCATGGAGAATTGAAATGTATGCTAAGAAACTTAGGAACTCCTACATGGTTCCTCACTCTTAGCTGTGCTGAGTATGCATGGGACGATTTACTTCAATTTCTACGGGAGGCAAATGAAAACATACGAAATATAGAATTGAAAACACCAGGAGAACTGTGTTCTTTAGATCCAGTGAATGTTTGCAGATATTTTAATCATAGATTTGAAGCTATGATGTATTTTATTACCAACAAAAAAAATCCTCCCCTTGGAGAGGTTTTGGATTTCTTTTGGAGGAAGGAATATCAAGCAAGAGGTGCTCCTCATATACATATGTTGTTGTGGATTAAAGATGCACCCAAATTTGGATCAGATTCAGATGAAACAGTGATGAGTTTCATTGAAGAGTATTCAACATGTGCTGTTCCAAAATCTACTGAAGAAAACAATTTAAGGCAACAAGTTTTACGTTTTCAATCTCATCGTTGTGGAAAGTATTGTCGTCGAAAATTTAAAAACAAGGAAAAGTACTACACGAAATGTCGTTTTGCATTTCCTCGACCAGTGATTTCTAAGGGAAGAGTAAATAATTTAATGTCATCTCTACGACATACTGTGACGAGGAAATCTCCCAAAAATACATATAATTTGAAAAGAAATGAAGAATCTAAGTACATCAACGATTACAACCCAGTGATTTTGTCCATGTGGAATGCTAACATGGATATTCAGTTCGTTGCTGACAATTCTATTGCTGTGGCTCGATATGTGACATCTTACATTACAAAAAAAGAAAAGACAGAACTGAAGGAAATGTGGGAGGACATTTCACATGAAAAGAGTCTAAGCAAGAAATTATACAGTTTCAGTCTGAAGATGTTGTCGCATCGAGAAATTGGAGCATATGAATGTTCTGATCGGTTATCATCAGCAAGTCTCTATGCCAAATCAAGAACAATCATTTGGGTGAGTCTTGGTCTTGCTGCAACACGAAACCGAGTTTTGAAATCTGTACAAGAAATTGAATATTTGGCGGAGAAAGAACCAAACAGTACAGATATTTTGAAGACAAATATGTTGGATACATACTCTCCAAATAGAAGTACTCACCTTGAGAACACTTGTTTGTATGAAGTTCTTCAAAACTACAGTTATAAGAGGAACATCACAGAAGATATCAATAATGGAAAATATGCACTCATTGGCTATGAAGGATGTCTAGTAAAGCAGAAAAAAGGCCATTTGATTAATCATCGAAAATTGAGTTGTGAAGTTCCAGACAAAAGAGAATTTTACTATTTAGCTCTTTTGCAACTCTTTAAGCCATGGCGTACAGAAGAGGAACTACTTGGAGATTTTCTCTGTTATGAAGACTCTTTTAATGCAACTAAGGATACCATAGAATGTCCTATTTTTCTAAATTATCTGCAAATGTTGAATGCAGAAATGGAGCAAGAAACCACAATTGCTGAAGAGATAGCTAGAAACAGTTCTCAAGATAGTCAGAGTTCTACTTCATTGAGCCAGGATCCACTAGGAGGACCAATTATCCAAAATGAAGCTGCCACTGCCATGGATGAGGTGGAAAGAGCTATGGAACAAGCTCAAGAGGATGGAGTTAACTTAGAAGATTTGGTAAAGCAACTAAACATTGAGCAGAAAAAGATATATGATGAAGTCATAGAGCAGATTGAACATGGATTCAGACATGAGGAAAAAGAGTGCTCATGTATATCGTTTGACCCTGTCCGACTGTACGTAAGTGGAGAAGCGGGGACAGGAAAAAGTTTTCTAATTAAAGCCATTGCAAGTTATCTGCAGAAAAGGACTGATTCACCACTGTCTTGTGTTGTAACTGCTCCAACTGGTCTGGCAGCACATAACATTAAAGGGATTACTCTACATCGTTTATTGATGCTGCCAGTTGAACATGATAATAAATTGCATTACAACAAGTTATCTGGAGATGCGTGTTCTGAAGTTTCAAGAGTCTTGAAGAAAATGAAACTTCTTATCATTGATGAAGTAAGCATGGTCTCAAATCTAATGCTTGCTTTTGTGCATTTGAGAATGCAAGAAATTCTTAAAACAGAGTATGATGTGTTATTTGGAGGAAAACACATTATTGTTTTTGGAGATCTATTGCAGTTGACTCCAGTAAAAGGACAACCAGTGTTTAAAATGCTTACACATGAAGATACCAGGAAGTCCCTTGGAAGCATTGGAAATGTTAATATATGGCTAAATTTTAAATATGCTGAACTGGTTCAAAATATGCGACAGGCCAAGGATGAAGATTATAAAAATATTCTACAAGATGTAAGAATTGGAAAAGTGACTGAGCTTGGGAAAAAAGCTTTGCATAGTCGATTAATTTCAAATTTGTATCCAAATGAAAACATTGTTCCAGAGAATATTTTTTAAAAAATGACTGAGAAGAAATCTGGGATATGTTTGATGCCAACTCTGCAAGAATGTTCCATCTTCAACAAGAAAATGTTAGAGTTAGAAAATGAAGAGATTGTGAAACTGGAAGCAATAGATAAAATAGAGCATATGGGTGCAACAATTGTTTTGTCTGAAAATTTGAAAACTAAATTGGATTCATTGGAGAAAAGTATTTCAAAAACAGCTGGTTTTGAAAAGACTCTGAATGTGTGTTTAAATTGTCGTATCATTTTGAGAAGGAATTTAAATGTTGAAAGAGGTCTGGTAAATGGAGCAATGGGTTATGTTGTTGATTTTGTGAATTACAGAAATAGAGATGGAATTGAATTTTTAAAAATAAAATTTGATGGCATTGAACAAGTACAACAAATAAGTCGTTATTCTGCTAGATTTTTACTTGTAAAAGACTTATATGTTCGCCGAAAACAGTTTCCTGTTTGTTTGGCGTATGCAGTGACAATTCATAAATCTCAAGGTTTAAGTGTAGATGGTGCTTTAGCGAACATTGGAAGATCTGTGTTTAAAGAAGGTATGGCATATGTGGCATTATCACGAGTCAGAACTTTATCAGGATTGTACTTGATTGCGTGTGATGAGACAAAGATTTCTGCAGATCTAGATTGTGTTAAAGAATACAATAGATTAAGAAGAGAATATGCTCCACATTTGCCTCAATATCCTCTGTTTGAAAAACGTGTGGTAGGCCGAAAAAGAAGAAATGAGGATAATTGTAGTGAGGTAGTTGCAAAAAGACAAAAAGTAGAGAAAACTGTAATTGAAAACAGGAAGAAAAAGAATTGTGGAGAAAATGTTGTTGGATTTCAGTTTGAAAATAGTTCTGGTGTCAACTGCTATGCTAATGTAGTGATTAATGTTGTTTTTTTTCTTAAAAGTTTACAAGAACATATTGTTGAAAATCGGGATCAAAGATTGTGTGGTTTATTGAATTCTGTGTTTGAGAAATGTAGCAGTGGTACAGCACAAATAGAAAGTGTAACAGAAATTCGAAATATTTTAGATATGTGTTCTGGTCAAGATAAATTTTCACAGAACATTCAGCAGGATTGTCAGGAATTTTTAATGTATATGTTTGGTGTTTTGGAAGATGAAGGTGTAGATGTAGATAATCTTTTCAGTCTTTCTTATCAATGGCAGCATGACTGCCACATTTGTAGTTCATCAAGTACTACTAGAATAGACACTGAAAGATTTATATATTTGACTTTACCAGACTGTAAATCAGTGTCATTTAAAAATCTAGTTAAAGCAGCAGATCATAATATGGTGTGTACCCAATGTAACTATCCAATGGTATCCACATTATTTATACAAAGTTATGGTCAGTATATCATTTTAGTTTTCCAACGATGTAGACCTGATGGAACTAAATTGACAACTTCTATTAAAAATTTTGTAGCTTCTCAGTTATCAATTTCAGGAAGAACCTTTACAACTGAAGCTATTATTTATCATGATGGATCTTCGACAACCTCAGGATATTATACATGCTACTTAAAATCTGAAAATGGATGGAGTTACTGCAATGATTCTCATTTAACTTATAAACAACGTTTGCCTTATGACTCTACAAATTCTTATCTAGTGTTTTTAAAACCAAAGTTTTAGTAAAGGGAATTGGCCTTTGAAGACGGGAATAGATAATAAAAGTTAGTTAGTTAGTTAGTTAATCTAATATTTTAAATTATTAATCTCATGTAGATACTTTAAGTGGATCTCAAAGTAAAAAATACTGATATATCTGACACAAATTGGCCGTGAGGAAAGTGTAAGATATGATGTTGTTAGATCTTTTTTCATAGGAAGTCGATGAAATCGAAGTTATAGAGCACAGCAGACTTTTTTTCCACCAAAAGGACCTTCACTATCTGCAATCTCATGTAGATACTTTAAGTGGATCTCAAAGTAAAAAATACTGATATATCTGACACAAATTGGCCGTGAGGAAAGTGTAAGATATGATGTTGTTAGATCTTTTTTCATAGGAAGTCGATGAAATAGAAGTTATAGAGCACAGCAGACTTTTTTTCCACCAAAAGGACCTTCACTATCTGCAATTTGGTCTCACGGAAAAGTAAGTGAATCAAAGATTAGTGTACATATATGAGATGTATGTTTGAATGGGTTTTTTTAAACACAATCTTTTAGATTGTGTTTTTTTTTTCCCGCTGTTATATGATGAAGACTTTGATCTCACTAATTTAAGTGAAATTCAATATATTCTGAGAACAGCAAAAATAAATAATGTAACATATTGTAGAAGTTATTGTGTAGTTTGCATTGTGTAATTTATATTGTGTTCACATTGTCTTACACTCATTTTCTTTTTCACCCTTATTTACCTCTCTTTACTAATTTACACTCTTTTTTCATCGCTGTTTTTTTAGTGCACTTCATTCACAACTTCTCAATCTAATAGGAACTGTCTGCATTTCCTCTGTTCCTTCCACCACGTTTTATCTTTTTCAGATTCTCACAGTACCACTGCTTTAGTTTCCTAACCCTCTCTTTCTTTTTCTCCATTTTTTTTTTCTTTCGCACTCATTGTACTGTAGTTCACTTAGTTCTTCCTTTTGTCTTTCTGTGTACTTACTCTCTCACTCCTGTTTTATCCATTGTTCTATACTAACTTCATTCCTTTCATCCCTTCACTTCTGTGACTTCACTTCACTCACTCTCAATCATCTTCTATTCCTCTTTTTTATTTATAGTTTCTCAATCAGACTTCTCTCCTTTTCACTCATTTTTCTTTTATTTTCTTATCTTTACTGATTTTGATTTGATATCTTACATTCTTTTAGTATCTTATTTATCTTTAGGAATTTGTTTTCTTTCTATTTCTTTTTCCTTTTTTTTCTCTTTCTACATTACTTTCTTTCTGTTTTTGTATCCTTCACTATTGCTTCATTTCTTAGTAAACTTTTGTAGATTTTTAAACCTCATGAACTGTTGCTTCTATTTTATTATATATTTTTAATTAATTATAACGTGTTTTTTCTTTTATCTTTCACAGATACAAGTTTGCATTGATTATATGGTAAGTGTGTTTACAAAATCTTTTTTGTTATCACCTTTGGTTTTATTTTCACTATTTTTCTCTCACCCTACCTCACCCCTGTTTCCTTACTTTGCTTTTCTCACTTATTCTTTTCTTCCATGTTTACTTCCTACCACATTCAACTTCTTTCAGTACCTCTGTCTATGCACACTTCACTTACCTTTTTTACTGGTTCACTTAGTCCCTTTGTGACACTCCTTCTTTTACTCTCTTTCTTCTTTCGCTCTATTATTCCCCATGTCTTACCCTTATTCACTTACATGTACCCTGTTTCACCCCTCTTTGCTTATATTCACTGCTATTTACTTTCCCTCCATCACTACTATTCCTTTTCTCTCATTCCGTCACTACCTGTCATTCACATGCTTAACTGCCCTTCCTTTTACTTTCATCATCCATTTACATTCTCCCAGAACCTCTGCTTTAGTCTTCTTCCTATTTCTTCTTTTCTTTTGCTCCCTTATTCATTTTTTTTTCTCAGTTATTTCCTCTTACACTTTTTATCTGTCTTACTATCTATTACACAGTCCCTCTGTGTTCCTTCCTTTAGCTCTCTTTCTCTTAACACCACTCTCTCTGTCCCCATTCCTTATGCTCACTCCTTCATTATTTTTTTTTTCTTTTTTTTTGTTGGTGCGCTGACGGTGCGCGCACCGGGGCGTTCATCGGTATGCGCACCGGGAGCGCTCCAGAGTCAAATATTAAAAAAAAGGAAAAAACTATTTTAAAATAAAAATAGTATCTTAATATACATTATAGGGTTCATTTTTAGAAAAACATACCTTTCTCAGCTAAAGACATTTGCGAAAAAATAAGCTTAGAAACTCAATAAAACGTACATAGGTATGAAGCCCTACAAAAAGTTAAAAATTAGTATTAAAAAAACCTATGAAATTCACTGAAAAAACCATAGGTTTCACACCAGTTATAGTTAGGAATTAGCATTTAAAAAACCTATTAAATTCACTGAAAAAACCATAGGTTTCACACCAGTTATAGTTAGCTGGAAATTTTACTGATATAAAACCATTGAAATTCCCACGTTATAGTTAGTCGGACTCACTATAACTTGCGCGTGCAATGCACTGCTGATGACATCACATATTACATCACTCATGACATGGTCAGTGACATCACTCATGACATCACTGATGACACCGTCCTTGTGACAGAGTGACTGACCTCCTTTCACTGTAAAGTAACCCTTGAAACACATATTCAAAAATAGAAACTAACATTTTCAAAAAAGTGGAGATATCTATACCAGTTGCAACAACCAATTCAGTAATTCCACCATTTATATACACATCCACTCATTCATCAACAGTTCTATATAGTCAGTCATACATATACTCACTCATCATATGTAGTGAGACACCTATACATCCGTTAACACACCGACAGTCTTCCAAAAGTTGCTCACACACATACTCACACATGCAAATAAACTATTGAACATTCATTTTTTTGCATATACAGCTATACACACACTACCACCTTACTTCTAAAGAAACTTACACATACTTACTCTCTTAAAAAATCACTTATAGAAACACATACTTATTAAAACAAGAATTCTTTCAATCTCTCACTCTCATATATACTCACTTATATACATCAATACTCACATATACTAGATTAAAACATATGTAGTTACTGATAAAGACACTAGTAAGACAGTCATTCACTTACTAACACATACATATACACACTCATTCACCCATACAGTCCGGCACATATGCTGTCTTCAAAACACATACAAACAGTGAGTCAGTCATTTATGCATCTATGTGCTAAGTAACACTCCCACCAAATCATACAGACACTTATACTGATACTAAAAAAAACATCTAATAACCCATATACACACATATGTAGCTACTCACCAACCCATGCAGCCACTTATACACAAAGTGAAACACTGATACATATATTTAAATATTTAAACATTACTCACTAATATATGTATTCACTAAGATACACTTAATAAGCCAGTTATTCAATATTTTTTTTAAAAAAACCCCATCCATTTAGACTTTTATTTAAACATTTATTCTCCCATCGACCTTTACATATACATATATAAAACATATTTATTTTTCAGAAAGACACACATTCACTGGATGGTGTCATCAGTGATGTCATGAGTGATGTCACTGACCATGTCATGAGTGATGTAATATGTGATGTCATCAGCAGTGCATTGCACGCGCAAGTTATAGTGAGTCCGACTAACTATAACATGGGAATTTCAATGGTTTTATATCAGTAAAATTTCCAGCTAACTATAACTGGTGTGAAACCTATGGTTTTTTCAGTGAATTTAATAGGTTTTTTAAATGCTAATTCCTAACTATAACTGGTGTGAAACTGTGAGGAGGAGGACCCGGTCCTTAGGAGTAATACACGGGACACTCCTTCCATGTGGACACCTTACCAGTATGAGGACGGAAACCATCTGGGAACCGTTTCACTAACTCGCCATTCTGCCCTCCTCCCACAGCCTTTCCGGTATGACCCGGAAGAACAACAAACTTGGACGGGAAGAGTTCCCGTCCCGATGAACCAATCAGGTCCCTCCAACCTTCCGTCCGTCCCACTAGAAATACAGGAAGGAAACCCATTGGCCCTGTCGACGACGAAGAAACCGGAAGTAGACGCCGACCAGACCTGGAAGGAGTGTGCCAAGAACGCCGACATCGAAGAAGACGCCGATCCCGGTACCGAGGACGAAACCTGGACAGACGAGTGGTGGATCCCGGAGGACGTACGAGCCGCCACGACTCAGGAGAGTTGTGGCTCCTAGTGGTACGTGACGGGACAAGGGCTTAGGGAAGGGGTGGGGGCTGTAACCAACGGGAGGGCGGGTAGGGGGTAGAGCGACACTTCCCTGCGGTCTTCCTTGCACTTCCCAACCGGACTTCCCTGATAACGCCTGTAAAGCACCATCGTAGCAGGATTGCGAACCCACCTGAAACCCCCCCCCCTATTCCGTAAACCCCTTGTTTAAGTATTTAATAAACCCTCACAACCCCGTTCCTTCTTCACTACCTTGGTTATGGTGACGGACATTTAGTAGGAAGTACAGCACCTCTAAAAGCCACTCTCCTTTTTTTTGAGGTAACTCCGGAACCGGGTGACGCCCTGAAACCCGTAATAGGTTTCCAACGAAAGACCAAGCCTCCACAACCTCAAGAAGGAATCCTGACGTTTCGGTTACCGGATGTTCTAAGAACTTTGTTGTTTTGACCACAATTCCACTCCTTGTTTTGCCTTACTTAATTTCAAATAAATCTTCAATATTAACCCTATCCGGCCTCCCCGCTTCTGCTTCCGACCATCCCTCCGACATTTGGTGTCAGAAGTGGGATCGGAAGCCATGGAGGCCGTCATTAAGAAGATGTCGGAAGGACAAGAACGATTGGAAAAAGTTATGACCCAATTCCTGGAATCTGCAGAAACAGATAGAGAGGCAATGCGCAAAGCGCTTACGGGACAACAGCAGTCCCAAGAAAATGCGATAGGGAAGTTGGCAGAAACTTTGAGTCAGCCCAGAGGATTCACCGCTCCCCCTTCAGTCGTCGTACAAAAGTATGTATCTGGGGAGGACCCTGACTTTTTTCTTTCCAACTTCGAAAGAATGGCCTGTGCTGCACAATGGCCCGAGGATCGGTGGGGCCAGTACCTCGGTACCCTCCTGAGTGGGGATCTCCAGGCAGCCTATCAAGCGGCCAACCCTTTAGGCACCACAGCATACGCTGACATTAAACGCTGTGTCCTAGAACGAATGGGTATAGACAAGGAGACCTATAGAATCCGTCTGAGACAGATGAAGGAGGGTCCTCAAGAGAACCCTAGGGCCCTTTGTTACCGAATAAAGGACGCTGCAGACCGATGGTTAAAACCATTAGTAAGTACAAAAGAAGCTATCGTAGAAAAGATCTATTTGGAACAGTTTCTTTCTTCCTTGCATGCCCCTATCCAAAAGTGGGTCAGGCAACACACCGACTTAACTCTTGACAGAGCTGTAGAGATTGCCTCGGCCTATTTTAGGGCCCAAGAACTTCAAAAAGGTAAAGATGAGCCATCCTGGAAGCCCTCTACCCACCCACCAGTCAGACCACCCCATCCGTATTCCGCTTCTAAAAAGCCAGAGACAGTAACTTTGATACCCCAACATCTCCCGGTCTTTCCCAAACCTGCAGCCCCTTCAGGACCCCAGTGTTACCATTGTGGGGGTTTCGGATATATTGCCAGAGTGTGTCCGCAGAAAGAAGAGCCCATGGAGGTTGGTTTCACCAAGGTATTATACAACGGACCCCAAGGTGGGTCCTTCCACCGTACAATCGCTGTCAATGGAGCACCCCGAGAGGCTTTAGTTGATACAGGAAGCAAACAGACTTTGATACGACCTCATTTAGTTCCTGGTCCACCTGCCGTCCCTACAGGAGTAGTGAATATTCAGTGTATCCATGGCGATAACAAGTTGTATCCTTTAACGGATCTTGATATCCAACATCATCCTCACCAAACTCCTGTTAAAATGAGAGTCGGACTCCTTCCACAGTTACCTGAACCCATGATCCTTGGTACGGACTATCCCAGGTTCAACCAACTGTTAAGTGGGGAGGGTGAGAACCATGTCGATTGGAGGGAAGAAGCCCCGTTTTTTTCGGAGCCCGAGATTGAGGGGGATCATGGAAAAAACCGGAAGAGTAGACGACAGCGAAGAGAGGAAAAGCGAAAAGGGAAACCAGCTCTCCTATCCAGTCCGGAGTCTTCCCTGTGGGATCACGATCAAAACTTTCGAGCAGCACAAAGAGAAGACCCTACTTTTCAAGAGGCCTGGAGACAAGCAAACGAGCAAGACGATCCACTTCACGTAGGTCCACAATTCTTCTTGAACAAAGGACTCTTGTACCGAAAGGCTGGTCCCACACAACCTTCCCAGCTCTTAGTACCAGTACCTTTCCGAGAGAAGGTTTTATATTTGGCCCACAGCCACCTGCTGGGGGGACATTTTGGAGGAGAGAAAACGGAGAAAGCTATATTAAATAGATTCTATTGGCCAGGGATATATCACCAAGTGAGGAAATACTGCAAAGAATGCGCAGTCTGTCAGAAAACCAGTCAGAGTCTCCCATTGAAGGTTCCCTTGAAACCACTTCCGGTGATAGACGTACCGTTCTCACGGGTTGGGATGGATATTATAGGGCCCCTTCTTCCTTCCCGCACTGGGTGTAGATATGTCTTAGTCCTAGTCGACTATGCAACGAGATTCCCTGAGGCAGTAGCGTTGAGACAACCGAACACCACACAGGTAGCTAAAGCCATGATCAACATCTTCACTCGGGTGGGATTTCCAAAAGAAATCCTGACCGACCAGGGTACACCATTTACGTCCCGTCTGATGAAAGAGGTATGCCAGCAGTTGCATATTAAGCAAATCCGCACTGCTGCATACCACCCCCAGACCGATGGGTTAGTGGAACGCTACAACTCCACCCTAAAGACCACCTTAAAAAAACTACTTAATTTGGAAGCCAGAAAATGGGAAGATATGCTGCCCTTAGCGCTTTTTGCTATCAGGTGTCATGAACAGAAAAGTTTGGGCTATTCCCCTTTTGAACTCCTTTACGGTAGAAGACCCCGTACTCTTATGGATATGGCTAGAGAGGAGTGGGAAGAAGAAACTGACACCAGCAAACCCTTGTTAGAGTACGTGGCTGGTCTTAAGTCACAATTAAATCAGGTCCGAGAAATTGTGCGGACGAATCTAGAACAGGCCCAAGCAGAGCAGAAAAAACAGTACGACAAGTCCACTAAAGACCGAAGTTTGGAAGTTGGGGATCAGGTTCTCTTACTGCGACCCTCTTCTGAGCATAAATTGTTGAGCCAATGGCAAGGTCCCTTTGTAGTCATAGAGAAAGTCACTCCCGTTACCTATAAATTGGAAATGGATTCACAGACACAGACCACCCAAATTTTCCATATAAATCTGTTAAAAAAATGGGAAGGACCTACTCCAGCCCTAATGGCACAGCAGCCTACGTCCCCCATAGAACAAAGCATAAGTTCAGACCTTGCCGAGAATTTACAAAAAGACTTAAGGGAGACCTTGGCTCCCTTACGAGATGTCTTTTCCTCGTCCCCGGGTAGAACAACCTTGATAGAACATGAGATTCACACCCCCCCTAGACAAACGGTTCGGTTAAAAACCTACCGTATACCCGAAGCTCGGAGGGCGGCCATCGAAGAGGAAATACAGCAAATGTTGCGTATGGACATCATAGAACCCTCGACCAGCGAGTGGTGTTCCCCGGTAGTATTAGTCCCTAAACCGGATGGGTCCATCCGTTTTTGTATCGACTTTAGGGAGGTGAACAAAATTTCGCAATTTGATGCCTATCCCCTCCCTAGAGTTGATGAGATGGTGGAAAAACTTGGTAAAGCTAAGTACGTCAGTACCCTAGATCTTTGTAAGGGATACTGGCAGGTGCCTTTAAGATCTCAGGACAGAGAGAAAAACGCTTTTTGCACCCCTACAGGATTATATCATTTCAAGGTCCTTCCATTTGGCCTTCATGGCGCCCCAGCGACCTTTCAGAGGTTAATGAATATAATCCTACAACCTCATCGCCAATATGCTGCCGCATACTTAGATGATATCATTATTTTCAGTAACTTGTGGAAGGAACACCTGTATCATCTGTCCCAAGTTGTTCAGGCCTTAAAAAAAGCTGGTCTTACCATTAACCCTGCTAAAAGTCATCTGGCGTCAGAAAATGTAAAGTATCTAGGGTTCCTCCTGGGAGGTGGTACCATAAGACCCCAAGTGGAGAAGGTAGCCACTATAGAACAGTTCCCTTTCCCGACCAATAAAAAAGATTTACGAGCCTTCCTAGGCCTGTTAGGATATTATAGGAGATTCATCCCTCATTTCTCCGAATTAGCGAGTCCCTTAACAGACCTATTACGAAAGACAGGACAGGCTGAGAAAACCTTAAAGAATCCTTCCACTGTCGAGTTAACAGCTTTTCAACAACTAAAAAGTGCTATTACGTCACAACCAGTCCTCACTAATCCTGATTACAACAGACCCTTCATACTACAGACAGACGCCTCAGACCGTGGCATTGGCGCTGTCTTATCACAGGAGGGGGAGGACGGGACTGAACACCCTGTCCTCTTCATTAGTAGGAAATTATTTCCTAGGGAAACCAAATATGCTGTCATTGAGAAAGAGGCTCTAGCCATTAAATGGGCTGTAGAAGCCCTCAAATACTACTTGGATGGACGAACCTTTCTCCTGTATACAGATCATGCTCCCCTTGAGTGGTTGTCCAGGAATAAAGGGCACAACCAAAGGATCCTCCGGTGGTTCCTCGCTTTACAACCTTTTCGGTATACTGTCCACCATAGAAAAGGGCGAGACCATACTAATGCAGACTTTATGTCCCGATATCCCTGTGACCCTCTTCTTTCTGACAGAAGTCCTAGGGAAGGGGGATGTGAGGAGGAGGACCCGGTCCTTAGGAGTAATACACTGGACACTCCTTCCATGTGGACACCTTACCAGTATGAGGACGGAAACCATCTGGGAACCGTTTCACTAACTCGCCATTCTGCCCTCCTCCCACAGCCTTCCCGGTATGACCCGGAAGAACAACAAACTTGGACGGGAAGAGTTCCCGTCCCGATGAACCAATCAGGTCCCTCCAACCTTCCGTCCGTCCCACTAGAAATACAGGAAGGAAACCCATTGGCCCTGTCGACGACGAAGAAACCGGAAGTAGACGCCGACCAGACCTGGAAGGAGTGTGCCGAGAACGCCGACATCGAAGAAGACGCCGATCCCGGTACCGAGGACGAAACCTGGACAGACGAGTGGTGGATCCCGGAGGACGTACGAGCCGCCACGACTCAGGAGAGTTGTGGCTCCTAGTGGTACGTGACGGGACAAGGGCTTAGGGAAGGGGTGGGGGCTGTAACCAACGGGAGGGCGGGTAGGGGGTAGAGCGACACTTCCCTGCGGTCTTCCTTGCACTTCCCAACCGGACTTCCCTGATAACGCCTGTAAAGCACCATCGTAGCAGGATTGCGAACCCACCTGAAACCCCCCCCCTATTCCGTAAACCCCTTGTTTAAGTATTTAATAAACCCTCACAACCCCGTTCCTTCTTCACTACCTTGGTTATGGTGACGGACATTTAGTAGGAAGTACAGCACCTCTAAAAGCCACTCTCCTTTTTTTTGAGGTAACTCCGGAACCGGGTGACGCCCTGAAACCCGTAATAGGTTTCCAACGAAAGACCAAGCCTCCACAACCTCAAGAAGGAATCCTGACGTTTCGGTTACCGGATGTTCTAAGAACTTTGTTGTTTTGACCACAATTCCACTCCTTGTTTTGCCTTACTTAATTTCAAATAAATCTTCAATATTAACCCTATCCGGCCTCCCCGCTTCTGCTTCCGACCATCCCTCCGACAGAAACCTATGGTTTTTTCAGTGAATATATATATATATATATATATATATATATATATATATATCTACAAAAAACATATATACATATACACACACACACACGTTTATACTTACCAGTAAAATAGATACATTAATGGGGTAAAGGCAAGCGAGGTAAAGGCATAGTAGTTGTAAAAGATAGTTGTTGTTATCCATTGCGCTATCCATTACCTTGAACGAGGTCTTGGCAGGACTGGAGAAAAGTAGTGGTGGCAAGGCCCCTGGCCCCGATGGTGTCCCAATAGATTTATATAAACATGAGAAACTACTATGGGCACCCATCCTTAGACGTTTCTTTAACCCTGCCATTGAATTTGAACTCCCTCAGACATGGGGTCAGTCAATCATTATACCACTATTCAAAAAAGGTTCTAGGGCTGAGGCATGCAATTACAGACGCATCTCCCTCCTTGACTCCTCCATCAAAATACTAAGCAGGGTCCTTCTGGCCAGATTGGAAACTTGGGCAGAAGAGGAATGCATTTTATCACCAATACAGTATGGGTTCAGGAGGGGGATTGGTACGATGGAGCAATGCGTCAACCTCGACCTCATCATTAACAAATATACTATAGTCAAGGAAGGAAATCTTTTTTTATGTTTTGCCGATCTCAGCTCTGCCTTTGATCTGGTCAAACACTCGCTTTTATGGCCTGTTTTAATTGGCATGGGAGCACCGAAAGATATTATATATTTTCTGGCTAGATTATATGAAATGTTAACATGCAAGGTACGCTATGGAACGGCTGGCGAATGCACCCCTTTTTTCAAAGTCAATAGAGGCATAAGGCAAGGTTGCGTTTTAGCACCACTTTTGTTGTCATTGTTTATCAATGAGGTAGATATGACACTCAGAACTATTGCGGTGGATGCACCATGTATTGACGGAAAGCCCAACCCAATTCTGCTATATGCAGACAACGTGGTACTTTTATTGCGCACCCAAAATGGTCTGCAGCACCTCATTGATAGCTTTTCTGCCTTTATAGCCACACGGAAACTGGTAATCAACAAGGGTAAAACTTTTACCATGGCAAGTGGGAAAAAGATCAAACACATTTCCTTTTAGATAACGTTAGGCTAGAACCCGTAAAGAAATTTTGCTATCTAGGGATAACTTTCTCTGGGGACGGGGGCTGGACTAGCGAACAGGAATCTGTACATTTAAAGTTGACGAGGAACATCAACAGCATCTTTAGATTCGCAACCAAGCTGGGGAACCGCAGAATAAAAGAAATGATCCACATTTACATCATGAGGTGTCTGTCATCTGCGCTGTATGGGGCCGGCGTTTGGGGACATAATATAAGTAGCTGTAAGCTACTCCAACATCAGGAAAATCTTTTCCTAAATCGTATATTATGTACCCCGGCATCCGCTTCCATAGAGATCTCACACAGGGAGGTAGGTTTAGCTTACATTGGAGATCTCGCAGCTTTATTCCCCCTATCCCTATGGAGATCCATCTGGTCTAAAGCAGAAACAGAATTTACACAAACTGTTATCAAGGATTGTCTAAATCTAGATAATCATATGCGTATCCCCTGGTTTAGGCACATTCGGTCCTGGTTTAAGACAGTTTTTGATCACGACCCTCTTTTGAATCCAGAATTGGGTGTCCAGGTCTCAAAAAAGGAGTTCAAAAACCTGTTCCTGGAAAATGCTAAGAAGATTAGGTCCACTAGATATGCAGCCCAACATACATATGCCTTCTACAATGAACACAACTCTATAGAAGGTTTCCAACAATACCTGTCAACTGTTACCAGAAGTTCTCACCGATTTGTATTGACTCGGTTGAGACTCGGCACTGTGCACCATTTAGTGTCTTTCCCTCAAACCAGAAGGAGCAGCACTTTGCCCTGCCCATGTGATGGGACATCTAAACAGAGCTGTTGTCACTTTATGCTTTTTTGCAAATTCTATATTCCCTATAGGAAATTGTACTTAAAGCCTTTATTCTTAAAATCCAATATAAGAAGTACCAGAGATGCCTTGCAGCTAATGTTTGACCTGAGTAGCGCAGATGTATGCTTCCATGTAGCTTCCTACATTTTAAAATGTGTCTCCAGCAGGAATTCCATTATTTTATGATCCACACTATCATGATTTTTGTAATCTTAATGATCTGTATAAAATTGGTGTATTGGCTCTATTCTTTTGAATTAACTAATTATACTAACTAGATGAAATCATACATTATGAATTTTAGCATGTTTTTAATTTAGAAACTATACTCTCAAACGTCATATGTGCCATTTTAGTCTCATCTGATAAGCTTTGGGACTATGCACCCCGTCACTTTATCTAAAGGAAATTATGTAATAATGTTCCTAATTGCTTGTAATGCATTTCGGGTGAAATACCTCAACCCTTCCCCTTATAAATTGTTTTATCTATCTAATTTTGGGGATGTCTTGTACATGTGGAGAAGTGTGGCTCACTGGTTAGAGCAGGCAGACCCTGAAGCAGAGGTCAGACCCGGGACCAGGGTTCAATTCCCGACGCGGCAGGGTCTTGAGCTCAAATGTCCATGGAATCGATAATTCTCGCTTCGGTGCCTGACCTAATCATGGGTTCACACTCTGCAACTCTGGGCATTAAGCTTGCTTAATCTCCACAACGGCCCCCCCGCGGCGGGATGCCTGGCTTTCACCTTGGGGCTGCCCTGTAGGGGCTATCTCACAGGGAAAAACCAGGACGGGTTCCCAAGGCAAGCGCGGAGATACCCCTTCGGGGGTCGATTCTGGCGCTATATATGAAACATAATAATAATAATAATAATGTCCTGGATCCAATATGATAACGGATTCTTTTTTAAAATGTATGATGTATTATATGCACTTTTTCTGTATGCTATATGGTTATATTTTATATACCGAATAAAGCATTTGAAATTTGAATTTACTTATCTCCAGCCCCAATCGTAACGAATCAAAATGGTTCAAACATAATGCTTTAAGATCTTTTCTAGATATTAAGTAAGGAATCGGGGTTACTAAAAAATACTGGTCTGCCCAGATCATTAGAAAGATTACAGATGTATTTCAACCATAGGATCTTTCTCGCCTGATCTAAACCCATAGAATCTTTAATTATATCCAGGTTTAATCCTAGATCAGGTGACGTCCAGACTTTATGCCATAATAGCATCGGTTGTATTTTTATGACGTCTGTAATATAGCGAATCCCCAGTTCGCTATGGCAGTTAAAAACAGATACACTTTGGGGGACGGCTAAAATGAATCTTAAAAAAGCATTCTCTATTAATTGAATTGGTAAGACATCGCTAAATCCCCAAAGTGCATCAGTGTGGCTCCATATGCAGCCACACTGATGCACTTTGCTTGATAAATTTTCAATAAAATTTCCGGTGGCCTCTTACCCATCTTTTTGGCGAACATCATCAATGCTTCCGTCAACCTCTTAAATAATAAAGCCCTGTTCTTAATTGCTGATCCCCAAGAACCTGATTCCTCCAGTAAGATCCTGAGATAGGAGAATGTTTTTGTGGGTACAATTTTATCTTCCCCAGCTACAAGAGTACAAGACCTACTCTTTCCCTTACCAAAAGACATGATGTATGTTTTTTTTAACATTAAGCCTCAAACCCCTGTTCTCCATAAACTCAATATAAGTGCTAAGGGCCTTCTGAAGACCCAGCTGGATTCTGGCCATTAAGACTGCATCGTCTGCATATAAAAGTGAGACAATGTTAGTGTGATTAACTATCGGCAAGTCTCTCACTCTGGCCACCAATGTCTCCTCCAGTTCGTTAGTGTATAGACTAAAGAGGAACAGGGCAAGTACGCAGCCTTGTCTTACTCCTTTTTTTACATTTAATGGCTTAGTCCATTCCCCTTTTAATCCAAACCTCACCTTAGCAGAACCCCCTGCATATAGTTGTCTCAAAAATGATATAAGGGGTGGCTCTACTTTTAATCATGCTAGGGTCTGCCATAGTCTATTGTGGTCCACGCAGCCGAAAGCCACGGTAAGGTCAACGAACACCGCAAATAGATTGCCTTGCTTGGCCTGAGTATATTTTCAGTGTACCATAATAAAATTTAGGACCTGCTCTACAGTACCCCTCCCCTCCCTGAATCCATATTGAACCGAGCTTAAGATCTTGTTATCTTCTGCCCATTGTTGCAGTCTATTCAATATGACTCTACCTGCTACTTTCATAAGGGAGTCGAGCAGGGAGATGGGTCTGTAGCATGCCAGGTTTTCCCGGTCACCTTTTTTAAAAATGGGAATAATTATGGACTCTGACCAAGATTCAATAAAACCCCTTTCACAGCTGGCATTCAATACTAGTGTCAATAGTGGGGACCGTAACTCATTCTTATACTTATACAGGTCGATCGGAGTCCCGTCCGGCCCTCTTTTATGGCCGCTGGAACTTCCTCATACGTAAAATGAATATCAATTGGCACAAAGTTAGTGTGGTCGTATGGTGCTACTTGGTCGTTTGCTTCAACAATGACTTTACCCCCAAGACCTTAGACAGAGGAGAAAAATTTGACTCGGGTATCTTCGCTTATTGCCACCTCGATCCTTGCTCCCCCGCCATTCGAGAAAAAAGGGGCCTTCAGTGCCTCCCAAAATAAGGAGCAATCCTTCCGTAGGGATGCTTCGTACAAATTTTTCCAGGCCTGATCCTTAATATCCTTCCTACGCTTGTTTCTTGCTAAGCTATAGGCCTTCCTGAGCCCCCTAATTTCCTCATAATCCTTTACTGGTTTATGTAGGGCAGCTTTTAATAATGAGTATGTTTTGTACAGTGCGAATCGAACCAACCATTTTTTAAGATATTTTGATTCCTGCATGGGCGTTTTAAAATATTTTGAATTATCCCAGTAACTTGGGAAAAGGCAGTCAGTAACTCACAGGAGGAGATGTCATCCTGTAAACACTTAGTTATTGGGTTTTTTGCCTGTAGCATTATCTTAGAACTCATGGTCTCAGGATCACTCTTAGCCCAACATATTGAGTATTCATTCTGTCGGCCCAGCACACAGCCTTGGGTCCAGGCTAAGCTCTGGACCGCTGAACCAGTACCTTTATCAGGCAATAAAATGTTAACGCTTGGAGGCAGGTGATCGCTAATCCCAATTGTGTGGGTAATAAACTTCTCCAGCCGTGTTGCATATCGATTAGGAAAAATAATAAAATCTATCAGTGTGCTATGGCCTCTACCTACAAATTTGGGGCTAAAGTCAATAGGTGGACCACATTACACATTGCCGAATCCAAGATCATGCGTTACCATAACTTCATTTAAACTTTCTCCCACTGTTGAATGTATAAAGTGCGGCATTTGACCTATATCCTCTTCATCCAGGCCCCCAAAGCTGCACGAGGGCTGTGTACATACATTAATATTAAACCCTCCACCCCATAGTAAGATAGAATCCTTCCCCGGTGTATCACATAGCCTCTTCATTTCCTTGTTAAGCCCAGTTAATACATCACAGACAATACCCCTATCCATGTTATTGTAAACATTGATAACGACCAACTCCACCAAGGGTGAAATGTCAACACAAAAATATGGTAATAACTGGTTAATTTTAACATTTTAATCCGCAACACCCCCAGCAAATTTGAAATATACATACAAATCCCCCCTTTGTGTCTCCCATGAGTAGAGCGACATGCCAGGATATGGTAGGTTTTAAAGTCATCGATATGTATTTCTTCCATCAGCCAGGTCTCCTGTAAACATAGGATATCAAAATCCTTGATAAAATCAATCCAAACCGGGTTATCAACCTTAGATTGGAGCCCAGAGATGTTCCAGTAAACTATTCTCACCCGCCCCCGGCATGCTTATATTGGGACCGTATGGCCCTTGCCCCCCCCCTCCCCATCTTTGCCCTTCCTATACTCTCCAATGGCACTCTTGCTTCTGTCCTTGCTACCTACTATTACCGAGTCAAATACTACTTGTTTACTTACTGGGGCGTTGTATCCCAAAACTTTAGGTCCTATTGTTAAAATATCACACGTTTTGGATATACTTCAGTAATTTGATGTCTTCACACTACCGTTGGGGGGCAAGGGGGATGCGACTGCCAGAGAAATCTCAGGCTGTTTCATATCGTCTGTTTCCGTGATATCTATTGCAGATACCCCAACATCATCACCATGGGGAGCTACAAAACCTTCACTATTAACAGGTAATCGGACAGCAATGTTCAACATTTGTCAATCCACATCCTCCAACGAGTACAATGGACCAAACCGGTTTGAGACATGTAAATTATACCTCGGTCATTATTATGAGAATTATAATGACTACCCGTCGGGGCCACATTATGGTTAACAGACAATTTTGGCTGGTAGAAAAAACCTAGGGGCAGCACATTTATCTCTTCTGGTGCAAGTCTACTGGAGCTTCCCCGGATCAGAATTTATTGTACTAAGGCGGGGGAACCTAGGGATAAAACTATGCAATCCACTTTAAAAATCTTTTTACTATGGCCGACCCAACTTACACGTCTGACCATCTTAAAAGCGTGGAACATTGCTTGTGTCAGGCCAGTCTTTAAGCCTAAATAGTGGAGCGATTTATTCCTCAGTGTAGCCCAATTTTCCATGTCACCTTCGTTTGACGATGGAACGTTGGCCAAGATCAGGGTATACGGAGCTGCTGCCGGTGGAAGGTCCAATCTGTCAACATTATTACTTTGGACTAGAGTATGTGTCATTCTGGTGGTTGATCTAGAGCGATTTTCATTAAAAGGTGGGTTTTTACTATTTATACAAGTTAGGTCCTTTATACTCCCTCTCGCTGTAAGCTCCCTCGGTTCCTGTACTTTTAGGCCTTTAGACTTATCAAGCACCAATCCCCCTGACAACTGACTCTTTCCACTTGAATTGTTTGCTTACCACAGGTAGAAGTGCAGTCTGATAGGGCACAATTATGATCAAAAGCTAGTCCCCTATCCCTATATGGTTCGTGATTCTGCATGTTAGCATTTTTTAGATGTCCTATAAATGAAGCCAAGCTTGACTCGATTAAATCGAGTCTCTTTCTCAGAGTACTAATTGAGTCTTCGACAAAAGTAGTCAAATCGGCAATAGATTTTATAATACCTCCCGTGTCGACACAGGATGAGCCTTTGATTGTACACTTGTTACTTGTGCCTTTTTCACGTTCTTTTAATTTGATGTTAGCTGGGCACTCCTTACTCGATTATTTAATTGGCTTAGTTTTAGGCTTGTGAGGTGTTCGGAGTAGTTCATGAATCTGTGGTGGTAAAGTTGTGATGACCGGTTTCTTGGATTTGCACGCTCTTTTAAAGGGAGGTAGAAAATTGCCTTCCGTATCAATAACTGAAATCTCATCACACCCTAATTGTATACAACCATTATGTAAATCATCTATTACCTCTGGTGTTGGAATTACAACAACTTCAGGGTTACCCTGGGAGGATAAACTAATAATACACGAACTAGTATGGCCAGACGTCTCTTTGCTCAGTTCTTCTTCTGCGTTGGAAATTTGTTTTTCCAAGGCTCCCACCACCCGTGCAGATACTTTATGAGAGAGGCGCTAGAGTTTTTAGCCTTCTTCAGTTTTTGACCAGGCGGGGTGGTGTGTAATTTTCTTTTCCCCATTTTCTTACACCCAGAGTAATTTCTATCTTAGGGGGGATAAAAAGTTTACCCCTCCTTTACTCCTCAATAACAGCATTGATTCAATTAGCCATAGGGACTTTATACTATACAAATATCTGGGCAGAGTGTTTACACAAATCTGATATTCCTGTAAGGTCTACAATTCAATTCTAGTATGTCTTGATACTTGGCAGCGTGTTAATTAGTAAACTCCGAGCCCCCCATCCAACGACGTGCAAGGTACAGTGAATTTATCAATCCTGAGTAATTGTTCGCCAGTGTACAAAATTAACAGGACTGTTGGAGGAGTAAATAGTTACCATATAGTGGTCGTTTTGCAGTTAGTCCTGACGTAAGTACCAAACCAAGAGTCCTGGCCCAGCCTGGCCTCCTCCGGCCGATGACGGACAAGGATGGGCCCGCCCTTGACCCGGGTGAGCTCGCGCGTGTCCTGCACCGCGGGGGCTCACCGATGCTTTTGAGCAGTGGCGCTGGTCTTCTCGCTGCAGTTCTCACACAGCCGCACTGCCTACTGGTGGTTGTAGTGCCCCGGCAGTCTGCGGTCCGCGAGAGTGGAAGTGGTGGTAAATTGGGCACAGTAAGAGGTTCGCCTCAGAGTCCCTTGGCGGCACAGCGATGAAGCAGCAATAATTGGACCAAATGGTGGAAGCAGAAATCTGATAAGGCAGTCAGAGCATCTGTGTTAACTAAGATACTAACGAAAGGGCCACCCTAAATTAGTAGCAACAATGACCTTTTAATGTGATATTCACTTAAAGTTATTACCAAAAATTGAGTTCTCTTTTTTATGAACACCAGATTACTATTTTTGTTCCATATTAGTTTTCAACACTTTGTATGAAAAGTTGAAATACATTATCAAAGATTTCAGTTTGCTTTTGAACATATGCAGCACATTGTGTTTTTTAACAATAATCTATGAAAAAGTATATTCAAGTCTGGAGGAAAATAAAATTATGGACATTATTTGTAAAAAGTGCTCAAATATGTGTAAGCTTCCTCAATGTGGTAATGCATCTGGAGTTTAAGCAACTCTTTTCAGTGAATTGCAACAGCACTGACCTCAATAGAAATGCCAGAACTTTGATGTGTGGTACATACAGATTACTCATCAGGACAAACTCATGTGCTCTAATAGTCAATATTTGAATCTCCATTGTAGCTATCAAAATTGAGCATTGTATAACTCCTAGGCCACTGTTCTTGGATATGATGGTACGAAATTACAAGACAGGTTGTTTTTCTTTTCAACCCTGCGACATTGATACACACTGGGCAGGTGCAAGGTTGCGGGTCATCCCTACATGTCCTACTTCTTGTGCCTATAGGTTTCGAGAAATGTGCAGTAGATTCTATGGTGATATCCTAGGGTTTTATTCAGTGTTCGGTGAACAGGGTTCTCCATTAAAATGTGCTGGATGTAACTTCCTCCTCATTTAGAGTGTCATTGTATGTAATGCACTTTTAATACGGTGAACAGGACATCTGCTGCACTTTTGAAGGAATACCCTGACTGCCAAACTCTAGAGATGCCCCTTTTTTCTATAGAGATATCAGGGAGCTTTGTGCTATGGATCTATCTCCTGTGCAACACTCCTCATGTTCGAGATGTCTTTATTTGCTGCTGCTGCTGCTGGTTCTCTTAACAATTATGACATACAATACCTATGTTTTCCAGGAGAAATCTCTTTATAAATATGTGGTTTATTTCATTGTTCCCTCAGTTACTTAATATAATAGATGCTACTGTGTAAACACCTATCTGTGATAGTTAATCACACATCAATGTGCATGTATTTATTTTACATTTAAATCAATTACAGGAAAGTGCAATGACCAATTTCTTTACCATGAATCGTGATGTTATTACAGTAAGGGTTTACTATTTTGGTTTGTCATAGAAAGGGGTATGCAAATCTGGATCAGTTAGTTTAGTATAGGGGATGCGCAAATGCCTCATAGTTTTCTTTGGCAGGTTTAAGCACTAGCTTGCTGTCTGCTCCTCTGCAATATGTATTGCTTTAATTCCATGAGAAAGATTTTGCAATGATAGCTACAGAAAGCTTATATTCCATGAGATAACACTTGAATATAGTTAAGGATTCCAAAATGTTACTTTCTAATCATGATTTGATGAACCATACTGAACAACAAACTTCTGCTTTAGGCCTGTCACAAAAGAAGACCTTACCGCCATCCAAAGTCACCTACAGTATTTGTCCAGCTCTCATGAGGAAATATTTACTAAGGTATCTTATTCCCAATTTAACAGTTCTTCTTTTTAATTATTCTTACAATGAAGTGTTGCTGACTCCTGGGAAAGAACCATAGTTAGCCCAATCTAGAAAAAGCCTAGTCTACCAGCTGATGATCCAAGGAAATTTCACCTATTTCTTGGGTGTCACACCTAATCAAATTTATTGAAAAAACTTGCCTTCAGACATACTTTGAGTCCAAACACTGGCCGTCATTTGCAGCAGGGTTCAGACCACACTGGAGTATTGACTTGGTGCTCACTTAATTTTTGAAACCTTCATAAGCTGCAGAGAGGACGTTGCACTTATTCTGCTAGACTTCTCCACAGGAGTTGATACATTTGGGTGTACTATCCTAAATTGTTTGGTCTGAAAGAATGTTTGGTTAAATTGATTGAGTAATTTCTCATGGATCACTACCAATCAATTATGTATCATTTGGCTCAATCTTCTCCTAACCTAGTCTATTTGTGTGTTCCTAAGGGCTCTACACTGCCACCCCTACTGTTTAATATGTCTTTTTCTTCACAAAACATAAGTTCAAATTCCAACTGTATGCAGATGGCAGACAAATCCTGTTCAATCTATCGCCAAGAGCTGGTGAGATTAAGTCAAGCGTACCATCCTTCACTGTTTTGTATATTTATTGCATCACCCTAAGTGGTACGGGTATGCCCAAACCTGGGTCCCGTGCACACTGTGTCACTGGAACCAAGCTGTATCTGGCTGATGAGCCCCATACCAAGGGGAACACCGTTCCTGGGTTGCTTGTGTTCTGGGTCAGGAAGGACCTGACTTGGCAATTTGATCTGCATAGTTCCTATTAGAGAAGGGTCAAGAATGATTTGCTTATACCTGGGTCAAAACGGAGGCGGCATGGTGTGCAAAATAATTATGGATTGGTATGTGGCCCTAAGTAATTACCCAGGACTCAGGTTATTTCCATCATTTTATGTATCACTGTTTGTATATTTATTGTGCTGTCCTTAGAGGGACCGGTATGCCCAGACATGGGTCCCATACACACTGTGTCATTAGAACCAAGTTGTACCTGGCTGATGAGCCCCATAAGTAGGGCAAAACCAGTCCTGGGTTGCTTGTGTTCAGGTGAAGGGAGGATCTGAATTAGAAGTTCGGGCTGGACTGTTCTATTTGGAGCAGGGTTAAGACAGATGTGCATATAGCTGGGTCCAAACTACAGTGGCATTGTGCACAAAATAATGAGGGATTGGGATGCAGCCCTAGGTAATTACCAGTGGCTGAGATTAATTATTTTCCCCTAAGTGGGACGAGTTTGCCCAAATATGGCTTCTGTGTACACTGTGTCACTAGAACCAAGTTGTACCTGGCTGATGAGCCCATAACTAAGGCTAAACTGGTTCTGGGTTGCTTGTGTTCTGGTTTAGGTTTAGGAAGGATCCAGCTTGGCAGTTTTGGCTGGACTGTTCCTATTGGACCAGGATCAAGACGGATTTGCATATAGCTGGGTCCAAACTGAGGTGGCATGGTGTGCAAAATAGCAATATATTGAAATATGGGCCTTGTAATTACTGGTGGCTGAGATTAATTCAAGCATTCCATCAATCACTGTTTTGTATATTTATTGTGTTGCCATAAGTAGAAATGCTATGCCCAGACGTGAGTCCCATGCATACTGTGTCACTGGAACCAAGTTGTACCCACCTGATGAGCTCATAACTAGGGTGAAACTGGTCCTGAATTGTTTGTGTTCCAGTTCAGGGGGAACTGGCTTGGAAATTCGGGCTGGACTGTTTCTATTGTTGCAGGGTCAAGACTGCTTTGCATTTAGCTGGAACCAAACTGAGGTGGCATGGCGTTCAAAATGATGATGGATTGGGCTACAACCCTAAGTAATTATCAGTGGCTGAGATTAATTCCTTTTTTAAATTTAATCTTTATTTCGGTCGCATATAACCATAAAAGATACAATTTGTTAATAAGAAAAAAACGTTACATTTTCAATACGTCCTCCATAATTTCATATGTAATCAAAAGCGGGTAGGACACAAAGGACTGGGCAGCAATCTTGATTCGACATTAAAATACACAGCCTCAGCTTTGCCGTTAAACCTATCTAGTCCATAAATAACATTAAAAACATGCTGGCCATCGATTTATAAAATTAAAAACCTTCACATCATTAAAAATGTACAAAAATAGGACGGATGAATCATACAATCTAAACCATTTGAAAGTGCAAGTGCTTATCTTGGCCTATTTTATGAACTGGGCAGAAATAATTTTACTTGTTTTCCTTTTATAGCTTTAACCCCCCTCTCTTCTTTGTCAAAAATACATTAAATAAGAATCTACTTACAGCAATAACAATTTTTTGCGAAGAATCAGTTCTTAAAATACGTAAAGCATTACTACAACTCCTGGTGCCTAAGAGCCGGCAAAGGGGTTTGATCCAACGTTTCCTTGCAGTAATGTATGCTGCGCAGAAAAATAATATGTGCACATCATTTTCCCTTGCTGGCTTTGTGCATAGGGGGCAAAGGTCACTTCCCTTTTCCCCCTTCTCTCTGTTCCAGCTAAATGTATTAGCACCTATTTGCAAAATTCCGTACCTGAATTGTAGAAATAACGATTTTGCTAGTGGAGGTTCTATCTCATCTAAAAAAGGTTCTCGAATAGCAACATCTTTAAAAGCTAAGAACGTCAAAGTTAAAGAACCCACAGTGGCACTATTCAACAGACTATTGGCTATATAACTCCAATAAGTCAATTTTAGATTCTTTTTACAAGGTGCCGTAAGTTTTTGAGGGTCGCTCCAATAGTGGGGCAGGCGTTATTTTTGCATCCAGGACATTACATGTTTCAGCAATAGGATATCTCTTGGTCGGTACACCTTTGTAATTTCCTCCAGCCCAACTTTATAGTGGATTAGTTCTGGGGTCACCCAGATCCTTATCCAGAATAATAGCGGTCTTAGTACAGCACAGTGATCTGTGCGTTTGATATTCAAGTCCATAATTACTGGCAACAAAGGTGTTCTATTTGGAAGTTTTAACAATTGTCTAAAATATTTATTTTCTTCCCGCTCGAAGTTCTTTTTGCAGTGGGATCCCCAAATCTCAGCCCCGTAAAGGGCTACCGATTGGGCTTTAAATTTGTATACTTCCAAAGCCGGTGAAACAGCTTTGGAAGTACTAGCTTTATGCTTCTTTAATATGGGGATCGAGCTCTGAAGCAGCGTTATCCTGCTTTTTTCTAATTGTCCCTTCCAGACCATTTTACTTTCCAGAGTAATTCCCAGGTAATTAAAAATTTCAACATATTCTAGTTGCTGGTTATTTAAAACAAGATTTTTTTTAAAAGACTTGTGGGGGTTCAGAGCCATATATTTGGTTTTAGATGAGTTTATTTCAAGACCTTTTTGTATACAGTAGCTATTAAAATCATCCACCAAACATTGCAGTCCCTTGGGGGTTTGTGAAATTAAAATGGTATCATCGGCGAATAATAAAGCCGGAACCGCTTCGTCCCCAAGGTGTGGAGAGTCATGCTTACAATTTAAAAGGAACTTGGGGATATCATTTACATAAAGTGAGAAGAGGGTTGGTGCCAATACGCACCCCTGTCTAACTCCTCTTCTCACCGGGATTGGTTTAGTTAGTTCTCCCTTTGGTCCCCATCTTATCATTGCATAGTTCCCTGTATGTAGCCTAATTAGTTGCCTTAATAACTCTGATGGTACCCTGATTTCCTTTAGTATAGCCCATAATTGGGGTCAGGGAACCAGGTCAAATGCAGCTCTTAGATCTATAAAAGCTACACATAGGCTGCCCTACCTAAATACTACATATTTCCAATAAATACACAAGAACCTAAAAACTTGGTCAATGGTACCTGTTTTTGGTCTGAACCCTGCTTGATACTTTGTTAGAATGTCCTCCTCATCCATCCAAAAAAATAATCTATTTAAAATGTTCAGAGCATATACTTTTTGTAAAATATAGATAATTAGCTGGGTTGTGGCGATCTCCTTTTTTAAAAATGGTCACAATCTCTGCCCCTTTCCATGTGTCAGGGATCGGCGTCCCAGCCGCTATTGAATTGCATAAAAAGTTAACATAGGGGCTCCAAACTTCTAGATCGTGTTTTAGCAGGTCACCTGGGATCTTATCCGGACCTGGCGCCTTCCCTGGTTTAATAGTTGCTATTGCTTTTTTTTACTCCTCTAAACTAAAAAGCAATTCTGTGTCAGTAGATATTTCTTCTTCTGAGACATTCCTTGTGGCAGATGTGCCATTACTGCTGTCTTGGTAGAGGTTAGAAAATGGTCAACCCAGGTTTTCTCGTCAAGGAAGAGATCCTTGGAGCTTTTCCCAGACCTGTTGCCCTCTGCAGATAAGCTCCAAAAGGCTACATGGTCTTTAGATTTTGCAGCAATGATTAAGTCCGTCCATATATCATTGTCCCAGGCTTTTTTTGATTCTGCTAATAGCCTTTTATATTTGTGCCTACTTGTGCTAATTTCTATAGGGCTCTTTGTTTTTATTGTCTGTATTAGCTCCAGCTTTCCTCTTCTACATTCTTTATTAAACCAAGGGTTGGCCATCTTGTTTAGATTACTACTACCTCCATCATCCTTTTTATATAACTTTGTCAGCAATGGATGGACGGCTTCTACCAAATTATGATGCAGTTTTAGCACATCTTCATCCCCTTTTCTTAATTCATCAAATGAGCTAATAGTTTTGGAGAAAGTATTGTATATATTTATCATTGTGGTATCTTTAATCAGTATATAAGGCCATTTCAGTGCACGCCTGTTGTTACTCATACGTAGTTCACCATTTAGTTGGATATTCCCCTCCACCAATACCTCAGTAGATTTAAAAAGATGAGGTTCAAGTAAAAGTTCTAGAGGGTAATGGTCGCTCTCTACCATATTGCCAATTGTTAAATCTATGGTAATGTGCCACAGATTCATTGAAGCTATGATATAATCTATCTGACTATGTATATTGCCTTTGCAAAATGTAGAAACGCTGGGTCTATCAGACAGAAGGTGCCCATTACACGCCCGTAATTCATGTCCCACCATTACTTTCATAATTTGGGCTGCCGCAACCGTACATTTTACTTCTCTAGAGGAGTCTAGGCTGGGAATTCTATATGCCGTTTCTTGATCTTCGAAGAGATCATTCATTCCCACCATGGGTTCATATATACAATTAAAATCCCCACCACAGATTATGCTTGACCCAGACTCAATTGAGTCAAAGAATGTACCCTGTTGATCTATTACTAGAGATTCTTTACCGCTGCTATTTGGTCTGTTATAGCTATTAAGTAGATAAATAACCCTTTTTTCTAAAGTCATTACTTTTACTCCCAATATATCTAGGGGGTCAATATGTAAGGGGGTTACTTCTACTTCTAGTGTAATGCTTGTCCATATAACCAAACCTCCAAATGGCCTGCCTCTGCCACTCTGACTGGCATTTATGCTGTATGTTTTGTAGCCTAGTCTATGCGGGGTTTCTAGAGACCAGGTCTCCTGAAGGAGTACTATGTCACCCTGGTCTATATATTCATTCCATGACCCATCTGCTAAGTTCCTGGCTAGGCCTGCGATGTTCCAGGAGATCATTTTTATTTTAGGGCTAACATTTTCTCCCCTACCTGTGCTTGCTTCTATTGCATTTGATATTTTCTCATTTGATGCCCCAGGCTCAGGGTCATGGTCGGGCTTATATTTACTCATGTCGTTCCTTGTTCTAGCCCCTCGTTTTTGCCTGTATTGCTTATCTCCGGTACCCGGATCACTGAAATAATATCGACTGACAAAATATCGACTTGCCAAAATATCGTGGACAAAATATCGACAGTCAAAATATCGAGTTTGTATCTACAAACAGGTAAGTACAAAAATATCGAGTACAAAATATCGTTAACAAAAATATAGATGTAAAAAATATCGACTTTATTAAAAACAGTGTTAAATTAAATTAATATTAAATTTTAATTACTAAAATATACTTAAAACGACTTAAATTAATTTATAATAATTAAATAATAAATGAAAATAATAAAAATAATTTTTTTAAATCTTATTTGTTGACCCTGAACCCTAAAAATACCCCTTTACCCAAAAACCCAAAACTGACCCTGAACCCTAAAAATACCCCTTTACCCAAAAACCCAAAACTGACCCTGAACCCTAAAAATACCCCTTTACCCAAAAACTGAAAACTGACCCTGAACCCTAAAAATGCCCCTTTACCCAAAAACTGAAAACTGACCCTGAACCCTAAAAATACCCCTTTACCCAAAAACTGAAAACTGACCCTGAACCCTAAAAATACCCCTTTACCCATGAACTGAAAACTGACCCTGAACCCTAAAAATACCCCTTTACCCATGAACTGAAAACTGACCCTGAACCCTAAAAATACCCCTTTACCCATGAACTGAAAACTGACCCTGAACCCTAAAAATACCCCTTTACCCATGAACTGAAAACTGACCCTGAACCCTAAAAATACCCCTTTACCCATGAACTGAAAACTGACCCTGAACCCTAAAAATACCCCTTTACCCATGAACTGAAAACTGACCCTGAACCCTAAAAATACCCCTTTACCCATGAACTGAAAACTGACCCTGAACCCTAAAAATACCCCTTTACCCATGAACTGAAAACTGACCCTGAACCCTAAAAATGCTCCTTTACCCAAAATTTATCAATATTATTTAATTACCAATTAATTATTAATTAACAATAACAATAAAATAAATATATTAGAACATTAGGTGTAATTATTTTAATAATTAATATTATTTTTTCAAAATTAATTACTTAAAAATAACACAAAATTATATATATTAAAAATGTACTCTAATTAATGTAATTAACTAATTACAATTAATTAATTAACCATTATTTACTAATACAAAATATATTCAAAATTATATTAATTAATTAACTAATTAATATTAAATAATTATCAATTAATTATTAATTCAAAATATTAACACACATATATTAATTAATTAATTATTATTAAATTACTTCCCACCCTATTCCCCTATAAACCCACAACCCGCTACAGAATTACATTACGCAATTATTAACAAAACAAAATTCATGTAATAAAATATTTTATAACATTAATACACACTATTCACACATATTATTACATAAAAATACACTATAAAATATTATATATTATTAAAAAATCGATATTTTTGCTATCTATATTTTACACAGTCGATATTACTTCACTTACCTGAAAAACGATATTTTTGTAGTCGATATTATGTCCAGTCGATATTTTGTCCAGTCTATATTTAAAACTCGATATTATGTCCAGTCGATATTTTGGAGTCGATATTTTGTCTCTATACCCCGGTACCCCCAAGGATATACCTATCTCAGCTTTATTCTTTGTTTTTGTGGAGGAGTTCGTCTTCGGCCCTTTTTGTTTACTGCAGCCACCCAGTCAATCAAGGTCATCCAATGCAGATAGTTTTGCAAACCTGTTTGATAACGCCACTGTCAGAAGTCTCCAACTCTCCGCGGGAGCAGTATAGATGCTGATCCCAATCTCCCACCCTCCAGTGCCACCGCTAACTTAGCAGTTTCACCAGAAGGAGGGAAAAGGGGAAGTGGATAAAAGAAGAGACACCTTGTCAACTGCTGACACCCTCTTTGGCTGCTGGACTCTGAGGAAGATGTTCTGCAGTCTATTCTTTAGGGGGTGCCTAATACACAGATGGAAGGAAACATAAGACAACAACCCACCTTACTATACTGACTTTATGAAATAATTAAAGCTTGTCCCACCAGTAGTTCTTTAGGTATTAGCTTCTCTTCTGTATTTAAATGAGGTTTACTGCAGGTGATCTCTATCTGTAGATAAGAAGACTTACATTACTAAGTATTCTATAAACTCACTCATGTTCTAATTTAAATGTTTCTGCTCTCTCTCACTGTACCTGAGAATCTACGTGCAGATGACTTAATAACGTTTCTCCAAATAAGGTTATCCAGTAGCCACTGAATGAGTCTCGTGCCCAAGGGAAAATTCTCCGTAATGCGCAATAAGGTGCAGGGATGGGAAAAGGGAAAAGGAAAGAAATAGGGCAAGCGCAATTGCAAAGGGAAGGTAGGGCAGTTCACTAGACAATAGGCAAGTTTGTCTTACTCGTTCAAACTCCTTAGAAGATGACTCTCCCAAATGGCGCAGTCCCGAATTCTTCAACTGCTGCGTAGGAACTCTTCAAGGATGCTGTTCCGTGATATTCTCAGTTCAGCAAATGCAGCAGACTCAGAGTTTCTTAAACACTAACTCCAAACTACGCTGACTGACTGTCTAAGTACTGAAGGACATGAACTCGTCACTTAATAAACCAGACAGCGACAGTTCGAAAATTAACTAAGTTTCTCTCTCAAAGTTGAACTTAAATAGCCTTTACAAGACAAGGCAACTATAACTTTACCAAACACCTTGCCGACTCCCGTCTTGGATTAATGACGCGGAGCGGCGGAAACGAGCTGTGTTTCCTCACGCTAGTTTGTTGAAGTGCGCAGTTGATAACATGCGCGATTGCCTCATTCACTAGACTGACACTACAGAAAGCTTAACGACCACCGCGGCGGCCATCTTGAGTGTGTGGGAACTTCTTAACAACTGGATACCAAATGTTACCCCGACTAGGTTTAAACACAGTCCGTGTCTTGATTCTCCTTTTAAGGGCAACAACTGTGGCAATGCAACAGTTCCTGACAGCCACTGGCGGAGTTAATTCACCACCAATGCCTCCCTTGGACGGTTTATAGAAGTAGCCCAGTGGAAGTGTGTCTATATCTGTACTACGATGGGGAAACAACCGTTACAACGCAACTATTACAACGGACTACTTTTACAACGCAACTACTACACCGCAGGATCCTTTACAACAAATGCCTTTACAACGCATGACATTACATAGCAGATGCTATTACAACGCATACCATTACAACATAAGTATAGGTAAGTATATCATTTTATTTAAACATGTATTTATTTTAAAAAAATTATTTAATTAATTAAATTTTAATAATTTAATAAATATAAACAATAAAAATAATTTTTAATTAGAAAAGTACTTTAAATAAATTAATTAAATTAATTTAAGTAATTTTAATATTAATTTAAAAAAAGTTCTAAAAATAAAACAAATAAGTAATTTTTACCCCTACACTATCCAGCACTTACCCTACTATTACACCCCCCTGGAGTTAGAATAGTAATTTTTGCCCCTACACTATCCAGCACTTACCCTACTATTACACCCCCCTGGAGTTAGAAAAGTAATTTTTACCCCTACATTATCCAGCACTTACCCTACTATTACTCCCCCTGGAGTTAGAATATTATTTTTAAACACCTACACTATTTAAAAAAATATATATATATATTTACAAATACATAAAACAAATCCCTTAAATAAATTACATTAATTAAATATTTATTAATTACATTTTTTTTTAAATTATATACTTACCTATTCTTAAGCTGTAATGGCATGCGTTGTAATAGCATCTGCGATGTAATGTCATGCGTTGTAAAGGCATTCGTTGTAAAGGATCCTGCATTGTAAAAATTGCGTTGTAATGGTATGCGTTGTTAAAGTATGCGTTGTAACGTCATACATCCCTACAATGCGGGTTCATCTCATGACAGTCTAATATTCTCCTAACTAATTGTGGCAGTCGGAAATTAATTACCACGCAGTCTCATCTAGAATGTTTTGGGCCATCTCCCACCCATCCCACTCTGCGAACCATCAATATGTCGTCTGCATTGGCTGGGTGTAACCGCTTAAATTTTGTGAGCCAATCTACTGTTTTGTTCTGAAGATTGACCCAAGATTCTTTCTGGTCTCTTCTTAATACTGGTACCCCAGTCAATATAATTACGTAGGGGCAGGATGCGGGAGGAAGTGTTAGTACATCCTCACTCGGGAGTAAATCTGTTCCCTTGGGACTATATACAACTTGTTTGTTCAGGTGGCTAGTTTTGGTACCTGTAGCTAGTATTGGGGCTACACTACTTCTTCCTTGGATAATCTGCTTTTCTGGTTGTTCCTTCTCTTTTTCAGACTGCTTTTCCCCACCATGGTTTGGGCCATCCACTCGAGCAGTAATATTAATACTACCTAGGGCACCTAATTCGGTTGGCAATGTCCTACTTCCAATAAGATTATTTGTCCCTCTATTGTTTTTAGAGGAGCTGTCTTTCCCTCTGGTAGTGCCTCCTCCGCCATTTTTCTCAAAACGTACACTCATGTGCTCAATCTTGGTCTCCAGCTGCCTCAAGCTCATTATCATGCTCTCCTCAGTTTTGCCTAAACTATCTTTTAAGACCATCTCCATTAAACTTTTAATGCACAGCTCTTGTTCTTTTGGAGTCTTTATTTCGCTAGTTTTTTTTATACCATCCTCGATTACACCCACCCTAGTTTCAATGTTTGAGATCTTCAAACAAATTGGTCCCAATAATGTGGTGAACAAGGTCTCCAATCTTTCCCAAAAGCCTACTTCCACCATTTCAGGCTTACCACTACTAGGATGAGCATCAGCGGCACTTGCTTGTCCCTCACTTTTTTTTCCATTTTGTGCAGGTAGATTAGATGTCAGTTTCCGGTATGGGCGACTGGCTATCCCTCACTGGATACTTATAGGCTGGTCTTTGTGGGTATGATTCTGTTTAGTTTTTGCCTTTTGCCCTCTTGTTCTTACAGGTAGGCTTTCCACAGCTACCCCTTCTATTGATTCTGGGTTAAAAATTAAAGAGGCATTCAACTTTGCCAGGTCGTTAGATAGAAAAGGGGGTTCCTCATCTGTTAGTAGAGGTTGCATGGTTGGTGTTAGTGATAATCTGCTAGCCAAAGGGAGAAGTTCAGGGGACACATTCTGATGTATAAGATTAACCTCTTGCGTCGCGGTGCCAGGGAACCCCACATATGAGGTCATCAGCAATGAATCCAGGGAATTTGCCAGGGAAGCAGCTGTGTTTTCTAGTTGTATCAATTGGGATATACCTGGCGGGAGCGATAGGCGTCCCTCGGTGTTCTCGATTGCTGTGACCACTACTCCTATAGTTTCTGCAGCATCTTGTCTATGGCAGTCAAACTAGGAAGGGGAGTGGGTGGAGCTGTTTTCTGCTTCATAGCAGGAATATTTGTACCCATTTCGCTAAGCACAAACTACTACAATAATATCCTCAACAGTATCCCTGCTATGTACCTACTGGCAGACAGTGGCAAATCAATTCCTGGTATGTTACCTCAATTATGTATAACTTCTAGCGTTCCTGTGCACAAGTACACTGCCCAGAGAGGTGGCCCAGCCCAGCCTCAGCCGGCCTCAGAAGGCCTGCCCTTTGCCCGGGCTTAGCCTGCGACGCGGAGGGGGTTCCGGTGCTTTAAGCACCTCCCGGCACGCAAGTGGCCATGGGTGGGCGAGGCGATGCCTGCAGTGCGTTCTGGGGGCTGTGGCCCCCCCCCTCGGCAGCCGCGTAGATGGAGGATGCGGCGGCGGGGGAGACCGGTGAACACAGACCACAGCCCGGTGCAGCAGCGCGAGGAGCAGGCAAACAGTGACAGCGCCCTTCAAGAGTCAAAAAGGAGGGAGGTTTAAAGTGTCCTGGTAGCCAAAGAGTTTTCACGGAGCTCCCACTCCTTCGAGAGATTAATTCAAGTAGTCCATCCATCATTATTTTGCATATTTATTGTGTCGCTGTGAGAGGGACGGGTATACCCAGACCTGGGTCAGTGCACAAAGTGCCACTGGAACTAAACTGGACTCGGCCAATGACCCCATAACTAGGGCAAAACCAGGTTGCTTGTGTTCCAATTCAGGGATGACCTGGCTTGGCAGTTCAGGCTGGACTGTTCCTATTGGAGCAGGGTCAAGACTGATTTGCATATTAGCTGGGTCCGAACTGAGGTGGCATGGTGTGCAAAATATCAATGGTTTTGGACAGGCTCAAATGCAGCGTACTCTAATTAGTAATACCAAATATCCTATTATTTTATGCTCTCACATGTCTTCTAATAAAAATGGTAGTTCACTTGTGCAGGTGGGCTAGTGCCTGTGACAGGAAATGGCCCAAACCCCAACATGTATACATCACATTTTTCCATTCAAAAGTGACCCTTTTTTTTGGTAAAGTGGGTAGCTGTGGATGCTGGGCCTTAGATCAGCCAGACCCTAGTAAACCTGTACATTTTTCAAAACTAGACACCTAGGGAATCTGGGATGGGGTGACTTGCATAGCTCTCAAAAGCTTGTTTCACCTAAAATCCTTTGCACATCAGGTTTTGACTAAAAAAACATATTTTTTCACATTTCTGTGATGGAAAGTGATGGACTTCTGATGAAAATGAAATCTCACTCGTGATGGTTGGCCTAGTGCCCGCAACAGGAAACGTCCTAAAGCGCAACATGGATACATTGCATTTTTGCACTCAAAACTGTGACGTTCTTTCCAAAGTGGGTAGCTATGGATTTTGGGCCCTAACTCATTCGGCACCTAGGAAAATCCATCAAGCCTGCACATTTTGAAAACTAGACAACTAGGGGAGTCCAGGGTGGTGTGCCTTGTATGGATCCATGAACATTTTGTACCCACAATCCATGCAGACCACAAACTTTACCTGAAAGGATGCATTTGAAGTTTCCATCACGGAAATGCAAGGAAATTTTGTGATTTCAGGCAGAAACCTTGAAATAAAAGACTTTCCAAAAGAGGAGGACAAGCCCTTGCCCATGCGCCCTCTCCCCCTTTCCGTGGTGTCTAGTAGGTGAATCCTTGATTGGGAATTGCTCTTCTATGCCAATCCCCAAGCAGTGATACACGTTGCAGACATACCATTGGAAAGGAGAGATTCTCCCCTTTGCAGCGAAAACTCTACCATTGGAATCAGTGCTTGGGATTTGAGATAGCTAATCGAGTACTGAGTCAGTGAAAGTAAAATGAGCCCACTAACTTGTTTTATTTCCCTTTTACTGCAATGACGCCAGGGCGCCTTGCATGCCTATCGTCATTGTAGTAAAAAAAAAAACATGCTTCTAGGAAAGATCTTCTCCAGCAGACAGAGATCAAAACAAAAAAAGGACTCCTCTGGTACATAACACCAGGGGCATTTAAGTGTCTCCCCAGTGTCACCAAATTGACGACGGCACATGCACTGGGGAGGTAGTGCGGACATCGGCCATTGGCTGACAGCCACACTTAAAAGGTTAAAGGGCTACCTAAGTGGGTTGCACAATCAGTGCTGCAGTACCACTAGTAGCATTTAATTTACAGGCCCTGGCGCAAGTGGTGCCACTTTATTATGGACTTGCAAGTAAATTAAATATGCCAATTGGGTATAAGCAAATGTTACCATGTTTTAAAGGGGGACCACATGCACGTTAGCACTTTTAGCAGTGGAAGAGTGTGCAGAGTCCTAAGGTAAGCAAAAATGAGATCATCAAAAATGGTGGAGGAAGGCACAAGTTTGGGGGAGGACCGCCCATAGGCCGAAAGGTCTAGCAATCTGCAATGTTTATTTTAGGCAACATTATCAGTTTTGGAATTGCTGTGTGAGTATGTATTTTTATATTCAGTAGATAAAGGAAGACAGATGATTTTGGGAGACTCTTCAGCTGGCTGGTGATGTGGAGGGAAACATCCTTTACAACACAACCATTACATCGCACTACACTTACAACGCAGTCATTACATCGCAACATCCTTTACAATGCATGTCACTACAACGCAGGCATTACAACGCATGACACCACATCGCATAACACTACGTCGCATGTCACTAAAATGCAGGCATTACAACACATAGTACCCCTACACTATCCAAAACTTACCCTACTGTTGCACCCCCTGGAGTTAGAATAGTAATTTTTACCCCTACACTATCCAACACTTACCCTACTGTTGTACCCCCTGGAGTTAGAATAGTAATTTTTACCCCTACACTATCCAACACTTACCCTACTGTTGCACCCTAGGAGTTAGAATAGTCATTTTTACCCCTATACTATCAAATTCTTACCTTAAATTCAATGTAATGGTATGCATTGTAATGGTATGCTTTGTAAAGGTATAATGCGATGTAATGTAGTACGTTGTAAAGGGAGTTTCTAAAAATGCGATGTAGCGTCATGCGATGTAAAGGAGTGCATTATAAAGGATGTTGCATTGTAAAAACTGTGTTATAAAGGCATGCGTTGTAAATGTATGCATTGTAACATCATACATTCGTGATGTGGACATTACTTTTAAATTGGGCACCATTCTTCGACGTCATTCTCTTTCAAAGGATCAGACATGGTACTCTTATGCAATTAAATAGTTTTTTTAATTAGAATTTGTCAGATTCTATTTTTTGTTTGGTGGGGGCAATCTATTATACAGCCAGGAGCTACTGGGTTACATCCATGGGGACTGGGGTCGTTTAACTTTAATGTCCTGTTGTCCGTCCTACCAGGGGTACAACTAGACCCGAACTATGGGGGGGAGCTAACACGCCTAGCCAGGGCTGGCCCTAGCACTGGTCGTACACGATGGAACTTCTTTTGGGTCACCCCTCCCCATTTCCTCATTGTCCATGGATTCCCTCAGTACCACTCACCAACAATGCACCTCATCTCTCTATAGCACCTTTCTAACAAACATTTTTTTTGTTACAGTGCTACTTATAGCACACTCACACTCATTTCTGTGATCTGCATGGTACACGTTCTTTTGTAACAGGCACATTAATCCTCTGCACTGTGTGGGTGGCTGGATTGCCCATATGAGTGCACGGTGAGCGATGCAACAGTTTAAGAGTAGGAAAAGAGGAGTGAATGCAGGTGAGTGAGGTAACCTTATGGTACAGATGTAAGTGTAGAGTGGGATGAATGAATGCATGGTTAATTTGTGATTGTTTGAGTGAGATTGCAGATTGAGCAGTGAGGGGGACAGGTGGGTAAAGTGTCACATGAGTGCGGGTAATCAGTGTGTTCGTGTGAGTACAGGGTGAGGGACATGGTGAACAACGCAAGGGCATTGTGAGTGCAGAGTGATTGCTGAGTGCAGGGTGAGCAGGTGAATGGTGTGAATGCATAGTGATCGTGTGAGTGCATTGTGATCGCTGTGAGTGCAGGGTGAGAGTGGAAGTGAAGAGAGAGAATGTGGAGTGAGTTGTCTGGATGCAGGGTGCAGGGTGCATTCCCAGACACTTGAAGTAACTCAGCATGCTATTGACAGCAGCATAGAGTTTCAGATATAAGGTAAACTATTTCTATTATGCAGAGCTTTAAGTGGGTAGAATAAATTAGTGAGTGTAGGAAGCTGGGTTTCTGTTGCAGTAATCCCCCACTTGTTGCTGGATTTTTAATGCACTTAGACTTGATGTGTCCTTGTTCCCTGCCAATCAGGTTCCCAGGATCTGTGTTCTTTCTCGACATTGTACCTTTGTACCCCCCAATTGGCACCTCTCTGGCCACATGTAAGTCCCTTGTAAAATGTACAATGAATACCAATGGCACTGTGACCAGGGCTGCAGATCTTAGAGGTCCTGTACCTTAACACACACACATGCACTGACATTGCAGGCTGTGTATTTTGGTGCAGAGAAAAGTGAAGAGTCAACATGCTGCCTGCAGCCTATTGCCTATGGTTTAGGTAAGACAGCCCTCTAACTGGGTGCACACGACCACTGGTGAGGGTATAGTTGCATTGGCATTGTACCCCAACAGTGTTTAAGTCGTATTTAGACATTGTAAGTGAAGGAAAGCCATAAAGATTATATGGCCTGGGAGTTTGTCATTACAAACTCCTCAGCACCATTATAGCATTACTGAATTCTGGGAAGTTTGGTAGCGAACTTCTGTGCATAATAAACCCAACCTGCTGCAAGTCTGGGATGTATTATACAATGCACTCAGAGGGCATCATACAGATGCCGCCTGCAAAACGACCAGCCTCTGGTGGGTTCCCTGACTGGTACATACCAGCCTGCCACCATGAGACATTTGTCTGGACTCTAGGGTGGGTGCCTTTGCTCCCTGAGCCCAGAAACAAAGCCTTTCATGGGCGGAGGTGCTCACACCTCCCCAGGCCAGTAAGAGCCATCTGTGGCAGGGAAGCTTCAAAGGCCTTGCTGCCTTTGTAATGCGACCCCAGCCTCTCCTGCTATCAGGAGCAGGCCCCCTTACTGTCTCCCCTCCATTTCGGCAGGAAGACAGGGGAAAAAAATTAGCACAGCCCAGAAGGTGTGCCCACCTCTGCCAAGCCCACCCCTCAGGTGGGGGAGGTGAGGTGAAGCCCACTCTTCAGTGCTCACCATCTTGCAGATGGAGGGGAACTCTCTAATCAGGATTAGGGATTGTGCCCACTCTCCACATAGGGTGAACACTAGGCCTGGACGGTAAATACCGTTCCGCTTTTTCCCTGTTTGCAAATGCTGTTTACGTGCTTGGTGCGAAATATCCCGCAAACATGCATTTTGAAAGCGCAAACAAGCAAAAAATTCCCCGGATGGCAGAATTTTTGGCAATTTTGCGTTCACCGTGGAACGCTAAATTACCCAAATTCCGCATTCCGCTGAATTTTTTGCTTGTTCGCGCTTTCAAAATGCGTCTTCGCAAAATATTTCTCCCCGAGCACACAAACAGAGTTCGCGAACTGGAAAAAAGCATCGCAAATGGGCGGAACAGGCAATTCCGCGTGTACGTGGAACTTTTGCGTGCGCACGGAGATTTTTTACCATTTCGCGGAGCTTTGCATAGCGCAACTACGCAAATTCCGCCCACCCCTAGTGAACACACCAAGGGTGTAGTCACCCTAAGTTCAGTAGGCATTGGCTACTGCCCTCGAGACCCCCTAAAACGTCCCCTAAATTCAGTATTTAGGGAATAGCCCTGAACCAAGAAGACATATTCCAGCCACCTAAGAAGAAGAAGGAAGAAAGAAGGCACCCTGCAGAGGAAACTGCAGAGAAGAACTGGCTTGGCTCCAGACCGTCTGCAGTTTCCAGAGATCCTGCACCAAAAGTCGCTTTGTCCTGCAGACACTGGCCTCCAGAACCATTGGTAGGACTGACAGCCTTAAAAAAAGTCCTGATCTCCCTTGACCCGGTTTACAGGCAGGTCGGTCCCCAAGCTACACAGCACCACCTGTGTGCCCGTGTCCCTGCTCTCTGAGCTCGCTTCTTCTGCAGTGAGTTCAAAGCCTTCCTCCACCCGCAGGCTACCACCTGCGCCTCATCCCTCGTGGCCAGTGGTAGGCCGGTAGGTCTTGCGTTATCTGTTGGTTCAGTTTTTGTATTCAATTGTACTGTGCCTTCTGTATTCTGTGCTAGCCTCTGCCCATTGCTGCCTTTTCAGTGTCTTTTCTTGCCCCTGTGCCCTCTTTCCCTTCTGTTTCCCCGTTCTTCCTGCGGCTGCATTCCTGCAGCCTTTCCCCCCGCACACCCATTCGTCCACTCCCACCCACCTCCCAGCTGCTCCTCCCTCTCACCTGCCCTTCTTATGGTGTCCGCGCCCAGCGCCAGAACCCCTGGCCCTCGCGACCACCATGTCACCTGGCTCCGCTATGATGCCAGAACCCTCCAAGCACTCCACACCGGACGATCGCGCACCTGCTGCCTGGCCACCCCGAAGTGCACCCAAGGATCCTTCTTCTGCATGAACTGCAGCTTCACCAGCATCCGACCCGCAACTTACAGACCAGGAAAGAACCCAACTACCTCAGATGCATTCTCCTCAACACCCGCTTCGCCCGTAAACACGCCGTTGAACTCTTGGACCTGCTCGACTCAACCTCCCCAGATGTCGCCTTCCTGACGGAGACCTGGCGGAACCCCTCCTTGGCACCTGACATCGCCATAGCCATCCTGGAAGGCTACAAGATCACCCGCAGGGACTGCACCAATGGAGTAGGAATCGCCATCGTCCACAAGAACACTCTCAGAGTCACGACCAACACTGACGACACCTTCAGCACTGCCGAACACCTGCACTTTCAGATCCACACCGACCTCAACACCAACCTCAGAGGAACCCTCGTCTACAGACCCCCAAGACCCCGACCACAGTTCAGTGACTCCATTGCCGACTTCGTCAGCACACACACCCTCGCCTCCATGGACTATATCCTCATTGGGGACCTGAACTTCCACCTCGAGAACAACAACAACACCAATTCCACCACCCTGATTGACAACCTCGGACTCAGACAACTCGTCACAACTCCTACCCACTCCGCCAGCCACACACTTGACCCCATCTTCTCCGCGAGCCCCCACGTCTCCTTCAACCATACCACCGTACTCCGCTGGACCGACCATCACTGCATCCACTTCACCTTCCGGAAACCCGCCACGCACCACCGCACCCAACAGATGCCTCGCCACTGCTTGAGCAAAGTCACCGAAGAACAGCTAACAACCACCCTCGCCCAGAGCCCACCCACCGACCCTGACACCTCCGCCTGCGACCTCAGACAGTGGATCAACCACTGCGCCAAAACCCTCGCCCTGCTCAAGAAACCCTCCAACAGCCACACTAGCAAGAAAGCCAGCTGGTTCACTGAAGACCTCAAAGAGGCAATATAATTATAGGGGATGTACGACATTACGAGGCGTACCATAACAACGTGTGCTTTAACGACGCGTCCCTTACAACGCAAGTCGTTACCACGACTTGCGTTGGGGGCGCGGATTGAGAATAGTATAATTTACTATTATAACACCAGTCCCCGTGGACACTAGGGAAGGTGTTGGAATAGTAAATATACTATTGTTAATCCTCTAGCGCCCTCCAGCGCAAGTCGTGCTTATGACTTGCGTTGTAACGGACGCGTTGTGAAAACCTTGCGGAGTAAAATCCACGTTGTAAAGGATGTTCCCCAATTAAAGGTGTGGCTTAAAACATTTTCTAAAAATCTGTGTTCAGCATAATATGCTGCCCATCTGGTATTTCGTTGCTTCTGTTATTGCCTCCACATAAGTAACACTACACCTACAACAAGCCAGGACTATTGGCTCTGTCAAAAGCTGAAAATGCTTTAGTTCTTGTGCAAGAGGTTTTAGCGTAATGGCTAGAACTGCCAACTTTGGAGCTGAGGAAGCAGGTTTGAGTCTCAGTGTCAGCCCAACATCCTGTGTTTCTTGGCAAATCCCTTAATCGTCCATGCATATCAAAAACTAAATGAGGATGTCCTAGTTGGTGCTCATGTAAAGCACTTGAAGTTTAGCAATATAGAACTGCCAAAAAATAAAAGTTACATCAAAACAGTGAACTGCTGCAGAGTTAAGATTTTTTTTCCAGTCTGTGTGTAGGGGTAAAAATGGAGAGCCTGAAAGGGACCCATCTCTGCACCTGCTTTTACGAACTGCTGGTGCTGAGCACCGGCAGGACCCATCCCACCTAAAGCCCTGTTATTATGGCATTAATCAAGGGGTCGCGGGTGAGGAATAAATAATATGCTGATTCAGCAAAAAGCTTCCAGTCTTATGATTAGGGTTGCCAGCTTATTGTTTTGATGTCCCAGACAGTACAAAATTAACAGCAACCTAAAGCTGTATTTTCACACTTTTCTGCGCATACTTCGAACATAATTCGAACATCAAATATAAATAGAAAGCACTTTCAATTGTGTTCTAGGGCTGCCGGAATGATCCATAACTAATAATTAAAGGGAACAAAGACAGAGAAGTCATATTACAAATGAATACTTACTTTTTTATTTATAACCCTATTTAGTGTCAAGATGAGGTTTTTGCAGACTCTTTAAACAACACATGGCTGGCATTTTTCTTTTGGCAACCCTACTTTATATTCCTTTTCATGAAATGCATTCTCACACTACGGCAGTAAATGAAAAACACAATTTAAGGAATAGGCAGAGTGGGGACCCAGGGGTTACTGGAACGAGAAAAGAAATGAAGCCTTGGAACCCAGTTTACAATGGTATGTAAATATGCAAATGGTCTTTGAAGACCTGTGAAAAACTCAGGCGTGCCGGAGATAAGATTCCAGACACTGCCCAGCCGAGCCCACAGCAGCAGCAGCCCAGGCTGAGACACGCAACGGGGGAGGGGGCTGAAGCCCATTCAGCCCAATGGGCGTACGCTTGCTTCCTACTATGGCCCTGCAAAACTGGGCTAACGCTGTCAGCACTTGACAGTGGTAGCATTTGTAATCAAACAGAGGCTGCTCTGGGAGGCTACTATGGGGTGTATAACAGGCTCAGAATTCATCAACGCACATGGGAGCACAGTAACGTGATTGCTCAGTGCTGTGATTCTGGTTTTGACAAAAAAAGTACCCTATTATATAGTAAAACAAAATAAACAACATATATATACACAATGTTCTTCATGCCTGTTATATAAGTGTGAGTCCAAAATGCTTCAAGGTGCCCCCGCTATGCACTCTATACTCCTGTCCTTCACTGGTAGGTTATAGCCTGGTGGCATAGGTATTAATGCAGGTGCAGCTCTCCCCTTCTATTAGCATATAGTTACTTTCTGACCTGAAACAACAAAATCATCTCTCACTCACTTCTCCTGGCTGTGGAGGGCCCCTGTTGGCTTCTGCTTCCTGTCTAGCTCACCCAAGTTGTGCTGGGCTGTGGTCGTGTCAAGTAGCAGATAACCTCAGACCAAGCAAGCACAAACCTCTTGGCAGGATCCTGAAGAGAGTGGAAGGAGCGATTGGCTTCTGATGATGGCCCCCTTCCAGGATGAAGTAATCTTGCAGTGCTCTTCTCCGTGCATGGGGCTGATGTGGTGGTGACATAACAGCTATGCGGTGCTTTAGGGCATGGCAGCTATGTCTCCTTGGCTGCTATTTCTCAAAATAGCAGCTTCTTACCTCAAAGTTGGTCTTCTGTTTGGTACACCTTTGATCAGTGTCAGGCTGCTTTCTCAGGCTGGTTGGTGGAGTACCTTGGGGAGGCCACCACAGGCTTCTTCTTTTGGGGCAGCATGCACTGCTTGGGAAGATGGTGGTACAGTTGCAACATCCTCAGTAAAGATCATGCAGCAAGTGCCATGGGGCAACATTGATCCTGAAATCAGTGGAGCAGAATGACCGGGCACGTTTGCCAGGTGTCACAGCTGCAACAACGAGGACAACAGCAGAGACTGCTTGTGCGGGCTTGGAAGGAGATATAGTCCCTCCAAGGAGTTCAGGGACTAGCTCCCAGACTACAGAACTGCAGTCACACAGGTTTTCAAGTCTTTGGTGGATGGACCACAACACTAGGCTCAACTACTCCTGTCCACACCAACAGTTAGCTCCTCCTGCAGGGTTGGCACCCTCTGCTCTAGCATGATTCCGTAGGCTTTTCTGGGATGCTTGCTGTCGCTCAGCTCCCAGCTCTGGTTGCACAGTAGTCCTCCTTGTCCCATGATAACTTAGAAATGGAACAACAAGTGGGTCATAAACTCCCACAAGGATGGCAGATAGGTAATGTGGTTGTCTGTCCGGCCTTTTCAGAACTGGTTTGGGTTGGTTATCCTTCCATGTGTCCTTCTCAGAAAGTCCCAGAAATGCAGCCTTTCTCTTGAGTGATGCTTTTCTCAGCAGGGTCAGCTGCAGTCTGGAACACTCACACCTGAGGCACAAAGGGTGTCAGTAGTCATCTATCTATGAACAGCTACACCTGACAGTGATCAGGAAGAGACTAAAGTATGCTTTTCTACTAAAAGATCCTTCTCAAACAAACAATAGGAAATACAAACTTGCTCTTCTCCACTGCCATCCATCAAATGGCAATTTCAGGAAGACTAACAGGCATACCTCTGTAAAAGAAAGGATCTAATTATATTTTATGGGAAAGCCTGTTGCTCAGAGTCTGTGCCAGTCCTGTAGTGTATAACATCCTTCTTGTACAAGTGCTCTTTCTGTATAGTCACCCCCACAGTTTAACCCAATTAGGTATGGGCGGATTTTGCAGATCCACGATTCGCGGATTTTGCGGATTTGCGGATCCGCGGATTTGCCCTGCTGAATCATTTCAGCTTACTAGTTTCAGCGGCCATGTGTGTGTTACTATGCAATCGCCCGAGGGGTGCAGGGTTCCCTTGGGTGAGCTGTCCATCATAGTGGGTCAATGGTGGGAAGACGGTGCACACTGCGAGTGTGTGGGGGGCTTCCAAGCCCAAAGTCAGGTGCCCCAAAGGGCGCAGGGGTCCCTTGAGTGAGCTGTCCATCATAGTGGGTGAATGGCGGGAAGACGGTGCAAACCGCGAGTGTGTGGGCGGGGCCAAACGGGCAGGGCTTCCATGCGAGTTCACACATGCTTCTTGTGTGTATAAAAGGTCAGAGAAAGATCAGTTCAGCAGATGAAGAGAAAGAAGCTCCTGGTCACAGGAACAGCACGGGTATTGCGCTCGTGAAAGTCAAGGATGCAAAAGCCTCTATCCAGCATCACAGCTGATTTTCCACGGTAGATTTGGGAAGAAGGCACACCTGCCTCGACGACGCTCACGATTGCTTTTTGGGCTGATGAATGAGTCACTCACAGGAAGGGCATGTTGTAAATGTTTTACGATGGCGCCGGCAAGCTGCCAGCGCCATCCTAAAATACTTACAAAATTAGCTTCAACAGGAAGCTCTAATAGATAAAATAAAGCAGGTGCTCGCACCTGCTTTATTTTATCTATTAGAGCTTCCTGTTGAAGCTAATTTTGTAAGTATTTTAGGATGGCGCTGGCAGCTTGCCGGCGCCATCGTAAAATAGTTACAAGTTGACAGGCCAGCCAGGCTTCAACTTTTGCCCCCGGAATCCGCCGCTCGCGGATTTGCGAATTCGCGGTAAATTCGCGGGAGTTCGCGGATTGCAAATTTACCGAAAAATTGCAAAATCCGCGAGCGGAACGGATTTTGCACTCACCCTTAAACCCAATGCTGATGATTATGACTCTGAAAGTGCACTGGAGCCTGCTGCCTGTGCCCGAGTTACAGTGCTTTTCCCCTAAAACTGATATGTGTTAATTGGTAACCCCAATTGGCAAAGGAATTCAATCCTCTTATGAGTCCCTAATATATGGTTCCAGCGGTGCCCAGGGTATGGGACTTAAAGGAGTCATCAGGGCCTGAAACACTATATGTGCTACCCTGAGTGACCAAAGTAAATTACTGACAGCAGGCCTTCCATTACAAACTGCAGGAGCAGTGTAAACTGCTCAAACTCGACTTTTCCCTCACCATGTGTGGCAAATTTAATGCACAATTTTTCATATATGCCAGTCACGCCTAAAGAAGGAATCCTAAAACCCAAGAGGCAGGTTGCATTATGTTGAAAGCATGGACATGTAAGTGCAAGCTTATATGCCCCTATATTGGCCTTTCCCATTAAATGAAACTATAAGTGGTAGAGGGTCCATAGGATAACATGGGCTGGCACCGAGGCAAACCAGGTTGGCAGCTCCATTATTTTACCACCTAAATATGTTCTGTTTGGTGTCAAACAACATGTCTCATTACCCCTGACACAAATCTTGTGTTGATGATGATTTGTCCTGCATCCTGTGGCTACCTAGATGGTTGCCCACATGGCTGCTCCAGCCTTTCCTGTGCTCTGGCTGACAGCCTACGAATTTTGCCACCAAGACAGGATTCTGACCCCTGCCAATCCTAACAGGAGTCAGAAATAAGGGCTAGGACAGGAAGGAGTTCCCACCTCCCTCACTGACAGGCTAGTGAAGTGGCACATCAAGGCAGTAAGCTTCAAAGACTGTACTGCCTGTGAAATACCCAGTCTGCCTCCCAAAGAAGGCGACAACCCTTCCCCTGCCCCAGGCACTTTAGCACCCAGGCAGGCAGAGCAATTAGGTAGTCAAGAGGGATACACCCCCAGATGGCTAGTCACACTTCTAGGTTGGGCTATTTGTCTGTATAGCTGAACAAGCCATCCTGCCATTTTTTAAAGGTAGAAAAGGTGACACTCACACCCAGATGTGGTTACTTTAGGGGCGGAATCTAAGATTTAAGGGATACCCCTCACACCAGAACCTCAGTTCTGAACCAACCTGCATCAAAGATGACAAACAGACCCAAGTCTGGCTAAAACGACTTGCGCATACCAAAAGAGGGAGACTCTGCACCCTCTGCAGCTGTGGCAACTCTCCTGGAACTGCTCAACCGAGATTCTCCCTGGGCTAAAGCTTGTTTCCCCTAGATAGAGGGACCCCTGTGAGAGCTAAAAGCAACCTCAGACTGCTCTCGATTAGTGGCACTATTCCTCTGTAAACTGCAGGTAAAACAACCCTGTAGATCAACAAATTTCACTGCCCATTAGGCCCTCTGAGGGATCGCCCAAAGCCAGATGGTCCAGTGCATTCTGGGAACTGCAGTCATGCCCACCACATCATTTTGTGCAGTTTTATGTTCCCTGGGACCACCGGACATCTAACTAACTGTCTGCTTCACTTACTGCTGCTAAGGCTTGTTGGTCACCAGTCTGGAAACTGACTCCTTCACTTGATGCTGCATGAAGAGGGAACATCATATAACTTTCTCCTGACGCCAGCATCGGCCCGTTGTGGAGATTTTCCACCCTGGTCCCCCATAGCAATACGTAAGCGGTACGAGTTGTTCTCCTGTAGCTCCCGTTCAGCACAAAGGATAGCCAGGACAACTCTGCACCTGGGCTCTGCTGGCCAGATGAAATTTAACTGAATGTTGTGACTTGGTCCTGGAACCGGCATCACCTTTACCCTTCTTGGGTTTCACGCTACTCAACCTGCAAGTGTCCGATTGTCACTACCACTTTTTCACATTGATTGCAATGCAAACAATCTGCGATATTGAATTGCTGTGATTTATGTTTTCTTCTAAAATTCATAACCCTGCTTACATGTATCTGATCACGTTTCTTTCAGTGTTCTAATTAATATAAAAATCTGCTTTACTTTTATAATTTTTTGATGGATTTTATTTAGTTGTGTCAATTACTTATCGTCTATGTTGGTACTCTGAAATGCTTACCACATGTTCTTCTAGTAAAGCCTGACTGCTCTTTGCCATAGTACCAGTACTGAGCTGTGGATTTATTATTGTGAAGCCATGGACCGTCTTTGGAGTCTCTGAGAGTATTGCATGGTGAAGCTTAACCACCATCACCACATAATATTCCACCATCCTATACTTCTCATAAACATATATACATCCAGCCAGCTTTTTTGGTTTGATTTGGTTTGATTCTGGGTTCACCAAATTTCAAAGAGTGTCCCAGGAGGTTTTAACCTATGGTATTCAGGTACAAAGGCCTGTTAACAGTAGGAGTTATACAAAACAGAGTATGCTGCTACTACTGTGCTAAATGCATGACCCCTGATAGGGACATTGGCCTGCTGTCACTTCTTAGGGCTTGCTTGGTACACCCCTCTAGGATACGGACAGTTCCAAAGAAAGGCTGTGGGAGCGCAGGTTTGATATACAAGCAAAGAGGCTGGATGTATTTGCCAAGAGATTTGAATTTATTGTCAAAAGTAACAAGGGTTGGGATTCAAGAGGGTTTTCTTCAGGTTCTCCTTCTGATGGTGTCCTCGTTGAGCTGGATGTAGAGGTAGAAGGCGATGTCACGTGCTCCTCATCTCTGAATCACGGGGTCTCCCTGGAGGCTCATAAGAGAGGAAAAGAAGAGCCATCAGATACTGTATTTGGGTTTAATTCACAAAGTTGTACCCGTCACCACACCAAAAGTACTCACAGAAGGTCCTGTTCAGAATAGGCGGTATTAGCAGCCAGTGGGAAAAAGTGCCTAAAAAGGGTCTAGGTGAAAGGAAGGGAGGGTTTTTGTGAGTTTAAAGGGGGTCCTTTCTTAATTCCAAACAATAAAAAAAAACGACGTTACACATGCAGAGTATCAGTGCCACACTGTAATCATTACCCATTCTCTGGCCCTTATTGTAGAAACCGGAAAACTACAGAGCGTTCTACACAATGATCGGGTTACTCTCAAAAGGTGAGATTCACTGGGATTTAACAGGGGGGGGTCGGCTAATTGCGGAAGAAACAACAAGGTCACCTGCTCTTCTAGATGAAATAAACAACAATAAACAAAACCCCCAATTAAAGAACACCCGGTTCCCCATCCGCCTCCCTCGTTCCCCCCTTTCTTCCCGTCGGACGCTGGTACTCACCGGCTCTGCCGCAACTCTTCAGAGTTGCGGCTGCTCTACAGCATCCTCTGGAGGACTCCACCACTCCTCACACCAACGCTCGTCCGATTCTGTCTCCGCCGCGTCTCCGCTCCTCGGGTCTTCTTCGGGTGCACCGCTACAGGATCCGTCTTCTCCACCTCATATTTCCAACGTCCTTGCTCCTGGTTCCACGTCACCGGTCTGACCGCCTTCTTTCCCGTAGTCTCCTATTTTCATTGGTGGAGGAGAAGAACTTCCGGTGTATTCTCCGGCCCCTTCCGGGTTTCCGTCAGCGTCTTTCTGTGGAGATACAGGACAGCGATATGGATTTCGTGTTCCTGCCGGATCCTCTGGGTGTTGTCGGGAGAGGGGTACAAGTGTTGGAAGGGAAGGATCCGCCCATGGCTCTACTCCGGTGAGTCCCTCCTCACATCCCCTATCCCTAGCTGTCCTTCTACTAGGGGTTAGTTCTTGGGGAAATCTAGATACATAGTCCACGTTTCCTTGTTCACTTCCTTTACGATGTTGGGTTATGAACCGGTAAGGTTGTAGTGAAAGAAACCATCTGAGGACTCTTTCGTTGTGACCCTTGTTCCTGGCTAACCAGTTAAGAGGAGCGTGGTCAGTATATAAAGTAAATTCCCTACCTTCCAAATAATACCGTAAGGTATCTATGGCCCACTTAATAGCTAGTGTTTCTTTCTCTATAGTGGCGTAATTTTTCTCCCTTTGAAAAGCTTGTGACTGATATACAGTGTGGGTTTCTCTCCTTTAGATGTCTCCTCGGATAAGACAGCCCCTAGCCCCTGATCCGAGGCGTCCGTTTGCAAGATAAAAGGGAGGGAGTAGTCTGGACTGGTTAATACTGTCTCTGAAGTCAGAGTGGTTTTTAAGGTTTCAAAGGCTCTTACTACTTCGGCGGGAGGGTGTTTGAGTACTTCCTCTGTGTTTACTTTCTTCTGGAGTAAATTCGCTAAAGGGGCTGCTGTCTTTGAGAAATGAGGGATTAATCAACGGTAATATCCGAGTAACCCTAAGAAGGCTCATAAGTCCTTCTTGGTGCGAGGTAAGGGAATTTGATAAATGGCGGTTAGTTTTGATACTTGTGGCCTGATAACCCCCTCACCTAATAAATAACCTAGGTATCGAATGGTTTGGACGGCCAAATGGCTTTTAGCTGGATTTATTTTCAGACCGTATTGTCCTAGGGTTTGTATCACACAAGAAAGGTGGAAAATGTGCTGTTCCCAGGTATCACTATAGATGATTATGTCATCTGTATACGCACCGGCATACTTCTCATGGGGTTGTAAGATTACATTCATAGCCCTTTGAAATGTTGCTGGTGCTTCATGTAACCCAAAGGGTAATACCTTGAACTGATAGAACCCATCCGGGGTAGAGAAGGAAGTTTTCTCTCTTTCTTGTTGTTGGAGGGGTATCTGCCAATAACCCTTGCATAGGTTTAGGGTGCTGATGTATTTAGCCCCGTCTATTCTTTCGACCATCTCATCCACTCGGGGTAGTGGATATGTATCAAACTCTGATATTTTATTGATCTCCCTGAAGTCGATGCAAAATCGCACCGAACCATCTGGTTTGGGCACAAGAATGATGGGTTAGTTCCACTCACTTACAGAAGGTTCAATTATATCCATCTGTAGCATCTTTTGGATTTCTTCTCTTATGTTTTGCCTACGGGCGTCAGGAATGCTATAGGGTCTCAGGCTTACTAGTTTCCCCGGAGGGGTTTTGATAGCATGTTCAATAAACACTGTCATGCCAGGAGATTTAGAGAACGTATTTTGTGGGGGTTGTAGGACCTGTGTCAGGCCATCTCTAAGGTTGGGAGTTAGGTCAGGATCTACTCACTGGTCAAATAAGAGCACCTGCACATCCGTCAGAGTCACTGCTACCGGTATGGGACCCTCCCATTTTTTTAACAAGTTGATGTGATATACCTGAGAGGTATGCCTGGCCGGATCTGTTTCAATTCGGTAAGTTACAGGAGTAACTTGTTCTACTACAGTGTATGGCCCCTGCCACTGTCCCAACAACTTGTGATCAGATGATGCCATCATCAGTAATACTGAATCCCCCACTTGGAGAGTTCTCACTTTAGTATCTTTATCATATTGCCTCTTTTGGGCCAACTGGGCTCCCTCTAGATTATTCTGAACAATAGCCCGTATCTGTCCAAGGTGAGTAAGTAGATTAGACACATACTCCGTTAGGGGCCTAAAATCGTGGGGGTTCTAGTTTCCCATTTTTCTTGAGCCATCTCCAATAAGGTGCGTGGCTTATGGCCATATAGTAACTCAAAAGGCGAGTAACCAGTACTTTTCTGTTCTTTGCACCTAATGGCAAACAAGGCCAGGGGTAACATATCCTCCCATTTTCTGGACTCTAGGTCTAGGATTTTTTTTAGGGTGGTTTTTATAGTGGCATTATACCTTTCCAATAATCCGTCTGTCTGCGGATGATAGGCAGACATCCGGATTTGGTGCATTCTTTTCCCCTCCTGAGGCGGAAGCCGGGAGGTCTCCTACCTTTCCTGTTATTTTAAAAAAACGATTTTAATCGTAATTTGTACTTTTGTGCACTCCTGAGCTAAAGAGGTGTGCTGAGACTCCCTTGCGCTTAGTGGCGCCTTAGACTCTTTTTCACCCCCTCCCTTCAGCTCCGGACCTGCTCTTGGCTGAGTGTTGACGCCGAGGGCAGGGCTCCGGTTTTGGCGGCCATCTTGGGTCGGGTTGGGCTGGTGACGCGATTGGCAGCGTTATAAAAGGGGCTTGTGTTAGGTGAGCAGGCGATACTGACACAGCATTCTTTTCCCCTCCTGAGGCGGAAGCCGGGAGGTCTCCTACCTTTCCTGTTATTTTAAAAAACGATTTTAATCGTAATTTGTACTTTTGTGCACTCCTGAGCTAAAGAGGTGTGCTGAGACTCCCTTGCGCTTAGTGGCGCCTTAGACTCTTTTTCACCCCCTCCCTTCAGCTCCGGACCTGCTCTCGGCTGAGTGTTGACGCCGAGGGCAGGGCTCCGGTTTTGGCGGCCATCTTGGGTCGGGTTGGGCTGGTGACGCGATTGGCAGCGTTATAAAAGGGGCTTGTGTTTGGTGAGCAGGCGATACTGACACAGCATTCTTTTCCCCTCCTGAGGCGGAAGCCGGGAGGTCTCCTACCTTTCCTGTTATTTTAAAAAAACGATTTTAATTGTAATTTGTACTTTTGTGAACTCCTGAGCTAAAGAGGTGTGCTGAGACTCCCTTGCGATTAGTGGTGCCTTTGACTCTTTTTCACCCCCTCCCTTCAGCTCCGGACCTGCTCTCGGCTGAGTGTTGACGCCGAGGGCAGGGCTCCGGTTTTGGCGGCCATCTTGGGTCGGGTTGGGCTGGTGACGCGATTGGCAGCGTTATAAAAGGGGCTTGTGTTAGGTGAGCAGGCGATACTGACACAGCATTCTTTTCCCCTCCTGAGGCGGAAGCCGGGAGGTCTCCTACATTTCCTGTTATTTTAAAAAAACGATTTTAATCGTAATTTGTACTTTTGTGCACTCCTGAGCTAAAGAGGTGTGCTGAGACTCCCTTGCGCTTAGTGGCGCCTTAGACTCTTTTTCACTCCCTTCCTTCAGCTCCGGACCTGCTCTCGGCTGAGTGTTGACGCCGAGGGCAGGGCTCCGGTTTTGGCGGCCATCTTGGGTCGGGTTGGGCTGGTGACGCGATTGGCAGCGTTATAAAAGGGGCTTGTGTTAGGTGAGCAGGGGATACTGACACAGCATTCTTTTCCCCTCCTGAACGGAAGCCGGGAGGTCTCCTACCTTTCCTGTTATTTTAAAAAAACGATTTTAATCGTAATTTGTACTTTTGTGCACTCCTGAGCTAAAGAGGTGTGCTGAGACTTCCTTGCGCGTAGTGGCACCTTAGACTCTTTTTCACCCCCTCCCTTCAGCTCCGGAACTGCTCTCGGCTGAGTGTTGACGACGAGGGCAGGGCTCCGGTTTTGGCGGCCATCTTGGGTCGGGTTGGGCTGGTGACGCGATTGGCAGCGTTATAAAAACAGACGGGGATGACTCCGCGCAGCGGACGCGCCGGACCTGCGCTGGAGTTGTGCCAGAGTCCTGCCCGTCTGCGCCCGTCCGCGCACAATCGGGCTCAGGGATCAGGTACTCTGGCACATGCATTTCCTCCACTGCAAATGATCTCCTAGCACTGAACTCTGACAGGTATAGTCTAAATCCCATCACACGTTCCATCCTCAAGGAATATAACATCTTTCGACTCCCTAGCCATAGGAATTCTAGCCTTTTACCCCCACTAAAGCTAGGTACCCTAAACACTAGGTCATTTCAGAAACATCACCTGGAAATCTTCACCCTCTTACAGGACGAGACCATTGACATACTGACACTCACCGAAACCTGGTTGAGTGATATTTCCTCCCCCGACATCATAGCCGCCCTCCCTAGCGGGTATGACATGATTTGGCATAACCGGCCAGACGGTGCCCGGGGTGGTGGCGTAGCAACGATCTTCAAAAAACAGCTCACGGTGACTAAAATTTTAACCAAGACTATAAATTCTGTTGATCTACTGGGGATAAAAATCATCATGAACAATTCTTGTCTTATCATCTTGACGATTTATTGTCCACCCCAATGTACATCAATGTTTAACGATCTCTTTTTTCCTATAATATCGGATCTATGCACACGCTACAAAAATATTTTGGTGACAGGTGACTTTAATGTTCACTGGGATAAAACAGATAAAGATCTACCAACACGGAAATTACAGACTTCCATGACCGCTTTAGGCCTGGTACAATTAGTGGAAGCCCCAACCCACATAAAAGGCCACATTCTTGACCTCACCTGGTCTTCTATGCCAAAAGTGGTCCTCACAAATATTACACCTTGTATTTGGTCGGACCACCACCTAATCCTGTGTGATATACCATAAAACAATCCCCAGGTAAAACTCCCGCTAAAAACCAAAAAAGTGCGCCAATGGAAAAAAGTCGACTCAGGAACCCTAACTGAAGCCCTGTCCAAACATATACATAAACCTATCATCCCATCAGATGGCGTAGACCTAGATTTAAATTATGATACTATAGTAGCCACCCTCAGGCAATCAATTGATGAGATAGCCCCAGAAAAGACACAAAAAATAAAAGGTGCGGAAAAAGGAGCTCCCTGGTTTACTCAAAACCTGAGAGACCAAAAAAGAAAGCTCCGTCATCTTGAAAGATGCTGGAGGAAATCTAAAAAGGATACCGACCGCGAACTATATAGAACATCCTTTCAACTGTATAAAAAGCTCATTGTATCAACCAAAAAGGACTACTATGAAACCCGCATGAACAACGCCGCAAATGTCCAGAAAGAAACCTTCCAAATACTGAAAGAATTTAGCAAAAAGGAAGAAAAGGCAGATACACTGATTGACTGTAACACCTTTCAAGGATACTTTCTTGAAAAAGTAGCGACTATCCTGTCAGACATCAAGAAAGACAGCTCTACTATACACACCACGTCATCGCCCCCTCAAAACCCCTCGACCCCTATTATTACTAGATTTCCCAATATTGACTCCACTACCCTCAGACAACTAGCAACATCAACCAAGTCAGGTTCCCCTGCTGACCCCTGCCCTCCTGAAATTTTTCGGCTAGCAATTCCTATTTTGGAGGACCAGATCCTAGACCTCCTAAATAACTCATTAGCTACAGGATCATTACCAACTACCTTTAAAGAGGCACGCGTTAAACCACTGATAAAAAAACCTGGGGCGGATCCAACTAGCCTGAAGAACTACAGGCCAATCTTCCAGCTGCCGTTTCTGTCAAAAATTCTAGAACAGCATGTGTTAAAATCATTGTCACCCCTCCTGGAATCACATAACCTACTCCAGGAGCGGCAAGCTGGTTTTCGTGCCCACCATAGCACGGAACTAGTAATGCTGTCGGTGCTGGACGAGCTCAGATGCATGGCTGACAGTAAAAAACCAAGCGCCCTGATATTATTAGACCTTTCAGCGGCGTTTGATACTGTCAGCCATGCACTGCTCCTGGACATACTAGCCATGTCCGGGATAAAAGAACAAGCTCTCCAATGGCTAAAGGCCTTTCTGCTAGGGAGGACGCAGAGGATCCAGCTAGCAGATCAGGTATCTGGCGTTGGCGCCCTGGTATGTGGAGTCCCGCAAGGGTCCGCACTCTCACCACTTTTAATTAATTTATACCTGCAGCCACTGATAGACTCTTTGGCAAACATGGGCTGTAAAGTTTTTAACTACGCCGATGATACTCAGCTACTGCTGAGTATCGAAAACACAACATCGGCTCAGTCCATGGCCCAAAAGATACTACGGTTCACAGTAAATTGGATGACGTCCAATCTATTAAAAATTAATCCAGACAAAACGGAGGTCCTTGTAGTGTCAACCTCTGCCTCCCCCTGGAACGATCTGTTCTGGCCCCAAGAACTTGGACCTACCCCAAAGCCGTGTCCTAGTGTAAAGAGTCTCGGTATGAAAATCGATCAGGAACTCTCGATGACCAACCAAGTATCCGCTGTGGTTGGTTCATGTACCAACCTGATTAGGCAGTTGCGAAAACTTGTCCCTTTGCTCTCAACGAATATGCTCCGAACCATTGTTTCAGCCACAATAGTTTCCAGAATCGATTACGGGAACGCACTATACCTAGGTCTTCCAAAAAATTCTATCAATCGTCTACAAGTCATCTTGAACGACGCAGCACGGCTAATCTTCGGATTACCCAGACTGACCCATGCCTCTCCTCTACTTTATAGGTTACACTGGCTCCCTATAAAGCAAAGGGTTGAATTCAAGAGCCTGTGCATTTGCCATAAAGCAATCTATGGACAGGCGCCGGCCTATATAAAAGAGAGGCTTGAAGTGTATGAACCCAAGCGAGTTCTGCGATCCTCCAATTCCTTTCTGCTATCCTGCCCATGCTTTAAAATGACAACCAAAGGTGGCAGATCCTTTTCAGTCCAAGCCCCCACCATTTGGAATAAGCTACCAGAGGTGCTTCGTAGAGAATCCAATCTTCTCCGCTTTAGGAAATCCCTGAAGACTCTGCTCTTCAGGGACGCGTTTACATCCCAGTAAGATAGGTCGGCTTCTCCGCATCCCTTCTACCCTTCTTCTTGTTGCTGTACTTGGTCAGAAGCGCTTTGAGACCTGTCGGTGAGTTGGCGCGATATAAAACCCAGATACAAATACAAATACAAATTTGTTTGACTCTTAATTGGGCACATACTTGTCTCATTAATCGGGATACGAAGGGAGTCCCCTGATTGGTCAAGATCTCTTTAGGGAATCCCACCCTTGTGAAGACAAGAGATCATAGCTTTAGCGATGTTAGTAGCATCAGGTCTTCGTAGGGGAATGGCTTCGGGAAAACTCGTAGCGTAATCCACCATAACGAGGACATATCGACATCCGCTGCAGGAAGGCAATACAGGTCCTATTATATCCAGGCCTATCCTACAGAATGGTTCTTCTATAATTGGGAGGGGTTGTAGGGGCACTCTAGGGGGATGGTATCTACTGTTCCTTTGGCATACTGGACACTCCCTACAATACCTCTTTACTTGCTAATATATCCCTGGCCAATAGAAGTGTTCCATGATCTGTTTCTCTGTCTTGTCGGCCCCAAAATGTCCCCCTAACAAGTGGCTGTGGGCTAAGTATAACACTTTCTCCCTAAACGGTCCTGAAATCAACAGTTGGGCTTTTTGAGTGGGGCTCCCTTTTCTATACAACAACCCATTCCTCTTGAAAAAATAAGGACCTACGTGTTGGGGATCCTCATCCTCTAGTGCCTGGTTCCATGCTTCTTGTAGGACTGAGTCTTCTCGTTGGGCCGCATAAAGACTTCTATCGATTTCTCAGGGATTCTCATCCTGTAGTACAGGTAATACCACCAGGTTCTTTCCTTTTTCTGCTCTCCTTTGTCTCCTGCTCGTTCGTACTTTGGCAACTGGCCATTCTTTTCCTCATCTCGAGAAAAGGGTGCTGTGGACCACCATTCATCTTCCTGTGAAGGATTTTCATTCAAGAGCTGTGACAATTTCAGATAATAATTTCCCAGTATAGCCTGTTCAGGTAACCAGGGTATCAGACCGACTGTTAGGGTGGTGCCGGTGTCCCGGGGATGTTGTATTTTCACCTGAGCTGTGGGGTGTGGTTTTGTATCACCATGTACGCAGCGTATAGCTACGGCTCCATCAATAGGACCAATATGAGTACCCAGATCTTGTGGTCAAACTACACTATGAAGAAACCCCGCATCAGCCAAAGCCATTACCGGTTGACCATTGGCAGACACTGTGCAACGATAGGGCCGTTGTTTTTGTTCATAGGGAGAACAATAATAATTAAGGACCATCCCTATTTCCATAGGCTTCTCTTTCTGGGGACAAAATCCAGCAATGTGACCCATTCCTCCACACTGGAAGCACTGTGGACCCATCAGCGGGGGTGGAACCATTGGGGCTCTTGGTATAATGGTCAAGGGCTCAGGTTTCTTTACCACCGGGGTCCGCGGAGGACGATGCAGTCCTTATCCTCCTGTTTTCCCTGCAAAGTCTTCCCGCCCTTTCTGAATTTCTTGTGAGCTATAAAACGCGGAGACCGGCTCCTGCATTGGCCCCTTAAAGAGTGAGGATCGGCAGAAAACAAGAAAAGAGCTGAGTCCAGGCTAGCAGCTGAACTTTACACAGAACCTGATCCGGCCGTGATCCCCAGTCCTTGATCCCCAGCGCTCCTTCGTGGATTAACATGTGGATGGGTGTTCATGAACTAAGATTGATCTGAAGAATGATGGCCGCAGGCTGTTACCCACATTTTGGAAAGTAGCAAACATCCTCTACTTAGGAATCTCCAAGAAGATCACTCAACTTTTGCCTATAATAAGAAAGCCCTGATGAAAGCCCGTGAAGAATATATGCGCGGCTGGAAACACGTCGGCATTTATTCATGACTGTGTCATTTAGCAATTATTGTTTTCACGATCTGAAGGATTTAAACTAGAGCTTTTTTCATAATTTATTTAGATATCCTCCTAGCTCACAAGAATTAACTTGATTGTGATATGGTTTTTTGATAAATAGGCAAACATGTTTTTTACATGCTGCTGTTAGTGATGAATTATACTTAGCAGCAAGTTCTATTGAAATTGAAAAACGGAGCAATTGGTGTTTATAGTTATGTGATTGTCGTAAAATTGATTTTGGTAAAAAATATTTGTACATATGTGTAGTAATGTTTTGTATTGTATGAATTGTATGTGGTTCTGAGAATGGAAGAGAGTCCATTTCAAAAAAATAAAATTTAAGAAAATAAAAGGTTGAAAAAAAAACCTAACCGCCAAAGGAATATAGTGTGGTTTCTGAAATTTAAGAAGTGGGAACCCAGGTCCTCTTTTGTTGTAACTTGTATCTCAGGCCCTACCTGGTTCCTGTCATTGGGCCTAACCCCTAGATGCACAACTATTATAAGCACTGGCAGTTTCCACTGCAGTCTCAAGGGTAGGGTTAGCCTGTTGACGGACCCACTTTTGAATAGGAGGATGCAGAGAGGATAAATATTGTTCTAAATAAATTTTAGCCATGATCCCATCTTTGTCCGTAATGGCTGGTTTTAATCAACGGTCTGCCATATCTTTCACCCTTAAGTATAATGCCCTTGGTGTTTCTTGTGGACACTCTTTCATCTGTCGTAGTTTTAAACAGTAGGTTTCATCGTCCACACCCAAACGTTCCATAATACACCTTTTTATGTCAGCATAGGGAACCACTCCTTGAACTATTGCAGCCTGGTAGGCGGCCTGTAGGTCCCCAGACAAAAGAGGACCTAGATATTGCCCCCATTTATCTGCTGGCCAGGATGCTGCCGTAGCCATTCTCTCAAAATTGTTATAAAAATAATCTGGATCTTGCCCACTCACATAGCGTTTTAGGACAACTGAGGGAAGATTGGTGGGGCCTCTCTTTTTGTCCTAGTGCCTCTGTCAGTTTGTCCATAGCTGTTCCGTGGGCTTGGCTTTGTCCCATAAGGGCTTGTTGGAATTTTCCACGGTCCTCTTCAACCACCGTCAGGAAGCGTTCCATCACTTTCCCCAAATGCTCTTGATTTTCCGCCCTCCTTGCTAGAGCAGCCTCCATGGTGCCTTTCAATCCCACTTCTGACACCACTTGTGGGAGCGCAGGTTTGATATACAAGCGAGTAGGCTGGATGTATTTGCCAAGAGATTTGAATTTATTGTCAAAAGTAACAGGGGGTTGGGATTCAAGAGGGTTTTCTTCAGGTTCTCCTTCTGATGGTGTCCTCATTGAGCTGGATGTAGAGGTAGAGGGCGATGTCACGTTCCCGCTCGTCTTCTGAATCACGGGGGTCTCCCCGGAGGCTCATAAGAGAGGAAAAGAAGAGCCGTCAGATACTGTATTTGGGTTTAATTCATGAAGGTGTACCTGTCACCACACCAAAAGTGCTCACAGAAGGGCCTGTTCAGAATAGGAGGTATTAGCAGCCAGTGGGAAGAAGTGCCTATAAAGGGTCTAGGTGAAAGGGAGGGAGGGGTTTTGTGATTTTAAAGGGGGACCTTTCTTAATTCCAAACAATCAAAAAAAAAACAACGTTACACATGCAGTGTATCAGTGCCACACGGTAATCATTTTACTCATTCTATGGCCCTTATTCTAGAAACCGGAAAACTACAAAGCGTTCTACACAATGCTCGGGTTACTCTCTAAAGGTGAGATTCACTGGGTTTTTACAGGGGGGGGGGGTTGGCTAATTGCGGCAGAAACAACAAGGCTTAGTCATTATCCACACCCAATTTGATGAGATTAGACAGTTTACCAAAAGTTACCACTGTGCTGGGTAAGATCATGTCTCCCTCTTTTCAGATCCAAAGGTAGGAGGGACAATTACCACCCATAAGTTAGGGTTTGTTAAATATAAAACCAGCATCCCTATCCAACATGGTCCATCAAAGAGCGCAAAGAAGGTGGCTATAATTTGGTAACTCTACGTCTACTATAGGATACTCCTTAGGATTTGAATAGGGACGTCTAGTATTATCCAATAGACTATAAGATCAGGCCCTGTAAAACAGAAACTGAAGGTGAAATAAGTGGATTAGCTCGCTCTTAGACACAAAGGATGTATGTATTTGAAACCATTGTCTAAGCAGATTAGAAAATGAATTGTGTTTCTCGCCCTTTGTATCCATGTTATATGCTATTGCTTTTGATTGGTACTTACAAATACAAATAGAAGTGTATGACCAACCGCAATGTACTAAGAAGGCTCACATTGATGCAATAGGCTTGGAATTTATACCTCCAACTGTATGAGACTAGAATATTGCTAAATGTTCAGAATTACCAAGTATCAACTCTAATTCATTGTGTATCCATTTTTAGGGAGATTGTACTGACCCCCGTACTACGACAGATATCATTTGTAGTCTTGATAAAGGTGGATAGAATTTTGGGAAGCCACCGAAACGCGTCAACGCATTCTACAGTATAATTCACAACTCGGATATCCATGTTGATACACTGTACCGTAGTGTGCATAACAATGGTGTCAGAAATTAAGTTGGAATATACACTTAGTATTGCACAAGTTCAATGTCCTACTGTTTTCTGTCTTTATGTATCAATCTTGCTGGTCAATATTGAATGTCAGGTATTTTATTGTTATTTCTTTTAAACCTGTGTTAAGTGGTCTTTAAACCGTCCACTTTTTTAATCATTGTGTAACCAATAAATTGTGTTCTTTTTATACATGCAAATTTTGTAATTGTTTTCACTTCCAAACTTTAATTGTGTTTACAAATGTAGCTTTGTTCAAGGGAATCTCTCTTTTTTCACTGGTTGGTTAACCCTACTTCCCTTGATTTGAGTTAAGGGGTGCCTCTCTATTTGCTCTCTCTAATGTGCAAGGGACATTGATGCTGTACAATCTGCATTGGATGCAATTCACCCAAATGTGCCGAATACAAATACCACACCACACACTGTGCATCTAAAATATAGAGACTCGTCACCTCCCCCAGGTTTGCATGAAGCAGAATACTATTACTAAATCCTTATTTTTATATTGGGATATCTGGACATTTGAGTGTGTGCTTTCCTCTACAATAAAATAATGTGATATGTCTGATTACTCTTGTTGAAGCTGCTGCTGCTGATATCATACTAAACTTTTACAAAACCTACCTTTTTGCTAGAGAAAACTCCCTAAAAGCATGAGTTTATGTACTTTGTTTGTATGTTTCCTAATATATGAATGATATAAATAGGCCAGTGTAAGCACCTCAGTATAGCAAGAAATTTCTGAATATCATCTGTTTACCTATTTTTCATTGTGCAGTTATTGACTTCTCCTGAGAATACAATTCGGATTCCCAGATGTCCTTACTGTGCACAAGGTAGCAGTGTTGACCAGGAGTTCTGCAAGATGAAGAACTAGGTTTGTATAGTATATGTTTGTATAAACAGCATTCTGCTGTACGTCTGCTAGCAAAATAATATTTGAATTATACAGTATACTTAGGACTTGATCACACAACGTGATAGTGATCAGAGCCTCCTTGTGTGATTTCTTGGTGCTCTGCCCTGAATAATTTGATGGTGCTCTCTGAATGTCCCTTCTAGTTACATGAAGGTATTGCTTACAAGTGCCATGATAAAGGGTGAGATATTTATTGCACCCTATACAATCTAGTACTGAGAGAATTTTGAATTTATTGAGTTCAATAAATGTCAAATATTAAAAGTTAGGCTGCTAAAAATTGGACTCAACACTTAGACGTTCATGTTCATGCACTAAAATCCTCATTTCCAAATGTCTTGTGGGCAAGTGTAGTATGCCAATATCCAGAGGGTAAAACTCAAGAGGGTTAGCATCTAATTAATGAGTGTGGTAAATTCAGAATAGCTCATAATCCTAATCCCTGTTTGCACATGATTGATCATTTTCCTGCCCACTTGAAATCAGAGCCTTTGAAATCTAAATTCTTGAATATTACCTTGATACCAAAATTAGGCCTCATCCACATGAGTTTAGTTCATAAACTGCCTAAATAAAGTATTTTGTAAACTAGTATGGCCCCTCCTTTGTAATCCACTATATAAAAATACATTTTCCCAATTGTATATATTCATGTCGAAGTCTTGGTTGCGCTTCCACAGTTGTATGATGTCTTCTTATATTATTAGGAGATGTATGATGTAGTCTATTGTAAATATTTCCTTGTTTTAAATTTTATTTTTTATTTTTCTCTAAGTATGCTTTTACAAGCTGTTTTTAAAGAGAAACAAAATTATGTTTGTGCACTGTAGTGTGATGTTAAATTCCTTATATTGGTAAGATCAGCACATCTGTCAAAATATTTATCTTTCTTACAGTGCTAAAATAGGGTGCCAATCGGTTTTTGCTGAAATTATTATTATACACAGTAAGATACATGACAAGATTATTTCTGGGAATGCGAGTTCATTTTGTATGGACATTTGAAGAGTGAGTTTATATTAGGTGCAACTCTCTCATAAATTCAAATTGCAGTGTAAAGACAATCTTTTGGAAATTTGAAACCAAAAAATTGTGAAAACTATAGTTTGATATTTCGCTGTTCTATAGAATTTAAAACAAAGTATGGATTTGCAACCAGGGGACTGGCAAGAGAGTCAAAAACGACCTGTAATTGGGATATATTTAAAATGTTTCTTGTCTTTGGAACTATTGGTCGGAGATTATCGCTTGTAGGGTGTGCTTTCCTAATGCTCTTCTCACAGTAAAGTCTCACACTTCTCTTTAACTCCTGTGGAAATGCTACACACTTAATAAAATACTTATGTGCACATTTTGAAAGAATTTGCTTTACCTCAGAACATATTAAGCATATTGGAACATATGTACAGATTTTATGAAATACATGGAAAAATAACATTACAAACATAATATTTTATGAAGAGAGAAACATCCTAAGGATCCTTGAACATTTAGGTTGAGACTCTAAATTTAGGAATATTATTAAAGCATGGCTTCTTGTCATGATTTGGGGATTTTAAAATTATAATCTCTTTAGTTTTTCGGTCGAGGACCGGAAATGCTGGCTTTGCCAGCTTCCTGGAGGAGATCGTATGCTACTTAGTAGGGACTTGGAACCCGCCTCCCTCGCCCGTCTCTCCTCCATTGGCTGGCTTCCTAAAAGGAGGCCAGCCATTGGAGGAGAGAGCCGTCCCTCCAAATAAGCTCCTTCTTTTTCGGATTCGGGGGCGTGATTGTTTGCATTCTTTAGCCCTGTGACGTCGTCTGTCACTCAGGGCGCAAAAAACACGCCCCCAAATCTGAAAATGGCGGCGCTTTTCTTTAGGCCATTTCTCAACAACAGCCGCCCCAAGAATTTGCAGCCTCCTCCACCTGGCAGTCTCTGTGTGCCCATTTTCTGTTTGCGAGAGAGAATCAAATCGGCAGCCCCTGCACGCTTGCCGTTCCCGCCCCCCCTCCCGCTGTCCGTGCACCGTTGGCCCCCCCTCCCCCCCTGTCCTGCACGCGAGTCGAGGTCAGAGAACGGGCTTCGCGTTTCCCTGAGTTAAATGGTACCCCAGCTTGCCCCCTCCCGCTGTTCGCTGCTCCCGCCCCGAATCCGAAAATCGTTGCGGCCGCCGTTTTGTTTTTGCCGTTTTATTCAAAACTCCAGCTCCTTGAGGCCTCTCAGCGTGCTCTGGGTGCTGGTCTGAAGCCCGGCCCGAACCCCGGCCGAACCCCCCCCCCACTGAAGCCCTCCCCCGAACTGAAGCCTCGTGCGTCAGCGCCATCCTTCCCTGCATAGCTCCTCGAGGGGTATTCCCAGCACTACCATCCCCAGGCGCTACAATCTGTAAACACGGGAACAGCGCCCTCCCTGCCCCCCCCATTACCAGCGTACGGCACAAGTGCACTTCATTCATGCCGGCCCCCTTTGAGGCGCCTCTTTCTTTCGAGCCCCCCCACCCACGCATGAGACCCTTGCTGTCTGGGCACCGCCAACACGCACTTTAAAGGGGGTGGAGGTTTAGAGCTACAGGTTCCAGCATCCTTCGCGCTCATAAGCCAGGAGCGGCAACAGCAGTGATATGGGGGGAGGGGGGGCTGGGGTGCTCACGCTCCGGTCTGACTGCAGCCGTCTCAGATGAGACCGACCCGGGAGGCTGTAGACTCTGAACCGCACAGGTCCTCGGGCTTGGCCAGGATCACAGGTGAGTCGGTCATGCTCGACAGGATACCCGCTCTCCATAGTCCCCGCCAGAGGGAGCCTTCCGCTTACAACCCTGGCTTTAACGAGTTCGGAACAGTGAGAAGACTAACAGTCCCAGAACGCACTGGTTTAACTGAACTAGGAGTGGGGGGGGGGGAAAGGTGCAACTTGTCCTCTTAACCCCAGAGCACACGTCCTAATAAAGGTGGGGTCTCCCCAAGGGGGCAGCAGGCGCGTGACATCCCCAGAAGGCGCTCCTACACCTTCTAACCCCCAGGGTCTTATTGAACACCTCTTTTATTTGATGTACACACAGGATTTATCGCCAATGTTGAATGTGTAGGTGCGATGTAAAGCGCTGATGCCCTGCATTGGGCTGAGTAGTGCCACGAGTCACCCCCAAGGCAGGGTGTCAGAGCGCTTTACCTCGCACATACTCCATAAATGTAAGCCCCTCTCTTTTCTTCTATTTCTTTTATAGCGCTTGAGCACTGTAGTGTCTGTCTGTAAATGCTGGGGACAAACACCCGAGCCTCTTAATCGCTTCCCTGTTAGGCTTCCCTCCCCATGCAAAGCCTTTTTCCCCCTTTTTAGGTCGAGGTAATATTGTCCCCGGAGGTAAATCCGAGGCTGTGGCGCGCGCAGGACCCCGGCTCATCTGGTCGTGTGTTATCAGTAGGCAGAGATGTGGCGGGGTCGGCAGCCCCTGCACGCGTGCCGTTCCCGCCCCCCCCCCTCCCGCTGTCCGTGCGCCGTTGGCCCCCCCTCCCCCCCCTGTCCTGCACGCGAGTCGAGGTCAGAGAGCGGGCTTCGCGTTTCCCTGAGTTAAATGGTACCCCAGCTTGCCCCCTCCCGCTGTTCGCTGCTCCCGCCCCGAATCCGAAAATCGTTGCGGCCGCCGTTTTGTTTTTGCCGTTTTATTCAAAACTCCAGCTCCTTGAGGCCTCTCAGCGTGCTCTGGGTGCTGGTCTGAAGCCCGGCCCGAACCCCGGCCGAACCCCCCCCCCCGGCACTGAAGCCCTCCCCCGCACTGAAGCCTCGTGCGTCAGCGCCATCCTTCCCTGCATAGCTCCTCGAGGGGTATTCCCAGCACTACCATCCCCAGGCGCTACAATCTGTAAACACGGGAACAGCGCCCTCCCTGCCCCCCCCATTAACAGCGTACGGCACAAGTGCACTTCATTCATGCCGGCCCCCTTTGAGGCGCCTCTTTCTTTCGAGCCCCCCCACCCACGCATGAGAACCTTGCTGTCTGGGCCCCGCCAACACGCACTTTAAAGGGGGTGGAGGTTTAGAGCTACAGGTTCCAGCATCCTTCGTGCTCATAAGCCAGGAGCGGCAACAGCAGTGATATGGGGGGAGGGGGGGCTGGGGTGCTCACGCTCCGGTCTGACTGCAGCCGTCTCAGATGAGACCGACCCGGGAGGCTGCAGACTCTGAACCGCACAGGTCCTCTGGCTTAGCCAGGATCACAGGTGAGTCGGTCGGCGCCGTGTATCTAAGACGGACTTAGATACACGGCGCTGGGCAAATCAAGAGGGAGACTAACACAGATAAGGTGTACTTCCAACGTGGACGAAACGGCGTACCCGCCCATCCACAAAGTTTTTCTCCGCCCGGTTACCTTTTGACTAAGAAAGTAACGAGATCGTACACTACCAGAATACATTAATTGGCATTCCGAATTCAGATTTCTACATAACGCCCGGACTGGGCTTATGCAAATACGAATTTCTTTTTCTCTTTGTTTCAGAAGGCCCTGAAGATTCGCAGTTTGTTCCCTGCGATGAAACACGTGTTGGCTTGTGCTATGGAACAATAAACAGAAGTGACTACACCAAGAAAAGACTGTCTATCCACCTATATATCGTGTTTTATATATATTCATTCTCGGAGAGTTACTTTATGTGTAAAGTTGTCCTGATACCTTCATTACTGTTCTAAAGAACAAACTTATAGTATTACTATTTACTCATTGACTGTGATTCAGTGCAGGGGCACAGTTGCTTTTTCTAATTGTGTGGATCAGCTTGCTGGTCCCCTTTTGGAGCGGTTCTGGGATATTACCGCTCGCCCCATTGCCTACACGGAGTAACGTTTTAACATATTACCATGCGGCAACCCAGGAGTTGCGCCTAGTAATTCTGGAATACTAAAATATCTCTCAGCTGTTTCTGCGACCCTTTTTGACACAGCGGGCCTAAATCTGATTGCCGGTAGACTTATTGGTTTTGCATATTTCATATTCAATACATTGTGTATATTATTGTATAAAGCACATGTGCACATATGTACTGTTTGTAACCTGTAAACTTTCAATAACATTTATTTTAAAACAATCTGATTGCCTGGTTAATCAGAAGTTACTTGTCTCACCCAGATAACACATCTCACCAAAACACCATGACTCCAGTATTTCTCACCGGTTCACAGAAAAGAAAATGAAAACCTTAAGTGGTATAGCTGTGGAGCAGTTCAAAGCAAGCTGCAAACTCTCAGACAAGTAATTGCCATTTTCGATCTGTAGGAGCAAGGAGCAGCAGCTAGTAGCCCAGGAGCTATAGAGAACAGAGCCCTAGGTGAAAGAGGCTCACAGCCTGCAGCTGTGGCTTCTTGCATTAGCTTCTGAGTCCCAGCAGCCATATGACCCTGCAAGAAACAGCAATTCTAGAATACACATGTATCCGCGATGCCACAGACGCTAAAGTATTCCGTACTCTTGAGGCCACTGCCTTGTCATGAAAATCCAGAAAAAATCAACAAACCAGTCTAGGGGTGTCAGACCCCGGACAGGCAACCACCAACCTTCAAAGCCGAATACAGCGGGAGCGATGAATGAGGCTGCGTAACCCTATCCCCAATATGGCGCGACCCGTGAGTACATAAGTCTCACTCAGCGGACAACACCATAATAGGGGAAAGGGAAAAAAGGGACAAAGGAAAAAATAAAGGTGCAGTTGCAAAATCACACGCCGGGGAAGGAACTTAGAGTCTTAGGCTTTGATCCTATTCTCGTCATTCCTGCTGTTTAGCCCCATGTTCCTTGCAGCAAAACACACACACAAGATATATATAGAGCAACCATGGCCTGTAGAGAGAGTAATGCATTTAAGAATATATGTAAGCACTCACGTTCAAATGCACCGCACTCGTGAAAAACCACAAAATCCCAAAATAAACCATAACAAGAAATAACCATGCCTTTGAATAGTAGATACTGCATTTGTACCATATCCTGCAGCTACACAGTGTACTAAATAAACAAACAATGTACTTAGCTGAGAGGTATTCCTTCAGGGTCCATCATGCTGTTCCTGTGAGTTGGTGCACTGTCACAAAAAAAGAAATACAGCTTTCTTCACCTGAACCTCTTAATGACTCTGAGACGTGCTTCAACGCATTTAGCAAGGAATGTCCAGTAACTACTGGAGAAATGCCAAAAAGGAAATCTGAGCATTTCAATAGGCTCCAGAAAGTGCTCCAGCGCTTTAGGTTAAATAAATGCCCACACAACGAGGGAGATCAATGGTCACGGAATCCAAGCCTTTCAAGCGGCTCCTAGACGCGCTCCAGCGCATTTAATTGTTTCACCCGCGAGGCAGGTAAAAAAGAGAATCATTCAAAAAGAAAACAGGACCGCGCAGCATCTCTAGGACGCGCTCCAGCACCTTTTGCTGTAGTAAATGTCAGGAAGGACCCAGATGCCTTCGGTTTGGCTGTGAAACGCTCATCCGTGCCCCAAGTTGGCAGAATGATGAGAGACAAGAGCTGAGAAAGTAAATATCTTCTTACAACTGGCACCATGCAGAGAGCTGAGCTGTCAGCTCAGTAAAGCTTTCATGAATCAAGCCTGATTGACAAGCATCTGGTAAAAGGGAGGCGGTGCTTAAATACAATTCTGAGGGAAGAGCCTCACAACCAGGCACACAGGATTATGGGTGATGTAGTCCTAAGCAGTCTCACACACGTTCTGTGCTGAAATTTGAACCCACTCTACTTTGATATTTGCACATCAATGCGACAACAGAACCCCCTCTCAATGACCGGCGTCCCGACGGTCTACCAGGTTTACCAGGGTACTGAGAGTGAAAATGCCTAAGAAGCCCAGGGCAATGTATGTTGGTTCCGGGTTCCCATGAGCGGTCTTCAGGACCTTATCCCTTCCAGTCAATGAGGTAATGCACCCTCCCTCGGACTAGTTTGGAATCAGGAACACGTTTGACTTTGTATTCTTCTTCCCCTTCAACGTCTAACGGCAAAAGATGTGCTGCAGAAACACTTGGGCTAATTCCACAGAGGTTTGTAACTTCGTCATGGCAACGAAGTGTCGCACCTTGGTTAGGTGATCGATAACGGCCAATATGGTATTACAACCTGATCTGGGTGGCATTTCCATGATAAAATCCATAGACAGCGTAGGCCAAGGTATCGGGGGTACAGGAATGGATTGGAGTAATCCACAAGGTCTTTTTTGTTGGGCCTTTCCTTGGGTACAAATGGCACATTCTGAAACTTACTGGTTTGTGTCCGCCTACAAAGTCGCCGACCAAAAATGCCTTTTCATAGCCTGAACAGTTTTCTGAATCCCCAGGTGTCCACTCAGCGTAGAATCATGAATCCACTGCAAGGCTTGTTATTTTAATGGTCCTTCTGATACGTATAGGCTGTTATCGTTGTACAGTATATCGTTACTGATCGAACGTTTTTGGAGGTCCTTGTTTATCCATGCCTAAAAGTTTATTCCTGCGTCTGTTTTTTTTACCTCACCCAGAAAGTCCTGCTTGGTGTCAAGGCCAGGATATCTTCAGGAAAGGAGGTCTTATGCATTATTAACGGAGGTTCTTCCAGTGGAACTGAGCTGGATTCAGGAGCCGGGGTTGGTCTTGAAAGCGCATCTGCTTTGCCGTTTTGTGGTACAGGACAGAATTTGATCCCAAAATCAAATGAGGAGAAGAACAGTGACCAACGGAGCAGTCTTGGGATTAAGGCTCTAGCCATCTTTAGAAACAGCAAGTTGCGATGATCTGTATATATTTTTCCATGGTGTGCCTATCCCCAATAAGTAATGATGCCACTCTTCACACACTCTTTTTATGGCTAGGAGTTCTTTGTCTGTGATACTGTAGTTGGCCTCACAGGATGACAGCTTCTTCAAAAGGATGGAGTTGGCCGGGGTCCGGATGTCTTTGGGTCAGGATACCTCCGATGGCGTAATGAGATGCGTACGTTTCCACCACAAAGGGAAGAGTGGTATCAGGATGTCTCAATACAGGAGCTTGTGTGGAGCGGTTCTTGAGTATCTAGAAGGCCTGTTCTGCTGAGTCCGTCCAGAGGAACTTTGCTCCTTTCTTCAGTAGGTGTGTTAATGGTTGTATAATCCGAGAGAAGTCTTTTATAAATTTATGATAAAAGTTTGCAAAGGCCAGAACGCTTTGTATGGACTTAACGCTGGAAGGTGATTCCCACTGAACAATGGCTTGGATCTTCTTGTTGTACATACATAGTCTGTGTGGTCCAATGATGTATCCCAGTAATTCTACCTCTATGGCATGAAAAAGACACTGGTTCAGGTGTTTTCATTTTTATGCAGGGAACACCTATTTCTTGGGCATACTGCTGATCGATGAAATTGCCAGTGGCTCCTGAATCCACCAATGCGTGGACCACAATAAGTTCCCCATTGGGCAGCTCCAGCGAAACACACAAATTCATATGTGTCACTGTTGTCTGTACTGTATTAGCCACTGTGGAAGAGACCACTTACTCCATCTGCCTCAAGCAAGGGGTTTCGATCTTGCTTGAGTATGTTAGTTTCCCGGATTCTCTGTGGTTTTAGGAACCACGGTTAGGTTTCCAGCTCCGGGGTTTGCTTTGTTCACAAACTTGGACCTGGTGAAATGTCCGGGTTTCCCGAAGTACATGCATAATCTTTGTCTTCTTCTTTTTTCTCGTTCCTCTTTGCTTAACGGTCATTGTATTCCACCCACTTGCATTGGTTCTGTTCCATCGGTGGTATGCGAGTGTTCTTCCTGAACTGGCTTAGGGCGAGGTAAGTAGACCTATACTTCCGCTCGATACTTGTCTCCTTTCTGTTCTTGGAGTCGATGATCCAATTGAACTGTGAGATTGATTAGTTCCTCGTAGCTATTGGGCATATACACACCCTGCACCAATAAATCCTTCAATTCTCCTTTCAATCCTTAATAGAACATGGATGACCTTTTTTCTACCTGCCAATTGGTTTCAACAAGAAGTCTGTTGAAGTTTGTGATGTACGTAAGCAGGTCTTGTGTACCCTGTTTAGGGGTTATGAGTTCTTTGTCTAGAGATAGCTGATGTGCTTTTCTGTCAAACTGTTTACGCATTTCGGTGCAGAAATCCGAAAAGTTGTACAAGACTGGATCATCTCTCTCTATCAGGGGAAAAGACCAGCTAGCCGCATTAGCCCCCAAATAGGACAGAACAAAGGCTGTCTTGGCCTGATCAGTAGAAGACACAGTGGGTTTGCATATGAAATGTAGTCTACACTGACCCATAAATATCCTAAATTTCTTGGGGTCCCCAAAGAACCATTCAAGAGGGGCAAGAGGCAGCTGCAGGGGCTGGATCAAGTGTACTGAAAAAGGACCTACTCGGGAAGAGGTAGAAAACGATGAAGAGAAGGGCCCAGTGCCAGATACAATCCCTCCCTGAACATGGTCCGCATGTCTGGAATTGGTGTCATGGGCAGTCACGGGAGGAGGTAGCGTCCAGTCTTTAATATAAGCACCACCCCCCTACCACTTGTAGGGCTCACACAGGAGAGACCCGCTACCTCGTGCCTAATAGTGCCCATCTCGTTTCTCAATTCTTACGTTCTCTCCCCGGAAGGCATCCACCTCCATCCACAAGGCGGTTAGGGTCTCTAACACTGACATGAGTACAGTGGAAACATCCATCGCTCAGGCCGTGGGCTTGTCAATCTGTCAGACTCCAGACAGGTAACCAGCAACCTTCAAAGCTGGATACAGCGGGAGCGATGAATGAGGCTGCATAACCATATCCCCGTGTCCTGGATGAGGAGCATTTTATCGGGCCGTACACAGTGTGTTAGCATGGGTTCGTTTCGATCTGCTTCTGTTGAGCTCACCAAGGGGGTGCCACAGGGCTCTTGTTTGAGCCCAACCCTTTTTAACATCTATGTGGCCCCCCTAGCAGGCCTTATGAGAACACACAGATTCATCCCAGTGTCTTACGCTGATGACATTCAGCTTTTCTTCCCTTTTAAGACACTTAGCGCCACGGTCAAACAGTCCTTCGATAAAGGTATGAAGGCCGTGGCGAGATGGATGGCCTCCAATTTCCTACAGTGCAATGTGGGAAAGACCGAGGTGATGCTCTTTGGGAAAGCCACATTACTGTGGACTCCGGACTGGTGGCCAGCAGACCTAGGATCCGTCCCCACCCCTAAGCAGGTTGTGAAGAACCTTGGTGTACGATAGATCAGGGTCTTTCATTAAAGGAACATGTAAACCAAACAGTTGGGTCCTGTTTTCATGTTATGGAACTTCTTCGTAGAGTGTTTCCTCTTTAACCGGATTCTGTTAGAAAGACCCTTGTTCAGGCCCTGGTACTTAGCCACCTGGATTATTGCAACATACTGTTGCTTTCAGCAAATTATAGCCTTCTTTGCAGGCTCCAGGTGGTACAAAATACTGCCGCTGGTTGGTTCTAAACCCACCACCCAGATCCCCCTCATGCCCGTTACTGGAAAAACTCCATTGGCTGCCTATCCGTCAACGGATTGAGTTTAAGACCTGCTGTGTGGTCCACAAGGGCTTACACGGCTTGGGCCCTGCATATCTGGCTGGGAAGTTTGCTCCCTACAACCTAGTACGCAACCTGCGTTCCAGCAACCAGTCCCTTCTTCAAATCCCAACCGTCAGAAGGGCCAGACAGGGTGGTAAAGCACTTTCCTATCTGGGCCCATACCTTTGGAACAAACTCCCTGACTCTCTTAGACAGTGCACCAATCATCTGACATTTAGGAAACTGTTAAAAACATTTTTATTCCAACCTTAGCACCCTCTTGAGCTCTCTAGTCTTTCCATCTCGTGAGCTGTTCTCTTTTCTTGGCGCGGCTTGTGAGTACGTAAGTCTCACTCAGAGTACAACATCATAATAGGGGAAAGGGAAAAATTGGACAAAGGAAACAATAAAGGTACAGTTGCGAAATCACACGCTGGGGAAGCAACTCGGAGTCATAGGCTTTGATCCTATTCTTGTCACTCCTGCTGTTTAGCACTGTGTTCCCTGCAGCAAAACACAAGTACAAGATATATATATAGAGAAGCCATGGCCTGTAAAGAGAGTAATGCATATACGAATATACGTAAGCACTCACCTTCAAATGCACCACACTCGTACTAGTGAGAAACCACAAAATCCAAAAATAACCCATAACAAGAAATAACCATGTCTTTGATTGGTAGATACTGCATTTGCACAATATCCTGCAGTTACACAGTGTCCCGAATAAACAAACAATGTACTTAGCTGAGAGGTATTCCTTCAGGGTCTTTCACACTGTTCCTGTGAGTTGGTGCACTGTCATTAAAAAGCAATACAGCGTTCTTCACCTGAACCTCTTAATGACTATGAGATGCGCTTCAGCGTGTTTAGCAAGGAGTGTCCAGTAACTACGGGTGAAGTGCCAAAAAAAGAAATCTGAGCCTTTCAATACAGCTCTAGAAAGTGCTCCTGCGCTTTAGGTTAAGTAAATGCCCATACAACGAGGGAGATCAATGCTAACGGAATCCGAGCCTTTCAAGCGGCTCCTAGACCTACCCCAGAGTGTTTTATTGTCTCACTCGCAAGGCGGGTAAAAAAGGAAATAAATCAAAAAGAAGACAGGACCGAGCCGAGTAATGGCTCCAGGACGCGCTCCAGCGCGTTTTGTTGTAGTAAATGTCAGGAAGGACCCAGATGCCTTTGGTTTGGTTGCGAAACGGTTCTGCCATGCCCCAAGTTGGCAGAATGATGAGGGACAAAGTGTGAGAAGGTAAATACTATTCACACTCCAGTGAGTTCAACAGTAGGGAAAGCATTGGATAGCGTAGGGGTGAAAATTACTATTCCAACTCCAGAGAGTGCAACAGTAGGGCAAGCGTTGGATAGTGTAGGGAAAATAAGTACTATTCCTACTCCAAAGAGTTCAACAGTAGAGAAAGCGTTGGATAGCGTAGGGGTAAAAATTACTATTACAACTCCAGGGAGTGCATCAGTAGGGAAAGCGTTGGATAGCGTAGGGGTAAAAATTACTATTCCCACTCCAGTGAGTGCAACAGTAGGGAAAGTATTGGATAGCGTAGGAGTAAAAATTACTATCCCCACTCCAGTGAGTGCAACAGTAGGGAAAGCGTTGGATAGCGTAGGGAATAAAATACTATTCCTACTCCAAAGAGTGCAACAGTAGGGAAAGCGTTGGATAGCGTAGAGATAAAAAGACTATTCCCACTCCAGTAAGTGCAACAGTAGGGAAAGCGTTGGATAGCGTAGGGGTAAAAATTACTATTCCAACTCCAGAGAGTGCAACAGTAGGGAAAGCGTTGGATAGCGTAGGGGTAAAAATTACTATTCCCACTCCAGTGAGTGCAACAGTAGGGAAAGCGTTGGATAGCGTAGGGGTAAAAATTACTATTCCTACTCCAGAGAGTGCAACATTAGGGAAAGCGTTGGATAGCGTAGGGGTAAAAAATACTATTCCAACTCCAGAGAGTGCAACAGTAGGGAAAACCTTGGATATCGTAGGTGTAAAAATTACTATTCCCACTCCAGTGAGTGCAACAGTAGGGAAAGTGTTGGATAGCGTAGGGGTAAAAATTACTATTCCTACTCCAGAGAGTGCAACAGTAGGGAAAGCGTTGGATAGCGTAGGGGTAAAAATTACTATTCCAACTCCAGAGAGTGCAACAGTAGGGAAAGCGTTGGATAGCGTAGGGGTAAAAATTACTATTCCCACTCCAGTGAGTGCAATAGTAGGGAAAGTAAATACTTCAAATATAATTATAAATAACATAAATATTAATACCAATTACAAAATAATTAAAATATTTTACAATTTTATAAAATATATGAATTAATCTATTAAAATTACAAATAAAAATTAACTAATAATAAAAATTACCCACTAATACTAATTATTTACCAATTACCAATAAATTAATGTTCAATATAAAAATAAATAAAAATAAGACACAACAAAATATTTAAAAAATATAATTACTTACAATTAAATTACTTCCCAAGCTATTCCCCTATAAACACACAACCCACTACAGAAAATAATGTAATAAAAGTAACATATTTATCAATTAATCAATTACAATAAATTACTAATTATATTTTAATTAATTACCAATTAATAATTAATTAACAATTAATTCTAAATAAATAACAATAAATAAAATAACATATTTAATTAATTATAATTAAATTACTTCCCACCGTATTCCCCTATAAACCCACAACCCGCTACAGAAAATACATTACTAAAATAACATATTTATCAATTATTCAATTAAAATTAATTACCAATTATATTTTAATTAATTACCAATTAATAATAATTAACAATTAATTCTAAATAAATACCAGTAAATAAAATAACATATTTAATTAATTATAATTAAATTACTTCCCACCCTATTCCCCTATAAACCCACAACCCGCTACAGAAAATAAATTACTAAAATTAACATATTTATCAATTAAAATTAATTACCAATTATATTTTAATTAATTACCAATTAATAATTAATTAACAATTAATTCTAAATAAATACCAATAAATAAAATAACATATTTAATTAATAATAATTAAATTACTTCCCACCCTATTCCCCTATAAACCCACAACCCGGTACAGAATTATATTACACAAAAAATAAAAATGAATATTAACTTACCTTATATTCGATATTTTTGTTGTCTATATTATGTCTAGTCGATATTATTCAAACACATTTTGAGAAACTTTTAACAGCACTCCTGTGGGCAAGTAATTCTAATAATTAGGGCAGGAGTTATAAACTCTCAATATACCACACTCTACTAGTAATAGAGTATTCCAAAAGAAACAAATGACAAGGTTATATTCAATGGGGATTTTCAAAGGAAGTTTCAAAATATAGTCCACTTATTATGTTTTCTTCAGTCTTTATTTTTTCAATTCCATAAAACAGATATTCCCAGCAAAAATAGAGATCACCATAATATCTAGTCGATATTATGTCCATTCTATATTTTTGATTCGATTTAAGTCCATTCTATTCGATATTAAAATGTTCTCGGCGATATTTTGGTAGTCTATATTATGTCTAGTCGATATTATGTCCATTCTATATTTTTTACTCGATATTATGTCTAGTCGATATTAAAAACTCGAGATTTTGACTCTATACCGTCATTGCCACCACAGTGCACAATTATGAGGTTAGGGTGTTGGAGATGTAGCGAGCAAGGCTGATTTTTCTGGGAATTTAGTGCCTATGTCACTCGAACATTAATTCATTGACATTCCTGTGGGGTCACTTAGGAGTTCTTCAATATGTAAGACATATTTTAACTTTACAGAAACATACAGTCACTGGATGATGTCATCAGTGATGTCATCAGTGATGTCATTTGAGATGTCATCAGTGATGTCATCAGTGATGTCACTGACCATGTCATGAATGATATAATATGTGACATCATCAGCAGTGGATTGCGGGTGCGCGATATATAGTTAGTGCAACTAACTATATATGCGAATTTCAATGGTTTTGTGCGAGTAAATTAAGGTTTTGTAAATGCTAATCCCTAACTATATATGGTCTATAACCTATGGTTTTTTCAGTGAATTTTTAAGGTTTTGTAAATGCTAATTCCTAACTATATATGGTCTATAACCTATGGTTTTTTCAGTGAATATATATATATATATATACATATATATATATATATATATATATATATATATATATATATATATATATATATATATATATATATATATATATATATATATATATATATATATATATATATATATATATATATATATATATCCTACTGGCGGTCGCCGGTAGGTATATATAGTTAGGATTTTTTCTCTATGGGACTTTTGAAAATTCTATGTCTAATAACTTTGGCGTTTGTGGACGGAATCGGCTGACATTTTCAGGAAAATGGCACATTTTGTTTCTGAGCAGCCCCTGAAAATTTGGGGGGGGTTTTGTCAAGGGGGGGCCGAGAAAAAAGGGGGGTCCCAAAAACTCGTTTTTCCCATTCATTTTTCCATAGGGCGTTTGGCCTCACTTTTAGCTCGACCAGCTGAATGGATTTGCACGAAACTTGGCAAAATTGTAGGGACTGTTAGCCCGATGTGCCTTTGCTGGGTCTCAATATATGTGCTCCAGTGGATTTTGAGAAATTAACGTTTTGAAAAAACAGATATATCTGTGACAGCGTCCCGGATAGCGCTCCGGTTCGCGAACTTTTCGCGTAACTGAACTTTGCGAAGCGAAGCTGATTGGCTCTCCGGTGTCTGTCATTATTCTAAACAGTCCGGAGCGGCCGCCATCTTGTCTTTCGGTAGGATCGAGAGACAAGAAGAGGAGAAAAAAACGAAGGGAGAATTTAATGAAAGGGGGCAAGGTAGACCCTTCTTGACCCCCTAGGAATGATGTTGGGGTTATTAAAGGGTCCGGTGGGGCAAATAAAAAAATATTGTTTTTTTGCGGTAGAAGCGCTTTCCGGTTCGCGAACCGGGTAGCGAACCGGGACGCAAAACGGGAATTCGCCATTTTGTGTTTCGTTTTAATTAAATTACAAGATGGAGGAAAAACAATGTGAGAAATGGGTGTAAGGGGGTACGGGAGACGTATCCTGACCCCCTATGTTTTCTGATGGTGGCTGAGGATGCTCATATATGTTGATACTTGTCTTCCAGCGGCAGCGCGTGAGCGTTTTTCTTTTTTTTTTGCTGCGTGACGTCTGTTAACGTTTGATTCGAAGGAAATCAGGAAGTGTAGACCGCCATTTTGACACTGCGAGTAAATATATTGTTAAAAATAATTGTTATAAATTAATTCGTATTGATAAACATTGTCTGCGCCATCTTGCTTTTTTTCCAATGCCACACTTTTGTCGTGCATGGCAGCCATTTTAGATGCCTTGACCAGACCCACTCTCTGCACGCCGCTGATCCTCAGCATGGCTCCCCACCCTCGCAAGCATCTCCCCCAGGCACTGGTCACCCCCGCTCTCTGTCTTATGCATGGGCCATAAACCTCCCCCCATCTGCGCTGCTCTTCCCTGTGAATCACACCCTGTGCCCGCCTGACACCTCCCTTTCACCCTATTCACTACTGCACCCTCTGACACTCCTCTTCCTTTGTGTCTGATTGTCCAGGCCTTTCCCAGGCTATCACCTAGCCCTGCGGATGTAGTTTATGGCCTCAACTGTAAAGAATCACCCCTCTTCAAAGGAGTTACAGTAGATCAAGGCCCCCACCCGATGAGATCCGTCACACCACACGCGTTCCTACTATCTGATAACAATCCTGTATTGTGATTGGGGAGGGGATTCTCACTGTGAGGGTGTGTGGGACCGAGCCTGAAGCGGAAGATTCCAGGGATGCCTTTTTGTACATCAAAGTCTTCACAATTATGTGTCACATTAAAAGTATATAGCACTCCAACAAAGTAGTAGGATTATAACACTTTAATAACTTATAAATATATACAACGCACCAAAAACAGTAAACACGTAAAAAAAAATTTTTTTAAACAAAAGCAACAATGGTCAGTAGCGGTCTGTTGTGCGAATAGTCCGAAGGCAGCACAACCCGCTGAGATCTGGACGGCACCCAGGTGATGTCCTTTACTTGCCGCACTGGTTTTGGCATCCTACAATGCTGTGCCGAAAAACGGCGCGGGGCGCCCCGGGTGTGGGGGGGCCCGGGGGGGGGGGAGGGGGCGTGAACGGGCCTCCCCAGGTGGAGCTCGTCTGCTGTAGTGGGGCGCCCCTTTAGCGTTTCACTTGCCATTCAGCGGTTTTCCGCACGCTTTTGCTGCACTGTGCCTCGTCAGTAGCGGTCTGTTGTGCGAATAGTCCGATGGCAGCACAACGCGCTGAGATCTGGACGGCACCCAGGTGATGTCCTTTACTTGCCGCACTGGTCTTGGCATCCTACAATGCTGCGCCGAAAAACGGCGTGGGGCGCCCCGGGGGGGGGGGGGGGGCGGCGTGAACGGGCCTCCCCAGGTGGAGGCTCGTCTGCTGTAGTGGAGCGCCCCTTTACCGTTTCAGTTGCCATTCAGCGGTTTTCCGCCCGCTTTTGCTGCACTGTGCCTCATCCGCCATTCAGCTGTTTACCGCCCGCTCTTGCGGCTACAGCGTCTCGCTCACCATCTAGTTGAATTGCGCCCACTCTTGCGGTGCAGCGATAGGCGGCTGCCACAGGACTCTTAAAATGGCGGCCGGCTCTTCGGATTTGGGCCTGGTCCACTAAAATGGCCCTGGGACACCTTGGAACTCGGACGCTTGTCTGCTAGGGCTTGGGCCCCATTCTCGAAAGCGTCCCCTCAGCCTTGAAGATTCTACAAAAGTCTTGGGGGCCCCCGACTCCCGCAGGCTTCCGGTGGGGAGCGGCTGCCATGATTGCTTGCGGAATGGCCACGACGGAGCTACGAGATGGTGGTGCTCTCATGCTGACGCCAGCTTCAGTCTGAAACATCCAGAAACACTGTAGACTATCAATTCGATGAGTTCCGGTGGAGCCCCAACGTGACCCGGTAGGGAACAACTTGCCCTCCCCTTTATTGAGTGATGGTTCTTGTTGCCTGTCCCCTCTGTTGTCATCTAACGGAACCTTTTTGGATTGCCGAGTGAGAAAAAAAAAGGTGGGGCTTTCATCGTTTGGGAAAAAAAAATGTTTCAATCCAATGAAAAGTGTTATTTTTAGGTCATATGATCAAGCATTTCATCATTAGGAAACCAAAAGTAAAATGAACCAATGAAAAGTTTTATAAACAAGTCACATGACCTGTTATGCGGCTTTGGGCTATAAAAAGCCTACAAAATCAGTTGGCCTGTGAGGCGGCGTCAGTAGCGGACCGATGTGCGAATAGGCCGAAGGCAGCACAACGCGTCGAGATCCGGATGGCACCGAGGTGGTGTCCAGCAAGTTTCACTGGTGTGGCTATCGTACAATGCTGCGCCGAAAGACGGCGTGGGGTGCCCGGGGGGGGGGGGGTGGCGGCGCAAACGGGCCTCTCCCGCCTCCCCAGGTGTGGAGGCACCTCATCTGCAGTGGGGCGCCCCTTAGCGTTTCACTTGCCTTCCAGCTGAGTTCCGCCCGCTCTTGCGGCACAGTGCCTCACCCCCCATCCAGCTGAGTTGCGCCCGCTCTTGCAGCTACAGTGTCTCGCCCACCATCCAGCTGAATTGCGCTTACTCTTGCGGTGCAGCGAAAGGCGGCTGCAACAAGACTTTCAAAATGGCGGCCGGCTCTTTGGATTTGGGCCGGGTCCACTAAAATGGCCCTGGGACACCTTGGAACTCGGACGCTTTTTTTTTTTTTTTTTTTTGAAGCCTTTATTAAGTGCCAAAGCAGTAGAAACAGTACACAGCTTTTTGCCTACAACCTGGGACGTCAGGCCGGCAGCTATGAAGAAAAAGAAGAGGGGGGGGGGAGGCGAAAGAAGACACGTGCTTGAAAAAAAACCATGGCATGATAAGTAGACACAGCATGTCGCCTACAACCCCCCAGGGCCGGCCGCGATATAAAGGAGGCACAGTCAGGAAAAGCACATATCTTAACAGTGAGAGAAGGCAAACCATATACAAAAAGGATGGAATTGAGGCTTCTTTTATCATTTTTCTTTCCCCCCAAACAACAAAACTGGGGACGCTCCCACCCGTAATGTACCACCATAACCTGTATGTGGATCAGAGGAGTAGAAGGCGAGGTACCATAGAGTACAGGCAATAGGTAAAGACGAACTGCGCCAGCATAAATGTGGTACACACCTATGAGATGCTTATGATGAACACGGGATGGGAGGGGGGAAAAGGGAGGAGGGGGGGAGGGGAGGGACACCATGTAACTGAGTCTGCGAGGACGGTAGAGTGCAGAGGTCATGTGAGTAATGCTACGTGTAAGATGTTGGTGCCGCGAGCAGCAGGACACAAGCTAGTAGAGGCCGGGCAGCGAGGGTGAGCAAGGAATGCATAAGGGCAACCCATGACTAGAAGGCAGGGAAGTATCATAGGGCAAAGGGGCCCAAGGGCGCAGATGTCAAGCAGGACCGTCCACGGGAAGGCAGCCTGGGAAGGGGGGGGGGGGGGGGGGAAGGGAGGAGGTAGGTGTGGGAACCGGGCGGTCAGTGCAGGGAACAGGCCAAGGGCAGAGAAGAAGGGGAGAGTGCTTCAGTCATTTGGAGGGTCATCGCACTGGTGTCGGAGCAAGTAGGCAGTGAGGGGCCCCCATATGTCCCTGGGGCGTGACTTGTGCGGTAAGAGTTCAGAGTAGTTGTGGAGGTGGTCTTGCCAGGTAGACATCGTGTTGAGCCAGACCTTGAATTTTGGGGCACGGCCTCTACCCCATCTACATGCAATATGACGTTTGGCCAGCAGGAGGCCCAACGCAAACAGTTTTTTATTAGTTTTCAATGCCGGGACCGCGTGTCCCAACAGGGCAGTCTTAGGGCAGGGGGCTATACCAATCCCAACAATATCAGATAATGCTTCAAAAACGGCATGCCAGTACTCCGCTACTGCAGGACAGGTCCACGCCAGATGGGAGAAGTCAGCCCCTCCTGCCCCGCAGCGTAGGCAGCAATCATTATCACGGAGGCCAAGCCGGAATAATTTGGAAGGAGTGAAGTAAGTGCGGTGCAGGAATTTAAAGTGAATTAGCCGCAAGCGAGTATTACCCGTCACTGCGGTGGTATGTGAGCAACTTTCTTCCCACTGTTCGTCAGAGAGCGGTGCGTCAAGGTCACCGTCCCATTCGCTACGAACCCTAAGCGGGGGAGGGGAAGGGGCAGGCTGGGCGTGCTTATAAAGCATGGACACCACGTGTTTAGGGGCGTCAGTTTGTAAAAGTGTATGCAAGGGGGGGAGGACGTCCGGCTCATCAGGAAAGTTCGGAATGACTGCCCTGACGTTTTGTCGTAAGCGGACATAAAGGAATGTGTCCATGACTGTGGGGTGGGTCTCCCCAAAGAACTGTGCCGAAGAACGGAACTGCCCCTGAAGGAAGAGATCTCCCCAGGTGTGAATCGCTAGTCTCTTGAGGAGCTTGCGCCCTATCTCCTCGCAGGTGACTCGCAATCTAGGGTCGTGCGCTAGTGGCATACATGGCGAGTATAAAAAGGTAACCTCCATGCGGGCCGCGATGCGGCGCCAAGCATGGACAGTACAGTCCACTGTAGTGGGATCTCGTTCCGATATCTTCGAGTCGGTATAAAGATATCCCGACGGTTGTACCGGACGCATGTAGCCATCTTCCACCGCAAGGTGGGCCATGAAGGGAGGGGGATGTAACCAGTACGCCACAAAGTGGGCCTGGGCACAATCATAATATCTCTGAAAGTCAGGAACGTCAAACCCGCCTTGGTGATAGGGCAACATTAGCGTCTTTTAACTAATCCTAGCCTGCTTGCCACCCCATATCAGTCTCGACAGTTGGGAGTTGAGGGAGCGAAAGAAGTGGGGGCCCGGGCTGTAAGGTATGTTAATGAAAAGGTATAATAACTTAGGAAGGACAACCATTTTTATTAGGGAAATGCGCCCTGCCATTGATAACGGGAGATGGATCCATTTGGTAATGTTATCAGTTAGCTTGTCAAGTACCGTGCCATAGTTAGCCCTGATGAGGGTCTCGCGGTCGCGGGACACTATCACACCAAGATACTTGACTTCCTCGGATTCCCACATCAGGGGGTAGTCTAGGGGAAATTGCACGGTTTTATCTGTTAAGGGGAAGAGTGCAGACTTTGCCCAATTAATTTGAATTCCTGAGATAGCGCCGAATTTAGTGATTTCGCGTAGCAGGGGGTTGAGGTTATCGCGTGGTTTGTCGACATATAGGGTGATATCATCGGCATATAATGCCACAAGGAGCTGTCGCTCCGGGTAGATAAGAGAACGGTGGTTATGGTGCTGTCGGAGTTTAGCAGCAAGCGGCTCTATGGCGATCGCGAAAAGGACGGGGGAAAGGGGACACCCCTGTCTTGTGCCTCTCTGGATGGGAAAAGGGGCAGACCGTGCCCCATTGAGGAGGACGGAAGCACACGGTTCACCATAAAGCAGTCTAATCCAGTCGAGGAAGCTGTAAGGGATCCCCATGCGTTCAAGGAGGGCAAATAGACAATCCCATTCAAGAGAATCAAACGCCTTAGTGGCGTCGAGGAACACAGCCGCAGCCTTGCATCTTGGATTAATATCCTGTAGTACTGCCTGGAGGGTACGTAGGTTATGGGAGGTTGCCCTATTGGGAACGAAGCCTGCCTGGTCGGGAAGGACCAGGCTCTCCATCTGCATGTTAAGGCGGGACGACAGGACTTTCGCTAGGATTTTAACATCTGTATTAAGTAGGGACAGAGGTCTGTAGGAGTCGCAGTGCTCCGGAGGTTTGCCCGGTTTCAACAGGGAAGTGATGAGGGCTTCGCGCATAGATGCGGGTAAGAGACCGCCTTCGAGAGAGGCATAGTATACCTGCTGGAGAATAGGGGCTAGGATATGGACGTACGCTTTGTAAAAGTCGACTGGCAGTCCATCAGATCCAGGCGCCTTACCTGACTTCATGGACATAATGGCATCTTTGATTTCATCCACTTCGAGTATATGGTGGAGAAATTTTTGTTGGGACGGGCCGAGCCAGGCAATGGCAGTGTCGTCCAGGTAGGAGCCTAGGTTAATAGGGACCGACTTGTGAGAGGTGTAGAGAGCGGAATAGTGATCGGTAAGGATGCGTAGTTGTGCAGGCAGATCTCGCTGTGGGACTTGGCGCTCATCCAGCAGAGTGGTGACATAGCCATTGTACCTAGGGGGCCGCACCGCGGAGGCAAGCGCTCTTCCGGGCCTGTCCCCTTCACCAAAGACACGCGCTGTGTGGTGCTTGCCGAGGAATTTACTCTCCCTTTCCGCCGCCTCGGTGTATTCGTTCAGTTTTTTTGTAAAATTTTTATTTTGCAAGTTGTATCATAGAAGAGGAAAAGAGAGGAAAAACAGAGGAAGAGTGAGCAAGAGAGAGAGAAGAAGGAACAGGCGACAACCCGCCATGTATCCCCACACAGGGGGTGCTTGTAGAACACGTTCTCAAGAACTGCGAACGACGACTTAAACAGCGCCCATGACTCAGGTTGCAACCTCCAGCGGTGGCGAGGTGCGCTCACTGCTCCGCAGTGAATCCCAAATGTCAAGGGGGAGGAGCGACTCAGGCTCGGCCACAGACCAAAGATAGGCCAAATCGTGTGTCCATGTATGCAAATCTGTCGCAACAGAGAGATAAACATTCTCAACGTAACAACCCACCCCCCCACCCCCCACCCTCAACCCCAGTGGTGGCGACCAACAGTCATTCAGGTCCTCACAACATAATCAGGTGGCTAAAATTGGAAGAGGTGGAGCGCACGGAGCGCCGAGGGACACACTGCTGATGGCAAACCTCGGGACAGAAACCGGACCAAAGGCCCCCAGGTGAACATGAAGTTTTTAAATTTCCCCCGAAAGATATCAGAGAGCCTCTCCATACTCAAGAGGCGCCACAGACGAGCATGCCATAAGGAGATAGCCGGAGTCGTCGGACTCTTCCAGGCAGCCGCCAGGGTTAGTTTAGCCGCGCCAAGGCACAGCCATAGAATGCGTTTATCCGCCCTCGTCTGGTATTGGAGCAGTGGGTCTCTCAGCCCCAGCAGGACAAAGTCCAATGAGTCCGGGACCGGATAGCCCACCACTTCCCTGATGTGCGAGAGAATCTCAGACCAGAACGGTCGGATAGATGGGCAATCCCACCAAATGTGGCGAAAGTCCCCCAGTTCCCCACAGCCCCGCCAACATCTATCAGAGGAAGCTGGGAAAATCCTATGCAGTTTAGAGGGATATAAATACCAATCGAAGATGAGCTTCATGTGTGCCTCCCTAAGATCAGTGGAATGGTTATGTGTTGTCACATCCCTCCATAGTGTCCTCCACTCAGTGTCAGTTATGTCCCGCCCCAGTGTAGTCTCCCAATGCTCCATATACCGAGGTCGGGGGGACACCGTGGTATCAAGGAGCAACTCGTATAAAAAAGAGATCGTCCCCTTCATGGTGGAAGTGTGGAGGATAAAGTCTTCAAACTTCGTCAGCGGCCTCGTGGCTGCATCCACCACCCCAGGCGATGTCGCCCAGTGAAGAAGTTGAAGATGTCGAAAGCGTTCAGTAGGTAAGACACCGTAATCCCTCATACAGTTATGGAACGTAAGAGGTGTCGTGCCATGGAATAAGTGGGTGAGGGACCTGCATCCACCCTCTCTCCAATGCCCAAAGGGACCATCCGTCAATGCTGGAGGAAAGGCTGGATTGAAATGGATAGGAGTAAATGGGGACGGGAACGTTGTCCAACGGTCATCGCAACTAATAGCGTCCCAAACTTTCAGTACCGTGCTAGTGGGAGTGCAAATGTACGCGTTCCTGGGTCGGTCCGCCTTGGGCTTCCAAGCCAGGTCCCAAATGGACCGTCCCACTACACTTCGTTCCATGTGGAGCCAATGCTTTTCGGACAGCTGCTGGGACCACTCTACCAGGACTCTCAATTGGGCTGCCTTATAATATAGGTGCATATCTGGAAACCCCACTCCCCCCTCCGCCCGTGAACGTCGAAGTACCGCATAGGAGAGCCGTGCCCGACCACCTTGCCAGACGAATTTCAGCATGAGAGTCTTGAGTCGACGGAAGTAATCCACCCCTATCGGGATGGGCAGTGCTTGAAAGAGATATAAGAGTTTGGGAAGAAGGACCATCTTGATGGCATGAACCCTACCCAGCCACGAGATAAATTTGGGCCTCCACCTCTCCAGCTCCGCCCGGATCACAGCCAGCATTGGTGGGAAGTTCGCCTGGAACAGCGCGCCCAAGGTAGAGGTCAGTCGCACCCCCAGATACAACAGGGAGGAGGTCGCCCATGGGAGCGGGGTAAGCAAGCTAACCCGTTGCACCTCCGGAGGCGGGAGGTTCAGGTTCAGAATGCACGATTTGTTGAGGTTCACTCTGAAGCCAGCCACAGCCTCGAAGACCGCGAGTTCCTTGTGGACGTGTGGGAGCGATAGCACCGGGTCTTGGATAGAGAGCAACACATCGTCCGCGAAGAGCGAGATCTTGTGCTGTTCCCCCGTAAAGGGAAGTCCCAAGATCCGTTCATTCTCCCGGATCGCCAAGGCTAGCGGCTCTATGCTGAGGGCGAAAAGCAGCGGCGACAGCGGGCATCCCTGGCGCGTGCCGCGGGAGTGCGAGAACGGCCCCGACCTACAGCCATTGACCAGCACCCGCGAGGTAGGGCTATGGTAATTGGCTTCAAGCATTCTAATAAAGGGAGGTGTAAACCCGAAGGCCGCCAATGTACGGTGTAGGAAGCCCCAGTCCACGCGGTCAAACGCCTTTTCCGCGTCGAGTCCTATCAGCACAGCAGGAATGCGAAAACGCTCCGCCTTTTCAATCAGGTGAATCACGCGGCGTAGATTGTCATGGGTCTGACGACCCTTGATAAACCCAGACTGGTCCGGGTGGATCAGGGCCGGCATCAAATCCTTCAGTCGACCGGCAAGGATAGAGGAATATAACTTGGCATCTAGGTTAAGGAGCGCTATCGGGCGATAGGAAGCACATTCGGAAAGGTCCTTCCCCGGTTTGGGGAGAATGGTGATCAGGGCCTCCGCCATTGACTCAGAGGTTCGCCCTTCGGAAGCCATCGCGTTAAAGAGTGAAACCAAGAAATCGCAAATTTCCGAGGCAAAAGTTTTATAGAACTGAGCTGTGTAACCGTCGGGGCCGGGCGCCTTGTGAAGCTTCAGGCCCTCGATGGCTCCCAATACCTCCTCCCTGGAAATGGGGGAAGAGAGCAAGTCGTTCCATTCCTTGGATACCTGTGGAATAGGAAGGCCCTCCAGGTACGCCTCCTGGGCTGCGGAGTCCAAGGCGTCCGCCGAGTAAAGGTTCGCGTAGAAGCGGCCAAAAACGGCCGCCTTGTCCGCGTCCCTATGCCGGACAGCTCCCGTGTTGTCGCGTACGCCCCCAATGTAATCCTTCTCACGCTTATCCCGGAGCTGCCGGGCTAGGTGACGCCCCACTTTGTTCCCCTGGGAGTAAGAAACCCGTCTGAGACGCAAGAGGGTATATTCAGCCCGGTTGTTATAGTGCGCCCTCAGTTTCCCCCGCACCGCCGTGAGGGGTCGAAGGGTCAACCTAGAGGGGTTCGACTTATGCGCCTGCTCCAATGTAGCTAACTCCGCCTCCAGGGCCTCCCTTTCAGTGCGTCTGAGTTTATTAAGATTCGCGTTGAGAGCGAGACACGTACCTCGAATAGAGGCCTTGCACGCATCCCACGTGGTGTATATCGACGTATCGGAGGGTGGGTTAAGAGTAAAGAAGTCTGCAAGCGCCCGCCGCAACGCAGTGCAAGAGACATCATCCCGCACCAACGCCGCAGGGAAGTACCACTTCCGCCAGCCGTCCCCCCCCACCGCCCAGTGTAGCCCAAGCACCACTAGACTATGGTCAGATAGCGACAGTGGGAAAATACCAGCCAGAGTAATGTCCCCTCTGAGAGCCTGATTGACAAATATGTAATCTATGCGGGAGTATGTATGATGCACATGAGAGAAGAACGTGTAATCCCGTGTGTGTGGGTGCATGAAGCGCCAGCTGTCCACTAAGCCCAGGTCGCTCACTTGCTGCTGTGTAGCCCCTGAAAAGACCCCAGTGTCTGCCCTGCGTGCACCCGAGCCATCCAAATCCCTGTCCCACAGCATGTTGAAGTCCCCCAACAGTATCAAGTGCCCTTCCACAAAGTCTCCCATTTTGTCCAGCAGCCCTTGCAAAAACCCATTCTGACCAGTATTCGGAGCATACACAGCCACAAACGTACACAGGAGATCATACAACAAGCCCTTCACCATGAGCCACCGGCCCTCCCTATCGCTGCTCACTCCCAGTGGCTGAAATTGGAGAGAGGCCCTAAACATAAGAGCCACCCCCCTATGCTTAGAGGATGCCGAGGCCCTGTAGAGAAGAGGAAACTGTCTATGCCGAAGCCTCATTTCATCCTTCCTGGCCAGATGAGTCTCCTGTAGAGCAACTATATCCAGATGGTGGTCCAGCAAGTACTTCCAGAGTTTCTGACGCTTCTGCGGGGAATTAAGACCCTTCACATTCCAGCTACCTATGCTAACAGGCATAAGGACAGTAGAGGAAGTCGCTCAATACCTGCATGAGGGACAATCAGGGCGTGGAGCCGGAGCGACACCCCACACCAATCCGCTACACCCCCAAGCAGAGCTACAGCCAGACAACCCCCCTCATTACCCAGGCCATTCCGTCGGGCCCGCCAGACCCATCCTCCAGGCGACCAAGAGCTCCGTGGACAAGCAGACATAGGAAGAACAGCAATCTCGGGACATAAAGACAAAGGGCTCGGACTCGGCATCCCGGACCCCTCCCTCCCGCGGGAGATCCCACCCCCCTCCCCCCGAGAGACCAACCAGCATGACCTGACAAGGTAAGCAGAGAACGAACAGGGCCCAGCCCAGCTCCTGACATAGGAAGCGGCAAAGACTAGCACAAGCATCAACCACACCCAGCTGCAACCCACCATGGTCGCCACCACACACCCCCCCCATCCCAACCCCAGCCCCAACCATCCCCCCTCAACCAAAACCCCCATAACTCCCCAGAGCCCCCCCCCGCACCACCCCCCCAGCAAAAAAAGACAACAGCAATAGACTTAAGACATAGAACCTGAGCCGAACAGTCATCAGGTCCAGTAGGTCACGATCCGAGGAACTCCTTCCGGATCGATCTGGGGGAGAGGACACCAGCTCGGTAGCCCCCTGGACCACGGCCCGGTATGTCTTCTCCAAAGTACAATAGTACTCCCGGGCCCCAGGGTCAGAGCCCCTCCGACGCCATCAGTGGGAGAAGGGGTCACGCAGCTCCAGAGCTCGTTTGAGAATCAGCCAAGGTGGCGGAGGCCACCGATGCAACCGCAGCATCCCTTTCCTGCACACTAGTCGTGCGATCCGGCCGTCTCCGCTCTGGGGAGGGGCCGACTCTATGCCAGGAAGAAGAGCGACGTCTCCTCCTGGACGGTGAAGAATGGCTCCCCTGGGACGGCGCCACATCCTCTAGGCCCAGCAAATCAACCGCCGCCTGTAAAGTGTTTATCTGCGCCAGCCGGTTCTGCCAGCGGAAGATGATCCGGAAGGGATGTCCCCACGAGTAAGAGATGTTGTTCTCCCTCAGGAAGGTGGTCACGGGACGGAACTCCCTCCGCTTCCGAAGGGTCGTGGCAGCCAGATCTTGGTACAGCTGTGGACGGTGGTCTCGAAACTGCAGAGATGAGATGGTCCTAGCCTGGCGCAGGATACGCTCCTTCAGTTGAAAATCGTGCACACAGACGAGGATATCAGGAGGAGGGCCCCCTCCCCGTCTGGGCAGACCCACTCTGTGCACCCTGTCCATCTGTATGGTCTGCACACTCTCGTCGTCCAGGATTTGCAAGAATAGGGCCTGAACATATTCACGGAGGTCCCCGGCCTCTCCTTGCCATGGCACAGCCTTGATGCGAATGTTATTCCGCCTGGAGCGGTTCTCCAAATCCTCCGTGTGGGTTTGCAGATCTAAATTTTGTTCCGTGAGGCGGATAATGTCCTGCTGCAGCTGATGCACATCGTTCGCCAAGCTGAGGTCGTGATCCTCCAGAGTCGCCACCCGTTCGCCGATCCCATCCACATCTCTCCTCACCTCCCGCAGGTCCGACGCCAGCTGTGACCTGAGTTCCGAGATGTCCTCCCTGATGGAGGAAAAGAGCTCTGTCATGAAGGCTTTAGTGGCAGGTGCCTCATCATCAGATTGCCTCGATGATCCACTAGCTCCCGGCGAGGCCGGCTGCTGAGAGTTCTTGGGGGCTCCCTCCTTCCCCGCCCTTCCCTTGCGCAGTGAGGTGGTCATCCTGAGGGTCCGCCCCAGGCCGCAGCGTGGTGGGCCTCCACGCGCCCGGAAGTCCCTGCAACGGTGATAGGCTGGGACCGCAAGCGGTGAAGATCACCTCCTCAGGCAATCCGTGCTAGGGTACAGCCCTCTTCTGCCGGCACCCAGTGCCACCGCGGGAAGGCAACAGTCAGTAAGCGCGGTCCAAAGGGCAGGGTGGTCCTCCGTGCCGGGGACTGACACCGAGTGCAGAGGCAGCATCACCACCCAAGCCCCTCAGCACTATAAACCAGTAGCAGGGCTAGGCAGGTCCCGGTCAGATAGAGGGGCCCCAGATAGAGGATGGCGTCGTGGCTGCCCTCGATGAATTCAGCAAACCAGAGACCCACCGTGGGAGCCCAGGTCTCCGCCCCCACGGGCCGACGGTCCGGTACTGGGGCCCTACAGGCCAGGCAGCAGGGAGTCCCAAGGGCCGATGCCCGCCAAAGAGATGTGCCCAAGCACGCCACGTGTCCCCCTGTAATCCGGAGACCGCTCCGCCTGCACCAAAAGTGGGCTGCCTCAAGCCTGTCACAGGGTGTGCGTGACTTAGCAGGCACCCCGTGCCGGGTCCGCAGCAACGCCAGCCGTGTCAGCCGTGTCTCCAGCCGCCCCACTCCAGCAGGTCTCCGCGAGCCGGGGCCGCCCCCCACGTGTGCACACCGCCTCAGAGCCCTCCGTCGCTGGGCTCCCCCTCCGGACTCGGTGTGCCGGTTCCCAGTCTCCTACCGTGGCTCCAGGCGCGTCTCGACAGCTCCTCGCCCGCTCGGACCCCGGCCCACGCACAAGGCCGGTCAGTAAGCCTCGGGGGCGGGTCCCGGCAGCAAGCGCCGAACGTCCCTCGGCACGCCGGCTGCGATGTCAGGTGCGGCCGGCCCCTCGGGCACCAGAGGCCGGTGCTTCGCAGGCCTCAGCACGTCCCTGCTGCAACCCCCGCCACTGGTCTCCGGGCGGCACTCCGACGGCACCGGACGGCACCTCAAGCTTCCAGTGACCTCCGCCGCTCTCGAGTCGACGAAAGGAGCGTCCTGGACCCCGCTGTTCGCAGCTTTGCAAAGTCGGCGTCGGAGAGGCTCTCAAGAGCGACCTATTCCGACGCCATCTTGGCCACGCCCCTCATTCGTTCAGTTTTTCACGAAGGAGAGCATTAGAGGCATGGTCTCGGGCCCACGCGCGGCAATGCGCTCCAGCTCCCTCAGTTCGGATTCGAGTTTGCGAAGCTGACCCCGCAGGGATTTAAGGACCCCACCCCCCTTAGAAATACACCACCCACGGACAGTGACTTTGAAAGCCTCCCAGACCACGGTGAGGTCCGATACCGACCCCATATTTCGGTCAAAAAAATCTTGGATGTCCTGTTCAAGGTCAGCTCGAAAGGCGGAATCAGCAAGGTGGGAGGGATTGAGGCGCCAGCTAAGATACGGGGAGGTCTCAATGGGGATGCAAAGTGATATGAGGACCGGGGAATGGTCGGAGAAGGTCCTGGGTAGGAGAATAGCTTTGGTCAACCAGGGAGAGAGGCCCACCGATAAGAATACGTAGTCTATTCTCGCCCATGTGGAATGTACAGCAGAATAGTGAGTGCCCTGTTTGAGGGACGGGTGCAAGTGCCTCCAGGAATCGATGAGGGAGTGGTCCGTGATAAAGGAAGAGAGGACGCGCTGGGTACGAGAGTAGTGTACCGCCTGAGGGTGAGAGCGGTCCATGCACGGCGAGATGACGGCATTGAAATCGCCACCGAGGATCACATGGCTCACGCCCAGGGTTTGAATTTTCCCCCATAATGTAAGCAGCGACGAAGTGTCATCAATATTGGGGCCATAATAGCATGTAAGGAGAATCGAATGAGAGTGTAGCGCCCCCCAGACCATACAGTATCGCCCCCCCCGGGTCCACTTCCGTACCCACAGGCACAAACCTTACGCCCCGCCGTACCAAGATCGTGACTCCCCTGGCATAATTAGAGTAGGAGGAGAAGACCCTGCAAGAAGCCCATCTAGATGCAAAGAGGGGTGAGCTATCCGACCGTAAATGTGTTTCTTGGAGCAAAGCAATGGAAATACAATGCCTATCAAGGTACCCTAAGATTTGCCTCTTCTTCCGTGGCCCAGCCCCCTTATATTCCACGACACCAGCTGGAGTTGGTGCGCCGGTGACACATTCTCTACGTCACCCATTCACACAAAAGTAGCATCCTGTAGCATGAAAACACATCGTTGAAGACCAGAGCACAATAAGTTCCAAACGCAGTAAGCTTGTCTCGCAGATGACCCCCCCATATCCCATCCAGATACAACACAACACAACACGTACGACTAGGTCGTCAGTAAGGAAACAAAAAACATTCCCACCCACACCGGCAACCCCAACTGGCCGGGAATTCAACCCCCACCCAGTACCCCGAAACCCTAACCAGTGACTCTCGAAACAGAGTAGAACAACAAAACCACTTCCCAGGAGGGAAGAAGTGCTCAGGGGTTCGCCCATTGGGGGGACCGAAACTAGGGGCCCCAGACGCGCCAAAACCGCCTCCTTACTTACACCCACTGACCACAGGTGAACCTGTCGTCTGACGTGGGACGGAGGCGGGTGACCGAGCGCAGGCATGTGACATTAGACAGTGAGACCCTGCATCAAACTAGTAACCAATACAAATCACACCAGCCCAAGTGTGTCCAAGGTGATTTACATCGCACTGTCTGCCAGTTCCATCTCAGTCTTGCTGCGACAATGGTGATTGCGATCTTGATCTGCGCCGAGCCGCATCAGCGCCACTCCCCTCCCCTCTGCAGCTCTTAAGGAAGTCCTCCACCTGATGAGGATTTTGAAAGAGGTGATGTTTACCCTGAAACGTGACTTTCAGTCTGGCAGGGTAGAGCATAGCATATGACATCTCCCTCGCCTGGAGCCTCTTCTTGACCGCCGTGAATTTGCGCCTGGCCTCCTGTACGGCGGAGGTGAAATCGGGAAAGAAGGAGAGAGTGGTGTTACAGTAATGCACAGTCCCCACCTCCCTTGCCCGTCTCAACACCGAGTCTCTGTCTCTATAATTCAGAAAGCGAACAATTACGGGGCGAGGTTGCGCTCCGGGAGGTAGGCGCGCCGCAAGTGATCTGTGGGCTCTCTCAACAATGAAGTGCGACGAGAAGGATTCTTTCCCAAACAGTTCGACAAGGAGGTTCTCCATAAAGGTCTCCATTTTACCAGTGTTGGTGGTCTCCGCAAGGCCCAGGACGCGTACATTATTCCGCCGAGACCTCGCTTCCAAGTCCTCGTTCTTATCTGCGATGAGCTTAAGCAGTCTGTCCATCTGGGTGACTTGGTTGCTTGTCGAGGTGGCGCCATCTTCCAGGACAGAGATCCTATCTTCCGTGTCCTTAAGACGAGTGTCATGCTGTTCAAGCCTAGTGACCACACTGTCCATGCGCATGTTGATGTTATCAATCTTGGTGTCAATAGTAACAAGGCTTTGCTTCAGGCCCAGCAACAATGCCCTCCAGTCCTCATCCGGAGGCGCCTGGGAGGCCGGGCCCCCATCAGGCTCCGGCGTCGATTTTGGAGGTTTTTTAGTCTCAAAAGGGATCTTGGACTGCCTGGCGTCACCGCGGCCCATGACTCCCCTGGGCGCCCGAGACGACGGAGGAGAAGCAGTCGCCAGGACGCAAAGGAGTGGATGGTGGAGGCCGAGACAATGTCCTTCAGGCCGTGCACTCGCAGGCAGTAGTGAGAAGCCCAGCTAGGAGGCCCAGGCTCCAAATGGTACCCCCGCAGGGGGCCAGCGAGGATGTTAGCCCTGCAGGAGCGGCAGCACCGCGGACCGGCGTCCCACGCAGCGCCACCGACTGTGCAGGCCTCACAACAGGTCGAGTCTGTGCCTCTCGAACAGGGGTGGAGGACGCAGATCTTGCAGCAGTGGCAGTGAGAAGGGGGCAAGGGGGAGGCCAGCTGAGAGGACCGGCAGAAAGCCAAGGCAGACATGCAGTGCGGCAGGGAAGACGAGCCAGGCAGAGATGGGGGGGGGTCCAAAGTGGGGAGAAAATATGTCCCAGGAAGGGTCCAGGACCATGCAGCAACCCCACAAGGCAAGGCCCGGTGCGACCCAGTATCAGCCCGGGATCGGGCGTCTGCAGCACAGGCAGCGAGAGTACTCCAGCACCAAAGGAGGAACCCAGGTGGATGGTGCAGTCAATGCCTCAGGTGTATGGGGGGGGTTGGTCAAAGCACGGAGGGCAAGTCCAGCGTTGGTACCGCTCCCAGCCGCCACAGCCCAGCAGCAGTCAGCCCAAGATGGCGGGAGGTCCGAGCACCAAGGACACAGCTCGGCGCAGTCGGACCCAGCAGCGGTGGCGGGGGGAGGGAGGGCGGGCCGGGCAGCAGCAGGAGAGACAAGGAGAAATCGGGCAGCTCTCACCTGGGAAGTCGTGGCCCCCCCCCGGGGTATTGGATGTAGTCCTCAGGTGCCCCGCAGGCCGGATCTCCGCCGTGGGCCGACCTCCAGACCACCACAGCAAGGCCGCAAAGCACCGGACTGTCCTGAGGGAGAGGAGCCGGACAGGAGGAACACCGCAGCAGCACCTCGGGCCGCCCCAGCACAAACAGGCAGCCGGTCCCGGCAGAAAGCAGGCAAACAGGGCGAGTCTGGGATCGCCGTGAGCAGCGCGATGAGAGGCAGGCGTAGGTGCGATGCAAACGCGGATTTATCAGGGCAGGATCACTGAAGGAGAGGTTGGAGCGCTCGGTCCGGCGGGAGCCTCACATCGGTGCGGCCATCTCGGTCTGGCGCCACCTAGCGCCCCCCCTTGGAACTCGGACGCTTGCCTGCTAGGGCATGGGCCCCATTCACGAAAGCGTCCCCTCTTTTGACTGATTGTTCTTGTTGCCTATCTCTTCTGTTGTCATTTAACGGAACCTTTTTGGACTGCCGAAAGGGGTTCTGGTCCGACCGCTTGTTGGTGGAGACATTTTGACTATATCCTGGACCTGCCCGGCCTTGCCCAAAATGGCGCCGGTATAAATGGGACTCGTAACTCCTTGTTGTGTACTGGTTGCCCAACCTTGATATCACGAGATACGTATGCAGTTTTGAAGCACATGGCAGGCGGGGACGAGTACTGATTGAACATTTGGACATCCCTATTGATATTAAGTTCTGATGTGTTATTGATTACTGTACTATTGAAAGATCGAATTAACGTCACTCATGGTACTTGCCCGCAAATGTATATCTAGATAATTTTATTGTAACTGGCCCTGTCGTACTTTATTTATAAAATGTACGTCCACCGATTCCGCAACTGTTAGACACCTTAGTTCTTGCAACCTAATGGCCTGCCCGTTACGTTCTTCTACAGTGTAAATGTCCCCTCATCATATACGATTCCAGTTTGCTCCGTGGCCGGCCCACGTGGTTATAGGCCCGTATTTGTATACTGACATTTTCACAATAAAGGTTTTTAAAACAAAACATGGTAGTAGTACCTTTTTTGGTAAAGTTTTGAATAATAGCCACTGTTTTCGAATCAGTAAAAGGCAAGTGAAATAAAGCAGCCCGATTACATGACGGTTAAAAGGTATAATACGCTGGAACGCAGTAAAGATAAATGGTCAAGGGCTGTTGTGTTTTCCACTCCTGCAACATAAAGTGATCGATAAGAATCCGATATTCATGCCTATCAGCGACTAAGACAGCAGGCCGAGCCTCTTTTGCTCAACGGCTCCCTCATGGGACGAAGAAACGCCCTTTTTCTCGAAAAAGGAATATTTTACTTGCAGGACAGTTATAAATTTCCCGGGAAAATACATTAGCCTGGAACATTGTTAGTGATAAACTGTAAATGCATCTGGGTCCTTTGCTTTACAAGTCAGAGTGAGAAAAAAAAGGTGGGGCTTTCATCATTTGGGGAAAAAAAATGTTCGAAAGCAATGAAAAGCGTTATTTTTAGGTCATATGACCAAGCCTTTCATCATTAGAATAACAAAAGTAAAATGAACCAATGAAAAGTTTTATTAACAAGTCACATGACCTGTTATGCTTACGTTACGCGCTGTGCGCCGCGCTCTGGATCGTTTCCGGTAAGCTGCGCCTTGCGTACCGGAGCACTTCCGGGTGCGCTAACGCGGCGCGTCATATGACGCATTACGCGACAACGCAGGTCCAGAATATAGTCAAAATGTCTCCACCAACCAGCGGTCGGAACACAACCCCTTTCAGCAGTCCAAAAAGTTCTGTTACATGACAAGAGAAGGGACAGGCAACAAGAACCATCAGTCAAAGAGGGGAGGGCAAGTTCTTCTCTACCGGGTCACGTTGGGGCTCCACCGGAACTGATCGAATTGGTAGTCTACAGTGTTTCTGGATGTTTCAGACTGAAGCTGGCGTCAACATGAGAGCACCACTATCTCGTGGCTACGTTGTGGCCATTCCGCGAGCAATCATGGCAGTCGCTCCCCACCGGAAGTCTACGGGAGTCGGGGGTCCCGGTGACTGTTGTAGAATCTTCAAGGCTGAGGGGACTCTTTTGGGAATGGGGCCCATGCCCTAGCAGTCAAGCGTCCGAGTTCCACGGTTGCCCAGAGCCATCTTTGCAGGCCAGGCCCAAGTCTGTGGAGCCGACCGCCATTTCGTGAGCTCCGTAGCAGCCGCCTGTCACTGTACCGCAAGATTGGGTGCAATTCCGTTGGATGGCGGGTGAGACGTTGTAATAGCAAGAGCAGGCGCAATTCAGCAGGCCGAGCGAGGCACTGAGTCGCAAGAGCGGGCGCAAGTCAGGTGGTCGAGTGAAGCGCTGGGGTGTAGCTGAGAAACCTCCACCTGGGGAGGTGGGGGAGGCTCGTTCGCGCCGCCTCTCCCTTCTACTGCACCCCACGCCGTCTCCTGGCGCAGGTATATGTGATGGTCGGACCAGGGCACCGCAGGACGTGTCTTCAGGTCAAACGGATTGTGGGACAAGGTGTGGAGCAGGCGCAATTATCTCGGGGGCCTCCGTCAAGTGGTTCAGGGAGGCACCGCATCACATTGTTTTCCAATGCAGTCAGGTCCACAAACAGCCCCCATTTACTTTGAGAATAGTGAAGCTGTAGCAGGTGCAAATACGCTTCAGACAGTGTTACAAGCGTTGCTCGGAACCCTTAACTATGGCACCCAACATCCAGGACTTATGCCATTTGTGCAAGGCAGTGACATCGAAGCATCTCTGGGACCAAGCAACATACCATATCCAGAGTCCTTCCCACAACATCTGCCTTCCTTCTTACCTAGTTATTGTTCTTTCACTCCCACTCCAGGCTTTTAGTCTGTGGATGGAAAACCATGAACCTACACTCACCTATGAAAATCTTACTATTGATGTTTTATTTTGAGCCCAAAATACAAAGGCTTGTTTGGATCGATGTTGCAGCAGACTGCCATGTAAATAGTTATTTAATAAAACGTTTTAGCCTGTTACTTTGCTGGTGTGTTGTATATATTTATAATATTTGCATAGTGTTTGTCATTATTTTGGGTGGGGTGGGCGGCGGAGCCGAGCTGTCTTGCAGCCATCATGGTGTCGAGCTCAGTTCCTCTCACTAGTTTCGTATTTGTCATGAGGGGTTGTTCATAATGTTTCTATTTTAGCGAGGTCAAAAAGAGATCCCATTAGTGGCCTACTGATTTTGCTTGATTCCTTTTGTTTTTTTAACGATTTTTCACTATCTGCAAAGACTAAACAGAGTATTGCGACTCTGTGCTTGTTTGTAAATAGAGAATGAACCAAAGAGAACCAATTCCAAAACAATAAATGCTAGGATAACAATCAATCAAATGGAGAGGGAAGCAGGCACGACGGATTACAACGGGGTCAAAGGCCTGTGTTACCTACCCTTCACTATCTGCAAAGAGAGAATACTCCTAAAAGAAAAGAGATGGGGGGGGGGGGCAGCATTCAAAGCACATCAGCGTGCATAAATACGAAAATGTTTTTACCTACCACGTACTTGACATTTTACAGCTTTTGATATTTGCTATTAAAAAACCATTGAAATTCACTGAAAAAACCATAGGTTATAGACCATATATAGTTAGGAATTAGCATTTACAAAACCTTGGAAATTCACTGAAAAAACCATAGGTTATAGACCATATATAGTTAGGGATTAGCATTTACAAAACCTTAATTTACTTGCACAAAACCATTGAAATTCGCATATATAGTTAGTTGCACTAACTATATATCGCGCACCTGCAATCCACTGCTGATGATGTCACATATTACATCATTCATGACATGGTCAGTGACATCACTGATGACATCACTGATGACATCTCAAATGACATCACTGATGACATCACTGATGACATCTCAAATGACATCACTGATGACATCTCATTTGACATTACTGATCACATCACTGATGATATCATTCATGTGATAATACGATGAACCTCTTCCGACTCTAATATAACCTTAAATACAATCAGTGTAAACAGACACTTACAGACTGTCACTTATCCATAGAGTTACTCACACACCTAGTCAGTCATGCAAAGAATCAATCACACATCCATGTTCTCAACTATACAGTTATACACACCTTACGTATTCAAACATATACTAACACATATTTACTCTCTTATACGATCCCTGATACAAGTTCACAATGATCCATACAGCCACTCACACATTCACTGGCTCTTATGCACAGTTATTTATATATGTCAACTCTCACATGTACTGTGTTTTACATATGTACTTACTTTGACATGTAGCACTAGGAAATCCATTCACTCACCAATACACTCATGCAGACAGTCAACCGCCCATACAGCTGTTTCCACATGCACTTTTGAACCCATACATCTAGTGAATCAACTGCTCACACATCTATGCACAGAGTCACACACCTCCCAGCCACCCACACACACACTCAGTCTCCCATACAAATACTTGGGCAACCAATCAATAACCCATATAGTTACTCATATAGCTACTGATCAACACAGGCAGCAGTTTACAGAACAACAGACATAATGATGCACAAATTAAGACAGTTTAGTCACTAACCCATGCACTCAGTGAGACACATTTAATCACTCACTCATACAGTCAGTCATGCACCTACTAAATCCTTCATCCAGACACTTATACATCCACTCATTCTTCAATATGTAAGACATATTTTAACTTTACAGAAACATACAGTCACTGGGTGTTGTCATCAGTGATGTCATCAGTGATGTCATTTGAGATGTCATCAGTGATGTCATCAGTGATGTCACTGACCATGTCATGAATGATGTAATATGTGACACCATCAGCAGTGGATTGCGGGTGCGCGATATATAGTTAGTGCAACTAACTATATATGCGAATTTCAATGGTTTTGTGCGAGTAAATTAAGGTTTTGTAAATGCTAATCCCTAACTATATATGGTCTATAACCTATGGTTTTTTCAGTGAATTTTCAAGGTTTTGTAAATGCTGATTACTAACTATATAAGGTCTATAACCTATGTTTTTTTCAGTGAATATATATATATATATATATATATATATATTCACAGAAAAAACCATAGGTTATAGTGGATATATAGTTAGGAATTTGCATTTACAAAACCTTGAAAATTCAATGAAAAAACCATTGGTTTTAGGCCATATATAGTTAGGGATTTGCATTTACAAAACCTTATTTTACTCGCATAAAACCATTGAAATTCCATATATAGTTATAAGCGCTAACTATATATCGCGCACCCGCAATCCACTGCTGATGATGTCACATATTACATCATTCATGACATGGTTAGTGACATCACTGATGACATCACTGATGACATCTCAAATGACATCACTGATGACATCACTGATGACAACACCCAGTGACTGTATGTTTCTGTAAAGTTAAAATATGTCTTACATATTGAAGAATGAGTGGATGTATAAGTGTCTGGATGAAGGATTTAGTAGGTGCATGACTGACTGTATGAGTGAGTGATTAAATGTGTCTCACTGAGTGCATGGGTTAGTGACTAAACTGTTTTAATTTGTGCATCATTATATCTGTTGTTCTACAAACTGCTGCATATGTTGATCAGTAGCTATATGAGTAACTGTATGGGTTATTCATTGGTTGTCCAAGTATTTGTATGGGAAACTGAGTGTGTGTGTATGGGTGGCTGGGAGGTGTGTGACTGTACATAGATGTGTGAGTAGTTGATTCACTATATGTATGGATTCAAAAGTGTATGTGGAAACAGCTGTATGGGTGGTTGACTGTGCATGAGTGTATTAGTGAGTGAATGGATATCTCAGTGCTACATGTCAAATTAAGTACATATGTAAAACACAGTACATGTGAGAGTTGACATCTATAAATAACTGTGCATAAGAGCCAGTGAATGTGTGAGTGGCTGTATGGATCATTGTGAACATGTATCAGAGATTGTATAAGAGAGTAAAGTAAATATGTGTTAGTATATGTTTGAATAAGTAAGGTGTGTATAACTGTATAGTTGAGAAAATGGAGGTGTGATTGATTTTTGGCATAACTGACTAGGTGTGTGAGTAACTCCATGGATGAGTGACAGTCTGTGACTGTCTGTTTACACTGATTGTATCTAAGGTTATATTAGAGTCTGAAGAGGTTCATGGTATTATCACATGAATGATATCATCAGTGATGTTATCAGTCATGTCAAATGAGATGTTTTCAGTGATGTCATCAGTGATGTCATTTGAGATGTCATCAGTGATGTCATCAGTGATGTCACTAACCATGTCATGAATGATGTAATATGTGACATCATCAGCAGTGGATTGCGGGTGCGCGATATATAGTTAGCGCTTATAACTATATATGGAATTTCAATGGTTTTATGCGAGTAAAATAAGGTTTTGTAAATGCAAATCCCTAACTATATATGGCCTAAAACCAATGGTTTTTTCATTGAATTTTCAAGGTTTTGTAAATGCAAATTCCTAACTATATATCCACTATAACCTATGGTTTTTTCTGTGAATTTCATTGGTTTTTTAATAGCAAATATGAAAAGCTTTAAAATGTCAAGTACGTGATAGATAAAAACATTTTCGTATTTATGCACGCTGATGTGCTTTGAACGCTGCCCCCCCCCCTCCCCTCTTTTCTCTTAGTAGTACTCTCTCTTTGCAGATAGTGAACGGTAGTTAACGCAGGCCTTTGCCCCCGTTGTAATCCGTCGTGCCTGCTTGTCTCTCCATTTGATTGATTGTTATCCAAGCATTTACTGTTTTAGAATTGGTTCTCTTTGGATCATTCTCTATTTACAAACAAGCACAAAGTCGCAATACTCTGTTTAGTCTTTGCAGATAGTGAAAAAGCGTGTAAAAAAATAAAAGTAATCGAGCAAAATCAGTAGGCCACTAATTGGATCTCTTTTTGACCTCGCTAAAATAGAAATATTAGGAACAACCCTTCATGAGAAATACGAAAATAGTGAGATGAACTGAGCTCCACACCATGAGGGCTGCAAGACAGCTCGACTCCGTCACCCACCCCGCCCAAAATAACGACAAACCCTATGCAAATATTAAAAATATAGACAACACACCAGCAAAGAAACAGGGTAAAACATTTTATTAACTAACTATTTACATAACTATTTTATACTTTTTATTGCCCGATCCGGCTAGCTCAATCGATCGAGCATGAAACTCATGCACTCTGATAGCAAGCGTTGCTACTGATGCTATGCAGACCAAAATTGGTTTTCAGTTTGTACATTTTTCTAGATTTTTCAATCCAAGGTTGGTTGACTTTGTAGAACGATGGCTTCAGATTTTCAACATACGGTGTGGTGGTGCGGACTGGGAGGGGGCGCTTCGCTCCTGCCCCCTCCCCAAGTAAGTTTTTCATACGTGAAAGTACGTTAATGGTTTTGGTCCCTGAGTTGCTTCAATGTCACTGCCATTCTCAAATGGCATAAGTTCTGGATGTTTGGTGCCATAGTTAAGAGTTCTGAGCAGTGCTTATAACACTGTCTGAAGCTTATTTCCACCTACTGCAGCTTCACTATTCTCAAAGTAAGTGAGTGTCGTTTGTGGACCTGACTGCATTAGAAAACAATGTGATATGTTACCTTCCTAAACAGCTTGACGGAGGCCCCTGAGGGGCGGTGTGATGGCCATGGACTCGGAGAAGACGCTTGGCTCCGACACCCTCCCCAAGTCTTATAGCACTGGTGTAGCCTGAGATCGCCCCCGACATAAGCGGCCGGCTCCCGGGGTCCGGCGGAACTTTTTGCCTTTTGATGACTCTTCAATTCTGGACCTTGTCCCACAATCCGTTTGACCTGAAGACACGCTGTAGTGGGGCGCCCCTTTACCGTTTCAGTTGCCATTCCGCCCGCTTTTGCTACACTGTGCCTATTCCGCCATTCTGCTGTTTACCGCCCGCTCTTGCGACTACAGCGTCTCGCTCATCATGTAGTTGAGTTGCTCCCGCTCTTGCGGTGCAGCGATAGGCGGCTGCCACAGGACTCTCAAAATGGCGGCCGGCTCTTCGGTTTTGGGCCTGGTCCACTAAAATGGCCCTGGGACACCTTTGAACTCGGACGCTTCCCTGATAGTGCTTGGGTCCCATTCTCGAAAGCGTCCCCTCAGCCGTGAAGATTCTACAAAAGTCTTGGGGGCCTCCGACTCCCGCAGGCTTCTGGTGGGGAGCGGCTGCCATGATTGCTCGTGGAATGGCCACGACGGAGCTACGAGATGGTAGTGCTCTCATGCTGACGCCAGCTTTAGTCTGAAACATCCAGAAACACTGTAGACTACCAATTCGATCAGTTCCGGTAGCGCCCCAACATGACCCGGAAGAGAAGAACTTGCCCTCCCCTCTTTGACTGATGGTTCTTGTTGCCTGTCCCCTCTGTTGTCATTTAACAGAACTTTTTGGACTGCTGAAAGGGGTTGTGTTCCGAACGCTGGTTGGTGGAGACATTTTGACTATATTCTTGACCTACGTTGTCGCATAATGCGTTATATGACACGCCGCGTTAGCGCACCCGGAAGTGATCCGAGGCGCGGCGCGCAGCGCGTAACGTAAGCATAACAGGTCATGTGACTTGTTAATAAAACTTTTCATTGGTTCATTTTGCTTTTGTTATTTTAATGATGAAAAGCTTGGTCATATGACCTAAAAATTACGCTTTTTATTGTTTTCGAACATTATTTTTTTTAAAACATATATGTTATAATATTCCAGGCTAATGTACTTTCCCAGAAAATTTACAACTGTCCTGCAAGTAAAATATATTCCTTTTTCGAGAAAAAGGGCGTTTCTTCGTTCCATGACGGAGCCGTTGAGTAAAAGAGACTCGGCCTGCTGTCTTAGTCGCCGATACGCCTGATTATCAGATTCTTATCGATCACTTTATGTTGCAGAAATGAAAAACACAACTGCCCTTGACCATTTATCTTTACTGCGTTCCTACATATTATACCTTTTATCCGTCATGTAATTGGACTGCTTTATTTCACTTGCCTTTTACTGATTCGAAAACAGTGACTAAAAGTAAAAACTTTACCAATGTAAATACTACTACCATGTTTTGTTTTAAAAACCTTTATTGTGAAAATGTCAGTATACAAATACGGGCCGATAACCACGTGGGCCGGCCACGGAGCAAACTGAAATCGTATATGATGAGGAGACATTTACACTGTAGAGGAACGTAACGGGCGGGCCATTAGGTTGCAAGAACTAAGGTGTCTAACAGTTGCGGAATCGATGGACGTACATTTTGTAATTAAAATACGACAGGGCCACTTACAATAACATTTTCTAGATATACATTTGCGGGCAAGGAGTTACGAGTCCCATTTATACCGGCGCCATTTTGGGCGAGGCCGGGCAGGTCCAAGATATAGTCAAAATGTCTCCACCAACCATCGGCCAGACCAGAACCCCTTTCGGCCCTTTATGCTACAAGATGGTGTCTTCCATTCAGAAAATATTGTTGGCAACATTTTGAAAGGAAACAGAAACAGCCATTCTCCTAGTGAGTTTCACATTGTTACATTTAGGAAGAATGTTGAAGAGTAGTATGTGGAAAATCTGAAGCCATTTTTCTACAAACTTTCAATCAGACTTGGATAGAAAAAAAAATCCTGAAGAATGTACAAACTGAAAACCAATTTTTGTCTGTATAGCATCAACAGCAACGCTTGAGTCAGCTTTGTGTCAAGCCGCCATTTTCATTCAATCAATAGCGTCCCCCTGCACACATTCAGGGACCTGGTCGTGTCTTCAGATGAAACGGATTGTAGGAAAAGAAGCAGAAAGGAAAAGGAAAAAAGTTCCGCCGGACCTCGGGACCCGGCCGCCTATGTCATGTGCGACCTTTGGCCACACCAGGGCAATAGTGAAGCTGCAGCAGGTGCAAATAAGCTTCAGACAGTCTTACAAGCACTGCTCAGAAATCTCAACTGAGGCACTCAACATCCAGGACTTGCCATTCGAATCTTGGCGCCTTGTGCTGGTTCCGACCTATTCACACACCGGTCCACTACTGACATCACCTCATAAGCCAACGGGGCACCCCACGCCGACTTTCGGCGCAGCATTGTAGGATGGCCACACCAGTGCGGCAACTTGCTGGACACAACCTCGGTGCCATCCGGATCTCGGCGCGTTCGACTCACTGTACCGCAAGAGTGACCGCAACTCAGCTGGACACGCCGTCTTTCGGTGCAGCATTGTAGGATGGCCACACCAGTGCGGCAATTTGCTGGACACCACCTCGGTGCCATCCGGATCTCGGCGCGTTCGAGTCACTGTACCGCAAGAGTGACCGGAACTCAGCTGGACACGCCGTCTTTCGGCGCAGCATTGTAGGATGGCCACACCAGTGCGGCAATTTGCTGGACACCACCTCGGTGCCATCCGGATCTCGGCGCGTTCGAGTCACTGTACCGCAAGAGTGACCGCAACTCAGCTGGACACGCCGTCTTTCGGCGCAGCATTGTAGGATAGCCACACCAGTGCGGCAACTTGCTGGACACTAACTCGGTGCCATCCGGATCTCGGCGCGTTGTGCTGCCTTCGGCCTATTCGCACATCGGTCCGCTACTGACGCCGCCTCACGTGCCAACGGATTTTCTACGCTTTTTGTAGCCCTATGCCGCATAACAGGTCATGTGACTTGTTTATAAAACTTTTCATTGGATCATTTTACTTTTGGTTTCCTAAAGATGGAAGGCTTGGTCATATGACCTAAAAATAACACTTTTCATTGGTTTAGAACATTTTTTTGTTCCCAAACGATGAAAGCCCCACCTTGTTTCTGGATCATTCAGACTGAAGCTGGCGTCAGCATGAGAGCACCACCATCTCGTGGCTCCGTCGTGGTCATTCCGCGAGCAATCATGGCAGCCGCTCCCCACCGGAAGCCTGCGGGAGTCGGGGGCCCCCAAGACTTTTGTAGAATCTTCACGGCTGAGGGGACGCTTTTCGAGAATGGAGCCCAAGCCCTAGCAGGCAAGCGTCCGAGTTCCAAGGTGTCCCAGGGCCATTTCAGTGCACCAGGCCCAAAACCGAAGAGCCGTCCACCATTTTAAGAGTCATGTGGCAGGCGCCTATCGCTGCACTGCAAGAGTGGGAGCAACTCAACAACATGGTGAGCGAGACGCTGTAGCCGCAAGAGCGGGCGCAACTCAGCTAGATGGCCGCCACCTGGGGAGGCCCGTTCACGCCGCCTCCCCCACGCCCCCACCCCCCCCCCCCGGGCCACCGCACGCAAATTTTCGGAGCAGCATTGTAGGATACCAAAACCAGTGCGGCAGTTTACTGGACATCACCTGGGTGCCATCAACATCTCAGCGCGTTCTGCTGCCTTGGGACTATTCGCACAACAGACCGCTACTGACGAGGCCTCCCCCCGCCCCACCCGGGACGCCCCACGCCAATTTTCGGAGCAGCATTGTAGGATCCCAAAACCAGTGCGGCACCCAGGCGACATCACCTGGGTGCCGTCCAGAACTCTGCACGTTGTGCTGCCTTGGGACTATTCGCACAAAAGACAGCTTCTGACCATTGTTGCTTTTTTGGGTGAAAAATGTTTAAATGTTTTTACAGTTTTTGTTCCATTCATTATAGTTAAATGTTAATAAAGTTTTAAAATCTAACTTTGTTGGAGTGCTATATATGTTTAAAAAATCGGGTGAATGGGGCCTTGAATCGGGTTATTGTCATGTGTGGGCTTTGCAAGTGTACTGCTACAAGATCGGACATTTCAAACTCAAATGCACGTTCTTTTTCTTACCTTTCCGAAGCATGGAGCGCAATAGCAGGCAGAGAAAGGGTGATGCACGTGTTGAACACTGCCTGGCCTGGCAAGTTGCTGGCAGTGCCCCCTCCCGCCCGCTCCTGAAAGAGGGCACACACACACCGCCGCCCCGAGTACTTCACAAATCTTTAAAAGACCATGCGCTTGTTCATGAGGCTTAAATGGTTTATCACCCCTTCTAGAACCCCTGCATCGACCCTCTGACGTTTCCTGGAAGAATTAGCACGTAACACAATACCAAGCCCTGTCAGCTGAAACCCCCGAGAAATCATGGGGCATATTATCAAGGGGGTTTATTTCCGCTTTTTGGGCTTTAAAAGCCAAAAAAAAAAGAGATAAAATTATCTCCCTATTACCAAGCTGTCGCTAACACCAGTTAGTGACAGCTAAAAGGTGATAGCGACCATCTTGGGCCCCGCTTTGCATATCAGTGATATTTATCACTAATGACATGCACAGTGGGCGTGCCAAGATTTTAGCGACTGGAAACAGTCCCTAACCATCGCTATCTCCTATTACCAACTTTTGGAGATATTCGCGCTAAGCGTGAATATCTCCAAAACCTAACACCTGCCCTGAGCAGTTTTAGCCATGTTATCCAATGGGAAGTGGATAACATGGCTAAGAGCATTTGCTGGATAATGCATGAATATCGCTGACTTTTCAACGATATTCATGCATTGCGGCCGTTTTTTATCTCATTTGCGATAAACCTTGCTAATAGCAAGGTTTATGTGCGATAAAATTCGCCGATGTGCGGCGATAATGTTTGTCTCTAAACAAGTTAGAGACAAAAATTATCGCTAGTTGTTGGTAATATGCCCCCGGGTTTTTGCTTGCAGGAATCGGGAGGCGGGAGACTAGCACTGAAATCAGTAGTCTCACGCCTGAATCGGGAGGGTTGGCATGTCTGGATACTCTACAGCTGGGGCCATAAACTACATCCGCAGGGTTAGGTGATAGCCTAGGTCCGGCCTAGACAATCGGACACAGAGGAAGAGGAGTGTCAGAGGGTGCGGTAGTGAATAGGGTGAAAGGGAGGTGTCGGGCGGGCACAGGGTGTGATTCTCAGAGAAGAGCAGCGCAGATGGGGGGAAGTACATGGCCCATGCATGAGAGAAACAGCGGGGGTGACCAGTGCGTGGGGGAGATGCTTGCGAGGGTGGGGAGCCATGCTGAAGATCGGCGGCGTGCAGAGAGTGGCCCTGGTCAAGGCATCTAAAATGGCTGCCGTGCACGACAAAATTGTGGCATTGGACAAAAACGCAAGATGGCGCAGACAATGTTTATCAATAAGGATTCATTTATAACAAAATATTTACTCGCAGTGACAAAATGGTGGTGAACACTTCCTGATTTCCATCGAATCGAACGTTAACAAACGTCACGCAGCAAAAAAAAAAAAAAAAAAGCTCACGCACAGAGCAGTTTTTAGCCATGTTATCCAATGGAAGGTGGATAACATGGCTAAGAGCATTTGCTGGATAATGTATGAATATCGCTGACTTTTCAGCGATATTCATGCATTGTGGCCGATGTGCGGCGATAATTTTTGTCTCTAAACAATTAAAACGAAGCACAAAATGGCGAATTCCCTTTCGCTACCAGTTTGCGGCCCAGTTCGCGGCCCGTGAAGCGCTTCTACCGTGAAAAATCATTTTTTTTAAATTTTCCCCACGGGACCCTTTAATAACCCCAACAACAATCCTAGGGGGTCAAGAGGGGTATACCTTGCCCCCTTTCAATAAATTCCCCCTTCGTTTTTCACCTCTTCTTCTCTCTCGATCCTACCGATAGATAAGATGGCGGCCGCTCCGGACTGTTTAGAATGTTGACAGACACCGGAGAGCCAATCAGCTTTCTGTTATCCAATGGAAGGTGGATAACATGGCTAAGCGCATTTGCTGGATAATGTATGAATATCGCTGACTTTTCAGCGATATTCATGCATTGTGGCCGATGTGCGGCGATAATTTTTGTCTCTAAACAATTAAAACGAAGCACAAAATGGCGAATTCCCGTTTCGCTACCAGTTTGCGGCCCAGTTCGCGGCCCGTGAAGCGCTTCTACCGTGAAAAATCATTTTTTTTTTATTTTCCCCACGGGACCCTTTAATAACCCCAACAACAATCCTAGGGGGTCAAGAGGGGTATACCTTGCCCCCTTTCATTAAATTCCCCCTTCGTTTTTCACCTCTTCTTCTCTCTCGATCCTACTGAGAGATAAGATGGCGGCCGCTCCGGACTGTTTAGAATGTTGACAGACACCGGAGAGCCAATCAGCTTTCTGCGCGCAAAGTTCCGTTTCGCGAAAAGTAAGCGGACCGGATCGCTGCCCGGAGCGCTGTTACAGATATATATCTTGTTTTGAACGTTAATTTCTCAAAAACTACTGGAGCACATATATTGAGACCTAGCAAAGGCACATCGGGCTAACAGTCCCTACAATTTTGCCAAGTTTCGTGCAAATCCATTCAGCCGTTCGAGCTAAAAGTGAGTCCAACCGCCCTATGGAAAAATGAATGGGAAAAACGCGTTTTGGGACCCCCCTTTTTTCTCCGCCCCCCCTTGACGAAACCCCACCAAATTTTCAGGGGCTGCTCAGAAACAAAATGTGCCATTTTCCTGAAAATTTCAGCCGATTCCGTCCACAAACGCCAAAGTTATTAGACATAGAATTTTCAGAAATCCCATAGGGAAAAAATCCTAACTATATATACCTACTGGCGACTGCCAGTAGGTAATATATATATATATATATATATATATATATATATATATATATATATATATATATATATATATATATATTACCTACTGGCGGTCGCCAGTAGGTAGTTATAGTTAGGATTTTTTTCAATGTTAAATCTCAAAATTCTATTTGGAATAACTTTGGCGCCGGTTGACGAATCTGCCTGAAAATTTCCTGAAAATGGCCTCGCGGGGTTCCGGTCCTTCCCTGAAAGTTTGGGGGGGATACGTTAAGCGGGGGCCAAGATAAAAGGGGGGTCCCAAAACGCGTTTTCCCCATGTTAATTTCCATAGGGCGGTCGATTTCACTTTTAGCCCGAACGGCTGAATGGATTTCCACGAAACTTGGCAAAATTGTAGGGACTGGTAGCCCGATGTGCCTTTGCTATGTCTCAAGATATGTGCTCCAGTGGATTTTGAGTAATTTAGGTTCAAAAAAATATATATATCTATAGGCGCTCTCCCGTGCGCGCACCGGAGTGCGCTCCAGGCGCGACACGCGACTTGCGCGCAGGAAGCTGATTGGCTCTCAGTTGTCTGTAAACATTCTAAACAGTGCGGAGCGGCCGCCATCTTGTGTCTCGGTAAAATCGAGACACAAGGGGTTTGAAAAAAAAAGGGGCAAATGACCATAAGGGGGAAGAGTAGACCCCCTCTGACCCCCTAGGTTTGATGTAGGGACTAAAATAGGGTCCTGCAGGGCATTAAAATTTTTTTTTCGTTTTGCGCGGGGGAAGCGCATGGTACGCGCACCGGCGAAGCACGGGGAAAATCCAGGACCATATTTATGAAGGCCTTGCGCTGTTAGTTTTGCGCTTCCTGTGCGTCAATTTTTGTGACGCACCAGCGGTGTAAAAAAATGCGCATTGTTATGCAATATTTAAAAAGTGACGCATCTATCTAGATGCGTCACTTTTTAAATATAGTGCAACGAGGTACATTTTATTACACTGCTGGTGTTATGCGTCACTTTTCTGTGCGCACTCCTTATGACATTCCAGATGTGTCATATTTAATGTATGACGAATCATGTTGCAAGGAGTTACAGATACGTCAGTATTTCTGACATATCTGTAAACATAAAAGTGATGCGAGGCAGGTGCAAGATTTTGACGCAACAGCATCCTAAAAGTGACGCAGAGAAATCTTATAGATTTCAGTACGTCGTTATTACCAAGCTTTTTGCGGGGGAATGCCCCCTTTGCATACATTATACCTGATGCAGATACAATATGGCGCAGAGTTTTAAAAAGTGACCCATGTACCTAGATGCGTCACTTTTTAAAAATAGCGTCAGGTATAATGCATGCAGAGGGGGTGTTCTCCCGCAAAAAGCTTTGTAATAGCGACGCAGTGAAATCTTTGAGATTTCACTGCGTCAGTTTTAGGATGCTGTTGCGTCAAAATCTTGTGCCTGCTTTACAGCAGGTGTTAGACTGAGGCAAGACCTTTCACATGCTGCTTTCCCCATTTGAAAGGACACATTACTGGAGTTGCGTCACTTTTGTGACGCACTCCAGCAATGCGTTACTTGGAATGTCATAAGGAGTGCGCACAGAAAAGTGACGCATTGCACCAGTAGTGTAAAAAAATGTGCCTCGTTGCGTTATATTTAAAAAGTGAGGTATCTAGGTAGATGGGTCACTTTTTAAAATCAAGCGCCACATTATATCTGCGTGAGGTATAATGCATGCAGAGGGGGTGTTCTCCCACTAAAAGCTTTGTAATAGCGACGCAGTGAAATGTTTGAGATTTCACTGCGTCACTTTTAGGATGCTGTTGCATCCTTTAAATATAGTGCAACGAGGCACATTTTATTACACTGCTGGTGTGATGCGTCACTTTTCTGTCCACAGTCCTTATGACATTCCAGATGTGTCATATTTAATGTATGACGAATCATGTTGCAAGGAGTTACAGATACGTCAGTATTTCTGACATATCTGTAAACATAAAAGTGATGCGAGGCCGGCGCAAGATTTTGACGCAATAGCATCCTAAAAGTGACGCAGAGAAATCTCATAGATTTCAGTACGTTGTTATTACCAAGCTTTTTGCGAGGGATTGCCCCCTCTGCATACATTATACCTGATGCAGATACAATATGGCGCAGAGTTTTAAAAAGTGACCCATGTACCTAGATGCGTCACTTTTTAAAAAATAGTGTCAGGTATAATGCATGCAGAGGGGGTGTTCCTTGCAAAAAGCTTGGTAATAATGACGCAGTGCGTCACTTTTAGGATGCAGTTGCGCCAAAATCTTGCGCCTGCTTCACAGCAAACCTTTCACATGGTGCTTTTTCCATGTGAAAGGACACATTACTGGAGTTGCGTCACTTTTGTGACGCACTCCTGCAATGCGTTACTTTTGTGTTTACAGATATGTCAGAAATACTGACATATCTGTAACTCCTTGCGAATTGATTAGTCATATATTAAATATGACATATCTGGAATGTCATAAGGAGTGCGTCCAGAAAAGTGACGCATCGCTATTTTCACGTAGCGATGCGTCACTTTTCAGAAATGAGGCCTCCAGTTTATTCACTGTGTCATAACTTTCTTTTCTAACACTCACCTTCTTTCATTCCTCCTACTTCACTTCCTTTCACCTCTCATACCTTTCTGTTCTTTCTTACTCATTCTCCTTTCAATTATCAATGCACTATATTTCACTTACTCTTCATTTTTTAAGATTATAGCTCTTTGATGAGAATTGGAGGTAGTTCTGAAAAGAACTTTTGGTTTTCTTCTTTTAACTGAACAGGAACAAAAACAGGGAATAGAAACTGCTCAACAGGAGCAAAAAGAAAAGAAAAAAATTAGGGGTGGGAAGGGCAGTGATGGTTCTCCAATGCCCGAACCATGAGCAGGACACTTTGCTCCCCATAGGTGAGGAGTTGATTGCAGTATCTGCATCTGACGACCCCATGGTTGAATGCAGGTTGAATGTTTGCTACCTGCCCCTGAGATTGTTCTCTTCCAGAAGAAGTTGCTCCTCCTGTTGATGTAGAGGCCCCATCTCTGGGAACCTCTTGTGCCAGAGCCCTGACACTTTCCCGGGCAAAATTCTGGGGGTGCCTCCTCTCCACATGGCGAATCATGGTGAAGTTGCCAAAAGAGTATTTTTTTGGGGGGTTACCCCGTGACAGGACCTGTTTGCAGATCCTGCACTCTACTTTTGGTGCATTCACCTTCTTCTGGCCTGCTGGAAACTTAAAAAATTTCCAGATGAAATGTTCCTTCACCTTTGGGGTAGGAGGCTCTTCATCAATGAAATCATTGGAGTCATCTTCACTGCTGGATGGTCTGGCAGCCATGATGAATCCAGGAATATGGAGCAGCAAAAAAGGCAGGTCTTTCAGTCACAAAAGTGAAAGAAGAAGTGAAGGAAATGGGTGGGGATTTCATTCATTGTAAAAAAAAACTGTTAGCAACCAATGAAAAGTGTTATTTTAGGGTCACATGACCCGACGCGTTTACGCTGCGCGCTCCGGAGCACTTCCGGGTGCGTTTACGCAGCGCGATCGTAGGCGCTTCCGGGGCGCAAACGTGGCGCGATCGTAGGCGCTTTTCCGTGCGTTTAGGCGCCGCGCACGTATGCGCTTCCGAGGGCACTTACGTTGCGCGCCGAAGTGACGTCATCAATCTTTTATAGAAATGCATAATCATTTTCCATATTAAAAAAAACAAATTTTATTTGTATGGTACGAAATGTTTTGCATTATTATTAACTTTTCATTCATATTTTTTTTTCACGAACGACAGTTGCGCTCTGGGTGCGCTTTCAGATGAGCTCTCGGAGAAGCTTACAGGAGAGCTTAGCTGAAAGCTTCCCGGAGCGCGCACCCAGAGCGCAAAAGAAAAAAATTATAAAAAAAAAATGAATACTTAAAAAAAAAACAGCAAATTGTAAAAAAAAAAAAGGTTAGAAACTCGATATACAAAGGAATTAGCATTTAAAAAACCTATGAAATTCACTGAAAAAACTATAGGTTTCACACCAGTTATAGTTAGGAATTAGCATTTAAAAAACCTATGAAATTCACTGAAAAAACCATAGGTTTCACACCAGTTATAGTTAGGAATTAGCATTTAAAAAACCTATTAAATTCACTGAAAAAACCATAGGTTTCACACCAGTTATAGTTAGCTGGAAATTTTACTGATATAAAACCATTGAAATTCCCACGTTATAGTTAGTCGGACTCACTATAACTTGCGCGTGCAATGCACTGCTGATGACAACACATATTACATCACTCATGACATGGTCAGTGACATCACTCATGACACCATCCTTGTGACATAGTGACAGACCTTCTTTCACTATAATGTAACCCTTGAGACACATATTCAAAAATAGAAACTGAAATTTTTAAAAAAATGGAGATACCTATATCAGTTACAACAAGCAATTCAGTAATTCCACTATCTATATACACATCCACTCATTCACCAACAGTTCTATATAGTCACTCATACATATACTCACTCATCATATGAAGTGATACACCTATACATCCTGTTACACACCGACATTCATCCAAAAGTTACTCACACACATATTCTCACGTGCAAATAAACTATTGGACATCCATTTATTTGAATATAGAGTTATACACACACTTCCACCTTACTTCTATTTAAAATTACACATATTTATTCTCTTAAACAATCACTTATAGAAACACATACTTATTTAAACAGGAACTCTTACAATCTCTTACTCTCACATATACTCACTTATATACATCAATATTCACATATACTAGATTAAAACATATGTAGTTACTGATAAAGACACTAGTGAGACAGTCATTCACTCACTAACAAACACATATAGACACTCATCCACCCATACAGTCCTGTACATATGCTGTCTTCAAAACACATACAAACAAAGAGTCAGTCACTCATGCATCTATGTGCTAAGTAATACCCCCACCAAACCATATAGACACTCATACTGATACTAATAATAATATCAAATAACCCATATACATACACATGAGTGGATGTGTATTAGATGGTGGTATTACTGAATTGGTTGTTGTAACTGGTATGGGTATATCCACTTTTTTGAAAATATTAGTTTCTATTTTTGAATATGTGTTTCATGGGTTACATTATAGTGAAAGGAGGTCTGTCAGTGTGTCACAAGGATGGTGTCATCAGTGATGTCATGAGTGATGTCACTGACCATGTCATGAGTGATGTAATATGTGATGTCATCAGCAGTGCATTGCACGCGCAAGTTATAGTGAGTCCGACTAACTATAACGTGGGAATTTCAATGGTTTTATATCAGTAAAATTTCCAGCTAACTATAACTGGTGTGAAACCTATGGTTTTTTCAGTGAATTTAATAGGTTTTTTAAATGCTAATTCCTAACTATAACTGGTGTGAAACCTATGGTTTTTTCAGTGAATTTCATAGGTTTTTTAAATGCTAATTCCTAACTATAACTGGTGTGAAACCTATGGTTTTTTCAGTGAATATATATATATATATATATATATATATATATATATATATATATATATATATATATATATATATATATATATATATATATATATATATATATATATATATATATATTATAGATACTTACCAACTCTAGAGAAGAAGTTTCCTTGTGAATAGAAGCCTCGGAAAGTCCTTTTTCTTTTCTTCTATATCTGCCAATACACACAAGAGAAAATATATAACTAAAAGGGTGTACACAGGTAAAGAACTAGAAGTCTAGGTTATTCAGTTAATGCATAGAAAGAAGGCACCTACTAAGAATCTGTTTTCTGTTACAGCAAGCAAGAAAGACTTCATTAGAGATGACACCTAGTAGAAAGATAATAAGAGATTTGTTAGCCACAAAACTAGGACAGGTATGTTAATAAGTTGTTATAAACAGTAAAGAAGCTTATTTAGTGTAGCAGAAATTGCTACAGTGTGTTTTTCATTACAGGAAGAATACCAGAATACCTGCAGACTGTCCAGTGAAGCAAGACGTGGCGTTTTTCTCTTTTCATCCCACTCCTCTTTTCCTCCTCTTAGCTACCAGGATCTATATGATCTTGGTGTCTTAGTTTGGGAATAGAGGATTAAGCATCGGCTCCTGCGGAAGCTCGAAGATTCTGGATACAAGGTACCTGACAGTAGGCCTTAGGACATGGACTGCTTCCAACTCCTATGCACTATGTATGCTGTCTTGTATCCATCTGCACACTTGTCTTTCACACCTTCAATTCCCTAGTCCGATCCTTACACTTTCACCAAGCACTCTGTCACTGCTGTTGTACTGTTGTAGTGACCCATTCAGCAGTATGTACTAATCCATTTACTTCGCAAGAACTGAAGGACTTATAAATTCAGACAGGCACTCTCCTTGCAGAACTGTAATCATTCAGTCAGTACCCAAGTACTCAAGCAGCAAAGTAGGCCTTAGTACATGGACTGCTTCAAACCTCTATGCACCATACATGCAGTCTTCTATCCACCTGCACACTTGTCTTTTTTTCACCTTCAATTCCACAGTCTGTATCCTTACATTTCCAGCAAACACTCTGTCACTGTCCTTGCACTGTTGTTGTGACTCATTCAGCGGTATGTACTAATCATTCAGTGTGCAAAAACTCAAGCACTTATAGATTCACACAGACACTTTACTTACAGTACTGTAATCATTCACTCAGTACCCAAGTAGTCATGCAGCAAAGTAGGCCTTAGGACAAAGAGTGCTTCAAATCCCTATGCGGTATACATGCAGTCTTCTATTCACCTGCACACTTGTCTTTCACATCTTCAATTCTCCACTTTGTATCCTTACACTTCCACCAAACACTCTGTCACTGCTGTTGCACTATTGTAGTGACCCATTCAGCAGTATGTGCTAATCGATTCACTGTGCTAAAACTCAAGCACTTATAAATTCAGTCAGGCACTGTGCTTGCAGAACTGTAATCATTCAGTCAGTACATAAGTACTGATACAGCGAAGTAGGCTTAGAACATGGATTGCTTCAAACCCCTATACACTATGCATATAGTCTTCTATCCACCTCCACACTTGTTTTTAACATCTTCAATACCCCAGTCTGTATTCTTACACTTCCAGCAAACACTCTGTCATTGTCCTTGCAATGTTGTAGTGACCCATTCAGCAGTGTGTGCTAATCCATTCACTGCGCTAAAACTCAAGCACTTATAAATTCAGTCAGACACTCTCCTTACAGTACTGTAATCATTCACTCAGTACCCAAGTACTCATGAAGCAAAGTAGGCCTTAGGACAAGGACTGCTTGAAACTCGTATGCTGTATGCATGCAGTCTTCTCTCCATGTGCACACTTGTATTTCACATCTTCAATTCTCCTCTCTGTATCCTTACACTTCCGCCAAACAGTGTGCCACTGCTGTTACAATATTGTAGTGACCAATTCAACACAATGTCCTTATCCATTCACTGCACTAAAACTCAAGCACTTATAAATTCAGTCAGGCACTGTCCTTGAAGGAACTGTAATCATTCAATTAGTATCCATGCACTCATGCAGCAAAGTAGGACTTAGGACATGGACTGCTTCAAACCCCTATACACTATGCATGCAGTCTTCTATCCAGTTGCCCACTTGTCTTTCACATCTTCAATTCCCCAGTCTGTATCCTTACACTTCCAGCAAACACTCTGTCATTGCTCTTGCACTGTTGTGGTGACCCATTGAAGCGATATGTACTGATGTTTCAGTCTGATAAAAGTCAAACACTTATAGGTACACTCAGAATTTCTCATTACAGTACTGTAATCATTCATTCAGTACCCCAGTACTCATGTAGCGAAGTAGGCCTTAGGACAAGGTTTGCTTCGAATCTGTATGCTGTATGCATGCAGTCTTCTATCCATGTGCACACTTGTCTTTCACATCTTCAATTCTCCACTCTGTATCCTTACACTTCCCCTAAACACTCTGTCACTGCTGTTGAACTATTGTAGTGACCCATTCAGCAGTATGTGCTTATCTATTCACTGCTCTAAAACTCAAGCACTTATAAATTCAGTCAGGCACTCTCCATGCAGAACTGTAATCATTCAGTCAGTACCCTAGTACTCATACAGCGAAGTAGGCCTTAGAATATTGACTGCTTTAAACCCCCATACACTATGCATGCAGTCTTCTATCCACCTGCACTCTTGTCTTTCATATCTTTAATTCACCAGTCTGCATCCTTACACTTCCACCAAACACTCTGTCACTGCTGTTCCACTGTTGTAGTGACCCATTCAGCAGTATGTACTAATCAATTTACTGCACTAAAACTCAAGCACTTATATATTCACTTAGACACTCTCCTTACAGTACTCTAATCATTCAGTCAATAAACAAGTACCCATGCAGCGAAGTAGGCCTTAGACCATGGAGTGCTTCAAACTCCTATGCTCTATACATGCAGTCTTCAATCCACCTGCACACTTGTTTTTCACATCTTCAATTCTCCATTCTGTATCCCTACACTTCCACCAAACAATCTGTCACTGCTGTTGCACTAATGTAGTGAGCCATTCAACAGTATGTGCTAATCCATTCACTGTGCTAAAACTCAAGCACTTTTAAGTTCAGTGAGGCACTGTCTTTGCAGAACTGTAATCATTCAGTCAGAATCCAAGTTCTCATAGAGCAAAGTAGGCCTTAGGACATGGACTGCTTCAAGCCCCTATACACTATTCATGCAGTCTTCTATCCACCTGCACACTTGTGTTTTACATCTTCAATTCCCCAGTTTTTATCCTTACACTTCCACCAAACACTCTGTCACTGCCCTTGCACTGTTGTAGTGATCCATTCAGCAGTATGTACTAATCCATACACTGCGTTAAAGCTTAAACACTTATGCTTGCCAAGGGGGAACTGAAGTCCTTCCAAGGACCAAGGAAGGAATTTGGTCTGCATCACACGCAATATTTTAAATATGCACAACTGCGACATAAGTGGCAGGCAGAGAAGATCCAAATGGTAACACTTCCAGAATACGCTCCTCTGGAGGGCCGGCTTCTACAGGAACAAATCCCGGAAAGGGCGGTATCACTCACGTATAGAACATTGATGAATAACATAGCTGATGGTCTGGGTACCCTCAGAAGGAAGTGGGAGAGCGAGGTGGGGAAAATGGATAATGTAGATTGGGATACGGTACTAATGCATCCAAGAGAGGTAGCTATTAAATCAAGGTTGAGACTTATCCAATACAATGTCCTTCATAGGACATACTATGACAGGGTATGGCTACACAAAATGGGCAGGGCTGAGGACACAAGCTGTTTGAGGTGTGGCCGTTCCGGAGGTGATTTCTACCATATCATCTGGTCCTGCCCGACAATTCAGATCTGCTGGAAGGGGGGGTTTATGTGAACTGGGAGAGGTGCTTGAGACCCCCCTGCAGGTAGACCCTAAATTAGTGCTGCTGGGTATGACAAACAATGTGGATCTCACACGCCCCCTACTGATATACCTGGTCTTGGCCCTGGTAGTTGCTAAGAGAGACGTGGCCAGGAAATGGGGGGTGGCCACACCGCCGCAGTTGGAAGAACAGGGAAGAGGGCTGGATATATACATGGCAACTGAAATGGTTACTTATAAGGCAAGAGGATGTCCTAAGAAATTCGGTAGAGTCTGGGGCAAATGGCGTCGATATCATGGACTAGATGGGGGATCTGAAAGGGGACACAAGGAAAGGTAGAGCCGTGGGAACAAGTGCATTGAATCAGGGGACGTCTGGGAAACAAAGACTCAAGCCCAGGAAGAGCTCTAACGAGGCTATTTGTGTTGAAGGAGAGGGATTGGATTTTAATAGTGATGCTGGGTGGGTGGGGGGTGGAAGGGATGGGTGTGATGACCGAAGATGATGTGATTGTAATGTTGTTCTATAATAAAATGCAAATAAAAATGTTTAAAAAAAATAAAACTCAAGCACTTATAAATTGAGTCAGGCACTGTCCTTGTAGAACTGTAATCATTCAGTCACTACCCAAGTACTGATGCAGCGAAGTAGGCCTTATGACATGGACTGCTTCAAACATCTATGCACTAGGTATGCAGTATTCTATCCACCTGCATACTTGTCTTTCCCATCTTCAATTCCCCAGTTTGTATCCTTACACTTCCACTAAATACTCTGTCACTGCCCTTGCACTGTTGTAGTGATCCATTCAGCAGTATGTACTAATCCATTCACTGTGTTAAAACTCAAACACTTATAAATTCAGTCAGGCACTCTCCTTGAAGAAGTGTAGTCATTCGGTCAGTACCGAAGTACTGATGCAGTGGAGTAGGTCTTAGGACATGGACTGCTTCAAAGCCCTATGCATTATGCATGCAGTCTTTTATCCACCTGCACTTTTGTCTTTCACATCTTCAATTCCCCAGTCTGCATCCTTACACTTCCACCAAACAGTCTGCCACTGCTGTTGCACTATTGTAGTGACCCAGTCAACACAATGTGCTTATCCATTCACTGTGCTAAAGCTCAAGCACTTATAAATTCAGTTAGGCACTGTCCTTGCAGAACTGTGATCATTCAGTCAGTACCCAAGTACTCATGCAGCAAAGTAGGTCTTAGGACATGGACTCCTTCAAACCCCTATACACTATGAATGCAGTCTTCTATCCACCTGCACACTTGTCTTTCACATCTTCAATTCCCCAGTCTGTAGCCTTACACTTCCAGCAAACACTCTGACATTGCTCTTGCACTGTTGTAGTGACCCATTTAGCAGTATGTACTAATCCATTTACTTCACTAAAACTCAAGCACATATATATTCACTTAGATACTCTCCTTACAGTACTCTAATCATTCAGTCAGTACTCATGAAGGGAAGTAGGCCTTAGGACATGGACTGCTTCAAACCCCTATACACTATGTATGCAGTCTTCTATCCACCTGCCCACTTGTCTTTCACATCTTCAATTCCCCAGTCTGTAGCCTTACACTTCCAGCAAACACTCTGACATTGCTCTTGCACTGTTGTAGTGACCCATTTAGCAGTATGTACTAATCCATTTACTTCACTAAATCTCAAGCACTTATATATTCACTTAGACACTCTCCTTACAGTACTCTTATCATTCAGTCAGTACCCAAGTACCCATGTATAGTGATCGATATTTTGGTAAATATGACCATTGCCCACCACCATCTCAGCATATTGTAGACACTTAGACAGCACCAACTATTGCTTACGATATGCTTTGACACAACATAGGGATGTGTAGGCCTGAAGTTCTCTCTATATTTCTGACTATATCTTGCTTAGTGGTAGTGTTTTCCTATTGGCTTTGGCATGATTTTATGCCTTCTTTCTATGTTTTGTTTCTCTTTTTAGGGCCTAAAAGCCTATGCTCAAGCGATGCCATGTTCTTTTATGATACCATCTTGCTGAGCCTCTTTAGGTGAGAGGCTATGTTTTAGTTCTGAGGTGTTATTCGCTCTTTGCAAACTGGAGAGGACCGGTTCTTATTGGAGCAATGTACTTTCTCTGTGCCGGAGACGCAACAACAGTTTGGCCGGCGGGGGGTGCGTCCTTCGCACAGAGAGTGGTGCAGGAATCTGATGGGAGGCTGGGCACTTGCTAGAAGCTTCTCTGAAAAACCTGCATTCTATATTAGCAAGAGAGTAAGAGGACAGGGTGTCATTTGTCATTCGTCATTCATAATTTTGCCAGTTGGAAGCCAGTTGGAACCGAGTGGAGTGCAAGGGCCATGAGTAACATCAGAAGTGATCTGTTGGTGATGGTGGTCTGGTGATAACAGAGAATCCTGAACTAACCAGAGAGATGGGCCCCCTTGAAAGCCACATGTATAGAAACACGGTGAGGTGTTCTAAGAATGTTTTCATTATACCTGTTTATGCTTAACCACTTTTTCTTTTCAGCTTCCTATATGTATGAATGTGTTGGTGATTGCTCATTAGTTATCTCTTTCCTTGTCATTCTATCATTGTATAATACATAGACCCCAGATCATAATTTGTCTGTGTTCTTTGGAATGGGAGGTTAGAATCTTTCTTGTACCAAGTGCTATCGCATAGAAGGATGGTAAGTTTCCCTTCATGCAGTTAATTGTTGAAGAGGGAGGTTGTAACACTGCCAAACCAGGAAATGTAAATTTGGTTCTGATTTCTAGTTGCGAAGGTGAGCGTTGATCCTGCACCAGGGTGTAGGAAGGTGTCTAGAGGGGGACACCGCCCTGACAAGGTTGAGAACTGCACCAGGGTGCAGTAGGGAATCCCAAAGAGAGATTCTCGCCCGACAAGGTTGATCCTACATTAGGGTGTAGGGAAGGTGTCTAGAGAGAGGCACCGTCCGACAAGGTTGATCCTGTGCCAGGGCACAGGAAGATATCTATAGAGAGATATCGCCCGATAAGGTTGATCCCACAAAAGGGTGTGGGGAAGATGTCTTGAGAGAGACATCGCCCTGACAAGGTTGATTCACCGGAAGGTGTTGCTCGTTGTTCGTTGGAAGGCGTTGCTAATTTGCACCAGGGTGCGTTGCTGATTCGCACCAGGGTGCGTTGCTCGTGCAGATGTGCGTTGATTCACCAGAAGGTGTTGCTGATTTGTTGGAAGATGTTGCAATACATACCCTCAGAGCTATGATCTATAGTAGCTTTAGTGTCTCTAGTTGTTAGTATTATTCCTTTCTCACACAGGTATTCTAAAAGTGTGGAGTTTTTAAGCATTCTGGGAAGGGATGGTGCACATAATGTCCTGATAGTTGGCAGAAGCCCAGAGCTTCTAGGCAGAAATACAGGATTTTCAGGTCATTACACCATGCAGCGAAGTAGGCCTTAGGACATTGAGTGCTTCAAACTCCTATGATCTATACATGCAGTCTTCTATCCACCTGCACACTTGTTTTTCACATCTTCAATTCTCCACTCTGTATCCTTACACTTCCACCAAACACTCTGTCACTGCTGTTGCACTATTGTAGTGAGCCATTCAACAGTATGTACTAATCCATTCACTGTGCTAAAACTCAAGCACTTATAAGTTCAGTGAGGCACTGTCTCTGCAGAACTGTAATCATTCAGTCTGAATCCAATTACTCGAGAGCGAAGTAGGCCTTAGGACATAGACTGCTTCAACCCGCTATACACTATTCATGCAGTCTTCTATCCACCTGCACACTTGTGTTTTACATCTTCAATTCCCCAGTTTGTATCCTTACAATGCTACCAAACACTCTGCCACTGCCCTTGCATCGTTGTACTGATCCATCCAGCAGTATGTACTAATCCATACACTGCGTTAAAACTCAAGCACTTATAAATTGAGTCAGGCACTGTCCTTGCAGAACTGTAATGATTCAGTCAGTACCCAAGTACTGATGAAGTGAAGTAGGCCTTAGGACATGGACTGCTTCAGACATCTATGCACTAGGTATGCAGAATTCTATCCATCTGCATACTTGTCTTTCCCATCTTCAATTCCCCAGTTTGTATCCTTACACTTCCACCAAATACTCTGTCACTGCCCTTGCACTGTTGTAGTGATCCATTCAGCAGTATGTACTAATCCATTCACTGCATTAAACCTCAAGCACTTATAAATTCATTCAGGCACTCTCCTTGAAGAAGTGTAATCATTCAGTCAGTACCGAAGTACTGATGCAGTGGAGTAGCTCTTAGGATATGGACTGCTTCAAAGCCCTATGCACTATGCATGCAGTCTTCTATCCACCTGCACACTTGTCTTTCTTATATTCAGTTCCCCACTCTGTATCCTTACACTTCCACCAAACAGTCTGCCACTGCTGTTGCACTATTGTAGTGACCCATTCAGCAGTATGTACTAACCCATTCACTGTGCTAAAACTCAAGCACTTATGTATTCACATAGATACTCTCCTTACAGTACTCTAATCATTCAGTCAGTACCCAAGTACTCATGCAGCGAAGTAGGCCTTAGGACATGGACTGCTTCAAACCCCTATGCACTATACATGCACTCTTCTATCCACCTGCACACTTGTCTTTCACATCTTCAGTTCTCAACTCTGTATCCTTCCACTTCCACCAAACACTCTGTCACTGCTGTTGCACTATTGTAGTGACCCATTCAGTAGTATGTGCTAATGGATTAACTGCACTAAAACTCAAGCACTTATAAATTCAGTCAGGCACTGTGCTTGCAGAACTGTAAACATTCAGTCAGTACCCAAGTACTCATTTAGCGAAGTAGGCCTTAGGAGATGGACTGCTTCAAACCTCTATGCACTATAAATGCAGTCTTCTATCCACCTGCACACTTGTCTTTCACACCTTCAATTCCACAGTCTGTATCATTACATTTCCAGCAAACACTCTGCCACTGTCCTTGCACTGTTGAAGTGACTCATTCAGCGGTATGTACTAATCATTCAGTGTGCAGAAACTCAAGCACTTATAGATTCACTCAGACACTCTACTTACTGTACTGTAATCATTCACTCGGTTTCCAAGTAGTCATGTAGCGAAGTAGGCCTTAGGACAAAGAGTGCTTCAAATCCCTATGCAGTATACATGCATTCTTCTATTCACCTGCACACTTGTCTTTCACATCTTCAATTCAAATTAAGAAGATAATCTTGAGAGGAGCTTGAAAGTAAATTAAAAGAAAACACAACGCTAGAAGACGCAAAGAAAAAATTAGAAGACATTCAAAATGATATAACAGGATATAAAGATTATCTTCTTAATAAAAAATCCAACAAATTCAGAAAAGATGTAGCAAATTATAACTTAGAGTTCGTATACCCCTACACAAAAAGACTTTTATTACAGGCCTAGGGAAGATACATATAATCCAAATAATTGGCAACATCCCAGGAGAAAGTACCCGAAAAAAAGAGGGACCTTTCTGGACACTTCGTACACTAGCACAGAATCAGAGAACGAAAATTTGACTGAGAATAATAAAAAAGCAGTGACCTTATGCCGGGGACTAGTAGAGAGTCTTTCTCTTTTTTAGACCATCGACAATCGAATGGCAATCAGAACCGCGGGAGAGGCCGACGGAATTTTTACTCCCAACCCCCACAACAAAAACGGCCATATATGAGAACCAGAAGCCAGGCAAAGTGTGACTAGAAAACAAAGCAGCCATCATTAATCTCTCTAGTGTAGACCTCATTACAGAAGAGACAACAGTACTAGAAAAGGGTTTAGGCTATGCCATTTGTAGACACATAGACAAATACAACCTCGAAAGAGATCTACAGTGTTTTTTCAGAAAAATCAGATTGTGTAACCGGTGCGGGAATCACGGGGACAGAAGAGAAGGGCGACAGCCGGGTTCGGGTTACTACGGGCTTTATTGACTCCAACAAATGATCAGAACAAGTCTTTCAGTTCAGGGTTGTACGGCGGGGAGATCGACTTCTGGACCGTCTCCTATTGCGGGGCTCGACATGCAGAGTCCTCCGATAGCCGGTCTGGCTTCGTCGGGGCTTGGTATCCTCCTGGTCCGTCTTGACTCCTCCTCTCCCCAGGACTGTAAGGAAAACAAAAGAAAGGCAGTACGTGAGGTGGTTGTCCTACACGGACCGATAATACAGGGAAAGGGTGTGAGGAAGTAGACCAACACGTGCTCCGAGCTAATGTACAAGTGGGGGGGACGTGGGGGTGCTCAGGGTAGGGAAAACCGGGAACCAGGGACTCCGCTATTTTACAACGGGACCGCCCTTCCGTCCCACCCAGCCCCTGATCTTATTATGCACCTGGGCAAGCCACACGCCTCCCCCGGGTGAGTGGCTGGGCGGCTCGTGGGACCGGTGGCCTCCAGGCGTCTCCTCCTCGGACAGGACCTCTTCGCCAGTATGCGACTCCTCTCTCCAACTTGCTTCCTTCTTTCGCCGACCTCTCTCCTCGTCTCCGCTCCGGGTGTACAAGCACACCTCGTCTCCCTGTGCTTCCGCCTTTGACGGCGTTCCGTCGTCCTGGAACCCCGCCCACTCGTCCTCAGCCTGATAGTTAAAGGGCCAGTCTCTGTCAACTTCTCGGCATGATGCAGTCTCGGATCCAGCCCCTCGATAGTCCATCTGCTGAGGGAGATAAGAGGGGGTAATTGAGGTACGTCTTCGAGTCATGGGTGATTGATCAGGTCCAGCCCCTATAACGGGGATCAAAGTCGGGGACACCCCGTTACAGATTGCAAGACTTTTTTAAGGACAAAGAAAACACCAATACCCAATCTGTTAATAAGTCAGGCTTGAAACCTAAGCCACAGTGGACACCTTCACTTAACGTGGTCAATAATAAAATCGACCTCTTCGAGAAAGTAGTTGATAGCAATATGGAAGATCTGTTGGCCCAACCATTATATTGGCAGAATAATCTGAGCACTGGTGAGACAATAGCTTTAAAATCATTAGAGAGCAATACGGCCCTAACAGTGAAACCAAGAGACAAAGGAGGGAGCATTATATTAATGGATACGGAGGACTAAAATGAGAGAATGCTCCTCCTGCTGAATAACACCTCACATTACCACAAATCAAGCAAGACAAAATGGAATGACTTAATAATGAAAGTAGGAAGACTGTTGGACTTTGCAAAAGATGATGAGATTATTCGTATAAATGAATATAATTTTTGAAAAATATGAACCCTATAATCCCGGCAATATATGGCCTGCCGAAAGTCCATAAAGATCTGACAAATCCACCCATGAGACCACTTGTCTCCAGTATAGATTCTGTAACAGAACCATTAAGCAAATATGTGGATACATTCCTTAAACCACTGGTAATTAGTCAGCAAGCATACCATCACTTTGTTAGAGGGCCTCCTTAGTGTAGATGAGGGCGATCTGTCAGTACACGCAACATTTATTGTGGAATGCGTAGAAATCATAATTAAGAATAACTTCTTCATGTTCAGAAATGATTACTACAGGCAGGTCAAAGGTACCAGCATGGGAGCCACCTGTGCTCCCAGCCTGGCCTGCCTGTATGTAGCAGATTTAAAAAATAAACACATTTTTAATACAGCGGCACACTTTTATGAGAACATTTCGTGCTGGTCACAATTTATCGATGATGTTTTTTTTATATGGATAGGGACAGTGGAAGATCTAAACGACTTCATAAACTGGCTTAATTTGGGCGACTTTGATCTCAAATTTACCTCAAATTATGCCAAAGAAAATTTAGATTTTCTTGATATTAAGATCAAAAACGCAGCAGGCAAACTAGCGGTAGAGTTATATACAAAACCTACGGATCGTATTACAATGCTCCACTACAAGAGTAATCACCCTACTAGTCAGAAAGACAACATCCCATTCGGGCAGTACTTAAGAATACAGCGAAATTGCACAGATATACGAGATTTTAATATACATGCAGATGTTCTCACCAAAAAACTACTGAGTAGAGGTTACCCTAAAAGTATAGTCAGAAATGCTTACAAAAGGGTAAAATACTACGACAGAGACACCCCTTTTTAAGGAAAGGCCCAAGAAAGAGAACAAAGCAAAAGAAACGATTGATCTTTGTCACAAATTTCAGATGTGCCTGTAACAAAGTCAAGAACATTATAAATAGAAACTGGTCATTATTAAATGAAAAAGGAAGTGTAAAACTCCCCAAACCAATGTTTAGTTTCAGAAGGAACTGAACAATTAGGAATAGACTGGTTCATACATATAGGGAAGACATCACCCAAAACAACTCTCTATAAATAATGCACCCCTACCAACCGGGAACTTTGCATGCTGCATTTGTAAAAATTGCAATAGCATAATAAAAGGGGCTGAGGTTGTATACAATGGAATTACACATAAAATAAAAAACTTCATTAATTGTAAAACAAAAGATCTGATCTACTTGATAATCTGCCCGTGCAAGAAAGGGCACATAGGGGAGACATCAAGAGAAATTAAGGTCAGAATCACAGAACACAAGTCAGCCATAAGAACCAAAGAATGAACAGCCCCAATAGTAGAACACTGGATTACCCACAACCACACAATAGATGAATTAAAGTGGTGTGAAATTGAGGTAATCCAACATAGTGTCAGAGGTGGTAACAACTTTGTTAAGAGGAAAAAGAGAGAACAATTTTATATGTCCTATTTCAATACATACAGGACTGGATTAAATAACAAAGAGGAATGGGAAAAATTAATTTTTTAAAAATGATGGTCAGGATCCCCAGTTAGTACTGCAGGTACAGATAGAGACAATATAAAGAAGGATAACCAGAGATAACAGATTATACTGCCATTAACATCATAATACATATCCCAAGTGAGGTTTTATATATATAAATATCGTCATTATCAAAATACTAACATGAATATATGGCCGATTATTTAGGAGAACAGTAACCACATGTAGTCGCAAAACATGCCAGTGTGTTAGATATGTGTGCACACAGGTTAAGATCATGTAATAGATGTAATCATGGCACATTTGGTGATACTGTTCATGCTCAATGGTATATTAAACAGTGTATACTAATAGTACTACTATTAATGAAATAAAAATGTATAAGGAATTAAAAATGAATAAGGAAGTAATGTGTTACAAACAATATGTTTACCTGATTGTCGAGATTGTGTATATATATTTGTATAAGATACAACAGAATGTGTTTGCCCGAATGTCCAGATCTAATGAACATACATGTATTCGAAAGAGGACTCAGTAGACGTTTTTAAATTTGTCTAATAATATTAACAAGAAAAGTTACACTGATATTCTTGTGTCTGGACCATAATAAAAGACAGTCAAAGATGGCCGCCATAGTGCTGAGCCGGGGAAAACATTTCACCACCGTTGAACACAACGACAAATAACAGTCTATCGCTCTGATTAAGAATGTCGAGTGAAAATCACAGTAAACTGAGTAAAAGAAGTTTAATAAATAATAATGATTAAGGTTTAACACAAAATTTAGATTGCGCGTAAATAAACTTTGAATTCCAGGTCAGCTAAGACAGCGATAGTATAAATGATCTAAAAAACTGAAGTAATTTTATCTGAAAAAACTCTTCCGGTGACGCACGTTGGAGCAGGGAGGCTGCTGGGATCGCATCAGGTATGACTGCGTGCTTAAGAACCCAGAGATTCTCTGGGGGTAGGCAGCCTGTTAACAATACCGCAAATAATTTCGGGAATACTGAGGATCCAACATAGCTCGCGTAAACATGTCCCAGTTTAATGTTGTAACATGCGGGGCGTATAAATGTTTAGGAGACTCTATTAATGTGAATAGGCATGAGTGTGTACCTGGGACAATGCAGCTAGCGGGGATTAGGTAATTCCTGGTAATTAATGCCCGAGTTCATGAATAATGCTGGCAATGTGACCGTGAGTGGACACAACCTAAAGAAAATTAAATTAAAATTAGCAGTTTTAGTTGGTTGTGGGTACGTGTATGACCCAAAATGAACCACGATTACGAAAGTACCGGGTTTGATATCAACACGTGCACGATGAGAGATGTAGTTGTCCAGCACGTATTAGTACAATGTGGCAGTAGCTGACTAAGTAACTATAATTAAGATTGTAACTTTGAGGACATATAATGGTCCGACCGGTAATACTTGAACATATTTTTGGAGAACCCGGTAACACAATTAATGGGAAGTGGTAAACGTCGAGTGGAAGAAAGAAAGTATATATTCCGTTGAGCAAGGGGTAAGTTCATAGCGATATATCCCTAACCTTGCCAGAAATACCAAGACACTATGTGCTAATAATTAGAGGGGCACTCGTTGTTTTTTCTAGCTGTCTCAATTAAGACGAGAGAGCCCAATTCGCAAAAGAGAGATGCATAAAAGACGGTGTCTCCAACGTGCAGTTTTTATCATTGTGTTGAAGTTTCAATAATAGAAACGAATAAACAGGTAATCATACCACCAAATAGAGGTACTATGTACCCTGAATAACCTTTTCAATAAATAATGTCGAAATGTAATTTGATTTATCTATTTTCAAGGCTTGCTATAAAACAGCCGGAGGAGAAATTGTTTAATCCTGGAATTATGAAATTGATGAATCATATTACCAAAGAACTTCATAAGGTATCTAGATTTGTTTAAAGACCTATGGCAATCAAATGAATAATACATGATGATTTATTTAAAATATACATGTAAAGTGGGCCTAATAGGGACGGTTTTCTTAGTACACACTGTTAACATAATTGATAAAATGATACAGAGACGCCCAGCGAGTAATAATGTCACTTAACTTGCTACAAAGGACAAATAGATAAATAGTAAAACCCTATAGAATGAGTGGATTAACAAGAAAAGGTTTAGTATATATATATATATACTACTTGTAAATTAAAATACATTGGACCATGTGTGTTGGAAAATTTGATTGAGAGAGATAACAAGCAATAGTGTCGGTGGAACTTGCTCTATATATAAAACTAGAGACCAATACATCCCTGTACATTAGTACAATATGTGTTAGTAAATGTAGAATTGCAGGTTTTGCAGTAGATTACAGGCATCTAAAATGTTGTTTTTATTTTTAGATTGTGAATTAAAGAAAATATTTTTGTCCTGATGAAGGTGGAAAAGATTAATGCACACCGAAACACCGCATTGACTATTTTTTAATTATATTTGATTGTTTATTCATACTTGATTTTAACTATTTAAGACAAGAACATTGTCATTTAGAGTGTAACCCAGAGGGAGGCATTTATTCGAATAAAATGTCCTCTTTTTTACTATAATCTTGGACTTGATTTGTAGAATACTGTGATACCTGATAATACAGTGACATTAGTTAATATGTTTAATTGAAAGTTATTTTATGTGTTGATAATAGGAGATGTTTAGTGGTCTTGGGTAATAGTATCTATCTCTGTGCAATAAGGCTATCTTACAACAGGGTTTACACTTTCGCTTATCTTTTCTTGTCTTGTATCCACCTGCACACTTGTCTTTCACACCTTCAATTCCCCAGTCTGATCCTTACACTTCCATCAAGCACTCTGTCACTGCTGTTGCACTGTTGTAGTGACCCATTCATCAGTATGTACTAATCCATTCACTGCAATAAAACACTAACACTTACAAATTCACCCAGGCAGTTTCACCAGCAGTGCAGAGGGAAGCATAGAATTGTGACATATTTATGTACATATGTTACATTCATGTGCTTCGGAAGTACTACAGTATACTGCAAGTAAACACCTTATAAAGTTATGCTGTAGCACCTCCTTATAGTTCTGCACTTTCACATTCACCATACACTACCAATGTATTCTTTCATTCATTTATGTATTACACATTCTTACAAAAAAACTTTCACACACTATCATACTAATATAGCTCTTTTTTTGACCAGTGAAGTTAGTTCTTTTTTGGGGCCTTTTTTGTTGTTTTGTATTTTTTGGGGATTTTTTTAACAATTTTTTTAAAAGAAAAAAAGGGAACTGCACAAACAAAAAAGTCTGGAACTGGAACAAATAAATTTAAAAAAATTAACGGGGGGAGCAACAGTGGCCTTGTTTGCGCCTGCAAATTAAATCAATAGACTTTTCTCCATAACATAGTGTTTCTTTGCAAAATTTGCAATAAAAGATGAGGTCTACAAAATCTCAGTTGAGGTGCTGGAGTCTCCTCTCTAAGTCTGCTGCATGCAGCACGAGCATAGTTCAGTGGATGTAGAGTTTTTTACATGCTTCACAATGCTGCCAGTTCCGAAGGAGTAGTGTTTATTAGGATTTCCCTCGAGACAGCAGTGCTGAACACACCTTGCAGGTAAGTTTATCTGCGTTCACTTTTTTTTCTCCTTCCGGAAAGGAATTCTTTTTCCAAATTAGTGTCTCCTTCCTCTTCGAGGCTAGGTCTTCTGTCACAAATTCTTCTTCAGGATAGTGTTCTGATATATCTTCACCTTGCTGTGCAGCCATAATGAAGATGTATTGAAGAAAGAGCTCCTTCATAAAAATGTGTTTATTCAGTGAAGTTCAAAGAAGAATGATTAAAATGGGTGGGGTCCTTCAACATTTATAATAGGAAGTATTATGAACCAATCAAATCTGTTGTTTTGAAGTCACATGGGCTACGCGTAGGGTCCGCTTATGATGCGCGTACGTACGATGCACCCCCACGATTTGCGTAATTGTTTTTAAAAGTAATATACGCTTATTAAAAGTAAATAAGTACTATTTTCATAATTACCTCAGATAATGTCTTGCCTTAATATTTACATTAAATACATAGATATATCTTTTTAAACATTAAAAAACTTTCACGGGGTACGCGTACCGTGCACCGTACAAAAGTACATTACGTCACGCGGAAGCGCCTATGCGATGCTTAACGTCAAAACGTATTTCTAACGTATGTGCAGGTACCCGTACAGTACGATTACAGATGCGAAGGATGGTGCGAGGACGGTACTCGTACCCTACGTTTACCACAAAAAAATGCAAAAAAATATAGAAATTAATTTTAATATATTGAAAAAAGAATCATTTTTGAATTTTGTTTTTTTATTATTTTACATTAAAAATATGTAATGTAATTTAAAAAATAAAATAGCTGAAAATAATTATTATAAAAAATGTAGTAAATTAGTATCAAAAAAATAAATATAACAATTAATACATTTAAAAATTGGCATTTACAAAACCTATGAAATTCACTGAAAAAACCATAGGTTTTAGGCACGTTATCGTTAGGAATTAGCATTTAAATAACCTTAGAAATTCACTGAAAAAACCATAGGTTTCACACATGTTATAGTTAGCGGGACATTTCACTCATACCAAACCATTGAAATTCCCCTGTTATAGTTAGTTCAGCTAACTATAACTTGCGCGCCCCCAATCCACTGCTGATGACGTCACATATTACTTCACTCATGACATGGTCAGTGACATCCCTCATGACATCACTGATGACATCTCAAATGACATCACTGATGACATCACTGATGGCATCATCCTTGTGAAAGAGTGGCAGACCTCCTCTCACCCTAATATAACCTTTGATACACACATTGAAAAATAGAAACTAACATTTTCAAAACATTGGAGATAACAATACCAGTTAGAACAACCTATTCAGTAATTTCAAAATCTACATACACATCCACTTTTTCACCAACAGTTCTATATAGTCACTCATATATGTACTCACTCATCATATGTACTCATACACCTATACATCCTGTTATACACCTGCACTCATATTTAGAGTTACTCACCCACATACACACACATGCAAATATCAAACATCCATTTACTTGCATATACAGATATACACACACCACTACACTTACTTCTACAGAAACGTACACATACTTACTCTCTTAAACAATCACTTATGGAAAAACTTATTTATTTATACAGGAAGTCTTCCAATCTCACTCTCATATATACTCACGTATATACATCAATACTCACATACACTAGTTTAAAACATATGTACATACTCCTAAAGACACTATTGACAGTCATTCACTCACTAACACACCCATACACACACTCATCCATCCATACAGTCCTAAACACATGCTGTCTTTAAAACTCATACAAACAGTGAGTCACTCATTCATGCATCTATGCGGTAAGTTATATCCCCCACTGAACCATACAGGCACTCATACTGATACTCAAAAGACCAACTAATAAACCATATACACAGTCATGTAGCTACTCACCAACTCATGCAGCCACGTATACACAAAGTGAGACACTGATACAGATATTTAAATATTTAAAAATTACTCGCTAATACATGTATTCACTAAGATACACTTAATAAGTCAGTTATACAATCAATTTTACAAAAAAAACATCCATTTAGACACTTATTTACCCATTTATTCTTCCATTGACCTTTAGATATACATATATAAAAAATATTTATTTTTCAGAAAGACACACATCCACTGGATGATGTCATCAGAGATGTCATCAGTGATGTCATCAGAGATGTCATCAGTGATGTCATCAGAGATGTCATCAGTGATGTCATTTGAGATGTCATCAGTGATGTCATCAGTGATGTGACTGACCATGTCATGAGCGATGCAATATGTGACGTCATCAGCAGTGGATTGCGGGCGCGCGAGTTATAGTTAGCTGAACTAACTATAACTGGGGAATTTCAACGGTTTTGTATGAGTGAAATGTCCAGCTAACTATAACATGTGTGAAACCTATGATTTTTGTAAATGAATTTCTAAGGTTTTTTTAAATGCTAATTCCTAACTAGAACATGCCTAAAACCTATGTTTTTTTTCAGTGAATATAGAAAAACTGACAGTGATAATTCTGCCAAAAACAGCTGCTCCCTCACCAAACAATCTGCGCTAGTAACATGCATAGGGAAACCTAGAATTGAGGCAACCAGGGACTTCTCCCACGAGATACAAATCCAATGCCCACTTGGGCAGGACCCCGTGCCACCCTCTGGCTACCCTAGTTCACTATCACGCACTTGCGTTATATTCCCACAACCTAGGTTTAAAAGGGATCAACCGCGATACCTAGCTTAGCCTCGAAACTCACTTGAGTAAAACGCCTGCCCACCGCATGCTTAGTTGCCAGGCCAAGCAGGCCCCTCATTTCTCCACGAAATAAAGACCAGCGCCAACACTGCGCTTTTTTATCTCGGAGAAATACGACGTTTCTTTCAAAGCGTGCTGTCACAAATCCCACCGAACGCACAATTGCCAGACTAAGCAGGCCTCTCATTTCTCCATGAAATAATGACTAGCGATAACACTGCACTTTTTCATCTCGAAGAAAGTCTTGCCCATACGAAGTTTCTTTCAAAGCGTGCTGTTACTAATCCAATTAAACACGCTCGCCTCTAGATCAGCCCGCCCAGCACTCACCTGTAAATACACTCAGTAAGGGATGCGATGTACTCACAACATATCCTGCTTGGGCTTGACGAGGTTACAGATTACAGAGCAGCTGGGATTTTATACCTGCTGTGAAGGAACTCTTCTATGTCCAAACCATCATGCAACTAGGCAGCAGCCATCAGTGTTACACAATGCTTAGATTTTAGAAATTAAACAACTACAATTCGCAAATGTTGGTAATGTGTATACACGATTATTATTTACAAATTGTAATGATGTAATTACATTGTTTGAAGGTTATTTCTTTGCTTTATGTGCCACAATGCAATTTTGAGCGCTACCAATTCTTCTATGTTTAATGTCACATGGTTTCCTATGTCACATGGTGATTCTACCACATGTCAATTATGCACTAGTATAAATAAGGCTCCCTAACAAATGCGTCTGATCGTTTATATTGGTTAATAAAAACCTTTGATCTTCATCCACGGAGTCGGTGCCTGTTCTTTTTGAGGCCAAGTCAGGATTGGATTAATATATATATATATATATATATATTCAATGAAAAAACCATAGGTTATAGAGAATATATAGTTAGGAATTAGCATTTACAAAACCTTGAAAATTCACTGAAAAAACCATAGGTTATAGACCATATATAGTTAGGGATTAGCATTTACAAAACCTTATTTTATTTGCACAAAACCATTGAAATTCCATATATAGTTAGTTGCACTAACTATATATCGCGCACCCGCAATCCACTGCTGATGATGTCACATATTACATCATTCATGACATGGTCAGTGACATCACTGATGACATCACTGATGACATCTCAAATGACATCACTGATGACATCACTGATGACATCTCATTTGACATTACTTATCACATCACTGATGACATCATTCATGTGATAATACGATGAACCTCGTCAGACTCTAATATAACATTAGATACACTCAGTGTAAACAGACACTCACAGACTATCACTCATCTATGGAGTTACTTACACACCTAGTCAGTCATGCAAAGAATCAATCACACCTCCATTTCCTCAACTATACAGTTATAAACACCTTACTTATTCAAACATATACTAACACATATTTACTCTCTTATACAATCCCTGATACAAGTTCACAATGATCCATACAGCCACTCACACAATCACTGGCTCTTATGCACAGATTTTTATATATGTCAACTCTCACATGTACTGTGTTTTACATATGTACTTACTTTGACATGTAGCACTGAGATATCCATTCACTCACCAATACACTCATGCACAGAGTCAACCGCCCATACAGCTGTTTCCACATGCACTTTTGAACCCATACATCTAGTGAATCAACTGCTCACACATCTATGCACAGAGTCATACACCTCCCAGCCACCCACACACACACTCAGTCTCCCATACAAATACTTGGGCAACCAATCAATAACCCATATAGTTACTCATATAGCTACTGATCAACACATGCAGCAGTTTACAGAACAACAGACATAATGATGCACAAATTAAGACAGTTTAGTCACTAACCCATGCACTCAGTGAGACACATTTAATCACTCACTCATACAGTCAGTCATGCACCTACTAAATTCTTCATCCAGACACTTATACATCCACTCATTCTTCAATATGTAAGACACATTTTAACTTTACAGAAACATACAGTCACTGGATGATGTCATCAGTGATGTCATCAGTGATGTCATTTGAGATGTCATCAGTGATGTCACTGACCATGTCATGAATGATGTAATATGTGACATCATCAGCAGTGGATTGCGGGTGCGCGATATATAGTTAGTGCAACTAACTATATATGGAATTTCAATGGTTTTGTGCAAATAAAATAAGGTTTTGTAAATGCTAATCCCTAACTATATATGGTCTATAACCTATGGTTTTTTCAGTGAATTTTCAAGGTTTTGTAAATGCTAATTCCTAACTATATATTCTCTATAACCTATGGTTTTTTCATTGAATTTCAATGGTTTTTTGAAAGCTAATATCTGTAGCTGTAAAATGTATTCTTCTTTAAATCTTAAAATATATTTTACATGTTTTTTATACATTTTTTTTAAAAAAAAAATTTGTTTCGCTCACAGTCCGCGAACCGGTCAGCTTCCCGTTAGCTCAATTTAAAGCCGCGGCTCGGTCCGCGAACCGGTAAACGTTCCTTTAGCGTAACTGTTACGTTAGCATGACGTTTTGCGTTGTCGCGTAATACGTCATTGGACGCGCCAAGTTAGCGGACCCGGAAGCGGACCAAAGCGCGAAACGTAAACACAGCAGGTCATGTGACTTGGTAATAACACTTTTCATTGGTTCATTTCACTTTTGGTTTCCTAATGATGTAATACTAGGTCATGTGATCTAAAATTAACACTTTTCATTGGTTTAGAACTTTTGCTTTTCCCAAATGATGAAAACCCCTCCTTCTTTCCTCACTCTGACTTTCATCTTGGTGAGAGAAAGACCCTTTTACATTCTAGAGAAATGGCTTCAATTGTTGCTTCAGCTAGTGTTCCCCCACCACCACCTCCACCTCCTCAAGGGAAGAAAGGACCACCTGCTCAACCAATGTTTGAAGAAGAGGAAGATCAAGAAGAGGAGGAAGAGGAGGAAGAGCCTCAGTTTTTGCCAGAGGAGCCCAGGAGGTACAACAGAAAGGAAAACTTCATCTGGCAATTTTTTAAATTTCCAGCAGGGCAAAAGAAAGTCAATGCCAGATATGTCTTTTGCCGTATTTGCGACGATCGACTTTCAAGGGGGACGGACAAAAAATATAGTTTGGGAAATTATACGATGCACAGGCACATGAGTAGGTGGCACCCAAATAATTATAGTGCTGCCCAGCTTCGCGATGAACAGCAAAATCCCCCGGCAATGGCGAGAAGATCTGTCGTGCCAGAAGTATCGGGACCAGAGGCGAGGGAGGTGATCCCGAACATTCAAATGGACATGGGGGAAGTAAAACAAGTGTGCGTGTGGTGCAACCAATTAATATGCTACCGAGAAAGTAGCATTACTCTTATAATAAAAGCTATCAAAAATCATGTTTGCCCGAAACGCCCCAAAAAATAAATTCTTCTTTTTTTCGTTGCTCCTGTTGAGCCCTCTTCAATGAATCATTTTTGTTTCCCCCCTCCCCCCCAAAAAACTAAAAAATTACAAAATGTTCAGAAAAAACAAAAAAAATATAAAAAATGTTCAGAAAAATAATAAAAAAAATTTAAAACAACAAAAACCAAAAAAAAAGTTCTTTTCAGAACTACCTCCCCATTATAAAAAAAATTGGTAGAATTTTTGAAACTCTGCCAACCTCTATTTCTTTTAGTTCGCTTCCAGTTCGCACTAAGGTACGCGAACCAGGAGCGAACCAAAATTTAAAAAAAAAAAAAAAAGAATAGTAAGTATAAGGAAAGGAAACAGACAGTTATGTTACAAGAAAGACAGCTATAGGGAGTAAAGAAAAGATACTGTTACCCACAATTCACTTCTGATCATGTCACATATTACATCATTCTTGACATGGTCAGTGACATCATCAGCAGTGGATTGCGAGTAACAGTATCTTTTGTTTACTTCCTATAGCTGTCCTTCTTGTAACATAAATGTCTGTTTCCTATCCTTATACTTACTGTTCTTGTTTAAAAAAAAATTTGAGATCATTCAGAAACAGTAACATTAATAGAGACAGAATGAGTGAATAATAATGAAGAAGTATGAGAAGAGAGGGACTGAGAAAAATACTGGAAGGAGTAGAATAATTAAGTAATAGAGAAAGGAATGAGAGAAGTAGCAAACGCAGGAAAGTAAGGATTAAAGAAATGAAGCAGTAGAACTAATAGATGTTAAATGTGATAGATTAAATGATTGATTCAGGATGACGATAAGGTGTGTCCTCTCCAAAAGTTTGTTTAAGGTGAGGCCTACTCAGGGTTGCATATCAAATTTATGCTTGTTGAAGAATACAGAGGAGATAATACATGTGAAGGCCTACCATTGAAGTAAAACATGTCCACTTCACTCTTGAACAACGGCCAGACCTCTTCTGTGTCCATAGACAGACCTAAAGTTCATCTGCACAATGTCATTCGTAAACTTAGAAAACACAAGTAATGTAATTTGAAAAACGTGGAGTTTCTTTTGCTCATTTCACAATCACATCACCTGTGTTGCCTTTGCTTAGGTATCTCATAGTGCAGATGTAGTTCAGCATATGAAACAGTACGCAGAAGTGCAGCAGTGTATGCATTAATACATGTGAAGGCCTACCAATGAATGTGTGGTTTTCCCTGCCCATGATTGCCTTCATTTAGTGTGTTTAATTGTGGGATTTGCAGTCCAACTTCTGTAGTTTGTCCCTCTCATTCCTTGGTGACAAACCTGTTTTCCCTCCAAATTTCTCCTTTGCTCTGTGCTTAGGCCTGTGTGCTGAAGCAGTGCACCCCCAGCCACCATTTTGTGTTCACAAGCCAGTGAGGCCAGCCCCCCTGCCCCCCTTCCCCCAGCAACAGGGATGTTCTACATCAGAGGGTGCTTCTGTGAGCAGTTGAAACTGTATTTACTGGGGCCTGTGCACTTCGTTTTTTGGCCAGCAGGGGGAGTAAAGCTTTATTCAAACAGTATTGTTAGATTTCGAGTTAGTGAAGCCTTTACCTGCTGAAGTCCAAAGTTGTGGATTGAGCCTGTCTGTCTCCTAGGAGATTCTGAACAGGAGCAAGCAGCTGCCCAGACCCCACCCCCAGGCCAGCAGACCATTGGCTATTCAGCTACCAGGCAAGCCTGAGCCCTCCTCTCACACCTGCCCAGGCCCCTGAAGGCCTTGCTGGGTGCACCCCAAATCAGTCTCCTCCATCTTGTGAGTTGCAGCCCACATGTGCCCCAGATTGCTTTGAGCAGAGTCCAGGAAGTGGTAAGGAGACAGACTAGTGCTGTCTCTTCCCAAGACAAAAAGTTATTTAAAAAACGATTTTCACTTTCTGTGTTTGCTGTCTATGCCTGTGGTTGTTACAGTTAAAAATTGTAGTTTTAACCTGCCTGTAATTGCATATTTTATCACCTGTGTTGTGTTTTAAATGTGTGGTTTTCCCTGCCCATGATTGCCTTCATTTAGTGTGTTTAATTGTGGGATTTGCAGTCCAACTTCTGTAGTTTGTCCCTCTCATTCCTTGGTGACAAACCTGTTTTCCCTCCAAATTTCTCCTTTGCTCTGTGCTTAGGCTTGTGTGCTGAAACAGTGCACCCCCAGCCACCATTTTGTGTTCACAAGCCAGTGAGGCCAGCCCCCCTGCCCCCCCCCCCAGCAACAGGGATTTTCTACATCAGAGGGTGCTTCTGTGAGCTGTTGAAACTGTATTTACTGGGGCCTGTGCACTTCGTTTTTTGGCCAGTAGGGGGAGTAAAGCTTTATTCAAACAGTATTGTTAGATTTCGAGTTAGTGAAGCCTTTACCTGCTGAAGTCCAAAGTTGTGGATTGAGCCTGTCTGTCTCCTAGGAGATTCTGAACAGGAGCAAGCAGCTTCCAACTCCCTGGCCAGCAAACCTTGTCTGAGGTTGCTGGGACCTTATATGGTGTGCTGATGGTTGGCACATGTGTACACTGATTGGTGGTTGTATCTGGTGTTTCTATTGGGTTAGGGTTAATGTCCTCATTGGCTGGGTATTTGAGGGTTCTGATTGGTTTCTCGGTCTGTGATTCAATCATTGCAGGGTTGGGACTAGGGCTAAGGTTTGGATTTCTATAGGAAGTAGGGACTAGGGCTTCCTATGTTATTGGTTGTTGGGAGTAGGGTGGTACTAGGGCTACGGTTAGACCTTTAATTGGAAGTAGCGATTTAGTGCTTCTGGTGTGATTGGTTGTTGGACCAGTTGTGGGACTAAGAGTAGGGTTAGGCTTTCTATTGGAAGTAGGGACTAGTGGTAGGACTAAGGCCTTTATTGGATGTCGAGATCAGGGTTTTTGAACTGATTGGGTGCTTGGACTAGGGTTATGATTGGCTGCAAGGTCCTGGTCTCCTATTGGTTCAAGATGTTAGGGCTAGTGTTGTGATTGGATAGTGTTAGGGCTAGGGTTCCCATTGGCTGAAGGGGTCACCTGATTACTAGGGCTACAAAAAGGGCCAGGCTTAGGGCGTCTCAGCCCGGGCGTCATGGCTAAGGGTGGAGAGGACAAGGGTAGTTGCCTGTTTGGGCCTTTTAAGGGTGGAGAGGACAAGGGCAGTTGCCTGTTTGGGCCTGTTAAGGGTGGAGAGGACAAGGGTAGTTGCCTGTTTGGGCCTGTTCGAGACTGGTCGGGACTAGGGCCTGAAATGCTGCCCTTTTCTCTTAAAAAAAATCCTTCACTCTTTTATCCCTCCACTATCCTTTTTCTATCAAAATTAACAGAATAACATGTTCACTTCTCAAATTCCATGTTCCATATTCAACTATACTAATATACTGCTCAAATAACTGAATAACATATCTACTACTCAAATTACTTCATATTTATACTATACTAATTTTCAACACTAATCCTTTATGGGTTCCGGAGTGGCGTGCTACTCGCCAAAAAAGCGCTTCAACACCCTTCAGGGGTAACAAGTGCTATATGATTGCAAATCTTTCTTCCCCTTTTATCCATCCGCTATCCTTCTCACGCCAAGTAACACACTAATATCCACCACTGAAATTACCTCATATTTCACCATATTAATTCACCACTAATCCTTTATATGCTCCCTGAATAGCATGCGTCAACAAGCGAGAGATAAATAAATACTAACCTTTGTCCTACTCTATCCTTTTGCTATCATTCCAAATCCAAATAACTGACTAAGCTATCCACCACTTAAAATGTACCTGCATGTTTCACTATACTAATTCAAAACTAATCCTCTGTGGGTCCCGGAGTAGCGTGCTACCCGCCGAAAAAGCGCTTCGACGCCTCGTCAGGGGTAGTAAGCGCTATATAAATGCAATTACAATACAATACAATACATCATTCATGACATAGTCAGTGACATCATCAGCAGTGGATTGCGGGTTAAAAGAGTAGAAAACATTTACCTTATAATTCTTGTTAACTTTTTCAAATATTTTTTCATACTTTCAATCTGTAAAAGAGAGATGAAACATTTCAAAAATATTAAAACATGTATTTAAAAATGTGAAAAGACAAGGGAAAAGGTTCAAGAAGAAACAGTTTTTCAATAACTTTGACATTTACAGAAGCCTCTGCTGCTATACGTCCCCTACACAATCCTAAAGATATATATTTTAAACAAACAGTATCTTGATGCTGATGAAGTGAGGCCTATTTTGGAACATGGTGCATCTTTTGCACTGCTGATGTCTCACAATAGTGATGCAATAGCAGCGCAAAAAAGATGTAAAGCCATCATAAAATTGTGTCTAACATTTTAAATGATTCTTTCAGGATACAAATAAGATATGTCCTTTCAAGAGGTTTCTTTAAGGTGAGGTCTATTCAGTTTTCAAAAAAAAAACAGTACCCAGAAATGCAGCACTGTAAGCATTAACTTTGACACTTACAGAAGCCTCAGTTTCTCCATATCTACCTCACATTTCTAAATGTATATCATAAGTACAAAAAGTAGAACATTAATTATACATGTTAAATGGTTTATTTTTGCTGTTCTCAGAATGTATCAAATTTCACTTAAATCAGTGACTTGAAGGTATTCATCATGTAACAGCGGGGAAAAAAAACACAATCAAAATGAATGTGTTTAAAAAACCCATACAACCTAAGAAATCTGAATTCAAAACTCCTTAAAATTAACTTACTTTCCATAACGTCGAAGGATGTCCTATGAACAGCATCCACTCTGTTGTGCTATAAATATTTTCTGCCCGCCACTTTCTGAAAGAAAACCTCCATCGTTTTGAAAAATATGTTACATACAATAAAATACTTCTCACATTCTACCACATGTTTCCACTTGGCCAAATCATGTTGCAGCGTTTTTCAGCTCTTGTAATTCTTCTAATGAAATCCTGTCATTTTCTATTTTCGCAACTTTCAAAAAGAAAACATTTAAGATTACTTTCACAATCCTGGACTACTAATATCTTACCCTTCTTGCTCACTCACGTTCTACTTTTCCTATGACACTGATACTGCTTACTATGAAGCAGACTTACTTGCATCAGGTTTATATAGTTGGATTTTTAAAATGACATTACAATTAAAAGTTTTGGACCAATAATCTAGACAGCATTGCAGACTTACATTACCTCTACTTCATGAACCTTTTGCAATTCCTCAAAGGAAATTCCGAGATTCTTCCCTTAAAATTTTGGTTTTAAAAACACCAGGTAAGAATTTTTAAGGTCAAACTGCAATTTTTTTTTGAAACTTACAACAGAATCGTTGCAGAATGACCAGCCGTTTTGAGACTTTAAATAAGCTGTGTAATGTCCTGATGTTGTTGAAGGACCATCGTGATAGATAATTGCTACAGTTACAAAAGTCCTTCCTGATATTGACAGCTGAGAAGCAACAACATTTTTTATTAAAGTTGACAATTTTGATCCATCAGGCCTACATCGTTGGATCATTAAAATGACATACTGGCCATATCTTCGAATAAATAATGTTGACATCATTTCAGATTTACATTGGCTACACTCCATGTTGTGATCCGCTGCATTTACTAGCTTATTAAAGGAGACTGATTTACTATCTGGCAAAGTTAAATATATAAATCTTTCTGAGTCTACACTAGTAGTACTTGATACCATACAGTTCTCGCAGTCATGCTGCCATTGATAAGAAAGCCCAAACAGGTGATCTACATCTACACCCTCATCTTGCAATACATCAAGCATATACATTAAAAACTCCTGACAATCCTGCTGAATATTTTCAGAGAATTCTGTTTGACCTGAACATTCATCTAACAGATAACGAACTTCAGACACACTTTCTACTTTTGTTCGATCAGTGCTACATTTCTCTAATACAGAATTCAACAAGCAGCATAAACTTTGTTCCGAATTGAACACAATCTGTTCTTTTAAAGTCTCTAGTGAAAAGAGAACATTAACCACTACATTTGCATAGCAGTTGACACCAGAACTGTTTTCAAATTGAAAACCGACAACATCTTGAACAGAATCCACTTTCTTTCTGCATACAATTTTCGGTTCATCGACTTTTGGGCTTTTTGTTACAACCTCCCTACTGTTACTGATATTTCTTCATTTCCGGCCTACCACACGTTTCTCAAACAAAGGATATTGAGGCAAATGTGGCGCATACTCTTTTCTTAACCTATTGTATTCCTTAACACAATCTAGATCCGCACAAATGTTTGTGACATCACAGTCAATCAGGTACAATCCTGATAAAGTTCTAACTCGTGACAATGCCACATATGCCATACCCTCCTTGAACACAGAACTGCCAATATTCACCAATGCACTATCTACACTTAAACCTTGCGATTTATGGATTGTCACCGCATATGCCAAGCAAACAGGAAACTGTTTACGGCGAACATATAAATCTTTAACAAGCAAAAACCTAGCAGAACAACGACCAATTAGCTGTACTTCCTCAATGCCATCAAATTTAATTTTTAAAAATTCAATACCATCTCTACTTCTGTATTTCTCAAAATCAACAACATTACCCATTGATCCATTTACCAGACCTCTTTCAACATGTAAATTCCTTCTCAAAATGATTCGGCAATTTAAGCATACATTCAAAGTCTTTTCAAAACCCGCTGTTTTAGATATAGTCTTCTGTAATGAATCCAATTTTGATTTCAAATTCTCTGACAAAATAATTGTTGATCCCATATGCTCTATTTTGTCAATAGCTTCAAGTTTCACAATCTCTTGCTTTTCTAAATTCAACATTTTGTTGTTGAAGATGGCACATTCTGCAAGAGTTGGCATCAAACATATTCCGGATTTCTTCTCAGTAATTTTCTGAAAAATATTCTCAGGCACAATGTCTTGTTCGGGATATAAATTTGACAGTAATCGTGCATTTAAAGCTTCTTTCCCATGCTCGGTCACTTTTCCAATTCTGATATCTTGTAGAATATTCTTGTAATCTTCATCCTTCGCCTGACGCATATTTTCATGCAGTTCATCATAATTGAAATTTAACCATATATTAACGTTGCCAATGCTCCCTAGGCACTTCCTGGTATCTTCATGCGTGAGTATTTTGAACACAGGTTGTCCTTTCACTGGTGTCAGCTGCAGAAGATCTCCAAAAACAATGATGTGTTTGCCACCAAATAACACATCATATTCAGTTTTAAGAACTTCTTGCATTCTCAAATGCACAAAGGCAAGCATGACATTGGAAACCATGCTTACTTCATCAATGATAAGAAGTTTCATTTTCCTCAAGATTCTTGAAACTTCACAACAAGCATCTCCAGATAACTTGTGGTATTGTAATTTGTTGTCATGCTCCACCGGCAGCATCAGTAGACGATGCAAAGTAATCCCTTTAATGTTATGTGCTGCCAATCCAGTAGGAGCAGTAACAACACAAGACAACGATGTCTCAGTCCTTTCCTGCAAATAACAAGAAATTGCTTTAATGAGGAAACTTTTTCCAGTTCCCGCTTCTCCACTCACGTACAGTCGGACTGGCTTCAACGATGTACATGAGCACTCTTTCTTCTCATGACTTAATCCATGCTCAATTTCCTTGGTAACTTCATCATATATTTTCCTCTGCTCAACGTTGAGTTGTTTTTCCAAGTCTTCTAAGTTAACTGCATCCTCCTGAGCATGTGCCATGGCTCTTTCCACTTCATTCATAGCAGTGGCAGCTTCATTTTCGATAATAGGTCCTCCTAGTGGATCCTGACTCAATGAAACAGAACTCTGACTATCCTGATAACTGTCTCTGGCAATCTCAGCTGCAATCGTTGCTTCCTGCTCAATTTCCAAAGTCAACATTTCTTGATATTTGGGAAAAGCAGGACATTCTATGGTCTCCTTAGCAGCAGTGAAAGAGTCTTCGTAACAGAGGAAATCTCCAAGCAGTTCCTCTTCTGCACGCCAAGGCTTGAAAAGTTGCAAAAGTGCTAAATAGAAAAACTCCTTTTTTTCTGGAGATTCGCCACTCAATTTTCGATGGTTTACTAATTGGCATTTTCTTTGCTTGACCAGACATCCCTCACTTCCAATTACAGCATACACTCCTTTCTCAATATCTTCTTTGATGTTCCTCTTGAATATATAATTTTGTAGAACCTCATATAGACAAACATTCTCAAGGTGACTGCTTCGATTTGGATAATATGTGTCCAACATGTTGGTCTTCAAAATGTCGGTACTGTTTGGTTCCTTTTCTGCCAAATACTCAATTTCCCGGACAGGTTTTAGAACTCGATTTCACGTTGCAGCAAGACCAAGACTCGCCCAAACGATACTCCTGGATTTGGCATAGAGACTTGCTGAAGACAACCGGTCACAACATTCGTAAGCTCCGATTTCTCGATGCGACAACATCTTCAGACTGAAACTGTACAACTTCTTGCTGAGGCTCTTTTCATGGGAAATGTCCTCCCACATATCCTTCAATTCTGTCTTTTCTTTTTTGGTGATGTAAGATGTCACATACCAAGCCACAGCCATACAGTTGTCAGCCACAAACTGTATATCCATGTTAGCATTCCACATGGACAAAATCACTGGGTTGTAGTCGTTGATGTACTTGGACTCTTCGTTCCTTTTCAAATTGTATGTATTTTTGGGTGATTTCCTTGTCACATTATGTCGCAGTGAAGACATCAAACTGTTCACTCTTCCTTTAGAAATCACCGGTCGTGGAAAGTTGAAACGACATTTGGTGTAGAACTTGTCCTTGTTTCTGAATTTACGATGACAGTACTTTCCACAACGATGGCTTTGGAAACGTAGAACTTGTTCTCTTAGGCTTTTCTTCTCCGTTGCGTTTGGAACAGCACACGTAGAATACTGTTCTATGAAATTCATCACTAAGTCATCCGGATCTGTTCCAAATTTAGGTGCATCCTTGATCCACAACAACATATGTATATGAGGAGCACCTCTTGCTTGGTACTCCTTTCTCCAGAAGAAATCCAACACCTCTCCAAGAGGTGGATTCTTCTTATTTGTGATGAAAGACATCATAGCTTCAAATCTATGATTGAAGTACCTGCATACATTCACTGGATCCAAAGAACACAGTTCTCCAGGTGTCTTGAATTCAATGTTTTCAATATTTCCATTTGCCTCTCGTAGAAATTCAAGTAAGTCTTCCCAGCCATACTCGGCACAGCTCAGAGTGAGGAACCATGTCGGAGTTCCTAAGTTCCTCAGCATACATTTTAAATCACCATGACGACGGTACCAGTACTCATTAGTACCACGCTGACACGCCATGAGATTAATTAAGTGAGAATCCAAAATACTGTCTTGGACATTGACTTTATGCATAAAATCACTTGCCGAGATGTTTCCCATCTGTATACCACTTTTTAAGATGTGGTTCACTGCATATGACAGTCCAGACAGATCGCTTTCAAACAGGAGATGAAACAAATAGGGAATGCATTGACGAAACCTAGGATCTTCTGCATACAATCGTAAAGTCCGGTATTCAGACGCAGGAATTTGATGAGGTCGCTCATCATATCTTCCTCCTCGGCCTGTGGGAAATAGCTGTGGGAAACACCGAGCTTCCAAACTTTCCTCCCAAACACTAATGGGACTCCCTTTGGCTTGTTTCATTTGAAACAACTCAATTGCATTCCCCATGACCTCCTTGGAATGCAAAGGATGAACACTATAATGTTCATATATTTCTTCACTTTTAGAGGCCTCTACTTTCTCAATTTGGCCAGCACACAAATCGCTATCCTCTTCATCACTTACTTCCTCTTCTGCAACATATACATTTATATAGTACTTATTATTTTTCTTCAAATACAATGTTGCTTTTTTGACTTTCCTAACATCCACTAAATCTTGCCATATTTTCTTATTCTTTGTCGGAACACCATTAACCAAGATAACCAAAGGTTCCTCTTCCACTTTTTCTACTCCAATTGTGTTAATGTTTTTGTTCAAATCTAGAGGCAAATAAACAACTCTTCCCTTTAATCCTCTCTGTAAATCTGCTGGAGGCAACTTCCCTGTCTTTGGCTCCATTCTTACAATAGCCTGAAAGGGATGGATACTTTGAATCAAAATAGATTCATAAGTATTTAAATCCTTCAATTCAGAAGGAATCTCAACCAATTCAAGATTATTATGAACCGCCCTAGCAGGCATCTGGTTTTTGTTTAATTTGTTACAACAATAAGTACACACACGTTGATCCGATCCCAAATTAAAAGAATTTTCTACCATCAAGTATGTGGCAAAATCCTTCCATTCACTATTATTTTCCCTTTCACTTTTTGCATATAAATCCACTAACTTAGTCTGATTCTTATAATAAGTGCGTCGACAACATACACAAGTGAAATTAGGCCTCTCACTTGATTTCATCTGAAACGTGGCAATTTCCTTCTGAAAATTATCTGTACTGGAAACCTGTACATTATCTTCAACATTACCCTCTACTTCTGGGTCAATATGAACATTCTCATCTTTACTACCAAAGTAACAAAACTCAATTTCTTCACAAATATTCTTCACATCTATTTCAGAACCATGCAAAAGAGCAGCACATAATTGTTGAAGCATAATTGCTGGACTCTTAGCATAATACAACATTCTCACTAATTTTCTCACTTTATTATGATGCACTGCTAGCATCCTGAAATGATGAAAAACACTCTGGCATACTCTCCTGGAAAGACAAGCCAGTGAATGACCACGCAAACCTGTCATTTGTCTCACTCTGCAAGGATCTAAATCTTGCAACAACTTCATTTTCTGCTTCAAACTTTTCTTATTAAATGTCCGTATAAAATCACAAAGCAAATTGATGGAAACCTGTCGCACACTGCAAATAGAACTACACTTCCAAATGTACACAGGACCCTTAGGACGTCTTCCTAAAACCTCATCACTTAGCGCCTCTTCTGTCTCTGTTGTCACAAGTTTTTCTTTTTCAACTGGACAACCATCCTTCACTTCATAAGCTCGACCACTGGTGTCAACTGCAAACACCAAATCATTATCCTGAAAATAACTCTCCTCATTAAAAAATGCCTCACAACTTGAACTATGCATCCATTCTCCGGAAAAAACTTCACAAAAGTTACTACGATTAACTACTCTCTTCCATCTACTTTTTGTTTTGAAATCAGAAATTACCTTGCTTAGTTTCCTAATTCTATTGATTACCAAAATAAACAACTTTCGCTTAATTTCAAAAGCATGATCAATAATTTTCTCTACATTTTTCTTCTTCTTATAAAATGCCACTTTCTGTTGGCCTTTCTTAATATTTTTTAATAAATTAACTATTATCCTATTGCGGAACATTCGTTTTCGAATGTCCCTAAACTGTTGTTTCCTTCTACTATCATGCACAGAGTTATCTCTTGCTCTACCAGTAACATTTTTGATTGGTCTTTCCTTACCATTTAAATTGCTTTTCTTTTTCTGAACTGAAACATTTTTTGGATAAATACTTTTTTTACTACAAATATTTCTTAAGAATGATTTTGTGCTCTTACCCGGAGCTTTCTTGGTGTTTTGAAAAGTATTTTGGGAAGAGGACTAATGCAATAAAAGATCATCCTGCTGTCTTTGACGTTTTCTAGCCTTTCTAATTCGATTTTTCGTTGGCATTTTTCAAATTTGGAAAAGATCTGCAGTTGAATCTGTGGAAAAATATAATAAAAAATGTTATTAACCACTATTACCAAACAGTAAATGAATAACAGTCATCAAAAACTTAACGCCCTACTTATTATTTAACATAGCAAATCTTTTGCACCAGCACTGCATCACAAAAATGTCACACAGTGGTACAAAACAGGCATAAAACAATCATAAATCTCTCCCTAAAATTTTAAATGATTAATTCAGGATGACGATAAGGTGTGGCCTATCTAAAGGTTTGTTTAGGCCCAGATCTTTGGACTGGGGTGAATGTGTGTCATTGATCCACATTCGGTCCATCACCTGTTTTGTTTGTTTGAGGTGAGGCCAACACATGGTTGCAGATAAGATTTTCACTGAAGAAAACAAAGGAGATAATACGTATGAAGGCCTAGCAATGAAGTAAGTCATTATTTGAAATCAATTACATTTCTGGATATGTACTGCTAGAGCTTCATAGGTTGTTTTGGGTCATATTTATAAGGCATTTGAGTGTCTATTATGTTATTTTACCCTTTTTAAATGGAAAGCGTACCTCATGGGGCAAGTTTCTTGTAAATACGCTCCCACCTGTGGTTGGCAAATTTAGATTTTGATTATGGGAGTTACATAGCCTTTTTAATAATGTCCCAAAAATGGTGCTAGGGCATTCCAAAAAACGTTTTCATGTGTATTAAGGATATTTTAAGTCAATGAGGAAACACAGGTGATGTAATTCTGAAATGAGGAAAAGAAACTCCACATTTTTCAATTACATCACTAGTGTTTCCAAGGCCTACCAATGAAGTAAGTCATGTCCTCTTTACTCTTGAACAAAGGGCAGACCTCTTTTGAATCTGTGGTCAGACCTAAACTTCATCTGCACAATGTCATTCATAAACTTAGGAAACACTCCCATAATCAAAATCTAAATTTGCCAACCACAGGTGGGAGCGTATTTACAAGAAACTTGCCCCATGAGGAACGCTTTCCATTTAAAAAGGGTAAAATAACATCATAGACACTCATATGCCTTATAAATATGACCCAAAACAACCTATGAAGCTCTAGCAGTACATATCCAGAAATGTAATTGATTTCAAAAAATCGTTTTTAAACACAGCATATAAATCAATTGTATACCTGCTTTCAAGAGGAAATGACTGAAAATGTCCTTGAGACACATGAAAGCGTTTTTTAGAATGCCCTTACACCATGTTTGGGACATTATTAACATGCCTATGTAACTCCCATAATCAAAATCTAAATTTGCCAACCGCAAGTGGGAGCGTATTTACAAGAAACTTGCACCATGAGGAACGCTTTCCATTTAAAAAGGAAAAATAACATCATAGACACTCATATGCCTTATAAATATGACCCAAAACAACCTATGAAGCTCTAGCAGTACATATCCAGAAATGTAATTGATTTCAAAAAATCGTTTTTAAACACAGCATATAAATCAATTGTATTCCTGCATTCAAGAGGAAATGACTGAAAATGTCCTTGAGACACATGAAAGCGTTTTTTGGAATGCCCTAACACCATTTTTTGGACATTATTAACATGGCTATGTAACTCCCATAATCAAAATCTAAATTTGCCAACCGCAAGTGGGAGCGTATTTACAAGATACTTGCACCATGAAGAACGCTTTCCATTTAAAAAGGAAAAATAACATCATAGACACTCATATGCCTTATAAATATGACCCAAAACAACCTATGAAGCTCTAGCAGTACATATCCAGAAATGTAATTGATTTCAAAAAATCGTTTTTAAAGACAGCATATAAATCAATTGTATTCCTGCATTCAAGAGGAAATGACTGAAAATGTCCTTGAGACACATGAAAGCGTTTTTTGGAATGCCCTAACACCATTTTTTGGACATTATTAACATGGCTATGTAACTCCCATAATCAAAATCTAAATTTGCCAACCGCAAGTGGGAGCGTATTAACAAGATACTTGCACCATGAAGAACGCTTTCCATTTAAAAAGGAAAAATAACATCATAGACACTCATATGCCTTATAAATATGACCCAAAACAACCTATGAAGCTCTAGCAGTACATATCCAGAAATGTAATTCAAGTTCAAGTTCAAGTTCAAATAAGCTTTATTCGATTTTTAAATTAAAAATCATAAAAGCATCGACAATACAAAAATACTAACAGAAAAACCATAGACATTTCATTTCATAGACACGATGTTTCATAGACACAATTAAAAAAAAAAAAAAAAACATCATTCAACAATTATTGTGCGAAATTCAGTTACCATTAAAAATTTTAAGAGTTTGTCCTATGTAATGTGAGGGGAGCTCGGGTAAAAATCATATAAATCCCAAATGCGAATTGTGCCTTGTCTTTCACTTTCATTGGGGGTACAAACTCGTAGAAAGGGGACAACATTGGTGTTTTTAAATTTAATGAGTACCAGATCCCCAGCAATGCATTTGGGCAGCGTCCCTAACCCTCCCACCCTCCTAACACTCAAGATACCCCCGTCTAGCCCCGGCGGCAACGGTCTATTCTTTTTTAGCCAATAGATGGCCTTATTTAGCAAATCCTGCTGGGATTCGCGTGTTCCCTGGGTGAGGGCAGGGACCCCAGAGAGGACAGACACATACGGGGCGGCCTCAGGGGGCAGGTTGATATGTGGCATTCTTGCCAAGGCGGATCTAGCCACTGTATGGGTTTTGATGCAGGTTTGACAAATACTTTGGAGCCTATTTGAATACGTGTGCGTGATGGCTGTATTTGGATGGCCCCATTGCCCGATTTATACGTTTCGCGGGTGGTGATAGGGTTAGGACAGACGCATGTGGCCATAGTAGTAGCTGGAGGCGGGAGCTTTCTTATTACTGACTCAATATTGGTCAGCCTTTCCCCTAAATCATTCATTTTTGTGACCAAGGGAGAGATGGTAACAACCAGCAGTTTCTCTATTTTGGCCAATAAAGTCGTGTTGAGAGACAGAAGGGGGTCCTCTGGTTTGTCCGCGGCCGGGTCCTCAATGAATGCTATTGGATTAGCAAGTGATGGTATGTTTCTATTGTTTCCAAAGTTAGTTTCGATGTCATGCTTCCATCTATTGTAGGAACCCAGGGGCGCGGCATTTACTTGGATATGACCTTTATCATCGGGACCAGTTGCCTTAAGAGAAAAAGAATCCACAGTTGGGGAGGCTATAAGATCAGGGGCGTAGTTAGTACCGCACAGGGCGTTGAGGTCCTCCCATAAGGACATCGTGTTGTTAATAATTTAGAGAAATGCCAAACAAAAAAAACAAAAAATATTGAAGCACGATACCTCCCTCTGTGATGGAACCAAGTGGGGTGGCCCGTCCCGGCCTCCTCAGGCCTCGGAGGGCCACAGAGGGCCCGCCCTTTGCCCGGGCTTCGCCCCCGGCTATATCCCGCGCGCGTCCCGCGTCGCGGGATGTGGATCGCAATTTATTCACTGCAGGCGGGGGGCGGAGCACCGAGGGAAGAGGCAGCAGCTGTGAGGCAAAGAGCCTGCTGGACCTCGCAGTCCCTCGGCGCCTGGTGCAAATCACGTCCTTTTCCCCACCACAGCAGAGCCCACACAGAGTGACAAGCGCTATCAGAGCGCAGGCGGAGCACAGGAATCCCACGTCGTTCTCCCAGGGACAGCAGCAGACCGTGAGCGGCACCCGCGGAGCGGGGGCCGCGACAAGTTTATCTATTGTCCAGGCGGGGGGCAGAGCGCCGAGGGAAGAGGCAGCAGCTGTGAGGCAAAGAGCCTGCTGGACCTCGCAGACCCTCGGCGCCTGGTGCAAATCACGTCCTTTTCCCCACCACAGCAGAGCCCACACAGAGTGACAAGCGCTATCAGAGCGCAGGCGGAGCACAGGAATCCCACGTCGTTCTCCCAGGGACAGCAGCAGACCGTGAGCGGCACTCGCGATAAGTTTATCTATTGTCCAGGCGGGGGGCGGAGTGCCGAGGGAAGAGGCAGCAGCTGTGAGGCAAAGAGCCTGCTGGACCTCGCAGTCCCTCGGCGCCTGGTGCAAATCACGTCCTTTTCCCCACTACAGCAGAGCCCACACAGAGTGACAAGCGCTATCAGAGCGCAGGCGGAGCACAGGAATCCCACGTCGTTCTCCCAGGGACAGCAGCAGACCGTGAGCGGCTCCCGCGGAGCGGGGGCCGCGATAAGTTTATCTATTGTCCAGGCGGGGGGCGGAGCGCCGAGGGAAGAGGCAGCAGCTGTGAGGCAAAGAGCCTGCTGGACCTCGCAGTCCCTCGGCGCCTGGTGCAAATCACGTCCTTTTCCCCACCACAGCAGAGCCCACACAGAGTGACAAGCGCTATCAGAGCGCAGGCAGAGCACAGGAATCCCACGTCGTTCTCCCAGGGACAGCAGCAGACCGTGAGCGGCACCCGCGGAGCGGGGGCCGCGATAAGTTTATCTATTGTCCAGGCGGGGGGCGGAGCGCCGAGGGAAGAGGCAGCAGCTGTGAGGCAAAGAGCCTGCTGGACCTCGCAGTCCCTCGGCGCCTGGTGCAAATCACGTCCTTTTCCCCACCACAGCAGAGCCCACACAGAGTGACAAGCGCTATCAGAGCGCAGGCGGAGCACAGGAATCCCACGTCGTTCTCCCAGGGACAGCAGCAGACCGTGAGCGGCACCCGCGGAGCGGGGGCCGCGATAAGTTTATCTATTGTCCAGGCGGGGGGCGGAGCGCCGAGGGAAGAGGCAGCAGCTGTGAGGCAAAGAGCCTGCTGGACCTCGCAGTCCCTCGGCGCCTGGTGCAAATCACGTCCTTTTCCCCACCACAGCAGAGCCCACACAGAGTGACAAGCGCTATCAGAGCGCAGGCGGAGCACAGGAATCCCACGTCGTTCTCCCAGGGACAGCAGCAGACCGTGAGCAGAAATGTAATTGATTTCAAAAATCGTTTTTAAAAACAACATATCTGTTTCAGCTTACATAAGAGACCATGGAATGGGCTCCATGTACAACAATAACTTGTGTTACTGCATGCCAGAATGCTACACCGAATATGCAATTAAAATTTAAAACCAAAATCTATTTGCATATCACTAGAGACAAAGCCACATTTTAAAATTACAGCTTTCTTCATCATTTTCTCCTTAAATCATACTATTCTCTATCTAAATTAAATAAATATTTTCTCACCTTAGCAAATACTTTTTGAGTTTTGAAAACAGTCTCAGAAATACACCAAATTGTCTTCAGCAGAAGAAAAAGGATGCACTCCAGAGGCTGCAGCTATTGAAAGCACAGAAATACAGATATTCATTTCACATATCTCTCATATTAGCCAATCATAACTCTTCCCTCACTTTTTTCAAATAAAAACCCTTCCCCCCTCTGCCCTCTCTGCCTTTTTTCCATAGCAACCACCTCCTGGAAGACCTCTCATGTTTGCAAATTCACACAACAATGTTTCAATTGAACTCTGAACTCTCAGTGCACCTGCGTATCCAGTGCAATCTTTCATTAAATGTTTCTTCCTTGACCATTCAAATTACATCTTTCAAAGAACACATCCATGCACCCTAACTTTCTGTTTTCAGAAATGGAAATGCACCAATCACTGCTAATGAATCATTAGCATTGGAAATACACAGTTTTTTTTCTTTACAAACTCCTACAGTTTCAACTGCCCTTTCATTACCACACTTCATCTGACTGCAGCCCAACCTTCTCCCACCATGTTTAAGGTCTGGATTGTTGGACATAGTTACATCCACTGGGTTTAAAGGTATGCTGAGAACAGAAATTTACACAACCTCAATTTACAAGATGTGGAAATTAAGTGGTTGGGCCAAAGAGGATTAAAATGTCACCAATTGATACCATTGGTGAAAACCTTTATGCATTTGCCAAAACCTGACCTGTTAATAGTGCACTGTGGAGGTAATGATTTGGGCACTTTGACTGGGGTAGGTCTGGAAATGCTTTTAAAGGACACCTTTGAGCAATTAATGGCACTTTTTCCTCAAACTGCCTTGGTATATTCCAATATATGCCAAAGACAGAAATGGAGGTGGTCCAACCAATTTTGTCCACAAATTGAGAAAGCGAGGAAGCATGTAAACAAATCTGTTTCAGCTTACATGAGAGACCATGGAATGGGCTCCTTGTACAACAATAACTTGCGTTACTACATGCAAGATATCTACAGAGGAGATGGAGTTCACTTCTCAGATGAGGGCAACAGAATTTTCATTCTGAATTTAAGACTGTGCATTGGTATCTACTTATAAGTACCTAAATGTACCTTAAACCCAAAAGCTCTTCTCAGAGCTACCCTTCATCTGATCACTCACAATTATTATTTTTCTCTAACTTTTTTCTGTAATTTTCAACAAACTACGCTCAAAGACGCTACCCGGTACGCGAACTGGAAGCTAACCGCGCAAAATTTCAAAAAAAATGTTTTTTCTCCGCACATATGGTCCTCCTCAGCCACCCTCAGAAAACCTAGGGGGTCAAAATACTTGTACCGTGCCCCCTTCTACCCATTCTGAACATTATTTACCCTCCATTTTATATCTTAATTCGACCGAAACACAAAATGGTGGACTCCCGTTACGCTCCTAGTTCGCGGACCGGACCGCTTCCCGGGAAGCGGTCCAAAAAAAAAGGTGGGAAAGTAATTCACAGAAAAACGACTGGAGACACTCTCACCAAATATAGATTAGCTTATACTACATAACAATCCCTTTCATTTTCACAAATTTGATTGAAATTCCATTTGGCCATTAAGCCTGTAGACCTCTCTAAATACCGTGAGGTAAATTACTTCACAAAACACATCTGAAGTGTTGGAATTGACAACCAATGAAAACATTACTTTCATTTTCTACTTATATTACCTGACATTTGATTGGTTATATACCTGAATATATATAAAGGAAGAGAAGAAAACACAGCCATTTTGACTACTACTTCTTATTGTACATCACATTTGAATAGCTACCAAACACTTCAACTTGTTTGTGAAGGTAAGTTGTTATTTTTAAAACTGAAGTATATTGTGCACTATAACTTAATATGGTAGACTTTTTCTGATAGATATACACTATCCCTCTGTAGTAGTTATGGATTTAGATAGACTTCTCTGTTATAGTTATGAATGGAGTTAGGCTTCTCTTGGTTAAATTACATACACTTTTTTATAGTCCTATTTCCACTCTGATACTATACACTGCCAAAAGACAAATTCACTGATAAAAACTGCCTATCTAAAATTAATCCCAACTGTGCCCTATCTCTACTAATATATATTTTTTTAATCATAATTTCAGGCAAAATGGAAGGCGAGCAACAAGTTAAATTTACAATTGTACTGGAGGAGAGCAGCCAAGAAAAAAATGATGATTTTATGGATCAAAGTAGAGACCAGGAACTACTACAATGTGTTGAAGCAGTGGATAACCTGCTTCAAAATGAGGACATGTTACACCCTATATTCAATTTTGAAATTTCTGACACTGAAATGTTAGAAAGTTTAATGAATTATGAAACACAATCAAAATAAAAAAAAATACTTTAAAAATAAAGAAAACAAACAAAAACAACAAAAACAACAAACAATTAACATACAGTATTAGAAAAGTCTATCATTCTATTATCCTTATAGTACGCTGCCCAGAACGCTTTCCGGTTCGCGTACTAGGCGCTCACCACGCAAAAAAAAAAAATTTTTTTTTTTTTGCCCTGCTGGGACCTTTTAACAACCTCCACATAAAACCTAGGGGGTCAACGAGGATCTACTATGCCCCCTTATGGTAATTTCCCCCTTTGTTTTGGCCTCCTCTTGTCTCTCGATCCTACCGAGAGACAAGATGGCGGCCGCACCGGACTGTTTAGAATGTTGACAGACACCGAAGAGCCAATCAGCTTCGCATCACAAAGTTCCGTTACGCGAAAAGTACGCGAACCGGAACGCTACCCGGAGCGCTGTTACAGATATATATCTTATTTTAAACGTTAATTTCTCAAAATCCACTGGAGCACATATATTGAGACCTAGCAAAGGCACATCGGGCTACCAGTCCCTACAATTTTGCCAAGTTTCGTGCAAATCCATTCACCCGTTCGGGCTAAAAGTGAGGCCAACCGCCCTATGGAAATTAACATGGGAAAAACGCGTTTTGGGACCCCCCTTTTTTCTCGGCCCCCCCTTGCCAAACCCCCCCCCCCAAATTTTCAGGGGCTGCTCAGAAACAAAATGTGCCATTTTCCTGAAAATTTCAGCCGATTCCGTCCACAAACGCCAAAGTTATTAGACATAGAATTTTCAAAAATCCCATAGGGAAAAAATCCTAACTATATATACCTACTGGCGACCGCCAGTAGGTAATATATATATATATATATATATATATATATATATATAAAAATTGCTCCAATTCTTCGTTCCTTGAAAAGAATTACCGCACTCATCGGGGACGTTCGTTAACTTTTTTATTTTCAGCCTCTGAACAAACGCGTTTCGGCGTCAATCCTTCGTTGTTCACGACACATCGAAGACGGCATGTTAATAAAGGTTTGTTAACATACATAGAAATCAAGAAGGGACAAATACCCCATAGCTAGAATGAGCGCCATATTGTAATTCATCACTGCATATTCACCAAGCACACATGTAAATCATAGCACATACATCTTCGTGCTGCATTTAACGGGATGTAGCCGTTTATCGGCATAAACTTTGTGCAATATAAAGGGGGTAAAAGAGACAGAATCTCGCCGTGGATCGGCTAGTGTCCCTTACTTTGAAACTTCTTTCATGTACTGTCTGCGAGAACCAGATATGTATACTATTTACAAATACATTTTTACAGTTAATCATGTTCATCTTAAAACAATTATTCAATTCATAAGCATTACATTCATGTTTACTTCACTGGAAGACAACAAATGTACAATCAACTCCTCTCCACTGTTCAAGCCCTTCAGAAATTTAGTCAGTAAGTCAATAATATACCTTGATTCTAAACTATGTAGCTTGCGTTGCCTATCACCACCTCTAATAGTGGGTGGAATATAATTCAAACCAAAATACTGCAATTTGGTCCTGTCACTTTGGTGAAATTCAGCGAAATGGCGTGCAACTGGATAGGCAGCATCTGCTTTATCTATTGCTCTGAGATGTTCCCGAACTCTAATTTTTAGCAGATGAATAGTGCTGCCTATATAGCGTAGCCCACAAGGGCACACTAAGCAGTACACTGCATACTGTGTGCTACACCTGATGAATTTAGAGATTTCTTTGGATTGCCCTGTGTCTGGTAGAGTGTACATGAGAACTCTCTTGCTGCCGGTGCACGCCTTGCACCTGTTGCAAAGGAAGAAACCCTTCATCTCTTTCAAGGTACTTACTTTGGGTGCGACTTTTTATAAATGACTCCTCACCAGCATATCCTGTAAGGACCTGGTCTTCTTAAAAGTGACCCGTGTCTGTGTTGGTATATCCTCCCTATTAACACTGTCGGTCTTAAGAATGTGCCAGTTCGTTTCAAGCATCTTTTTCAGGTAGTTCGCTTCTGAGGAGTAAGGAGTGATCATACGAAATTTGCCTTTCTTATTCATGTCATTCTCCTCTGGTTTATCCATAAGGAGCTTATCTCTCGGGATTTTCTGACTTTACACAGAGTCCTATCCAAAGAACCCAGATCATAGCCTCTCACACTAAATCTGGTAATGCACTCCGTGGCAGCCGCCTCGAAGTCCTGCTCTCTAGAACTATTTCTCCTTAATCTTAGGAGTTCGCCATATGGTATGCTTTGGATCTGCTTAGGTGGATGATTGCTGCTGGCAAACAGAATAGAATTACCAGCATTTGGTTTACGAAAGAGTGCTGTGTGTAGGTCACCATTGTCCACAAACACTCTCAGGTCCAAGTAGTCCACTGCCACTGGACTAATGGTACCTGAGAAGTGCAAGTTGTAATCATTCTCATTCAATAGATCAATGTATTGATGAGCCGTGTCCACTGTCCCCTGCCACACAATAAACAAGTCATTGATATATCGATGCCACTGCACTACTCTTCCACTGCTCTGTCCCTCATACAGCCTGGGAACCCGCTCCTCCCACCAGCCAATGAACAGGTTCGCATAACTGGGGGCAAAGCAGGTGCCCATAGCTGTTCCAGACACTTGCCTGAAGAATTGATCCTCAAACAGAAAAATATTATTTGTGAGACAGAATTCAACAAATTGAAGTAGCATTTGATTGTGTTCCACATAGCGTAACTGCCATTGCTCTAGATAGTGTTGAATTGCACTCAAACCATGCTCATGGGTGATACAAGTATATAAACTTGTGATATCCAGCACCATCAGCAGATAAGTAGGATCCCAAGTAGTTTCGGCAATCTTATTCAGAAAGTCTTTAGTGTCCTTAGTGTACGATTCAAGTTGAGCTACAAAAGAAAATAAACATAGACAAATGTTCCGTTAGACTATTAACTGAAGACACAATAGGTCTGCCTGGTGAATATTGGCTGTCCTTATGTAATTTAGGAAGATGGTAAAATGTGGGGACCATTGGATTGTTACTCCAAAGGAATGAATGCTCTTCCGTCCCCAACATGGATCTGTCATACTACTTCCGTATGAGTCCCTCATATAGCTTCACACTGTGTTTGTATGCCTCACTGCTGAATTTCTCATAGCACTTATCATCCGATAGTTGACGGAGTGCCTCATTCCGGTATTGTTCCCTTGTTTGCAGGACCACATTTCCACCTTTGTCTGAAGGTTTTATAATGACTGTGGTATCCTTCATTAAATCCTGGAGTGCCATCTCTCCACAGGGGTGATGTTCTCCCTTTGCACGTGGTATTTTCTCCTTAATCTGAATTTGAGAAGATCATTAATCATTGCCTTAGAGAAAACGTCAATAGCGTCCAAGGGCATCCAGGGATTGAACACAGACGTTGGTTTAAAAGAGCTCTCCTCCCTTTCTTGTTCAATAACCTGCATTATTGCTCTCTCTGCCATGTTCATACTCGCAACTGAGAGCTCTTCTCGTTCTAGTCTCAGATTTTCAAGAAGTTCCATACCAGGTAAATCCTAACCGGTTAATGTGTCAGTTGCTGATAACCTTAATGGTATTGCCTTTGGGTCCTTGGTATGATGTCTTAATTTAAAGTACTTATGTAATTTGAGTTTTCGTATGAAGCTGAAAAGGTCTATCCGAGTTTGGGTGTATTCAAGATGACTCCTCGGGCAAAATGTCAATCCAAGGCTCAAAAGTTTAGTTTCGGTATCTGTGAGAGACCTCTTAGTGAGATTAGTCACTGTTAAATTAGTGGTTTCCATTAGCGTTTGTTGGATCTCTTCTTGCTTCTATTTGTCCAGGTCTGTGTTCTTCCTCTTCCTGCCCCCGCCTCCTGCTCTACGGGTTTTTCTGTGGGTCCCTCTGGGGGTTTGTTTTTTCCTCCCCGCAACCAAGACTGGCGGATGATCTTGAACTCGTCCGCTTTCACTCTGTGATGTATTTGTTCCTCACTCGAGTCAGTCTCTGTAACCTTGGACTCCAAGGTTTCTGTATTTGAAAAACCTTTATTTCGGTAAAAATTTACCATAAAAGACAATCATATAAAACAATACATTTAAATGATTTGTACAATGAAATGTAAAATACATAAAAATAATACTGGAGAGGAATCCTCATATAATAAAAACAGATCCATACTCAGTCTATGTTTTGAGGCATTTCCTTCTGATGGACCAAAGGGCGCCCAGGTACTTGGCCATTGTAAAAACAATATGGTCTGACAAGTCAGTTTTTAGGACTCTGTAAGCGTGCAGACACTTCTTAAATCCCAGGTTTCTGCATAGAGGGAGAATCCAGTGCCTACGGATCCCATGGTAAGCTGGACAGAAAAAAAGGATGTGGAGCTCACTTTCATCCGAGTTTCTACAAGCAGGACATGTACTGCTAGGATCATGGTTCCATTTGGTTGTAAAAGTTTTGATGGGGAGAGAGCCATGTCTCCACTGAAGATATAATTTTCTCAGTACATTGGGATAAATTTTATCTAGAGTAGGTTCCATGTTGTAGTTCACCTTATGAGAGAAAAAGGACGCTGTCAGGGACCCGGGATGTTGATGGTTGAGAATCAGGGAAAGTTTAGATTCTCGGTAAGACCTGGCTAGATCCTTTTTAGAGAGGGTGTGGCACACGTTCTGGGGGTCAGACCACATCCTTGAGAGGCCTACAGCCACCAGTTCAAGCTTAATATAGTAGAGCCATTTGATTTTTCCGGCGCCAGGAGTGGCTAGGATCTCCCGTAGTCCTTCCCTGTAACTAGCCAATTCAGGGGTTGTCCATAATCTACGCCAGAAGGCCAGTGGGCGTAGAGCCAGGTCCTCATCAAGCGGGCATAAGCCAAGGTCCATCCTCAACGGGACAAGGGGGGTGCTCGGTGGTAGCCCTACAAGGTTACGGATACATCTATTTTCCACCTTCAACAATTTAGATGTATTTTCGTGGCCCCAGAGTTCTGATCCATAGATGACAGCCCCCTTGGCCTGGGATTTATAGATCTGTAGTGGGGGGCCGATCGGCCTAACCGAGGATTTGTTGTTTGCCACGAGCTTCATTAAGCCTCCTGACTGCTGGGTCAGTTTCAGTGCCGCTTTTTCCAGGTGAGAGCTCCAGGTAAATTTATCGTTCAAAACAATTCCCAAGTATTCAAAGGTATTTACCCTTTCCAGCTTGATGTGTGAGATGCTTGGACGGAAGTGGAATTTCTGTGGAGGGTTGAAGACCATGAATTTAGTCTTTGTGGCGTTAATTTCTAATCCATGGGTCTCACAGAAGTCCACAAAGCCATCAAGGGTGCACTGGATACCTTTTGCCGACTTGGATAAAAGCAGTGTGTCTAAGGTCAGCGTTGAAAAAAGAGTCTTTTGGGGTAGAGTCTAAAAAGCAAATCTTTTTGGAAAATTTGGCTGTAGCATTTCAGATGGCACAAATTAATGTAGAAATGTTGCTTACTTGGTCGCCGACACAACTAAAATTGTTCTTAAAAACTTTCACCCCTAAACTGAGCTATGAATTGGACTGTTTACACTGCAACAAATTAACTACCTATAAGCCATTTGTGGATGTACTTGAATACAAGCAAAGTCGGCCTTATATTGGGTTTACCTTGACACACGGTGTAAGGAGAGCGATTACTATGTACCGATTGGGCATCTTACCACTATTGGCATATACCTCTAGATGGCTTCCAGGAGGATCTCCTTTATGCACACTATGTGCAGGGGGCGACCAAACTATAGAGCATTTATTACTTGTGTGTCCTAATCATAAAGTAACCTTAGCTCGTACAAGATACCTCGATCCTATACTCCGCTCCTGTAGAATCACTAAGGGGAGAGAACTTTTAGTTATGTGTAGTCAACCTTTGAATGAATTTGTTTGCAACAATTTGTACAAATTCTTAAAACTATTTTTATCCTTGTATTAATACTGTTGCATTTTTATACATGTAAAATGTAAATAATTTCTTTTGTGGTCCTCTGTTGAGTACCAACACAAATACATTTTTGACTTTGACTTTTGGATAAAAGCAGTGTGTCGTCGGCAAACATGATGGCTGATACCCTCTCGGAGGCCAGTTTCGGTGCATCAGAGTTGGTTACGCCCGCTAAGTGGGCGATTACCCCGTTGACATAGAGGCAACAGGTTTCCACATGTGGCTCTGGCGTCTGTTGCATTCTCTGATGCAGTTCTTTTCTGGGGGCATCCAACTTCCTGGCAAACGTTAAAACCTGTCCTTGCAGGTAGTCATTTGCATCACGGTTGAACTTTTCTTGTTTCCTTGCTTTGATCTTCTGTTCATATTTTGATAATCTTATTTTCATTTGCCCCTTGAGCTCCTCTACTCAGCTTGTGTCTTCCTCTTTTCTCAGACCCTCTTCCAAATCCTTGATTTCAGCCATTGCCTTATCCCAGTCACTCCAGGCATATTTGACAAGGATTTTCAGGGTTCCTTCACAATAATGGGCCGTATGCTCTGCCCAGTCAGTGAGGAGCTGGGGATCAGGATTTTCATAAGAGGGGACTGTATACACCCTTAATCCCCTTGGAACACGATTTTCTTCTATGTAGCTCTGTAAGCTGGTGGCCTCCCAGCACTTATGAATTTCATGCTCATAGAGTCTTTTCATCTTGATTAAAATGTCATTGAGTTTATTGCCCTGTTGATGTTTGGCTGGTGCAGTAGATTGTACCGCTCCACCCTGTTTTTAAAACATATCTTTCGCCACTTCGGAGTGCGAGGTCTCGCAGAACCTGCCTGTTACGATAGACGTCTTATGGCGCCAATTGAAAAAAGTTCACCCGCGCCCCCCTACGCCTTGCCGCTATAATCACTGCTGTTAAATGAAATGGCTCACCGTTGGAGGTATCCTCGAACTCCCGCCACCATTCGTTTCCTCGGCAGTCCTCCAGTCCAACCCAAACAGTAACTAATCCTTGCCCCGCAGTAGCCGCGGTGCTCTGTATTATCACTTTGCGCTCAGTCCACTTAGTTATGGTGCACTCCCAGGCAGGTGTCGGTCTCGGTAGTGGAAAAACCGCTTTATAAAATCGCTCCAATTCTTCGTTCCTTGCAAAGAAGTACCGCACTCACGGGGGGGGGGGGCGTTTGTGAACTTTTTTATTTTCAGCCTCTGAACAAACTTGTTTCGGCGTCAAGCCTTCTTCAGTGTTCATGACACATCGAAGACGGCATGTTAATAAAGGTTTGTTGACATACATAGAAATCAAGAAGGGTCAAATACCCCATAGCTAGAATGAGCGCCATATTGGAATTTATCACTGCATATTCACGAAGCGCACATGTAAATCATAGCACATAAATTATCGTGCTGCATTTAACGTGATATAGCCGTTTATCGGCATAAACTTTGTGCAATATAAAGGGGGTAAAAGAGAGACAGAATCTCGCCGTGGATCAGCTAGTGGCCCTTACTTTGAAACTTCTTTCATGTACTGTCTGCGAGAACCAGATATGTATACTATTTACAAATACATTTTTACAGTTAATCATGTTCATCTTAAAACAATTATTCAATTCATAAGCATTAAATTCATGTTTACTTCACTGGAAGACAATAAACCCATCTGAAACTAAAAGGGAAGGACTACTCAACTTTTTCCCCAAATGTACAATTAACTCCTCTCCACTGTTCAAGCCCTTCGGAAATGTAGTCAGTAGGCCAATGATATACCTTGATTCTAAACGGCGTAGCATGCGTTGCCTATCACCACCTCTAATAGTGGTTGGAAAATAATCCAAACCAAAATATTGCAATTTGCTCCTGTCACTTTGGTGAAATTCAGCGAAATGGCGTGCAACTGGATAGGCAGCATCTGCTTTATCTATTGCTCTGAGATGTTCCAGAACTCTAATTTTTAGCTGATGAATAGTGCTGCCTATATAGCATAGCCCACAAAGGCACACTAAACAGTACACTGCATACGGTGTGCTACACGTGATGAATTTGAAGATTTCTTTAGAATTACCTGTGTCTGGTAGAGTGTAGGTGAGAACTCTCTTGCTGCCGGTGCACGCCTTGCACTTGCTGCAAGGGAAGAAACCCTTCATCTCTTTCAAAGGTACTTACTCTGGGTGCGACTTTTTCTTAAAAGTGACTAGTATATATATATAGTAATGGATAGTGTGAAAAGGCTTCTGGCGGCGCCCGTGCTTTAAAAACATCTATTTATTTTCAGTCGGTTGGACGAAATGAGGGAAGACGGTGTAAGTCAACTGGGCTGTGTGCTACACTGGCCTCACCGTGCAAGACCAGACACCTGAAGAGCACTTAGCAGCCCTGTACTTGCTCGGGGGTGGGGGAGGGGGGCACACGGATGTGCCAGTAGCTTCCCGCAGTGAAAATTCACTCTCACGTAATTTGGGGGGCACGGCCTGCTCCTCGACAGGAAAGCTGCCCGGCTGTGCGACCCCATAACATCAAACCTACCAGCTAGTGACAGGGAAGATTATGCGCAGGGGCGCATATTTACATATGCGAAAAAATTTGACATATTTAAACATCAGAATCATATGGCAAGTGCAGCTCTAGCAGTGTTACATCATTAACATCGACTGTAGCTCGCGAGAATGATCAGGAATCAAGTGGGGAACAATCTACACGCAATTTTTTAAGAGATATACGGCTAGTCCTCCAACAGCGAAACTGGGAACAATGCCAAAATCAATATCAAACCCCAAGAGGAAGGGGAAGAGGTCGCAAATGGATGACCGGGGCATCATTATAAAAAAAACAAGGAGGGGGAAAAGGAGAAAGTGGCTTAGAGGAGATTGGCACAAAAACCAGGAGCATGCACCAGAAAATTTCCAAATAAATCTGACAATAATGATAGAGGAAAATTACTAATTAGTGGTAATAAATCTATCAACACGTAACATCACAGAAAATGAAATATCTCTCTTAAAACATGGAATCAAGTATTGCCCCACACAACCAATGGATATGGCTCAAACACCAATTGATATCTAGAAATATGTAAGAAAAATCTAACTTGCCAAAATCTTCCAGGAAAATCAGGAAATGGCAAATTTCACCAAGATCAAAAAGAAGAAAAATGATACCAACCTGAGTGAACCAAGTTTAACAACAGATATGACATTGGTGAATCTCGATGTGACAAATGAACAGGACACTATCACAGAAACAATTGCATGCCCCCAGAAAGGAGCAGGTTTGAGTGGGAATAAACGTCCCTCACATTTCTATCTGCAATCACCCCATGGCAATTAGATTGATCTTTTCCAAGAAGCTGTGGTTCAGGATATTTATAAAATAAAAAGAACCAAATATCGAGACACCCTAAAGAAGGAAGAAAGGCCTGCCTTCAAAAACCTAATGGAGGATAAGTCCGTAACCATAAAAATGGCGGTTAAGGGTGGCAACATTGTCATTTTAAATACCTCAGATTATGAATTGGAAGCCCACTCACTACTAAAAAATCAAGACTATTATAGGAGATTGGATAAAATCCAACGCAAATGTAAAAAGAGAGTTTGGATAAGAACATTTCCCAGTGGCTTTCACAAAATCTGATAGATGATGATGAAAGAAAATGTTTGACCACAGATCACCCAATCACAGCTATGGTGTATTTTTTACCCAAGGTACACAAAAACCCACTAAAACCACCAGGGCGGCCAATAGTATCTGCGAAAGGGTCACTATTGTAACCGCTAGCAATTTACATTGATTCTTTCTTAATGCCTTTTGTGTTGGAACCTTAGTTCTTATCTAAAAGACACAATTGACCTACTCAGACATCCCCAAGAGTTGCCATGGCAGGAATCCTACATGCTCATAACAATGGATGCAACATCCCTCCACACCAATATCGGGAAAAAACATTGGCTTATTGGCATGTAGTTTTTTCTTAAAAGAACGAGACATTCAGTACAATCAACATAATCAAATGTTAATGGATATGATCGAAATGTGCCTCACACAAAATGTGTTCTTATTTAGTGATAAGATCTAACAACAGACAAAGGGATGCGTGATGGGTTTCTCATTTAGTCCAGGGTACGCGTGTCTCACAATGGGGTGGTGGGAACAACAGATAGCTTGGCACCCCAATAATGACAAGTTTGTGAACAAAATCACGAAGTGGCTGCGATATATAGATGATCTTCTGATTGTTTGGGATGGCACAGCGAAGGAATTTGAGGAATATTTTAAAATCCTGAATTCAACAGATGCCAATATCAGAATCAAATATTCCATCAGTAGTGAAAGAGCTGTGTTTCTGGACACTGAAATATATTTTATGAATAATAAATCAGAAACCACACTACACAGGAGGAAGACATCAACAAATGCCACCCTATACTCAGATAGTTTTCACAAAACATCAGTGATAGAAAACATCCCGTATGGAGAATTTTTGAGACACCGTCGGATATGCTCAGGACAAACAGAATGGGAAGAACACAGTAAAACAAACTGCATCAAGATTGTATTATCAAAAATTTTTGGAAAAGAGCAAATGAAAAAACAAGACAAGACGTACTAAAGGTGAAACCAAAACAAAATGTACCAGAAAATTAGAAAAGCAACCAACACCCTGGGGATCCAGTGAGACTGATAATGTAATATGTGACGTCATCAGCAGTGCATTGCAGGCGCGCAAGTTATAGTGAGTCCAACTAACTATAACGTGGAATTTCAATGGTTTTATGTCAGTAACATTTCCAGCTAACTATAATTGGTGTGAAACCTATAGTTTTTTCAGTGAATTTAATAGGTTTTTTAAATGCTAATTCCTAACTATAACTGCTGTGAAACCTATGGTTTTTTCAGTGAATTTCATAGGTTTTTAAAATGCTAATTCCTAACTATAACTCGTGTGAAACCTATGTTTTTTTCAGTGAATTTCAAAGGTTTTTTAATAGCAAATTTCTATAGCTATGAAATGTAATATTTTTTAAAATAATGAATCCTATATTGTATATTTATGGAATACTATTTTTTTAATGTATATTCATATTTTTTGTTATTCTTTATTTTTTCGCCTTGGAGCGCTCCCGGTGCGCGTACTAGTGAGCGCACCAGTAAGCTCAGTATTCCGGCGCGCCCCGGTGCGCGTACCGGGGCGCGTCCCGGTAGCGCACCCCAAAAAAAAAGAAAAAAAATTATGAAGGAGTGAGCATGAAGAAAAGGGACAGAGAGAGTGGTGTTAAGAGAAAGAGAGCTAGAGGGAGGAACACAGAGGGACTGTGTAATAGATAGTAAGACAGAGAAAAGGTGTTAGAGGAAGTAACTGAGAAAAGGAAAGACATGGGAAGTAACAGAGAGAAAGGACAGAGAAAGTAAAGGAATGAGTGACAGAAAGGGACTGAGTGAACCAGAAAAAAAAGGTAAGTGAGGGAGTGTAGGTGAGCAGGGAGAGTGAAAGAAGTTGAATGTGGTAGGAAAGTAAGGAAAAGAGAAGTAAAGATAGAGGATAAGATAAGAATAAGTGAGGGAAGCCGAGTAAGGAAACAGGGGTGAGGTTGGGTGAGAAAAAAGTAGTGAGGTTAAAGCAAAGGGTGATGACAAACTACATTTTTTTAGTCACACTTATAATGTAAACTTAATTCCATGTTTTTACTACACTTTGTATCTGTGAAAGACAGAAGAAAAAATAAGTTATAATTAGTAAAATATATATTTAAAAATAGAAGAGACAGGTCAAGAGGTAAAAAATCACAAAAGTGTACTAGGAAATAAAGCAAGAGTGAAGGATACAGAAAGGGAAAGAAAGTAATGTAGAAGGACAAGAAGAGGGAAAAAGAAATAGAAGGAGAGCAAATTACTGAAGGTAAGTAAGATACTAAAAGAATGTGAGATACCAAAACTAAATCAGGAAAGAGGAGTAAGTAAAAGGGGAATGAGTGAAAGGGAAATGAGTCTGATTGAGGATCCATTTACAAGAAAGAGGAATGGAAGATGACTGAGAGTGAGTGAAGGGGAGTCACAGAGTGAAGGGATGAAGGGAGTGAGGATAATATAGAAGGATTGAGGGAAAAGGAGTGAGGAAGTAAGTACACAGAAGGACTAAGGGAAGGACTCAGTGAAGTGCAGTACAATGAGTGAAGAAAGGAAAAAGAGTAAAGGAGCAAAAGAAGGAAAGAGAGGGGAAGAGGACTAAAGCAGTGGTACTGAGAGAATGTGAGAAAGCTGAAAAGTGGTGCAAGGGAGAGAGGGGATGCAGACATTTGAAATGGGATTGAGGGGTTGTGAAAGAAGTGGAGTAAAGGAACAGCGATGAAACAAAGTGAGAGAAAGGCAGTGTGAGTGAGTAAAGAGAGCTGAAAAAGGGTGGAAAAAGGAAAGTGAGTGTGAGACAATGGGAATACAATATAAATTACACAATACAAACTATAGAATAACTTGTACAACATGTTAGATAGTTTATTTTTGCTGTTCTCAGAATATATTGAATTTCACTAAAAACAGTGAGTTCAAACTATTCATCATATGACAGCGGGAAAAAAACACAATCTAAAAGATTGTGTTTTTAAAAACCTATATAAACTTACAAGTCATATATGTACACTAATCTTTCATTCACTTACTTTTCCTTGAGGCCAAATAGTAGATCGTGAAGGTCCTTTTTGTTGGAAAATACTCTGCTGTTCTTTTAAATTTCCATTTCATCGACTTTCTATAAAAAACATCTGAAATATTTCTCAACGTTTTCATTTTCCTCCTTGTGTTAAGTCATGACTCTTTGCTCATACCTTCAACTTTCCTTACGGCCAAATAGTGTCAGATATATCAGTATGTTTTTAAATTTCTCAAATAAAACTCTGAAATTACCGTTTACCCGATGTTTTGAAAGAAAAGCTCATATGACATTTTCACAATGTTTAAATATTCATATTCCCTTTTTGGATCACTCATGTTCAACATTTCCTATAATACTGATATCACTTACTATGAGATCCACTTACAGTACCTATATGAGAACTGGATTTTTTATATTATGTTGATCACTTTTACTCACAATATAATTTTAAACAGTAGACTAACCTTTATTAACTGCTCCCATCTTCATAGGCCAATTACCTTTACTTAAACTTTGGTTCTAAAAACACTAGGTAAGAATTTTTTAAGGCAAACGTTGTTTATAAGTCAAATGAGAATCATTGCAGTAAGTCCAACCTTTTTGACATTTTAAATAAGCTGTATAATGCCCTGATGTTGTCGTACGACTGTCATGATAAATAATAGCTACAGTTGCAAAGGTTCTTCCTGAAATTGATAACTGAGAAGCCACGAAATTTTTGATACAAGTTGTCAATTTAGTTCCATCAGGTCTACATCGTTGGAACACTAAAATGACATACTGACCATAAGTTTGTATAAATAATGTGGACAGCATTGGACACTTACATTGGGTATACACCATGTTATGATCAGCTGCTTTAACTAGATTATTAAATGACACTGATTTGCAGTCTGGTAAAGTCAAATATATAAATCTTTCAGTGTCTATTCTAGTAGTACTTGATAAACTACAATTGTCGCAGTCATTCTGCCATTGATAAGAAAGGCTAAAAATATTTTCTACATCTACACCTTCATCTTCCAAAACACCAAACGTATACATTAAAAATTCCTGACAATGCTGCTAAATGTTCTGTGAAAATTGTTCTTGACCAGAACATATGTCTAAAATATTTCGAATTTCTGTTACACTTTCTATTTTTGATCTATCACTGCTACATTTCTCAGAATTCAATAAACCGCACAATCTTTGATCCTGATTTTCAACAATCTGTTCTTGTAAACTTTGAAGAAAAAAAACAACATTAACCACTACATTAGCATAGCAGTTGACACCAGAACTGTTTTCAAACTGAAATCGAACAACATTTTCATCGGAATCCTTTTTCTTTCTGTTTTCAATTACATTTTCATCTACTTTTTGTCTTTTTGCTACTACCTCACTGCAATTATTCTCATTTCTTCTTTTTCGGCCTACCACACGTTTTTCAAACAGAGGATATTGAGGCAAATGTGGAGCATACTCTGTTCTTAACCTATTGTATTCTTTAACACAATCTAGATCTGCACAAATCTTTGTCTCATCACACTTAATCAAGTACAATCCTGATAAAGTTCTGACTCGTGATAATGCCACATATCCCATACCCTCTTTAAACACAGAACTTCCAATATTCACCAAAGGACTATCTACACTAAACCTTGAGATTTATGAATTGTCACCGCATATGCCAAACAAACAGGAAACTGTTTTCGGCGAACATATAAGTCTTTTACAAGCAAAAATCTAGCAGAACAACGACTGATTTGTTGTACTTGCTCAATGCCATCAAATTTAATTTTTAAAAATTCAATTCCATCTCTATTTCTATAATTCATAAAATCAACAACATGACCCATTGCTCCATTTACCAGACCTCTTTCAACATTTAAATTCCTTCTCAAAATAATACGACAATTAAAACACACATTCAGAGTCTTTTCAAAACCAGCTGTTTTAGATATACTCTTCTCTAATGAATCCAATTTTGATTTCAAATTTTCTGACAAAATAATTGTTGCTCCCATATGCTCAATTTTATCTATTGCTTTCAGTTTCACAATCTCTTCATTTTCTAACTTTAACATTTTGTTGTTGAAGATGGAACATTCTTGCAGAGTTGGCATCAAATATATCCCAGATTTGTTCTCAGTAATTTTCTTAAAAATATTCTCTGGAAGAATGTTTTCATTTGGATACAAATTTGAAATTAATCGTGCATGTAAAGCTTCTTTCCCATGCTCGCTTACTTTTCCGATTCTTATATTTTGTAGAATTTTTTTATAATTTTCATACTTTGCCTGTCGCATATTTTGAAACAGTTCTGCATATTTGAAATGTAACCATATCTTAACGTTTCCAATGCTTCCAAGGGACTTCCCTGTATCTTCATGTGTAAGCATTTTAAACACTGGTTGTCCTTTTACTGGAGTCAACTGCAGTAGATCTCCAAAAACAATAATGTGTTTTCCTCCAAATAACACATCATACTCTGTTCTAAGAATTTCTTGCATTCTCAAATGCACAAAAGCAAGCATTAGATTTGAGACCATGCTTACTTCATCAATGATAAGAAGTTTCATTTTCTTCAGGACTCTGGAAACTTCAGAACACGCATCTCCAGATAACTTGTTGTAATGCAATTTATTATCATGCTCAACTGGCAGCATCAGTAAACGATGTAGAGTAATCCCTTTAATGTTATGAGCTGCCAGTCCAGTTGGAGCGGTTACAACACAAGACAGCGGTGATTCAGTCCTTTTCTCCAGATAAGTTGCAATTGCTTTAATCAGAAAACTTTTTCCTGTTCCCGCTTCTCCACTTACGTACAGTCGGACAGGTTTAAATGATGTACATGAGCACTCTTTTTTCTCATGTCTGAATCCATGTTCAATCTGTTCTGTGACTTCGTCATATATCTTTTTCTGCTCAACGTTTATTTGCTTTACCAAATCTTCTAAGTTAACTACATCCTCTTGAGCTTGTTCCATAGCTCTTTCCACCTCATCCATGGCAGTGGCAGCTTCATTTTGGATAATTGGTCCTCCTAGTAGATCCTGACTCAATGAAGTAGAACTCTGACTGTCTTGAGAACTGTCTCTAGCAATCTCTTCAGCAATTGTGGCTTCTTGCTGTATTTCTTCGTTCAACATTTGCAGATACTTTGAAAAAACAGGACATTCTATGGTATCCTTGGTTGCATTAAAAGAATCTTCGTAATAGAGAAAATCTCCAAGTAGTTCCTCTTCTGTACGCCATGGCTTAAAGAGTTGCAAAAGAGCTAAATAGTAAAATTCTCTTTTGTCTGGAAATTCGCAACTCAATTTTCGATGATTAATCAAATGGCCTTTTCTCTGCTTCACTAGACATCATTCATACCCAATGACAGCATATTTTCCATTATTGATATCTTCTGTGATGTTCCTCTTATAACTATAGTTTTGCAGAACTTCATACAAACAAGTGTTCTCAAGGTGAGTACTTCTATTTGGATAGTATGTATCCAACATGTTTGTCTTCAAAATATCTGTACTGTTTGGTTCTTTCTCCGCCAAATACTCAATTTCTTGTACAGATTTCAAAACTCGGTTTCGTGTTGCAGCAAGACCTAGACTCACCCAAATGATTGTTCTAGATTTGGCATAGAGACTTGCTGATGATAACCGATCAGAACATTCATATGCTCCAATTTCTCGATGCGACAACATCTTCCGACTGAAACTGTATAATTTTTTACTTACACTCTTTTCATGTGAAATGTCCTCCCACATTTCCTTCAGTTCTGTCTTTTCTTTTTTGTGATGTAAGACGTCACATATCGAGCCACAGCAATAGAGTTGTCAGCAACGAACTGAATATCCATGTTAGCATTCCACATGGACAAAATCACTGGGTTGTAGTCGTTAATATACTTGGACTCTTCGTTTCTTTTTAAATTGTATGTTTTTTTTGGTGATTTCCTCGTCACAGTATGTCGCAGAGAAGACATCAAATTATTTACTCTTCCTTTAGAAATCACTGATCGTGGAAACGCGAAACGACATTTTGTGTAGAACTTGTCCTTGTTTCCGAATTTTCGACGACAGTTCTTTCCACAACGATGGGATTGAAACTTGTTGCCTTAAATTGTTTTCTTCAGTAGTTTTCGGAACAGCACATGTTGAATACTCTTCAATGAAACTCATCACTGTGTCATCCGAATCAGTTCCAAATTTGGGTGCATCTTTAATCCATAACAACATATGTATGTGAGGAGCACCTCTCGCTTGATACTCCTTCCTCCAAAAGAAATCCAAAACCTCTCCAAGGGGAGGATTTTTTTTGTTGGTAATAAAAGACATCATAGCTTCAAATCTATGATTGAAATATCTGCATACATTCACTGGATCCAAAGAACACAGTTCTCCAGGTGTTTTGAATTCTATATTTTGTATGTTTCCATTTGCCTCTCGTAGAAATTGAAGTAAGTCGTCCCATGCATACTCAGCACAGCTAAGAGTGAGGAACCATGTAGGAGTTCCTAAGTTTCTTAGCATACATTTCAATTCCCCATGACGACGGAACCAATACTCGTTTGTACCACGCTGACATGCCATGAGATTGATTAGCTGAGATTCCAAAATACTGTCTTGCAGATTGACTTTCTCCATAAAGTCCCTCGCCAAAAATTTTTGCAGATGTGCTCCACTTTTCAGTATATGGTTCCCTGCATAAGAAAGCCCAGACAAGTCACTTTCATACAGTAGATGAAACAAATAGGGAATGCATTTATGAAACCTTGGATCTTCAGCATATAATCTTAAAGTCCGGTATTCAGCTGCAGGAATTTGAACTGGTCGATCATCATATCGTCCACCTCGACCTGTTGGAAATAACTGTGGAAAACAACGAGCTTCCAAACTTTCTTCCCATACACTAATGGGACTTCCTTTTGCTGCTTTCATTTGAAACAAGTCAATAGCATTCCCCATTACTTCTTTGGAATGCAAAGGATGAACAGTATAATGTTCATATACTTCTTCATTTCTAGACACATCAACTTTTTCAATTTGGCCGACTGAACAATCACTGTCTTCTTCTGTAGCTGTTTCTTCTGCTCCAACACATACATGTTTGTAGTACTGATTGTTTTTGACCAAATACAACGTTGCCTTTTTGACTTTCGTAACATCCACTAAATATTGCCAGATTTTCTTACTCTTTGTCGGAACTCCATTAACTAGAATAACCAGAGGATCCTCTTCTACTCTTTCTACACCAATTGTATCAATATTTTTCTTGACATCTAGAGGCAAATAAACAACTCTTCCCTTTAATCCTCTTTGTAAATCTGAAGGAGGCAATTTCCCTATCTTAGGCTCCATGCGAACAATAGCCTGAAAAGGATGGACACATTGAATCAAAATAGATTCATAAGTATTTAAATCCATCAATTCAGAAGGAATATCTACCAACTGAAGATTATTATGAACAGCTCTAGCAGGCATTCTGTTTTCATTTAATTTTTTAAAACAATAGTTACAAATACGCTGATCAGAACTCAAATCAAAAGAATTCTCCACCAACAAATAAGTTACAAAATCCTGGCATTCACTATTGTTTTCCATTTCACTTTTTGCATATAAATCAACTAATCTAGTCTGATTCTCATAATGAGTCCGTCGACAATACACACAAGTAAAATTAGGCCTTTCACTTGATTTCACCTTAAACTTGGTAATCTCCTCGTCAAACTTTTCTGTACTTAAAATCTGTACATTGTCTTCCACATTACCATCTATTACTATATCCATTTGTACACTGTCCTCTTTGTCCCAAAAATAACAAAACTCAATTTCTTCACAAATGCTCTTCACATCTAATTCAGATCCATGCAAAAGAGCACTGTTTAACTGTTTAAGCTTAAGTGCTGGACATTTTGCATAATACAACCTTCTCACTAATTTCCTCACTTTATTATGATGCACTGCTAACATCCTAAAATGATGAAAAACACTCTGACATACTTTTCTAGAAAGACAAGCCAGTGAATGCCCATGCAAACCTGTGTTTTCTCTCACTCTGCAAGGATCTAACTCTTGCAAGATCTTCATTTTCTGTTTTACACTTTTCTTACTATATGTACGTAAGAAATTTCGAAGCAAATCGATTGAATCCTGTCGCACACTACAAATACTACTACATTTCCATGTGTACACTGGACCCTTAGTACGTCTCCCTAAAACTTCATTAGCTAACACCTCTTCTGCATCTCTGAAAACAAGTTTCTCTTTTTCCATCAGACAACCGTCTTTCACCTCATATGCTCGACCACTGGTGTCAACTGCATGCACCAAATCATTCTCCTGGAAGTAACTCTCCTCATTAAAAAATGGCTCAGAACTTGAACCATGCATCCATTCTCCTGGAAATACTTCACAAAAATTAGTCCGATTAATTATTCTTTTCCATCCACTGTTCGATTTGAAAACATCAATTGCCTTGTTAAGTATCCTAAATCTATTGATTACTAAAATAAATAATTTTTTCTTAACTTCGAAAGCCTGATCAACAATCTTCTCTACACTTTTCTTTTTCTTGTAGAAAGGAGCTCTCTGTTTACCTTTCTTCATATTTTTTAACAAATTTAAAACTACCCTATTACGAAACATTCGTTTACGAATGTCCCTAAATTGGTTTTGTCTTCTATTACTATACATACTGTTCTCTCCTGGTCCAGTAGTAACACTTTTGGGGGGCCTCTCCTTCCTTTTCAAATTTGCTCTCTCCTTCTGTGGATTCTCTTTCTCATTAACATTTTTTTGTGCTCTACATATGTTCCAAAAAAAAGACTTAGTTGTCTCACCAGGAGCTTTTTTTGTGTTATTTGAAGTACTTGTTGTAGGGGAGTGCTTTAATTGCGTTGCTGTTTTTGTTTTTTTCCGTATGGCATCTTTCCTTCTCCTCTGCCTTGAAGGCATATTACCAAAACTTTTGAATTGTTGATGTCAATCTGTGGTAAAGAAAATAATAACACATTATAGACCACTATTAGCAAACAACAAAAGAATGACAATAAGCAAACGATATAAACACAAGCTTACAACATATCTACATGATTGCACATTTTACCTGTGTTTCCTCAGATTAGGAAGCAGTTTGTGCAGATGAGGTGAGGCCTGTCCAGAAGCGCAGAGGAGGTGAAGCCTGTCTTCATGAAGCCTCTCCCCCACTGCATTCTTAGACACAGGCCTCACCTCCTTTGCACCCCTGGACAAGCTTCTCTCCCACTACACTCTTGAACACAGGCCTCACCTCCTCTGCACCCCTGTACAAGCCTCACCTCATCTACAACCCTAAACAGGCTTCACCTCATCTGCACCCCTGGATAGGCCTCACCTCATCTACACTATTTATTCCTTCTCAAAAATGTAAAAACCATTCATTTGCCCGAAAATCGTTTTTCGCATCACATTTAAGAAACACAGCACAGGTCCTATGTACAAGCATACAATTTCACTACTGAAACCTCACTATTTCACAAAACACAATTTCTCTATCTTGCATATGTTAATATCAAGCATTTCCAAAAAAACATGCCACAAACCAACAAGAAAGAATCTCAATCTGCTTCCTAATTTGAGGTAATGCAGGTGACATCATTCTAAATGGTTCAAATATTTGTATTTAATGAGGCAAACACTATTAATTCCTTCTCAAAAATATAAAAGACATCCATTTACCCCAAAATCGTTTTTTAAATAACATTTTACAAACACAGCACAGGTCCTATGTACAAGCATTCCATGTCACTAGTGAAACGTCTCAATTTTACATAATGCAATTCCTCTATGCAGCAAAATCTATTTACCAAGCATTATCAAAAAACATGATACAAACCAACAAGAAAGAAGCTCAATCTGCTTCCTAATCTGAGGTAATGCAAGTGACATCATTGTAAAAGGTTCAAATATATTTATTTAATGAGGCAAACACTATTAATTCCTTCTCAAAAATAAAAAAAACATTCATTTACCCCAAAATCGTTTTTTAAATAACATTTTAGAAACACAACATAGGTCCTATGTACAAGCATTCAATTTCACTACTGAAATTTCACTATTTCACAAAAGACAATTCCTCTATCTTGCATATGTTAATATCAAGCATTTCCAAAAAACATGCCACAAACCAACAAGAAAGAATCTCAATCTGCTTCCTAATTTGAGGTAACACAGATGACATCATTCTAAAAGGTTCAAATATATTTATTTAATGAGGCAATCACTATTAATTCCTTCTCAAAAATATAAAAGCCATCCATTTACCCCCAAATAATTTTTTAAACAACATTTTACAAACACAGCACAGGTCTTATGTACAAGCATTCCATGTCACTAGTCAAACTTCCCCATTTTACATAATGCAATTCCTCTATGCAGCAAAATCTATTTAGCAAGCATTATCAAAAAACATGATACAAACCAACAAGAAAGAAGCTCAATCTGCTTCCTAATGTGAGGTAACGCAGGTGACATCATTGTGAAAGGTTCAAATATATTTATTTAATGAGGCAGACACTATTAATTCCTTCTCAAAAATATAAAAGCCATTCATTTACCCCCAAATCGTTTTTTAAATAACATTTTTGCAAACACAGCACAGGTCCTATGTACAAGCATTCAATTTCACTACTGAAACTTCACTATCTGCTTCCAGCTTAGAGCAAACAAGTCTCTATCTAAATTAAATGAATCATTACTTACCTTTACAAATGCTTTGGGAGATTGAGAACAGTGTCAGACACACATACCAATTTTTCTTTAGCAGAGCAAAAGGTATGCACTCAAGACACTGCAACCATGACTGGCACAGAAAACCTCTAATTCTACACACATATGCCTCATTTCAACCAATCAAAACTCTTCTCTCACTATTTTCAAACCAACACCCTTCCCCCCCTCAGACCTTTCTACCTGTTATCATAGCAACTCCCTCCTTACTGAACTCTCAGGTTCAAAAGTTTATTCTACAATGTTGCAAATGAAGTCAGAAAGGATGTTTGACCTCTCAATACACCAGCTTATCCGGTGCATTATTGCTTTAATTGACTTTTTCTTAACCATTCAAATTGCTTCTTTTACAAAACACAACCATGCACCCTGACTTTTAGTTTTCAACTATCTAAATCCACCAATCATTGCTTGTAATTCAAGAGCAGGGAAACTCCACAATTATTTTTTGTAAACTCCTACTGTTCCAACTGCCATTTCATTCCCACACTTCATCTGACTGCACCAGAACCTTCTCTCACCATGTATTCTGTCTGGATTATTGGACATAGCTACATCCACTGGGCTCAAAGGTATGCAGCTAGCAGAAATTTTCACAACCTTGATTTATCAAATGTGGAAATCAAGTGGATTGGCTAGAGAGGATTGAGATGTCACCAATTGATACCATTGGTGAAAACCTTTTTGCATCTGCCAAACCCTGACCTCTTAATAGTGCACTGTGGTGGAAATGACTTGGGCACTTTGACTGGGGTAGGTCTGGAAATGCTTTTAAAGGACACCTTTGGTCAATTGATGACACTTTTTCCACAAACTGCCTTGGTATATTCCAATATGGTTCAACCAATTTTGTCCACAATTTGAGAAAGCACGGAAACATGTGAATAAATCTGTTTCTGCTTACATGAGAGACTATGGAATGGGTTCAATATACAACAATAACTTGCGTTACAACATGCAAGATATCTAGAGAGGAGATGGTGTGCATTTCTCAGATGAGGGGAATAGAATATTCCTCCTGAATTTAAGACTGTGCATTGGAACCTACTTGTAGGTACCTAAATCAGCCACAGAACCCATAAGCTCTTTTCAGGGCTACCCTACCTCTGATCACTCAAAATGATTATCTTTTTCTAACTGTTTTCACTATTTTTCACCAAAGTACGCTCCCCGGTACGCTCCCCGGTGCACGTACCGGACGCGCCCCCGCAAAAAATTAATATTATATATTTTTTTGGCATATATGTACCTCCTAAACTCCCCTCAGAAAACCTAGAGGGTCAGGGTGTGTCTACCGTGCCCCCTTTTACCCACTCCCAACGTTATTTGTCCTCCATCTTGTGTCTCAATTCTACCGAAACACAAAATGGCGGACTCCCGTAGCGCTCCGGTTGCGCGTACCGGAGCGCGCACCGGTAAGCGCTCCCAAAAAAATGTGGGAAGTTAATTTACATAAAAACCACTGGAGACACTTTCACCAAATATAGAATAGGCCCTACAACATAGCAGTCCCTACCATTTTCCCAAATTTGGTGGTATTCCATTGAGCCATTTAGGCTGTAGCCCTGACTAAATACCCTGAGGTAAATTACATGACAAAAACACATATGAAAGTGTTGGAATTTACAACTAATTAAAATGTTACTTACATTTTGTACTTTTATGTGCTGATATTTGATTGGTTAAGTACATGAATATATATGAAAAATTAGAGGGAAACACAGCCATTTTGACTAATACTACCTGAGGTACATTTTGAAAGAATTTGGACAGAAAACTTCAACTACTTTGAAAAAGGTAAGTTATTAATTTGGAAGGGGAACTATGTTGTCCACTTTAAGTTAATTTGGGGAAACGTTTTCTGATAGTTATATACTGTCCCTCTGTAAGAGTTAGAGATTGAGATAGACTTCTCTGTTATAATTATGGATTGAGTTAGGCTTCTCTGGTATAATTATGAATTTACTTAGGCTTCATCACATGCACTTTTTAACACCTTGAATGCTACAGCTAATTCTCCTGGATGCTGACTTTTCTGGATTCCCATTGTTCATGACGAGCTCAGCTCGTCATGAGTGTATGGAGGTGTACATCATGACGAGCTGAGCTCGTTATGAGTGTCCAAGGGGTTAATAGTTCTACTTCCTGCCTGAAACCATACAATGCCCAAAAATTACTTCACTGTTAAAAACTCAGAAGTACCTGTCTCAACTTAAACCCAACAGTACCCCAACTCTACTGATATAGTTATTTTTATGCAATTTTCAGAAAGAAAATGGAAGGAGAAAAACAATCAAATGTTATTTCTTTCGAAGTAAAGGTGGAAAATCCAGAAGAGCAAAAAGATGAATTTGATTTCATGGATGACTCTTTGGACCAACAGTTAACAGAATGTTTGGAACAAATAGAATCATGTACTAATAATTATGAGGAAATTCCGGACAATATTATGTTAGAAGTTTTATTAAATTTTGAAAAAGAATCAGAAGAATACATTTATATTTAATAATTTTAAATTGTTTGAGACATTATTCATCTATATCTATACTACTATTATAAAGAGAGAACTGTGTCCTTTGAGCCAGGTAAACTCGAAAAGTACACCACCAATCCAAACACCCAAGACATTTTTGAAAACCTCAGGGCAAGCAGAAGGACATAGGCTATTAAAAAGAAAAAATATACGTTGTTTAAAAAATTTAGAAATAAAAATAAAGTAGTCCCTTGCAAGTAGCGCCGGCCGCGACGTCTGCGTGATGACATCATTTGCACTGCCTGGCAACACTTCCTGAAATGGTGGCGAATAGTGCTGCCCGGGGTGCCCGAGGCTGTGCAGCTCTGCGGATCGTGCCCACGTGCGTGCTGACACCATTTGCGCTCCCTGGCAACACTTCCTGAAATGGCGGCGAATCGTGCTGCCCGGTGTGTCCGAGGCTGTGCAGCTCTGCGGATCTTGCCAATTGATGGAAGATCGTGACCTGCTGGGAAGACTGCCGCGGCCCTGCTTGCTGCTGGGCGAAGTGGCGGCCTGTGCGGGCGGGGCACCTGGAGCGGGACCGGACAATCCCTTAGAGCGCGGACGAGGGTGAGTCCTGGAGTGACTGGCGCTGCTTCATGCGCGGGGAGCGGGAGGTAGCAAACAGTAAATTACACGAGGAAAAGCGCCTGGAGTGGGACCGGCGGCTAAGGTAAGGCTCAGGCTCTCTGGGACACGGGCGGGAGGGGGCCGGGGCCGGGGCGGGAGGGGGAGGGGGGCGGAAGGTTGGCCCTAAACAACGGCGGCTGAGGTAAGGCTCAGGCTCCGGGACACGGACAATGTCGTGGCGGGCGAGGGCTGGGGCGGGAGTGCACGCAAGCCTAAAATGCTGCCCCTAGCCCCCTTCTGCCCCGGGCAACGCTGGGGCGGGCTGCTAGTTTTTATATGTAATTCATGAAGTAGTACCAAAATGATTATATTATAAAGTGAGACTTATAGTATACTGTGTAACTTTTTTGGGTTACAAAGTAAGTTTACTCATAGTTACTACCTTTCTCCCACTATATTATCTCCAATGTGTATTTTACATCTCTTTTTCATCATAAGGGAGCAGGATAGACTACCCATGATCCCCTAGGACTTCTCAGGGAGTGCTTAAAGGATCTGTTTCTGCTTTCCTGACAGACTATGATATTGATTCCATATACCACAATAACTTCTATAACAACATGCAAGATGTCTACAGATTAGACGGTGTACATTAAATTTGAGTCTCTGCATTGGTACCTACATGTAGGTACTTAAATAAAAAAAAACAACAAAAAGAATTTTTTTTTAAAACAGCTACTTTTTTTTAAAACTGTCATTCTTTTTTCCCCATGGTACGCTCCCCGGTGCGCGTACCGGGCGCTCCCCCCGCGAAAATCGAAAAAAAAAATTAATTATGCCCCGCGGGGCTCTTTTATGGCCCCCACATCAAACCTAGAGGGTCAGGGGGGTCTACCCGGCCCCCTTTTGGTCATTTCCCCTATTGTTTTTGCCACCTCTTGTGTCTCGATCCTACCGAGACACAAGATGGCAGCCGCTCCGGACTGTTTGGAATGTTTACAGACACCTGAGAGCCAATCAGCTTTCCGCGCGCGAACTTGCGTAGGTGCGCGTACCGGAGCACGCTTATAGATATATATATTTTTTTGAACCTAAATTACTCAAAATCCACTGGAGCACATATCTTTAGACATAGCAAAGGCACATCGGGCTACCAGTCCCTACAATTTTGCCAAGTTTGGTGGAAATCCATTCAGCCGTTCGAGCTAAAAGTGAGGTTGACCGCCCTATGGAAATTAACATGGGGAAAACATGTTTTGGGACCCCCCTTTTATCTCAGCCCCCGCTTGACGAATCCCCCCCAAACTTTCAGGGAAGGACCGGAGCGCCGCGAGGGAAATTTGAGGAAATTTTCAGGCAGATTCCTCAACCGGTGCCAAAGTTATTCACAATAGAATGTTGAGATTTTGTATTGAAAATAATCCTAACTATAACTACCAATATATATATATATATCGACTCACGATTCCGGTATATTACCAGTCCCGTTCACGAGTGGGTCAGAGTAGGGCTCCCGGTCACCCACTATTTCCAACACAGGCTTCCATTCAATAGAACAGACGTCTCCGACACTCACAGGTTGCAGTGCACGTAGTTATTTTAATCAGCAGGAAAACAATGCATTTCGCAATGTAGCTTGATCACGTTTACAGATTCCAACCAAACATGTGTCCTTTTACTCTTTCCCAAAAGACGTAAACATCAAAAGTGGACTTTCACCCAAGTGTAGAGGTATTGGTTTTGGCAGACATTTTGAACTAGTCAAACATTGTGGATATTATAACCAACACTCGTTTCAGTTATAACATAATGCCTTACATATCAAGTCTATTTGGAAGCCATTGTCAAAATAAATTCATATTTACAGAGAAATCATTATTGACATTGTGATTGCGTCAAATATTTTTGTCAAATATTTACATATTTTACATATTTTACAACACAGGGGGGATTTTGCCCAAGTGGGCATTCGTTTTCGAACTTAATCTCAATAAAGTATCGAGATTCCAAATCCAGGAATTAAGCCCAAGTGGGCATGTGTTCATTGGAGCCCTGTTCTTGCCAACTCCGCCCAAGTGGGCAATCGATGTTAATCCCAAATAGTTGCATTTCGCTATTTGATTTAAGTTTCCAGGCAAGTGAAATCTATTACAGTCCAAGCCCCAGTGGGCATATTTCTCAAACCATCTGACCCCCAAAGTTCTGTAGATGGATCACAATGTCCCAATTCACATCTATAGTATAATTCAAATATATAGTAGTTGGCAACCAAATACTTATTAGTAGACATGTGTGTTTGACTTTGTGTTCATAGTCACAGATATTCGTCACAATACCTATAAGATAAAATAGACGTATTAAAAGAAAGACCATAAAGGGTCCTACAGCAGATTCTCAATATATTTACATTGTACATAGATTATTCATTATGCTAAGTGTATTGCCAGCTCCTCATTAATATTCAATCCATTCGGGTTCATGCATTCGAAATCGATTATATATCTCGACTCCATCTGTCGCAGTGCCAATGTTTTATTTCCTCCTCGAATACCCAAATTCACCTTATCTATGACAACCATTCTCAGTAGATTTTCGTCCTGAAAGTGATGGTCAAAGAAATGGCGAGCCACCGGATATTGCTCATTATGGTTTCTTATTGCCCTACGATGCTGTAAGACTCTTTCTTTAGCTTTTAGAGTAGTGCTCCAACGTACCACATTTCACAGGGACAAATCAATATATATACACAATACATCGTGTGACAAGAGAGTGATTTTTTGATTTTAAACAACCTTCCTGTGGTAGGGTCAATGAGTTCTTTACAGTCGGTGCAGTGCCGGCAGGCTTTACATGAGCCACAGCATTTGAAACCTGGATTCACTTTAGGTTCTACTCTGTCTGTTACAGCATTGGGGCTTAGATCATCCTTAAGTGATCTACACTTCCTGAAGGTGATCTGGGGGTTAGGATTCAGATGGGATTTCAGATGGTTATCAGTTAAAAGAACATGCCAATGTTTTTGGAAAATCCTTCTAATCTCATATGACTGACCTGAGAAGGTTGTGATGAACCTGACCTTATTGTCATCTTCTTTTATTTTGTTGGGGTTCGGTAGTTCATTTCTAGATGTTATATCTACCTTTTTACAAGCTTCTGCAATGGTTTTATTCTTGTACCCCCTTTCCCTGAAACGATCACTCATGACTGTCTTTTCCTCCTCATATGCCTCATTAGTACTGCAATTTCTTCTAGCTCTTAACAGCTCCCCATAGGGTATGCTGTTCACGAGGCTTCTTGGATGTGCACTTTTAGCGTTAAGGAGGCTGTTTCCAGAAGTTTTCTTGCGAAACAGACTCGTAGTCATGTTGGTCCCTTGTATTTTTACCTGTATATCTAGGAACTCAATTTCAGTTTTGTGTATATGTTCAGAGAATGTCAGGTTAACATTGTTGTTATTCAGTGAGGCTACAAACGCTCTTGCACTGTCAGCACATCCATCCCAAATCAAAAAAATATCGTTGATGTACCTAAGCCACAGGACAACATTGGTGTTAAATTCGGCTAATTGGTTGGACACCTGCTCCTCCCACCAACCCATGAAAAGGTTGGCATAACTGGGGGCGAAGCAGGTGCCCATAGCCATGCCCTGTAGCTGTCGGTACATCTTGTCATTAAACACAAAAAAATTGTTTGTCAGGCAGAATTCAATTAGCTTGAGCAGCATTTTTGAATGATCTAAATATGAGACTGATCTGGATTTCAAAAAAATTTCTACGGCTACTAGACCTAGGTCATGACGTATGCTGGTATATAGACTGCTCGCGTCTAATGTGACCAATGTGAAAGAAGTTTCCCAGATGATGCCTTCAATAGCTTTCAGAAAATGGGTGGTATCTTTCAGATATGATGGAAGGGAGGTTACAAACGGTCTTAGGTAATGATCGATATATTGGGATGTGTTTTCTAGTAACGAATCTATAGATGACACGATTGGCCTTCCCGGTGGATCTACAGCATCCCTATGTAATTTAGGAAGGAGATACAAAGTCGGTATTTTCGGATGATCACATCGCAAAAATTTGTACTCATCCCATTCCAGTAATCCTCTTTCCCTGTAATCTTGTAACATATCATCAAAATTACTTTTCACATTTTTTATATCAGACTGGGTACACATTTGATAACAAATTGTGTTGTTTAATTGTCTCATGCCCTCAGCCAGATATTTTTCTTTTTTCAGTACAACAACATTACCCCCTTTATCCGCATTGCGGATAACAATCTCATTGTCCTCCTTCAGATTTTGGATAGCTTGTGTTTGTTCAGGGGTCAAATTTTTCTTGTTGTGCTCTAGTTTCGTTTTTCTGAGTTTTTTAATGTCATTAAGTACACCCTTTTCAAATACATCAACCGCTTCACACGAAACGTGGGGAATAAATCGTGATTCGATTTTGAAATTACTTCCAGGATTCACATTGGTGACCTCATCTAGCAAAAAACCATCACTTTCAATTTCTCCTGATGATATTAGCTCCAAAAGTTCCACATCATTTGAGTTCAAATTCCTAGTATTTGCACTAGTACCATCTACAGAAGATCTATATTCATGTAGTTCAAACCACTTTTTAAATTTCAGTTTTCCTGAGAAATAAAATAAATCAATCCTGGTCTGGGCGTAATTAAAGTTGGTAGACGGACAAAACGATAACCCCAGTGACAATACATCGATCTCATGTACAGTTAAAGGTCTATTAGAAAGGTTAATTACCGTCATACTTTGGCCTTGCTGCCCCTTGTCATTACTCCCATGGGCGAATTTTCTGCGCTTCTGTCTTGCTTTGGCTTGTTTGTTCCTCTTGGCCTTCCCCGATTTACTCTTCCTCTTCCCCGTTGGGCTCCTTGATCTTGTTGTGGCTCCGTTCGTCCCTGGTTCAGGACTTGGAATTGCAATAAAAAATTCTTATTTCTTTTTTGTTGGTCTTCAGAAATTGCTTGATTTAGTCTTGCCGGGGATATGTCAGGGAGGCTTCTGTCAGAGGCATCACTCTCCACAGCTGCTGCTTGCATTTGTGTATCCACATTGATACCATTTCCCGCCTGTGGTTTTTCAAAGAGATGGTCGTATTTTCTTTGAAAGGTTAATGTGCGACCTGATTGATAGTCTTTATAATCTCTCAGGAATTTGCGTTGTTTCTTGGTGGTAATCTCATCTTCTAGTTTCAACATTTTCGTTTCCAAATTTTTTAGGTAGTCTGCAAGTGCTTCTTTGGACATTAATGTATCAATTTCACTTCTCAGTTTCTCAATTTCTTCAAGAAGTTTACTACGATCTTTCAAAGCGTATTTCACTAATATGCGTAGCATTGTGGTGGAACATAAAGCTGAAATATTGGCCCATTCCTCCAGCATGTCGGGGTCGGGATCTTCAAAGGTTGGAATTGTGAAGATCCGAAGGCCACGAGGTACCCTCCCGACTTCGATGTATCGTTGGAGAGATTCAGCCTCCCACCATTTGGAGAGTTCTTTTCTATGTAATTTCTCCAATTTCACCAACAGAGCTTGCAGATATACTTCCTTGTTTATATTTGTCGATGTTTGCTCATTGGAGCTTGAGGAACCGCCAGCCTGCATAAAGAAAAGTTTATCTGCTGTGGCCTTTCGTTTGGCATCCAATGCTGACATAATTACGTGCTTCAAACGATTTTCTTAGCCGCAACCTGCGCCGATTGAGAGGATGTCTCCCCATTGTGTAATCGGCTCTCTACGCTGTTCGCCTGGGGAGCTTTCAATTGTCACGGATCACGCCTTTAGAGCATACTTACACCAGTAGTGCCACAGATTGTGGCATTCCCGGGTTTTCCGCACACCAAGGCGTTTTCCGCAATTCTTTCAAGACTCCACTTTATCGTGAGTCCGACCTCCGTCGCCGTATTTGTGCTATTTGGAGCTAATATCATCAGGAGAAATTGATGGTTTTTTCTAGATGAGGTCACCAATGTGAGTCCTGGAAGTAATTTCAAAATCAAATCGCGATTTATTCCCCACGTTTCGTGTGAAGCGGTTGATGTATTTGAAAAGGGTGTACTTAATGACATTAAAAAACTCAGAAAAACGAAACTAGAGCACAACAAGAAAAATTTGACCCCTGAACAAACACAAGCTATCCAAAATCTGAAGGAGGACAATGAGATCGTTATCCGCAATGCGGATAAAGGAGGTAATGTTGTTGTACTGAAAAAAGAAAAATATCTGGCTGAGGGCATGAGACAATTAAACAACACAATTTGTTATCAAATGTGTACCCAGTCTGATATAAAAAATGTGAAAAGTAATTTTGATGATATGTTACAAGATTACAGGGAAAGAGGATTACTGGAATGGGATGAGTACAAATTTTTGCGATGTGATCATCCGAAAATACCGATTTTGTATCTCCTTCCTAAATTACATAAGGATGCTGTAGATCCACCGGGAAGGCCAATCGTGTCATCTATAGATTCGTTACTAGAAAACACATCCCAATATATCGATCATTACCTAAGACCGTTTGTAACCTCCCTTCCATCATATCTGAAAGATACCACCCATTTTCTGAAAGCTATTGAAGGCATCATCTGGGAAACTTCTTTCACATTGGTCACATTAGACGTGAGCAGTCTATATACCAGCATACGTCATGACCTAGGTCTAGTAGCCGTAGAACATTTTTTGAAATCCAGATCAGTCTCATATTTAGATCATTCAAAAATGCTTCTCAAGCTAATTGAATTCTGCCTGACAAACAATTTTTTTGTGTTTAATGACAAGATGTACCGACAGCTACAGGGCACGGCTATGGGCACCTGCTTCGCCCCCAGTTATGCCAACCTTTTCATGGGTTGGTGGGAGGAGCAGGTGTCCAACCAATTAGCCGAATTTAACACCAATGTTGTCCTGTGGCTTAGGTACATCGACGATATTTTTTTGATTTGGGATGGATGTGCTGACAGTGCAAGAGCGTTTGTAGCCTCACTGAATAACAACAATGTTAACCTGACATTCTCTGAACATATACACAAAACTGAAATTGAGTTCCTAGATATACAGGTAAAAATACAAGGGACCAACATGACTACGAGTCTGTTTCGCAAGAAAACTTCTGGAAACAGCCTCCTTAACGCTAAAAGTGCACATCCAAGAAGCCTCGTGAACAGCATACCCTATGGGGAGCTGTTAAGAGCTAGAAGAAATTGCAGTACTAATGAGGCATATGAGGAGGAAAAGACAGTCATGAGTGATCGTTTCAGGGAAAGGGGGTACAAGAATAAAACCATTGCAGAAGCTTGTAAAAAGGTAGATATAACATCTAGAAATGAACTACTGAACGCCAACAAAATAAAAGAAGATGACAATAAGGTCAGGTTCATCACAACCTTCTCAGGTCAGTCATATGAGATTAGAAGGATTTTCCAAAAACATTGGCATGTTCTTTTAACTGATAACCATCTGAAATCCCATCTGAATCCTAACCCCCAGATCACCTTCAGGAAGTGTAGATCACTTAAGGATGATCTAAGCCCCAATGCTGTAACAGACAGAGTAGAACCTAAAGTGAATCCAGGTTTCAAATGCTGTGGCTCATGTAAAGCCTGCTGGCACAGCACCAACTGTAAAGAACTCATTGTCCCTACCACAGGAAGGTTGTTTAAAATCAAAAAATCACTCTCTTGTCACACAATGTATTGTGTATATATATTGATTTGTCCGTGTGAAATGTGGTACGTTGGGAGCACTACTCTAAAAGCTAAAGAAAGAGTCTTACAGCATCGTAGGGCAATAAGAAACCATAATGAGCAATATCCGGTGGCTCGCCGTTTCTTTGACCATCACTTTCAGGACAAAAATCTACTGAGAATGGTTGTCATAGATAAGGTGAATCTGGGTATTCGAGGAGGAAATAAAACATTGGCACTGCGACAGATGGAGTCGAGATATATAATCGATTTCGAATGCATGAACCCAAATTGATTGAATATTAATGAGGAGCTGGCAATACACTTAGCATAATGAATAATCTATGTACAATGTAAATATATTGAGAATCTGCTGTAGGACCCTTTATGGTCTTTCTTTTAATACGTCTATTTTATCTTATAGGTATTGTGACGAATATCTGTGACTATGAACACGAAGTCAAACACACATGTCTACTAATAAGTATTTAGTTGCCAACTACTATATATTTGAATTATACTATAGATGTGAATTGGGACATTGTGATCCATCTACAGAACATTGGGGGTCAGATGGTTTGAGAAATATGCCCACTGGGGCTTGGACTGTAATAGATTTCACTTGCCTGGAAACTTAAATCAAATAGCGAAATGCAACTATTTGGGATTAACATCGATTGCCCACTTGGGCGGAGTTGGCAAGAACAGGGCTCCAATGAACACATGCCCACTTGGGCTTAATTCCTGGATTTGGAATCTCAATACTTTATTGAGATTAAGTTCGAAAACGAATGCCCACTTGGGCAAAATCCCCCCTGTGTTGTAAAATATGTAAAATACGTAAATATTTGACAAAAATATTTGACGCAATCACAATGTCAATAATGATTTCTCTGTAAATATGAATTTATTTTGACAATGGCTTCCAAATAGACTTGATATGTAAGGCATTATGTTATAACTGAAACGAGTGTTGGTTATAATATCCACAATGTTTGACTAGTTCAAAATGTCTGCCAAAACCAATACCTCTACACTTGAGTGAAAGTCCACTTTTGATGTTTACGTCTTTTGGGAAAGAGTAAAAGGACACATGTTTGGTTGGAATCTGTAAACGTGATCAAGCTACATTGCGAAACGCATTGTTTTCCTACTGATTAAAATAACTACGTGCACTGCAACCTGTGAGTGTCGGAGACGTCTGTTCTATTGAATGGAAGCCTGTGTTGGATATATATATATATATTACCTACTGGCGGTCGCCAGTAGGTAGTTATAGTTAGGATTTTTTTCAATGTTAAATCTCAAAATTCTATTTGGAATAACTTTGGCGCCGGTTGACGAATCTGCCTGAAAATTTCCTGAAAATGGCCTCGCGGGGTTCCGGTCCTTCCCTGAAAGTTTGGGGGGGATACGTTAAGCGGGGGCCGAGATAAAAGGGGGGTCCCAAAACGCGTTTTCCCCATGTTAATTTCCATAGGGCGGTCGATTTCACTTTTAGCCCGAACGGCTGAATGGATTTCCACGAAACTTGGCAAAATTGTAGGGACTGGTAGCCCGATGTGCCTTTGCTATGTCTCAAGATATGTGCTCCAGTGGATTTTGAGTAATTTAGGTTAAAAAAAATATATATATCTATAGGCGCTCTCCCGTGCGCGCACCGGAGTGCGCTCCAGGCGCGACACGCGACTTGCGCGCAGGAAGCTGATTGGCTCTCAGTTGTCTGTAAACATTCTAAACAGTCCGGAGCGGCCGCCATCTTGTGTCTCGGTAAAATCGAGACACAAGGGGTTTGAAAAAAAAAGGGGCAAATGACCATAAGGGGGAAGAGTAGACCCCCTCTGACCCCCTAGGTTTGATGTAGGGACTAAAATAGGGTCCTGCAGGGCATTAAAAAAAATTTTTCGTTTTGCGCGGGGGAAGCGCATGGTACGCGCACCGGCGAAGCACGGGGAAAATCCAGGACCATATTTATGAAGGCCTTGCGCTGTTAGTTTTGCGCTTCTTGTGCGTCAATTTTTGTGACGCACCAGCGGTGTAAAAAAATGCGCATTGTTATGCAATATTTAAAAAGTGACGCATCTATCTAGATGCGTCACTTTTTAAATATAGTGCAACGAGGTACATTTTATTACACTGCTGGTGTTATGCGTCACTTTTCTGTGCGCACTCCTTATGACATTCCAGATGTGTCATATTTAATGTATGACGAATCATGTTGCAAGGAGTTACAGATACGTCAGTATTTCTGACATATCTGTAAACATAAAAGTGATGCGAGGCAGGTGCAAGATTTTGACGCAACAGCATCCTAAAAGTGACGCAGAGAAATCTTATAGATTTCAGTACGTCGTTATTACCAAGCTTTTTGCGGGGGAATGCCCCCTTTGCATACATTATACCTGACGCAGATATAATGTGGCGCAGAGTTTTAAAAAGTGACCCATGTACCTAGATGCGTCACTTTTAAAAAATAGCGTCAGGTATAATGCATGCAGAGGGGGTGTTCTCCCGCAAAAAGCTTTGTAATAGCGACGCAGTGAAATCTTTGAGATTTCACTGCGTCAGTTTTAGGATGCTGTTGCGTCAAAATCTTGTGCCTGCTTTACAGCAGGTGTTAGACTGAGGCAAGACCTTTCACATGCTGCTTTCCACATTTGAAAGGACACATTACTGGAGTTGCGTCACTTTTGTGACGCACTCCAGCAATGCGTTACTTGGAATGTCATAAGGAGTGCGCACAGAAAAGTGACGCATCGCACCAGTAGTGTAAAAAAATGTGCCTCGTTGCGTTATATTTAAAAAGTGAGGTATCTAGGTAGATGGGTCACTTTTTAAAATCAAGCGCCACATTATATCTGCGTGAGGTATAATGCATGCAGAGGGGGTGTTCTCCCACTAAAAGCTTTGTAATAGCGACGCAGTGAAATGTTTGAGATTTCACTGCGTCACTTTTAGGATGCTGTTGCATCCTTTAAATATAGTGCAACGAGGCACATTTTATTACACTGCTGGTGTGATGCGTCACTTTTCTGTCCACAGTCCTTATGACATTCCAGATGTGTCATATTTAATGTATGACGAATCATGTTGCAAGGAGTTACAGATACGTCAGTATTTCTGACATATCTGTAAACATAAAAGTGATGCGAGGCCGGCGCAAGATTTTGACGCAACAGCATCCTAAAAGTGACGCAGAGAAATCTCATAGATTTCAGTACGTCGTTATTACCAAGCTTTTTGCGAGGGATTGCCCCCTCTGCATACATTATACCTGATGCAGATACAATATGGCGCAGAGTTTTAAAAAGTGACCCATGTACCTAGATGCGTCACTTTTTAAAAAATAGTGTCAGGTATAATGCATGCAGAGGGGGTGTTCCTTGCAAAAATCTTGGTAATAATGACGCAGTGCGTCACTTTTAGGATGCAGTTGCGCCAAAATCTTGCGCCTGCTTCACAGCAAACCTTTCACATGGTGCTTTTTCCATGTGAAAGGACACATTACTGGAGTTGCGTCACTTTTGTGACGCACTCCTGCAATGCGTTACTTTTGTGTTTACAGATATGTCAGAAATACTGACATATCTGTAACTCCTTGCGAATTGATTAGTCATATATTAAATATGACATATCTGGAATGTCATAAGGAGTGCGTCCAGAAAAGTGACGCATCGCTGTTTTCACGTAGCGATGCGTCACTTTTCAGAAATGAGGCCTCCAGTTTATTCACTGTGTCATAACTTTCTTTTCTAACACTCACCTTCTTTCATTCCTCCTACTTCACTTCCTTTCACCTCTCATACCTTTCTGTTCTTTCTTACTCATTCTCCTTTCAATTATCAATGCACTATATTTCACTTACTCTTCATTTTTTAAGATTATAGCTCTTTGATGAGAATTGGAGGTAGTTCTGAAAAGAACTTTTGGTTTTCTTCTTTTAACTGAACAGGAACAAAAACAGGGAATAGAAACTGCTCAACAGGAGCAAAAAGAAAAGAAAAAAATTAGGGGTGGGAAGGGCAGTGATGGTTCTCCAATGCCCGAACCATGAGCAGGACACTTTGCTCCCCATAGGTGAGGAGTTGATTGCAGTATCTGCATCTGACGACCCCATGGTTAAATGCAGGTTGAATGTTTGCTACCTGCCCCTGTGATTGTTCTCTTCCAGAAGAAGTTGCTCCTCCTGTTGATGTAGAGGCCCCATCTCTGGGAACCTCTTGTGCCAGAGCCCTGACACTTTCCCGGGCAAAATTCTGGGGGTGCCTCCTCTCCACATGGCGAATCATGGTGAAGTTGCCAAAAGAGTATTTTTTTGGGGGGTTACCCCGTGACAGGACCTGTTTGCAGATCCTGCACTCTACTTTTGGTGCATTCACCTTCTTCTGGTCTGCTGGAAACTTAAAAAATTTCCAGATGAAATGTTCTTTGACCTTCGGCTGAGGAGGCTCTTCATCAATGAAATCATTGGAGTCATCTTCACTGCTGGATGGTCTGGCAGCCATGATGAATCCAGGAATATGGAGCAGCAAAAAAGGCAGGTCTTTCAGTCACAAAAGTGAAAGAAGAAGTGAAGGAAATGGGTGGGGATTTCATTCATTGTAAAAAAAAACTGTTAGCAACCAATGAAAAGTGTTATTTTAGGGTCACATGACCCGACGCGTTTACGCTGCGCGCTCCGGAGCACTTCCGGTGCGTTTACGCAGCGCGATCGTAGGCGCTTCCGGGGCGCAAACGTGGCGCGATCGTAGGCGCTTTTGCGTGCGTTTAGGCGCCGCGCACGTAGGCGCTTCCGAGGGCACTTACGTTGCGCGCCGAAGTGACGTCATCAATCTTTTATAGAAATGCATAATCATTTTCCATATTAAAAAAAACAAATTTTATTTGTATGGTACGAAATGTTTTGCATTATTATTAACTTTTCATTCATATTTTTTTTTCACGAACGACAGTTGCGCTCTGGGTGCGCTTTCAGATGAGCTCTCGGAGAAGCTTACAGGAGAGCTTAGCTGAAAGCTTCCCGGAGCGCGCACCCAGAGCGCAAAAGAAAAAAATTATATAAAAAAAATGAATACTTAAAAAAAAACAGCAAATTGTAAAAAAAAAAAAAGGTTAGAAACTCGATATACAAAGGAATTAGCATTTAAAAAACCTATGAAATTCACTGAAAAAACCATAGGTTTCACACCAGTTATAGTTAGGAATTAGCATTTAAAAAACCTATGAAATTCACTGAAAAAACCATAGGTTTCACACCAGTTATAGTTAGGAATTAGCATTTAAAAAACCTATTAAATTCACTGAAAAAACCATAGGTTTCACACCAGTTATAGTTAGCTGGAAATTTTACTGATATAAAACCATTGAAATTCCCACGTTATAGTTAGATGGACTCACTATAACTTGCGCGTGCAATGCACTGCTGATGATGTCTTATTAAGCCAGTTAACCAATCAATTTTTAAAAACCATCCATTTAGACACTTATTTAAACATTTATTCTTCCATCAACTTTTACATATACATATATAAAATATATTTATTTTTCAGAAAGACACACATTCACTGGATGGTGTCATCAGTGATGTCATGAGTGATGTCACTCACCATGTCATGAGTGATGTAATATGTGATGTCATCAGCAGTGCATTGCACGCGCAAGTTATAGTGAGTCCATCTAACTATAACGTGGGAATTTCAATGGTTTTATATCAGTAAAATTTCCAGCTAACTATAACTGGTGTGAAACCTATGGTTTTTTCAGTGAATTTAATAGGTTTTTTAAATGCTAATTCCTAACTATAACTGGTGTGAAACCTATGGTTTTTTCAGTGAATATATATATATATATATATTACCTACTGGCGATATGGTATATATAGTGGTATATATAGTTAGGATTTTTTTCCTATGGGACTTTTGAAAATTCTATGTCTAATAACTTTGGCGTTTGTGGACGGAATCGGCTGAATTTTTCAGGAGAATGGCACATTTTGTTTCTGAGCAGCCCTTAAAAATTTGGGGGGGTTTCGTCAAGGGGGGGGCGAGAAAAAAGGGGGGTCCCAAAACGCGTTTTTCCCATGTTAATTTCCATAGGGCGTTTGGCCTCACTTTTAGCTCGAACGGCTGAATGGATTTGCACGAAACTTGGAAAAATTGTAGGGACTGTTAGCCCGATGTGCCTTTGCTGGGTTTCAATATATGTGCTCCAGTGGATTTTGTGAAATTAAAGTTTAAAAAAATTTATATATCTGTGACAGCGTCCCAGATAGCGCTCCAGATCGCGTACTTTTCGCGTAACGGAGCTTTGCGAAGCGATGCTGATTGGCTGTCCGGTGTCTGTCAACATTCTAAACAGTCCGGTGCGGCCGCCATCTTGTCTCTCGGTAGGATCGAGAGACAAGAAGAGGTGAAAAACGAAGGAGGAATTTAATGAAAGGGGGCAAGGTAGACCCCTCTTGACCCCCTAGGAATGATGTTGGGGTTATTAAAGGGTTCCGTGGGGAAAATAAAAAAAAATTGATTTTTCACGGTGAAGGACTGGGTTCTTTAGGACCCAGCGGTGCCAGGGCACAACACCTGAAACCTTCGTGGGTAACCTGCTCCGGCGTACGAATGACAGAGACACGGGACACTTCCTTCGGCGTCAAAGATTCAAGGTTTATTTACTGCAGGGAACACAGAAGTCACGACAAGTACAACACGTGCAACTTGGGGAGACTGCTTCAAATTGGTTCTGTGGATCGCTCCTTTTATACAGAATTTACCCATAGGACAACATGATACACAAAGGTTTACAACCCGGTTCCCATAATTATCCCCCAGAGGGGTCGCTTTGGTCACTTTGATACACACAAGGTCCGGAACATAAGTGCGGAAACATTTGGCGGTTCCCAACTGTAAAAACCCATCTTCCCAACATTAGTGCATTCCAATCGGCAGTAAAACAGATCGAAATAGGAACAAGGACAGGTGCAGAGGAAGACGGAGACAGTGGGGAGATCGGAAAGGGTGTAAAAGGGGAGGTATCAGGAAACACGAGATACAGGCATCAAAGGGACGTGCCTAATGAGATGCACGGCTGAGACAATAAACCGGCACGGCAAGATGAGCCTCGAGCGGGGCCATCTGCCGTACAGTATCATCCCCCTCGTCATAAAGACACTTACAAAGAACATGTGTCTTCCGCAAATATCTTAGGAGTCCCAGGGTCGCGAAGCGGACAGCGTCTGTTCGCTGGCTACTTGAGGGCAAGAGACAAAATGGATGCCGTATCTAAGATGGAACCCGTGGGTACAGATGAAAAACCCACATAACAAACGAACGGTTTAAGTTAGCACAGCGAAACTGCGCACACTTACTAAACTCGTCATTTGCGGTTCATAGATACCAGACTCGACCATATTCGTGCGAGTCGAAAACACCACTTACAATTGTCACGGAACCTCAACGGTAGAAGCGGTTCTCGAACCGGGTCGCAAACTAACGGCTGAATGGATTTGCACCAAACTTGGCAAAATTAGAGGGACTGTTAGTCCGATGTGCCTTTGCTGGGTCTCAATATATGTGCTCCAGTGGATTTTGATAAATTAACGTTTTAAAAAACAGATATATCTGTGACAGCGTCCCAGATAGCGCTCCAGATCGCGTACTTTTCGCGTAACGGAGCTTTGCGTAGCGAAGCTGATTGGCTGTCCGGTGTCTGTCAACATTCTAAACAGTCCGGTGCGGCCGCCATCTTGTCTGTCGGTAGGATCGAGAGACAAGAGGAGGAGAAAAACAAAGGGGGAATTTAATGAAAGGGGGCTAGGTAGACCCCTCTTGACCCCCTAGGAATGATGTTGGGGTTATTAAAGGGTCCCGTGGGGCAAATAAAAAAAATTGATTTTTCGCTGTAGAAGCGCTTCTCGGTTCGCAAACTGGTAGCGAAACGTGAATTCGCCATTTTGTGTTTCGATTTCATTAAATTACTAGGTATAAGGGGGTACGGGAGACGTATCCTGACCCCTTTTGTTTTCTGAGGGTGGCTGAGGAGGCTCATATATGTTGATACATGTCTTCCAGCGGCTGTGCGTGAGCGTTTTTTTTTTTTGCTGCGTGACGTCTGTTAACGTTCGATTCGATGGAAATCAGGAAGTGTTGACCGCCATTTTGTCACTGCGAGTAAATATTTTATTTGTTATAAATAAATCATTATTGATAAACATTGTCTGCGCCATCTTGCCTTTTTTGCAATGCCACACTTTTGTCGAGCACAGCAGCCATTTTAGATGCCTTGACCAGACCCAATGTCTGCACCCTCGCAAGCATCTCCCCCACGCACTGTCACTCCCGCTCTCTTTCTCATGTATGGGCTAGAAACCTCCTCCCATCTGCGCTGTTCTTCTCTGAGAATCACACCCTGTGCCCGCCCGACACCTGCCTTTCACCCTATTCACTACCGCACCCTCTGACACTCCTCTTCCTCTGTGTCCGATTGTCCAGGCCCGTCCCAGGCTATCACCTAGCCCTGCAGATGTAGTTCATGGCCTCAACTGTAAAGAATCACCCCTCTTCAAAGAAGTTACAGTAGATCAAGGCCCCCACCCGATGAGATCCGTCACACTACACGCGTTCCTGCAATCTGATAACCATCCTGTATTGTGATTGGAGAGGGGATTCTCACTGTGAGGGTGTGTGGGACCGAGCCTGAAGAGGAAGATTCCAGGGATGCCTTTTTGTACATCAAAGTCTTCACAATTATGTGTCACATTAAAAATATATAGCACCCCAACAAAGTAGTAGGTTTATAACACTTTAATAACTTATAAATATATACATCGCAACAAAAACAGTAAACACCTTAACATTTTTTTATTAAAACAGAAGCAACAATGGTCAGTAGCGGTCTGTTGTGCGAATAGTTCCAAGGCAGCACAACTTGCTGAGTTGTGGACGGCACCCAGGTGAAGAACCATCCCTTCTTTAAACGCCATGGTGACCAACTATAGTTTATTCTCTATTTCGTTCCCTTGCCATAACAAAATAAAAGTCTTGGGTTATTTATGGAAGGGAAGACTTTTTGTTTCTTCCAATTTTTTTTAAAAAACAAAGGTTTAAGTAAAGGCAACCCTTAATGTGCATGTTTTCCACAGAAATTTGCCCTTGAAAACTAGGGGCAATAAATAAGGTTGAAATCTGTATTTTGTTTTTGGATACACATGTTATTTGTGTCTGTGTATTCATTTTTATGCATGACTTTATATGGAATGGTTAAAATAACTTATGATGCAACTTAACAGGAAAGATCACAAACATTTCAATGAGTGCTATGTCCCAGGCTTACATAAAGTAGTGTTTACCCAGGATGGTGCTGTGTAGGACACTCTGAATGGAAATTAACCAGAACTATAACCATAACAACAACAACAACTCTGAATGGAAATTAACCAGAACTATAACCATAACAACAACAACAACAACAACAACAACAACAACAATAATATAACTTTTATGCCCAAATTACGCAAAGATTTAGCTAATCTGCTAAAGGGGGGAGTCGCCATTTCTTTTGATAATTTATTCACCCATCCGTAGCCTCTCTAATCTCCATTTTCAATGTGTTTGTTGCTGTCGCTAGCTGATGAAAAAACTAAAGTGATAACTTCCTCATCCTTAATTTGTCTTTCTTTGTTCCTTAAGATGTCATCTGTGTCAACCTCTTCCGAGAATGCTGATGCGTTAGGGATTTCCTTGTGTTTCTTAATAGCATTGGTGTCTGCACACTTCTTTGTCAATTCTGTGAACATGACAGCTGCTTCATAGACAGACGATATCTTTGTTAAGTCATTAGTGTTAAGTGTGTCTGAAACTACAGTGCCCTTCTGTTTTACTTTCCTCAGACACTACAGAGTTTTGTGTGTTGTTCTTCTGAGCGACAATTATTTCAGAGGTTTCAGGTTCACTTGTTTTGTCCTGCAGTGAGTTAACAGCTTCAGAGACTTCATGTTTATTTGCTATGTCCTGCTGTGCGTCAACTGCTTCAGAGACGTCAGCCTCATTTGTTATGTTTGACTATAGCCTGGACCTGCCCGGCCGCGCCCAAAATGGAGCCGGTATAAATGGGACTCGTAACTCCTTGTTGTGTACTGGTTGCCCAACCTTGATATCACGAGATACGTATGCAGTTTTGAAGCACATGGCGAGCAGGGACGAGAATTGATTGAACATTTTGACATCCCTATTGATATTAAGTTCTGATGTGTTATTGATTACTGTACTATTGAAAGATCGAATTAACGCCACTCATGGTACTTGCCCGCTTTAGCTGCACTGTGCCTAGTCAGTAGCGGTCTGTTGTGCGAATAGTCCCAAGGCAGCAGAACGCGCTGTGATCTGGACGGCACCCAGGTGATGTCCAGTAAGTTGCCGCACTGGTTTTGGTATCCTACAATGCTGCTCCGAAAAACGGTGTGGGGCGCCCCGGGGGGGGGGGGGAGGCGGCGTGAACGGGCCTCCCCAGGTGGAGGCTCGTCTGCTGTAGTGGGGCGCCCCTTTACCGTTTCAGTTGCCATTCCGCCCGCTTTTGCTACACTGTGCCTTTTCCCCCATTCAGCTGTTTACCGCCCGCTCTTGCGGCTACAGCGTCTCACTCACCATGTAGTTGAGTTGCTCCCACTCTTGCGGTGCAGCGATAGGCGGCTGCCACAGGACTCTTAAAATGGCGGCCGGTTCTTTGGATTTGGGCCTGGTCCACTAAAATGGCTCTGGGACACCTTGGAACTCGAACGCTTGTCTGCTAGGGCTTGGGCTCCATTCTCGAAAGCGTCCCTTCAGCCTTGAAGATTCTACAAAAGTCTTAGGGGCCCCCGACTCCCGCAGGCTTGCGGTGGGGAGCGGCTGCCATGATTGCTTGCGGAATGGCCATGACGGAGCTACGAGATGGTGGTGCTCTCATGCTGACGCCAGCTTTAGTCTGAAACTTCCAGAAACACTGTAGACTATCAATTCGATGAGTTCCGGTGGTGCCCCAACGTGACCCGGTAGGGAAGAACTTGCCCTCCCCTTTTTTGAGTGATGGTTCTTGTTGCCTGTCCCCTCTGTTGTCATCTAACGGAACCTTTTTTGATTGCCGAGTGAGAAAAAAAAAGGTGGGTCTTTCATCGTTTGGGAAAAAAAAATGTTTTAATCCAATGAAAAGTATTATTTTTAGGTCATATGATCAAGCCTTCCATCATTAGGAAACCAAAAGTAAAATGAACCAATGAAAAGTTTTATAAACAAGTCACATGACCTGTTATGCTTACGTTACGCGCTGCGCGCCGCGCTCTGGATCGTTTCCAGGAAGCTGCGCCTTGCGCACCGGAGCACTTCCGGGTGCGCTAACGCGGCGCGTCATATGACGCATTACGGGACAACGCAGGTCCAGAATATAGCCAAAATGTCTCCACCAACCAGCGGTCGGAATACAACCCCTTTCAGCAGTCCAAAAAGTTCTGTTAAATGACAACAGAAGGGACAGGCAACAAGAACAATCAGTCAAAGAGGGGAGGGCAAGTTCTTCTCTACCGGGTCACGTTGGGGCTCCACCGGAACTGATTGAATTGGTAGTCTACAGTGTTTCTGGATGTTTCAGATTGAAGCTGGCGTCAGCATGAGAGCACCCAATTCTAAAACAGTAAATGCTTCGATAACAATCAATCAAATGTAGAGGGAAGCAGGCACAACGGGTTACAATGGGGGCAAAGGCTTATGTTCCCTACCCTTCACTATCTGCAAAGAGAGAATACTCCTAAAAGAAAAGAGAAGGGGGGGGCAGCGTTCAAAGCACATCAGCGTGCATAAATACGAAAATGTTTTTACCTACCACGTACTTGACATTTTACAGCTTTTGATATTTGCTATTAAAAAACCATTGAAATTCACTGAAAAAACCATAGGTTATAGACCATATATAGTTAGGAATTAGCATTTACAAAACCTTAATTTACTCGCACAAAACCATAGTAATTCGCATATATAGTTAGTTGCAATAACTATATATCGCGCACCCGCAATCCACTGCTGATGATGTCACATATTACATCATTCATGACATGGTCAGTGACATCACTGATGACATCACTGATGACATCTCATTTGACATTACTGATCACATCACTGATAATATCATTCATGTGATAATATGATGAACCTCTTCAGACTCTAATATAACCTTAGATACAATCAGTGTAAACAGACACTCACAGATTGTCACTCATCCATGGAGTTACTCACATATCTAGTCAGTCATGAAAAGAATCAATCACTCCTCCATTTCCTCAACTATACAGTTATACACACCTTACTAATTCAAACATATTCTAACACATATTTACTCTCTTATACAATCTCTGATACAAGTTCACAATGATTCATAAAGCCACTCTCACATTCACTGGCTCTTATGCTCAGTTATTTATATATGTCAACTCTCACATGTACTGTGTTTTATATATGTACTTACTTTGACATGTAGCACTGAGATATCCATTCACTCACCAATACACTCATGCACACAGTCAACTGCCCATACAGCTGTTTCCACATGCACGTTTGAACCCATACATCTAGTGAATCAACTGCTCACACATCTATGCACAGAGTCATACACCTCCCAGCCACCCACACACATACTCAGTCTCTCATACAAATACTTGGGCAACCAATCAATAACCCATATAGTTACTCATATAGCTACTGATTAACACATGCAGCAGTTTACAGAACAACAGACATAATGATGCACAAATTATGACAGTTTAGTCACTAACCCATGCACTCAGTGAAACACATTTAATCACTCTCTCATACAGTCAGTCATGCACCTACTAAACCCTTCATCCAGACACTTATACATCCACTCATTCTTCAATATGTAAGACATATTTTAACTTTACACAAACATACAAACACTGGTTGATGTCATCAGTGATGTCATCAGTGATGTCACTGACCATGTCATGAATTATGTAATATGTGACATCATCAGCAGTGGATTGCGGGTGCGCGATATATAGTTATTGCAACTAACTATATATGCGAATTTCTATGGTTTTGTGCGAGTAAATTAAGGTTTTGTAAATGCTAATTCCTAACTATATATGGTCTATAACCTATGGTTTTTTCAGTGAATATATATATATATATATATATATATATATATTACCTACTGTTGGTCGCCAGTAGGTAGTTATAGTTAGGACCTACTTTCCATAGGAAATCCACAACATTCTATTTGGAATAACTTTGGCATTGGTGGACGAATCTTCGCGAATTTTTCCAAGAAAATGGCCTACTCAGTTCCGCTCCTTCCCCCAAAGTTTAGGGGTGATGCATCAAGTGAGGGCCGAGAAAAAAGGGGGGTCCCAAAACATGTTTTCCCTATGCAATTTTCCATAGGGACCTTTAGTCAAGGCTACAGCCCGAACGGCTAAACGGAATTACACCAAATTTGGCAGAGAGGTAGAGTTCGGTTAGCAGATTGTGCTTTTTGTTAAATGGTGTAAATCCGTTCAATAGTTCCTGAGAAAATCAAAAGTAAAATCATAGCGATATCTAGAGACGAAGTACAGCACGCTTACCGAAATCCGTACAATTACGAGCACAAGCTGCATGCTGATTGGATGTCAACACTCCAAACCAGGAAGTGTTGCCAGCCATCTTGTATAACGGTAACACTGAGTCACAAGAAAACAGTGAAACAAAGTTGAAAAATAAGGAAAGGGGGTAGGGTAGAAATATGTTGACCATCTAGGCCTGCCCAGGGGGTCTTACATGGATGTTTAGGTGCAATTGTTTTTTTAAATAATAAAAAAAACGCATTGTACGCGTATTGTACTCGTACGCGGTATAAAAGGAAAGAAAACTAGAAGTTTGTTTTATTCCTAATTAGCTCCCGGGGGGGGGGGGGCAAATCCCGGGGGCAATTTTTTTCTATAATGGGGGGGCTTGGTAGTGTCCAACATGAAGAAAAGAATGAAAAAATAAAGTAATGTCGAGGACAGTGATGCTTTGGAAAATTTTACAGGTTACTTTTGGAGCATTAACCTTTTTTTGCCCTTCTGGAAAAGTAAAAAACTGCCAAATTAGATCTTCTTTCCTCTTCTTTGGAGTTTCTCTAGGAATGAAATATTCTTCTGCAGAATGGCTGGAAGATGAGTCCATTGCTGTTAATATGGTAAACTTTGTTCTATTTGATAAGATTCTCAAAAGAGATGCTTCTTTTTAGAAAGTCAAAGTAGAATTATTAAAATGGGACGGAAGTTTCAATAGTTGTAATAGGAAGTGTTATGAACTAATGAAATTTCTTCTTTTAAAGTCACATGGCTTTGCGTAAGGTTACGCTGTTATGACGGTGTTCTTAGGATGCGAGTACGCATGACGTTTCACCGCAATTGGTGTAATTGCTTTTAAAAGTAATGTAGGATTATTGGAACTTAAAAAAAAATGTCATAATTATCCCAGATAATGTGTTCTGTTAGTATGTTCAATAAATACATAAATATATGTTTTTAAACAATTAAAAACATTTGCGTCTTTGCGTAAGGGGCGCCGTACATGACGTCACACAGAATCTTTCATGCGACATGTAATGTGAATGCGTATTCCTCACATATGCGGAGAATGATTAGCAGTACAAACTATGGTGCGATCACTCTCTCACTGTCAAATCAGAGCACAGGGCGCGCTATGAGAATGATTAGAAGTGGTCACTCATTGGAAATCCGATTTAGCTGTGTGGCTTATCCATGACATCATAACGTTACTTTTTAACCTGTTTAAGTTTGAGGTTTGCATGTAATACTATGCTATAGGCAGATATGGATGTTTATGCAGCCCTTATGTCCATTAAGCTTGGTTATTATCATTTACATATAGGTGTCTGAGGGAGGGAAAAGAAGTCTATGTGAATGGCGAGGATTGCACAATAGCACCACATCTCTCCTTAATTTGTAGACACATACAATTGCATGGCTCTTGTAATCAAGATGCGCTTAATTTGGTGTGAGTTTTGAAAGGCACTGCGACACCTGCTATTATACCATCATTCAGTTTACTGGAAACATGAGTTATTGAATTTGAAATAATGTAGATTGTTGTGCAATGTTACCAGGCGTCGGTTACAAGATTACGGTAACTGAGCGTGTGGTTTGCTAAAAAAAAGTTGTGTTTACTCTTCTGCATGGGAAGCGGGATGTTTCCATCTGGCCGTCGATTCCGACCTTGAAAGGAGAGTCAACCAAGTGAGCTGTATAAGAGCGCTATTGTCTCAAAAAGAGGTCGCTCTTACATCTGCTAGAGAAACATTTGTCCTTGATGTAGTAAACACCCGCACAGAAGTGTATGATTTATTAAATACAGACATGCCTTTGTATTTTGGGGAGTTAATTCACAGTATCTTTAATGTGTCCTTGACTACGGGGTTACCTTACTTTTTTAAAGTTAGAAGCAGTGGTCTTGTGAATTCTTTTCAAACTATATTTGGTGTCTTTTTGGCATTTTTTCATTCGATTTTTTCCAGCATCTTTGGTGGATTCCTCTTAATAGCCGCATTAGTTGCTGTTGTGCTTCTATTAATTTGTTTACTTAAATATAGATGCACATCCTCCAGCACACAACAATATTTCTCGGCTGTTGCTGCTCCGGAATCGAATGCTTAGTTATTACGGAGCTCTGCCTCTGGCTACATTGAGTGCAGTTTATGGATTATCATTTCGATTCTCCTTTTTCACATGCGTTCAACCTGTCTTCCATTGCCTGAGCTGCGATTTTGACTGGGCCCTGGATTTGTGTCTCTGCAGTACGGTGTCTCCCAAAATGGATTATGACCAGCTGATGATCCCCTCAGTGGTTCATGACTTGCTCTGTTCTGGCGGCGGGATTATGGCCTTAGCAGCGACACATGGAATAATGGGACGTTGGAATGTTTTTGCAGCGGCGCATGAGTTCTTGACACGCAGTTACATTGAAGATGACCTGAGTTTTCCTCCGATGGTGATAGAGCCTCCGGTCGTTGAGGAACATGTATGTTCATTCTCACTATTGAATTGGATGGTGGAAATGTTTTCAGATGAGAACAATGACTTCCTCTTGGAGGCTGTTGCTATATACTGTGCTTATACGCTGTTGGATTAAGACTCTTTGATTTTCCTACCTATTCTTTATTATTTAGCTACTGTTTTCTATCAAACAGCGAGTAATTTTTTTATGCAAATTTGAACTTGACTCTGCTTTTCAGGCTTGGACTCTGCGTTCCTAGTTCGCCCACGTTTATATCACGTGGTTCTATCGAGGGAGGGTGTCGTGGGCTGAGCCTTGCACTCACACCGTGTTAAATTAGCATGGGTTCATTAGAAGCTTAAACGCCATTTTTTCTTTCCTGCTCTGCTTTGCACACAACACGTAATTTTGATATTGTTTAGAGAAGGCTGAGTATTTTGTTCACATGAGAATAATTTGTTATGCTACATTTCTAGACTGCCTCGCTAGTGTAGTGTGTATAGTGAGAGCATGGAACAATAAGGTTATCTTGGATACTGTGTCTGTTATTCGAAATGATCCTCACACGTTTGACCTATAACACATATGCAGGTGTGGCTTTGTCTGATACTGGCTCGTTTAATAATGCATTGTGGAGGCATAATTAGACACAGTTTGAGAACATTGGTATCTTGACAGTTTGTGCAGAACTCAATGTGATCCACTACTGCTGAGTACCAGAGGTATGCGGCCATCCATGTAATTCTATGAGACCTTCTGTAGTTATAAACTAACCTGGTAGGTAGGGAGGGTGAAATGTAGGTATGTTTTAAACCTGTTTCCCGTTAGCAATATCAGATGCTTTCTCCCTTTATATTTTATGGAATAGTAACAATGCTGACAACCTTGTTTCTGATAATATGTTTGGCTGTATTATCTAAGGTACTATGCTTGAGATTACGGCGTTGGAAATAAACATTTCAAACTTGCACGTGTGTTTATTTACTCCTTGTTTTGGACTGGTGTAAGATTATAACGAAAGAGTGCTCTTTTTATCTACCTTACTCGAGGTAATCTAAGTCGTATGTTCTGGCTTGAGTAGTCATTGGTGTTTTGGCTATAGGACGAAGAACCAATGAGTCACTGATTGCTAGTCTGGTAGGGGGTTTGGGTACTAAGGTGGGTTTTGGTACACCCTAATTCATTGAGGTCCTAAGTCTTTATGCACAGTTCTGTGTAGAAGCAGAATTCCTGCAACAGTAGTTACAACAAAAAGGCTCGATAAATGGCTTTGAGTTTGAATCAGAATATGAAATTGAAGAATAATTGATAACCCAAGCCAAGAAAGGGAGCAAGTGTGCAAATTTACAATGTCTTCGGCTGGGGGACTTGTTACAATAAAAATGTTTGAAAAAGGCCTGCACTTTGAATAGGTATATGACATAGACGAATAGTTGATAATCACAGCTAATGTATGCAGCAAGTAGTTGTGTGTATGTGTGGATGATGTATTGATTGAGTGGAAGATGAAAAAGGTGAAAAATAAGAAAGGTTGGAGACACGCAAACTAACCACTGCCTTATTAGTGAAGAGAATATTTTGATTTCCAGCTCATTACACAGATAGGGTGTTCAAATCCGCAGTGGGAGCAAGAGAAACGAGTAACACATCTAAGGAAGCAAGCTAGTGCATAAAGTACATATAGTGTGCGGTAGTAAGGACGGAAGAAAGGACGGAAGTGTGGAAATTACCCACTGCTATTGATGGGTAGTAGTTACATAGAAGGCTGCATAAAGGGCCTTGACTTTGAATTTAAAATAAAGAAGAATAATTGATAAGCCCAGCTAAGAAAGGCAGTAAGTAGGTGTGTGTATTTGTGGATGGTGTGTTGATTGAGCAGAAAATTAATAAGGTGAAAAATAAGAGAGGCTGCAGAGATGCAAACTTTCCATTTCTTTGTAAGGGAAGTGGGTGATTAGTTTTCCAGTGCATATATATATATATATTTTTTCACTGAAAAAAACTTAGGTTGTAGTTATTTTATAGTTAGGAATTAGTATTAAAAAACCTTGCAAATTCACTGACAAAAAAATAGGTTTTAGCCTTGTTATAGTTAGGAATTAGCATTTAAAAAACCTTAGAAATTCCCTGAAAAAACCATACGTTTCACACATGTTATAGTTAAGAATTAGCATTTAAAAGACCTTTGAAATTCACTGAAAAAACCATAGGTTTCAGGCACGTTATAGTTAGGGATTAGCAATAAAAAAAAACCTTAGAAATTTACTGAAAAAACCATAGGTTTCACACATGTTATAGTTAGCTGGGCATTTCACTCATACAAAACCTTTGAAATTCCCCCGTTATAGTTAGTTCAGCTAACTATAACTTGCGCGCCCGCAATGCAGTGCTGATGACGTCACATATTACATCACTCATGACATGGTCAGTGACATCCTTGTGAAAGGGTGGCAGACCTCCTCTCACCCTAATATAACATTTGATACACACATTCAAAAATAGAAACTATAATTGTTTTTTAAATGGAGATACCAATACCAGTTACAACAACCTATTACAACCTGTTTTTGTTGGGATTGGGACTCTGGACACTTTACCATAACAAATCAGTGCTAAAGTGCATATGATATGATGTCAGTGTAAATTGTAATTATGATTGGTAATCCATGATGACCTATATGATTTACTGGTAAGTCTCTATTAAAGTGCACTGTGTGTGCAGTGCACCAGGCCTGTAAATCAAATGCTACTAGTGGGCATGCAGCATGGATTGTGCCACCCACACAAGCTGCCTTTCAAATTTGACTCATACCTGGCACTGCAGTGTCTCTGCATGCAGTTTTTATCTGTCATGTCAACTGGGCAAGCTCACCCACTAGCCAGGCCCTAACCTTTCATTTAAATACACGTAAGGGACCCCTAAAGTAGGCCCTCGGTACCTCCCAGGGCAGGGTGCAGTGTATGTGAAAGAGAGGATAGGTACTTGGGTGTTTTACATGTCGTAATAGTGAAATATTGTGTATTTCATTATTCACTATTACAAGGGCTTTTCTACTATAGACAATCATTGAAGCTGACTTGTAACATTTTACAAGAGTAACTTTCAATCGGGAACAGACAGAGATTTGGAGTTTAGGCTCTCTGAATTCAGAAATTAATAACACACCTTTTAGTAAATGTGTTTTTTTTAAATTGTGCATTTGAAAATGTCACTTTTAGAAAGTTTACATTTTCTTGTTTAGCCATCCTGTATGCCTCTGCCTGTTTGTGTATTCGCCATCTGGATTTGGAGTTAAAGATGTTGTGGATGTGCATTTACTTTAAACACTCACAAGTGGGGGTTGAGGTGTGTCCTGCCTTTCCTGGGAGACTCTAAGCCAGGCGTTCTGCATTTAGAGTGGTGGGAGAAGTATTCACTAGCACCTAAGTAGTCTGTGTCTGCTCTGCACAATGCTGTCTCCACCTCCTGTAGTGAAGCTGGACCACGGAGGACAGGACTGTTTTTACTGAGCTCAGAGAATCTTCAAACAAAGTCTACAAAGAGAAAATGGGGTATAAATATTAGACCTAAAACCTCAGAACTTTGGATCACGTCTGGAAACAAGAGGACCCTGCCTAGAAGAAGAGCTACTAGAAGGAGTACTGCACCCTTGCTGTACATGTATGCATCGCCCTTCCAGTGCCTGATTTTCCAATGCAGCACAGCAATGTGGGAAGGAGTTCCACGCACTACCACAGTGCGGCCAAATAATCAAGGCAGCACCTGTCAGCGACTGAAAATTCTGCTGTACACTAAGTCCAGGGCACCGACCTCTAATGCATGTCCGGCTTTGCAGCCAATAGAGTCAACGTCTTGTGGGAAAGCAGTTAAAGAAATCAACGCAGCACCTGTTTGCCACCGCCGTATTGACCTCCCACGCATCCTGTATTTCCATACATCATGCCTGTGCACCACACATCTCCGGCGCAGCACCCACAGACTAGAACTGTCTTGGAATCAACACCTCACTTTCCCTTATAGTTCAGATTTGATGCATCACTTTTCCTGCGTGCAGCAGAACTGTCGCCTTGCCTCCCCAAGGGCTCAAGAAGTGGCGCATTGCTGTGTTCTCTGATGCTTTCCTTCTCTGCAGCTGTTTGGTCTTATGAATGTTGACACAACTGAAGGTACCTTGTGTAAAGCAAGCATGCATAGATTTCTATGGACAGAATTGATTGAAACCTTTTAAAAGTAATATTTTGAATTGTTTATGTTGGATTTTTGTCGTTTGGTCTTGTTTGGTTTAGACAAAGATATTTTGGAATCAAGGACCTCCATCTGAGTTCTTTGTAGGACCCTCAACAGTGACATTCAGTCAGTGATATGTCTTCCTCTGACTTCTTTATGACTGAAAGTTACATTACTGGGTCTTATCCTCAACCAGGAGGAGATGTCTGTCATGTCAGAGCCATTGATGGGATTCTTTCAATAAAAAAAATAGTCAAAATTGCCTACTGTCCCCAAACATAATTCTTGAATTTATTTACAGACTACTAAAGATAGTGGAAAGGGTAAAAAGAGATGGCCAATATGTTTAGTGAACTATTAGGGTGTCCCACACATCTACATAATAAAAAAACATTTGGTCAACATGTTTCCACCATACTTGTGCTTTCGTCAGGACCTTTGGTGGATTTTCAGGTCCCTCTCTAGGATAAAACAGGATATTTTCCCCAAATATGTAGTTCTTTCTCATTTAGATGGTCTTATGGACATCTTTGTCCTTTCCAGGCATGGAGACTGATAGGGTTTCAAAGATAGGGTAAGGATTATCGGATTCCTGTATTTAATGTTTTTGGCCGGGTGATATGGAGTCCTCCTGAAATAAAAATGAAGAAAAAAATTGTGAATTAAATAATAAATGGGAGGCAGGTGCTGCTCTATCATTATGCACTAATGCTTGCAAGGAGCACTTCATATTGATTTCATGAGTTCCCATGCTGTAGTATGCTCAAAGTGGGAGGTATAATCTTTTTGGTATGACTGAAAAATGATTTGAACTTTCTGTAGTTAGCAATGCTTGTTTGTTGTCATTAGATAGCATTGCTCATTGCTCTGCTATGCTGAAGAAACATGTTTGCACGTTTTTTAACTGTCTTCTGCTACACGTGCAAGAAGAGTCAACGCCCTGAGTTCAGCCTATATAAACACCCTCCTCCCCAGTAACGACGCTTCGCTTTCTGGCTCAGCGTCATCACGAACGTTCCTGTTCCTTGGAGAAGCTCCCTGCTCAAGTGCATCTAGGATTTGGCAGTCTGATTGTTTCCCTGCTTCCCTTCTCCCTATTCCGCTTACCTTCTTCCTCGCGTCTTCATTCCTCCTCCCGATTCCTCTTCCCTCTGTTCTCGCGTCTTGAAGGAGGTCATCGACAGCAGTCCTGGAACTTCCTGATTCCGGTCCAGGCAGAGTCCGTCGGCTTCCGGTTCCTGGAATCCTGAAAGAACAGTAAGAGCATTAGAGGTTGCTAAGCAACAGGATTTATTCTTGGGCAATAATCATTGTTAGCATCAATCATTTATTGAAAGAGTTTTCAGCAGCGTTTTGGCAACATTAGAAATACAACAGCAGTCAAGAAACAAACATTGGCAAAGATATTTTTTGAACAAGCATTGGCAAAGACAATTCCAACTACAACCATGCAAGACTGTGAAAGAACCTTTTGCCTAATTTAAAAAAACGTGTTAATCTTTGTAAGCTATATCTTGTGACCACTTTTAAAAGTACTTGTGAATAATATTGTGTATTTAACATTGTAAACCAGAAAACGTTTGCACTCAGATTTCAGTGCACTCTGATCCCAGTCCCTCTGAGAAGTAATTCAGAGTAGGATAGGTTGTTGTTTTTTGTTCTTTGTTCCTTTTTTCAGAATCCAATTTAAGGAGAAAGATTGCATAGATAAGGTAGGACAAGTTAAGGTGTGTTGAACTAATTAACAGACTAATCACTAACCAGTTATCTGGCAAATCATTTCTTGATTAATAATTTTTTGAATCTTTTGTGTATTTTAAAGGCACATAGACCGAATCAAAGTTGCCTAATCTTACCGAAGTGTTAGCAAGGGTTTACAGGATTGTGGTACGTACTGTTATTCAAATAAGAATATCTTTCATGTTTAGTTTTCAAGAAAGGTGGTTGGTTCATGTACATATTTGTTAATTTAGAAAAGCTTTAAGACATCCTGAGTTATCGCAAGAAGCCCAGTACACTTCAAGAGAAGGACCAAACTGAAATCTCAGAAAGAAGAGATCCAGTGTTTGTTTGTTTGTTCTTTCTCACTCCACTTCCCCTTTCCCTTGGGGACTAATCAGTTGCGTCAAGTGTTATTCCTTGGCTAATTGGTTAGTTCACGAAGGAGTTGGGAGCATACATCATCAAGACGGAAACAACAGGAGCCTTGTGAGCCGACGCTTGACAGAAAGCGAAGCCACACATATATTCTCTTGTTTCCTCTTGATGGTGTAAGGTCATGGATCTTTCAGAGATGGATGTTATTCAGTTGGCACAATTCGTGCGCAAAATGAATGATGAAATGCAAGATTTACCTCTAGAAAACCAATCTCTCAGACATGAGTTAGACAAAACTAGAACAGGGTTTACTACTTGGAGGAAATCAACGGAAGAAAGACGACCTATTGTACAACCCCCTAAATTTGGTGCTCCAGCCTTTTCATCTCAGACTTCTACAAGGCAAGTGCCAGAGCAACCAGTACAGGTTACATTTCTTACACCTAGTTCTGTTCCCCTAGCAAACCCCGAGCGATTCACAGGAGACAACAGTCGCTATAATACATTCATGAGTCAATGTCAGTTGCACTTCATGTGCAAACCTCAGATTTTTGTCAATGACACTTCAAAGGTAGCTTTCATTAGTTCTTACCTCGGAGGTGTGGCAGCTAATTGGGCCATGCCTTTGGTAGATAAAAATGACCCCCTGTTACATAACCTAAATGAGTTCAAGGCAGCAATGTCAAGTCTTTTTTCAAAACATGTTTTTCTACAGGCATCAGATAATGAGCTGTTAAACCTACGTCAGGGGTCTAAGGATTGATCACATATGTCACTACCTTTAACAGGTTACTCGCCGAAACTCAGTGGCCTGAGGAAAAAAGGGTATTGTTGTTTTATCGAGGTTTAAAAGATGACTTAAAAGATTACCTAGCTCACATTATTAATCTACCAGAAGATTTTACTGAATTCCAAGATCTGGTGGTAAAATTAGACCATAGATTGGGGGAACGGAAAAGCGAAAGACCCAGAGGTGAATTTAAAAATCTGCATTTTAAGGTAGAGCGTAAGGAAAGTGAGGACAAAACTGCCCAGGTAGAGCCTATGCAAATTGGAGGTGTTAAAGGGCCCTTATCCCAGGAAGAAAAAGAACGAAGGCGAAAAGGGAACTTATGTTTATACTGTGGTAAAGCAGGTCATTTTGCCAGGGAGTGTCCTATAAAACCAGTCAAGAAAAAAGTCTTAGCCATAACCTCAGAGTCCTCTCAGGTATCGGAAAACTAATTTTCTCATGGAATAAAGGGATCGGTTCCTCGGGAGCTGTTTATCCAAAGATCTCACAATATGCAACTAGTGTTACTAATCATGTACCTAGGCATTTTACAATAAGAGTTATTTTTATTTTATCAAATCAGCAGAGACATAGCATTCCTGTCCTCATAGATTCTGGAGCTACAGGGAACTTTTTTGACATAGAGTTAGCCCGTAAATTACATCTGACACAAGTGCCAAAACAAGAACCTGAACCAGTGCGTGCTGTTGATGGTTCGGAACTTTCTTTAGGTTTAATCAGGTTCCATACAACACCTTTGATTCTTGTAGCTGATAATGGTCATACAGAACATACCACGTTTGATTTAATTGACACACCAACGTTCGGGGTCATTTTAGGAATCCCATGGCTTGAACTCCACAATCCAAAGATAGATTGGGTTAAACGTACTGCAAACCTGTATTCATCTTATTGCAAAATACATTGTTATCATGAGACAAAAGATACAGTCATGCCTCTTTATTGTGCTTTATCACAGCCTGAGAAGGTTAACATCCCAAATGTCTATCTAGAATTCGCTGATGTGTTTGATCCTGTGAAGGCAACTAAATTACCCCCTCACAGGATCTATGATTGCAGAATTGATCTTATCCCAGGAGCGGTACTGCCCTGTAGTCGGATATATGCTTTTACAGAGCCCGAGAACCAGTACTTAAGAACTTACTTAGACGAATTGTTAGAAATTGGTTTTATTCGTCATTCCACTTCATCTGTCTCGTCTCCTCTCTTTTTCATAGCTAAGAAGACAGGAGATTTGAGGGCTTGCATTGACTATCGCGCGGTAAATAATGCGACCTTTAAAAACCAATATCCCTTGCCTTTGATCCCTGTGCTTTTGAATCAAGTTAAGGGTTCAAGCATCTACACTAAACTAGACTTACGCGGAGCTTACCATTTGGTTCGAATAAAAGAAGGGGACGAATGGAAGACCGCGTTCCGCACCAAATATGGCTTATTTGAATATACGGTGATGCCATTTGGTCTTTGTAATGCACCAGCTGCATTCCAATACTTCATTAATGATGTATTACACGATCTCTTGGATATCTGCGTCATCGTGTGCATAGATGACATCTTGATCTATTCAAAAAATCCAGAAGAACACGTAAAACATGTTCGCTTAGTCCTCCAAAAGTTGAGACAATTCTTTGTTCGTTAAATTGGAGAAATGTGTTTTCCATACCTCAAGAGTGGAGTTTCTGGGGTATTGGTTATCCCCTGAAGGAATCATTATGGACCCTAAAAAGGTAGAAGCAATTTTTAATTGGACAACTCCAACCTCTGTCAAGGAAGTCCAAAGGATCTTAGGGTTTGCGAATTTTTATAGACGCTTCATCTCTAAATTCTCTGAGATCGTTGTGCCTATCACACAGTTACTCCAAAAAGGAAAGAAATTTCATTGGTCAATTGAAGCAGAGTCAGCTTTCAATATTTTGAAAAAAGCTTTCACATCAGCACCTATTTTAGTGCATCCGGATCCTGACAGACCGTTTTTTGTGGAAGCTGATGCTTCGCAAACTGCCGTAGGTGGTGTTCTAATGCAAAAAGATACTAACACAGGACACTATTGTGAGAAGTTGGCCTGATATGCAGTGCTCACTATTCTAGTGATCACTATGTATCAGTCCAAACAACCCTTATTGATGATTGGTTGTAAGTCAACCGTATAGACCAGCTATCCTAGTAGCATGGACAAGAGCAGTCTTTAGGCTAAACTCTAGAGGGCGTGTTAAGCCAGCTGTTATACCATCACATATACCCCTTGAACACCAAGTGAAAGGACACCACACAAGTTGTTATGAAAATAAAAGTATATTTATTTAGAACACAACAGCCCTGGACTCTTTATGAGGACAGGGCGCTAAGCACAATACAAAGCTCTCAAAGAAATTCTGAAAGTCGCACAATTTACACAAATGCCAGAGGGGCACGAAAAACCATATACTCTACAAGTGGAATGCGAAATTACTAGCAGGTAAGTACTACTCTCAAAGACTTTAGAAACGCTAGGCCTACAATGCTGAACCCTTGGATTAGAAGCAGGAGGCCTAAGGACGTCGTGTGCAGAGTGGAAACTCTCATGCGTGATGCGGGACAAAGTCTATGGTTGCTAGAAATTACAAAGTTAGTGTTCTCTGGCGAACCCGACTAGGTAGGTCAAAAACGAAAGTGGATCTAGACACTTAGAGAGTTGGTCTACGCTGGAGCACCGTGGTACTCGGTTTACCTAGCCCAGGGGCTGCGGCTGCATAGGGTTCAAGTGTCGTCGGGTTTCTTCGTTGACGAACCAGGAGCCTGAAGTGGAAGTTGCTGGCAGGCGGCCAGTGAAGATGTTCCGGGCCGATCCAAGGACTGAATCAGCTGAAGAGGGTACCTGTAAGCAGAGGGGACCAAGTTCTGAATCACTAGCCAGTGATTAGATGGGTACCAGGATAGCACCGGATGAAGTCACCTCGACCAGGTGAGTGGGCGACGCTGGGCTCAGCAGTCTCTCGGACCAGGAGGCGTTGTCGGCACCAGGATGGAGGTGCAAGCTGTCCCACGAAGGTATCTGCTGTCGGCGATGCTGGACCCAGGATTGGGGCAAAAACTCTTGGCAAATGCAAGCCCACGCGGTGGACTCAAAATGGCATCTGGAGTGGACCAGGAGGGTCCGGTGTGCTCCTCTGTTGGAGGGGAGCAAGGGCCAGTCTGGAGCAACCAGACCAGCGATGGAAATGTCATCGTTCGTCGTCAAGAGGGCTACAAGCCAGCAGGCAAGTGGCCGGACAACGCGGTGAGCAGCAAAGAGCAGAAGGGCCCCACGCAGATCTCGTGGATGCTGGGGGGCTGGACTTCGGTGCTGGAGCTACTCAGGGTTAGGGCTTCTCAAACCCCAAAGCACTCACTCGAGGATCCCTCGGCGGTCGTGCTGGATAAGCGTAGTGCAGTTCTGAAGATGGCCTGTCCCTCGAGGTCTCGTCACACCCATGGATCTCAGCTGAGCTGATGATGTAGGTAGAGGTCAGAGGTGCCAGGGAAGCTGGGTCTTGTCGTGCTGGTCAGTCTGGTTCCAGAGGAAGGACGTGCAGCAAACCGCAGTGTTCTTAGTTGGTGCCCGCAGATGCAGGGTGACTACTCCTTAGTCACAAGGGAGAAATCTTGAGAAGAAGTCTTGGGTTCCTTTCGTAGAAAGTAGTTTCAGGATTCAAAGATGATCTAATTTGGAAGGGTCCCCGCTCCCACCTTTATTCTAAAGAAAGGGGCTGGTACGGGGCTAGGTCCTGCCCATGGGTGGGACCAGGAAGGGGGGTGGTTACACCCCTCTCCCATGCCGGACTTTCCCCAGCTCAGGGGCTGGTGTGCCCCTGGAACTGGTTCAAACTGGCAGATGCACAGTGAGCACCGGGGTGCCACTTGCAGTCACCTTCCTATTCAGCCCTGCCTACCTAGGATATACAAAACCCTGTCTGGGATGGTGCTAGCACCGCCCCTGACAGGAAACCCTTTGTCCAAGCTCCCCTCGCTGGAAGACTCCCAACTGCAGGGGGTCAGACTTGTGTCTGTGGTGGCAGCATCCATTTTGTGATGCTGAGGCTCGAGTTAACTTTAACCGGGGTTCACAGTTACATACATGCCATGTCCCTCTAGAAGGGTGGAATGCTAGCCCCGTCGCCAGAATTGGCGAGGGGTTAGTATTCCAAATCGTTTGACACCTTACTCGACATGTTTTGATAAAGCGATACCAAAGATAGCAAATAACAGCAAGGATTATAATGCACTTAAGAGTATATGGTACGCGTTATCATAGAACAGCTATTAGGATTTGGTTCCGCAAGCTGCAGACGGGCTCAGCTCATGCCAGAGCACCATCTCACATAATTCGAAGCACTCTGCCTTCAGGATTGTTAAGGCCTGCCATAGGACTGACTGATAGGAATACATGTGTCTATTTTAGGGTTAGATATAGGTATACTATATCTAAAGCAAAGGGTGATTACACCACCTTGCCCCAGCTGTCGTGCAGCCAGTTGTGTCAGATTTAGATGGCCTGCCAGGGGTGGCATAATACATGCTGCAGCCCCTGGTAGGCCCTGGGTACACCTATGCCCTGAGTTACAGGGTTTGATAAGGTAGCCCAGTATCAATTGGTAAATGCACCTAAGGTACACGTGTCAATTTAGTGAGAGAACAGCTAGGCTGTCGGTCTGATTAGCAGGCCCACAGCCAGGGAAGTCGTAAACCAGTGAAGCAAAAAGCAAAAATCTGGGGTGATCATAGGATTGCAGACCCTACTCTCCTACAACTATCACCCCATAGCTTTCTTTTCTCGAAAATTAGTACCAGCGGAACAAAATTATACTATTGCAGAACGAGAGCTCTTAGCAATAAAAGCAGTCTTCCAGGAATGGAGACACTATCTTTTAGGAGCAAAACACACAATTACCATCTTTTCTGATCATAAGAATCTGCAATTTTATTCCAGAGTAAAGGCATTTACTCCCAGACAAATGCGCTGGTTGCAATTTTTCAGTGAATTTGATTTTTTAATTACCTACCATCCAGGTGCTAAGCAATTATTATCAGATACACTTTCTCGTTTAGTATGTGAAAAAGAAATTGAGCACAGATCAGACTTTAAAAGTATTATTCCAGCTGAGAGGGTTTGTGCTGAAATCTCTTCTCAAGATTTTTTGACATTACTAAAAAGTAAGACCAATTGTTTGGATAACCCACAATGGCTCACTAAAAAAAAACTCTACAATACATTTTTTTTTTTACCACAAGAACACATTTTTTGTTCCAGAAAAAGATTTGAAAGAACAAATAATTAAATGGAATCGTGATTTAGCTACTGCAGCTCATCCAGGAATTCAGAAAACTCTGGAATTATGTCAAAGACATTTTTGCTGGAGTAAAATGAGTGAAGATGTACATCAATATGTTCAAACTTGTCCGGTGTGTGCACGACAGAAGTCGCTACATACTCCTCCTATGGGTCTACTTCAACCAATGGCTATCCCTCCATTTCCCTGGCATACTATAAGTTTAGATTTTGTCACAGATCTACCTAAATCCGGTTTCACTGCCATTCTAGTAGTAGTAGATTTGCTATCTAAAATGGGACATTTCATACCTTTACCTAAACTTCCATCAGCGGCCGAGTTTAGCAATTCATTTTAGCTAACATAGTCAAACTTCATGGATTACCTCAAAATATAATTTCAGACAGAGGCCCTCAATTCCTTTCTAAATTTTGGAAACAACTTAGTAGTCGATTGGGTATTGAATTACAGTGCTCTTCTACGGCAGCACTGCGAGAACTTCATTGGCTGCCAGTTCATCTTCGGGTGCGCTACAAAGCAGCGTGTATTGTGTTTAGGGCTATTCACGATCTGGGCCCCATTCCTTTGCGGCGAATGTTTGCCTGGTATTGTCCATCTAGAGCTTTACGCTCCTCGTCATCCAGGCTACTGGTAGTTCCACGATTCCAGAGAGTGAGGATGGGGGGCCGCTCTTTCAGAGTAGCGGCAGCCAAACTCTGGAACTCTCTGCCTATATCCTTGAGAAGCCTTGGAGATCTCCTATCCTTTAGAAAGGCTCTAAAAACTCATCTTTTTCCCAGGATAGGCTGAGCTACTGTTTTCATTGAGTACGGGTCAAAGCGCCAGGATGCCCTTGGTGGTGACAGGTTGCGCTATATAAGTATGCCACAATACAATACAATACAATTAGCTCTATCATCAGCTTTTCATCCCCAAACAGATGGCCAATCTGAAAAAGTCAATCAGTACCTGGAGCAAAGTTTGCGTTGTTTAACAACCACTTTGACTTCAAATTGGGATGAGACAGTGCCCTTAGCAGAGTTTGCTTATAATAATTCGGTACACTCAGCTTTAGGATGTTCCCCTTTTTATTTCCTCACAGGTCAACATCCTAGAAGTCTACCAATAGCATTTCCAGTCAAGACACAAGACATGCCTGCCGTTTCTGAACGTCTAGCTAGGTTAACAGCGTTCCAAGTACACATAAAAAAGAATTTAACTAAACACAAAGAGAGAATGAAATTATCTGCTGATAGAATTCCAGCTCCGCAGTATAATGTTGGAGAATTAGTTTGGCTGTCAACTAAAAACATCCAAATCGAGGGACCTAGAAAACTAAAACCTCGATTCATTGGACCATTCCCTATTGACAAAATTGTAAATCCGGTTTCTGTGAAATCAGTCCTTCGCCAAGAATATTCTATTCATCCTGTTTTTCACGTGTCACTATTAAAACCTTTTGATCCAAACACACGAGTAGATAATCCTCCACCTCCCCTTGTAGTGGGCGATCACTTGGAATATGAGGTTAAAAAGATTCTGGATTCAAAACATATACAGGGTCGTTTGTATTACCTTATTGACTGGAAAAGGATATCACCCGTCAGAACGATCCTGGGAACCTGAAACAAACGTACATGCCACTAAGTTAATCCGATCTTTCCACGCTCAGAACCCTAATAAACCTCGACCAGTAAGACGGCCTTTGGTGGGGAGAACTGTCATGAGTTCCCATGATGTAGTATGCTCAAAATGGGAGGTATAATCTTTTTGGTATGACTGAAAAATGATTTGAACTTTCTGTAGTTAGCAACGCTTGTTTGTTGTCATTAGATAGCATTGCTCATTGCTCTGCCATGCTGAAGAAACATCCGTTTGCACGTTTTTTATCTGTCTTCTGCTACACGTGTAAGAAGAGTCAACGCCTGAGTTCAACCTATATAAACACCCTCCTCCCCAGTGACGACGCTTCGCTTTCTGGCTCAGAAAAGGGGGTGGTGATGGGCAGAGTATCTGAATTAAGCAGAACACTCCTACCCAGTCCAAAGATCAGGGCTTGATCCATCACCGTTTTTTTAGCTCACTGCACCATCCCAGCTCAGAACCTGGCTACATGCAAATTAGTCTGTCCCTGGCCCAGTGCATCATGGGAACAGGGCAGACCAAACTACCAATCCAATTCTTTTACTGAAAAGGAAACAAGCTTCCGGGGACCGGTTTCTGGCATTACAGCCGTCTTCGGCCCGGCTAGCTTGAATCCTGATGGTGCAGTGAGCAAGGGACTCACATCTGAGCATACCCTTCCACGCTTATGGTGGACAAAACGATAGTGGTAGGGTATGCTCAGACATGAGTCCCTTGCTCACTGCACCATCAGGATTCAAGCAAGCCGGGCCGAAGACGGCTGTAATGCCAGAAACCGGTCCCCGGAAGCTTGTTTCCTTTCCAGTAAAAGAATTGGCTTGGTAGTTTGGTCTGCCCTGTTCCCATGATGCACTGGGCCAGGGACAGACTAATTTGCATGTAGCCAGGTTCTGAGCTGGGATGGTGCAGTGAGCTAAAAAACGCTGATGGATCAGGCCCTGATCTGTTGACTGGGTATGAGTATTCTGCTTAATTCCGATGCTCTGTCCATCACCACCCCCTTTTTCTGAATCGTTTTGTCCACCATAAGCGTGGTAGGGTATGTTCAGACATGAGTCCCTTGCTCACTGCACCATCAGGATTCAAGCAAGCCGGGCCGAAGACGGCTGTAATGCCAGAAACCGGTTCCCGGAAGCTTGTTTCCTTTCCAGTAAAAGAATTGGCTTGGTAGTTTGGTCTGCCCTGTTTCCATGATGCACTGGGCCAGGGACAGACTAATTTGCATGTAGCCAGGTTCTGAGCTGGGATGGTGCAGTGAGCTAAAAAACGGTGATAGATCAAGCCCTGATCTGTTGACTGGGTACGAGTATTCTGCTTAATTCAGATGCTCTGTCCATAACCACCCCCTTTTTCTGAATCGCTTTCTGGCTCAGCGTCATCACGAACATTCATGTTCCTCGGAGAAGCTCCCTGCTCAAGTACATCTAGGATTTGGCAGTCTGATTGTTTCCCTGCTTCCCTTCTCCCTATTCCGCTTACCTTCTTCCTCGCGTCTTCATCCCTCCTCCCGATTCCTCTTCCCTCTGTTCTCGCGTCTTGAAGAAGGTCATCGGCAGCAGTCCTGGAACTTCCTGATTCTGTTCCAGGCAGAGTCTGTCGGCTTCCGGTTCCTGGAATCCTGAAAGAACAGTAAGAGCATTAGAGGTCCCTCTGAGAAGTAATTCAGAGTAGGATAGGTTGTTGTTTTTTGTTCTTTGTTCTTTTTTGCAGAATCCAATTTAAGGAGAAAGATTGCATAGATAAGGTAGGACAAGTTAAGGTGTGTTGAACTAATTAACAGACTAATCACTAACCAGTTCTCTGGCAAATAATTTCTTGATTAATAATTTTTTGAATCTTTTGTGTATTTTAAAGGCACATAGACCAAATCAAAGTTGCCTAATCTTACCGAAGTGTTAGCAAGGGTTTACAGGATTGTGGTACGTACTGTTATTCAAATAATAATATCTTTCATGTTTAGTTTTCAAGAAAGGTGGTTGGTTCATGTACATATTTGTTAATTTAGAAAAGCTGTTAAGACATCCTGAGTTATCGCAAGAAGCCCAGTACACTTCAAGAGAAGAACCAAACTGAAATCTCAGAAAGAAGAGATCCAGTGTTTGTTTGTTTGTTCTTTCTCACTCCACTTCCCCTTTCCCTTGGGGACTAATCAGTTGCATCAAGTGTTATTCCTTGGCTAATTGGTTAGTTCACGAAGGAGTTGGGAGCATACATCATCAAGACGGAAACAACAGGAGCCTCGTGAGCCGACGCTTGACAATTGAACTGTGAGGTGTTTTTAAGTATATATTTTTTGGAGCCTGGTTGTGTCCCTAGAAGGTTCAGGGGCCCACCAAGTACATTTGTTAATGTTGTGGGGGCTGCAGGGAGTACAGCAGCCTCCCCAGCAACATTAAAATGTTCAGTAATTCTCCTGGGTCATTGAATGAATGAAAGATATTTCTAGAGCGCATGGCTACCTGGGGGTATCCCAGCGCTAATGCAAGCTGCTTCGAGTTCGAGAGAAGTTAAGGAAATAAAAAAATCTTTAGAAGCTAGATGAAGGTATAATAGTTCGGTTCAAGGCAAATCCGAACGGGTAAATGGTGCCACAGTTTTGCAGCATTATACGCAAAGCGGCGTCCTCAGCTTCGTGCTTTCCTTATTTTAGGAATTGCTGCCAACTGCTTATTGTCAGATGTCAACGACCTAGAGGGTTGATAAGGCTGAATGATGGATCTAATGATTGGTGGGCCTTTACCTAATAAGGCTTTGTGAGTAATACACATCGCCTTAAATTGGATTCTTTGTTGGATCGGTAGCCAGTGGAGCGCAGGTTTGGCTAAAGTGCGTTTTGAAGAATTAGTGAGCAGACGTGCCACACAATTTTGCTCAATCTGCAGCTTTTTGATAGTAGAGAGTGCAGATCCTAGGTATAGGGCGTAACCATAGTCCAGGCGGGACAGGATTAGTGCCTGGACCAGCACTCTTCTAGCAGAAAAAGGAAGCAAAGGGAGGATCTTTCTCAGCATTCTTAAGATCCCATAGCAGCAAGCTGCCACCTTGCGTGCTTGCTCCTTAAAATCCAGGTTGTGATCCACCCACACTTCGAGTCTCTTACTTTGGACTTTTCGGGAGGTGGGTGGGCCAAGACAATTAGACCAGAAGAGGCTTATACTCTGTGTGGTATGATTACCCAGGAGCATCAGTTCTGTCTTAGCTCCATTAAGTTTAAGACATGAGCTATCAATTCAATTCAAATAAACTTTATTCGGTTTAAGTTGCAAACCATAAAAGTTACACAGACTAATACATCAAGGATAAAAATAAATTTTACTAAATACTATCAGCAGCAATATCCAAACAATAATTAATTTTGAGCACTAGATAAAGAATTATTGCAGTTCATAATACCAAGAGAAAGCGACGGTGCATTGTTAAAGTGACCTCCATAGCAGCATACAGTTAATAAATAATTGGTTAAAATTTAAAAAGAATTCATTACAAGTCCATAAACTTCCTAGACTTAACAATTGATTTTAAGAATTCCACAATAAAAAATAAGCAATCCCCATTTAGTAATTGTAGGTACATTATGGCAGGCCGAATCTGACCAAAGTTGAGTTCTTTTTCAAAGAGGGACCAGATAGCGTTTGCGAGGGAATTCATACAGTTGACATAAAAACGTAAAATGCAGCTGCAGGGAGCTGCCACTTTGTTATAGATAAAACATTTTGGTCTTACAAGCATTTAATGAAACAAGTTCATATGAAACCTAGGTAAGAGAAATTTCTCGTACGTGGACAATGTACCCAAGAGATGAGGCTCTGCTCTCGGTGTTGTTTTCAGCATAACATATGTGCGGACACTAGGTTTCTGTACCTCGTTAGCTTCCCTTGTCAGTTTCCTTTCTAGTAGAAAGGCCGTTTTTATTGCCTCCACATCTCCCTTTATAATGTGTTTAGGGTTGACAAATAACTCCCCCCGCCCTAGACCTACTAGACTCTTCCTAATGTAGTTCTGCCACGGTACTACGGTCGAGTGGTCCATTGACAAACAATCTTTTAAAATCAGGTGAGTCAGGCTGATATCAGGATTCAACCACGTTTTTAACCAGCAGGTCAGAGGACGCAAGGAAAATACATCACTGACAAACTGAATCCCCAATTCCTCGTGGACAACTAAATTTGATGTTCCTCGTGGGACACACAATAAACGTTTCAAAAAATCGTTCTCCGCGATTTGTAGGCAGTCTCCAACGTTGTGCCCCCTATTTCACTGCCATAAGTTGATGTAGCCACAGATTTAGCCTTGTAGACATGCAGCATGGTTCCTTCCAGTAGGCTTTTTCCTCAGTTTGGAGGCAAAATTACAAATTGCTGCGTTCACCCTCGCCATGTCCCCTTTCTTTTTCAAAATATGAGGGCCCCATTTGAGCATGTTATCAAAAAGGACCCCTAGGTAAGTGAGGGGAATTTTTGAGTCTCCAACTTTAAATCAGTAGTTCTTTTTTGGAGGCTGCCCTACCTGCGTGACGTAGGATTTAGTATTATTTATTGTCAAATCCCTGTCTGACATAAAAGCATCAAAGGCAGTAAATGTGCTTGTAGTCCCCTTTCTGTCCTGGATATGAGGACGGCATTGTCCGCATAGAACAGGACCAGAATCCCACGCCAGCCTACTCTGGGGCACTCAGCCCCCAACCCCCTCAAAACGCTATCTAGTTCATTAATATAAAAATTAAACAAAAAGGGGGCCAAGATGCATCCTTGTCGGACACCCTTTTTAATATTAAAATATTTTGTAACACTCAGGTCCTGAGAGAACCTGACATTTGCTTTTGTGAACCTGTGTATGTCCTCTAAAAAGTCTACAAAGCCATTCTCAACTCCCTTTGCCCTCATGGACTGCCAAAGCTTGTTCCTGTTAACACAGTCTAAAGCTGAGGACAAGTCCATGAAGGCTAGGAGAATAGTCCTCTGATGAACCACAGTATACTTGCTCAGTATCAAAAAAAGGTTGAGACACTGGGCAATGGTGGATCACCCCTTACAAAACCCATACTGGACATCAGACAGAATCTAATTGTCCTCTGCCCATGCTGAAAGTCTGTGCAGGAGGACCCTCCCCACTAGTTTCACCACTGAATCTAAAAGTGATATGGGTCTATAACAATGAGGGCTACTTTTGTCACCTTTTTTAAAAACGGGGACTATAGTAGAGGTCGCCCATGACTGAGGACAGCCATGTTGTATTGCAGCGTTAAAAACAGACTCCAAAATAGGCGCCCAAAAGGAGGGGTCAGACTTAAAAAGATCAGGGGGTATCCCATCGGGACCAGGGGCTTTGCTAGCTGTTAGGCCGGCAATACTTTCCAGTATTTCACCCATCCTAAACCTTATTTCCACTGCATTAGGACCAGGTGGCGACATATCGTTCTGCTCGGAGGAACAATCAAACATTTGTTCATAGTGGGCTTCCCATTCCTCCTTAGATATATAACATTCAAGCCCCCCCCCCTCCTGATCAGCCTTTTTGCTGCTTTGGAGCAGTGACAGTCAAACCATCTAGGACCCACATGTGTTTGGTTCTTGGCTGGTGCAGATAGCAAGCCAGTCACCTTTTCTGAGATAGCCTTAAAGACCACTAACACCTTTTTAGGTGAATACCTACCCTGGGTGCAGAGGGCTATAACGTCCACACAAGCAGTTTTAATATTGTTAAAAATTAATTCTGGAGTTACTTGTGACCATCTCAATCTACGTTTTCCATCAGTTGGACGGAGTAGGGCCACTTCAGGGGTTTCCCCTGTTTTGACTCCCCAAGGACCGGTCAAGTAGAGAGATAATGGGTTATGGTCACTAAATTCACTCTCAATAATTGAAAAAGTACCTACAGATGATTGCATTAATGATGAAATTAAAACAAAAACAATAAAAGACCCATTCCCATGTCCCTTGAATGTGGGCACCGTAAAACTAGTATGGGGATCCGATATAGCCATGGTAGATATCAGATCTAGGTCATTAATCAGATCATTTAACCGTTCCCCTTCAACTGTATGCTCAAAATGAAGTCCATGCATTTGAGGACAGCTCAACTTTGAAATACATGACAATAATGGGTTGCCACAGGAGTGAATATTAAAATCCCCTGCAACCGTAAGGTTGGGTAGGCTATGACTCAGGAAATTATTTATAAATTCACTCAGAGCCGTTATATTACTGAAACCAGACTGGGAAGGAATGGAGTTATAAAAATTAACTAGTCCCCAGGTGTAAGTCCCCTTTCGTACTGCTAGTGCAAGGATATCAAGATGTGAAGAGATCAGTACGTGGACTTTGCACGCAACAGCTACCAAGATATAAATAACCTATCCCCCCTTGGTCTCCCCCTCGTGGATGTTATAGCCGGGACAAAGTAGGCCTTGTAGCCTTCTAGGAAAAGGTCACACTCTACCGACCAAGTTTTCTGTAGGCAGATTATCAGAAATTGTTTTACATAGGCTATCCATCTCGGGTTCTTTAACTTGGCACCCAAACCAGCTATGTTCCAGGGGATACAGTTGTTCAAAATCCCCCTTTTTGATGAGCTATCCATCCACCAAGAGACTTTTCCCAAGCATAATGCCAAGCCTGAGGCTGAGTTGTCACCTAGGCTGAGCGACAACACTAACTGGGTATCGTTAGCATATGTGATGATTTGGATGACAAATGGTGTTACTATGTCTGCCGGGGAACTCATGTAAATGTAAATGTTAAATAGAGTGGGGCTCAGGGACGAGCCCTGAGGAACACCACACCTGAGAGGCATTGGCTTTGAGGTAAATTCCTCTTCAAATACTACACAGGAGCGATCCTCTTAAAAGGACTGTAGCCACTTTAGTGCGGATCCAGCAATTCCAACCATCCTGAGTCTTTGAGTTAGCAACTGGTGATCAACCGTATCGAAGGCTGCGCTGAGATCAAGTAAAATGAGTGCAGCGCAGCCTCCTCCATCCAGAATTTTTCTTAGTTCTTCCACCATTGCCACAAGTGCAGTCTCAGTGCCTGGCTGCGATCTGAACCCTGTCTGTGTGGGGTGAAAACTATTATTATTTTCTAGGAAGGTTGAGATTGTGGAATTTACGTACTTCTCTGACTTTTTTCCTATTCCTGGGAGTAAAGAAATCGGGCGGTAGTTTGCTAGTACCTCGGGATCAAGGTTAGTTTGTTTAAAAAGAGCTCTAACCATAGCCTGCTTCCAAAGGGGAGGAATAGGTCTCTTTTCTAAAGAAGCGTTGATCACTTCTAAGATCACGGGTGCTACATTCTCAAAAACTAAATTTAAAATGCTAGGGGTGGGGCGGCATCAGTAGGTGCTCCAGATTTCAGTTGGCTCAAAATCCCCTGAAGTGAAATCAAATTCAATGGGGGGATTGCTTCCATCAGATGGGTGGAAGAGCTAGATGAAGGTAATGTCTGTGGAGTTATTGCTACAGGGAAAGACTTGTAAATCATTCGTATTTTGTCATTAAAAAATTCTGCAATTGAATTGTAGCGTAAAGGGATATCAGCAGCAACAATGGGGGGCGCAGGAGGAGTTAAAAGTGATTTAGCAATCTTAAAAATGTCACGAGGGCAATTTGCTGCTGAAGTCATTCTTTTTTCATAGTAAAGGGATTTAGCTGTTTTTATTTCAAGCTTATAGGTCTATATTTCATTTTATTAGCATCTGTAGGATCTTTTCTCCAATTCCTCTCTAGCTTCTTACTAGACTGCCTGAATTCCTGCAGTTTGGGCGTATACCAGAGATTGTAACTGGCTCCAGATTTATTATGAGTGTGTTTCTTTGGCAGAATAATGTCGAGTGACGGCTCTAACCGTCATTATATATGACTCCAAGAGAGCTTACCATAATTTGTTTAAGTATTCCTAGCATGAACTTATGCTCTTCAGCTAGTGTGCAGGGCCCCTTGTGATTGGTTCTATAGGTGCTCTTTGTAGCTTGAAAGTATTAAAAAAAGACTCAAAGACCTATTGACTCTTTTAAATAAAACATCAATAAAAGCTTTCATGGCAATCCCTTTTATTAAACATTGCACACTGTGTGAAAAAATGAAATATACATTTGATTAAAACTATTAGTGATTAGAAGACAATAATTGTATTTCATATATGTTAATAAGCTTGCCCTTTCATTAAGCCAATAATGCCACTTTTGAGTTTTGTGTTCTGGCACTTTGAAAAAGTCCTTAAGTCTGTCTTACTTTCCACTCATTACACACGTAGCTGCCCTTCATACTCTGATAACACACCACTCTTAGGCATCCCTACCCCACTGGCTTACTCACTAAACAACGACTTCTTGCCTGTACTGAGAGCTGTGTCACCACAGTGGGTGCTTTGTTTGATGAGGGCACCCTCAGGGACCATGGCAATTTCATCGGACATCATGGGGTCTCAGAAGCATTATATCTCACACATGCTGCAGTCCTACAATATGTGAAGAAGCACTGGGCCCCTCACAGGGAGGCTACCACGTGGCATGAACTGGTCTATATGACCTACTTGATGGGAGAAGGCTGCCACCTCACTAAATGGCTCTACAAAGGCATTACAGCACACACTCGAATCCCATTGACGGATTTGCACAATAGATGGTCCATGGATCTTGGCACAGAACTGGCAGACAAAGAATGGTGTATGATCTTATAATACCCCAAGAAAATCCCAAGTAACGCCAAATTTAAGTTTGTTCAATATATGGTCCTACACAGGTCATATCTCACCCCACGCCAGCTGCAGCGCATATTCCCAGCCACACAACATCAATGCCCCAGATGTAAGTTAGAAGACGCTGACTTACTCCACATACTCTGGCTGTGCCCTGTGCTCGCATCTTACTGGTCTAAAGTGGTTACAATGGTCAAATCTGCGGTTGGGATCCCTATTCCAAGCACGCCTGCTGTCTGCCTGCTGGGGTTGTCTCAACGCCCCAAGGCACAGAGGGTACAGCTTCGCTTTTATAGACCTAGCATTACTTATGGGCAAACGCCCAAGTCAGTTACACCCCCACCACTCGATGGCTGGCACGAGGAGGTGGTGAGGTGGGGCAGAAAGTGCTGCAATACAACAGGAGGAACCATGTGCACTGCGCAAAAAGATAACCTCTCTGGACTGGGATACCATACTAGAAGCTTTCAAGGCAATCCACCACCACCAGTCCCCGCAGCGCAGGATTAGTAGAAGCTTTACTATCCAGGCCCTTTCCAGCCTACAATGTTAACGGTTCTTAAGTCCTGCTGATCTAACACTGTACAGTATGTATATTGAATGTTTGCGGGAAGAGCGGGTGCAGCTAGCGGAGCACTCTGACACAAAAATGTATGTGGCATGGGCCTCAAATTGGGGAAGGGAGGGAAGTACAGGTTAGTTTAATTAACTCATTACATGAATCTTCTTACCACACTGCAGCAGTGCTGCAGGACAGCAATAAATGGACCACTTAGAGCTACAGCCGAACAATACAGTATATCAAGCACGGACACAATAGGAAATGTAATGCTGCTGTATACACACGGTGCTACCATTGTAACCTTAGCACCCTTTCTAATCCAGACTGTATTGCAACATTTAATGTACCTAATACATTTGTTTATTTGATAATGGATGTTAATTGCTGAAGAAAAACAAAAACCTAATAAAATGTGTTATAAAAAAAAGTCTGTCTTACTTGAAATCATACCTTTTATATTATAACATTACATAATCAGCCGTGGGTGCCTGCGAGGTTTAGGTGCAAGCCTCAGTGCCCAAACCAACAGCAGTGAGAAGTTGGATGCAAGGCCTATGCTAAGGCCACTCCCTGCCTTCACCCCCTTGATGTGCACAGATAGAGGCCATGCCTGGTGTTGGCAGCCTGAGGAAGGGGGTTTGGATGCATGGACTGGCTGTGACCAACCCCATACCCTGCACAGCCAATGACCATGCATGTCAAGGGGTCGGCAGTTCACGGGCAGTTGGACCCGATGCCTGATCGCAGGCATGGTGTTTATAATATGTATGGTAATGAACTATTAATTTACTTTATAAAACCACTAGAAACTCACTAAAAAAAAGAAATGTTAAAATCACCTTATGGCTGGGTACAGTAATAATATCTTACTTTACATTAAAAACAACACCTTAGAAAATCACTGAAGAAAACATGGGTTAAATGGATGTTAAAGTTAGTTGAAAATATCATTATAAACATACATTTTACCAACAAACAAAATCACTGAAATTCACCATTTGTAGTTATCTCAAGTAACTGTAATTAGTGCCCTAAAGTATCTATAACTCACACTATGGCCATGTACTACTAATTACCTCAGACATTACATCACTGATGCCATGTTCCATGACCTCATTGGTAACATCACTGCAACATCTGAAATGACATCATTAATAACAACACAGTGCATGGCGAGGGCACAAGTTATAGCTACTTTAAGAAAATGTCAAAAATATTGTAATGTACAAAAGCACTGGATTCTAGATATTTAAAACTTTGATAATGTATGTATAAAATACATAAATGATATACATATATCTCAACATAATTATACCTACAATACTCACCTTCTATATTTAGCACAATTGATAGTTTGACTTAACCTGGAACTTTTTCTAACCTTGTTTGAACACACATTTTCATCGATTATATGACTGAATCAGGAAAAAAATATATTCAGTTGAGTGTCAAACTACATTGTTCTATAAAGCACTTATTTTGCCACGATATTAAAGCCAGTTCCGCAGTAAGATTCAACATACTGTCCACAACAACCATAAAAAAACAGGACTCTTTTGCTGCCGTCAGATCTACACACAAAGCCTTGGGTCTAGTAAATTAGTGATGGTTTGAGATGACTAAAAAGCTTTTCTATAGATGCTAACTGCTGTTCACTTGAGGTGTCAGGAACGGTAAGTAGACATAATATCGAGTTTTTAATTTCCACTGGACATAATATCGAGTTTTTAATTTCGACTAGACATAATATCGACTAGACATAATATAGACTACAAAAATATTGACTACAAAAATGTAATATCGACTAGAATAGCAATAATATCGAATCAAAAATATAGAATGGACATAATATCTACTAGACATAATATAGACAACATAAATATCGAATTTAAGGTAAGTTAATATTAATGTTTAATTTTTGTGTAATATAAATCTGTAGCGGGTTGTGTGTTTATAGGGGAATAGGGTGGGAAGTAATTTAATTATAATTAATTAAATATGTTAATTATTTAATTTTTTATTTATTTAAATGTAATTGTTAATTAATTATTAATTGGTAATTAATTTAAATATAAATGGTAATTCATTTTAATTGATTAATTGATAAATATATAATTTTTTGTAATTTATTATTTGTAGCAGGTTGTGGGTTTATAGGGGAATAGGGTGGGAAGTAATTTAATTGTAATTAATTAAATATGTTATTTAATTAATTGGTAATTATTTCAAATTAATTGTTAATTAATCATTAATTGGTAATTAATTAAAATATAATCGATAATTAGATATAATTGATTAATTGTTAAATATATTTTTTTTGTAATTTATTTTCTGTAGCGGGTTGTGGGTTTATAGGGGAATAGGGTGGGAAGTAATTTAATTATAATTAATTAAAAATGTTATTTAATTAGTTGGTATTTAATTAAAATTATTTGTTAATTAATCATTAATTGGTAATTAATTAAAATATAATTGGTAATTACATATAATTGATTAATTGATTAAATATTTATTTTTAGTAATTCATTTTCTGTAGCGGGATGTGGGTTTATAAGGGATTAGGGTGGGAAGTAATTTAATAATCATAAATTAAATATGTAATTAAATTTATTGGTATTTATTTCGAATTAATTGTTAATTAATTATTAATTGGGAATTAATTACAATATAATTGGTAAATACATTTAAATGATTAATTAATAAATATGTTAATTTAATTAATTTAATTTCTGTAGTGGGTTGTGTGTTTATAGAGGAATAGATTTTGAAGTCATTAAATTGTAAGTAATTAAATTGTTTAAATAAATATATTGAGTTTATTTTGTAAAATATTTAAAACATTTAAATTAATTGATTGTTATTAGGTAAATAATTAGTATTTGTAGGTAATTTATATTATTAAATAATTATTATTTAAAATTTTAATAGAATATGTAATATAATGTACACAATTCTTAAATATTTAAATTAATTTGCAATAGATTTTACTTTTTATGATATTTATATTTATATAAAAAGTATTTACTTTCCTTACTGTTGCACTCACTGGAGTTGGAATAGTAATTTTGACCCCAACGCTATCCAACGCTTCCTCTACTGTTACACTCTCTGGAGTTGGAATAGTAATTTTTACTCCTACGCAATCCAACGCTTTCCTTACTGTTACACTCACTGGAGTTGGAATAGTAATTTAAACCCTTACACTTTCCAACGCTTTCCCTACTGTTGCACTCACTGGAGTGGGAATAGTAATTTTTACCCTTACGCTATCCAACCCTTTCCCTACTGTTGCACTCTCTGGAGTGGTAATAGTAATTTTTATTTAAATATTTTAAATATGTTTATATTAATTTATTTTATTGTTATATTACTTTTAAGTTCCTTTTAACATATTTAAAAAATTCGATATTTTGACATTCTATATTTTTTACACTCGATATTTTGGAGTCGATATTTTTGCACTTACCTGTTTGAAGATAGGAAGTCGATATTCTGTCAGTCGATATTTTAACCTCGATATTTTGTCCTCTCGATATTTTGTCTGTCGAGGTTCTGTCAGTGATCCGTCAGGAACAATGCAGGAAGGATCACTATGTAGCTCATATCTTTACTCCTCATGTTTCTACCACACTTGTTGAGCATAGAGATTATCTGCCCCATAACCATGAAACATAGAATATAGAACAGAACGATACAATGAAAAAGATCAACATTTTACCAGGTGCTTACTTTTTCAAAGACAAATTTTAAATGTGAATACCTGTTCTTCTCTAAAATGTTGACTGTGGTTGTAAAGGTCCAATTGGATTGTCAATATAGGAAAAGCACCACATGTGCTTTTGAATTCTTGTCTGGATAGGTTGCATTAATTCTGTATATTGAAATGTGTAACGTGCTCTGGGTAGGCTAAGTGGGAGAGAGTGTCAAAAGACTTTTTAAAGCGATGTGAATAATCTCCTGCTAATGACTTTCAGGATAACCTCACAGCTTGAAAGAGCTCCCCAAGGTATCAGTAGCTCATTCTTGCTTGAAATGGGACATGTTTAAGACATATCTACATGGGCTGCTAGAAAATGGGTGGATCTACAATTCAAAATGGAATACATTGAAATAAAGAGTATAATGGAAAAAAAGCTTATAAACAGGATAGAATATTGAGTTAATAGAATGAAACACCTTTGTGGAAGTCTATTGGAATCAATTTTATCCCCCTCAGGTATATATCCTTAGGAATTTTGAGGCCGTAGACCTGGGGATCATAGATTTAGGGCCTGGATTAGGTTTAGGCAGACAGGTTACTCCATCACAACAGTGACGGATATTGCATTTGTGGAAATATAAATCTCATAGGATGTAATGATATTTATATTTTGGTGGGCAGGATATCCATCACCTTTGTGACAAGTAATCATCCCCAAGATCTAAATCTGTGCTCAACTTATTAACATGGTGAACTTGAGTCCTCTTAAAACATGCTTAAAAGCATTTGAGAAGCTTCAGTTGTTGGTCGTAGAAGAAGCCCAATCAGTAATGTCCCCACTCTTAAGTATATTATCTTACATATGACTGCAATGCTTATGATGAGTCAAAGCACAGTCATAACTTCTTAAAGCCAGATTTCATGCACTGGCAATATACAAATACTGCAGCATAAATGAGTACCCAGAGTTAGCGGATTCAACAGCTTCATGTGGTCTTCAGAGAAGAAACAAAATCGAGTCAAGGTTCTCATCCTATTATCACTATTGTTTCTGCAGAAGCAGCCACATATATATAGCACTGGAGATCAAGTTGTTTTTTATACAGCTTGTACTGGTAGCCAGAGCAAAATATACCACATGCATAAAAATTAACCTTAAATTACGAAACACACTTAAGGGATTAAATAATTGAAAGGCAACCTTTTTGCTACTATACAGCTGACCAAATAAGCCCATGGAATAAATACTTTACTTAAAAGATGGGGTTATTTTTCCTCTTTTTTTGAAGAGAGGTATTGTATTGCCTTCCTAAAGGATAACACATCCCACTATCAGACATTTGGCATATCTCTCCCTTGCATGATTTCCTTTTAGGGTGTTTTGCATGCTTCCTATTTTAGATCTGTTATGCCAAGCATCACAGTTCTACTGATTTAATCCAAAATAAAGTACGTTCAAGAAATGTTATTCTGAGAGCACATATCAGGTGAAATATTTTAAAACAGATACAGTAATGAAATTGAGTTTTGGATTAAGCAGATTTATTAATACTTTCTTTACTTCCAATCTAGTTACAGCTGGTGTGCACATGAAGAAAAAAAAAGTAATCATATAAAACAGAAATAGTTTATATGTTTAAAATTCTGCAGGGTTCCAAACCAGAGACTCACTCCAGCTGCAGCAAATCGCTAGAGTGGGGGTCCACTCAAAGAAAAAAAGTTAAAGAAAGTGTCCTTCAAAGAAGATGATTCCCTTGTTACAAAATATGCTTATTTTAAATAATATTATTAGTTGGCTGTACTATGGATTTTTTTCACTAAATAAAATGTGCCAGTTTTGCGAAAATGCCATTTGCTTCAACTTCTTCAGAAATCTTTATGAAAATATATTTTCAAGCTTTGAAAATGTTGAGGTAGTTATACAGTTTATATATTGTGTAAATATATAATTCTCTTTTCTCATTTTGCTTTGTTTGAAAATTGTCTCTAGTGGGGACCATATTGGAATAAATTTCAGCAAAAGAAGCGAAAGTATTTTGCATTCAAGTTTCCTGAATAAAAAACGTTAACATTATTAAGGCCTTTAACATAACAAAATTCCTTTCTAAAAGCATCCAACTATCTGTTCTCTGGTAGGCTGTCAGGCAGTGGTGCTGGAACAATTTTCAGAGTTGGGGTTACTGGCCAGCAACGTCTGCTCTCTAAAATCATAAAAGTTTTGCACAACCCTGTTGTTACGTTCAAGAAGATATATTTTTATTAACTTTTTAACAAGTCATTCTGTTTACAATCAAGCCAAACTCACAATTTCACATGTTTACAGCATTGCATATTTACACCATCATTTGGACTCTGTCCCACAAAAAGTCTTCCTTCATTTCATCACAATTTAGCGTGTTCTACTGTATCTTCCGTAACTTCTTGGAGTCTCTGGATAACTTTGATTATAAATAATTTCGATGTCTTTCTTACACACTATTATCAAATTTAAGCTGCAATTAACCCCATGCCCTTTCCCCAACAACTTTGTATTTCAATACCAGCTCTGATTTCCCATGTATTGTTGCCTTGAGCCGATCAATGTAGTCTACAATAACTTGATATTCTTGAGGACATATATTTCAAGATGACCTAGTGTCAGTTTTGCCTCCCATTACCAATAAAATTATTTCCAACTCATCCGTTAAGAGGCCATTGGGGTTTCTCCTTTGTATGACAGTCAGTGCCATCACTGCTGCTCTTGTTCATTAGATCACATCCCTCAGGGTGAATCTGGGGCTTTGAGTGCTGCTATTTCAGATGGGAAAGAGGGTAAAAACGATAAAGATAGTAAAAGCAATAACATCCAGCCTGAAACCTCAAAAGTCAATGCCACAGGACAGGGGAGAGGAGCTGCGAGAGGAACTGTTGTAAATACGCACGGACCACGGAATGGGGATAAGAATTTATTCAGGTAGAAAGGTCCACGGGGACACAGCTGGGGCAGGGGTAGTGGCAAGGACAATATACCGGGACAGAATAACATGGACGCCAGTGTGACGTCATATAAGAACATTCCTAACATTCCAGAATGGAATGTAGGTTATCTAACAACGTGGACGACGCACTGGAACTGCAGTACGGTCGCCGGTAGGGACCAACATTATAAAGTCACAAGATCTCCCTCCTTTACACTTCAATCAAAATTCAGTCATTCTTGAACGAAATCTTCATAGCGCTTAGACATCCTAATTTGCCTTCTACATCTGGTCTGAGTACTTTTACCACCTAGTCCTGGAGCGGTCACAGGGACATTGTCCATCTCCATCGTGCCTTGACTTTTGTCTCCAAGACCACCTCCGTCCACTTCCTCTGTCGCAGTGGTATCATGGCTGTCTTCTTCTACTCTTGTACATTGGCAATCAGATACCTCATCCCATTCGAGGATACTACTATCGGCACTTACTTCCTCAGCCTCTCTTCTGTTCAGGATGATCTTTTCTTGACCCTTTTTTAATTTGACTATATCGTCTTTACTTCGCCAACCCTTTTCTCCTAGGTATACTGCTCCTCTGGATGCTTCCTTCACTTGCAAAGGTTTACTATAGATTGTCTCTCCCTTTGCCACCTAGCCTGGCTTCTTTGTTATCACCCAATCACCTTTTTCTATTTCCTTCACCTTCGCCTTGTTGGTCCAATCAGAATACCTCTTGACTTTTTCTTGTTTGCACATGATGTTTTCTCTGACATGAAGCTCACTATCCTTGATTTGCTCCGCATATTCTTTGCTACTATACCAATCGTTAAGCTTAGGTGTAAGTACATCATTGCACTCTCGTCCCCGCATTAAGAAAAAAGGAGTGTATCTGGTGGTTTCGTTGGGTGTTCTGTTGTATGTATTCACCTTCTCCCTGATACTGTCCTTCACATTCCATTGTGCGGCGATGGCTAGTTGAATTCCCTCTTTAATGAATTTATTTGTTCTTTCCACCTGCCCGTTGCTCTTTGGGCTGTATAGCGGTGTCTTTTCTTGTTTGATGCCTGCTCGCATTAAATATTCAGTCATTTGCTTTGACACCAGTTGCGTGCCGTTGTCTGAGACGATGATCTTGGGTTGCCCTTCCATTGCAAACACTTTTTTGAAGAACTTGATGGCTTGTTCTGTTGTGATTGTGCGCACAAATTTGTAGTGTATCCATTTGGAGTAGTAATCCGTAAGCACAATGATATACTTGCATTCTTCGTTCAATCCTTGGGACGGACCCGCGAAGTCAACTGCGATTTTTTGCCATGGTCCGCTGGGTATATCCACTAGTTGCAGCTCCCCTTTGTTCCTTTTCCAGTGTTTGTCGGACTTGAGACAGGGTTCACACCTGTCAACAAATTCATTCACGTCGTGGTGCACTCCCAGCCACTAATAATGTTTTGTGATAATGTTTTTGGTTGCACTGCTGCCGGGGTGCCCTTTGTGTACCAACTTTATTATTTTTTCTCTCAACGTTGCCGGTGGAATTAACTGGTCGCACCTTTTCAGGTATCCATTCTCTATAGTCAGTTCCCCACTTATCTGTTGGTAACTTTTATACTCATTTTGAAGGTTCCTAATTGGGGGCCACTTCGACTTCATGTAGTCCATTACTCTACTCATTGTTCTGTCTTTCTCCACACCTTCTTTCCATTCTGCTTCTGTTATTGAACCGCTGTTGGTATCCGCAGCATCTATCCAAGCTACAACGCACTCCACATCGTCTAGTGCTTCACCATCCTGGTTGTCAATAGGTAGTCTTGATAGGCAATCAGCCCTGCAGTTCAATCCTCCTTTGATGTGCCTGATGCTGAAAGTGTATTCTTAGAGCTTAGACAGCAATCTAATCAGTCTGGAGCTGGCTCTTCCACTTCCTCGACCTTCACCGTCCATCATGTACACAAGAGGCTTGTGATCTGTAACTATTGCAAACTGTTTTCCCCATAGGTAGTTTTTCAATTTTTGCACAGCCCAAACACACGCAAGTGCCTCACGCTCAATTGTGCTATAGTGCTTTTCAGTGTCGTTTAGTCTTCTTGATATGAATGCTATTGTGTTTTCTCGGCCACCTTTCATCTGGCAAAACACAGCTCCCACACCTTTTGCAGTGGCGTCTACAGTGATTACATTTTCAAGCATTGGGTCGTAGGCTTTCAGAGCAGGTGCCTCTGCAATATCTTGCTTGATTCTGTCAAATGCCAACTTTTGCTCGTTGGACCACATGTAGGTCACGTTTTTCCTCAGTATTTTTCTTAGGGGTTCCACCTTGTCTGCGTATCCCTTTATGAACTTGGAGTAGTACAAGCTACGTCCTAGGAAGGACTTCAGGGTTTCTTTATCCTTTGGTTTTGGTGCCTCTCTTATGGCTTGGACCAAATCATTTTTTGGAGTTATTCCCTCGGATGACAGTTCGTGACCCAGGTACTCAATCTTTTCTTCCATGAATTTACATTTTTCTCTTGGCACTGTCATTCCTTTGTTCTTTAGTACGCCTAACACCTTGCCGAGCACATGTAAGTGTTCTTGCTCCGTCTCTGTGTGTATAAGGATATCATCCTGGAATGCCTTGACTCCTTTAATCTCTCCGAACAGGATATCCATCAGTTTTTTAAATACACCTGAGGATGACGCTAGGCCAAACGGCAGTCTTATATACCTGAAAGCGCCGAAAGGTGTGATGAATGTTGTGAGCTTTTTTGACTCCTCTGTCAACATGACCTGGTGGTAGGAGGCTTTTAGGTCGATCAGGGTAAAATACTTAGATCCTGCTACTGACTGTAAGATTTCCTGTATCATTGGGAGTGGGTGGCAGTTCACTAGAATATTTTTGTTTAAGGACCTGAGGTCCACACACGGCCGGATTTCTCCTGTTTTCCTTTTCTTCAAGACCACTATTGCGGACACCCATTCTGATGCATCGGTCTCTTCTATCACGCCTTCCTTGCACAATTTCCCGAGCACTCCTTTCAATTCTTCTCTTATGGATAATGGTATTGCTCTCACCTTGTGCTTGACCGGTATTGCATTTTCTTTCAGCTTGATTTCGTGCGTGAAACCCTTTACGCATCCTATTGTGTTCTTAAAGACTGTGTTGTATTTTTCCATAATTCCTTCAATTCCTTCCTTTCTCTCTGATAGGCATATATTATTTATAAGTTCCTCTCTTAATATAAGTGGTTCTTTTGCGCCTGGTTAGAGTATCACTCCCAAGTTTGCTAAGTCTTTCCACCCTATCAAAATTCTGCCTTTCACTGCTACATATATTTTAGTGTTAATCGTTCTGCCCTTAAATGTTACAGTGTCACAGAAGTATCCCAACATCACAATATCCTGCTCCCCAAAAGCCTTGGGGTTTACATCTGTGTCATGTAGCGTTATATCCTTCCATTTTTCCTCGAATATCAGGTCCGATATGATCGTTATGGGTGACCCTGAATCCGCCGTGAACTTCAATTCAATGTCTCCGATTTTCATATTGCCGATGGGCCCTTTTATCTTCCCATCTTCCATCTCCACATAGAGTACAATTTTCTCGCACATTTCCTCATCGAAATCTCCGACGGTATTCACTTTTATATTTTCATTTGATCTCATTTTCGTTTTACACAGTACCGTGTAGTGCCCTACTCTTTTACATTTTCCGCATCTCCTTCCCATGGCTGGGCATGCGCGGCAATCAGCAAGATGATCTTGCGCCCCACATCTGTAACAACTCATTCTTTTTGTTGCCACTTTCTTGTCTCCCCAACTTCTCTCAGTGCTTTTGTGGTCATATCTCTTTTTCTCCTGTAGGTAGAATACATTATCATTGCTTGAACTGCTTGATAACACTTTCGTGGTAATCATTGACCTTTCGATTGCCTTTGCTATATCTGTCACATCCTGCAATGTTGGGTTCCTGCATGTCAACAACCTCTCTTGAACCTTCTTTGAGTGACAATAAAATACCACTTGGTCTCTAATATAGATATCAGTCATCTCGTTGAATTCACAGTCTTTCGCTAGCACTCTCAAACATGCTATATACTGTTCGACCGTTTCACCTTCTTCCTGCTTGCGCAGCGAAAATTTATGCCTACCAACGATTAAATTGCTCTCCTCATCATACTGTTTCTCAAGCCTTTTGACCGCCTCCTGATACTCATTAAGAGATATGAACACGCCAGGTGGACTTTCGTATTCTGGTAGGCTGTCGAATACTTCCTGACCTGTTTTTCCCAACAATCCGAACAGAAGCGATTTCTTCCTCTCTGCGTCATATTTTTTCCCATCAATAGACACTATATAGTTCTCAAAGGCTCTTAGCCAATTCTTCCATTTCATTATGGGTTTCCCAGGTTCCTCAAGGAAGAGTGGTGGAACACAGATATTATTACTTTGGGCCATTTTATACTATTTTTCTTCCAATATTCTTCACTGTATTCTGGTCTTAGTTTTAATCCTTAAACTTTCTCTCACAGTTTAATTTTACACGTTCTAAAATTTATAGAACTTCCTTTCCTTGTGCATAGTTTTCTCTTTTATTCGTTAATTTATTCTTTATTTTCCTTAATTTGCCTTTACATTTGCAGTCCCGTACACTTCCTACATTCCTTTATTAGTTTATGCCAGTTGTCTATTTCTATCTCCTATATCGATGCCACCTTTTGCCAGTGCTTGTTTTTTTTCCTTCGTGCAGTGTTTACGTTCGTGCAATGTTTATATTTCCCGATAAACACCTTTGAAACTGACAGGATTTGCCTTAGTTTTACATCCAAAATGGGCGCACGTTGCACGTAATTGACGTTGCACCAATCAGCATCCAGACCGTGCCTGAAGTCCACAGCATTCCCATGATGCCTCACGCGTGTCAATTTCACCGCGCCTCACACTCAGTCTCTCGGCGGCACCTTCAATAGCGGTCAGTCACTTACTTCTTTCTTCCGCTAATCCGTTTTTCATTTGCTGTTTACCTCTTGCTCGATTTCTCGAGGTAATTGCTGGTGTCTTCTTCGATGTCCGTGAGCCTCTCTATTTCAAATTACCCTCGTCGCCATTGTTGTAAATACGCATGGACCACGGAATGGGGATAAGAATTTATTCAGGTAGAAAGGCCCACGGGGACACAGCTGGGGCAGGGGTAGTGGCAAGGACAATATACCGGGACAGAATAACATGGACGCCGGTGTGACGTCATATAAGAACATTCCTAACATTCCAGAATGGAATGTAGGTTATCTAACAACGTGGACGACGCACTGGAACTGCAGTACGGTCGCCGGTAGGGACCAACATTATAAAATCACAACAGGAACCCTCTAAAAATGATCAACAAGATACTAAACACCCCCTTGAGACCCTTGTGGAGATCATGGCGACAGGCATCAGAGCACAATAAAGAAAGCAGGGGGGTGTAAAGGAAATTGATTTAGGGGCAACAGAATGCTTTTATTCACTGCCGGATGACACCTGCTGTGTAGACAATTCTATATCGCTGTCGGACACAAGTGAGAGCGAAAGCCTGCCAGACACTAGCAGGACGAACTCTGCCACAACCCTGCACAAAGCTAATAGGAAGGCAGGGTGCTCAGACCAAACCAAAGGGAAAGGAAAAGATCTGAATTGGGACTACTCTCCGACTAATCAGCTTGTGGTGGTCGCTGGGGCCAAGGCACCAGACTTAGAGGTCAGCGCTATCTCAGCTCTAGATGTTTTATACAATCTATTATGTCACACTGTGACACCGTGATTCCAGACAGCTCTGCCTCTGCTGTTGCCGTAGCCGTAGCTGTGGCCTGACGCTGCCACTTGTAACGAGCTCAAGTGCACCCTGTCCTGCTCGTGCCCGCTCACCTGCAGCACCGAATGTGGATGCTTGCGATCGGACACCCGACACCGATGTCACTTCGAACAAAAGAAAGGAGAAAATACCAATGCGCCGTTATCTACTGTCGCTGACCGCAAGCCCTAAGAAAAGGTTCTTGAGAAGGTCTGTAGCAAAACGTTATACAGGGTAGGGCAGCGCAGTAATCCTTTATAATCCTCAGATCCCCTGAAAGGGGGGGTATAAAGTAGAGCAGGTACAAAGCATTACAACTGTATAATCTCCTACAATTGCCAGCAATTGTCTATAAAATCTAGAATAAATATTAGCAGAGAAGACTGGAGAACATTGTAATATCGGGTGTGTAAGAAGTTAGCCCGGCATATGATGTCCACTAGTTCTAGTGGGCACCTTGCACCAGTCTAATCGACCCTTATTGATGCTAGGTTGTAAAGTCAACCTTATAGAAAGCTATCCTAGTGGTAGCATGGACCAGCAGTCATCAGGCTAAGACTTCAGAGAGCGCATTAAGCAAGTTGTTTTACCAATTATAATCCCTCGAATACCAAATGAAAGGACACCACACAAGGTATATATCAAATATATATGTATTTATTATCCTAAACACAACCCCTCTGCACTCTTTATGGGGTCAGAGGTAAAAGTACAATACAAGTTACTTCATTAGCATACGATAAGTTGTACAGTATACGTTTTGACCTAGGGGCCCTCACAAACCATATACTAAAATAGTGGTATAAGAACCACGTCTGAGTTAGAAAGCAGGCCTGGGGCCTGGGGAATCGCTGGGGCTACTCTAAACAACAAAAGGTTAGGAAGCAGGAGGCCCACTGGAGACGCGTGCAGTGTCTAAACACAGCCGCGAGTTACCATTGACTTTGTATGGAAAACGAGCAAGTTACAAGTTTAAAGATTAAGGACACTTCTGGGTGAACTACGATGAAACCCTTTTAGACTGGGACCCTTGGAGGGCCAATCACCTCGGCACTACAGGAGTACCAGTGTTACCTCACCCACGGAAGCCGGGTGCATAGGTGTCTTTTGATGTTGGGTTTCGTCGTCAATTTCAATGGAGATCTGCAAAGAAGTGATGCAGGCGACCAGAGGAAAGGTGTCCGGGTGGATCCAAGGGTGGATCGAAGATCTGAAAAACCTGAAAGCAGAAGGGACAGAGTCTGGGTCACTAGCCAGTGACCTGGAAAGAACCAGGCGATGTTGGATGATTTCAGGTGAAGAAGTAAAGCTTGTCTCTGCAGCTACGAGGTCCAGGAGGTGTCGATGACAACCAGGAGCTGGATTTGAGCTGTCCCACAAAGGATCTAGTTGACTGCGGGGTCGGTATCCGAATTTGACCCAACAGGCCTTGGCAACCGCAATCCATACAGGAGATGAAGATTGGCTTCGGTGCAGACCAGCAAGATCTGTGGTGCTTCTCCTTTGTAGGGAAGCTGGAGCAAGCCTGGAGCAACCAGGAAAGCAAGTTAGAATTAAAAGGAAGTCTTCAGAGGGCTCACTAGCCAACAGACTCAAAACCGGGAAGACGAGTCGAGCTGAAATGCAAGAGCAGGCCCCACGGGACACTCGTGGAGTGTGGAGGCCTGAGCTTCAATGCAAATGGTGCTCGGGTCTCAGGCTTCTCGTACCCAATGCACAACTGCAAGATATCTCGAGAGACGATGCAATTAGCAAAATGCAGGATGTCCAGGAGTTCTGGTCCCACATCTCTTGTGTCCGCCACGGGTCTCAGCTTTGCTGGGATCGTCCAGCAGTGGCAGAGATGTCTGGAAGTTTATGTCCTGTGTCGCAGAGTCTTGGAGTTCCGGCGGGAGCCTCGACAACGCAGACCGGCAAGTTACTGGTGGTGCCTGTTTGCACAGGGTGATCTTTTCTGGACCACAAGGGAGATGTCTTCTATCTTCCAGTCAAAATGGAACGTCGAAGGTCCAGGATTTGTGTTTCAAAGTTTCGTCAAGGGTAATCTAAAGTCCTAGGGACACAGCTCCTATACTTATACTAAGTTAAGGGGTTGGACTACCTGTAAGGTCCCTCCTATGGGTGGACCTGGGGAGGGGGTGGTTACACCACCTTCCTTTTGTCCAGTTTTGCACAAACTGTGCCCCAGCAACTGGTTTGAACCGGGCTATGCATGGAGCACCTTGTGTGCCCCAGGCAGTGTCTGAAAAGCATTCACTGAATGCAGCCCTCCCTACCCCAATACACTAAAGTGTGTCTGGGGTGATGCTAGCACTTCCCCTGACAGGAAACCTATTGTCCTGGCCTCCCCTGCCAGAGTTTCGTCCAGCAGCAGGAGGTCGAACTCGTGTCTGTGGCAGCAGCATCCATATTGTGATGCTGAGGCTCTGTTTAACTTTAACCGGTTTGTACAGTAACTACATGTCTCCTCCCTCTAGAAGGGTGGAATGCTACCCCCGCCGCCAGGACTGGTGGGGGGAGGGTAGTATTCCAAAGTGTTTGACACCTTACACAACATGTTTTGATAAAGCCAAACCAAAGTTAGCATTAACCGCAAGGATTATAATGCACTTAAGAGTAAATGGTATTGCTATATCATGGAACAGCTATAAGGAGATGGTTACGAAAGCTGCAGAGGGGCTCAGCTCATGCTAGGGCACCCTCTCCCATAAAACCAAGCACTCTACCTCCAGGATTGTCCAGGTCTGCCTTAGGAGTGACTCATAGGTGTATATGTGTCTATTTATGAGGTAGATATAGGTATACACCACCTTATCCAGGCTGTGTGAACAGACCTGTGGTGTCAGTTTGGAGGGCCAGCCAGGGGTGGCATAACACATGCTGCTGCCCCTGGTAGGCCTTGGATGCACCTATGCCCTGGGTAATTAGGGTAAACTATACAGGGGCTCACAAAGGTGACCCATTAACCAATCTAGATTGTACCTAACATACATGGTATCAATTTAGAGAGAGATCAGCTAGGCTGTGGTCCTGATTAGCACAGCCACAGCCAGGTTAAAGTTGAAAAACCAGAAAATCACAGCAAAAGGTGGGGGTGACCATAGGAAGCAGACCCTACTCTCCTACATAACCCACTCCAAACGCAGGGACATTAAACTAACCTTGACCAGTTGAGTCTTCATGTTCTAAGTGGAAATATCTGGAGAGTCTATCTGCATTGGCATGGTCACTCCCAGGTCTGTGTACCACTGTAAAGTCCATCCCCTGTAGGAAAATGTAGTTTGGGATTTTCACCCTTCATCTGATTTAGCCACAAGAGGGGCTTATGGTCTGTCTAAATCTTGAAGTGAGTACCAAACAAGTATGGCCTCAGCTTCTTCAGTGCCCAAACCACAGCAAAGGCCTCCCTCTCAATAGCTGACCAACGTTTCTCTCTAGGGGTCGGCCTTCTGCTAATAAAAGCTACTGGCTGGTCTTGACCATCTTTATTCAATTGTGAAAGCACAGCCCCCAATCCCAACTCAGAAGCATCTGTTTGAACAACAAATTCTTTGGAGTAGTCTGGACTTTGCAGAATTGGTGCAGTACACTTGGCCTGCTGCAGGTCATCAAATGCCTTTTGACAGCTGACTGTCCACTGAACTTTCTTTGGCATTTTCTTGGAAGTTAAGTCATTAAGGGGTGTCACAATGGAACCATACCCCTTGAAAAATTTCCTTTAGTAACCAGACAGGCCCAAGAAAGCTCTGACGTGCGTCTGGGTGATTGGAGCAGTCCTGTCCAATATGGTCTGGATTTTCCTCTGCAATGGTTGAACCTGGCCTCCACCTACAAGTTAGCCCAGTTATACAGCCTGAATCTGCCCTATCTGGCACTTGGTATCCTTGATAGTTAGGCCTGCCTTTTGCAGGGCCTCCAAAACATTCTTCAGGTGGATCAGGTGATCTTCCCAGGTGGAGCTAAAGACAGCAATATCATCAAGATAAGCTGCACAGTAGTCATCCAGACCTGAGAGGACTTGGTTCACCAACCTTTGGAAGGTGGCAGGTACATTTTTCAGACCAAGGGGCATTACCACAAACTGATAATGTCCACCAGGGGTTGAAAATGCTGTCTTTGGCTTTGCATCAACAGCTAGCCTGATCTGCCGGTAACCAGCTGTCAGGTCAAATGTGCTCAACAACTTGGCAGATGCCAATCTGTCTATGAGCTCATCTTCCCTGGGCATTGGATGGGCATCTGTCCTAGTAACAGCATTGAGACCTCTGTAGTCCACACAAAACCTCAGCTCTCTCTAGCCATCTTGGGTGTGAGGTTTAGGCACAAGGACTACTGGACTGGCCCAAGGGCTTGCTGAGGGTTCAATGACTCCCAACTCCAACATCTTTTGGACCTCTGTCCTGATACAGTCCCTGGCATGTTCAGGTTGCCTGTAAATCTTACTTTTAACAGGCAGACTGTCCCCAGTGTCCACTTCATGAGTGCACCAGGTAGTCTGACTTGGAGTCACTGAAAACATATGTCTGTAGGCCTGCAGAACCTGTCTGCAGTCATTCTGCTGTTGGTCAGTGAGGCTGCCTGCCAAGGCTACACCATCAACTGAACCATCATCAGGGTTCTGAGAGAGGAGGTCTGGGATAGGGTCACTCTCTTCCTCCTGTCCTGCATCAGTGGCCATGAGCAAGCCCATGTCCGCCCTGCCACCATATGGTTTGAGTATGTTGACATGAAGCACCCTGTGGGCTCCTAGGAGGTCCAAGGTCAACCAAGTAGGTGACTTCTCCCTTCTGTTCAACAATAGTGTGGGGTCTACTCCACTTGTCTTGTAGAGCTGCTGGGGCCACAGGCTCCAACACCCACACTTTCTGTCCTGCTGGTAAACAGTCAGCACAACCTTTTGGTCATGCCAGGCCTTTTGCAATTCCTGACTTGCCTCAAGGTTTTTGGATGCCTTTTTCATGTACTCGGCCATCCTGGAGCAGAGACCAAGTACATAGTCCACAATGTCTTGCTTGGGAAGTTTGAGAGGTAACTCCCATCCTTCCTTCACCAGACAAAGGGGTACTATTACAGGATGCCCAAACAAAAGTTCAAAAGGGCTGTAGCCAACCCCCTTTTGTGGGACCTCTCTATAAGCAAACAAAAGGCAGAGCAGCAAGATGTCCCATCTCCACCTGAGCTTTTCAGGGAGACCCTTAATCATGCCCTTCAAGGTCCTGTTGAGCTTTTCAACTAGACCATTGCATTGTGGGGGATAGGGTGTGGTGAACTTATAGTTCACTCCACACTCATTCCACATTGCGTTCAGGTAATTATTTATTTATTTATTTATTTATAAACAGTTTTCTATAGCGCGAACTAGACCCTTGGGTATCAGAGCGCTTAACAACATATGGTATAAATAAGAACAACAATGATAATAACACTCACATATGTAGCCTGTAAAAAATAAAGTATATATCAAAGCGAGACATGAAGTTTGCACCTCTGTCTGATACAACCTCCTTAGGGAAGCCTACTCTTGAGAAAACTCCCAAAAGGGCTCTTGCCACAACAGGTGCTGTTGTGGTCCTAAGTGGAATAGCTTCTGGGTATCTGGTGGCATGATCCACTACCACCAGAATAAACGTGTGCCCAGATGCTGTTTGGGGATCCAGTGGTCCAACAATGTCAATCCCTACACGTTCAAAGGGAACCCCCACCACAGGTAGTGGTATAAGGGGGCCTTTGTGGTGCCACCTGATTTGCCACTGGCTTGGCAGGTGACACAGGAGCGACAAAACTCCTTGGTATCCTCTGACATGTGAGGCCAGTGAAAGTGAGGGACAAGCCTGTCCCAAGTCTTGTTCTGGCTAAGATGTCCTGCAAGGGGAATATCATGGGCTAGTGTCAAAAGGAAGCCCCTGAATGCCAAAGGTATGACCAACCTCCTGGAAGCACCGGGCTTGGGGTCTCTAGCCTCTGAATACAGGAGCCCTTCATCCCAGTAAACCTTATGGGTTCCACTAGCATTCTCTTCAGCCTCAGCAGCAGCTTGCTGTCTGAGGGGTTCAAGAGAAGGGCAGTCCAACTGCGCCTGCCTCAGATCTGACCTGGAAGGTCCCCCTGTCCCAAGAAACTCAACCTGATCATGCTCAAGCTGATCCTCATCCTGAGGCAGGGGGTAAGGCACAGCCTTTACCCTACTGCTTCTCCTCCTGGTAGGCAACTCTCCCATTATTCCAGAATCCAGTGCCTGTTCAGTGTTGTAATTTTTGACCTGTGACCTAGTCACAGCAAGCACATGTGCTGAGATACCTAACATTTCTGCATGTGTCCTATACTCCACTTCAGCCCATGCTGAAGCCTCCAGGTCATTGCCAAGCAAACATTCTACAGGGAGGTCTGAGCTAACAACAAACTTCTTTAGGCCAGTTACCCCTCCCCAGGAGAAATTAACAACTGCCATACTGTGTGTAGTAGTGGCATTGCTAGCATTGGTCACTAGGTAATTTTCACCTAGTATGATCTGTCCATGGTTCACAAAGCTGGGTGTCCCCATTGTGACACTAGCACATGTGTCCCTGTAGGGCTGATCCACTTTATCATTAATTAAAGGAGTTTGTCTGTACTTGCCCAAGTTACTGAGACTTACAGTAGAGGACATGGGTATGTCCACATCACAGATCAAAACAGCTTTTGTTGATATTCTGACTAGGCCAGAATCCATCACAGTTCCCAGGGTTAACCCTACTACACCCTTCTGTTGAGAACCACCACTTGCAGCTGAACTAGGGGGAACAGTTGCCTTAGGGACAATGGTGGCTGGAGCTGCCTCCTTCTTGGTGCACTCACTAGTCCAGTGAGAATTTACTTTACAAACCTTGCACCATGGTTTCTTTGGACCTTCTTTCTTTTTGGATTGTTGGGAACACCCACCATTAGAAGCTTTTTGGGGACCTTGAGAAGACTCTGGTCTTTTGATTTCTCCCCACCCTTTTGGTCTTGCTTCTTCTGGTCTCCACCTTGGTTCTGTACCTTCTGCTTTACCCTGGTTCTGACCCATTTGTCTCACTTCTTACCCAATTCTTGGGGAGAGGTCAAATCAGAGTCAACCAAGTGCTGATGCAATACCTGGTTCTGACAATTATTAAGAATCTGTTCTCTCATTATAAGGTTATACAATCCTGTGTAGTCACTTACTTTACTGCCCAGTAACCAGCCTTCCAGAGCCTTAGTAGCACAATCTACAAAATCTGTCCAGTCCTGAGTCTGTGTCTTTTGGGTGTCTCTGAACAGCAACCTGTACTGCTCAGTGGTTAGGCCAAACTCCTCTATCAGAGCACTCTTCAGGACAGTGTAGTTGTCAGCATCCTCTTCTTTAACAGTGAGGAGGTTGTCTCTGCCTTTGTCTGCAAAGGAGAGCCACAAAATTGCTGCCCACTGACTTTGGGGTACCTGCTATACTTCGCAGGCCCTCTCCAAAGCAATGATCCATTCGTGGATGTCATCTCCATTCTGATAGGGAGTGTGAGAAGTTGGCCTGGTATATGCTGTTCACTATTCTAGTGAGCACCTTGCACCAGTCCCAACAACCCTTATGGTGATGGTTGTAAAGTCAACCTTATAGACCAGCTATCCTAGTGGTATCATGGACAAAGCAGTCTTAGGCTAAACTCAAGAGGGCATGTGAAGCCAGCTGTTTTACCATATGTAACCCCTTTAAATACCAATTGAAAGCACACCACACAGGATATATATAAAATATATATGTATTTATTTCTAGACAATCCCTCTGAACTCTTTATGAGGTCAGAGGCACAAGCACATAACAAGATACTTAATTAAAATACAATAAGTTGCACAAAATACAGTAGGGCCCTAGGGGCACGCTCAACCATATACTAAAATAGTGGTATAAGGACCGCTACACGGAAAGTGAATAGGCCTAGGGCCTAGGGAATCGCTGGGGATACGCTATACTACCAATAGTTAGGAAGCAGGAGACCCACAGGAGACGTGTGTAGAGTCTTTACACACACGCAAGTTACCATAGAAAATGAATGGGAACGTAAAAGATGGAAACTAGTTATTTTAGGGCACTTCTGACTGGACTCGATGAAATTTACTTGAAACCTTGACAGTTGGATAGTCAATACCCACAGGAGCATTGAAGTACTCGCGTTACCTCACCCACAGGAAGCGGGTGCATAGGTGTCAAAGTGTGTCGGGTTTCATCGCTGAATCCTATGGAGCCTTGAAGAAAATGCTGCTGGGAGATTCTTCAATCGTCTTCTTGCAAAGTAGATCGTCGACGGTCCAGAGTTTCATTTCAGAGTTTCAGTCAGGATAATCTAAAGTCTTGGGACTCAGCTCCTACCTATACACCAAATCTAGGGGCTGGCTTACCTGCTAGGTCCCTCCTATGGGTGGGACCAGGGAAGGGGGTGGTTAAACCCCTTTCCCTTTTTTCCAGTTTTGCACCAGAGCTGGGGCTGGAGTACCCCAGCACGGTTTGAACTGGATTATGCATGGGACACCTTGTGTGCCCCAGGCAGTGTCTCCTTTCTTTCAGCCTTCCCTGTCCTAATACACAAGAACCTGTATGGGGTGGTGCTAGCACCTCCCAAGACAGGAAACCTATTGTCCAAGCCTCCCTCACTGGAAGGACTCCCAGCAGCAGGAGGTCAGACTTGTGTCTGTGGCAGCAGTATCCATTTTGTGATGCTGAAGCTCTGGTTATCTTTAACCGGGAATAGTAGGAACAATATGTCTTCCCCTTCTAGAAGGGTGGAATGCTACCCCCGTCGCCAGAACTGGTGATGGGGTAGTAGTCCAAAACGTATGACACCTTACTCAACATGTTTTGATAAAGCCAAACCAGAGTCAGTATTTGACTGCGAGGTTCATAATGCACTTAAGAGTATATGAAATGGCAATATCCTAGAACAGCTATAAGGACATGGTTCTGAAAGCTGCAGACAGGCTCAGCTCATGCTAGTGCACCATCTCACATAAAACCAAGCACTCTGCCTCCAGGATTGTTAAGGCCTGCCATAGGAGTGACTTATAGGTATATATGTGTCTAGATATAGGGTAGATATAGGAATACTATATCTAAGCAAGGGGTGATTACACGACCTTGCCCCAGCTGAGTGATCAGCCAGTTGTGTCAATGTGAGTGACCTGCCAGGAGTGGCATAATACTTGCTGCAGCCCCTGGTAGGCCTTGGATACACCTATGCCCTGGGTACCTATAGTACACTGTACAGGGGCTCATAAGGTGACCCAGTATCCAATTGGTAATGCACCTAAAGTACATTGTAGTGAATTTAGAGAGAGAGCAGCTGGGCTGTGGGTCTGATTAGCAGGCCCACAGCCACATTAAGTTGAAAACCAGTGAAGCAAAAAGCAAAAAGTGGGGTGACCATAGGAAAGCAGACCCTACTCTCCTACAGGGAGGTACAATTTTGTTCAGGTTTTTATGGTCATGAGACCTATCCCTACCACTAGGGATTATGCTACTACCAGTGGGCTCTAGCCCACACAATTTCTTCTCTCTTTCAAGAGCCAGGGTCTCTTTGGCAATGGCAATTTCTTGCCTCTTGATCCTAAGATTGACTTCTTTCATCCTAGCTTTATTTTCTCTTCTCTGAGGGGAAATCATTCTCCTTAGAGCAGAGGCATTGGAGCCTACTGATGAGTCAGAATGTTCAGATCCACTGGAAAGGGATCTGGGTCTTCTGTTCCCAACATTAGGCCTACTTTGAGATCTGGAGGGAGGCCTTCTTAGGCCCTCTCCTCCTCCAGATAGTCCTGTGTTTCCCAGGTCTGGTTCATCTATCTCAACCTGGTCTACAACCTCTTCATCAGAGTCCAGTGGGTCTGGCCCATTAGTATCCTCTTCTGTGGAAGGTTGGCCCCCCTCCCTGCTACTCTGTGCATCTGGGTCTGATGCTTTTGCTAGGTCATCTGCCACTAAAAGATTTACAAGGTGCTGGGTGGTTGGAATCCGTCCTTGTCTTAACTTTCTGACCACACATACGCTTCTCAAATCTTGGAAACTAAAGGTATCATACTTAGTTGTCTGTAGATTGCTGACATCTGGCAGAGAGGTGCTACCTCCTGCTCTTAAAGACATGACTAGTGATGTGTGGTGTGTGCACCTACCTACACTATTTGTTTTCCTACTAGAACTTCTCTAGAAGTTGTAGTCAGGGTGTGCAAAGCCCTTACCACCTACAACTGCTAAGTTTATATGCTTTTTATTGCTATTTTATGATACTTGGATGTACTGTATGCATTTTATGAATTGTTGAAATGTTTTTATTGTATATAGCATACTTTTATGATTTTTTGAAAAATCGAATAAAGTGGTTATGAATGAATGAATGAATGCTAAGTTCAGTAGAACGTATGTATTATAAGAACTTGATTTATATGTACCTACAGGAACCTTAATGTGATCTTTCAAACGATGTCTCAAGATTATTTGGTAAAACAATGCAAGCTCTTATCCCACTGCTGCCACCAATGTGAGAAGTTAGCATGGCATATGATGTCCACTAGTTCTAGTGGGCACCTTGCACCAGTCTACTCGACCCTTATTGATGGTGGTTGTAAGGTCAACCTTATAGAAAGCTATCCTAGTGGTAGCATGGACCAGCAGTCATCACGCTAAGACTTCAGAGAGCACATTAAGCAAGTTGCTTTACCAATTATAATCCCTTGAATACCAAATGAAAGGACACCACACAAGGTATATATCAAATATATATGTATTTATCCTTTTTTTTTTTGCTCTATTTTTATATTTTTTTGTCCTCATCTCACCTTAGATATGAGCAGGTTTAACAAGCCGTCTCTGATCCAACTGGGCGCCCTTCGACTCACTGCATAGATCCATATCCCCCGGGCAGCCTCTTGTGCTTGAGGTCAGGTGTAATCATTGGACCGGGAAACCGCCACCTTTGTTCTAAAAGTTTATCAGATGTAAATGTCGACCCCAGTCCAGGAGGGGGGACTATATGCTGGGCTGACTCTCTGACAGATCCCCCTGACCCTTATGAGCGATCTTTAATATGGCTTTAACCCAGCTTTCTCTTTTGGGGGCGGTCGAGTCTTTTCACCTTAAACATATTTCTCTCCTGGCTATGATTATCAAATACAGTAATAGGCCTTTTTCCAACTGGGAGAGCACCTCAGCTGTGGAGTCGTTCTTGCCAAAAATGACCAAATTAATGTCCAATTCCAACTCTATACTGAAAATTGCAACCTAAATTTCCCTCATCTTCTCCCAAAATACAGTTAATTCTGGACAGTCAAAAAACAGATGAAGATCATCAGCCTTATCGGTGTTACATCTGGGGCATTTGGGCGTCGGACTTGAAGCAAATTTCGCAATCTTGGCAGGAGAAAATAAAGCCTATTTAACACAAACAAAATGGTTCCTTTTTAATATCGCTGGCTTTATATATTTGTATAAGGTTTTAAGAGAAAATTCCAATCTTTCTTCTGCCGGACAGGCCTGGGGGAGGGAATTCCACACAGCGGATTGGGATGGGATCTCTCTATCTTCCGCCTCAAGCAGCTTTGCATACCAATAAGTTATTTCTTTTTTTCTTGGATGCGGATCTAAAAAAAGCTGTTCCAGATCCCAGTTCCCTTTGATCTCACCCTCACCTTCATACCATGATCTTATTTAGATATATTTGAATCTTGAAAATGTGGGACCAATCTTGGTCGATAAGTATTCCCATGGAAGTAAACCCCCGGATCTACCAAATCCGACCATATCTGCAATCCTGCCCCCTTTATTGGAACCGCTAAGCTGTCCTTCAAGCACTCTGGGGACCTAGGAGAGTCCCATATTGGGGCTAAATTAGAGGAATACTCTAAACCCCAGATACGCCTCAATGTATACCATGTTGACAGGGCGGTTTTCAAAACCTTTAGGCGTACTCGTTTAAAAAATCTGGGGGCCCCAAATTTAAACAAAAAACGACCTTGCCCATTGTCTCACTCTGCTATGGCCATTTCCCTCAAAAGATTACCCCACTTAGATTCAGCCGGTGTTGTAAGCAGCATCCTAATGCCCTTAAACTGAAATGCCAGTAAATACCAATTAATATCTGGTAGAGCCAAGCCGCCTTTTAAAAGCTTCCTTCTCAATTTCTTTCATGGCACCCTTTTGTCCCCAAATAAAACTTCCAATCTTGCCCTGGATTTTGGTGATAGCTTTCTGTGGGAAAGTAAGGGGAATAGTATTAAACAGATAGGTCAGTTTGGGGAGGACTGTCATCTTTACTAAATTAACCCTGCCATAAATAGACAGCAGGAGATTTTTCCATCTTGCAAAGAGGTACTCTATGTCTTTTTCAATCTTAGCCAGGTTTAATATGGGAATTTTCTTCAGATCTTTTACGATTTTAATCCCCAAATACCTAAACTCCCCACTTTCTGGGCCACCCCTGTACACCGTATTCCAGCACATGATCTCTGTTTTAGTCGAGTTGGCCAGATACCCTGACAGTGTGCCAAACTCTTGCAGCAATGTCTCAATCCGGGGAATGGCAATATTGGGATCGCTTGTATATATGATAACATCGTCTGCGTAAAGAGCTATTTTACACAGATACTCTTGTGATTTAAATGGACTGATGTCGTTATCCATCCTGATCACTTGTGCCAGGGGTTTGATGTAAATATTGAATAGGAGGGGGGACAGGGGGCACCCCTGCCTTGTTCCCCTCTTTATTTCAAAACTCGGAATCAGGGAGCCATTTACCAATATATTCGCTGACGCCCCAGAGTAGCATTTTTTAAAAGTTTGCACAAATATCGGACCCATTCCCACTGTCTCAAGTACCCCCCAGAGATATCTCCTGCACACTCGATCAAATGCCTTAGCGGCATCTAAGGCCACAACTGCTAAAGGGTCATTCCTCCTCTCAGCCAGATCGATGTTGCCAATCAAGATTTGGGTTTGCTCCTGAATGAACCTTCCCGCCATAAAACCTTTCTGGTCGGGATTAATTAGGTTTGATACAAGCTTTGCCAGCCTCCCTTCTAAAATGCCCATTAAGATTTTATAGTCGGCATTCAGCAGGGAGATTGGTCGGTAGGAGTCAGTCAACAACAGGTTTTTCCCTGGCTTCAATATTAAAACTATTGCAGCCTCTCTCCAAGATCTTGGGACCACCCCGGTGATGGAATAAACTGAGTTGAAGAGAATCAGGAGAATGGGAAAAAGCTCATCACTTAACAGTTTATAGTTTTCATTGGGGAGGGAGTCGGGGCCCGCTGCTTTTTTGTTTTTTGCCCTCTTGATTTGAGCCTTTATCTCCTCCATTGTAATGGGTGCTTCCAATGAATCTTTAGCTGCTTTAGTTAAAACAGACATGGACTTATCCCTGAGCCATGAGCTAATTGCTTCGGGGGAGGTGTTATTTCCTCGCTATACAAGGTTGTAAATAGAGACCGAAGGCAATTCTGAATATCTTCCGGGTTACTAGATTTTGTTCCCAGATTATCTATAATAAGTTCATTTATGTCATTTCTTGCCCGGTGTAATCTTGCTTTCCACGCAAGCAATGCTCCAGCTCTCTCCCCATACTCAAAGTTTTCCATGTTACGTGCTTGCCATTGGGCCTTGCATTTCCCATCCAGGAAGATCCTTCGTTTTTGTCTTGCATTCTCAAGGTCTTCTTCTCATTGCACCAAGCCCCTTGGATTCTCCTGAATTACTTGAATCCTTTTTCTTTCAAGGGCCGATATTCTTGACTCGAGAGACTGCAGTTCTAGGGCATTTTCCTTGTTTTTAATTCTTACTTGGGTACCCAGCACCCCTCTCAAATTAGCATTATATGCGTCCCACACTTGATCCATTGAGGCAGACCCCATATTCAAAGTAAAAAATTCGGTTGAGGCCACTTTTATTACCTGAATAATATTTGTATCCATCAAGTAGGCTCTATTCAGAGTCCACCTCGACTGTAAACATGGCCTATTTCTAGAGAATGTAAAAAGTAAAGGGACGTGATCCGAGAGATGAGTAGATGCTACAGAGATATTTTGGATCTTATCTAGGGATTCCTTAATAATTAAGACATAATCTATCCTTGCTGAGTGGTGATATTTTTTATTATGGAAAGTAAAACTCTGTGAAGCCCCCATTTTTGCTCTCCAGACATCCACCATATTGATATTAAGGAGAAGATTCTTCAAAACCCTTCCAGATCTTGAAGATTCGATAACATGACTACGATTGAACCTATCTATAGCTGGGTCGAGGCGAATGTTGAAGTCACCTCCAACAATTATCGGAGGCGACGCTGAGATAAAATTCTCTTGCACTTTAATCAGAAAAGAGGGGTCGTCCACATTGGGACCATAAAAAGAACTGCATGTAATTTTTTCCCCTTCCAAATCTAGCTGGGCGATAATCCATATTCCTGATCGGTCTGTTAAAACCGATTTTATCTCGCAGTTGAGACCTTTTTTAACCAATATTGCCACCCCTCGGCAGTGCCCCGATTGCTGTGAGTGACAAAAACTTTGTAGCCAGGGGAGTTTAGAAAAGATGTTCTCAGATTCTATTTGACCTAAATAAGTTTCTTGTAGTAAGCAAACATGTGCTGGCAGCATCTCTATGTATTTAAAGATTAATCTTTGTCGTCTTGAGCATCTTAAGCTGTTTATAGTCCAAGACACAAATCTAATGTTATGACCCTTCATTTTGTTTTTCCATCCTACCACCCTTACTTAAAAGACAGCCTCTACAACGTTGTTTAAAAATTCTGTGAGATGAGAGAATTTTTCTTCCCTATGAAATACAGAGATTCCATAGAGACCCATTTAAAAGGAACCCTGGTAGGTCGAAGCCCCAGAAAATCTTGGTCAATTTTTTGTCTTAATCGGTAAAAGAACAAATCTTGTCCGCAGATCTGAAGGAAGGTGCCATCCCTTCTCCTTTTGCAGAACAGTCTTCCTTTTCATTCTGTATTAGATCAGACACTTCTCACATAACAGCAGAGAGGCAGTGGGAGCTGGGGAAGAGATTACCAGAGCTGAACGGACTGGGGGCAAGGGCCCAACTGAGATTCCCAGCGACATTGCGTGTAATGTAGAACAACCGCATGCACATGAATCGCTCTCCCCAGGAAGTCGACACCCTAATAGCAAAGATAAAGATTAAAAAACAGGGAGGGGGTGAGAGGGGCGAACATAGAAGTTAAAATAAAAACCTCAAGCCAAGCCTCCAGTTTAAGTTTACATTAAAATACGTTTTCTACGCAAAAACCCAGAGGGAGAAAATGCCCGAATAGGTGCTTATCCTTTTTTGGTAGATAGGGTTCCTCAAGGGGTCAAGGGGCTAAGGAATCATGGGGTGGTAGGGTGGAAAGGTCAGACGGGGAGGGAGCACAGGGTGGCAGGAAAAAAATGAAAAAAATATATGTATTTATCCTTAACACAACCCCTCTACACTAGTTATGAGGTCAGAGGTAAAGTACAATACAAGTTACTTCATTAGCATACGATAAGTTGCACAGTATATGTTTTGCCCTAGGGGCCTCACAAACCATATAGTAAAATAGTGGTATAACAACCAATTCTGAGTTAGAAAACAGGCCTGGGGCCTGGGGAATCGCTGGGGCTACTCTAAACAACCAAAGGTTAGGAAGTAGGAGGCCCACGGGAGATGCGTGCAGTGTCTAAACACAGCCGCAAGTTACCATTGACTTTCTATGGAAAACAAGCAAGTTACAAGTTTAAAGATTAAGGACAATTCTAGGTTGACTACGATGAAACCCTTTTAGACTAGGACCCTTGGAGGGCCAATCACCTCGGCACTACAGGAGTACCAGTGTTACCTCACCCTCGGAAGCTGGGTGCATAGGTGTCTTTTGATGTCGGGTTTTGTCGTTGATTTCAATGGAGATCTGTAAAGAAGTGCTGCAGGCGACCAGAGGAAAGGTGTCCGGATGGATCCAAGGGTGGATCGAAGATCTGAAGAACCTGAAAGCAGAAGGGACAGAGTCTGGATCACTAGCCAGTGACCAGGAAGGAACCTGGCGATGTCGGTTAATTTCATGTGAAGAAGTGAAGCTTGTCTCTACAGCCACAAGGTCCAGGAGGTGTCGACAATAACCAGGAGCTGGATTCGAGCTGTCCCACAAAGGATCTAGTTGACTGCAGTGTCGGTATCTGGATTGGACTTAACAGGCCTTGGCAAATGCAATCCAAGCAGGAGATGAAGATTGGCTTCGGTGCAGACCAGCAAGGTCTGTGGCACTTCTCTTTTGTAGGGAAGCTGGAGCAAGCCTGGAGCAACCAGGAAAGCAAACTGGAATTAAAAGGAAGTTTTCAGAGGGCTCACTAGCCAACAGACTAGGAACCGGGAAGATGCATTGAACTGAAATGCAAGAGCGGGCCCCACAGGACACTCGTGGAGTGTGGAGACCTGAGCTTCAGTGCAAATGGTGCTCGGGTCTGGGGCTACTCGTACCCCAATGCATACCTGCGAAATACATCGGGAGTCGATGCAGTTAGTAAAATGCAGGATGTCAAGGAGTTCCGGTCCCACATCTCTCGTGTCTGCCATGGGTCTCAGCTTTGATGGGATCGTCGAGCAGCGTCAGAGATGTCTGGAAGTCCATGTCTTGTCTCGCAAAGTCTTTGAGTTCCGGCGGGAGCCGCGACAATGTAGACCGGCAGGTTACTGGTGGTGCCTGTTTGCACAGGGTGGTCACTCCTTGACAACAAGGGAGATGTCTTCCATCTTCCAGTTGAAATGGAACATTGAAGGTCCAGGATTTGTGTTTCAAAGTTTCGTCCAGGGTAATCTAAAGAACCAGGGACACAGCTCCTATACTTATACTAAGTTAAAGGGTTGGACTACCTATGGTTCGACCTGGGGAGGGGTTAGTTACACCCCCTTCCCTTTGTTCAGTTTCATGTCAGAGCTGGGGCTGAATGCCCCAGCAACTGGTTTGAAGCGGGCTATGCATGGAGCATCTTGTGTGCCCCAGACAGTGTTTGAAAAGCATTCACTGAATGCAGCCCTCCCTGCCCCAATACACTAAAGTCTGTCTGGGGTGGTGCTATCACCTCCCCTGACAGGAAACCTATTGTCCTGGCCTCCCCTGCCAGAGTTTCGTCCAGCAGCAGGAGGTCAGACTCATGTCTATGGCAGCAACATCCATTTTGTGATGCTGAGGCTCTGTTTAACTTTAACCAGGTTGTACAGTAACTACATGTCTTCTCCCTCTAGAAGGGTGGAATGCTACCCCCGCCGCCAGGACTGGCGGGATTAGTATTCCAAAGTGTTTGACACCTTACACGACATGTTTTGATAAAGACAAACCAAAGTTAGCATTTACCGCAAGGATCATAATGCACTTAAGAGTATATGGTATGGCTATATCATAGAACAGCTATAAGGAGATGGTTCTGAAAGCTGCAGAGGGGCTCAGCTCATGCTAGGGCACCCTCTCACATAAAACCAAGCACTCTACCTCCAGGATTGTCGAGGTCTGCCTTAGGAGTGACTTATAGGTGTATATGTGTCTATATATAAGGTAGATATAGGTATACTATACATAAGTAAGGGGTGATTACACCACCTTACACAGGCTGTGTGAACAGACCTGTGGTGTCAGTTTGGAGGCCAGCCAGGGGTGGCGTAACACATGCTGCAGCCCCTAGTAGGCCTTGGATGCACCTATGCCCTGGGTATCTTGGGTACACTATTCAGGGGCTCCAAAGGTGACCAAGTAACCAATTTGGTATGTACCTAAAGTACATGGTATCAATTTAAAGAGAGAACAGCTAGGCTGTGGTCCTGATTAGAAGGGCTATAGCCAGACTAAAGTCGAAAAAACTGAACATCACAGCAAAAAGTGGGGGTGACCATAGGAAGCAGACCCTTCTCTCCTACACGGTGTATGCCGCGACAGGAGATAACAAAACACACAGGCATACAGGCAAACAGGCACTGCAGAGGTAAGTGGAAGTGTTAGTTATTAAGTAATTTTTTAAGTAAGCTACTGAGCCGTGACTGAGTACAGCAAAGTAATCTAATCATCTCAAAAGTGCAGTAGGTGCCCCTGGAGGAGTGTACGGGAAAAATGCTGCGTAATAGTTGGGATGTCACCTGGCAGAGGCAAATTGCAGAACGGCAATGGCATGTCAACAGACACTACAACTGGAAATGATCCAATAGACAGCCTCAAAAGGAAAAGTGGAAAATTCAGCATGCCATATCAACAGCAGTATATCCTAGGAAAGCCCTCAGCAAGACGAGAAGGAAGGAGGGTTAGCCTTTTCTAACCCCATCAAGGACTTTGTGAGGAAACATTTTAAAAGAAAAGAACAATTGCCAAGTCCAGGCATAAGTGCTGATGGGCAACAAATAAATGCCCACTACGAGGTCATGTTGAATTGCCTGATTCCACCAGATCCAGACTTACCCATCATTAACAGACAATTATTACCTAACCAAAGTGTTCTTACTTTCAATCCATGGTTGTCTTCATCACCACGTCTATTCACCCCACAGACAGGCAAAAGCCCACATCAACAGAAGACGAAGGAGGGACATAGAGAGAATCGTACCTCAGGATTGGTGGGTAATGTGTCTGAACAGGGGGGGGAGGGCAGATGGAGAGCCCAGAGCTAAACCCGAAAAGTGCAAGTGAGATAACTGCAAGCTCAGTATTTGACTCTACCCCCAACCTAGAGATTTCAGCGTCTCTATCTTCTACTATATTAGATGTAATGGTGATCTTATAAAGATTCTACAAGGACTGTTGGAAGTATCTATGATAATTAGTTATATATTGAAATCTCAAAAAGAACAAATACGAGAACATATGCCATCCATAGTCAGACCAGTAAGGAGTGAAAATGTAAATAGGGAGCCGTCAGAGCAAGCTCTGCATATAGTAGGGGGCCACAGTGCATATGTCTCTGGGTGCCTAATGCTTGTAAAGAAATTTGGAGAGGCAACTAGTTACAGATAATACATACCTAGAGCAAGAAGGGTGGTCATGACTATAAAGGGGAGGGAGAAATTATTGGGAAAAAAGAACATTGTCAGGGTTATTAATGGTAGAAATAAGAAACCAGAAAACATGCACTCAAAAAAGAATGCCCAGAAAACTCAGAAAGAGCTCAAGCATAGAACGAATGGATAGAAATGAAAAAGGAGGAAAAGAAAATACAATTGAGATTGAAAAAATATCAAAGTAGAGACAAGGAGAATAGAGGCCCAAGTAGACTACTAATAAGGAAAGATAATGTGATGGAACAAGGAAGGATTAGTGGGAACTCAACCACATGAGGGAGGGAAGTGAAAAGGAAAACCAGAGAAAAAACAAAAGATAAGGAGGAGAGAAGTTTGTGGCTGCACTTAGAAGCATCACACTACAGGGCTGGGGATAAAAGATTAAGAAAACTACACCCCTTAAATCGATCACAGCTATTGTTATCCTTCTATAAATGTGCCAGCCTAAGAGAGATCGGGACAAACAACCTTTGACAAATAGGGCTTTCACAAAATAAAAACTGGAAGGGGGTCACCAGCCCTGATGTATTCTGGTTTAGTAAAATCTACAATAGCAAAAGCATAAAAGGAGCTGCAGAAGGAAGGAATAAGGTTAGTCCCAGATGCAGAACTACCTGTAGTAGATAATCAAATGTTAGTATTCTTGAGCCACCATGTGGGCCAAGGGCAAAGACAAATAGGACTAATTGACCAGGACCTGGATGGAAAGGAAGGCATGGAAATCACAGTAACCGGAGGGAGGATGTCAAAGGGCTGGAGTGATGAAAATTGTGGAGATACGTTCTTGAACTATGCTACACCAACCCAGAGAGAAGTGGAGTGGCTAAGTGAAGTTGGTTAAGATACTGTGTCATCGCACAGCCTTGGGATTCTTTCTTTGAATATAAATGACGTTAGCAAAATATCAAAATAAGAAACCCTCAAAAAAATATTAGATTCTCATAAAATTGCGTGTCTGCAAGAACGCTGGCCGTGCGATGTAACTTTAACAATAGAAGGATATGTGCTGGCTCATTAGTCTGCAACAAAAGGTCAACAAGGACGACCTGCAGGGTGGATATCCACCTTAAAATCAACCAGAATAGCTAGAAAGGTGAACCTCTATCAGTAAGATGTAAATAGCTGGTAGCCTCTAAGGTGGAGTCCGGGGACCCATACCCTATGATTGAAAAGTTGATAATAGCTAATGTCTATATACAGGGGGGCAGTCTGAGGAGTATAGGCAGGAAATGGGAAGGATGAAAGAGGACATTGACTGGTTGTACGAAAGTTACTTGAAAGATATTTTTATATTGATGGGGGGTCTGAACCACAGATTGAACCTGAACAAAGTGGATAGATGGTCCAAAGAAATGCTGAAACCATGTAGTATAAAGATGGCAAATGTCCCTAGAACTAGAGGATCAAAATGGGATAAAGCGCTTGGAATGTATCTGGGCTCAAAAGGTCTAGTCTGTTTAAATGGGCTGCTGGGTGAAGGTTTGCCCAGCACAACAGACTTTCAGGATCGGCCAACAATTATGCCCAATTGATTTTATGTATATGCATGGTTAGACTTTGACAAAATATGGGGCATCAAAGTGGGCTCTGAAGAGGGAAGTGATCACCATCATCTAAGATAAAATTTGAGAAGAGGAAAAGTAATTCAAAGGAAAAACGTGATCCCCGTTCATATGAATTATCCTAAACGGCTGTCCACTAGATTAACAGAAGAATATATGGAAAAACTGTCAAATTACTAGCAAATGACATCACTAAGTGATAGCTTGGAGCCTCATCCTGAATGGTATGAGAATATCATTGGACAGGTAGTACAGTGCCTTAGAGTAATTTCAAAAGGGAAGGGAATAAGAAATGTAAAGTTCACGAATAATCAAAGTTATGAAAACAAATGGTTTACTGAGGAATGTAAGATTCTTGAGGCGCAGATAAGGAAAGGGGAGAGAAATCTTAAATGAACGTATGGCACAGAAAGCCATAATGCGCTGATGAAGTTAAGGAGAAGGTAAAAACAAAATTCAAACAGAGACCAGAAAAGAGAACATAAAGAGAAGTGTTAGAGACGTATGAGACAGGCAATAGAAACTAAAAAACATAAAACATTTTGGAAACTAGTACAAGAAGAGTCAGGAAAAACTCAGGGATGGATGGTCTGTGTGGTAGAGGAAGAAGCTTGGTTAGACCATCTGGAGGAGATATGAGGTAAAAAAGTGGAGATGGTGGGGAAACAAGTAACCCCTTGGGAGAAAATGGGTGAGGATATAAGGTCCATATTCACATTAAGTAACAGAACAAATATCATTGCAAGGCTAACCTTCACCCGGCTGCCCATTTAAACACACTGTTTATCAATGGAAATTATGATTTTTAAAATAAGCTCTGATGCTAAAACCTTTTGGAACGGAGCCCTAGTGTATCGCCCTCCAGGACCTATATCGGGCTTTACCCTATCCCTGGTGGAAGCACTGGCACCGCATTTTAAAGCAAAAGAAAATGTTATTCTCCTGGGTGATTTTAATATTCATGTTGATATCCCTTCACACCCAGAAACCTCAACATTTTTAGCTGATCTTTCCACTTTAGGCCTTGAAATGCATAACAAGGGCCCCACACATAAAGAAGGTCACACATTGGACATACTCTTCTCCAACTGCCCCAATACACGATGCTATCCTGCTACCCAAATAAGCTGGTCTGACCACTATTTAGTGGAATTTTCCTTATTGGGTGTTTCTAAACCCTCCCATAAGCCACCGCTCCCACCTATCTGGCGCCGACAGTGGCATAAAATAACAGTAGAAGAGCTAGAGAGGGTATGGAAGAGACCAATCTTCACTGAGATAGATAACGCGGATTCTGCTCTCTCCAGACTTATTGATTCCCTCACAAAGGCAGTAGACACACTAGCACCGCTAAAACTGCATAAACAACATCCCACCTCTAACCAAGAAATATGGTACACCGAAGCACTTAGAGTAGAGAAACAGGGATGTAGAAAGATAGAGAAGAACTGGAGGAAAACCCGAACGGAGGAGAATAAAAGGGCACATCAAGAGGCTCAATCGAATTATTATAAAAACATAAGGCTGGCTAGGAAAAACAGTCTTATCCAGCAACTTGATGAAGCAGGCAATTCTTCTAAAGAACTTTATAAAATACTACAGACCTTTGTAAAACCGATGGCCTGTGAAAGTTCGGATGATTTTTCTCAGCCTTTCTGTGATGACATCTCTCTGTTTTTTGAGAACAAAATAAACGCGATCTATGATAAAATCATGATAGCCTCCAGTAACATGAACAGCTCTCCTAATCCACCTAAATCATCCATACTTAGGGACCATTCATTTACCACCTGTCCATCTATTAATGATACTGATTTTCTCAATCTTATCAGTCACATAAAATCTGGGTCTCTGGATGATTTTCTACCCACCAAAATGATCGCCCCCTTGAGTACTTTGATTGGACCTGAGGTCAAATTTGTATTAAATCTCTCACTCAAGGAAGGGCGGGTACCTATGGAATGGAAGAGAGCGGTGGTGAACCCTATTCGTAAGAACACGGCACACCCATGGACGGATCTTTCCAACCTCCGACTCATCTCCCTCTTGCCATACTTTAGCAAGATGGCCGAGAAGCATGTGAACACCTGTCTGTCAAAATACATCGAGACAGCGGAGGCCTGGACCCCTCGTAATCGGGGTTCAGACCCAATCACAGCACCGAATCTGCCCTCCTCTCAGTGACCGATACGATCAGGATGGCACTAGATGGAGGGGGCTCAATGATTCTGGTGCTGTTAGATTGGTCTGCGGCCTTTGACACGGTGTCACATGAGATTCTTCTCGGCCGCCTGCGGGAGGTGGGCATAGGGGGTGTGGCGCTGTCCTGGGCAGAGAGTTTTCTCACAGGCCGCTCACAAGGTGTCAGATTGGGCTCCCTTCCATCCATCTCTAGGGAGCTCACCAAGGGAGTGCCACAAGGCTCATGTCTAAGCCCCACACTATTTAATGTGTATGTGGCACCCTTGGCTGGCATTGTGAGAGAATATGGGTTCACCCCGGTGTCCTACGCTGATGACACCCAGCTCCTGTTCCCTTTCCAGTCCCTTACTCCAGCAATAAGGAAATCTTTTGTGGATGGTATGAGGGCGGTTTCAAACTGAATGGCTACAAATTGCCTTCAATGCAATGTAGGCAAAACAGAGGTGATGTTATTCGGAGAGGCCCCGCTTCTGTGGTCCCCAGAATGGTGGCCTCTAGACCTTGGGCCAGTACCCAGTCCAAAACAGACCGTTAAAAACCTTGCAGTACGTTTGGATCAGGCACTGGTGCTTAAAGAACATGCCAATCAAGTTGCTGGTCTATGCTTCCACACCATCGGACTCCTGCGACGTGTTTTTCCACTCTTGCCTGAAAATTTGCTGTACCATACACAAATGCCTCTTTGGTACAGGCCCTAAATACCTAACAGACAAGGTTATCCCCTATAGTCCTGGACGTTCCCTGCGTTCAAGTAACCAGCAACTGCTTCAGGTCCCCAGGATTAAGAGGGCAAGACAGGGAAGGAGTGACCTCTCCTACAAAGGTCCCATTCTCTGGAACTCACTTCCACTTACCCTAAATACCAATTCAAATTTCCAATCCTTTAGGAAGCTCCTTAAAACCCATCTATACTCGACCTCATAGTTCGCTGGTAGTTCTACTATTCAGTTATCAGTCTAACATCTGTACCTATGCGCAAGCGCGGAGATACCCCTTTGGGGGTCGAATCCTGCGCTATATAAGAAAATAAATAAATAAAATAAATAAAGCCTTACCCGAGCTGCTGTACCCGATAATATGCCTGCAATAATTATAAAAACTTGCCCAGATTGGTGTGCGGAGGTACTGTATAGGTTATTTGATAGGCATTTCGAATACAGGGATTATACCTGAAAATTGGAGAGGTGCAATCATTAGGCTGATACATAAAAAGGAAGGTACAAAAAGCCCAAAATATTATAGGCTGATTAATCTCCTGGATGTGGCTGAAAAGGTATTTGCAAAAATAATCCTGGGAATGTTAAAAGATTGGGCAGATCTTAATGGCATAGTTCCACCTGACCAGGGGGGTTTTAAGAAATGGCACTGAATAATTGACCACTGTTTTTGGCTTTGGTCTATTGCATGTAAATCCGTGGAGCATAGGTGGAGTTTATTTTGCTGCTTTGCAGAGTTCTGTGCAGCTTTTGATCTGGTAGATAGATACCACCTATTGGAGGCATTGAAAAAAATAGATATCCCCAAAAAATTCTAAGACTGATTCAGAAATTACAGAGGAGTAAATGGGCTCAGGATATTATGGACATCGCAGGGACTCTAACACAAAAAATACAAGTGAATAATGCATTTGGACAGGGGTGTGAATTCGCTACTTTCTTTTCTCTATATTAGTCACTGATCTGCCTGTGACCTTAGCTGCTGCAAATGGATTTAGTCCTAAAATGAAAGGTAAACATGTGGCATGCCTTATGGATGCAGAGGATCTGGTATTTAGACCAGACAGAAATAGGCCTGCAAAGGAAATACATTCGAGGATTATTGTAGATGGAAAAAACTAGTGGTAAATATGGATGCAACTAGGATGCTTTGCTTTACAAAAATCAAAAGCAAACTTAATTGGCACCTAGGCTCGAAGAGACTTGAATTAGTTAATGAATATAAGTATCTTGGAGGCTAGGTTTGAGCGGTCCATGAAAAGGAAATTTCACCTAGAGGATTTGAAGACCACGGTTATTGCCTCAGTGAGAGGGCTGAAAGAATTTTTATAAGGCCTTTGGAAAAATGTCATGTAGACCAGCCCAAAAAACCTACGTAGAATGATCCCCCCGCAACTTCAATATGGAGCTGAATTGTTATACTTTAGTGTTAAAAAGAAGGTGGGATACCGAGGAGGGGAAGTGCTTGAAGTATCTACTGTAGTGTAGTTCCTATATTCCCAATAGGCTCTGCGCATTGGAATAATATATCCTAGATTTGAAGTAGGACTTAAGTCAATAGGTCTCTATCAAATATACTAAACTTAATTGTGAGTGCCAGCTAGCTCAGAAGTCACTAGAAACTTTCTCGAATTCACAAGAAGGGATTAGTTTCTGACAACCGCATAAACATGACAACTTTGTTTCCCAAGAATAAGAATATATCTCTCAGAGTTGTGGAAACAATAGATAAGTGTTCGTTTCTACAGAGTGTGCAGAAAAATAGGGAGATGGGTGTTTTCAATAAAAGGCTTGTTGAACAGTCTTCTTTCTAATGCAAGAGATATGAACTGCTTCAATCGTTAGACAGAATGCAAAGTATAATGCGTACAGCGAGAATAGTATTATGAAATAATACTGTAACAGCATGGTATGGTTTCTAAGCCATATAAAAATACATATATAAATAACATAGACTAAAATACTCAACTGGTGCTTCTAAAATACACCTACCCCAATATACCTAACCTAAGTCTAGTACAAGGGAGGAAGTAAGTATTGTTTAGCATAGGTTTTAGTTTTGCCAAGAATCTACCAAGTTTTCTCTAGGTTCTAATCAGCTCCATACCTTAAAATGAAGGAGGTCTGGTTTCTCTTTCTCTGGACTCAATTTACCAACACCCCCCAAGGGGAGTCAGAAACACTGGAGCTGGATTTCTCAGCTGATGAGGGCAGATTCCTAATCAGTGGGTCAAATGAAGAGTCAGCTTCCTTCGGCACTTGCTGTAGCAAGCTGCGTCGGGCAAGTAGGCTGTCGATCTGCTTCGAACCACGGTGATTTGCAATAGCAAGTAAAGGTATATTTATACCTTGAAGGTGTTTAGGAATGCCATCTTTTACATAAAGTCGGGCATATGAACGTCATGAATAAACCCCTAAGGAATAGCTGTTCATTGTAAAACTAACTGAGTTCTTGGAGGAATCTATATTCAAGCAAGGGGAAGTCCCTAACGGCTTAAGCTGATTTTCCAAGAAATTGTTATGATGTTTGGTGAACGGATGGAAATAGCCATGCCTGTATTTGGGTAGCATGGGCTATGCCTAAATAAGGGCTTGATTTATATGCCTATATAAGGGCAACGTGAATTGTACCTATATAAGGGCATGTATCAGGGAAATGCAATTGGATCCTAAAAACGCCACAAAACACCCACTCCACTTTCTTATGTACGACTTCTACTAAGTTCTAAACATGTTAAAACATATCTAAACATGATGTGTTAAAACCCACCCAAAACACATACAAATGCATTGGTACTGGTTGTACACGAGAAGATCATTAGTGCTGTACTCATTAAAGGCAATGTTTCATTCTAAGCATATACTTTGACATTTGAAAATGCTATCCGAAAGAATCGCGAAAATACATTTATGAAATGGCTCATAAATACAGAAGAAAAGGTGCAGAAACCATTTCATGTCATAATACATATAGCTGTTGGTTTGAGGACAAGGTCAAATATTGTCACTTGAAGTTTTTCAAAGAATTCTAGTTCTCTATGAATAGTTCTACTTTAAGCAGATTACTTTGTGCCAAAAAAGAAAAATAGAAATTTGGAAAAATTAATAATCATAGAAAAAATAGAGTTCCAAAGTTAGATCTTTGTTTTGAAAAATGAAGGTCGAATTCAGAGTCTCTCAGAACAATTTGTGCCAATATCAAAAGTCAGTGTTATTGGTTGGAGAAAACATCAAATCTTCGAAGTCTGTAAAGAATTCCTCTACCATTGTAGGTAAAAGTTGGATTACCTAGTTAAGAAGATCAATCGCACATAGATGTGAAGCATCGCCGTCAGCGTTGGTCGCATTAGCAATGTTCGAATCAGACGGTACCTGTGCGCCTGTTGCTTCTCGTACCTCTGTCAGCATTTTGCATCTGTGAGATCTCAATGAATGCTGTCATCAGAATTGGTAGCCGCTGGGGACAACACAGTGCATGAGCCATTACTGGTCTAAGCAAAGTATCAACATCCGTTGGCATGACTGATGGGAGTGCCATACATGTGTCTAGCACGCATTCTTCTCTACATAGCAAGCAGCGCAGAACAGGTAAGATGCAATCTTGCCAAATTGGTCTGAATGATAGGAACCATGTGGTATTCAATTCTCTTAAGTGAGTTAATCCCAAAATGTTGATTATGCACTCACAACACTAGAGTGCTCTCCACGGTGAACTGGGTGTCGCTTGTGGATTGACTTGCCATATCACAGCAACAGGAGCAAAATAGTATCCCTGCAGCATGTCCCAAAATGAGAGGCAATCTGCCAAAAACAGAGTGCACAAAGTTTGGAAATATTCCTAGGACTGCTTCAAAAGGTACTAATAGTCCGGAAAAAATCGTCTTAAATACATGTACAATAAAACTCGGACATATTTAAGATACGACCTAACACTTCTGAGAAATGTATAGGGCAATTTGTTGTTAAGAGGGCATGTATCTCTGCAGAAGTCCTTGCGACTTGCAGATCATACGCTTCTTTGGCCGAGGTCAGTGGCACAGTTTTTTGTAAAAGAATGGCTTTCATCCTGCTTAAAGTATCAATTGGTAAGAGATGTTCAGTAAAGGTCATAACAGCGACTCCCGGTCTGTCTTGGTTTTAGGAAATACAGCATACATGCATATAGCAAGTGACTCTGGCTGACACAGTTACTAGATAGGGTAAACCTGGCAACATGCCACAGCAGCTGTGATCGTTCAACATGAGGTAAGTTCCATTCGAAAGTTGTCCAAAAATTGGATAAATCACCGCAGCTGGTGAACCTTGCAGGTGGCAGGATAAATTGTTAGAGGAACCAACGCAGGCCCCGTGTAAATTAATACTCTGACAAAGGAGAGAACCGCTCAGTGCGTTTTCACAATTTTTACCACTAAGAAACCCTTCTTTACCCCCACTCCAAAATCTGTGTGTATGGTAATTCCCAGGATGTCTTGATGTATTCTTTATCCAACCTTTCATATATGCCTGCTGGTATATGTTTTAAGCAATACTGAAAATGGAAAATTGTAACAGGCAGAGTGATTGTTCCATGTATAATCTATTCTGTGGCTGGCTTTACAGCAACAGTTAATGGTAATCTTTCCAATTTTTCAATCCTCAGCACTGTATAGTTTGCTCCCCTCTGTACCAGTTTCATCTGTTTATCAGTGAGATTGAATTCTGAAAACAGTGACGTAGTTATGATTAAACGCCAAGGCACATAGCCCGGACGTAGGTTTTGCAACGTCCAGCCTAATAGCATTATAGAACGTAATTGCGACTGACCATGTTGCAACATGACCAAGTCCTGTACCATTATGTCTATGGCAGAGGATACTATGCTGTCCAAAGAATATATTCTGGACAACAGAGTCGTTAACCCATTGTCAACTACAGAGAGAGATTTCTCTAAGTTAATACAATCAATTTCTCGTATGCTTTCTGCAGTCTCTGCTTGTGTAATCTTCCATGCTTCATTATACATGGCATAGATACCGGTGTATATAAAATGTTTATGACCCGGTTTTCTTGGTCCTAGCAAGAATTCCCTAAGATAAGTGCCATCTTTAAGTAAAGATAAGTGTTATTTTACATCCTTGAGTGTAGATCTATTTAACCATTCAAGGCACATTTTCCCTACACTGTATGTTGTTACTATTCCTCGATGCTGTCTTTGAACATATCTTGGATCTGGCCAAGTGAATGTGAACCCCCGTGTTTTATTCAGGAATCTATCTTGACAGGTATTTGTGTATGTGGGCCAGATTAACCATTTTTTCCAATCTGGATCTGTTCTGTTGTGATGCAAAATAGCATGTAATTCGACCTCCCCCTCTGAAGTGTTAATGCTATCAGATGTAGGTGTAGGTATAGACAGATTGTTTAAATCTTTTATCTTGGCTAACCCATGACAAGATGTCTGTTGGACAGTGTCATTCAAAAACATAATTTGCTCTAGGATGATACAGGCTGGAAATAAAGCTTCTATCCCCTGCACTTGCCAGTCTTTTGTGCCCCAGACAGTTTTCGTCTCAATGTTGTCTTTCCAAAAGTCAAAACCTAATGTGGACTGCTGAGCATAAAAGGCTGCAGAATAAATTTCCTTGGTTTTTGTCAACATACTTTTTATTCCTGTTTTGTTTACATTTTTTAAGTAAAACGATTCTGCATTGGAAGTATTAAAATCTGAAAAGTATGGAAATTTGCCATAAAATGTTTTTGATATACCCTTTGGTGGCGTAAGACAATGTTCCTATTGATTATACACTATTACATTTCTAGGATTTGCAAATTTGTGCAAGAAATGATGACAATAATGATTATAACAATACATTTGTTCATATTCTGCTGAACCTTCTTAATATTCATGATTTGTAAATTTTGCAGACATTTCTAAGTCTGAAATCATATTATTAACAGTCTCGAAGACCCAATCATCAGAAAAGGAACTAGATGAAACAAAGACATTCAAGGAAATCATGAACTGGTGTGAAATCTTCAACAGCTCCTCAGGGCCAAAAATGTCATAATCAGTTATTTCCCAAGCTATACCCCCAGGTATAGGAATGGCTGTGATGTTCACTGATGACAAGTCTCTTTGTTCACGATGAGATGATTTGTGTGGCTTGAGGAGTAAGTTGATGTTCTTATTTGCTGTGTCCTTTTTAACATATCTTCCATTTATCAGCATTCCCAAAGTTATTACCAGAGTCAACCAAAGTAGAAGAAAAAGCACCCCCAACACAATCCAAAGTTCAATCCATGGTGAAACCAGATAAGTCTTTTCCAAGTGATAAAAAAGTTCTGTTGCTTTTTCTTCCAAAGTTCTTTTTACTGCTGTCGTTTCAGGTTCACTGGGATACTCGGAAAACGTATCAAAGTTAATGAAATAGCCAGAGGCAGTTCTGTCAATTGTTAGGATTGCATCAGGATTCGTTGAAATTGCCGGAACCACTTGATCACTTGTTACATTCATATAGTCAGATGCTATTAAATTGTAGACAGGCGTTTCTTGACGAACTGTTATTTGGGTTTCAAGAGGTACAAGTTACATAGCTTTGTTGCATAGTCCTTTATTTTGCCCTGCAGATTCTTCAAAAGTGATGAGTCTCTCAGTTTGAACCTCTTGGATAGTAGCCAGATTAGGTTGTCTGCTACATAGGTTGGGTCCACTTGGCCTACTGCTTATGATCTGCCACATGATGTGGTTTGACCAGGTCGATGGGCACAAACCTGTTCTCCTTCTTTCCAGCAAGGGGCAGCAGTAATACTGTCCTTGATCCGTGGATGGCTAAGACAGGTACTGGTTGTCTGCAAGAAGGCCCAAATTCCTTCTTGTCCGCGATCTTTTCTCTGACTAGAGCCCCAACCTTTGGAATCCAGACAGGCCTTGCTGGGACTGTTGGTTTCTCTTCAGTGGTTGTTGGCTTCAGGAACACGTTGCTTTGTTTAATTGTTATTTCATTTAAGTCCTGTAAAACAGTCAAACGATCTTTGATATCAAAGGGGTTTTTGTTCTATCACTGAAGTCTGACAATCGAGGTCTGATACTATCATTCTGTGTCAAGCAAGGAATGTAGTGAACTCTTACCACAATTTGCACAGGAACAGGTAGTTGCCTTTTTCCCGACTCCACCTCCAAGACACTGAGAACCCGTTGTATATAACTTGGCTCACAAGGACCTTGAAGGGGGAAGGGGGAATTGGAGAAAATACCAAACAAATAAGAGACTGGTCCGGAATGTTCTTGTTTAGCTTCCTTGATCTCGTCTACTGTTCGACGAATCTCAGGGTATCCTAATGCATTAAAAGAAAACACATCAGAAAACCTTTTCCTTTTCTTTTTATCTAGTCTATGAACTATTTCCTTCTAACTCTTACCTAACATTCCAGAACTATTGCTACTCTTCTGTCTTTTCTTGTTTTTCGTGTCTCTAAGAATTTAATCTGCTAAATAATTATACCTTGATTTAACTCTACATTCACTTTCTGCAGTATCTGTCTTTATTTCCTTACTAGTCTTACTCTTACCTTCTATAGAGATTTGAAGCTAGTTCTATTCTTATTCATATACATCTCTTAGTAAATAATATATCTTAATACTCTTCTTTTTTCTTTTGCAGGTTTGAAGAGGGAAAACCTATCATGTGGTAAGTACTCTTCCTATAAATGCATTTTACAACTTAACAATGAGTGATTCTCTAATACTCTATTAATTCACTGTTTAATTGTCAAGCCTTATACAGTCTATAACTGTGCCTCCTTTCTATTATAAATCTTGTGTCACATATCTGTGTGTCTTCTTATCTCTTCCTTCAGGAAATGATCCGCTGACTCCAACTGGCGATATTCTCCATGAACTCTGATATGACGAGGACTGAATATCGGACTCTGGTAACTCTCATACTGGTCTCCTGGACGACTTGGAATTAACTAAGAAGAGGGGGAAAAGAAGGGGCAAAAATAGGGAAGGGCAAAACGGGTCAGAACAAACTGACCTGAAAAGGGGAAAAAACGCGACGCTTTGGGCAAGGGAATGGAACAAGACAAAAACGCTACTTTCTCCTCAGAAACTCTGGTGAAGTGCGCATCTTCGTTAGCGCTCGCGCTTCACCAGCTGTCAGGGTTTGCCGGCTTACAACAACTAGACGGCCAACTCATTTTCTCCGTGGGCGACCATCTTGGAATTCCGCACGCGAGTTAGAGAACTCCAGCGGCGGTTCCAAGGTGAGTTTACAGCTCCTATTGCGCACAAACAGTGTTTTCTTCTGGTTTGTGTTCGGGTAGTTCTGACAGCCTGTTCCCAAAAAGGACTTCATATGGAGGGATACCCCCTTGAAAACGTCTTGGCAGATTGCTAAGACTACATTGGACACTTATTAGATGTTTGACCCACCCGTCACCCGAGCCTAATACCCTAGCTGTTATAGATCGCTTTATGTCCCAGTTTTCTCTCTCTACTGCCGAATTTCCCTCAGGATGGAATGGACTAGAGTACCGCAATGCAACGCCCGATTTGGCCATTGCCTCCTTTTAAGCTCGAGAGCTAAACGCAGGTCCCTGATCAGAATGTAGCGTGCCGACTGCGTATGTGCCGATAAAGACTCCCAAATCTTTTATAACAGTTCGAGCGTAGGCCGAGCGCTGAGGCCACATCCAAATAAATCTTGTCTTATTATTTGTGGGATTGCATCGGATGTCTGCAGGTAGATAGTCTAATGCTGTCTAACAATGGTGTGTGTACTGGGCTGGCAATGCTATAGCCAGGTATCTGGCGGCGTTCTGTGCTGTGATCTCTATTGCAGCCTATGCAGTCAATGACAAACATATGAATGTGAGCATTCATTCCTGGCCACCAGTACGTCTCTTTAACAGTTAATATTGTTTTTGAGATCCCTTGATGTATCATACCCTCTCCCAAATGTGCTTCGTATATCAAAGCTACTCTACGTTTCCTGTTTGGAATCACTCTACCCCCACTCCAGGGATTCGAGCAAAAGGAACAGAGTTTGCATCAATTATGTATGAGTATTTGAGTGGAAACGTATTAGGTAACACTGCACCGCTGCCTTTGCATGAAGCATTGACAGCTAGCATTATTTCGCCGTCTATTTTCGCTTTTGAACGAGTGATTGCAGCTACGGAAGCCGTTTGCACAGCTGCCTTCGCGGCTTCATCAGCCAATGAATTCCCTACAACGTGAACGCCATTACGTTGATGACTCAGCGTATGTATCACATGAGTATTTTGTAGTCCTTGTCGGAACTGAACTACTTGTTCCCAAATCAATTTATGCTTGATTGTGCCACCTTTTGCATCTTTGTAACTGGTTTGAATCCAGTTCTGCAAGTATTCATTGATTGAACACAATAATACGAATAGCACACTATGAGTGTGGGCAATTTGTGGTCCGTATTCTCAAGCACCATCTTGAATGTTTGTAGTTCTGCTTGCTGAGCTGTACAATCTCCTAGAGATTGAGTTTTAGTGACCATTGGTTTGAATTTGCCATCTCACCAACGACCTTTAACAATAGTGCATGCAGCACTATAGGATGTTTACACCCTCTAGCGGGTTCAGCTGATCCGTCAGTATAAATTATACATTCATACTGTTCTGGAGGTAGAATTTTAGTAGGCAGAGGACATTCTTGTTCGTATTGTAGAAATGCTTGTGTTTTCAAATAAGGTCAAAAACATATTCAACATCTGTTGCAGCAAGAAAATTAACCCATTGTATCCATCTCGGATGTAATGCTTTAGCATTTGGAATGCTGGCTTTTGTCACTGCCTCTAGGGCAGGGACAGGTGTCACCACCATAATGCGCTTACCCTGTGCGAGGGCTCTCTCTTTTGCTACTGCAGTTTAAACCGCTGTCAGAATTTTTTTCTGTAGAAGTGAATTTCATTTCTGCTTGTGTGTGCAAGTGTGATTTGTGAGCTATTGGTACTTTCTCACCTTTGTTAAAGGTTAAGTACGTGAATCTGCATTGTCCTGGAATGATTCGGATCACTAAGTTGCGTACATTTACGCGTGTTTGTAAATGTTTAGTTGCTAACATGTCTGTTTGCAGTGAACGCAAAATTTCTGTGTGCTTTTGTGTCCAATGGACTGTTTTAAAATCAGGTTGGATTAATTCGTAGAGAGGGTTAACCCTTTCTGCATAGTTTAGAATGTATGTTCTTCCAAAATGTAAGAATCCTAGAATTGACTGTAAGTTTTACACCGTTTGTGGAGGTTGGAGCAGCGCACATTTTTCTAAAAAGTTTGCTGCCAGGCTTTTGCCTTCACTTGAAAGTTTGTATCCTAAGAATAGGACGTTGAGATGGGCAATTCTCGATTTCTTAAAATTGAATTTATACCCTTCAGAGGCAAAGCTCAATATAATGGTGTTCACCCTGTTCAAGTGCCTATCCAAGTCATCGCCTGTCAGATAGAAGTCATCTATGTATGATAATGCTTCGTCATCATAGGTTTGTAGTAACTATGTTACTCTCACTCAAAATAACCCTGGACAGTTCTTGAATCCCTGTGGGAGATGACAGAAGTGACGCTGTGTCCCCATGATTGAGAAAGCAGTCAAATACCTACTTTCTGGTGCAATGTTTTCACAGAAAAAGACGTTAGAAATATCTAATGTGGTTTTAAACTGTTTACGCACAATGTTATTCATAATGTGTGCAATTTGTAATGCAAAAGTTTTGCAACAAGAGTTTAGATGTCTGTAGTCCAAAACTAGACGATATGTATTGTCTGGTTTGGAGACAGGAAACAAAGGATTGTTCATAGATGAGGTGCATGTTTCAATCACCCCTTGGTATTCAAGTTGATCTAATATCTCCCTGACCTGTTTTTTAGCTTCTTGCTTAACTGGGTACTGCCTTTGTGCAGTTGGTTGTTGTTTTAACTGGATTGTATGGTGAGGAGAATCCTCATCCCATCCTACATGTTTTCTGTATAATGCTGGAGCCTGGGCTACTGCCCATTTCCTGGAATAGGTATATTTCAAAGGAATTTGAATGTGGTTGGGGAAGGCTGGCATAATGATGTTTTCGCCATGTGGGCACTCCCTGACAAATTGTGGTGGCCAGTCTTGTTCAGCTAAAAGAATGTCATAACACTTAGAGAGCTGCTCCCAAAAGAGTGCTCCTATTTTTCTTGTTATATCTCCCTCCATCCGGAGTGTTACTTCATATAACCTATGTGGATTACTAACCCTGGTATCTGCAGTTTCAACTTGAATAAATTAATTCAAGTCCACTGTCTCCAGATGATCCTTTCAGTTCTTGGGGCGTGGCTTGGATGCCGAGGAGGTAGGCAGCGTGAGCCCGGAGCTCCGCGCCCGATCCCAGATATTATCCTGATAATCCACTCGAATTCCAGCAAAAATTGGAAAATTCATTGGCTGAAGGTTCCACGGAGGCATCGGCGTTCTGGGTTTGCAGACTACGGTTGCTTATCTTCCAGAAAATCGAACTTAGCAAGTACCGCAGGAACGGTCAGCTACGATGGCGTCCTGAGGCCTGAGCTGGTGACGCAGAGAACAAAGGAGACTTGCGGTCCTGCACTTCTGGAGTTCCAGTACCAGTAGTGATTGCTAGATCGGAGGGTTTCCCTCGGCTCTGTGAGACGGCTCTGGTGACCTCCTTCTCAACTTGGTGAAGCTACGACGGTGGAACGGGGACGCAGGGGAGCTCGCCGAGGAAGACCTAAAATGGCGGCAGCCCTGTGAGGCGACCATTCCACTCTCCGCGTACAGACCGAGGTTTCGGGGACCCCATCACCGGCGCCTTGATTGCGGGAGACAGACCGACCCCGTGAGAGGGGCCTGGACAGTGTTCGGTGTCTTACGTGTGTTCCAGATCTCCAGCCCTATTGCTCCAGGGAACTCTCCGGAGACGAGGTCCTGAACTGCTGACGGACTGCACGGGGATTGGACGATAGCCGAACATAGCGGCCGATCGGGCTGCCGAGGCCAACGATTGCTGACGCCGGGATGGGGAAGCCGAAAGGGAAGGGGGACGGAGCGGCTGAACCAGAAACGATGGACGGAGCGGACCATGGCCACCCTGCTCTCCAACGCATGCAGGATCGCATACTGGAGGCTATCGCAACCACAAAGGATGCTCTGCAGCAGGACATTGCCCAGGTAGTGACAGGCCTAGGTCTCCTGAAAGCGGAGCATGATAAACTTAAAGACAGGGTCAAGAGCGTGGAGATATCCCTGCAAGAATTGGCCCCAGAACATAAAACACTGGGGGGCCAGATGGCAGATGCTCTGGACAGACTAAAAGTACTGGAGAGGAGGGCGGAGGACGCTGAAAATAGAAGTAGGCGCAACAACGTTCGCCTGGTAGGCCTTCCGGAAAAAACCGAGGGAGACGGCATGGTAGGCTACCTCGACCATTGGCTACGCACTGAAGTGGCGCCGGAGGGGCTCTCTGCCTTCTTCTCGCTGGAACGGGCCCACAGAGTCCCGACCCGACCGCCAGCTCCTGGTCTGCCCCCTTCGTCCGGTAGTGCTTAAGCTGCTACATTATAAGGACCGGGACTGGTTACTGCAGAGAGCCAGGGAGGCAGGGCCCTTCCAGGTTGGCAACAACAGGGTCACCCTGTTCCCGGATTATACGTTTGAGACTCAGAGACTCAAGGCCAGTTTCCTGTTGCTTAAGCGTGAACTCCGTGTAGAGGGCATCAAATACTCCCTCCTCTTCCCAGCGAAGCTAAGGGTTGTGGTGGACGATAAAACGCTTTTCTTTACCACTTCGGCGGATGCTTGGGCATGGTGGGACACTTATAAGGCCGGGACAGACGGGGCCAGGTTCAGGGCAGAGGAGGCACAGAGGAAACAACCGACCAGGAAATCGCAACGGATTCGGAAGAATCGGCACAGATCTGGGAAACCATCAGTGTCGCAGACTGAGGAGGAGCGAAAGGCGGCTTTGCAGGCAGTGGTGGATCTCTCAGGAACGGTGCGGAGCCAGTCCAAGAAGGGCACAGACTCAGAGGAGCAGGGCACGGGGTCGGAAACGGACCTTTCAGAATTTGGTGGCGCCAAGGGCCCTATTGTGACGCCACAAACATCGGGAGAGATCGTCGAGGCCTGAGAAAATTGCTTTGGAGAACTGTTTGATGGTCTGACACTGGGATGCCGTGCCCGTGGACGCAAATTAACATTACTATGGAACTTCGTGAGTGATCATGAGGGGATCACAGGGCAGTATATGCGGGGCTAATCTGGTTTGACAAACTCCTTCGGTATCGGACCGTGCCCTACTGGCCCTTAAGGTCATCGCAGTGGAGACTGCAAATTGTAGTGTGTCTGTTTGAGGAAAGTTTACCTAGTTGCAATAGTTTGGATGGGTTCTCTTCTGACCGAGGCGGGGCCTGTCCTGGGGGGGTGGGAACCGAGAGTAGTTTGGGAAGCTCAGGTTGGGGCTGGAAGGGTATGGGGTTCAGTTATTCGGAGAGGGGGGGGGTTCAGTATTGTGTTGGCATAAGCGCATGGTTGGAAACTGTCATTGTTGTGTCCGGGGATGCAGGGGGGTATGGCTAATATGGGGGCTTTAAAGTGTGTGACCTGGAATGTGCGGGGTCTACATACCATGGTGCGCAGACACAAGGTCCATGCTTATCTGACACGTAGGGGAGTACATATAGCCTTTCTTCAGGAGACGCACCTCACGAGACAAGAAGGAGTGGCGCTGCAGAGGAGATGGAGGGGGCAGCTGTTTAATACAACGTATTCGGCCTTTGCAAGGTGCGCCATGATTTGGATACGTGCTGGGGTTCCCTTTCAGGTCACCAAACAAGTGGTAGATCCAGAGGGCAGATTCGTGGCTATAGAAGGGAGACTTAGGGGGCGAATAGTGTCATGGTGTAGTGTGTATGCTCCGAATGTGGATTTGCCTACCTTCCTGACGACACTCTCGGGTAAGTTGGCGAGCTATTTGGCGGGCCCAATGATCATGGGAGGGGATTTTAACTCAGTAGTGGACACCACATTGGATAGGTCCCACCCCCCATTACACTCATCACCAGTACATAGGTTAGCGAAACGGAGATTGGATTGGCAGGAGAGTTGGGATCTGGGAGATGCTTGGAGGACGCTGACCCCATGACGAGGGATTACTCATTTCATTCTAGTATACACGACCTACATGTCAGGCAGGATGTGTTTTTGTGCTCTTCTCCCATGCTCGCAGCAGTAGGGAGTGCGGAATACCTGGCCCGCACATTGTCTGACCATAATCCTTTGTTGCTATCCCTGAATTGGATGGTGGATGTCTCTTGTGTCCCAACTTGGCGACTGCAGCCTGATACCCTAGATGACTTGTTATTTAGGGAAGCCTTGGGGGAGCGAGTGACTCGTTACTTTGAGGAGAACAGTGGCACCACGTCCACCAGGGCTGTAGAGTGGGATGCTTTTAAGGTGGTGGTCCGAGGACACTGTATTGGGGCCACTGCAGGTGCCCGCAAGACACTGTTGGATGACCTCAAACATGCGGAGCGGGGGTTGCGGAAGCTAGAACGGGAGCGCCCGAATCATCCCGAGCTTCAGGAGGAGGTTAGTAAAGCCAGAAAAGCAGTGGCGGTGGAGTTGGAGCGACTGCGTAGTTTCGATCACAAAGTCTACCTGACTAGGGCGCATGCGGAGGGCGATAAGGCGGGGACTATGTTGGCCTGGCTTGCCAACCCGCTTCGGCGGGGTACTCCAATCGTGTCCATCGAGGTGGAGGGAGGCGGGCTTTGCCACACCCAGGCCGGGATCCTGGATAGGTTCAGGACGTATTATGAGGGCCTGTATGAGAGTGGGCCAGTGGGCGGGGAGGAGGAGCTTGACGCCTTTCTTGGGGGGCTGCAGTTGCCACAGCTAGAACAAACTGAGGCGGAGGAGCTGGGCCGCGCTATAACGATTGGGGAAATAGGATGCGCAGTGAAGCAGATGGCTCGAAATAAAACCCTGGGGCTTGACGGTCTGCCGATCGAGTTCTATAGCAAATATATGGAGTACTTAGCCCCGCGATTGCAATCGGTTTACAATGAGGCGAAGTCGAGAGGGAGACTACCTCACTCCATGTGTGAGGCTCTTATGGTTCCTCTGTTGAAGCCTGGTAGAGCGAGTGGTGACCTCTCCTCCTATAGCCCATTATCCATGCTCACAACGGACTATAAGATTCTGAGCAAAATCTTGGCTAATAGATTGCTAACCCACATGACAGGCCTGATTCATAAAGACCAGTCCGGTTTCATCCCTACGCGGACACCATCCACAACATCCGTAGGCTGACTCGGCTGCTTGGAGCTCGGTTGTCGGAGGAGACCACTCCCCTAGTGTTCTCCATAGATATCGAGAAAGCGTTCGACAGTCTAGAGTGGGGTTATTTCTATGGAGTGATGAGGCGTTTTGGTCTAGGGGAGGGCTACATCAGCTGGACCAAAGTGCTATACACGGAAGCCACGGCGAGGGTTCGAGTGGGTTCGCTGATCTCGGGACAATACCCGGTGCGACGCGGCACTAGGCAGGGATGCTCACTTCCCCCCTTTTATTCGCGTTGGTGATGGAGCCTTTTGCATCGGAAGCCGGATCGGGACGCTACTATAGGGGACTGGTCTATAGGGCCAGACCGCACGCTATCTCGCTGTACGCGGACGACCTGCTGATGTTTTTGGCTAATGCAGATGAGGAACTGGTGGGTGCGAGGCGCCTACTTGAATTGTTCGGGAGGTTATCGGGCCTGAAGGTTAATTGGGCCAAGTCTTGCCTGTTCCCGTTGCGACGGGGAGAGCCATGCCCTCTCACCACTCAGGAACTCAGATGGGAGCCTCATTGCTTACACTATTTGGGGGTTTATGTATACCATACACCTGCAGATATGCTGGATGGTAATATCACCCGTTGCATTAATGCCCTGAAAGGGAGTATGGACTTCTGGGCCACCCTACCACTCTCAATGTCGGGTCGTGTCTCCTTGCTGAAGATGGTGGCGCTCCCTAGGCTGCTATATTACTTCCGAACCTTGCCGGTCTGGATACCCGGCTCCGTCTTCCGCCGTTTGGGATCATTGATTATAGCGTTTCTCTGTCGTATGGGTAGGCGACGAATAGCGATAGATACCCTCTTGCGGCCCAAGGATGAGGGAGGTATGGCAGTTCCTGATTTTGAGTGCTATTACCTGGCGGCACAGCTGCAAACCTTTAGCCAGGAGGTCGCAAGGGTTTACCGAGGCCCAGAACAAGGCAGAGACGAGGGCACCCCGCGTCATGTGCTTGCGTATGTTACCCTTCATCAAAGACTGCTCGTCAGGGACCTGACGGTGGAGGAACAGACGTTTCGGCTTTGCTGGAACCAGGCGCGTAAACGGGCGGGAATCCAGCGAATGTATGCACCGGAGATTCCGCTGGGCATGATCACGGCCCTACCTCATGGTGGGGATTGGTCGAGACTGCTGGGTTGGGAAGAGGCTGGGCTACAGATGTTGGGTGACCTCTATGAGGACGGAGCATTGCTTCTGTTCCAGGCTCTGCAGGAGCGATTTGACTTTCCCAGGGGAGATTATCTCTTGCACGCAGCAGTGACTGGCGCCATGCAGGAACACTGGGCCGAAGGGCTGCAGGAACCTGCTACTTCTATGGCTTGCCAATATACGATGATGGCAGCGGGGACTTTTAAGGCAGTGACCTGTCTGTATTCCCGAATGTTACGGGAAACCCTGCAGCCACTCACTGCCCTGAAAGCTAAATGGGAACTGGACCTCCAAATGGAGATCCCCGATGCCACCTGCTGCGGAGGGCGCGAAAGAGCACGAGAAACGCCAGATTCCAACTTATACATTTCTACATTCTTCATAGGGCATATCTTACACCAGGGAAACCGAAGCAGTACTTTGGGGTGGAACAGGCGGCCTGCCCTAGGTGCAATACACTGGAGGCAGACTTGGGTCATATGCTCTGGGACTGCCCCCAGTTGAGGGATTATTGGCAAGGGATTGGGAGAGCACTGAACAACGCCACGGATAGAGAGCTACAATATACTAAAGCGGTGTGAGTGCTGCACTGGTTTCCTCACACGCCTAAAAATAAGACGACCAGCAGGTTTATAGATATGGGATTGATATTGGCGAAGAGGGAAATCACCAGGAATTGGATATCTAAACAAGGGCCCACGTATAAGCGTTGGTACAATGAATGTCTAAAGTGGGCGGCGTGCGAAAGTACTTTGCGATACCAACTGGCTAGAAGGGCTGCGGATGAGAAAGCCTTGGAGAGGGCGTCAGCATGGGAGACTCTAGTGCAGGCACTCCGAGACGGTACTGGAGAGGAGGAGGGAGAAGACACAGACTCTGATGTGGATGACCCCACTAACACGCCAGGAGCACACCCTTAGCGAATGTTACATTCCTTCTTGCACATACCGGAACTTACATTTTCTAGGATTCCACTATAGCGCAGCCATGGGGGGTGTTGGGGAGTTCAGGGGGTTGTTGATAGGGTGAGGGGCGAAAATTTAAAAGCGGTCCACGTCCTCCTGTGGTTTCAATCAATGGGAATCGAGAGAAGATGCAGGGGATGAACATACTATTGCCGCAGCCCGGCCTTCTGGATGGGGGCATACAGGCTGTGTAATAATGGTCGGTGAACAACTGTGCACCATCACCCTGTATTGATTTAATATTCATCTTTGTACTGTATATGCAAAATTTTGGTACTGCAATAAAAATGATGTTACAAAAAAAAAAAATGATCCTTCAAGTTCTTGCGAGCTATGGTGACTTCTGCTGCGCTGCCCAACATTGTCTGAGCCCACTCCCCGTTCTTGAGTTGTCACCTCAAGATTCTCTGCATGTCTGATCTTTAGACCTGCTACCTTCTTTTTGGTGAATTGAGGTTTCTTGTTTTTCTGAACGTGTTGATCGTCTTTGGACTTCACGCATTCTTCCTTGTTTTCTGACCGTCCTCTTCTTTCGGATTTCTGTGACGAAGTCTCAAAGGTACGAGAGGAACATGTATCAGTATCTTGATATCTATCAGGTTTTCTCAAATTATCCCTATTCCTGAGGTTATACCTCCTTTCAAAGGGCTCCTTTTGAGGAGACCTACCTCTGGATTGAGAACGCATCTCTTTAGAAGTTTGTTTAGTGTTCTCCCACTTCTTTTTGGGAGGAGTAGGAGTGTTTTTAATAAAAGCCTTTTCAGGACTTTCAGACAGTTGTGGTTTAACTGGTTTCCCACCAAGCTGTCTCTGCCTAATTCTTCATAGGACTTTTCTATTATTCTGGCCAGTTCTTGTGGTTGCTCAGTTACATCGAATTCCCTTAATTTCTGGTGGATCGCCCCATATGCTGCTTCACCTTTAATATTATCTAATATTATTGTTGAGACCTGTTTGAAATCCTTCAGTAATTTCATACCCAGATTTAAAGCAGGCTCTGCCCCATATTCATTTTGAATCTGTTTCAGGACGTCTGGTATTACCGCCATAGACGGAACACCATGTGTTTTGGTGTAGATTGCAGCAAAGACTGTACCCCATGTGCCACAGTCCTCTAGATGTGGTGCGATCCCCGCTGGTAAACAGATTGTTAGAATTCTGTGTTTCTCATGAGGGGTAGTATTAGGAAATACTGCTTCGATTTGAGCAATTTTTTGAGCTATCCAGAATGGAATTTGTTCCCGTTTTCCGGGTAATTTACCAACAACCGAATGTAGAGTCTGTGGTGTAATTTTATTTGTGTTCCACTGGTGAGGGGGATGTTGTGGAATCATTATTGTTGGTTGGACTGTAACAGTCCGCATGACATATTGAACCAATTGCCTATAGATTTTGATTAGCTCTTTAAGTTGAACTCGTAGTTCCACATCTGTCATTTCATTAATTTCAGGATGTGGTGTATACCTGGCTAAAACTGGCCATGTTGCTCCTGGTCTACCTAGTGGACTGAGCCTGGTAATGTGATTTATAGGTTTTAGGGCGCCTTTAAACTAGAGCTCATGATCTTGGTATGTTAGTGGAATTTCACTGTCCTTGAAAGGAATGTATTCCTCTGGTGGTTCATCTTCTTTGTAGAAGTGAAACACATGTGTTACTGGATTTGCTTCAGGGAAGACTATCCATAAATAGAATACCTCTGTCTGGTGATATTCATGTGCTCTATCACAAAAACTACCCTATCACCTCTTGCTGATAGGGAGGCCATTTTTAATAAGTTTTATAGTGATGGCCTTCCTTAAATTTAGAGGTATGATTATAGCATCCTCGTCGGTTTCTTGGAAACCTGTTATATTAAAAGCTTGTACGGCAATCACAACACCCTCCTCAACATTCTTAAACAGAGAATGGGCATGGAGGGCACTGTGCTTAAATGGTTTGCCTCCTTCCTCTCTGATAGATCCCAAATGATCAAAATAGCGAACAGTCTTTCTTCTCCTGTGGCGGTAGGTCAAGGTGTTCCTCAAGGCTCTATACTTGCACCCACATTGTTCAATCTCTATTTAGAACCACTAGGAAATCTCCTAAGTAAATCCGGGATCTGCTATCATCTCTATGCTGACGACACTCAAATCTACGTCAAGGTTGCCTCCACTTACGATCTCTCTATCCTAAGCTCTACTCTCGACTCCATTCATAACTGGATGTTTACTCATCAACTGATTCTGAATCCCTCCAAAACCGAATTCCTCCTCTTCTCCTCTTCAATATCTCCTCCCCCGGTGCAATCATGGATGGATCAGTGGAATCTACTTAACACTAAACCCATCATTGCCGACAGCGCAAAATCCCTGGGTGTCATTCTCGACAAAAAACTCAATCTAATCCACCACATCAACTCCATTGCAAAGTCTGCTCGATACCATCTGCGCATTCTCTGGGGAATCCGTCTCTTCTTCCCGGAGCAGGACCTTATAACCCTGGTGCAATCGCTGGTCGTCTCCAGACTTGACTACTGCAATTCTCTTCTTACTGGCTCCCCAAATCCCACTTGTCCCCCCTTAGATCGGTTTTCCATTCAGCAGCTCGTTTCATTTATGGGGCCAAAAGAAGCGACCACATCACACCGATGCTATCCACCCTCCGCTGGCTTCCAATCGAGGCTAGAGCTATCTACAAGACTGCATGTATCACGCACAAAGCCTTGCACTCCTCCTCTCCTCGCTACCTGGCGAATAAACTGAAACTCTCTGGAGACTCTAGACCATCACGTAATGCAGAAAATCTTCTGCTTGAACCTCCCCCTTTCAAGAAGGAAAGAACGATGGCACAATCCTTTTCAGGCAACGTGGTGAGAATCTGGAACTTCCTTTCGCCGCAGCTCCGGACCACCACCTCCTCCCAGGCCTTCAAAACTGACCTCAAAGTTCTCCTCCTTCAAAGACACTTCCAAATGTAATTCATGCCCTCTCTATTATCTGAAGGAAGCCCTTCCATCATAGAAAAATCTACTTTACATGACTATGGAAGTGTCTTCCCAGTGTGTTCTTGTGGTTTGAGAGTCTGCCATTTATTGCAGTATTATCTTTCTACCTGTGTTTGGTACTCGTGTGTAACACGCACCCATCACTTTCTCTAGTAACACACTGTTTTCTACCTCTTTAATTTGTTTGTTTTCGATACCTGCACAGGTGCCACCACTGCCTGCGTGGCGTTTGTTCTTGTGCTTGAGTGTCCTCCATGTATAGCAGTATTATACCTCTATGTTTACTTTGTACGCTTTTGTAAACTGCACACGTCACTTTTTCCTCTTATATTTTGTTGATTCGCGACTGTCATTTTTGTAATGCACCGTTTGCTACCTCTTGCATTTTGTTGGTTCACGATTGTCACTTTTGTAATGCACCGTTTGCTACCTCTTGTATTTTGTTGGCTCACGATTGTCATTTTTGCTTCATTTAATGTAACGTTTGCTTTTGTATTTTGTGCACTTATAATGTTCTCATGTATTGGTTCTGTTCCTATTGTGAAGCGCTCTGACACCTTCGGGTAAAGTCCGCGCTATATAAAAACGCATAAATAAATAAATAAATAAATCGGCCAGCAGCTTCCACCTCTCTCGCTCCTCTACTCCTCCCTTATTCTCCACTTCCTGAGTCATCACTGTGTTCCGCCCTCCCCGCCGTTGCAAACCTCCTCTGATAGGGCTGTCGAAGCCTGCGTCGTTGGCCACACCCCTTAGGGCTCCTCTTGGTAGCTGCTGTGGAGATCTTTAAAGGGCTCCAGCACCACCTGGTTACGGAGTGACAGCACGTCAATCAGGTTGTTGACAGGGGAGTAAGGAACTATAGACAGCTGTTCATCTTCTGACTCCTGACAGTGTCCTTTTTCACACATATTGAGATTGTTTGAGGTCTGTGCTGCGCCCCCTCGCGCCCAATGCACTGTTCACAAGTAGCGGTCTCTAGTACGCATGCACGATGGACAGCTGCAAGAATTCAAGTTGGAACCTGGGAGAGTCATTGGAGAGATTTGCTTTTCCATTGCTTGAATCTTTTCCCTTTCATAGCAGTGATTTTTCCTACAAGAACTTCTTTTAAATGTAAATTGCTGTATATCTTTGCATTTCAATGAATCTAGTCGACTAAAGAAGACAGTTAATCATGTGGAGTGAAAATAATGACCATCTTGCTGCAAAATGCCATAATTATATAGCCAAATAACAGCACGCCTTTTTTCTTCTTAACAGCCCCAACATGTGCAGGAGCCCTAGGGCACGAGCCAGAGTGGCAGGACAGATCGCACAGCTGTAGTAATTGCGCAGTCATTTTAAACATATCTGACTGTATTTCCGAGGGATGCAATACACATGAATGACTAACAATAAAGGACAGATAATATGAAAGTAAAGTGATAGCTGTGTGTTGATTCCATTGCACAGATAACCTCTGAATGGATCCCAGTAATCAATTCACTTACTTATCTGCTTTATATGCCATTAGGACTCTGGCTACAATTCTATGTAGTTCTTCAGCACAGTAGAGAGTTTTTTTCTGTTAAATGGCTGAATAGAAGGGAGTTTCTTGCAGATATCAGGTGTCTGGAGTAGCAGTTGCTACCACTCGCTCCTGCTGTGGATTTTTTGGGGCTTTATCACTTGGCACCCTATGCGGTCTTGTGTTGAACAGGTTTTTCAGTATGCTGTCAGTGGAAGATGCTGCCTTCCCTTGCATGACTTTGTACTTCTGCTGTTCCTTTACTTGTGCCTAGGGCAGTGGTTCCCAAACGTTTTCAACCCATGGCTCCCTTGGCTTATTGGTCCTTGGCCGCGCCTCCCTATTATGTGACATTTGTTTGCGGGTGGAGTGGACGGATGTAGAATGGGATGGAATGCATAGTTCAGTAGGGACATTTATCACACAAAATAAATGTCAATTCCTTTATATTTATAAGAAGGGAAAATGACTTAATTTACCTTAGGAAGATGTACTTTATAATTTCAGGAAGCCAAATATTGCAGTCTGTTTTCAGAGTAAATGTTTGTGGTTTTGCAGCGTGAATCTTTCCGGATTCACTATGCTGTGCATTATTCCGCGGTCTAGTGGTTGGGTCCGGAATCGTAGTCTTTTTTTTTGTTTGTTTTTTCCGTAGCCCAGGTGGGCGTCGACGTCCCACCTTTTGGTGTCCTTCCTTTGACGTTGGCATGCTTCCTGCGGAAGCTCCCACCCTTGGGCGCCATCTTCAGATTCTTTTTTCCGCCGTTGGGTCTGGATCGTTCCCGAGAGGGCTCCAGAGATTAGGAGAGAAGAAAAAGCAAGACTCGAGTTTTTGGAGTAACAACATTGGAGAAGACTAAGGAAGACTACACCATTGAAAGGACGACAAAAAGAAAGAAAATTTTCAACAAAATTCGACGTCCAGACGAGAATGCGCAATCAGGGGGCCCCCTGAACGCAAGACATGGACAACACACCATTCAAATTCTGCCGCAACTGCCATCATAAGTACGCGCAGAAGGACCAACACCCAGTCTGTAACCTCTGCCTGCTGATCGACCACGTAAGCAAGGACTGCAACGCCTGCTCCGCATTCAGGCCGAAGAACCTTCGAGTAAGCGAGAGGCAAAGAATAGCAAACTCACCATGCAGGGCAAGGGCCAACCACCATCCCTTCGAGACCAGGGACTCTCGACCGACGAGGAGGATTACGTCGCTGAAGAAGACATCGGCTACACGTCGCAGAGACCGATAATAAGAAAACTACAGAAAAGGTAGGAGACTTGACGACCCAAAAAGGCCCAAAAGACTCTCGACAGTCTACCCAAGACTCTCGAAAAAACGAGGGCAAAACCCCGAAAGCGCCGACGCTGAGAACTTCTGAGTCCGCAGCAATATCCAGGCCCAGCGGATCCTCCCAGAAGGACTCCCTGGCGCCGAGGGACGGCGATCAACCAAGTCGTCAAAGCGTCCAAGAAAAGGAGCGCTCGACTCCGAAAACTTCTTCGAAATCGATGACGAAAGACGCAAGACCAGTCTCGACTCCGAAAACGGCCTCGCCGCCGAAACCAGTTTTGACGCCGAAAACCATCTCAACGCCATCTAGCGCGTCAAAGAGCGGCACAACCACTCGACGCTGACCAGGCAGCGGAGATGGAAAGAAAGAAGAGGAGACTCGAAGCAGAGATGGAAAACCTCCTGCAGCGAAAGATTTCGAAGAAAAAATGAAATTTACACAATCCCTTCGAGGCCCAAGTCACCAGTAGTACATTTGGTCGAGGAAGAAGAGGAAGAGTTCGAGGAACCAGCGTCATAAAGCTTGGAAGATCTGGCAGATCAGGAAGATGATGCCCCCTATTACGAAGAAGAGGGAGATGACGACCAGAGGGTTTACCAAGAATCGACATACTCGGATACACAGGAGGTCGAGTGGCAGGACATCGAAGCCGAGAGTCCAGAAGAGGGAGTGGACACATATCCAGCGAGGCCCTCACGGCCAGATGACATTGGACTTTACAATGAGTGCATCAAGAACGCAGCAACAGCGTTCAGGGTCAAGCTCGAGGAAGAAGTGCCGTAAGGGGATTTCCTAGTAGAAACACTAATCCCTATGCACTCTAGGAGCCAGTACCTGCCAATGCTTAAAAGCATCAAAGGGCAAGGAAGAGAGGCATTCAAGGAGCCTGCTACTTGTAAACCCGTCACGCCAAGGACGGAGAAAAAATACAAGCACTCCTCAAAGGACCCACCCTACATACAGGGGATGGTCGCTGCTGATTCCATCATCACGGCAACAGCAAGAAGGGCCAATGTGCCAACTACTTCCGGCCCACCCCCTGACAAAGAGAGCAGAAGGATGGACCTAGCAGGAAGAAAAATCGAAAGGAATGCCACTATGCACTGGCGCATGGCTAATTCAAACGCACTGCTCAACAGACACCATTACCAATTCATGGAGGAACTGGGACAGTTGGTGAAACACCTCCCTCAAGAATACCAACAAAGGGCTTCGCACCTGGTAGAGGAGGGGAAGAACTTGGCAAACTCTTGCCTAAAAATAGCACTGGACGGGGCAGACACGGCCAGCAGGCTTATGATGCTGGGCATCACGGAAAGAAGACAAGCCTGGCTCAGAATATCGGGCTTTAAACCGGAGGTGCAGCACAACATCCTGAACACTCCGTTCAATGGTGAAACTCTGTTCGGAGCACCAGTGGACGACAAGCTCTCACAGCTCAAAAAGGATAATGACATTGCAAGATCCATGGGGGCCTTGCAATTCAGAGGAGCGTAGAGAGGGACCCCGTCACGGAGACCACACGGGAGAGGGGGAAACCAACCGGGAACGTCGCATCAGACCTTCCAACATTCCCACCAAAGCGACACCCATACGCAACAAAGCCAGCAAAAACAGCAGTGGCAATACCAACATAGGGGCCAGTCCTTTCGCGGGAGGGCGAGTGGACGTGGAAACAGCAGGAGGGGTGGACAGCAAACCACCTTCAAGTGACTCGGCCACATTGATAGTGCACACCCTACAAAAAACTCCAAGGGTGGAGCACAAAAGCAAAAAACAGGAGTGTCCCGCACCGAAAGACCAGGAGCACGTAACACCAGTTGGAGGAAGATTAAAATGTTTTCTACAGGAGTGGAGAAAAATTACGACAGACAAATGGATCATCAACACAATACAGTACGGGTACTGCATAGAGTTAGAAAATACACCACCAAGCAGAAAACAAAAGAAAAGAGCGCTAGCAAAGAAAGAACTAGAGCTTCTTCAGAGAGGCAGTGGAGCTCCTACTAAAGGAGGCTATCGTGCCTGTACCTCCCATGGAAAGGAACAAGGGGGTGTACTCTACGTACTTCCTAGTACCCATGGTAGACGAAACAATGAGACCCATCCTGGACCTTAGGTTCCTCAACAAATTTATAAAGACACAAAAAGTCAAAATGACATCCCAGCAATAAGTACTTCCACAGATACAAACAGGGGATTTCATGGTCATCATAGACCTAAACGATGCCTACCTACACATCCCAATGAACAGACGTCACAAACATCTGCTACGTTTTGCAATCCACTCAGATCACTATCAATTCACAGCATTGGCCTTCGGACTAAAATCAGCACCGAGGGTATTCACAAAGTGTCTGGCAGCAGTCGCAGCGCACTTAAGGAGGGAAGGGATACACGTATACCCTTACCTAGACGACTGGCTAATAAAGGCAAAATCATACAACACGTGCAACAACTTGCTCAAATAGTGACAGACACACTAATGGCCCTGGGTTTCTCCATCCCCTGGAAGAAATCCTCGTTAAACCCAGAACAGGTCAAGATATTTCTGGGGGCAAAAATCAACACCGTGCAGGGGAAGGTGTTACCCAGCGATAAGAGAAGAATGGCACTGTTGAAGGAGGCGCGCCTCTACCAGAAGGAGCAAGCTCTGACAGTGATCAAAGTGATGAGCATGATTGCCTCATGCATCCACATAGTACCAAATGTACGATTACACATGAGACCACTCCAGGAGTGGCTGCAGGACCAATGGTCACAAGCGACAGGGTGTTGGGAGGACCTAGTGGTTGTGACGCATGCAGTGCACGAGGAGATATCATGGTGGAACAAGGGAAACATAACAATGGGGAAGCTTCTAACACCACCAACAGTGACAATCACCACGGACGCATCCCAAAAGGGATGGGGAGCCCATATGGAAAAACTCTGAGTGAGGGGCCTGTGGACACAAGCGGATGCGGTCAAGCACATCAATTACCTAGAACTAAAGACAGTTCTCCTAGCTATGAAAGCCTTCCAGACAAAGTTGTACAATCAAACAGTGCTGATCCAAACGGACAACACAACAGCGATGTTCTACTTAAACGAACCGGGAGGAACACAATCAGCCCCGCTGTCAGACCTAGCGCAGGAAATATGGAAATGGGCAATACCACTGAAGACAGATCTACTGGTGATACATCTGCCAGGAAAAGACAACGTGGAAGCGGACTGGCTCAGCAGACAGACATCAGCCTCACACGAATGGGAGCTGAATGCACAAGAAACAAAGAAGCTGTTCAACAGGTGGGGAACACCGTCAATAGACCTGTTTGCAACACACCAGAATGCAAAATGCCAAGACTTCGCATCGAGACAACCAGGGGAGGGGTCCCTGGGGAATGCCCTATGGATAAGCTGGTCAAAGACATTTGCCTATGCTTTTCCGCCGATTCCCCTGATACACAAGGTACTCAGCAAGTGCAGGGCAAGCAACATGACCCTGATACTGGTCGCACCCCAGTGGGCCAGGCAGACATGGTATTCACAGATTATGGAAATGACACAGAGTGCACCACACAAATTTGGGAGAAGGAAAGACCTACTCTCCATGCAAAACGTAGAGGTGTTGCATCCAGAGCCAGAAACTCTCAGCCTAGCAGCCTGGCTCCTGAAGACATAGAGTTTGCACACCTAAAGCTACCTGAGAGCACCCTGAGGGTACTGCGAGAGGCAAGAAGACCAAGCACACATAAGTGCTACGTGGCCAAATGGAAGAGGTTCACACTATGGTGCAGAAAGGAGGGACTACACAACAAGATGACAAGAGACTCTACAGTGCTTAAGTATCTCACGCACCTGCTAGAGACCAACCTGAGCTCATAATCGCTAAGGGTACACCTAGCAGCCATTGTCTCCTACACTAGAGGAGAAACAGGCAAAAGCTTCTTTACTTCTATAATTGTAAAAGATTCTTGGAAGGTGCAAAAAGGATCGCACCACCTAAAAGGTTACCAGCACCTGCATGGAACCTCAATATTGTGCTGACAGAACTCAAAAAGGCACCTTTTGAACCAATACATAAAGCCTCACTACAGATGCTAACGTTAAAAACAGCATTCGTAGTGGCAATTACTTCGCTGCGCAGAGTAAGCTAGCTGCCGGCGTTAACGCTACAGGAACCCTACATACAAATTCACAAAGATAGGGTGGTGATGAGAACGGACCCACACTTTATGCCAAAGTTGGTGTCCAAGTTCCACATCAACCAGACAATTCAGATACCAAGTTTCTTCCAGAAACCAACAACAAAAGCAGAAAGAGCACTGCACACTCTGGACGCAAGACGAGCAGTCATGCATTATATAGAGAACTAAAGATCACAGGAAAACAAAACAGTTTTTTGTATCTTTTGCTGAAAGTTTCATGGGCAAAGCTGTTACTAAAGGGACAATTGCACGATGGATCACGCAAGCTATACAATTCTGCCACAAACAAGCTGGACAAGAACTAACAGAGGGGCCACTGGCCCATTCAACAAGGACAAAGGGAGCTACAATAGCCTTCCTGGCAAACACTCCCATTCAAGACGTATGCCTGGCGGCAACATGGGCTTCTGTGCACACGTTTATAAAACACTACTGTGTGGACATACAAATGAACAAGGAAGCACAAGTGGGACAGAAGGTGCTTCAGCACATATTCAAGAACTCAAGCTCATCTTCCACCCAGCCGCCACAATAACAACAAACCGCTATGAAATCTATGCACAGCATAGTGAATCCAGAAAGATTCACGCTGCAAAGCGAATAGTTTCTTACCTGTCGGTGTAGTTTTGCAGCTTGAAGATCTTTCTGGATTCACTAGCGAACCCACCCACCTCCGCCAGAAAGATGAGGCTGGAGAAAGTAGGTGGTAAATAAAAAAAATAAAAAATAGAGTTTGGGAACTTCACGAGAAAAAGCGGTAAAAGAAAAAGATATAGACATTGCCATACAATTCGGAAACGGAACACAAACTGGGAAAGAAAAAAGAATCTGAAGATGGCGCCCAAGGGTGGGAGCTTCTGCAGGAAGCATGCCGACGTCACAGGAAGGACACCAAAAGGTGGGACGTCGACGCCCACCTGAGCTACGGAAAAAAAAAACCACAAACAAAAGACTACGATTCCGGACCCAAACACTAGACCGCGGAATAATGCACAGCATAGTGAATCCAGAAAGATCTTCAAACTGCAAAACTACACCGACAGGTAAGAAACTATTCTTTATTTTGTAGCTAAAGCTATGCTGTGGGCTGTCTGACCATATATGACATAAATACAGCTTTAGTGGTAAGTTTATCTTTGTAGTTAAAGTGCGAAGTTAGGGCACAGTTTTGCAAGGCTATATCTATCTGGGTCCTGCAGATGGAACACTGTAGGGCAGCATTGGTGGAACTGCGCTGCTCGTCCACCATCCATGCTGGGGGTTGCTTGTACTTTCTTCCTATCTCAGTGTGTGTGCCCCTGATGAGCAGATGTGTTTTGCAGTGCTGCAGAGTTTGTAGAAGCAACTGACACTGGCACTGTCAGAACTGCCAATGTAGAGGTTGAAAGTGCCACATTGGTGTGAGGGACAAACTGAGGTTTTTTTCAGCTTGTCATTGAACAAAGTTTCATAGGTGGATGTGAATTTCTCTCTGGCTCCTCATCACAGGATAACTGTTGGAGTGGGTGGGGAGAAGGTACGCAGGCCCTGATGAAGCTCACCGCTGCTTGTCGGGGAAATGCACGTGCAGCAGAAAGTGCAGTGGAATAAGGGCATATAGGGCGCCTCAGAGCAGATCGTGTTCTAGCTAAGCAGTGTTCACTATCCTCCAGCCTCTCTGTTGATTCCCTTTACTGTCACTCAGAACCAGCAGGCTCCAGCTCACCAGCAGAAAGGCGAATGTGCTCCTTGGTAGGGAAGGTAGTGTTACTTCTTTCTCTTTTTAATTTCAAAACAGCACTGTTTTCCTCAGTTTCTGGAGTAATTCCCTAATCCTCCCGGAAAACGACCAAACGGTTTGCCTTCTCTTCAAAATGTATTTTGGGAACTGTATGAGCCTGAAAGGGTGCAGCTTAATCCAGTCCATTCATAGGTGGGCTCCAGCTACACATTCAAAAATGGGCCCTGTATGCTCTAAATTAGCTGCATTACAAATCGCTTTTTCTTTCTGTGTTTTATATAACCCTGGACATGGTTTACGTAGTAGCGTTACGAGTAGCGCACTACATGAACTGCGTAGTGCACTGTGCAAAATGCTGTTTGCACTGATTGCACAGTGCCGGATGCTTTTCCGCACTGTGCAATCAGTGCAAACCGCCTCTTGTACAGTGCAAGTGGTAGTTTTCTGCTGCTAGAGTAGATTTCTACTCGAGCAGCAGCTTTCTCAACGCGAACTGGTAGTTTCTCATCGCGGTCGCGAGCATACGCGACCACTCGCAATGAGAAACCTGACCTCCCCTTGTTGAGAATCTCGCTGGTAGGTTTATTTTCCACGCTTGCAATTGGCAACTTGACGTTGCTGATCGTGAAAAAGGAGAGTCTTGCCGGGATGTTATTTTGCTCGTTCGCTGTCGCCAACTTGACGTTGAGACGACCTCGCCCCGCTGAGGGCCCCGCTGAGGACCCCGCCCAGCAGACCCGGCAGCAAGAAGGCCCCATGGTTCACATACGAACTCAAGAGTTCCAAGAAGAACTGCCGAGCCCTCGAGAAAGCCTGGAGTAGAGACCCAACACCAGACAACATGACCACCCTCAAGCTCGCCACCCTAAAACACCATCAACTGATTCGCGCCACCAAGAAAACAGCATTCAAGGAACGACTGGACAACAACGCACACAACAGCAAGGAACTCTTCAACATCGTGAAAGAGCTCTCCAACCCCAACGCCGGAAGCAACAACATCACCCCATCACAAGACCTCTGCAACTCCCTCGCCTCCTACTTCCACAATAAGATCACTGACATACACAACAGCTTCAGCACCAACGCCTCCTACCACCACCCTCAGCGCCTGGACCCCAATCAGCACCGAAGACACCATCCGCACGATGAGCTCCATCCACTCCGGATCGCCAACCGACCCCTGCCCTCACCAGATCTTCAACAAGGCCAACGCTGTCATCGCACCCCACCTGCGGGACATCATCAACATCTCCTTCGACACCGCCACCTTCCCTGAGAGTTGGAAGCACGCCGAACTCAGCGCTCTACTAAAGAAACCAACAGCGGACCCCACCGAACTCAAGAACTACCGCCCCATCTCGCTCCTCCCGTTTCCAGCCAAAGTCATCGAGAAGACAGTCAACAAGCAGCTGGCCGCCTTCCTCGAGACGAACGGATCCCTCGACCCCTCTCAGTCGGGCTTCAGGGCCAACCACAGCACCGAGACCGCCCTCATCGCCGCCACCGATGACATCCGAGCCCTGCTTGACAACGGAGAAACAGCGGCCCTCATCCTCCTAGACCTCTCCGCGGCATTCGATACTGTCTGCCACCGCACCCTAGTGCAGCGCCTCAGCAACGTCGGAATCCAGGAGAAGGCACTGGAGTGGATCATCTCCTTCCTCGCTGGAACGACACAGAGAGTCCGCCTACCACCGTTCAGATCAGAAGCCACTGAAGTCATCTGCGGCGTCCCTCAGGGCTCCTCGCTCAGCCCCACCCTCTTCAATGTCTACATGAGCCCACTTGAGGCCATCGCACGCCAACACAACCTCAGCATCATCTCCTACGCCGACGACACACAGCTGATCCTCTCCCTGACCAACGACCCCGCCACCGCCAGAGCCAACCTACACGAAGGGATGAAACACGTAGCCGAGTGGATGATGACCAGCTGCCTGAAACTGAACTCAGACAAGACGGAAGCCCTCATCCTGGGCCCCTCACCCTCCGCCTGGGACGACTCCTGGTGGCCCCCCGCCCTGGGCGCCGCACCCAAACCGACAGACCACGCACGCAACCTGGGCTTCATCCTGGACTCCTCCCTCTCCATGAACAGACAAGTCAATGCCGTCTCCTCGTCTTGTTTCAACACCCTGCGCATGCCACGCAAGATCTTCTGGTGGATCCCCACCGAGACCAGGAAGACGGTCACCCAAGCTCTCGTTACCAGCCGACTGGACTACGGCAACGCCCTCTACGCCGGAACTACCGCCAAGCTCCAGAAGAGACTCCAGCGTATCCAGAACGCCTCAGCAAGACTCATCCTCGACATCCCCAGACACAGCCACATCTCCAGACACCTGAGGGACCTGCACTGGCTCCCAGTCAACAAGAGAATCACCATCCGTCTCCTCACCCACGCACACAAAGCACTACACAACCAAGGCCCAAGTTACCTCAACAGCCGCCTCAACTTCTACGCACCCGCACGCCACCTCCGATCGACCAGCTGCGGCCTCGCCGCCGTCCCCGCATCCGAAGAGACACAACAGGAGGAAGATCCTTCTCCCACCTGGCCGCCAAGACTTGGAACTCCCTCCCGACCCACCTCCGCCTGACCCAAGACCACCTCGCCTTCAGGAAGCAGCTCAAGACCTGGCTGTTCGAGCAGTAGCGGACCCCCCCTCCCAAAGCGCCTTGAGACCCTCCGGGTGAGTAGCGCGCTATATAAATGCTTTGATTGATTGATTGATTGAGGACCGCTAGCATGCAAAAAATTACCGCTACGCTACGCGTGTTTGCACTGTGCTACGTGCAATTCGCGTAGTGTGAAGTAGCGCAAGCATAGCATAGTACTTCGCCCAGGGTTAGTTTTATAGCAGCCTGCTACCGTGGTCACTGTCACTGAGGTTGTTGGTTGGCCACCGGCAACCTCTTACTATGCAGAGGCTCTTTGTTGCTGGCTTCTTAAGCAGGAAATAAGAGTAATCCATCTCAATCAGTAACATTAGGATCTGCACTCTCAATAACGAATACCCTGCTGCCATCTGGTGGACAGAGGTTTTATGCTTTTACTAAATAACTGCACATTTCAAAGATGTTAACGGCAATTTATGACGTGAATTTGAAAATCTGAAACCTTTGGAGCGTGGCGCCCCTGGCTACTTTAGAGGGCGCACCAGGGCGCCGCGGTGCACAGATTGGGAACCACTGGCCTAGGGAGTCACTGTGGGTGTTTTTATTGTTTCAGGTCTGGTGTCGGATTTCTTCCAAGTTTTTACTTCGACTTTGTCACTATTTAAAAAAAGAAGCCATGAACCCAAGCAAGTTTAGGGCTGCCCAGTGCCTAATTAAGTTCCTCAGACTCGGATGAGGAGATCATTGTGTTTGAAAACAATGTGTGTGGATTGAGGGAGTGCATCATCAGGCTGAACAAGTGTCACTGAAAGAGAAGAGAGAAATGTCTGTGCGCTTGTGGGAGTATGTCATCGGCTGAACGATTAATTGGTGCTGAATAGTACGGAGGGCATTGTGTCTGGTTCCCGAACGTGCTTGGCACAGGAGCAGCCCTAGTGTTGGGAGTGATTTAAAGAAAGGCCCTGCTTTGGCAGCCCCGTAATGAAAAGTTCTTGGTTTTCTGGATGAAAGCCACACCAGGCAGAGTCTAAACTAGATATCCTCCTCAAATCTCTTGTAAGATTCACACTAGGAGAAAGAAAAGCTCAAAACAAAAAGAGGGTGGTAAAAATAGAGCTTTCATTTGTAGCTGCAGAGGCTCTTTCTGTGTTTGATTTTTGTAGTCTACCTTATTGTTTAGCACCGAAAACGATTTCAGATTTATTAACTACGTCGCTCCTGTACTGACCTCTGCAACGCTCACCACGGTTCTGCACCCCACGAAACACGTCTCACTTCTGAAACTTTGTTGCCCACTCATTCAACCTCTGCTCTGTCTTGCTCGGAGTCTTGCTTAACTTTGACAGAAACAGCATCCTTTGGGTACAATCTGAATGGGCTGCTCTGGCTTTACCCTGTTATGTCCCTGTCCTTACCGCTCTGTGTTTTTTAGTTCGAATATACTGTATATTTAGTCTTCACTTACCCACCCTCGACTAGGGCAGTTGGAGTATACTGGGTGCTGTCTAAGAAGGTTTGCATACTAGCCTGACATTCATTGTTCTAGACAGTTCTGTATGTAGAGCCCTTATTGTACAATGCTTAAATGGAAAATACCCTAATAGCATGAAATAAAAATAGACATACTTAAGCAACACCTCAAACTTCATTTTAACTTGATCAAGCACTACATTGTATTCATTCTCAAGTGAGTTTGATTAAATTACGCTTTTCACTGTACATGTTCAATTGTATCTGGAAACAGTATACAGGGATTAGATAAAACAGAGGAACAAAAGTATTAATATTAAGGTTTGGGACTCAAATCTTTCACATGCAGATCCTCACAAGCACCCTTAGGCGTCACTTCTGCTATATTGGTTATAGGTTTGGCACAAAGAACTATGTCGAGGACATGCGCACACATCAAATCGACTAACCACAATATCGCATGTGCATTTCCATCACTAGTCCATCTATTGGAGCACTCATATGAGTAGTAAAGGGATGCCATATTTGTTCAATTTATTCATTTGCTTAAGAATTATAGCGTTCCACTCTTTCATGGCAAACAGCGACCCCGTTTTGGTCCAATATAAGCTCATTGGTGAGGGTTCAAGAGTTTCCAGAAGTCGGCTATGTCTAGCCTGGGGGCTAAGATTGTGGGGATCATACATTTAACAAGTAGGTTCGTCAAGGGATATTGGCCATTTACCCTTTATGTAGCCTATCAGTAGAATCACAGGGTCAAGACCTGGCACGAGGCCGTTATCCCCAACATTTCCCTCAATAATCCAAAAGTTGCGAATTTTAAGGCAACAGCACCAAATATGCCTAGTCTTGCGCACCCCTTCCAACAATCGTGGCATCCTGAACACCACTAGAAGCCATCAAGGGGTAAAATACCATCTCATTAACCTGTTGCAGTTCAACAAAAAAAATCCATCAGATTCATGTTAAATGATTCGCACCGAACCTTAAATAGGAAAAAATACCTTAAGGATATTAGAGAAGAAGTGCTGGAAAAATGATAATCCAGTTGCTCAATCTTTGTATTGGCATCAATTGCACAAGTATTGTTTGTTATATGATCAGAGTTGGTAAACGGTCATATTATTCTTCTAAAATGTTGAGGACTAAGAATTCTGTTAAGAAATGCATTCCACGAGGAATCATATTAACCCTCTTGTGCCTCTGAACAGTCCTATCTTTCCCTGCCAAGTCATGGTGAATGACCTTGACGGTTTCTTTTTGGAAAAAAAACATATATCAGAGAAAAAGTAACATCTGTGGTGGTCTCCCTTTGTCTCTCAATTCAGGCTCTGTGATTCCTGTCGCTCAGATAATGAATGGTCCTTTAAACAAATGCCTCAGTTTCTTCATACTTATTTTTTTTTACGAATTCATAATAATAATTACAATCAGCAGACCCTCTGGCTCAACAAAGGACCTTCTTAAATGTTTCCTACGAACACATACAGAGAACCAGGTTGTTACATATTTATTATACTCTGTTATAAACCTTTTGCTTTCCACAGGTAGCTTTTCTGGTAGAGTTAAGCAGGTTATTGTGAAGCCCCTTATAAAACAACCAATGTAGAGAGAGTTAAATTCAAAAACTGTTGTCCTGTTCCTTTACTGCTCTTTATCTCAAAAACCCTTGAGGAAGTTGGCAATCGACAGCTGCAGGCATTGAGTGGTGCTGGGACCATTTTCAGAGTGGGGGTGCCGTCATAAATGTTACATTATTGAAGTCATGGTAATTGTGAAAAATCCCAGCGTCACATAAGGTACATGCGTTGGAAATGTGTTCAGCAAGAGAGTTGTGAGGGTGTTGTATGTAGCTGTTTGTGCAGTTTGAAGTACATTGTCGAAAGTATATTACTAGAGCGTGGTGTAGTAGAGGAGACAGCCTACTTCCCACTGAAATGGTCAGTATATTTGCACACACGTACAGTTTTACTGACATGGCACCCAACGATAATGTGTTGACATAGCGTTTCAGTAACTACTCTTTGCACATCACCAAGTAACGTGGCTTGATTTGCTTGGACCCAAATAAAATCTTTGTTTTCATCACATTTCAGAATTACAATTATTCTGTTATATTTGTAAAGTTCAGTTCATTTCAAAGACTTTATTTCGGGTGGTTTGACTAGCAAATCCATTAGCTTGAGGATTGCTCTTTTTAAAACACTGACTTCCCCTCTGAAAACATTGATGAGGCAGGCTGCCTCTGTAAGTGTTGCCAATCCAACAGCAATAGTTAATTTGTTGCCACTGCACTTGTTAGAAGAGCCACAAGGAGTCAGAGGAGAAAAAGGTACCCCAAGGGGAAGCCTGTACGGGATGGCTAAGACTCAGAAAGGATGGGCACTCACAAGGCAATTTAGCATTCAGACTAACTACACCCAGGACGGACATGCAAGACCTATATATAATACAACATTACCAATAAAGGGAAATGTGGGGTAAAGCACTCATGAGCTCCACGCAGTAAGACTGAAGCTCAGTAAGTTCCTCACCCACAATGCTGTTACAGATACTGACTGAAAATACCCACATATAGGATATGTATACAAAGGCAGGGTCTGTGGAGCTTATACCTATGGTGATGTTATAGCTGTAACTCAAAGACAATACTCACAGTGAACAAGAAACACCACCTAGGTAGTCAGCTGTGCCCATGGATTCTGGCGATCAAACAGGAACACACAAGGCAGTAACAGCAAAGGGGTAGAACAAAACACAAGCACAATAGAAAATGAGCTAGCAAGGAGGAGTGCTTAATAGGAAAGGAAGGACAACACTGGGCACACTTGGCAGAAAGCAGGTAACAAACATGCAAGGTCGCAGTAGCAAGACAGCAGAATAGAAAGACAGCAAACTAGAACTGGAACCAAGGAACTGGTAAGAAAAGCAGGCACCGGAAATGGATATACAGAAGGGGAGGCTACAAGGGTATACTAGTATAGTGCAGGTTCAGGAATCCAGAAAACAAAGTAGCATTAAAGGCAGTGTTGGGACAGGAACAAGAATTGAGCTAAGGCTCAGGAGTCAATGTAGCACTGCAAGCAGTGCGGGTTCAATCAATCAATCAATCAAGTATTTGTAAAGTGCACTACTCACCTGTGAGGGTCTCAAGGCGCTAAGGGGGTGGGGAAGCAGCTGCTGGTTGAACAGCCAGGTCTTGAGAAGTCTCCTGAAGGTAAGCAGGTCCTAGGTCTGCCGAAGGAGGATTGGGAGGGTGTTCCATGTCTTTGCAGCGATGTGGTCGTTCGTCGGATGCGTAGGACGGTGGCGAGGCTGCGGTCGGTGGCGCAAAGCAGGCGGTTCGGGGTGTAGAAGTACAGTCGTTTGTTGAGATATGCAGGCCCAGCATTGTGGAGTGATTTGTGTGCTTGAGTGAGGAGTTTGAAGGTGATCCTCATGTTGATCGGGAGCCAGTGCAGGTCTCGTAGGTGGATGGTGATGTGGCTGTGGCGAGGAAATCCAAAGATGAGGCCTGCGGAGGCGTTTTGTATTCGTTGGAGTCTCTTCTGGAGTGTGGTTGTGGTTCCTGCATAGTCCAGCCTGCTGCTGACGAGTGCTTGGGTGACCGTCCTCCTGGTTTCGGTGAGGAACCATCTGTAGATCTTGCAGAGCATTCGGAGGGTGTTGAAGCAGGAGGAGGAAACAGTGTTGACTTGCTGGATCATTGAGAGCGTTGAGTCCAGGATGAAACCCGGATAGCATGCATGGTTTGTGGGTGTCGGGGGTGCTCCCAGCTCGGTCGGCCACCAGGAGATGTCCCATGCGAGGGGGCACCGAGGATGAGGACCTCAGTTTTGTCTGCGTTCAGTTTCAGTCGGCTGGTCTTCAGCCAATCTGCGACGGCCTTCATTCCCTCGTGGAGGTTGGATTTGGCGATGTCCGGGTCTTTGGTGAGGGAGAGGATCAGCTGTGTGTCATTGGCATATGAGACGATGTTGAGGTGGTACGCTCGGACGATGTTGGCGAGTGGTGCCATGTAGATGTTGAACAAGTTTGGGCTGCGGGATTATCCTACGCCGCAGGTGATCGTGGTGGCTTCGGATCGGAAGGTGGGGAGGTGGACTCTCTGGGTTCTGCCGATGAGGAAGGAGGTGATCCAGTCCATGGTTTTGCCTTGGATCCCGGCATCGTGGAGGCGTGTGCGCAGGGTGTGGTGGCAGATGGTGTCGAATGCGGCCCAGTGGTGCAGGAGGATGAGGGCTGCGGTTTCGCTCTTGTTCAGTATGGTCCTGATGTCGTCTGTGGCGGCGATGAGGGCGGTCTCTGTGCTGTGGTTGCCGCGGAAGCTGGATTGAGAGGAGTCCAGGACGTTGTTCTCCTCCAGGAATTGGGTCAGTTGTCTGTTGGCAGTCTTCTCAATTACTTTTGCCGGGAACGGGAGCAGGGAGATGGGTCGGAGAAGTTCTTGAGGTCCTTTGGGTCCGCCTTAGGTTTCTAGAGGAGAGTGTTGATCTCTGCATATTTCCAGCTTTCTGGGAAGGTGTGGCGGTCTCAAAGGAGCTGTTGATGATCTTTCGGAGCTGGGGTGCGATGATGGAGCTGGCCTTATTGAAGATGTGGTGGGGGCAGGGGTCGGAAGGTGAGCCGGAGTGGATGGTGATCATGATTTTGATGGTGTCTTCGTCTTTGACATTGTTCCAGGAGAGGAGGAGGTCGGTGCGTTTGGTGGGTGTTGGATCAGGGATGTCGGCCTCTGTCGTTGGTGCCTGAGTGTTGAAGCTGTTGTGGATGTCTGCGATCTTGAGGTGGAAGAAGGTAGCCAGGGAGTCGCAGAGTTCTTGTGACGGAGGAACATCATTGGAGCTGGAGCTGGGGGTGGCGAGTTCTTTCACAATGTTAAATAGCTCTTTACTGTTGTGTGCGTTGTTGTCGATGCGTTCCTTGAAGGAGGTTCTTTTGGCAGATCGGATGAGTTGGTGGTGTTTGCATCTGGCGGTTATGAGGGCTGTGTGGTTGTCAGGTGTCTGGTCATTGCGCCATTGCTTCCCGAGTCTTCTGCAGATGCACTTGGAGTTCTGGAGGTCGGTGTTGAACAAGATGGCTCTCATGTTGGTGTGCCTGTTAGAGGGTCTCTTGATCGGGGCAAGGGTGTTGGCACAGTTGCCGATCCATTGTCTGAAGTTGTGGACTGCTGCGTTGGTCTCGGAGGGCGCGGGTGGAGGGTCACGGGCAAGCGTGGTGGTGAGCTGGTCTTCGGTGACTCTTTTCCAGTTGCGCTGTGGGATACGTTGTGGTTGGTTGTGCGCTGTGTGTTTCTCGAAAGAGAAGTGGATGCAGTGGTGGTCGGTCCAGTGGAGTTCGGTGGTGTGGCTGAAGGTGACGTGGATGCTGGCAAAGAAGATGGGGTCAAGCGTGTGTCCAGCGGAGTGGGTGGGTGTCCTGACGAGTTGTTTGAGTACGAGGTTGGCGAGGTTGTCGATCAGTGTTGTGGAGTTGCTGTCGTTGGTGTTCTCTAGGTGGAAATTCAGGTCTCCGAGGAGGATGTAGTCTGTGGAGGCAGTGGTTGCATGCTGATGAGGTTGGCGATGGATTCGCTGAACTGTGATCAGGGTCCTGGAGGTCTGTATACGAGGGTTCCTCTGAGGGTGGTGTTGTTATTCACGTGGATCTGGAAGTGTGGGTGTTTGGCCATGCTGAGGGAGTCCTCTGTGCTGGTTGAGATTCTGATGGTGTTCTTGTGGATGATGGTGATTCCTCCTCCTGGTTTGTTATTGTTCCGATCCCTGCGTGTGATCTTGTAGCCATCCGGGATAGCTATGGCTATGTCCAGTGCTGAGGAGGTGTTCATCCAGGTATCTGTCAGGAAGGCGACGTCCAGGGCGGAGGAGTCGAGCAGGTTCCAGAGTTCGACGGTGTGCTTGTGGACTGAGCGGGTGTTGAGCAATATGCAGCTGAGATGGTTGTGGTCTGCAGTGTAGGATGGGCAGGACATGCTAGTGTGCTCTGGCTGGTGAAGCTGCAGTTTCGTCAGGTGAAGGGTCCGTGGGTGTGTCTCGGCGTGGCCTGGAAGTAGGTGGAATGTTGGCTGGCATTGAGTGCATGGAGGGTGTTTGAATCGTAGCGACGTCGGGTCGTGTGGTGGTCGCGGGAGCTAGGGGGTCTGGTGCTGGGCACAGGCCAGGTGCAGCCAGGTGCAGACGGGCTTGCCTTGGACGTGCCTTCGGCACGCAAGCGGCGCACCAACTGGGCCCGTCATGCAGCGGTCAGCATTAGTAGGGGAGGGCAGAGGGAGGAGTGGCTGGGAGGGGGGAGCGGGGTGGGAGGAGTCAAGGAAAGCGGCAGGAAAAACAGACAGAAACAACTAGAGAGTGATGGGCACAAATGAAGAGATAGACAAAATCATCAGCAGACACAATACCAATGAAATATAGGGAACATAATTACGGTGAGCAGGCACAAGGTGAAAAAAAGGAGCAGGAGAAGCCTCGAACCCTGCACAGGAGGGCTGGCTGGACACAGGGCGGCGCAGAGCACCGCTGAGCTGCCGGGGACAGTGGGATCCTTGGACCGAGGTCTTAGGACTCACACGCGCTCCTCTGCATTTGACAGCTTTGTAGGGGAGGGGGTGGGAGGAGCAGCTGGGAGGTGGGAGCGGGGCGGGAGGGGTCAAGGTTAGCGGCGGAAAAAAGGGAGGGAACAACTAGAGAGTGAGGAGCACAAATGAAGAGATAGACCTATGAGCAGCAGGCACAATGGTAATGAAATATAGGGAGCAGAATTACGGTATGCAGGCACAAGGTGAAAAAAGGAGCAGGGAAGCCTTGAACCGTGCACAGGAGGGCTGGCTGGACACAGGGCGGCGCAGAGCACCGCTGAGCTGCCGGGGACAGTGAGATCCTTGGACCGAGGCCTGGGAATTCCTAAAACTTCAGGAGTCAAGGTAGCACAGCAGGCAGTGCTTGTGTCGTGCTAGTTCAGGAACAGAATTTACTAAAGCTTCAGGAGTCAGGGTAGCACTGCAGGCAGTACTGGTTCAAGGAAATAGGAAATAGCTACAGCTCAGGAAACAAGGAGCAAAGAGAGCACTGCAAACAGTGCAAATCAGGAACAAGAAATAGCTGAAGCACAGGAACAGGAACAAAGAATAACTATAGCTCAGAAACTCGGGAAACAAGGTAGCACTGCAGGCAGTGCTAATTCAGGCACAAGGAATAGCTATAGCTCAGGAATCAAGGAACAAGGATTAACTATAGCTCAGGAATCAAGGATCGATCTCACTGGAAAACAGCTACAATGACCAACCCGGGGCCGAAAGGAGCAGGGGCTTAAAAGAGCTCACAGTATTCATGCGCATCAGGTGTGAGCAGGCTAGCAGCAGCCAGCCACAGGTGAGCTGAATTCCTCCAGCCATCCTCAGCCTGCAGGGGTGGAGGCAAAGCAGTGAGCAGGGGATTATAGGTAATGAAGTTTCCAGCATGAGCAGACTGTTTTCCAGAAAATCCAGCATGGATTGGGAATGGATGTCAATTCCTAAATGATGTCCAATGCCTGGAAGTCAGGATATGCATACAGGCTACTGTCTGGAAGCATATTAGAATACTGGAAAGCCCCACAATTTAGCCCCCTAGTGGTGGGAAAAAGAGCACAGGGAGTGAATGTGACAGTTGCTCATGCATTTTTGCCGTCTAGATTGCACTACTGTAACTCAGCATACCTTGGTCTGCCAGAAAAATTGTTGGATCACCCTCAAAACTCCAAAATGTGACTATCAGAGTGGTGTTCAACTTGAAACCATTCGACCATGATACCAAATATTGTCATCAGTTACATTTGCTACCTATCAATAAGCGCATTCAACTCAAAGGTATCAGTCTTGAGCACATGCACCAAGTTTTTTTATAGGAATTCACTGTTTTTTCTCTCTCAAAAAGAAAAAAATACTCCATATCATCATTTGAAATCTTCTACTGATTTTCTTTTTTCCATCCCTCGATTTAAACTTCTGAACTGGTGTTGAAGGCCTCTCCAGACACTGGGACCCATCTTGTGAAATTCTCATGCACTTTTTATAAGAGCTGAATCAGCGTTCTCTAAGTTCAGGTAGCTGTCTAAAACGTGGCTTTATGGATATTGATTATGTGGCTTGTGTTTCTTGATTACATTAGAGGAGAGGTTAATATTAGAGGAGAGGGAGTTGTTTCAGTACCAAGAGACCCGGAGTAAAAGTGAGCACTACAAGCAGCCTAAAAATAAATATATATTCTAAACACTGTGTAAGAGTTCTCTTTATACTATAGTGTGACAATTTAGTTGCCCTTGACCACTTTTATTTCCACATGTCTTCTGTACTGTCAACACCCAATATCTCTTCGTATTTTTACATGTTTGTATGTTTTGTTACCTACCTTGGTTTTAGTTAGACCTTCGCGAGTTATTTTGGGTTCTTTATTCTGTTAGGTAAAATCTATCAGCTTTTAATGGATCGTGCGGACTTCCTATGTTAGGAATTGTAGGAGAGTAGGATCTGCTTCCTATGGTTACCCCCACTTTTTGCTGATGTATCACTGTTTTCAACTTAGATTGACTGGGATCCTGCTATCCAGGACCCCAGTCTAGCTGCTTTCTCCTCTAAATTGATTGCATGTACTTCAGGTACACTCAGATTGGATACTGGGTACCCTTATCAGCCCCTAGTGTACGGTATACTATGTACCCAGGGCATAGGTACCCCAGAGGCCTCTCAGGGGCTGCAGCATGTATTATGCCACCCCTGAGAGACCATTGAAACTGACACCACAGGTCTGCTACTGCCGCCTGTGTAAGGTGGTGTATGTACCCCTTACTTAGATATAGGTTCACTATATCTATTCTAAATCACTGCACAAGTAAACCTATCAGTCACCCCTATGGCAGGCCTTATCAATCCTGAAGGAAGGGTGCTGGGTTTTATGTGAGAGGGTTACCATACATGAGCAGAGACCCTCTGCAGCCTTCGGAACCTATTTTCCGGGGTTGTTTGTGATGCAGCTAGCCATATATATTTAAGTGCATTATAACCTTGCGTAAATGCTAACTTTAAAACGGCTGCTTAGAAACATGTTGTGCTTGGTGTCAAACACCTTGGAATCATACCTCCCCACCAGTAACTGGCGGGGGAGGTATGATTCCACCCTTCTAGAGGGACTTTTGTGAAACACTGGTACACCCGGTATCAGCTTTCTTGACTTGGACATCACAAAATGGTTGCTGTCAGCCACAGACACAAGTTTGCCCTCCTGCTGCTGAGCCAAGCTCGAGCAGGGGAAGGCTTGACAATAGGTTTCCTGTCACAGGCAGGTGTGACCACCTCCTAGACAGGATTTAGTGTATAGGGGCTGGGTGGGTGTATTCCGAGAGTGTTTGCAGGCTGCACTGGGTGCACATTTGGTATCCTTGTGCATAGTCCAGTTCAAACCGGTTGCAGGAGCCATTTGCTCCTGCTCTGGTGCAAAACTGGACAAAGGACATGGGTGTAGCCACCCCTCTGTCCTGACCCTCCCATAGGTGGGTCCCCAGAGTTTGTCCCGCCCCTTCCATGGGTATAAAGTAGGAACCCTGACTACAGGACTTTAGATTTTACCTGGACTAAGCTCTGTTACAGAAGACAAGTACTTTGACGATCTACACTACGCTGGATGACTGAAGAATCTCCCTTGGAGTAAAGGAGTTACTCTCCTGCAGCAACAGGCACCTAAACACATCTGACCAGTTTGCATCTCCCGAGCACCTGAGGACTCTGAAGACTTCTGCAACACAGGAGGTGGGTTCCCAAGCATCCCTGAGGTTGATCTGAACTCTCAGCAATTCTGAGACCAGTATCCCTCGTGGGGACCGTACAACCCGAACCCCTGTGCACTGTGTACTTTTGCAGCAGCATATGCTTTTTGGCAATCCCTGAGGCTGTGCTTTGGGCTACATGTAGTCCTTATCCCAAGCAGTATTTCCATGGAAGATATCCAGCCTACACTCCATGAGTGTTCCGTGGGCTGGTATTTTGTGATGCAGCTTGAGGTCCCTTCATGATCCCTGGTCCGTTGGCCTGTGGGTCCCGGTGAGAGTAACTTTGACTTTCCTTGGGCTTTCCTGGTTCCTCCAGATGTGCCCTGAATCTCCATTGCTTGGAGAGTCCCCAGGACCTTGCTGGTCCGCACCGTAGCTTGTTTCCTCTGCCTGTGTGGTTTGCAGTTGCCAAGGCTTGTTGGTGCTTGATTCGGACACTGACCCCCAGCACTCGACATCCTTTGTGGGACAGCTCACCTCCAGACTTTTGTCATCATCGACATCTCCTGGTCCCCGTGGCTACAGAGTCAAGCATCCCATCATCTCACCTGAAGCACCCGACATCGGTGGGCATTCGCCTACTGAGCCCCTGGTTACCCTAAAGTGACCCAGACCTGCTTTCAGGTTTTTCACACCTCTGATCCAGGCTTGGATTCCACCGGGCACTTTTCATCTTTCTGGCAGCAGCACTTCTTCGCATCTCTCCATTGAAAATGATGAAGGTTTCCGACACCACTTGACCCTTATGCGCCCGGCTCCTCTGGTGTAGGTAACACAGGTATCTCAGTGCTCTCAAAGGTGCTGGCCTTAGAACCTTCTATGTTCCAAGGGGTTTGCTCACAGTCCTCTCCGAAGTGTCCTTAATCTCTAAAATTCCAACCTCAACTTTCCCATAGGATTGTACGGAGCTTGTGCCTGTGTTCTCACACTGCACCCGTCCTCCGTGGGACCCCTGTGTCAATACTTTGAGTGGTTCCTTGGGGTCCCAGTGATTCTACGTGCTGTAGGCACTGTGTCTAGTTAAGTCGTGGTTGTTATACCACTTTCTTAGTATATGGTTTGGTCTCCCCCTGGAACCCACTATGTATTGTGCTATTTACTGTCATTCTGGTGATTTAATATTGTATGCTTTGTGCTCTAATCTCATAAAGAGGTTAGTAGAGAGTGTTTAGTAATAAATACTAGGGGTGGGCGTAATTTGCGTAATTGCGTTATGCAAATCTCTGCGAAACTGTAAAAAATCTCTGCGAACACGCAGAAATTCTGCGAACACGCGGAATTGCTTGTTCGCGATGCTTTTTTACTGTTCGCAATCGCTGTTTGTGTGCTCGAGGGGAAATATCTCGCAAACACGCATTTGAGAACGTGAACTTGCAAAAAATGTCTCGAAGTCGCGGAATGCAGAATTTTGGGCAACTTCGTGTTCTCCGCGGAAAGCGAAATTACCCAAATTCCGCAAATGGAACGGAATTCACTGCCCAGGCCTAATAAATACATATAATTTATATATCTCTTGTGTGGTTCTCCTTTCATTTGGTCATTCAGGAGGTTATGATCTGGTAAAACAAGCTGTTTTACCTTCCTTCGAGACTTAGCCTGAAGCTACCACTAGGATAGCTTTCTATAAAGGTTGTCTTTAACCTAATTATCAGTAAGGGTTGTTTGGACGGGTACAAGGTGCCCAATTTAATTAGTGGTCAGCAAATACCAAGTCAACTTCTCACAGGAATTGTAATGTATAGTAATCTAGGCATGAAGTTCATCTTTATACATGCCAACTACCCAAAGCAATATATCGATAGCCGTCCCCGGTGAAAAAGGTGTTTATGTAGAGTGTTTAACGTGTGCAGCATCTGTAGGCATATACATTCTGAATAGAAGAAGGTAGAAAAATACCTCAATTTTTTATCAGACCTTGGGAGCAATCAAACCTTGCATCTATAAATATTTAGTCATTCTCATTCAGGGGATCCGAGACATTCAATCCTACAGTTTAGAGCAGTTAAATCTGAAACTGGATGTCTCCTAGAAGAGTATAATGTTTTCAGTTTGGCTTGGTAAAGACAGGACGGGTCTAGACACAAAGCACAGGATGTCATTCGCAAATATTCCCAGTTTTTAGGTCTCGTAGAGGCGTGAGCAGAGCAGCGAAGCTACTGCCAGGCCCCCTGCGAGAGATATTGTAAGAAAAAGGGTCCTGTAAGCCCCGCCCTTCCTTTCCATTGGGTAGCGTCAGCGTTCATGGTAAACGCTGGCTTCCCAATGGAAAGGAGTGTTTTCAGGTGCCACCCTGTCCACTTGTCGGTCAGCCCCTACTGACAACATGGCCTGCTTTACGGCTAACTTTCTTATCAGTGAAGGCATGATTTATTACTCTGTTTACTAATCTGGCCAGGCACGGAGCTCACAGGCGCAGGGGTTCACGGGGAAGACAGAGGGATCTCACAGTCTCTGTAGTCTTAAGAGAAGGGGAATTCCCTCCCTCCCCTGTCTACTCTACCTCCTCCTTCCCCTCCCTGAGTGCTCTGTGGAGCATGCCTACATATCAGACAGACCCCATGCCCACCCCTCTCTGGGCTTGGACAGTATTTGGTGTTTGAATTGTGTCTTCTGTCTTCAGCATGAGTGACAGTATGTGACAGTGTCTCCTGTCTTCAGCATGAGTGACAGTGTCTCCTGTCTTCAGCATGAGTGACAGTGTCTTCTGTCTTCACCATGAGTGACAGTGTCTCCTGTCTTCAGCATGAGTGACAGTGTCTCCTCTCTTCAGCGTAAGTGACCGTGTCTCCTGTCTTCAGCATGAGTGACAGTGTGTGACAGTGTGTCCTGTCTTCGGCATGAGTGACAGTTTCTCATGTCTTCAGCATAAGTGACAGTGTTGCCTGTCTTCAGCATGAGGGACAGTGTCTCCTGTCTTTTGCATGAGTGAAAGTGTCTCATGTCTTCAGCATAAGTGACAGTGTTGCCTGTCTTCAGCATGAGTGACAGTGTCTCCTGTCTTCAGCATGAGTGACAGTGTCTCCTGTCTTCAGCATGAGTGACAGTGTCGCCTGTCTTCAGCATGAGTGACTTTGTATGACAGTGTCTCCTGTCTTTGGCATGAGTGACAGTGTCTCCTGGTTTCAGCTTGAGTGACAGGGTCCCCTGTCTTCAGCATGAGTGACAGTGTTGCCTGTCTTCAGCATGAGTGACAGTGTCGCCTGTCTTCAGCATGAGTGACAGTGTTGCCTGTCTTCAGCATGAGTGACAGTGTCTCCTGTCTTCAGCGTGAGTGACAGTGTCTCTTGTCTTTGGCATGAGTGACAGTTTCTCATGTCTTCAGCATAAGTGACAGTGTTGCCTGTCTTCATAATGAGGGACAGTGTCTCCTGTCTTCGGCATGAGTGACAGGGTCTCATGTCTTCAGCATAAGTGACAGTGTTGCCTGTCTTCAGCATGAGTGACAGTGTCTCCTGTCTTCAGCATGAGTGACAGGGTCTCCTGTCTTCAGCATGAGTGACAGTGTCACCTGTCTTCAGCATGAGTGACAGTGTATGACAGTGTCTCCTGTCTTTGGTATGAGTGACAGTGTCTCCTGTTTTCAGGTTGAGTGACAGTGTCGCCTGTCTTCAGCATGAGTGACAGTGTCGCCTGTCTTCAGCATGAGTGACAGTGTCTCCTGTCTTCAGCATAAATGACAGTCTGTGACCTTGTCTCCTGTCTTCAGCATGAGTGACAGTGTGTGAAAGTGTCTCCTTTCTTTAGCATGAATGACAGTGTCCCCTGTCTTCAGCATGAGTGACAGTGTGTGACCGTGTCTGCTGTCTTCAGCATGTGTGACAGTGTCTCCTGTCTTCAGCATGAGTGACAGTGTCTCCTGTCTTCAGCGTGAGTGACAGTGGCTGCTGTCTTCAGAATGAGTGAAAGTGTCGCCTGTCTTCAGCATGAGTGACAGTGTGTGACAGTGTTGCCTGTCTTCAGCACTAGTGACAGTGTCTCCTGTCTTCAGCATGAGTGACAGTGTCTCCTGTCTTCAGCATGAGTGACGGTGTCTCCTGTCTTCAGAATGGTGACAGTGTGTGACAATGTCTCTTGTCTTCAGCATGTGTGACTGTCTCCTGCCTTCAGCGTGAGTGACAGTCTCTCCTGTCTTCAGCATGAGTGACAGTGTCTCCTGTCATCAGCGTGAGTGACCGTGTCTCCTGTCTTCAGCGTGAGTGACCATGTCTTCTGTCTTCAGCATGAGTGACAGTGTGTGACAGTGTCTCTTGTCTTCAGCATGAGTGACAGTGTCTCCTGTCTTCAGCAGGAGTGACAGTGTTGCCTGTTTTCAGCATGAGTGACAGTGTTTACCGGACTAAGCTTGAGTGACAGTGTCACCTGTCTTCAGCATTAGTGACAGTGTGTGACTGTGTCTCCTGTCTTCGGCATGAGATGAGTGACAGTGTCTCCTGTTTTCAACATGACTGACAGTGTTGCCTGTCTTCAGCATGAGTGACAGTGTTGCCTGTCTTCAGCATGAGTGACAGTGTCACCTGTATTCAGCATAAGTGACAGTATCTCCTGTCTTCAGCATGAGTGACAGTGTCTCCTGTCTTCAGCATGAGTGACAGTCTGTGACAGTGTCTCCTTTCTTTAGCATGAGTGACAGTGTGTGAAAGTGTCTCCTGTCTTCAGCATGAGTGACAGTGTCTCCTGGCTTCAGCATGAGTGAGTGTGTGACCGTGTCTGCTGTCTTCAGCATGAGTGACAGTGTCTCCTGTCTTGAGCATGAGTGACAGTGTCTCCTGTCTTCAGCGTGAGTGACAGTGTCTCCTGTCTTCAACGTGAGTGACAGTGTTTCCTGTCTTCAGCATGAGTGACAGTGTCTTGAAGTAATATAAAATCGATACTATATAATGTTGTCATAATGTATCCAAAATACATCTGCTACTTTGATAGAAGCCCCTTGTAAATACACTCGACCCATGTACATCGTAAGAATCGGGCCGAATTGAACAAACGCCATCATGGTTTCATTTCGTTAGTAAGGAAAACACGTGACATGCTGCTAAGAGGAGAGTCTGAAAGGTCGGCCTAGGCTATGAACAGAGTATTGATTCTAACTTAGGAAACTCAAGCTCACATCTGCTCTTTCTTGGAGGATGAGCACATTCTTGCAGGGGCCATGCCTGTATTCCCATGCACTAGAACGAAAGGGAGGCACCTTTACTGACCTACACCAGGAATAACTTTAGCAGAGTTTTTTTTTTGTTTTTTTGTAATTGTTTTTTTTTGTTCCAAGACCTTTATTGTTGTCATATAGCAAATAAAATACAGCTAGGTGCCCAGAGCCCTGCGTAGGCTGGCAGTGTGGTGGTATTATCCTCAAACAACGTGCAAACATTACATACAGTAGTTAATGAGTTACACAGCAAGTCGCCTACAACCACTGTGGGCCGGCCGCGTTTACAATTTTAGTAGGTCTCAGTTTTTACTATTTTATTTAAATAATTACTATGTAACATAACCGGATCAGTCCACTACCTCATTCCATACCCATACCATCAGAGAAGTTTGTTGGTGTAGATAGTACCTCTGCATAACAATAAACATGCAAGTGTCTTGTAGGTCGCCCATGTATTGTGTTTCTCAATCCTCTACTTGCGCATTTAAATAATTAGTGAGATATGTCCAATACTCCCTGGGTCTAGATCTAGGGGGAAGTGATTCCTCATATGTCACGAGTGTGTCCTGGCAGTATGACATATCCGCCAGCCATTGTTTTACCAGGGGTGTGTTCGGGCCGTCCCAGCACATAGACACTCTACGCTTTGCTAATAGCAATGCTATAGCACAGAATTTACGTTTCGTCGCCTTCACATTACACAATATTCCCAAAAAGCAACATTGAATTGTGCATGCAATGGGTACCCCCACCATTTCGGTTAATCTGTTCACTACCTCCACCCAGTAGGCCTGTATCCGTGTACAGTACCAGGCTAGGTGTATAAAATCTGCTTGTCCGTGTCCGCATCTTTTGCATCGTGCCTCATCACGTAGTCCGTACCTATGCAGTTGAGTCGGTGTGTAATATGCCTGATGTAGGTATTTGAAGTGGATTATGTGCAAATTGCCATTGGGCGTGAGTAGTTTTGTGAGTGTGCAAGTTGTTTCCCATTCTTTTTCTGTAAGAGGGACTTCTAGTACTTCGTTCCACCTGTCTTGCGCTTTAGTCGCTTTATAGTCTAGTTCAGTCTGTGCCTGGCTATACAGCCGTGATACTAGATGTGAGGTGTTTTGGGAGGTAATCACCAATTGTAGGGTATCCATCGTAGGTGGTTTGCTTGGGAAAGTTGGATAATGTTGTTGTAATGCCCCCTTGAGTCTATGGAACATGAAGCGGAACAGCAGTGTTGGGTTCTGTATAAAGGCCAGGTCCTGCTCTGTGATGATGGAACCTTCCTTATAAATGTCTCCCATGGTACACAGTCCCACCTGTTTCAGAATGCTCATGCCAACATCCTCCCCTGTGACAGATAAGTTTGGGTGGTGGTGAAGGGGCAACGCCGGAGCATATAGTGGTAGTTTGTGCATCATTTGGCCCAACCGTCTCCAAGCTGCGTTCGTAGTGTCTATCGTGCTTATGTCGTTTTTATGAAGCGGAGGCCTAATATGCGTAATGATGGCATCAAGTGGGATTGGTGCAGCGTCACCCTCCTCCACCGCTACATGAGTCAAGTATGGTGTTTTGTGGTACCAGTGAGTGGCATATTGGGCCTGAGCACATAGGTAATATATCCAGAAGTCTGGTACTCCCCAGCCTCCTTTGTGAATGGGCAATGTTAGTGTGTCTAATTTTATGCGCGCTTGTTTGCCTGCCCATATCAATTGTAACACCATCGTAGTTAGGCGTTTGAAGACCTCTCTTGGAAGTTGGATTGGAATGTTATTAAAAAGATAGAGGAGCTTAGGGAGTATAACCATCTTCACGATTGCCATCCTGTCAGCAAGTGACAGCGGGAGTTGGATCCATCTTTTGACCTTGTCTTCGAGTGCATCTATCGTCCTACCATAGTTAGTTCTGATGACCACCTCAGGGTCGCGGTGAAACCATATGCCTAGATATCTTATAGGGTCCGTCTGCCATTCTAGCGGGTATTCAGTCGCGTGTTGTCGTGTGGAGTCTGTCAATGGGAACACAGAAGATTTGTCCCAATTAATTTGTAGTCCCGAGTAACCCCCAAATTTAATGTACGCTCTTAAGAGTGGGTCTAAGTTAATGGCTGGGTCTTTAACGTATAGTAGCATGTCGTTTGCATATAAGGAGATGTGCAAAGGTCTGTTCGGAAATTGAATTGCCAAATGGTGATGTTTTTGTCTCACTATGCAGGCTAGGGGTTCCAGTGCCAGGGCGAACAGAAGAGGGGACAGAGGACAGCCTTGCCTCGTCCCTCTCTCTCAATGTCAATAGCTTCTGACACATAACCGTTGATCTTAATTCTAGCTGTGGGTCTGGTGTAGAGTAACTGCACCCATTGAATAAATATACGAGGAAAGCCCATTCTATGAAGAATTGTGATCAAATAAGACCATTCAATGGAATCGAATGCTTTTGCAGCGTCCAGCATAATTGCTGCTGCTTTCGTGTTTGGTGTAAGGTAATGTGCTGTAGCAAAAAGTGTTCTCGTGTTGTGTGTAGTGTTTCTAGAGGGTATAAAGCCTGATTGGTCTGGGAGGACTAGTGCGGGCATAAGTGGTTGCAGGCGCATGGCCAGGACTTTAGCCAATATTTTTGAGTCTACATTTATTAGTGATATGGGCCAATAGGAGTTACTAGCGGTGGGATCTTTACCCGGTTTTAACAATGCAATTATCATTGCTTCGCGCATCGTGGCCGGTAATATCTGAGCCTCGAGTGCCTTACCAAACATGTCTACTAAATGTGGTGCCAGTGAGTCGCAGAACGTTTTATAGAATTCGGACGTGAACCCATCAGGTCCTGGCACTTTTCCGTTTGGTAATGATTGTATTACTTCTGTAACTTCTTCTATGGTTAATGGCTGGGCTAGATATTGCCTCTGATTGTCAGATAGCCAAGCGATACTAACATCTTCCAGGTAGTGTAGCGTCTCTTGTTGTGAAGCAACCGGACGTGTCGTGTTTAACTCCTGGTAGGTGTGTACGAAGCTTTGTAAGATGCCCGCTTGATCAGTGTGTGTTATACCGTCTGTCCCGATAGTTTGTGTAATTACTTGTTGTTTGTGACCTGTGCATATTTTAGCCGCTAGTGCTCTTCCAGGCCGACCACCCTCACCATATGATCTGGCCATATGTCGTTTACTTAAATACTTGATTTCGTCTGCTGCACATTTTTGATGTTCTGTAAGTGTGTTTCTGATGTCGCTCAGTATAGCGGGAGTTGGCGTTAGCTCGTATTGATGTTCTAATGCAAGTAGTAAGGATTCGCAGCGTGATAATTGTGTTCTGATATCTTTTAAAATCCCAGCTGTTGTGCTTATACATACTCCCCGTATCGTTGCCTTGAACGCTTCCCATAGGAGGCCAGCGTCGTCGGTGGTTTGTGCATTTATTTGGAAGTATTCTTTAATCGCTTTTCCGATGGTGTCTACATATAGTGGGTCAGTAAGTGCCCCAGCATTAAAACGCCAATGGTATGGTGGAAGTACATAATCTGGGATGTTCAGAGACAATTTAATGGGGTTATGGTCCGACAAAATCTTGGGCATGTGTGTGATTGCATGTGTCCATAATAATATTTCGGTCGACCCCAGCCAGTAGTCTAATCGCGACCAGCTGCCGTGTACCACCGATGTGTGTGTCGCTTCACGAACCCCTGGGTAACATTCTCTCCAGATGTCTTTTATGGATAGATCGCACATAATATCTAGCAGTTTGGTTCTGGTGCGTGTGTGGTGTTCTGTCGTGTTTCCTGATCTATCTAATTCGTCATCTAGCGCAATGTTTATGTCGCCTCCCCATAGCACTAATTGATCAGTACCTGTGCTTAGGTGTTGCCAGACTTCCTGGAAAAATTCTGGTGCATCAATGTTTGGGCCGTATGTGTTTATCAGTGTTATTTGCCTGCCTCTTAGTCTGCCTCTCACAATCACATAGCGCCCATGGGCATCTAAGGTGGTCGTATCTACTTTGAAGTTTGTGCCTTTCTTAACTAATATAGAGACACCTCTGGCATAAGATGAATATTTGGAGCAGTGTATTGACTCAGCCCAGCGTCTCCCCACTTGTGCATGTGAATGTGGAGCCTCATGCGTTTCTTGAAACATTACAATGTCAATTTTCCATCTATCTAAGCATGCAAAAATATGACAAATCTTTTTGGGATTTGTGTATCCTCTGATATTCCATGATAGGAAATTTAACGCTGTATTAGGTATCAGAGGTCTGGCCATGGAGTTTGCCATAGACAGTCACTTTCATCCCCATTCCCAGACAGGGGCAGATCCCACGGTGCAGTATAGTGGTGTAGCAGCAGGGTTTTACACATACAATAACAGTTGTACTTTGGCTGGATGTAGGCAATGCATCTCAAGCAGTCTGATCCATAAATAACAGTAACAATCCCCCCCTTCCCCCCCACCCCACAACAGCAGCCCAATCCTGCTGATGCCATACCCTCAATGAACACCCCAATTGCATTTAACTGTGTCGGGGAACACCCATTTGGGGGTCCGCCTGGACTACACATCTACATCCGAAGTAGCGGATGTGGACGGACATATTTGCTGATACAGCTACTAAATCCTTTGCCTCGCCGATTGCACTAACACTCGTCAGCGGGGCATCCCACTATGTCCAGTTGTGTCGTACACCCAAATGTTCTTATCTGCCCTCAAATGCGGCTGTGTCTATACCTCTTTATCAATACAGTATTTATGCAGCTATGCAGACAATCATATTGACATAACATTGTGGCAGATCGCCTCTAAATTTGACCTTCCCGATAAGTATAGCAATCCTAGTCTGCCCCATTACATGATTGCACATGGATGTGGTCTCTGAATGACATATATTCGTAGATTCTATTACGCAAAGTCTCGTCTGCAAAAATAAGACGAGGCGCTGCCGATAGGGTTAGTGATATGGGCCGACGCGTTGGACCACATGTAATGTCTGGCCGACATACATTATATCAAACCCACTGTACAACCTACTTCCCCATTATCAAAGAAAGAGTTACAATGCGGAGCAGTGACTAAACATGTGGCAGTCGAATCTCATTGTCCTTGACATGTTACATTGGCATTTCGACATATATCAGCACTGATTTGGGCATCTAAGCAGACAGTACCTCACAGTGTGAGAAGGTGGACAATGTGGTCATATCTCAATTGGCGCTGTGCTCACACCAAGGTGTGTACATTAATTAGTTCAAGCACACCATGAGGCACAACAGTAGGGTATACACAGTTCCTGATAGTCAATAGTTAAGGTTAGCCAGTACTTACCCATAAAGATTGCGTTAGACTCATACTGTTTACAGCGTCCTTTTAGGAGGGGGTGTCAACGCCCCCCCAGTTGAGCCCCTCTTACCGCAGATGGTACCAGGAGTAGTGCATCAATTCTGTTCGCAGTTAGTCGTCATCTGGGGCCTGTTGTTGTCGCTGACTTTCTTTGCGATGATTCGCAATTTTCTTTACGAAATCGTTCGCTGCTTTGGGAGTGGTAAGCAGCGTGGATTTATCCTCCCAAGATACTTTCAGTCTCGCCGGATAGAGCATGGCATATTCCATTTGTAGTTCACGTAGTTTCGCCTTGGCTCCGTTAAATTCCCTTCGAGCTTGCTGTACTGCTTGCGTGTAGTCAGGGTAGAATTCGAGTTTGTTGTTCTGGAATTGAAGATCTTTCTGTTCACGCGCCATCCGCAAAATTGCGTCTCTGTCGCGGTAATTTAGCATGCGAGCCACTATTGGTCTAGGTGGCGTACCTGGTGGCGGTCGCGGTGCCAATGTTCTATGTGCTCTTTCTACAATGAAAACCTGTGAGAGTTTCTCCTTGCCAAAGAGAGTTAGGCACATTTCCTCCACATACGTCTCCATGTTACCTATGTTTGTCGATTCCGGTACGCCCGCTATGCGTATATTGTTGCGGCGCAATCTTGCTTCTAAATCTTCGGACTTAGATCGTATCACCTCTAGAATTTTCTCGAAGTTCGTGCATTTAGAGGTACTGGCATGTGATTCATCCTCAACCGCCGATATGCGATTCTCCGCTGTATCCAGTCGTTCGCCATGTCGATCTACTTTTGCTGCCATAGTATCCATAAGTGTCGTCAAATGATCTAATTTTCCGTGCATATCTTGTAGGCTGTTCTGTATTGCTTTCAGCATAGCCTCCATGCCCTTGGACGGCGAGCGTTCTGCTTCCACTTCAGTATCAGAGTGGGTGTGCAACCCTCTGGTAGGACGACGTTGTTCAAAGTTTAGTTTTGGTTGTTGCTTGTCAGGTTTACCCATTTCGATGATGCGTTACCACTGCGTAAGATGCTGTAGTGGTGCTTTTATATATTCCCAAAATCCAGTTGTGGTATAGAGGTTGCGACTCGTGGAGCAGCAGGGAAATGCTGGGTAGCTCTGGCGTAGCGTCGCTCTCAACTATCCCGGCACCCGTATACGTGGGCAGCCCGCTTGGCCGATCTCCTGACGTCCCTTTTAAATTTGGACCGTTAATTCGCGCAACTGATGTGTCGAGCGTGTGATTGCGTTGACTGGGTTATCATTACACGAACCGACACTGCAATATATGCTGCTATATTTCCCAATGCGTGCGATCAGCATGTGCTGGCATCCACATATGTCGCCTCCACTTCACAGCGCACTTTCACCCAGTCTGGGTCTTTTACAATGTCTGTTCGTTAGTCGCAGCCCGGTTTCCTCAGAGTATGCGATATAGCAGTGTTGTGATAGGGTCAAAATGCATTTGGGCTGCGTGATGGTGCAATAAGCGTTATTGCTGCCTAGTAACCATTGCCGTTATGGACCCGCGCTGGTGCACCGCATACGTCTAGCGCTACAACACTGAGCCGACCTCGGAGCAGGCAGTGGTCGCGCACCAGATCGCGCTCCAAGCTCAGTCAGAGATGGTCGCAAACGGTAGCGTCCCCGTCAAAGTCTCTGCAGTGTATGTATTTTATGTCCCTTTGCCTATGATAGCACCAACACACATCCAGCGTCAACTTGTACTGTTACTGCAGCCAGGTGATGATTAGTAGGGGCACAGTGATCGCATGTACCAATCCAGACTGAAGCATTAGACAGAGTTTTGTTGCTCTGTCCTGGCAGCAAGTTGGCCGTGGTCGCAGCCGCTATCGCGGAACCGATAAATAATTAGCGAGTCTCTGAGCGCCGCCATCTTTGCTAGTGCTTTTCGCACCTTTGCTGTTATTGAATTATGTATAGCCGTACCTTTCCTGCGTTAATGGGGCCTGCAGTCCACATGTACCAGTATTAGCTGCACCTCACATTACAGCCACGTAATGCTTGATGTCCTGTTGTTGAGGTGCGTGCGCGGAGACAGCTCGGGGATGACAAGCCGATCTGGCGACACCAGTACGATCGAGCGCACATAAAAGTACCTTGCTGGTGCTTGGTCGGTTACTCAGAGTGTGCACTCCGTCCATACGACCAAACTCTGTATCTCCACACAAGTCGATCCACCGGTATCAGCGTAATATCACCTTAGGTTACACCGGGGTTCCGGACGCTGGATGCAATGCTGGGTCCCAGGCGGCCGCCATCTTGCCCGCACCGATCTCGGACATCCACGATCTTCTTTTGTTAAATTGCACACATTCCGCTATGAGATCGGAATGCAGATCTACACCATTGCGCGCCGATGTCCTTCCGACGATCTAACTTCTAATTTAGGCTGTGGATCTTCAGCTGCATCGCCGTTAAATTGCTTAATTCATGAGCCGTCCGGCGGAGCTGCTGTATTAGGCAGCCATTCCGCAGTGCGCCCTCTAGCGCCCCAACTTTAGCAGAGTTTTGAACCAATCTATTGTGCCTTATATGGGTGTCCCTGTTGGTTTTTCCAGAACTGGTACATTTCCATGTACGGGTCTCTATGAGGTATGTCGAAGGTATATATGCACAGTTTTGAACGTGATCCAGCAGTCTCCTCTGCACACCTTTGCGAGCTGTGACCAGAAGGAGGCTCCCCTGTACAGGGAGCTTTGCAAAATAAACGATTGAACCTTTTCCATTGCTGACTGATTTATGTATGGTAAATAAGGTATATGGGCTATTGGTAAGTATAGCTCTATCGTATATTTGTCTAGTACTTCAGTTGGCGACACTGCCGGGACTCCGCAATAGGGTTGTCCCCTCCTGTAATTGGGAGAAGAGGGACGGGAAGGGGTTCTGGTCGAGGGGGTGGATTGAAAAAGGATCCTAATTGAGAAACTAGTTTGTGGTAGAAGTGGAAAATTCCACTCTTCGACCCGGAGACCTTCACAGCTGCTAAATAACCCTTTGCCGGAGTCCTTCTGGCTTAACCCGGGAACAGCTGACCTTGTTGGTCTATAAAGGAAGTTGGTGGTGGAGAACGTTCAATCAGACCTGCGTGCACCAGGTGAGTGAATTGTATGGTATGGGATGAGCACTTTTGAGAAGTGGCTCAGAAGAACAGTTAACTGCGTATGGTATGGTGGTTAGTGAAAAGGTTATTGAGGGGTTCGCGGGGAGCACTCCTGGTTTCCTTATTTTTATCCTACTATTCTACTGGTGCTGTGACTGATAAGGGTTGTCAATCCTTTGGATTCATGTGAGTTTAGGCCAACAAAAGTGTCAGTCCAGTCATGCACTGTTCTCTTAGTGATATTCCACACCTTTTGCTTTTTTGCAACGTAATCAGTACTTAATCAAATACTTTTCATTCATTTATTTCTTTGTTGATTTCTCATATAATTCATGTTTTATGTCACATGTTTTTCAACAATCACTTTACATTATAATCACGCAATTTATACAACTTGATGGTCACGTTTCCTATAAGTAAATAACCACATTTTCAATGCATAACAAATCTTGATCACATGCCCGATGCATTTCGGCACAGTCAGTGCCTTCCTCAGGGGCTTTCACTTATGAATGTAATAACTCAGCGTGTTAGATCGATACGTTTCTGAGGTTAATCGGCGTATGTGCTGTGGTTGAAACTCTTTGCTTTAGACCTGTGGTTGTATTGTCCGGTATATCTAAAATCCGACGATCTCGCGTTTTGACGTATAACTCATGGTGGTTAGTGAACCACAAGGGAATCTGGGGGTCTGACGTGGCAGAGGTGTGAGTGCATGGGCAGATGCTCCACAGACTTGTTTGGTGAATAATTGGGAGAACGTCGGACGCCTTTGTGTTGCACGGTGGGTGCTCACTTGGCCGGATCCTCTTCGGAACGGCCCCCAGGAGCAACTGGGTAAGCGCAGGGTCTGGACTGGCATCCATAACGCCTGGCCCAACCAGCACAGGACTGGGGGATAGTCTGTAAGAGGGTCCATGGTTCGCCTGTCTGATGATCCCAAGGCAGTCTCTGGACTCCAGGGTGATCGATTCCCCCAACAGGAGTCAAAGGGCTCTGTTCGCATATGAGACATGTCGTAAGAAATTGTAAAGTCATGACCGGAGTATTTTCTCTCGATTGAAATTTATGCACTTTATGTATATTATGTATATTGACTTGTTGTAAGTGGAAAAGGTGAAAGAGTGTATGGTGAGTAGACGCGTCTATGAATGTGACTGTAGTTGGAATGATATGATCTGCTGAATATCTAACAAAATGTCTGTTTTCTGTAAATTATGTTTTGGGTGCTGCCGACGGAAAAGTGGGCGGCTGGAAGAAAGACAGCCTGCTCCTCCGGAAGGCAGTCCTAGTTTTGATATGTATGTTAAACATGGTCTTACTCCTATTTTGTTTAATACACTGTGAAAAAATATACTAAAGACAATGCAGAATTACAGTGGCCTTTGACAGGGTCTTTTGATGAAAGAAAAATAAATTACCTACAAAACAAATAATTTTTAAGACCGAGCCGTCAGACTATGTTTGACTCCTTGACCTTATGGTTCAAGTAGGCGAAGCGACGGCAAATACGAGAAATTAGAAAAAATTAAAGCAGGACAGACTGCAACCCAAAAGGCAGTGGCGTACGAAAAAGAAAAGGTAGAGAAGAATATCGAGCAATTAGATAGACAGTTTAGATTACAGACTGATAAAAGTTATGTGACCCGAACCGAAGCGGAAGATAATATAGAGGAACTGTTGGAGACTCGCCCTCTGCCACCATATGCGCCCCAGGGTTTGTACCCAGCAGTTTCAGTGGACCGAAAGGGAGGGATGGGAGCAGCGGTTGCGATTGCTTCAGTAGCTGTACACCCTCCTGCTCCGTTGTCTGTCCCTCCTACACTCTGTCCCACTACCTCAGAATTAATCACCTTGTTACCCGGGACGTTGTTTGCTTCCCCTGCCTCCCCAGTATTTTTAACACGCCCGGCTAGAGGAATGACGATTACCCCTAGCGGGATGACTGCTGCCTCTTCAGATGACACCCCACGACGCCCTATGGGTGGGATGGAAGGTCGAAGGTTTACTCGATCATCCATAGGTGATGAAGAAAGACAGGCTGTAGTGGTTCAGGCATCCCAAGGGATGCGGAATCCAATTTATACTCTAGAGGACATTTGGAGTACTATGAAAGATTTCGAACCAGTTACTCAACAACTAGCATTAGAACACATGGCAATAAGACTGATTTCTTTATGGGAACAATGCTTTCACGAAGGTCTGGCCTCTCAAGTATTGTGTGACAGCAGAGATTGAGCATTTACGTTCGAATTACAGGCCAGCGAGGTGTTCCAGAATGTTGAAACTCTGATAAATTATTGGGACCAAATGATTAGGAGATGCCCAGATGTAGGCACACAGTACCCTATGAGAGAAGTGCACCCCCTCTTTCACCCCGAGGTTCCCAAAGTATTGGACGGAGGAGGTCAGATCATTAGAGCACGTGTAGAGGCCCATTTCCAAGACAATGGGTTTATACTCCTTGGAAACAGAGTGAAGTCCTTACTTTAAAAGCTCAGCTCCCTGACCTGCAAGAAAATCCTACAGCTTATTATAAAGAATTAACTGAAGCCGCACATCCGACCGTTATGACTCTAACTGATATCAAGTTATTTTTCGGTCTTTTAGTCCCAATTGATATATGGAGACAAGTGCATGATTCATATCATGCCGCCGAACTTGGAGGAACTTGGGAGCAAATTAAGGCATGAGACAAAGATCGAAAGTCTGGCAATAAATCTAGAGAGGAGATTCTAGCTATACCGGCTCAAATTATTACATTTATGCAAACCCTTATTCCCCCGCGGAAGGTAGACTGGGATAAGTTAACAGCCTGCATCCAAAAAAAGGATGAAAATGTGTCAGATTTCTTTACCCGGTTTGAGAAAGTATTTATTGACTTCAGTGGACAGGATTTGTCCACCGAAGGTGGCATACGGCTATTTGTCAATAGATTTGTCACCAATTTGTTACCAGAAATAAAAACATGTTTACAGGATGCTGAAAGTACTTGAACTACATCAACCCCTCCAGGTATCCTTAGCATGGCTCAGTATTATGAGCATCGAGAAAATGAGAGTAAGGATAAGTCGGATTAAAAGGTTAAGGAGTAGAATACTCAGGTGCTGCTGCAGCAAGTTAGCAGAGGGCAAAACGGTAGAAGAGCAAGCAGGGGCCCTTTCCCTAGGGGTGCAATGATGAGAGGAGGTGGAGGTCAGGGACCCCCTGTAAGATATGATCAGTGCTCTAATTGCAGATAGGAGGGACATTGGCGAGCCCAGTGTCCATTATTGTTTTGGCGGGGTGGTTTCAATAGGGGACGAGGAAGAGGAGGTACTGATCGAAGGAGTATGAGACGTGGTGACCGGTCCGGCGATGAATCAGGGAGAAACTACTTTGATAATTTTCAAGAAAGGCAGTATTATAATGAGGATTATCAGGAAGACAGCTATTGTGGAAACAATTATGCATGACACAGCTACGGACAGAGCAGTGGCCATATATCAGTACCAGTTGACCAGCAGGGGCCTTACGTCCAGGGGAAATTGATGGAGACATCTGAGAGGTTTTTAGTGGATACTGGAGCTATGAATAGTTCTGTGGCTCATACATTGGTCCCAGGGGCTGCTCTGTCTGGGCAAAATAACGTATCGGTGGGATTTTCAGGAATCCCCGTGGTCAGCCCCGTTTCAAAACCACTTCCCTTTACCATTGGACCTGTTACTATAGAATCACCGTTTTTGCTTACTTCTAGTTGCGGCGAAAATTTACTAGTCTTGGACATATTGAAAAAGTTGCATGCTTGTATTTATTGTTCTCCTGATGGTGTGTACCTAACATTGCAGCCTCCTATTGAACGTGTATCTCAATGGCAAAAATGCCCCCCTCCCTCCTGAGTTCTCAGATATACCGCCAACTCTTTGGGCACAAGGGGACACGGATGTCGGATTGTTGAAAATACCACCCGTATCCATTACCCTAAAACCAAATGCGCATTTACCACGTATTCCCCAATATCGAATTTCGCCTGAAGGTGAACAGGCTTTATTGCATGTTATTTGTGATTTGATTACGAAAAGAGTTGTAGAGAAAACAGCAATAAATATTTGTAATAGTCCCATTTTACCGATTTTGAAAAAGGCCCCTTTAGATGGTGACCCGGTTTGTTATTGACCTTAGAGAGGTTAATAAAATAGTGATTCCTCAATATCCTGTGGTCCCTGATATCACTGCCATCTTGACTATGATTCCCCCTACCACGCATGACTTTTCGGTGATCGATTTAATGAACGCTTTCTTTAGTATACCCCATACATCCAGACAGCCGTCAAATTTTTGGATTCTCATTATCTGGTCGCAGTTTTAGATTTTGTCGTGCACCCCAAGGCTATACTGAAAGCCCTAGTATTTATAGCCAGGCTCTAAAAGCGGTTCTAGATGAATTAGTCCTCCCTTATGGTAATGTTCTCATCCAATATGTGGATGATATTTTGGTGGCATCTGATACGGCGGATGGTTGTAAGGAGGCCACTGTTAAATTATTGCATCATCTGGCTACTAATAATAATAAAGTATCCCTGTCCAAATTTCAGTACCGAGATTCAAGAGAGCAAACTGGGGCGGAAGAAGCTTCCTGGTACACACAGCGAGAATCTGGAACCAACTACCGCTAGATATAAAAACCAGTCCATCACTGAAATCATTCAGAAAGCAAGTTAAAACGTGGCTGTTCTCAGCATATCCCTAAATCAACATCTTCAAGAGTCAGAGCTGAATCACAGCGCCAAGACGCCTATGGGCAATCGCTCGCTTTACAAATGCATAAATCAATCAAATCAAATCAAAAATCAACAGGAAGTGACCTACCTTGGTCACTTACTGTCGAAAGCGGGGAGAGGATTAACTCTTGAACGAATATCTGTTAATACTAACATGTCTGTGCCTCGTACTTTTCCAGGCATTACCTCTTACTGTCGCCAATGGATTCCTAATTTTTCTCTTCGGAATAAACCTCTGTTGCATTTGGTTACAAAAGATGTGCATGAACCCTTACCCTGGATGGATGAGTGTCAAGATGCTTTTAATTCTTTGAAATCTGCTCTTTGCTCTGCGCCTGTTCTGGGTACTCCGGACTACCGAAAACCTTTTGTACTTTATGTGTATGAAGTGGACGGTTGTTTTCTTTCAGTATTAATCCAGGATTTTGGTGGAAAACAACGACCCTGTGCAAATTTCTCGGCAGTATTGGATAATGTTGACCGAGCCCTTCCTAGCTGTCCAAAGGCTACTGCTGCTGTGGCGGTGGCCATTCGACAGTCGGAGGGGATTGTTTTAAATACTGATCTCACAGTGATGGTACCGCACGCTGTGGACATATTATTAAACAGAACAAAAGCTCAGCACCTCACGAGTGCACAATTGACTGGTTATGAATTGACTTTATTTGTTCCCCACATACAAATTAAACGATGTGCCACTCTGAACCCAGCCATGTTACAACCCCTCCCTTCGAGTGATCAAAAGGACGATGTCCATGATTGTATATTTCGGACGGAAGAAGAAACAAAGGGACGTGTAGACCTCACTGACTCCCCCTTATTTGACCCACAAGGGGAGTTATATGTGGATGGCTCTTGTTTCAAGTTACCAGATGGCACGACCACAGCTGCTTATGCTATAACTACTCTTAGAACAGTAGTAGAGACCGCTCGGGTTTCTCAGCACTCAGGGCAAGCAGCTGAACTAACAGCATTATTAAAATCCTGTGAGCTGAGTGAAGGGTTAAGAGTAAATATCTTTACTGACAGCAAATACGCCTTTGGTGTGGCCCATAGTTTTGGGTGGCTGTGAAGGGAACAAGGATTTCTTACTTCCCATGGTCAAAGAATACAACATGGCCAGTTTATTGAAAGATTGTTATATGCTTTAACCTTACTAGAAAAGGTAGCTATCATCAAGTGTAGTGCCCATAAGAAAATCACTTATACTACAGGAGAAGGAAATGCCTTTGCTGATCAAGTAGCGAAGGAAACAGCACAACCTAAAACGTCCACGATGTTCCCCAGTGTAGCAACTCGATGGGTGGTGGAGACTACAGTATTTGATAACACCATTGAAAGTGTTAAGGAATTGCAGAAAGAGGCCACGCCTGATGAATTATTAAGATGGGAACAGGAAATAGGGCGGTTAGACAAAAATGATTGCTGGATTGATTTAACTTACAGACAGAGATGGTTATTGCCTAATGCCCTGGTGTAGGCAGTAGTAGGGATGGCCCATGGCACTGCTCACATTGGAGCAAAGGGTATCTGTTCGTTATTGGACCAAGTGTGGAATAACTCTAATATTCCTAAAACTGCCGCCCATGTAGTTAAATACTGCATGGTTTGTTTGCAGCATAATCCTGGAGAAAGAGAGACAGTCCTTAGTGGAAATGTTGCCCCCCCCTTCTTTGCCATTTGAAGTATTACAGATGGATTATATTCAATTAGATAGAGTGAAGAATCTAAAGTATGTGCTGGTGGTGGTTTGTGCATTTAGTAAATGGGTTGAAGCATACCCCACCAAGGAAAACACTGCCCTAGCTACTGCAAAACCCCTAATTAAGGAATTTTTGCCCCGATTCGGTTTGCCCCGAATTATATGGACAGATAATGGGGTACATTTTAATGCAGAAATCATTAAGCATGTTTGTACAGGGTTGCAAATAAAACAAAAATTTCATGCAGCACGACACCCACAATCTGCAGGATTGGTCGAGAAATATAATGGAATATTGAAATTGAAAATGGCTAAAATACAGGAAAGTACGGGTTTAAGTTGGCCTGATGCGCTGCCCCTAGAATTAAAGTCAATACGAGTATCCCCCCATTCTTGGGCTAGACTGTCACCCTATGAGGTTGTTTTTGGACGACCAGCCAACGTGTGGGGTGTCCCAAGACCCAAATCCTTCCGGGATCTTGATTACCCTATGATGACCGACTACCTGTACGCTTTAACAAAAGATCTGCATTCTATTCATCAACAGGTCTCAGCAGTACTGCAGCCGCTGCCGGAGGGTACCGGACATCACCTGGAACCAGGACAGTGGGTCCTTGTATGGAATTGTTAGAACCGGCTGTCTCTAGTTGGCAGAGGTATGCACTTCTGACAAATAGGGACACTCCTTTTCTAGTTAGGGCAAGGGGATCACACCCTTCGATAACCCCTGCTCACCCCCTTGGTAGCTTGGCAGAGCAGAACAGGCTTATCTCAGAGGCTGTGTGTTAAGCAATCATGACCACGTACAGTAATACAGTGAATACACTACAAATGGACACAACACCGTAGTATTATAAAAATAAGTATTTTTATATAAGACTTAGCACAAGACCAAATAACGGCAAAACTGTACACAATCGGAATAAATACGTTCAGGAAGGAAAAAGGGATAGTTCAAAGGTAGTTTCTTCTTTAGCACAAAAGTCTCTTAGTATCAAGCAAATCTTCTTCTTGGAAACACAGTTCTTAGCAACCGGGTAACCCACACGGGGGCTACACAACGCTGGGGCAACGATAATCCACAGGTTCGGCGTCGACCGCGAGGAGCGCTGCGTCGGGCCTGGAGTCACACGGACCCCCCAACAACACAGTACCTTAGGAAAATGAAGCACACGATGATCAGCGGCGTCGAGCAATCCGGCGTCGCGTCTTCGGTGTCGATCAAGCCTCAGCAGGCGTTGTCGGTGATGCAGTTGCACAGAGTGAGCAGCGCTCACGGCGTCGAAGGGCACACGGTTGATGCGATCAGCAGCGGGGCAGACACGAGGTCCTCTGGAGTTAGAGCCGTACTCCTACTCACTGGCGTTGCTGCTGGCGTCGGTTGGGCCCAGCGTCCGATCGTCGTGGTTGCTGACCTTTTCAGAGGTGCTGGGTTCACACTTCCAGCGGATAGCACTTTTTAGCAGGTGAAGTCTTTTAGCCCTGTGACTTCAGCAGGAGACTGGCACTCTTCCAGTCCTTGGAGATTTTCTTAGCAAGCGTGAGAGTACACACACAGTTCCTCTCTCCTGGTTCCTTGGCAAAAATAAAGAAGCGCTGCAGGATTCCCCCAACAACAGCACACTGGCAGAAGGGGTACGCAGTCCTTTAGATCAGCAGGCTTCTTGTCCTTGGTTACAGGGTTCCTTGTCAGAAGTGATCTAAATTCTTGGTTCAGGGGTCCTTCTCTTATACCCCTTTTCGTCTTTGATCCCTTTGTCTATGCCGGGGGTTTCCCAACACCCTGGGTCTGTGGTGGGTGGAGCTAGGCAGTAGCACCTGGCCTATTCATTGAGCCGGGCCGGGTCCTCAGACGCCCCGCAGGAGGTGGAGCCAGCATTGATACTGGCAGGAGCAGAGCTATCGCCCTCCTGGCAGGAGGTGGGGCTAGGATCGTCCATGGCAGGTACAGAGCCATCAGTCGCTCGGCAGGAGGTGGAGCCAGCATTGTATCAGGCAAGGCAGGCTATCAACAACTACTCTCCCCCTACTCTCAACGTAATGTCCCACTCATCCCACACTGACTCATCCAGACCTCTTGGAGCCACCCAGCTCCTGTCACATACACGCAGACCAGCAGAGACCAGATATGGTTAGACAAGAAAATAGACACTTTCTAAAAGTGCTATTTTCGAACCCAGAGTCCAAAAACCATCCACACCAACGGATGCGTAATTAAACCCCGAGTTCAGGGATACCAAACTCGACATTGCACCATGCTCCCCGAGCCAGCTAGGATTATAGCGTTAAATAATCCCGGCGGCCCATTCTATCCAACGGAGAGCAGGCTACCTCGCAATAGTGAAGCCCTAAGATGGCGGCACTTCACTATCAGGACAGACCAACTTGGTCAGGCTTGTCCTACCTTACACTTACAATGCACCCTGCCCAGGGGCCTACCATAGGGGTGACTAACATGAAGTTAAGGGAAGGTTGGAGGGGCTGGCAGGTAGGTATACCTGCGCAGCCGACGTGACAGTGCAAGACTGCACGTGGGTCTCGCAATGACCGACCCGTAGACATTCTTTTACAAGGCCGCTCCTGTGGGTGGCACAACACGTGCTGCAAGCCCACGAGCGGCATTTGAATTTACAAGCCCCGGCACTCCTGGTGCACTAGACTAGGGACTGACAGTAAACCAAAACAAGCCAAACATGGATACAATAGATACATCATTTTAACATAGGGAGCACTTGCGCTATGGCACTGATCAGCAGTGACACGGCGCCCAAAGCATATACCAGCAAAACATCGTAACACAGTGGAGGCAAACAGAAAAAATGGAGGAGAGACTCAAGCCAATGATGTCAGGTCTAACACGTGTCCCCTCCAGCTGAAATGTGGGGAGAACTACCCTTAACCTAGGGAGTCCTCATCACTAAGGCGGAAAAATCTGGACAGACCATCAGCATTGGCGTGATCTGTACCAGGGCGGTGTTCCACCGTAAAGTCCATCCCCTGTAGAGCAATGGATCACCTCAACAGTTTTGGATTCTCACCCCTCATTTGCATCAACCATCTGAGGGGCCTGTGGTCTGTCTGAACCCGGAAGTGAGTCCCAAACAGGTAGGGTCTTAGCTTCTTCAGCGCCCAGACCACAGCAAATGCTTCTCTCTCTATCGCACTCCACCTCGTTTCCCTGGGAAGTAACCTCCTACTGATGAAGGCTACAGGCAAGTCTCGGCCCTCTTCATTCACCTGAGCTAGAACAGCCCCCACGCCATGCTCTGAAGCGTCCGTCTGAACAATGAATTCTTTCGAAAAGTCGGGTGCTTGGAGTATAGGTGCTGTGCACATTGCAGTTTTCAGGGTGTCAAAGGCCGTTTGACAGGCATCAGTCCAGATCACGTTTCGTGGCTGCTTCCTGGAAGTCAGCGAAGTCAAGGGGTGCACAATGTTACCGTAATCCTTGACAAACCTCCTGTAGTAACCCGTGAGTCCTAAGAAGGCTCTCACCTGTGTTTGGGTTTTGGGCGGTGCCCAAGCCAGGATGGTATCAATCTTGGGTTGCAGGGGGGCAACCTTGCCGCTCCCTACTTGGTGCCCCAAGTACACCACAGAACCCTGCCCAATCTGGCACTTACTGGCCTTGATTGTGAGGCCTGCTCCGCGCAGAGCCAACAACACTTCCTGGAGGTGACGCACGTGTTCCTCCCAGCTGGCGCTGAACACGGCGATGTCGTCCAGGTAGGCGGCGCTGAATTCCTCCAGTCCAGCCAAGACCTGGTTGACCAACCTCTGGAAGGTGGCGGGGGCATTCTTCATCCCAAAGGGCATCACTCGGAACTGGTATAGCCCATCTGGTGTGGCGAATGCTGACCTCTCTTTGGCCCCATCAGTCAAGGCGATCTGCCAGTACCCAGACGTTAAATCGAACGTACTAAGGTACCGGGCAGCCCCCAACCGATCGATGAGCTCATCAGCTCTGGGGATGGGGTGCGCATCAGTCTTCGTGACTGAATTGAGCCCTCGGTAGTCCACGCAGAACCGGAGTTCTGGTGAAGCACCAGGCGCTGCAGCCTTCGGGACCAAGACCACTGGGCTGGCCCAAGGACTGCTAGAGGACTCAATCACCCCCAACGCGAACATTTTGGAGACCTCCTCCTTGATGTACGCTCTGACCTTGTCAGTCACCCTGTAAGCCTTGTGCTTCACAGGAGGGCTGTCTCCGGTGTCAACGTCATGGACACACCAATGCGTGACACCCGGAACACAGGAAAACAGATCCGGGAATTGTCCCAACAGGTGGCGACAATCCTGTTTCTGCTCAAGGGTCAGTGTGTCAGAGAGGACCACACCATCCACTGACCCGTCTTGCTCTTTAGCATACAGGAGGTCAGGAAGGGGCTCACTCTCCTCCTCCGTTCCATCATCTGTAGCTAGGAGCATGCCCACTTCGGACCTTTCTAAGTGGGGCTTCAAACGGTTGACATGCAGGACCTGCAAGGGGTTCCTGGGAGATTTCAAGTCCACCAAGTAGGTGACATCGCTCTTCTTCTCCACAACCTTAAACGGTCCAGTCCACCTGTCCTTGAGCGCACAAGGTTCCACAGGGGACATGACCCACACTTCCTGACCAGGCTGAAGCTCTACCAGAGTGGCATTCCGGTCGTACCATCGCTTCATCTCCTCCTGGCTGGCCTCCAGATTTGCCTGAGCAAGTTCTCTGAAGCGCCGAGTCTGGTTCCGAAAGGCCAGCATGTAACTGTATACATCCTGGGGAGGTTTCCTGGGAGATTGCTCCCAGCCTTCCTTGACCAGACTCAGAGGTCCTCTTACCGGGTGACCGTATAAGAGCTCAAAGGGACTGAACCCTAGAGCCTTCTGCGGCACCTCACGGTAAGCAAACAACAGGCATGGCAAGAGGACGTCCCATTTCCGCCTCATTGGTTCTTCAAGACCCATAATCATGCCTTTCAGGGTCCGGTTGAATCTCTCAACCAGCCCATTTCCTTGAGGGTGGTAAGGAGTGGTGAACTTGTAGGTTACCCCACACTCCTTCCACAGAGACTTCATATAGTTCGAAATGAAGTTGGTGCCTCGGTCGGACACCACCTCTCTGGGGAACCCCATCCGGGAGAAAACACCCATCAGTGCCCGTCCCACCACGGGGGCCGTCACTGTCCTGAGAGGGATGGCTTCCGGGTACCTCGTGGCATGGTCCACCAAGACCAGGATGAACCTGTTGCCTAGGGCTGTCTTGGGGTCCAGGGGCCCAACAATGTCAATACCCACCCGGTCAAAGGGGGTGCTGACCACTGGAAAAGGTTGGAGGGGAGCCTTCTGCTTCCTTCCGCTTTTCCCACTTGCCTGGCAAGTGCGACAAGTCTTGCAATGGATGTCTACATCCCTACGCATCTGAGGCCAATAAAAATGGGTGACAAGCCTGTCATAGGTCTTGTCCTGCCCCAGATGTCCGGCTAACGGTACGTCATGAGCCAAACCCAGTAGGAAGGCTCTGAAGCGCTGGGGGACCACCAGCACACGGGCTGACCCAGGTTCAGCAGCCTTAGGCTCGCTATACAGGAGGTCGTTCTCCCAGTACACAAAATGTGACCCTGACTGATCACCTGAGGATTGGGCTGAGGCCTGCTGCCTCATGCCCACAAGAGAAGGGCACTCCTTCTGTTCCGCACAGAATTCCTCCCTGGAGGGACCACCATCCTGCTGCCAGTGGGTCAGCTCGGGCAGATCTCCCAGTTCGGCAATTTGTTCCCCGGTGGGCTCCAGGGCATCCCCCTCAGGGTCTACCTCCTTCTGGACCACGGGAACAACGGGGGCCGGTTTCCCGCGCCTCCTGCCTCTTCTCTTCACAGCTGGGTCCTGGGCCGTACTTTCAGGCTCCGGGACCCCATCAACACCCTTACTCGCTGTCATGGATCGAGTGGTTGCACACACCCACTCTGGCACACCCAACATTTTCAAATGCGCCGCTCGCTCCACCTTAGCCCAAGGGGAGTCTTCCAAATCATTGCCCAGGAGACAGTCAACAGGCATGGCGGGCCTCACAGCAACCTGAAGAGTACCTGAAACTCCCCCCCATTCAAAGGAAACCTGAGCCACCTCACACTCTTTCTGGGAGTTATCGGCAGCTATCACGGGGTAGAATGCGTGGGGAACCACCTGCTCTCGGGACACCAAGTGACACTTGACAGCTGTCACACTCGCTCCGGTGTCTCTGAGAGCTTCCACTCTATGGCCATTAATGGTCACCCACTGCCTATATTTACTAGTGTTACTAGGCAGAGGGGGTGGAGGGACCATTTGCATGTCTCCTAGCGAGACCAGGGACATTTCTGCGGGACCCCTCCCACCATGGACAACCATCTCTTCCCCTCCCAAGGCTACACTTGCCAACTGACGAGGGGGTGCACGCGGCGGTGCATTTGAATCCTTCTTGGGACACTGGGGGTCGTAAAACCGGTGTCCCACCTGCCCACAACCGTAGCAGGTTAGGGGGCCCCTATGAACAGGTTTACCCGTCGGGGCCCCTGACTTCTTCTCAGGGGGAGGCTGGGAACCCTTCCCTTGGTTCCCTTGGGGATTACTTTGGGGCCCTTTCTGAGACTCCTTCTGTTTTCCCTTGTCCCCCCCACTCTTCTGCTGGGGACCCTGCCCACCTTTGGCTAAGTCTCCCACTGGACCCTTGTGGACCCTGGTACTGACCCAGCGGTCCGCCTCCTCAGCAAGTTTTCTAGGGTTAGATATCTTGCTATCAATCAGGTGCTGGCGCAGCTCTGGAAAACAGTTATTAGACAAGTGCTCCCACGCAAACAAATCATAAAGAGCTTCATAACCTTCCACTTTGCTGCCCTTTACCCAACCATCCATGGCTCTGCAAAAATAAGACACATATTCAACCCACGTCGTACCAGGCAACTTCTTACATTCTCTAAAAGCTTGTCTGTACTGCTCGGGGGTTAAACCATATCGCAACATTAAAGCATCTTTCATATGAGCATACGACATCCTATCCGCAACAGGCATGTCTAACAGGGTATCTCTTCCCTCATTCACAAAGCGACCCCACAACCCCGCTCCCCAATTCTTCTCAGGGACCTGGTGGGCCAACAATGCTAACTCATATGCTTTAAACCATTGACCAATATCTTCATTCTTATTGTAATCTTTGATCACATCTTTTGGGAAGTAAAACTTACTTTCTGCAGGCTCGGATGGAATGCTGCCACCAGAGGGATTCAACTCTAACTTTTTAGCTTGGATATCCAGTTCCCTCAACCTGGCTTCACGCTCCAAAGCTAACTTCTCTCGTTCAAACTCCAACTTTTTGATCTCTAAATCAGCTTCCCTTCTACCTCTTGCATTTTCTAACTCCAACTGCCCATTTATCTTTAGCCTTGCCATCTCCATGTTGTAAGCTCGCTCTTTCGCCCTTTCTTCTCTTTCTTCAGGGGAAAGACCTTTGGAGGAAACACTGCTTCCGGGAGAGGGCACAGGTCCATTCACTGGCACCTCCTCACCCCCTTCCTCTGTGGGTACCACCACCACATCAGAGGGATTTCTGGACTCCCACCAGGCCTGCAATGCTTTATAAAAATCATCTTTTCTCGAGAGGCCGGTGGTAGGAACTCCAAACTGGTCGCAAAAGTGTTTCAGCTCATCTTTCTTGTATTTCTTTAGCTTACTCCTCTCGAACTCCTCCACAACAACGATAGCAGGGGCAGTGACTCCGTTGTCACTCATGGTTAAACTGGCAGTGTTCGGAAAATCAAGTTTCAGGAAAGCGGAGAACAAAAATAGGATCCTTCCGAATCAGATTGTGACTGCGTTACGGTCTGCCTTCACTACGTAGCGCACACTAATCACTGTACATGGGTCATAAATGCAAGGTCCAAATCCTCACCGCTGCATCCAATGTTAGAACCGGCTGTCTCTAGTTGGCAGAGGTATGCACTTCTGACAAATAGGGACACTCCTTTTCTAGTTAGGGCAAGGGGATCACACCCTTCGATAACCCCTGCTCACCCCCTTGGTAGCTTGGCAGAGCAGAACAGGCTTATCTCAGAGGCTGTGTGTTAAGCAATCATGACCACGTACAGTAATACAGTGAATACACTACAAATAGACACGACACCGTAGTATTATAAAAATAAGTATTTTTATATAAGACTTAGCACAAGACCAAATAACGGCAAAACTGTACACAATCGGAATAAATACGTTCAGGAAGGAAAAAGGGATAGTTCAAAGGTAGTTTCTTCTTTAGCACAAAAGTCTCTTAGTATCAAGCAAATCTTCTTCTTGGAAACACAGTTCTTAGCAACCGGGTAACCCACACGGGGGCTACACAACGCTGGGGCAACGATAATCCACAGGTTCGGCGTCGACCGCGAGGAGCGCTGCGTCGGGCCTGGAGTCACACGGACCCCCCAACAACACAGTACCTTAGGAAAATGAAGCACACGATGATCCGCGGCGTCGAGCAATCCGGCGTCGCGTCTTCGGTGTCGATCAAGCCTCAGCAGGCGTTGTCGGTGATGCAGTTGCACAGAGTGAGCAGCGCTCACGGCGTCGAAGGGCACACGGTTGATGCGATCAGCAGCGGGGCAGACACGAGGTCCTCTGGAGTTAGAGCCGTACTCCTACTCACTGGCGTTGCTGCTGGCGTCGGTTGGGCCCAGCGTCCGATCGTCGTGGTTGCTGACCTTTTCAGAGGTGCTGGGTTCACACTTCCAGCGGATAGCACTTTTTAGCAGGTGAAGTCTTTTAGCCCTGTGACTTCAGCAGGAGACTGGCACTCTTCCAGTCCTTGGAGATTTTCTTAGCAAGCGTGAGAGTACACACACAGTTCCTCTCTCCTGGTTCCTTGGCAAAAATAAAGAAGCGCTGCAGGATTCCCCCAACAACAGCACACTGGCAGAAGGGGTACGCAGTCCTTTAGATCAGCAGGCTTCTTGTCCTTGGTTACAGGGTTCCTTGTCAGAAGTGATCTAAATTCTTGGTTCAGGGGTCCTTCTCTTATACCCCTTTTCGTCTTTGATCCCTTTGTCTATGCCGGGGGTTTCCCAACACCCTGGGTCTGTGGTGGGTGGAGCTAGGCAGTAGCACCTGGCCTATTCATTGAGCCGGGCTGGGTCCTCAGACGCCCCGCAGGAGGTGGAGCCAGCATTGATACTGGCAGGAGCAGAGCTATCGCCCTCCTGGCAGGAGGTGGGGCTAGGATCGTCCATGGCAGGTACAGAGCCATCAGTCGCTCGGCAGGAGGTGGAGCCAGCATTGTATCAGGCAAGGCAGGCTATCAACAACTACTCTCCCCCTAATCTCAACGTAATGTCCCACTCATCCCACACTGACTCATCCAGACCTCTTGGAGCCACCCAGCTCCTGTCACATACACGCAGACCAGCAGAGACCAGATATGGTTAGACAAGAAAATAGACACTTTCTAAAAGTGCTATTTTCGAACCCAGAGTCCAAAAACCATCCACACCAACGGATGCGTAATTAAACCCCGAGTTCAGGGATACCAAACTCGACATTGCACCATGCTCCCCGAGCCAGCTAGGATTATAGCGTTAAATAATCCCGGCGGCCCATTCTATCCAACGGAGAGCAGGCTACCTCGCAATAGTGAAGCCCTAAGATGGCGGCACTTCACTATCAGGACAGACCAACTTGGTCAGGCTTGTCCTACCTTACTCTTACAATGCACCCTGCCCAGGGGCCTACCATAGGGGTGACTAACATGAAGTTAAGGGAAGGTTGGAGGGGCTGGCAGGTAGGTATACCTGCGCAGCCGACGTGACAGTGCAAGACTGCACGTGGGTCTCGCAATGACCGACCCGTAGACATTCTTTTACAAGGCCGCTCCTGTGGGTGGCACAACACGTGCTGCAAGCCCACGAGCGGCATTTGAATTTACAAGCCCCGGCACTCCTGGTGCACTAGACTAGGGACTGACAGTAAACCAAAACAAGCCAAACATGGATACAATAGATACATCATTTTAACATAGGGAGCACTTGCGCTATGGCACTGATCAGCAGTGACACGGCGCCCAAAGCATATACCAGCAAAACATCGTAACACAGTGGAGGCAAACAGAAAAAATGGAGGAGAGACTCAAGCCAATGATGTCAGGTCTAACAGGAATTATCAATGGAAATCGAGTCTGGAACCCAGGTGGAGCCGCCCCTACCAGATTCTCTTGGCCACTCGGACAGCAGTGAAAGTGGATGGGAAAAAGAACTGGATCCACGTGTCACATGTGAAGAAGCTACCCTTACTGCTTCCCTCTGATCAGCAGAACTGAGACGGGGTTCTAACACAAGAGGGAGAACAAAGGGTACTGTTTGTGCCTTTCTCAGATGCCATTGAAATTGAGCAAGAGGAAGAGTTGTCGATACCGCAAGGAGGTGAATCAGCCTTGGTTTCTGAAACTTGTTATAAAGCTGATCCCCCTGAGGCTTCTGAAAATTGTGTTGCAACAAATGTCCCTGCTGCTGTGTTGTTCCATGACCAGGAGCAACCTGGCAATCTGCGATACAATTTACGGCCCCGAAAATCACGCAATACCCCAGTTTCGGATGGTAGGAGAAAGGGAAAGACTTGAGTTGTAGGGTGAAAGATAAGCTTTTCTGGGGTATTGAGCGAGACACTGGACTGAACCCGTTGAGAGCTTGGAACTGACACATAGCTCTGTTCAGAAAGAAAGACTGTGAAAAAGGGCCTAAATTGCAACAGTGAAATAACGGTAAAGGTTGTCTTTTTGTGGATGGATAGCAAGAGCCTGCCTGTGAGGCTCTAAACGGACACAGGAAGAAGAAACCCTCTGGTGGCTGGCTTGCATTTTTCTCTGAGTTTAGTTTGGACTTTTAGTTAGGATGTATCCCTTTGCCCGATTTGCTCTTGAAGATGAGAGACCTCTTGCACCCAGACCTTTTATTGAGAATGTTCCTATGTTTTTCGGTTGGGCTACCAGAGTGAAGGTAGCCGTTGTGATCACTCTTGCAGTAATTATGGTAATATTAATGAGCGTGTTTATATATTTGGAATTTCAATATCCTATGCACCATGTTTTAGGTACTACCGCAACCCCATCCGAGCATTTCTTTTATACTTTTCCTCCCCATAAAGAGCGACATCGAGAAACCTATGTTAAAAATGCATTTATAGAAATGTTGCATGAGGCTCATAGCACTACGAATAAGACAAACTGCTGGGTACGTGGTCTCTTGCCATCTGTAATGCATCACCATGATTTGTTCATTTCCTTACCGTTATCACACTTGGCAAGTTGTGAAGCCTGGTTTCAGTTACTATCACTCATGTATTTGCATTATGTAGCTGACCCCAAAAGATATACTGAAAAGGACTATGAAGCTGTTCTAAAATATATAGGACAACACCAGGGATTTGATGCCCAGGGGAATCAAGGGGAGGGATCTTTAGATCCGGATGCCTGTATGAATATGTACACCACTTATGAAAACGCTACTTGGTTACAAGAGGAAATGTTGGATTTTGAACAATTCAATTCTACCCAATATTTTCAGCATTTCCAGGATCAAAATGTCACCGAAGATAAGGCAATGCCAGTTCCTATTCTGAATAGTACTGCTTCCTTTTGTATACAAGAGAAAGGTCACGTTAATGTAGGGAATAGTAGATGTAACTATACTTCATTTTGCATACTACCAGTATACCACCTCTAATTACTCCTCCCAATGTATATTTTGTATGTGGAGAGAACGCCTATACTTGGCTTCCGAGAGGGTGGGCCGGAAAATGTTACCTGTCCTTCTTGTATCCTACAGTGTATATAGCTCCTTCTAACTATCACAAAACACACCAGCTGACTAAACGCAGTTTAGATCCTTACCGAGTATGCGGAAGTGTTAGTACTGAAGGCACTGATCAGACTGATACTGCTGCTCAGCAGTTTATAGACATAGCGAAGGGTCTCTTTCCAATATGGGGTCCCAAATTTTACTAGTAGAGATATTAGGCGTCTCTCTAGAGTAGTAGAAAATGTAGTTCAAACTGCTGCTGGGATTTTGACTAACCTCACCGTAGAGCTTCGGGCTACGAGGCTTGTCTCGCTTCAAAATCGGATGGTGCTGGACGTCATCCTAGCTGATCGAGGAGGAGCATGTCGCGTGATGGGCAGCTCCTGCTGTGTATATATTCCAGATTCTGCCCCCACTATACATTTAGCTATTCAAAAATGACATCGCTTAGCTGCAGAAGTCCATGTTGACACTGGCACTTGGTCTTTTACCGGGTGGTTTTGGGCTCTCCTCTCTACTTGGGGCTGGAAGTGTTGAAGGGAGATTTATTAGGGGGCTGAAGGGCAAGGGGCTGGGCGCTGGGATGATCGTGAGAGTGAGCTAGGGACAAAGGAGCACCTTAATTTGTACCGGGGTGTGCAGGAACCCTTGCTCTAAAAATAGAGAAAACAGATATGTGAGCCGTGGATACCAAAGCTGAAAGGTTAACAGTTTTATTAAGAAGATGCAACTTCAGGATATTTTAATACAAATGCATAAAAAACATACATTCTGTGTCCAGGCCTCCGCATTCTCAGATAGCCTCGTGGAACAGATATCATTTACAGAATGACAGTTTCCTGACAGTGAGAGAGTAAGTCTAAACCTTAAGACACATTTATCATTTGAGGCAAAGTACATTAAAAAGCAAAGTACATATTATCTGGGAATACTCACATCTGCCTATAAGTGAGAAATCCTGCAATTACAAGTTAAACACCTTAAATGCAATGGAGATAAAACAAGGTCACAGAGAACATAGCAAGTATAACATAGCAAAATGCAATATTTCATATGGCAGAATATAACTTTAAATGTAACAAAGGAAAAAGCAGGGTTAAAAGAGAATATAGAAAATGCAATATTAACAAGGGCTCTCAAGTAACCCTTGGGAAAGACTCTCTTATGAGGAGTAATTCAAAGAGGTCTTTGTGAACCTCCTTTTTATATGTTTCAAGGTGGTGAGAGGTCTATGGTAACGTCATCTTGCGCAACCTCGTGCTATTTATTCTTCCTGTGTCATTTATGGTCTGATCCGTACCCTTCCCATCCATATGTTCGAAGAGCAGCCTTTTCTCGCAAACGTGGCACTTATGCTAGACTAAAGCTCATGGCTTGCTGACTTGAAGCTTACCGTAAATTAGCTTTAGCTTTAGTTTAACAGAAAAAGCGCTTTCTTGCACAAAAGGGAGTACATTTTATGTGAGGATGTACCATCTATACATCCTGTTACCACACCCATCAAAACTGCATGACACTGCTGAGGGGCTAAGTTCCTCTTTTCTCAAATACAGTTTGAGGATGTGGCCTTCTGTTATGTCGAAAGAATTGGGTGGAAGTTTACCTTTAGCACACAAGCTGGGTGGGGGCTCTAAAACAGGAGGAGAAGCTTCACAGACAAGTGGGGCTGGGTGAAGTCTTAGTCAGACCTGCTTTCTGCTTTCTTAACACAAAATGGCAGTACTCTGGCCAATCTAACCAAGGCCTATAATTCTGAACAGTAGGGCCTACACAGGGGTTCATGCTAGCTAAGTGATAAGAATGTCCCAGGATATTTATATGGTAAAATCTTTCCCTCTCTCATTTCCCCTTCTTGTTCATATTATTGAACATTATTGAACATCATTCGAACCGCATGTGTAGCTGGCGCCGGGGGTAGTGACCATGGTGAGTCATGGAGGACCGGCTCCCTGGGGCTTTTGTTCAGGGCAGCTCCTAAGTCCTCATGTGATCCCCCTAGTAAGTCACACATTGTCTCATAAGGATGTACCAAGTCTCTCCCCGAGGGAAGTGGTGGGCCACTATGAACCTGGGCCTGGTAGTTACTATCCAGAGGAACCTGTAATGTGCGAGAGTCAGGGATGGTAAGCTCTACTATGTTTAACATTGCTAACTCTTTACCGTCCCCCTTTCCTGTGCGTATTCCTGTGTATTCCCCTGAGTCTTCATAGTTCATCTCAACTACCTTAGACCTCCATCTCTTAACACAATACAGCATAATCTGTGTTCCATAATACAACAGCAACAACACGTTTAATATTGACATTAAAAATGTCAGTACTGCAGACAGCCATGAAGGCATCCAGTCCAAGTTGAACCAATTAGCAAAAAGATCTGCTTTTGCACCTACCTCCTCAGGCATCTATATCCACAAATTGTCCAACTCCTTCAAAGCCTTTGTAAGTGTTCCATTGTCCGCATCATTGGCCAATATGAAGAAACAGCAGGATGACTTTCCCACTTTGGCGCATCCACCACTTTTCATCGCAGTTAACTGGTCAAGAACATAGCGGTGTTCCAGAACCATGAGTCTCAAAGGTCGTAGTTCTTCTTTCACGCTGTTGAACCCATCACAGGTGTTGTTGACAAGCTGCATCAGCTCGTACCTGGTCACTTGGAGCCAGCGAGCATTGGCTTTGGTCTGGAACAGGGGGATAACATCCCGAAGAAAAGTTCAGGATCGTTGAAAAGGCGAAATTCTTGTTGTATCTCATGAAAAGGGCCATCTGAGAATTACTTCTTAACTTCCCTTTTCTGGTGGTGGAGCAGGGTGACATCACCTGTCATCGGGTGGGTATGAATGTGGGAAATGTTCGCTGCTGGAACAACCAGATGCAGTTCATGCATCGTGACGATGGAACAAAGTCCTTGCCAGTGGGGAGGCAGCTGCGGGTAGATGTGTTCTCCGTAGGCCCAATAGATGTCCATGAGGCTGGAGGTGCTGTACTTAAGGTCCAAACTGTAATGCGTGTTGCTGCAATTAGTATTTTGACCCACAGTAACTGTTATATCACCTAGGAAGCAAAGGAGAGAAGACTTTAGCTTGCATGCTCTTTTCGGTTTGTATGGTGTACCCTCATTGAAAGTGTATCTTCTAGTTTCCTGTGCCCATATCTCAGTACACTCCTTCTCAATATTTTAATTGAAATAATGTTTGTGCTCTTGTCCTACAATTAGGCTACCTAAGGAGGCTGCCTTACATATTAAGTCATGTGGGCCATTCCACTTGCTGTTGAAATAAAGATTGGCCTTCAGGTGCAGAATTGGTCTCCACTGACAAGGGCATGAGTCATGGGTATGGTTAGCTCATTGATGTTCGGGTGAGTGGCATTTTGATGGGGGTGTTGGGAAGGTGAAGTACCCTAGTATCTTATAGTGATGTTCCCAAACCTACAATATGTCGGCAGGCACGTTCATACCACGGTAAACCTCCATTTTCCTTTCAAACTCCAATGGGCTAGTTACAACTGTGAATGTAACATACTTGTCATCCCACTCGGTGGTGTTTACAAATGCATCATCTATTATGGCTGAGTGGAGCTGTATCTGACAATGTATGCAGCAAAGAAACAGGTGAAGGAGGCATTTGGCTGTGAGCGGTGAGACTTCTTTGGGAAAGAGCAATTTATCTGCACCTACAGCATGAGGAATGTGTGAACATACAAAGCAGGACTCATTTGTGACTTTTCTTCCAACCTCCATCATGTCTCTGTTATTATTATTATTATTATTGTTATTATTGTTATTATTATTATTATTAATATTAATAGGGACTTATAAAGCACAACTTAACCCGTAGGCATCAAGGCGCTGGAAGATGGTAAAAAGAAAGCTCAAGAACTCAAGAGTCACCAGGGGAAAAGTTACAGATATGCTTTTTGAAATAGCCAGGTCTTAAGAGCTTTGCGAAACAAGATATGGGAAGAGATCCCCTTAAGCTCTCTGGGGAGCGTATTCCAGAGTCTGGAAGCAAGGAAACGAAAGGCCCTTCCCCCCCATCTAGCTTTAGATATACGGGGAACAGCCAGCAGATTTTTACTGGAAGAGCGGAGTGCACTACCGGGGGTGTAATAGGCCACAAGAGCACGAATGGCTTCAGGCCCAGACTCATTAAGGGCGCGATGTGTAAGGCAAGGAGCCTTAAAATTAATCCTCGCCTGCATGGGAAGCCAGTGCAGGTTCATTCTAATGTCCGTGCCAGAGGAGCGTTTAGGAGCCCCCACAACAAACCGGGCAGCCGCATTCTGTACAGTTTGAAGGCGCTGGACCAGACCATTGCTAATGCCCAAGTACAGCGCATTGCAATAGTCTAGCCTAGATGCAATAAGCGCAACTACAACCTGTTTGCATGCCTCGGGGGAGAGGTAATGAATAATTTTCCTGAGAATCCTCAGAGCATTGCAACAGGTGGACACAGTCCTGCTGACCTGCTTGACAAGCGAGAGAGTGGTGTCCAGGATGACCCCAAGATTACGGGCAGAGATGGACAGCATGGGGCAGGTACCAAGAAAAGAAGGCCACCAGTCCATTGACCAAATCTCACTCTTGCCCCCAAAAATGAGGACCTCCGTCTTCTCCCCATCCAACTTAAGGAAGTTCTTGACCATCCATCTGGCGACCGCCTCCATGCAGTTTTTAAAATTATGGGCAGTTATGGTCACAGATTGAGAGATAGAGACCATAATCTGCAAGTCGTCGGCGTAGGAAAGGGCTTCCAACCCAAAGGATCTTATGAGCCTGGCGAGTGGGGCAACATAGACGTTAAAAAGCGTCAGGCTCAAAGAAGAGCCCTGAGGCACCCCATACTTCACAGGCTTGATGGGTGACATAAACTAGTCCAGCTTAATCCTCTGTTTCCGTTGGTCAAGGAAAGATGATAAAAGGCTAAGTGCAGGACCCTTGACTCCCAGCTCACTGAGTCGGTTGGCCAGAATGGTAGGGGACAGGGTAGTGAAGGCCGCCGTGAGGTCTAATAACACCAGCAAGGTGGTCTGGCAGGTATCGACCTTGGACCGGATGCTATCGACAACCACTGTGAGCGCCGACTCAGTGCTGTGAATCCTACGAAAGCCATGTTGTGAGGGATCCAGAGCATTGGTACTGTCAAGGAAAGCACTCAGATGAGAGTTAAGATAAGTCTCCAGGAGTTTAGCAGGGGCAGGGAGAAGGGAAATGGGACGAAAGTTCTTTAATATTCCAGGATCTAAAGTGGATTTTTTTAGTAAGGGCTTGACAATGGCCAGTTTCCAAGACAGAGGATACTCCCCCTCTGCAATGGCCAGATTCATTATATCCTTCAAGGGGGGGAGAATGGTCTGTCTGCAATCTTTAAGAACCCCTAGAGGACAGGTGTCAAGTGGCGACCCGGACTTAAGCTTGTCCAGCAGCGTACTAAGATGTTCAAGAGTGATAGGGGGAAACTGAAAGAGGGAATGGGAAGGGACAGGCGGTTGGATTTCTGATATAGGGATTGAGGGAATGGAAGGAGGGGAGCTGGAGTTAAGGGCTTCCAGGTCTGTGTAGATATCCAAGATCTTCTCGTGGAAAAATGTGGAGATCTGATCACACAGATCCTGGGAGGCTGTTATAGGATTAGATGTATGAATAAGGGAGAGGTCGTCCACTATCTTAAACAGATCCCTAGGTGACTTAAGAGAGGACGTTAATTTGGAGAAGTGCGCCTGTTTTTCTGTCAGAACCGAGGCTTTATAGCCTTTGAGAAGGATTTTATGTTTATTCTTCTCTATGGGGTCCAAGTGTGCCCTCCAGAGCCTTTCCTGCCTCCTGCAACCTTGTCTGAAAATCCTAAGGGATTCCAAGAACCAGGGGGCCGAAGGCCGTTTCCTAGCAGAATAGCGTTGCCAGGCTGGCGCAAGCGAATCGACAGCCTCCGCTATGGTGTTAGATAGGTCAAGAGCTGCAGTGTGTGCATCCCCAATAGGCTGGGATTTAAGAGTGGATAGAAAGGGGGTAAGGGAATCGTTGTTAATTTCCCCAAAATTCCTCCTCAAAGCCCACTTGGTGTAATCAGGCTGTGGGCCGGTGGGAGAGGAGAAAGAGAAGTCAAGGGGAACGGCGAAATGATCTGACCATGACAAAGGAAGGGGGTGCCGGCCTGGAGGCGAGAATCGTTACTAAATACCCCATCCAAAGTGTGCCCAGCTAAATGGGTGGAACTAGTCACTAATTGTGACAGGCCGCATGAAGCTAAAGAGTCTAACAGATGGATCGTGTCAGGGGAATTATGATTTTCCAGATGGAAATTACCACATGTTGTCTAATAGAGCGTTGTGAATCTCATTATCCTCTGCTGGCTTACTATCATGTATTGTGTGATGGTCGAAGGTGTAAACAACTGTGTTTTGGAGATTACTGACCCAGTCTGAAATTTGCGCAGTCTGTTCTTTCTTACGTTGTGTACGTGAAGTATATCTGACTTGCACTTTCTCGCGACCCATTTTATCTCTGACACTTCGTTTATATTGGCGGAAACTTTTAGGTGTATCTATCATAGGGGGCTTCAGGGTGAGATCAGGTACCAAGTCCCATTCTGTGGGGTCAACATGGGGTTAGGAAGGTGTCAAGGTGGGAAAGGGGGTGTCATAACTATTGCTGGTGCTTATCCCAGTTTCCTTGTTATCAGGAAGTGTCTGGGGCATGGGGTGCCCTGTTGTGGCGGGAGATCTAACATTGCTAGTAGCTTCTCTTTCTCTCTCTGATCGCACTGTAAACCAGTGGAACACATCTATTGAAACAACAACCATAACACAGAAAATAATAGCGGTTGTACATATCTTTTTCAGGGAAATCTTGACATGGGAGGTGGGTCTGTTGCTGCTTCTCAGTCCGTAGGCATCATACGATCTCCATACTCTCGTTCCTGGATAGTCCATTGCAACATGATGTCTTTCTCTCGGTCAATGTTCAGATCTCGGCGGTGCCGGTTGGATCCTCACGTGGCTTCGATGAATCCATTCCTTTTTGGCTATTTGGACAGCTGTGGGTGAAAAGTCAATTTGCAAGTGTTCGTTGAATTTGAGGTCTCTCCTCTTCCAGACTGCTTCCTTTACAAAGATGTGTGTCCCAAGGCAGATAGGCGGAAGTTCATTAGAAGTAGGACCCTTGTTCTTTGTCCTTGATATCTGAATGGAATAGAACTTGAAGCACGTATTAGGGCACATAAATGAACAAATAATTCAGCTTTCACAATATCAGAAGAAAGCTCAGCGTCTTGTTTAGGTCTGGTGGAGAGAACAACCACATTCATTGATCTGTCAGTGACAAGCTGGTGAGGTGTGAGGTGATGATCAGAGCTAGGAGTGTTTCTAAGTGTAAACAAAGCAATGGGAACGCCGTAGAGCCACTTCTTTCCAATTGTGGCACTTATCTTACTGATCTTGGCTTTGAACAGGCCGTTGAGGCGCTCACAAATATCGTTGCTTTGGGGGTGATAGCTGAAGTCAACTTATGTTTTACTCCTAACACGCAAATGTGTCAAAATGGCGTTTGAAAAATGGCTGCCATTGTCACTGCGAGTCACTGTGAATGGCATCCAGTAATCCCCAGCGACATATGGCCTCACGAAGCAGGAAGGTGGCTGCAGCCTTTGCGTCACAATGGACACATGGTCCTGCTTCAATCCACTGTAAGAAAGGGCATACCACTACAATGAGGTATCGGTAATTCTGGCATCTGTCAATCATGTCTACATAGTCAATGTGGAGCTCTCTAAAAGGGCCCTTGGGCCTTGGTATTGTTGATGCGACTGTTTTCATAGCTGGATTAGGGGAATACTGTTGACAAATGATGATGAACAAAGAGTTGTATATGCTCATATGCATTGGGGATGAACCACTCTGTCTGCAAAGTTGTGTACATGATATCATGAGGGACATGTGTAGGAAGGTGCAGCTGGGTGAGTGCTATTTCCTGTCATTGTCTGTCTGTAAATAAAATCCGATGCATCCTGTTGTACTCTCCTCTTTTTCCACAACTCTTTTTCTTCAGGTGGGGTATCTCTCTGAGGTGCAGTTGTGCAATGAGATCATAGTGCTGTGTATTATCAATATTGTATGGATGTGACGGATCAGGTGTATCCGGGAGTGGTGACTCACTATTTTTTGTTGTTGTTTTTTTTGTAAATATCTTTTTATTGCAGCAAATTAGGTGGGACAATCAAAACAGTTGCGCCATTTCCTCTATTGACCATGATAGTTATGGTTCTCCATTGTATGTGTCACACAGCCATTTAGCTCACACCCCGGAGGTCGAGCGGTGTAGCAGCGGAGAAAGTCCTGTGTTGGAGAATACATCATGGGTCAGCGACAACCAGTCAGTCGGAGAATGGCATTGCTGCTTTTCTGTCGTCTTCCCTATTCCTGAACAACAACCCCCTCCCCCCATCACTCCCGCCCCCTCCTATCCCCTTCCCCCTCTCCCAAATCAACTCTCCCCATCCCTACCCCTTACCCTCTACCCCCTATCTCTACCCCCCACCCTCCCCAGGCGTGTCAAAGTATCACCAGTGCGAGTTTGCATCCATCCCGACTCATCCATACCCGTAGCAGACAAACAGGAGCAATCAACAAACAGCTGACAGTCATCACGTAGGAAGTAGGGAAACAAGGGAGGGAAACTAGGCCACCATCCCCCCAGGTGGTTGCTCCACCAGAGCAGGGCTATGCGCAGGGGTGTCCTCCTCATCCAGGTCCAAAAGTGTAAGGTCTAAGACTAATCCCTCCCAGGCCCTGGCCCTCTCCAGAGCCGCGTCATTGCCTGCCTTAAGCGCAGCCTGCATGCAGAGGTCCCCCTCACATCGGGCCCATTTGTGAAGCTCAGCCTTCCATCTCTCCACCGTGGGGCCCCTATTCTCCTTCCATTGGGATGTTATGGCACGCTTCGCTAAAAGGAGACCCAGGTCCAGAAACTTGCTAGTTATTTTGTTCTTTGATGTGTGCGGGAACCAGTGTAGGATGCAGTGTGCCGTGGTGAATTGCAAATCCCTCTCCCTGACCTCCCTCAGGCTATCCACTACCTCCCTCCAAAAGGAACACAACTCTGGGCAGGACCAGAACATGTGCTGGAAATCGGCCAGGTCCGCTGGGCATCGTGGACAGGCCGCCGGATGGGTCGGGAAATATTCAGGCAACTTGGCAGGGGTCAGATAGGCCCTGTGCAGGATGTAAAAGTGCACCAGCTGGAACCTAGCGTTGCGCGTTCCGTTTCGGGCCCATTCCACTATGCTAGCCCATGCCTCCTCAGGGATCTCCGTCATCAGGTCGGCCTCCCATCTCTCCTTCAGGGATAGCAGTGGGGTGACAGTCTCTGAGACCATGTGCCTATATAGGCACGTGACTGCCTTGACCGGCCCCGCCATCATCACCACGTACTGGCAGCCCAGAGACAGCGGCGGCTCCGACATGCCCGTCTTCCAATGCTTGCGGATCGCCGTCGATAGTGCCGCATGAAGGAGGAAGCCCCCCCCCCCCGACAGTTCAAATCGGTCTCTCAAGAGGTCAAAGGGCAGGAGCACCCCGTTCTCATAGAGGTCCCCCATGGACGCCAGCCCCTGCAGCTCCCAACTCTCCAGCCGGTGCCATGAACCTCCATGCGGTAGTGCCCCACAAAGCTTGAGCGGGATCTCAGGTGCATATGGGACTGCAATATGGCCCCTCCGGCGATATCTGTTCCAGCATTTCCGAGCCGTCGCAAATTCCTGGGTGAGGTGGAAATCTCCCATCGGGAGTCCCAGAACTATCCGGGATAACACCTGGACCGGATCCGCCGGCTTCCCCGATTCGTCCTCCCTCTCCTGGCCCTCGCTACCCATTGTGTCAGCCATTGCAGCTGAGCCGCCAGGTAGTATAGCTCGTAGTCTGGCACTGCTAGTCCCCCCTCTGCTCTAGGGCGGAGAAGTGTGCTGTGCGCCACTCTGCGCCTGCCTGCCCCCCATAGGAAGCCGATCACCATCGATCTCAGCCGCCGGAAGTAACTCGCCGGGATCCAGATCGGGAGGGTCCTGCAGAAATAAAGCAGTCGCAGCAGGGTCACCATCTTGAGGAGCGCCACTCTCCTCATTAGTGGCAATGGGAGCGTGCTCCAAAAGTCAAAGTTCACCTTGGTGAGCCTGATTGCCGACCCAATATTCCCCTCAAGGATATCCGCCTTGTCATGGAAGATCGAGGTCCCTAGGTAGTGAAGACTCCTCTCCTCCCACGCCACCCCTTCCGTGGACTGTGGACATACTCTGCATGGGCGTGTCGGGAACAGGTAGGACTTCGTCCAGTTCACCCGGAGGCCTGACACCCTGCCCAGCGATTGTAGGACGGACTTAGCTCCGCGCAGAGAGTCAGTCGAGTCCGCCAAGAACATCAGCAGGTCATCTGCATATAATGCTATGTGGTGAATTTGTCCATAGACATCCAGCCCCTGATATGCCTGTCCCAACCAGGCCCGCGCCGCGAGGGGCTCAACGGCCACAGCGAACAATAGGGGGGAGAGAGGACACCCCTGGCGGGTGCCCCTACCCACCGCCCACATCTCAGAGATAACTCTTCCAGTGCGGACCCTCGCCGTTGCGTTCCGGTAGAGCAGTGCCGTCCAATCCACGAATCCCTCGCCCAAACCCAGCGTGCGCATGACATGGAAGAGGTAGGGCCATTCCAGGCTGTCAAAGGCCTTCACCATGTCGACTGCAAACACTACCGCCTCATCGCCGTCATAGGTATCGGCCTCCAACACATGCAGGAGCCGTCGTACTTTAAGCGCCGTGTTGCGGGCCGGGATAAAGCCGGATTGGTCCGCGTGGATCAACGTGGACATATGGGGGAGCAAGCGCGTCGCCAAGATTTTACTCAAACTTTTATAGTCCAGATTGAGCATGGACTGTGGGGCGATAAGCCGCCCTGTCCCATGGTTGTTTGCCTGGTTTTAACAGTGGGACGATGAGCGCCTCACCAGTGGTCACCGGCAGGCTACCCAGCCGTTTCGCCTCATTATAGAGCCACGTCAGTCGGGGCGCAAGGAGATCGGCGTAAGTGAGATAGAATTCCATTCGAAGCCCGTCGGAACCCGGCGTCTTGTTCCTTGCCATACTCTTGATGGCGACTCTCACCTCCCTCTCCTCAATTTTGCCCCCAAGCAGCTTCGCGTCCTCCTCTCCCAGTTCCAGCAAATCTAGGCCCTCCAGGAAACCCTGGAATTCGTCCACCGAGTGCAGGACCCTGCTACGGTAAAGCTCCGTGTAGTAATCGTAGAATATCTCATTAATCCCCTGCTGGTCAAAACGCGCCCCTTCTGAATGATCCCTGAGCTCAAGTATGACCGAGCTCCGGTGAGCCGGGTTGGCCAGCCAGGCCAAGAGAGCTCCTGTCTTATTGCGCTCCGAATGCGCGCGTGTGAGATAGGCCTTGTAGTCGAAGCACCAGAGGCGCTCCACCGTCGCCGCCACCATTTTTCCGCGCCTCAAGTAGGGCCTCATGCGTGTCCGGTCGCTCAGGTCTCGTTCTCTCCAGCACCCGTAGTTTCCCGTCCTCCTGTGTGATGTCCTCTAGTATGGTCATCCTAACGCCCGACGCCGTCGCAATGCATTGCCCCCGCACCACTGTTTGAAGGCGTCCCATTCAATCGCGGCTGAGCCCGCGGTGCCCGCATTTACCTAAAAATACGCCTCGATGTTCGAGGCTATTGTGGATCGGAAGAGCTGATCCTCCAGCTCCTCTGGGCGCAGCTTCCAGGCAGGGACCCGCGGGCGGCACTGTGACCAGCGCAGCTGCACAAGTAGCGGGTTATGATCTGAGATCGTGCACGTGAGATATTCACTGTGGCACACCTCTGCATGCACGTCCTGGGAGCACAGGAAGGCATCGATGCAGACGTGTAATTCATGAAGGGCGGAGAAAAATGAATAGTCCCTATCTGACGGATGGTTAGCCCTCCACGAGTCGACCAGATCCCATTGGCGTTGCCACGCAGAACGCGCAAGTGCCAGTTTGCCAGCCGGTGCATTAGGTGGGGGGGGTGCGACCTGTCCAGGGCAGTGTCAGTTACGCTATTAAAGTCCCCGCCAAGGAGCAAGGGTTCTACCAAAAACGGGGCTAGCTTGTTGGACAGCAAGGAGAGAAATGCAGGTTGTTCCACATTTGGGGCGTACAGACAACCCTGTGTCAGATCCCTTCCATCCAGTTTGCCTTGCACCATAACATAAGTCCCCTCTGGGTCGATTAATTGCTGTGTGCATTGGAATGGTACCCCCGCCCGTATCCACATGGCCACCCCCCTAGCATATGCCGAGTGACCAGTGTGGTAGACCTGCCTTCGCCATCTCTGCTGAAGTGCCTTCCCCTCTTTAGCTAGCAGGTGCGTTTCCTGAAGGAAGGCGAAGTGAATGCCCCGTCTAACTAAATAGGAGTGGATCTTGTGGCGCCTATGCATGGTGTGCATCCCCCTCACGTTCCACGTGAGACATTTGTAGCCTAAGTCGGGTCCCATTGTAGAGCCCATCGTGCTTCGTCCACACTCTCAGAGACCTCCCCGACACGCCCGGGTCCCACCCCTATCCCCCCCCCAACCTGTTCAATCAAACTCCCCCAACTCCCACACCCCAGGACAGACAACCAACGTGGAATCCCCATCCAAACTCAAGTAGTGAAGGTGTATCGCAACAAAATATGGCTAGGGTGGCCAGGACGCCGACCCCTACAGGCCCGAAGCCCCCCGCACCCACCCCACCCCCCTGGAACCGTCAGAAGGATCCCCACGGCTCATCCCCCCCCACATCACAGCAATAAGTCCCAGGAGGCATCCACATCTCTCCGCACAGCGTCCGAAGGCAGCCTCCACTCACAACCCAGTACCTTACAAATGTGTCCAGTGTCCTTCAGTCCACATCAGCCAAGGATCTGCCTCCGAAATATCGTGCCCACTACTGGAGCCAGGACTGGGAGCACTGATCTTCGACTGTTCCGATGTACTACTGGAAGGGCTGGCGTCTCCCTGGCTGATGGCCACCACTAGAATTAAACAGAAGGAGGTACCCCTGATGTCTATAGCAGGGAAGGGGGTCTTTGTAACAGAAAACAAGAATCCCTGTTTGAACAATTGTAGGCTAGTGTGGCCAAACAGAATAGTTCTGGACGGGGTAGGAGATAAATGAGTGATTATTCATATCTAAATTAACTCATAGTAGGCTGTTCAAGCAGGCAAGGACTAAACATTCACACAGCAGTATTCAAAAATGTATAAAATATATACTCCACGGGTCAAGATTTGTTGGTTGCACCAAAATTAAAATAATTTATTCCCTCCCAGTATGGGTTACAGTCTACACATAATAAAAAACAGTGAGATTAAAAACCACAAAGGTGGTGATACAATTACTATATGAAAGAACAAAACAGTCGACGCGGCGTTTCGGTGTATTTCTAATTCTTCACACCTTCTTCAGGACTTTTGTAAAATATTCATTCAGTATCTGATTTGATACGGACAAGGCTTTAAATTTTCCTTTTCTTTAAGCTTGAATTGCTTTCAATAGTGTATCATGGGCTTCGCATTAAATTGAAGAGAAACTACGTGTACACAGAGGAGCCACCGTCAATGTGATAGAATGGTCATCTTTTTCTTATGATCTGTTTATGTTTATTTCACAGAAAACTTTTGGCCAAGGTATGATGTTCCCGTTGTGCCAATCTTCACCTTCTTACTTTGATGAAGTGGTCTCTGATTAAAAAATCGGCCTCCCTGCTCCTCCGTGTGTCAGGACTCCATGCGGATTCGAAGTAGACCTACTTCGAATCCGCATGGAGTCCTGACACACGGAGGAGCAGGGAGGCCGATTTTTTAATCAGAGACCACTTCATCAAAGTAAGAAGGTGAAGATTGGCACAACGGGAACATCATACCTTGGCCAAAAGTTTTCTGTGAAATAAACATAAACAGATCATAAGAAAAAGATGACCATTCTATCACATTGACGGTGGCTCCTCTGTGTACACGTAGTTTCTCTTCAATTTAATGCGAAGCCCATGATACACTATTGAAAGCAATTCAAGCTTAAAGAAAAGGAAAATTTAAAGCCTTGTCCGTATCAAATCAGATACTGAATGAATATTTTACAAAAGTCCTGAAGAAGGTGTGAAGAATTAGAAATACACCGAAACGCCGCGTCGACTGTTTTGTTCTTTCATATAGTAATTGTATCACCACCTTTGTGGTTTTTAATCTCACTGTTTTTTATTATGTGTAGACTGTAACCCATACTGGGAGGGAATAAATTATTTTAATTTTGGTGCAACCAACAAATCTTGACCCGTGGAGTATATATTTTATACATTTTTGAATACTGCTGTGTGAATGTTTAGTCCTTGCCTGCTTGAACAGCCTACTATGAGTTAATTTAGATATGAATAATCACTCATTTATCTCCTACCCCGTCCAGAACTATTCTGTTTGGCCACACTAGCCTACAATTGTTCAAACAGGGATTCTTGATGGCCACCACTGCCAGCACTGCCTTAGCTCTTTCCTGCTGCCATCCCGACGGGGAACCACACCTCCGCGTCGGCGTCGTTCCGGCAGAGCGCTTCCCAGGCGAAGTCTCCGGAGGGACATCCGCGCCCGTCTCCCCCCTGGCATCTAACCAGCTCCAAGCCTCCTGCGGTGTGAGGAAAAAGTGGGTGTGCCCTCCAGCGATGACCCTCAGCCGAGCCGGGAACAACATGGCATAGGGCAGCTGCAGCGACCTCAATTTACGCTTGACCGCCAGGAAAGGGGCCCGTTGCTTTTGCACTTCTCTGGTGAAGTCCGGGAAGACCAAGACCTTGCTATTATCTATTCTCAGACCCTCCAAAGGATGTGGTCCCGATCTCGGAAGTGCAGGAGGCGCATCACTATCGGCCACGGTGGTCCTCCCGGTTTGGGCGGGCGCGCCGGGACTCTGTGGGCCCGCTCTAGGGCAAAAAACGGGGAAAGTCCTTCTGGAGCCACCTCAGTCCGCAACCATCCCTCCAGGTAGGAGACCGCATCCCGGCCCTCCACTTTTTCTTGGACCCCCACGAGGCGGAGGTTGTTCCGTCGGGAGCGCCCTTCGCTGTCCTCGGCTCTGAGCTCCAGCACCCGGACTTTCTGCGCCACCTCCGCCAATGACGCTCTCAGAGTAGCCACCTCCCCAGGCAAATCTTTCAAGGTTACCTCTGAGGTCGTCACACGCTCCTTCAGCTTCCTGTGATCGTCCTTCAATAGGGTCAGGTCTGATCCGATGGTGTCTATTCGCTTTTCCAGAGCTTCCCGCGACGCTACTATCGCCTGCATGATGTCTCCCAAGGATGGATCTCGTGGGCGGGCCGAGCTTCCCGCTCCAGGTGCCGGTGCATCCTCCTCCACGAAATGGCCCGGGTCGTCTAGCTTCAGCGCGTTGAAGCCCTTTTTCCTGTCACCTCGCATCATTCTGCCGGGTGGTAAGTCTTGCTTGCCTCTGCTGTGGTCTTCAGTGGCTCAAAGCACCCCTGGACGCCACTCCGGTCTCGCCGCAGTTGTTGGGCACCTCCGCGCCACCGGGCCTTGTCAGGCAGAGCCTCAATCCGTCAACCAGCTCAGGGATCAGGCCTCGCTTCACCAGGATGGTGGGGCACCAGGGTCACCGCTCGAGACGCAGGGCGAGTCTCTCCTCTCTGGGGCGCCACAGACCTCTTCGCGCCTCCGAGCGCTATTCCCAGGGTGTCTACTGGTGTGTGGGCTCTCAGCGGTCCGCCGCCCCCGGCCAGGAAGCAGCCCCTCACTCCTATCGGCCCGGGCGCCCCTCCGAAGTGGATGGCAGGTCCCTCCGCCGCCGTGCGCCCCACTGCGTAAGCCCGCTCACCGCCCACCTGCCGACCATGCAGGCGCTGTACTTCTCAGGGCGAGGTGCACCAGGGTTTCCCCCGCAGCAGTAGAGTGGGGCCAGCACGCTCTGAGGCCTCAGGAACTCCGCTGCCTTCAGCTAGGGCAGCCTCTGTCACGCGGGCGGCGCCATCTTGGAGTCAGGCAGCCTGCCAGCCCCTCACCCTCCGGTCCCATCGGCGCTGCGATGCCAGGCTATGTCTTCTACCTTCCGCAACCCTGGGGGACCTCCGCTGTCGTGTGGGTGATTATTCCCGGTCTCCCGGGCTCCCCGCCTCTGTCTGCGTCCCGTCGTCAGGCGTTTCAGGCAGGAACAGCGGCCGCCATTTTGGGCGCCCTCCACTCCGGGCACCGCGCTACTCGAAAGGCGTTCGTTGTAGGCAGCTGCCTGGACTTCTGGGCCGCCAGGTACACCCCCTGTGCTCCCTGGACCCTCCTATACTTGCGTGGGGGTCCGGGGTTCGAGCCGGGGTTCAGGATATGCTGCGGTGCGAGGCGGGCGCAGAGGAGCTCCGGAGTCCCGCTTCCACCTACATCGGCGCCTAAGCCACGCCCCCGGAGTGGTGACTCACTATGATCATCAGTTGTATCTTGTGTATCTCTTTGCACTGCTGAGGGTGCATTGTGGGCAAGCACAATGGGTCTATTAGTCCTTCAAGTAACTGTTTATGCATCACAGGCGTGCCATCTGTTTTAAGAAATCCACTCATTTTCAATCTCAAAATGCTGGAATGTGTTGTTGTGGTGACATAAGCAGAATCAGAATATACAGTAATTCTTTCATCAGCTCCATGTTTGAGTGCTGCAATCAGTGCCACTAATTCTGCTGCTTGTGCTGAGTAGTGTTATGGCAATGCTATCTGCTGTACAATGTCTAGAGAGTCTGAGGAGTTTTTCTGTTGTGCTCTGACTACTGCAGCTCCTGTGTATCTTATTCCTGTCTCCTGATCAGAAGAACCATCAACGAACTAGACTGTACTGTCTGTTAATGGGTCCTCTTTTGCTGTTCCTGACTCATCTGGGCATTATGTGGCACAATCATGAGTGTCATCATCATCGGTGGCAACAGGATGGGCAAAGAATGTGGCTGAATTCACAGTGTGATATTTAACAACCTTCAAGGATGGCAATAACAGTATGACCTCGTATCCTGACACTCTTTGTGTGGTAAGGGTTGTTTTAGCTTTTTGTATTATTGCAAAGACAGCATGCTCAGTATACAGTGTCAGAGGGGAGCCCATAACTATGGGTGTGCTTTTCTCAACAGCAAATGCTGCTGTTGATAAAGCCTGCTCACAAGGATAATGGCCTTTCATTACTGGGTCTAACAGTATTCGGTACACAGGCATGTGTTGCTGAGGTAGCTGTAGTTGTATGTGTTGTGCTGTTACCTGTGTGTTACCTCCTAGTACATTCAAGGCACTTTGTAGAAAACTAGTGACAGTAGCCATTTGACTCACTGGTGTGGCTAACATAACTGCGTCAAGAGCCTCTCTTTCCTTTAATTTTTGCTGTACTAATTTAGCATCTGTGTTTTCAATTGCTAATTGCCATGTTTGTGACATTAGAGATCCGATGTCTGGGACATCGGAAAACTTCCGGCGCAGTTCATTCCATAGCGAGGATCTTATTTTATTAAAAGGATCATCATCTAATTTTGTATTAGTGGTGGAAAGTCTTGTGTCGATGCGTGTAAACATATCCTCTGTATCCTCTCCAATCTGGGAGGTCAGCAGACTTTTCACATCCCTAATAGCCAATGACACACCTGCAGTGTGCTTTTCAAAGGCTTCCATCCACTTTCCCGCACCCTCTGTGAGGGTTGGGAATTCATTTTTCATATTTTCTTTGTCCATTAGGGACCAATAGACAGAGATGAGGGGGTCATTGACATTTTTGAACAGCAGGGGCAGCTGGTGTGTTACCCCTGTAGGTCTTGTGTGACCGTACCTGCATGCGTATTTCTGCCAGACCCTTAGGCCTTGGCGCATGTACTCATAGTCCCAATCCTTGTCTCCTGTCCACTGCAAGATACACTCTTTAGCAGTGTCCATTTCCTCTAGTTTAAAAGATCCGGATCGGGCCACACCTTCATTTGAGGTGCATTAACTTCTGTCCAGCCTGCCAAGTTATCTGAGAATGGATCGATATAATGGTCAGACCCTTCTCCAAGTACCACTATATCACTTGGCATTAGACCATTGGTCAGTGGTGGTCTGGGCCTGTTAAGGGTCATCTGGTGCAGTGCTCTAGGTCTGGTGGTGTGCAGACGTGCTGTACCTGATACATCATATTCCTGTGAGGTGTCCTCAGGTCGCCCATCGTTACCTAACACTGCAATATTTTCTATCTCTGTTCTTCTCTGTCTTCTCCTGTTTTGATCCAAATTATCTTGGTCTAGCTGTGGCGTTACTGGCCTACGTGGTGTGACTACTGGAGATGACACTTGAGGTACAAGCGTAGGTGGTGGTGTCACCTGGGGGTAGTAGTTAATGACTGTAGGTAGAGCTTGGGGTATACTAGAGAAGCTGTGGTGTTGCTCTGTGGGCTACACTTTGGGCTTCCTGATGTAAGTCTATCCATGGCCCTTGCTGTGGTATGATAGTGGGGATCCCACCACTGTGTGACCCTGCTACGTTTGCAGCGCCTGCTAATTCATTCAGTGCTTGTTGTTTCTTACTAAATTGGCCCAAGCCACCCATCAGTTCAGTCATTCTATCCTCTACACTGCCTACATGTAATGACAGTCGCTGAAGTGTGGCTGTATTGCCAGTGGGGCTTCTTGGATACTGTTCATGTGACATGTCCCCTGCTTCAATACCAGTTCTTTGGCATAGATCGCGTTCTGTCGTCCACCTGCCACTGTCTCCCTCAGTTACTACCTCAGAGGGATACTGTTCGCTGTCTCTTTTTTCTTCCTTGAACTGTAGCAGGTGTTATTCCTGTCGCTTGGGACCAGTGTTAAGGGTGTGCCACCCATCATAGTGTGTGTGTGTATTGTAATGCTGCAAGCTAGGGGATCGAAATGGGCCTTAATGTCTAGTTCTTGTTCTGGTGGTATTGTGATCCCTAGTGATGGATGCGGGCTGGGCGGTTAAGTCTGGGCAGTGGCATGTGGGAGCTATGCTGTGAACCGCCAGAGGCTCCATCGCTCTCTTGGTCCTGTTCCTGCTGGGGGGCTGCAGAGTTGGAAGCATGTGTCATTTTTATTGTAAATAGCGTGTCACTTTGACCTGGCATTCCTGATGCTGAGCCCTGCAGTACTGGGCTTTGGGAGCTTATGGATAGCTGGCCCTGTGTAATCTCTGGTCTACTGTCTTGTGAATCATCTGAGATGTCTGGGACTGAGACATCGTCATGGCCTATGGCTGCCTGGGCATTTGACAGGAGTTCTAGGTCAGTCTTGACAACCTGTCCTGGATACATTCCATCTGTGTCATAGGCTGGTGAATTTGCTGTGGGTGTCGGCATTATTCTTCTGCGTTGTGTGTAGAAAGGGATAAAGGTGTAACTCCACTGGGTGCTATAGTCAGTCTCTCCTGCTGCAAGTTTGTTGTGTCAATTCCCAGGTCTGAGATTAGTGTGAAGATGACTGCACCTGTTAATGGTGAAACCTGAACAGAGGATTGTGTTAGACCCTCAGAAAGGGCAGTAACACAGCCTTTTTCTAAGTGTACCATGATCTGTTGTCTTGTATTTTGCGTCGGCTGTCTGCTCATCTACCAGATTTTTTTATTTTTTTTAATGGCGCAGTGAATGTTCACTGGATTTTACCTAGCGAGGTCTGCAGTGCTAATAGGGGGGGGAGGATTCCTGAGTGACAAATATGCACCCAGGAAAGTAGCAGCCTTAAAATAGTATATCTGTGACAATTGTGGTGCTCAAGATGCTTTGGCTTACAGAATCTCTTCAGTTAATCAGTGGCATCTCAATACACATGGGGATATATAAATGGATTGACAATCTCCCTAATTATTGAATCTCACTAAGAAACCAGTGTTCTGCATTTGGCAGTGGCCTTCAACAATGTTCACACAATATTTTTTAGCAGCAGCCTACAAGCGGGCCCTTACCCTTAAGTGATAGTATTGGTATGGGGCCAGCCACAAAACTATTATTCTACAATCAATATACATGTGATTACAATCAAACAAAGAATCAAAAAAACAATCAATGTGCGCCTAGATATTATAGGTTCGCTAGAGTCAGCCTCTGTACCAGCCAGTGACTTCCAATACAAAACCATAAGAAACAATAATTTAAAAAAAGCTACACTTTCAGACCTAAAAAAAAAACCTCTATATATCTATAACGCTAGGTACTAAGCTATAATATACAGTCCTGACGTTGCCTAACAATTAGCGAACATTTGTACATGTCCTTTTGAAAAAAGGAAAAGCAAAATGCAAATATCTCGTGTTTTCTAAACAATAATTGCGCACTTCGGCCACTAGAGGGCGGTAAAGTACTTCCTATGCAAATGGTGTGCAGAAAGAGAACAAAAAAATGCAAAAAAACTTTTTAACTGCCAAAAATACAATGCTTTCAACAAAGATACATAATCTTCCTGGGAAAATCACTTAGCAGGGAATCACTTAGTTATCTACATAAGCGACATCTAAAATACCGTTAGCTACGCGGATTTTATATTTAGCTTCTTCTCCATTGACTATTGACATGGAGGGTATCCTTATCAGAGACCCACTTAGAATCACTTAGAAAAGCATAAAAATAAGCATTTGAAAGGCGCTAAACTCACCTTCCCTTCCCTGACAATCTATTAGATGGGTCAGAGGCCCTTCCCTTGTTTCAGAGAGGCTTAGAAGCATTTGAAAGGCGCTAAACTCACCTTCCCTTCCCTGACAATCTATTAGATAGGTCAGAGGCCCTCCCTTGTTTCAGAGAGGCACAGCAATAGCATATAGATAAGCACTTGAAAGGTGCCAACCCACCTTCCCTTCTCTGGCAATCTTTTAGATCTGTCAGAGGCCCTCCCGTGTTTCAGAGAGGCACAGCAATAAATGAGCATTGAAAGACGCCAGAGGCAGTCTTTTCTACTTTGTTTTTACAAAAGGCATAGTAATAACATGTGTCTATTCCTGGAAAGATAAACACGTAAATCACATTAATGTCCTAACTTCACTTTCAGTCTTCAGAATTCCACTAGTCACACAACTTACTCTCCCCCTTTTTGATAATATCTATAGCGGAGACCAACAGACAGAAACAAACCGATAGCCTGGCAGGGATACAGCTGCGTCGCAAACATACGCACCTCTCCACCGTAACCCAAGAGAAGACAATCGCACCAGGCAATCCAGTTATAAGCTTACCCGTGCATTGTGTTCCTCCTATGGCTCAGTCAGAAAGGGGGGCATGATCGCTTAGCAGCCTGTATTTCCTCTCGGTCCAGATGCTTCCTGTCTGTTAGTGCTGCTACCCGAAAGTCACGGCACCAAAATGTTGGAGGGAGATTTATTACTGGGCAGAAGGGCAAGGGGCTGGGCGCTGGGATGATTGTGAGAGTGAGCTAGGGACAAAGGAGCACCTTAATTTGTACCGGGGTGTGCAGGAACCCTTGCTCTAAAAATAGATAAAACAGATATGTGAGCCGTGAAAACCAAAGCTGAAAGGTTAACAGTTTTATTAAGAGGATGCAACTTCAGGATATTTTAATACAAAGGCATACAAATCATAAATTCTGTGTCCAGGCCTCCGCATTCTCATATAGCCTCGTGGAACAGATATCATTTACAGAATGACAATTTCCTGACAGGGAGAGAGTAAGTCTAAACCTTAAGACACATTTATCATTTGAGGCAAAGTACATTAAAAATCAAAGTACATATTATCTGGGAATACTCACATCTGCCTATAAGTGAGAAATCCTGCAATTACAATTTAAACACCTTAAATGCAATGGAGATAAAACAAGGTCACAGAGAACATAGCAAGTATAACATAGCAAAATGCAATATGTCATATGGCAGAATATAACTTTAAATATAACAAAGGAAAAAGCAGGGTTAAAAGAGAATATAGAAAATGCAATATTAACAAGGGCTCTCAAGTAACCCTTGGGAAAGACTCTCTTACGAGGAGTAGTTCAAAGAGGTCTTTGTGAACCTCCTTTTTATATGTTTCAAGGTAGTGAGGGGTCTATGGTAAGGTCATCTTGAGCCACCTCGTGCTATTTATTCTTTCTGTGTCATTTATGGTCTGATCCGTACCCTTCCCATCCATATGTTCGAAGAGCAGCCTTTTCTCGCAAACGTGGCACTTATGCTAGACTAAAGGTCATGCCTTGTTGACTTGAAGCATACCGTAAATTAGCTTTAGCCTAACAGAAAAAGCACTTTCTTGCACAAAAGGGAGTACATTTTATGTGAGGATGCACCATCTGTACATCCTGTTACCACACCCATCAAAGCTGCATGACACTGCTGAGGGGCTAACAGCCTTATTCATGAAGGGGCCGTTTTGCGAGCCCCTAATAGCGAATCATAGCGATTCGCTATTAAGGACTCGCAAAACGGTAATCATGTAGGAATCGCATAATAAAATGCGATTCCTACTGATTCCTTATTTGCGATTAGCAAATTGCTAATCGCAAATAAGGAATAACTCGCCATTCATTCCTATGGGCCAAAAGGCCCATAGGAATGAATGGGGAGTATTCCTTATTTGCGATTAGCAATTAGCTAATCGCAAATAAGATTGCGATTTGAAGGGTGCCAGGGGTGTCCACAGGACACCCTGTAGCACCCCTCAAATGATCTGTGACACAGGTGTTGCACACACACATGTCCAAAGGACATGTGTGTGTGTAACATGCAACTCAGAAAAATGCATTTAAATGCATTTTTCTGAGTTTTCGCAATTTACCGCGAGGTCTGACCTCGCGGTAAATTGCGCCTAGAAATAGCGAAATCGCAAATTGAAATAGGATGTTGAATAGCATTTAAGGAATCTCAAATAGAGATTCCTTAAATGTCATTTCCTCGCACATTTGCGACATCGCAATTAGCGATTTTTACTTTTGGGATGCTGAATCCCAAAAGCAAAAATCGCACTCGCAAAGGGCCGGATTCTCAGAATCCGGCCCTTTGCGAGCCGATTTAGCCTTCATGAATAAGGCTGTTAGTTCCTCTTTTCTCAAATACAGTTTGAGGATGTGGCCTTCTGTTATGTCGAAAGAATTGGGTGGAAGTTGACCTTCAGCACACAAGCTGGGTGGGGGCTCTAAAACAGGAGGAGAAGCTTCGCAAACAAGTGGGGCTGGGTGAAGTCTTGGTCAGACCTGCTTTCTGCTTTCTTAACACAAAATGGCAGTACTCTGGCCAATCTAACCAAGGTCTATAATTCTGAACAGTAGGGCCAACACAGGGGTTCATGCTAGCTAAGTGATAAGAATGTCCCAGGATATTTATATAGTAAAATCTTTCCCTCTCTCAGAAGATTTTCATGATTCTGGCTGGAGCACTGAGAGTGGTATTTGTCTGTTGTCTGTGCCTTCATTGTGGGCCAACAAGGGGTGGTGAGGGACAGAGTCTCTGAATTAAGCAGAAAGCTCTCACCCAGTCAAGAGATCAGGGCTAGATCCAACACCGTTTTTTAGCTCACTGCACCATCCCAGTTTCAGAACCTGGCTGTATGCAAATTAGTCTGTTCCTGTCCCAGTGCATGATGGGAACAGGGCAAACCAAACTACAAAAGCCAATTCTTACACTGGGAAGGAAACAAGCTCCCGGGGACCGGTTTCTGGCATTACAGCCGTCTTCGGCCCGGTTTGCTTGAATCCTGATGGTGCAATGAGCAAGGGTCTCACATCTGAGAATACCCTTCCACGCTTAGGGTGGACAAAAATATTTACAACAAGGGGTGGTGAGGGACAGAGTCTCTGAATTAAGCAGAAAGCTCTCACCCAGTCAAGAGATCAGGGCTAGATCCAACACCATTCTTTAGCTCACTGCACCATCCCAGTTTCAGAACCTGGCTGTATGCAAATTAGTCTGTTCCTGTTCCAGTGCATGATGGGAACAGGGCAAACCAAACTACAAAAGCCAATTCTTACACTGGGAAGGAAACAAGCTCCCGGGGACCGGTTTCTGGCATTACAGCCGTCTTCGGCCCGGTTTGCTTGAATCCTGATGGTGCAATGAGCAAGGGTCTCACATCTGAGAATACCCTTCCACGCTTAGGGTGGACAAAAATATTTACAACAAGGGGTGGTGAGGGACAGAGTCTCTGAATTAAGCAGAAAGCTCTCACCCAGTCAAGAGATCAGGGCTAGATCCAACACCGTTTTTTAGCTCACTGCACCATCCCAGTTTCAGAACCTGGCTGTATGCAAATTAGTCTGTTCCTGTCCCAGTGCATGATGGGAACAGGGCAAACCAAACTACAAAAGCCAATTCTTACACTGGGAAGGAAACAAGCTCCCGGGGACCGGTTTCTGGCATTACAGCCGTCTTCGGCCCGGTTTGCTTGAATCCTGATGGTGCAATGAGCAAGGGTCTCACATCTGAGAATACCCTTCCACGCTTAGGGTGGACAAAAATATTTACAAGGGGTGGTGAGGGACAGAGTCTCTGAATTAAGCAGAAAGCTCTCACCCAGTCAAGAGATCAGGGCTAGATCCAACACCGTTTTTTAGCTCACTGCACCATCCCAGTTTCAGAACCTGGCTGTATGCAAATTAGTCTGTTCCTGTCCCAGTGCATGATGGGAACAGGGCAAACCAAACTACAAAAGCCAATTCTTACACTGGGAAGGAAACAAGCTCCCGGGGACCGGTTTCTGGCATTACAGCCGTCTTCTAAATCGTTTTTGGCCACTATAGGTGTGGCAGGGTATACTCAGACATGAGTCCCTTTCTCACTGCTCCATCAGGATTCAAGCAAGCCGGGCCGAAGAAGGCTGAAATGCCAGAAACCGGTCCCCGGTAGCTTGTCTCCTTTCTGGTGAAGAATTGGCTTGGTAGTTTAGTCTGCCCTGTTCCCATGATGCACTGGGCCAGGGACAGACTGATTTGCATATAGCCAGGTTCTGAGCTGGGATGGGGCAGTGAGATAAATAACGGTGATGGATCAAGCCCTGATCTTTGGACTGGGTAAGAGTGGTCTGTTTAACTCAGACACTCTGTTCATCACCACCCCCTTTTCTAAATTGTTTTTGGCCACTATAGGTGTGGCAGGGTATACTCAGACATGAGTCCCTTTCTCACTGCTCCATCAGGATTCAAGCAAGCCGGGCCGAAGAAGGCTGAAATGCCAGAAACCGGTCCCCGGTAGCTTGTCTCCTTTCTGGTGAAGAATTGGCTTGGTAGTTTAGTCTGCCCTGTTCCCATGATGCACTGGGCCAGGGACAGACTGATTTGCATATAGCCAGGTTCTGAGCTGGGATGGGGCAGTGAGATAAATAACGGTGATGGATCAAGCCCTGATCTTTGGACTGGGTAAGAGTGGTCTGTTTAACTCAGACACTCTGTTCATCACCACCCCCTTTTCTAAATCGTTTTTGGCCACTATAGGTGTGGCAGGGTATACTCAGACATGAGTCCCTTTCTCACTGCTCCATCAGGATTCAAGCAAGCCGGGCCGAAGAAGGCTGAAATGCCAGAAACCGGTCCCCGGTAGCTTGTCTCCTTTCTGGTGAAGAATTGGCTTGGTAGTTTAGTCTGCCCTGCTCCCATGATGCACTGGGCCAGGGACAGACTGATTTGCATATAGCCAGGTTCTGAGCTGGGATGGGGCAGTGAGATAAATAACGGTGATGGATCAAGCCCTGATCTTTGGACTGGGTAAGAGTGGTCTGTTTAACTCAGACACTCTGTTCATCACCACCCCCTTTTCTAAATCGTTTTTGGCCACTATAGGTGTGGCAGGGTATACTCAGACATGAGTCCCTTTCTCACTGCTCCATCAGGATTCAAGCAAGCCGGGCCGTAGAAGGCTGAAATGCCAGAAACCGGTCCCCGGTAGCTTGTCTCCTTTCTGGTGAAGAATTGGCTTGGTAGTTTAGTCTGCCCTGTTCCCATGATGCACTGGGCCAGGGACAGACTGATTTGCATATAGCCAGGTTCTGAGCTGGGATGGGGCAGTGAGATAAATAATGGTGATGGATCAAGCCCTGATCTTTGGACTGGGTAAGAGTGGTCTGTTTAACTCAGACACTCTGTTCATCACCACCCCCTTTTCTAAATCGTTTTTGGCCACTATAGGTGTGGCAGGGTATACTCAGACATGAGTCCCTTTCTCACTGCTCCATCAGGATTCAAGCAAGCCGGGCCGAAGAAGGCTGAAATGCCAGAAACCGGTCCCCGGTAGCTTGTCTCTTTTCTGGTGAAGAATTGGCTTGGTAGTTTAGTCTGCCCTGTTCCCATGATGCACTGGGCCAGGGACAGACTGATTTGCATATAGCCAGGTTCTGAGCTGGGATGGGGCAGTGAGATAAATAACGGTGATGGATCAAGCCCTGATCTTTGGACTGGGTAAGAGTGGTCTGTTTAACTCAGACACTCTGTTCATCACCACCCCCTTTTCTAAATCGTTTTTGGCCACTATAGGTGTGGCAGGGTATACTCAGACATGAGTCCCTTTCTCACTGCTCCATCAGGATTCAAGCAAGCCGGGCCGAAGAAGGCTGAAATGCCAGAAACCGGTCCCCGGTAGCTTGTCTCCTTTCTGGTGAAGAATTGGCTTGGTAGTTTAGTCTGCCCTGTTCCCATGATGCATTGGGCCAGGGACAGACTGATTTGCATATAGCCAGGTTCTGAGCTGGGATGGGGCAGTGAGATAAATAACGGTGATGGATCAAGCCCTGATCTTTGGACTGGGTAAGAGTGGTCTGTTTAACTCAGACACTCTGTTCATCACCACCCCCTTTTCTAAATCGTTCATTGTGGGCCGGCATGTTGCTCCTATTGTGCTGTCAAACTTACTTCCTCATTGACAATTTCCCAACAGACTAAAATTGAAAAGCAGTTAGTGCAGAAGGAGGTGGCCGACCTAATGCAGATAGATGACGGTGTGTTTTTAGATTAGAAGACCTGCCGGTATATATTGGCTACATCACGCCAAAAGGGTGGTCTGAAGAAATATAAAATCGATACTATATAATGTTGTCATAATGTATCCAATATATATCTGCTACTTCGATAGAAGCCCCTTGTAAATACACTCAACCCATGTACATCTTAAGAATCGGGCCGAATTGAACAAACACCATCTTGGATTCATTTCCCGAGGCCTCTTTCGTTAGTAAGGAAAACACGTGACATGCTGCTAAGAGGAGAGTCTGAAAGGTCGGCCTAGGCTATGAACAGAGCATTGATTCTAACTTAGGAAACTCAAGGTCACATCTGCTCTTTCTTGTAGGATGAGCACATTCTTGCAGGCACCATGCCTGTACTCCCATGTACCAGAACGAAAGGGAGGCACCTTTACTGACCTACCCCCGGAATAACTTTAGCAGAGTTTCGAACCAATCTATTGTGCCTTATATGGGTGTTCCTGTTGGTTTCTCCAGAACTGGTACTTTTCCATGTATGGGGTTTCTATGAGGTATGTCGAAAGTATATATGCACTGTTTTGAACGCGATCCAGCAGCCTCCTCTGCACACCTTTGCGAGCTGTGACCGGAGGGAGGCTCCCCTGTACAGGGCACTTTGCAAAATAAACGATTGAACCTTTTTCATTGCCGACTAATTTATGTATGGTAAATAAGGTATATGGGCTATTGGTAAGTATAGCTCTATGGTATATTTTTCTAGTACTTCAGTCTCCTGTCTTCAGTGTGAGAGACAGTGTCTCCTGTTTTCAGCTTTAGTGACCGTGTCTCCTTTCTTCAGCGTGAGTGACAGTGGCTGCTGTCTTCAGAATGAGTGACAGTGTCTCCTGTCTTCAGCATGAGTGACAGTGTCTCCTGTCTTCAGTATGAGTGACAGTGTCTCCTGTTTTCTCATGAGAGACAGTGTGTGACAATGTCTCCTGTCTTCAGCATGAGTGACCATGTATCCTGTCTTCAGCATGAGTGATAGTGTCTCCTGTCTTCAGCATGAGTGACAGTGTCTCCTGTCTTCAGTATGAGTGACCGTGTCGCCTGTCGTCAGCATGAAGGACAGTGTCGACTGTCTTCAGCATGAGTGACAGTGTCCGGTGTCTTCATCATGAGTGACAGTATCTCCTGTCTTCAGCATAAGTGACAGTGTATGACAGTGTCAACTGTCATCAGCATGAGTGACCGTGTTGCCTGTCTTCAGCATGAGTGACAGTGTATCCTGTCTTCAGCATGAGTGACAGTGTCTCTTGTCTTCAGCATGAGTGACAGTGTCTCTTGTCTTCAGCATGAGTGACAGTGTCTCCTGTCTTCAGCATGAGTGAAAGTGTCTCCTGTCTTCTCATGAGTGACAGTGTGCGACAGTGTCTCCTGTCTTCAGCATGAGTGACAGTGTGTGACAGTGTCTCCTGTCTTCAGCATGAGTGACAGTGCGTGACAGTGTCTCCTGTCTTCAGAATGAGTGACAGTGTCTCCTGTCGTCAGCATAAGTGACGGTGTTTGACTGTGTCTCCTGTCTTCAGCATGAGTGACCGTGTGTGACAATGTCTCCTGTCTTCAGCATGAGTGACAGTGTCTCCTGTCTTCAGCATGAGTGATAGTGTGTGACAGTGTCTCCTATCTTGAGCATGAGTGAAAGTTTGCCCTATCTTCAGCATGAGTGACAGTGTATGACAGTGTCGCCTCTCTTTAGCTTGAGTGACAGTGTCCTCTGTCTTCAGCCTGAGTGACAGTGTTGTCTGTCTTCAGCATGAGTGACAGTGTCTCCTGTCTTCAGCATGAGTGACCGTGTCTCCTGTGTTCAGCATGAGTGACAGTATGTGACAGTGTCTCCTGTGTTCAGCATGAGTGACAGTGTGTGACAGTGTCCCCTGTCTTCAGCATGAGTGACAGTGTCTGCTGTCTTCAGCATAAGTGACAGTGTCTCCTGACTTCAGCATGAGTGACAGTGTGTGACAGTGTCTCCTGTCTTCAGCGTGAGTGACAGTGTTTCCTGTCTTCAGTGTGAGTAACTGTGTCTCCTGTCTTCAGAAAGCCTTGCTTCTTGTAACCAAGGAGTGCAATGTGCGTGTTTACCCACTACTTCCATGTTTACATTTTCTTTTTAAAAAAGGCATTGTCATTTACAATGTCAATAGCTCAAACTCTTGCAAATGCGAAACCTAGTGCATTGCAAATGCTTGTTTATGTGTGTTGTCAAATCACTAGTGCCTGGGATGTCACAAAATGTCCTTATTCGTTTTTCCAAGAAAGGAGCAAAAAGAAGGGGGCAGCCCTGTCTGTATAGTCACTGAGTTCTGCAGAATATTTGCCAATCATCTGTAACTAGTGTGACCAACCGTCCGTAAATGTCACAGACTGTTCATCATTTCACTGCCAAGTCCGTTTTCCATTATAATTCTTTTTATAGATGCCTTTTGTCTGTTATTCTGGGGTTTCCAGGAATCTGCAATGCCCCTAGTGAGAAGCCTCATGAGATTTACAGCACTCACTGTTGGTTACCAGCTCGCATTTCTTCAAAGTGAAGAGGCTTCAGCAGCTCCTCCCGGACCTTGCAGACTGTCAATTAGCCCCTTTGTTATTCTGTCTGTGGGCATTTCTCTCATACAGAATGACAATGGGCCATGCTCGAGTTACAGCATGTGGTGTGTTGGTGACTTAATCAATCAATCAATCAATCAATCAATCAATCAATCATTCTGATTTTGAAAACAACAGTTTACAACTGTGGTGGAATGCATAGGCTTTCAGAGACACGCTTATTACTACTTTCTTGCTCACCTACTTAATAGTAAAATTCTGTCTGGTGTTCAGAACGATGAATAAATAACAAACTAAGTTCAACTTAAGTGCAACTGAAATAGGAGCCAAGCTTTGGGGTTCCTGGTGCACTGCATTTTGAAATAGACAGCAGTGCTAGGGGCAAAATCTTCTGAGTTATTTGCCAGCCTGCAATTATTTTGCCACATAAAAATGTCAATTTAACTCTGGTGATTAATGTATCTCCTTGAGAGGTATCTGAGCTTTAACTAATCCCAGTTGTAAAGTAGAACAGAAGGATAATGTGCCTCTTGCAGAGCACAAAGAGTAAAATTTAGTTAAAAAAATAGATTTTATGTAGATAGTTTGGTGGGTTCATTCGGAGAATAATAAATATGTATTAGTAAGAACAACTCCCAACCGCTATGTTACGTTTTAAACCCTGAGTTTGTATTTCTCCCATATAAGCAATGTTAACATTTAATCAGGGAAACTGAGATATGCACTTCTGCGACTGACGGTTTTTTCTCATATTTATTGATTTGTCGCATCTACCACAAAACCCATTATCTGTTTCATAATCTGCAAATGTTTGCAAAAAAATTGTTTCTAGCTGAAACGGATCAAAAGGTACTAAAAGAGTGGTGTATTGAGTTCACGTGTTGTGGAAGGCCCTTCAATGGTCCACTTTCCATTGCTTATTTATGTATTTATTTGATAAGCTGGTACTGATAAGGGAAAATCTCAGCTTAGACACCGTTACCAATTTACCATGTATTAAAATAAAAAAAGAATGAAGTAATACTACAAAATGTGTGCTGCATTATGCTGCATAATTTGCCTTTACTTGCTATATACTTTAGTCAACTCTGCTGCATAATTCCAGTGGCCCTGCATATGGTTCTATCTTTATTGTTTGATTATTTAAAATCTTACAATTTTTCCAGTACAAAAACATATTCAATAAATACAATAGAATAAAAGCAATGATATCATAAAAAAGTTCTTTTTAAAAAAAAATATATTTATAAAAGCTTTTTTTCAAATTTAATCTCCCAGTTTTGTAGATGCAATCTTTAGGAACTTTACAAATGCTGCGTTCATCACTATATCATTCGAATGCAGACAAACTTTCAATGCATGTCTACATGTCCTTGTTCCACGCATATTAAAGTGGGGTTTAAGTATTGCACATCTTTCTTTACGGAGTCCGGGACAGATACATAAGAGGTGGACAATATTCTCTTCTCCGCTTTTACAAAGTCTACACAATGTGCTACTGCTGGTTCTTTTCCACGGCGGGGCGTGACTAAGGCCTGGTAGAATCCCAAATCTTGCTCTCACCAGACATTGTTTACTTTTTTCAGACCAAGGTATTTCCAAGTATTCCTGTACTTTCTTTTTTACGTATCCATTTATTACTGACCACAAATGTTTTCTTTTTGCCAGCGTATCTTTGTTGTTTACAAGTGATAGGTGGTTTGTTGTTCTATTTATTATGCATATAATGCCTATAAGTATGAATGACATAACTCCTACATCATGCAGCCCTCATTGTCTTAAGTTACATGTCCTCTACATTGACTTACACACTTATATGAGTCATTGTCTCTGAAGAATAAGTGGTGGATGTGAAGTGCTCTGGACTCTCTACATTGGGATCAGTACCACTATAAAATAAATTAAATACACATGGGAGAGGGTATATGGAGAAAAGAGGGACACTTGAATAGTGGTACTGAGGGAATCCTTGGAGAATTAGGTCTTTGGGGTGGGATGGCACCAACAAAGATTGTCACAATGGGTGGAATCAGTTGTAAAACCAGCCCTACCATGGGCGTAGTTATCATTCCTGTAGCCTATGCAGTACCCCAGGCCCTAAGACAAATGCACTTCAGGAGCTGATTGTGGGATGGACTGGTTGCAAGGCATAGTCTATGAACCGAGAGATTTCATTTTATTGTAATCCCTGTTTCTGTACAGTTTTTATTTCAACATTTCTAGTTAATGGAGAACGAAGAGCACAATTAGAAATGTCTAACATAACATAACATAACAAACTTTTCTAGTGCCACACTGTAACCTGCCAGGCAACGGCCTCATGCTGCAGCCTTGGATGGATTTCTCCCTCATTACCTGCTGCCGTTACACTGGGGGTCTGACCGCCCTATTTTGAGTTTGGAGGATGGACTGCTGCAGGTCCGCTGCACCACCATGGAACCACTGTTCCCCAGCAGTATTGCAGCGTTGTGAGGCAGTTATATATTGACGGTGCAGCTGCGGCACGGACAAGCATGTTACAAGTTTCATCACTGCCAGCCTTTTCATGGAAGTGAACTGGCCATGAAAAGGCTGGTAGTGAGGGAACTAAGGGGGCCCTATAGGGCCCCCTGGTGTCTCAGGACCATGAGGATGCATGCAGAGTTAATGATAGATATGTGTTTCCAGTATTACAAGATGCACTCCAACCTTGCACTCTTAGATATTTTCATTGAATTCAAACACGATTATTGAGCACAGTTCATCTTGATTCATAAATTTATTTTGCAAAGTAACGAAGATTTTTTGATTATTGTCTTTTTCAATCACATTTTCATTCCATATACATTTTTATGTTACTGCCCAATGCATTTCGAGCATGATGCCCTTCTGCAGGGGACTTTCACAATTCTGAAATAATACTTCTAAGATTCTTGATCTATGAAGAAAAACGAGAAGAACTAAAAATATTTTTGATGGAACTAATCCATTTCACGCTGTTTCACAGCTACTTCAAATGGAGGGATACATTTTATGTTCAAGCGTCTGGCAAGTCTATGGGTAATTGTGCGGCACCAACATATGCGAATACATTCATGCACAGGTTTGAGTTAGACAATATATTGAATATGAAGAATGGACAAATAATTTGATACTGTACAGAAGATATATCGACAATATATTTGTGCTATGGAGAGGAAGTCAAAATAGCTTAGAAACAGCTATACAGCAACTAAACAATGTGAACGAAAGCATACAATTTACATCTTCTATCAATAAACATCAAATATCCTTTTTGGATGTACTCATAACTAATAAAGAGGGAACCATCACCACAAGTGTATTCACGAAAACCACGGACAGAAATAATTTACTGCATTATAAAAGCTTTCAGCAAACTCCACTGAAGAAGCATCTACCTTTCTCGCAACTCCTAAGGATTAAGCGAATAGCATCTACAGATGAGTTGTACTTGAAACACAAAACAGAAACTCTTGATAAATTCAAGAAAAGAGGATATCCCCAACCCCTCTTGAAAGCAGCAGCAGAAAGAGCAGACAATTTACAACGGCAACACCTATTGTCTACTAGGACAAATCAAGAAGAACAAAGAATGGTATTCATTTCAAAATTTTCGACGAGAAGTCATAAGATTAAAAAATCAATCAGAAACCGTTGATCACTTTTAGCACTAGAAGAAGACTTCAAAGGCATCTTTTCCAAACAACCGATATTTGTGTATAAAAAAACAAAAAAACTAAAAGAACTCATTAAATAACGTAGATTAGAACAATATGGAAAATACAGAGGCACATTACCATGCCACAACTGTGGAAATAGTTCAGCTATAATCAAAAGAAATGTAATCAACCATCCCACCAAAGGCACGCCGGTGAAGTTGAAGGTATCAGGAACATGCAACAGCAGTAATGTAATACACATGCTACGATGCCCTTGTGGATTGTCATATGTGGGGAAAACACAAAGGAAAATCAAAACCAGAATAATTTAACATAAAAGTAATATCCGTTTAAATAATCTGAATTCGACAGTGGCAGTGCACTTTAATGAGGCGAAACCCAATGCAAGTCAATTAAAGTTCTGCATTCTTGAAAACGTAGCAATACTACCAGGAAGAGACAATACAAGTCAGCTACTCAGACGAGAAGTATTCTGGATACATTATTTATGTACGCTTCACCCGAAAGGGTTAAAGGAAAGGATGGATTTAAATTGCTTCTTGTAAAGAATTGGCTCACATGGATTGCATGTACAGTTTAGGATGATGTTAATAATGTACAATTTAGGATGATGTTTAAAACGTGGACAATGTTTAATAGACATATGGACAGAGTTTGGATCATAATCATGTTTCGCATATGTATAATTATGTACTTGTTGACCGGGAGACCGGAGCTTATCACCGTCACCTTTACAGCACATACCCACCGACAACTGACTGTATATTGCTAGTGACACTTTTTTGTCAGTGTCACAATCAATGGAATTTTCCCGCATTATTATATTTTCCGACCGGCAGAGAATCTAGGCGTTTAATATTATATTGAATAACACCTATTTATTCTGCAGTGCTGCTGAATTTAACTTCCCACACTCACGTAGTAAGACGAACATTTTTCGAGGACACTAAGTTTGAGTGTCCCTCAATAAAGTTTGTTGAAAATAGTAGTTCCGATATAGTGCAGAGAAGATGTCTTCTATGTTTATCAAAGTCCGTTCCCATGTGATCGGAACGAAGTAAATAGAGCAGCAGGGATAGAGCGACGCACGCCGATAGTAACAAGGAGAGAGGAGGCTAAGAGACTTCAAACTCATCGGTAAGCACAGAGTTATGTTACGATCTTTATTGCTAAGACTCGTTTATATCTGTTAAATGGATATTGACGGTATTTAATTTTTACATTTTAGTATGAAGAAAGCTGATTAAAAGTAACAGGTCAGTTTTTGCGCTGCGCTTATAATTTAAATGCCGTTGGGTGCACGATGTCAGGTTAAGACATGAGCACAAAGTATAACCTGGTTTTCAACACAAAAGGGGTATAAGGTGATTAAATAGCACATACTCGTTATAAGTATGTTGACTCGACACAGAGTGTTAACAACAGAGTGACATGGCTAATATCGTGTTTGTTTAGAAGTGTTGTTTCTTTCATGTACCAATCAAGTTATATTGTATTATTTCAGAATTGTGAAAGTCCTCTGAAGAAGGGCATCATGCTCGAAATGCATTGGGCAGAAACATAAAAAAGGATATGGAATGAAAATGTGATTGAAAAAGACAATAAAGAAAAAATCTTCGTTACTTTGAAAAATAAATTTATGAATCAAGATGAACTGTGCTCAATAATCGTGTTTGAATTTAATGAAAATATCTAAGAGTGCAAGGTTGGAGTTCATCTTGTGATACAGGAAACACATATCTATCATTAATTCAGTCAATGTTTATGCTCAGTTGGATTGCCAATCTATGCACCTACGACACACAAAGAAAATTATAAAGAAAACGTTTAAAATCAACATAGTGGAAAAACCAAGAGTGCGGACCCACATACCATTTGGTTTAGATGAATGCAGAGTGGCACCTAGTGTGCCCTGCAGGAACTTGCTTTAGCGTTCCCATTGCGGTGCCTTTTTAATAGGCACCGCCATGGGACCACCAAAGGACTGCCCACCAGACAGTGAGAAAACTTATAATCTGGCCAGCGGTGACCTTTGGCAGTGTGGGAGCGGGACGGCATGCAGCCAAACTCAGAATCAGGCCCTATGTGTTCAAGAATTGGGGGCAAAAGTCAGGCTGTATCACCTGACAAGTTTCTGCCTATTGCCTCAACATGTGGTTTGTTGTTTGCAAAATTCTCTAACTTTGCAGTCAAAGTCAGAATATTAAAATGGACTGGTTGACAGTCTTATTGTGGTGGTAAAGTGCGTGTGAAAACAAAGGCTCTAAGCTGTCATTTTTTTTTGTAACACACAACAACTTTTAAATACCTGTAAATAAACTGTGCAAATGTTTCAAAACAGATCAGCATATAGAAAACCGCAAATGGACCACTTATTTGTAATTCAGGCACTTTACTTGGTGATGTCCAAATGATACATATTTGCTGAAACCACATTTCCTCACATTATCATTGGTGCACTATATAGTTTTATCGGTAAAACTGCATATTGTCATTTTTCTTCCATGCAATGGAAAATGTTCTGTATGTAAAAGACAGTGCCTCCTTCTGACCTACAATTATGCCTTAATAGTGTATACAGTTTGTAGTCTGTAGCACACTTCTGTGCATGAATGAGCATTGGCAGTTTACAGCTCACAGAAATGAAACAGCCCTATCAGTATACTATTTCCAATATACCGATAAAATAAGCAGAGCTAATATATGGCTAGCCAGGGCATTATGTCGTAATGTCAACTTCTATCTAACAGTCTTAACCCGCAATAACACCATAACACTCAGAGGTCTGCAGCCAATTATAGCTCATGCACATTGGTTAATAAAACCCCTTTCCTGATTAATGCTCTTACCCTCACAAAAGACCTGTCCGCTATGGGTCTTATCGATCACTCAGTAGTGTACCAGCCCCTAAACCAATCATAACCATTTGAAAAGACACCAAATACCTGAAGCAATCTGACTCATAAAGCTGGTCACTCGGAGGACTGCACTCTAGTCCAGCACTGCAGGTCCCCATTAGCTACATTCTATACGTGCTGCTTTACATCTCAAAATGGCACTCAGATATGAGATGCTAGTAACAAAGTCCATCTCAGCAGATCTTCCAGACCACTTCTCTTACCGAACATACCTGCTCAGCACCATGAACTGTGAACAAAATATCAGACTGGACAACCTGGTGTAGTAACCATATAAATAGATTATGGTCATAGGAAATACCACAAAAAGACCTGCACCGTTGCTCAAAGCTGCGTGCATACAGGAAAACCATGAAGTGCACGATTGTCTCAACCTAATATAAATTCATTTTGACTTGTACTTATGTTGGTTGTCTATTTACTTACTTATATGCTATTGTGCGACCTCCTCTGTTGTTTCTGTAAAACGTAACTTTTGTCCTGAATTTTGACCTTCTGTCATGAATTTTTGCCCTGAATTTTGAACCCTTTGTCCTGAATTTTTACACTCAATGTCCTGAATTGTGCACCCCTGCCAGTTGGTCACCCTATCTGTAACTGTACTGTGGGACGCTTGTATTTGATGATGAAGATTCTTTTTCATCACTGGACCAATGCCTACCTTGCCCAACAGGGTCGCTATCAGGCTCCAATCAGCCCTATTGAATGCCTTCTCATTAAGATGCTTGTCAATTCCACTGTGTTGATTACATCCACCAACAAACCAATATTATCTCATGTTTTCCTTTTCACTTCACAAACCCATATTGGTATGGTTATATTAGAGTTGGCCACACTGATTTTAAACATGTTACTGATAATATTGTGAATATTTTCACGTTCGGTGTAGGAGCGCAATAGGATGTAGGAGTTACAAGCTGTCAGATGTGTGTCTAGTTGGAGTAATAAGGTCAGCTTGCCTGGGACACTGAGTCTGTTGCTTTACCTTTTTAGATCTTGCCTATGCAGTGCGCAAGCTCTGCTTTGGAGTGACCTTTTGAAATCGCTCCAAGCTTTTGTGGAAACTCGTGCATGTTCTGCACTGTTTCCAATGGGTACTCGTGCATGTACGACATTTACCTTGCGGGAGCGAGCAGCGGCGCCATCTCTTAGCAATTATGGCGCCTGCTGCTGCTGGCTCCCGCAAGGTAAACGCTGTACATGGATTTCCGGCCGCGCTCCACTGAAACCTCAGTATTACTACTACTGGAAAGGAAAACAAGCGCGTCGCTTTAACTTTCACGGCAGCGCTTGTCTTTCAGCGCTTGTTGTACTTAGCGTCCTCCTCAGAATGCTCTTCCCAAAGCAACGCACCCTTTTTCGGCCACAAGGCGCTAGGCACCGCCCCATTTTTCAGCCATGAAGCGCCATTGACAACGCATCATTTTCCGGTCGTCGTGCACTGGGCACCGAGCCATACATATTTTTTTTGCCATGAAAAGCAACAGCAGGCAAAGCATTTAAACAAATTCTTCTTCACAACATTACATCATACTGTTTATCACTACACTGGAAGGGGTGTCCTGTGCAGTGTTTAGTTAACCAACAGTACTTTGCCCAAACAGCACACTTGAACTTATCACATTCAACGTGTGAGACACTGCACCTCCAAACCTGGTTTCCGTTCCACACCCAGTGTGTTTAAATCATGCCTCTGTATAAAGGCAGCTTCTTTGGTACCCAATCTTACTATGCTCCAAAGTTAGAGTGCTCGACAGTGGGGACTGCTGCTTTAGTAGCCGTGAATAGATAGGAAGCCATAACATCTTCCATTCTTGTTTACGATAAGAACAAATACTTAATATATGCAGTTGGGGTACTCAGGTGGAGCTACACACCGGGAGAGTTTTTTCTAGCATGAACTTGCCCCGAAGGTATGGGGCATCAGAGCGCTTTACTCGGGAACCAGTTGCATTATATGAGGATACACTTATTATGTATTATGTTCCTCCACCGGCGGCAGCTCTAGCTGTTATGCCGCATCTCGTAAGGAGTATTTTTATTTTTTTATTTATGAGGCCCCACTCCTTCTGCAAACTTAGTGTGCGCTACATCTGTTGCCTTCTCCTTTGCCCTAGACCCACCTCCTAATTCAAAAAGCCCCCCAACATTCGTATCCGGCAATAAGAGGTTAAATGGTTTGAAACCGTGCCCAAATGGCAAGGTGCAGCTTTGCCCGCAGTTCCGATCATTCATGCAAGCAAGCTGCCATTAATTTAGGTGAAATAAAATTGCTTCTGAAGAACCAATGCGCATGTTTCAATCTCAGGGTGCTCCTGTCCATCACAGAGCTCCGTCATACACGTATGCACATTCTGATGACTCAGCCCCACAACGTCTGTCTTCATGGTCATGACACTCATGCACCTGGAGTGGGTACTGATGTTATGTAAAGACTCCTTGGGGCAGATTTATGACGGACTTGCGCCACCGATGCGTCACGTATCATGACGCATCGTGTTTTTTTTCCTTGCGCCAGATCAGCAAGGTGACGCATCCATGAGAATGCGTCACGCAACGTGAGATGCGACGAAATCAAACTGCGCAAGATTTGGCTGCGTCACGTAAGATTAAATATATGCAAGGTAGGCGTTCCCACGTACAAAGACACGCATTTCCGTCGCATCCATATTTACGACATTCCGTCACGTTGACGCATCCACAAAATGGTTCACGCAAACCAAAAAAAACTCTCGCAAGCCTATGCCACAGAAACCCACGCGCAGAAAATATCGCAAGTCTGATTGAGTGTAGCAGAGTATTTTTTCACAGTCTGAAGAAAAATGGATCTCTTAATTTTGCAATTGGGAGTTGCAGAACCACCTGCACAGGTACTACCACTACCTCAGCCAAGGCCATTAGTCCCAAGGCCGAGCAGGAGAAAGGAGCGCGTATTCCGTGTGAGGACCCCACTGGCTGGATTGCGCAATAAGCAAATAATCAAACTTTATCGCCTCAAGAAAGTTTCCATTTTGACCCTCCTGCGGCAGATCAAACCGCAGTTGCTGTCTGAAAATGAAAGGGGTAATAACATCCCACCGATGACCAAACTACTCGCAGTATTGCACATGTTGGCGTCTGGTTCTTTCCAAACAACTGCAGCTACATTGGCAGGGGTTTCACAGGCGTCTTTCTCCGCCTTCCTGCCATCAGTTTTGGATGCAATTCTCCAGCTAACGCCACAGTACATCCATTTTCCAAGCACCCACCAGCAGCAGATGGACATCAAACAGGGCTTCTATGCCATTGCTGGATTCCCACATGTGCTAGGAGCAATAGACTGCACACATGTCCAGTTTGTACCACCTGCTGCAACTGACCACCTCTATAGAAATCGGAAGCATACCCACTCCATTAATGTGCAAGCCATTGTGGACCATCGTGGACTACATCTCAATGTACTGGCAAAGTATCCAGGGAGTGTCCATGATGCGTACATTTTCAGAAATTGCATCATTAATGACCGTTTTCAGAATGGACAATATGGCAATGGTCTCCTAGTAGGTAAGCCAAATTTGTTGAAGATATAAGTATACTATGCAGTAATACTTCGTACTTTGCCACACCACATGTCGGCATGTCACCATGATGTAATAAGTCAATGTGGGGGGGGGGGGTATTGCACAGGGATGTCCCATAAAAGTAGCAGAGTCAATTCCACTGGATTGCATGTGCTCACTTTAGTGCGACTGTTGATGCAAATCCTGTGCGTGCTGTAAGCAGGTGTAAGGACTGTTGTTGCCTTGTAACAATCATGCCCCCCCAGAGCATTTTTTGTTGCTGTGTTGTGGTTGCAATTACATATCTGCAATGTACCACTGTCATGGCACAGATCACTCACACATCAGTCAAGTCATTCCATCATGGTGTGCTGCATCGTAAATGCTGTGCATAAATGTGTCTTGAAGGGTGGTGCAGAGTAACTGGTGCCTCTGTTGGTATGTAGGGATGCGCGAGTCAATGTCAAAATGTTCCATGACAACTAACACAAACTAAATATAGAATTGTGCATTGCTTAGTAAGAAATGCAAGTATTATTTTTTTGGGTGACACATATAAGTTGGTTTGAAAGAAACATTAACTATCACTTCATGGCCCAGATTCACAATTAGTGGATCTACCCTGCTAATCTGCAGGGATGCAGCAGTAAATGTGCACAGCATCTCCACCACCCATGATGCCCTGCCATTACAATGCGATGCACCATGGTGGCAATTCTGCCCAGATGTCTCATGCATCTGGCCTGTAACAGTGGGGCTTTGCTGGAGTTGTGATGCAAGTGTGACGTAGCTCCAGCAATGCTCTATGTTGGCCTCATTGTTGTAATGCTGCCCCAAGCCGTATGCCTGCTTTAAGCTGCCACAGGGTTTTGATGCAGTAGGGGCTCTACATCATAACACTTATGGTTTGCATTTGAAGTACAGTATTGCCTGCATATAAACTGTCAGCGCAACCCTTCCCTCTCATTCCATGTCTACTGGCTATGTTCATTACATATGGGGCGTTATAAATGAAGGTCTTGCGCCGCCGGTGCGTCACTTTCAAAATGTGAAAAAGTGACGTAGCAGTGGCGCAAGGCCTTCATACATGAGGCCCATAGTCTGTAAGTTGGATATATCAGCTTTGATTGTTCGCAAGAGGATGCGTCAGTCGATAGGCATGGCTACCGTTGTACCCAGGCCAGGTAGCTGCTCGTGCAGGCACAACACATAGCACTTGTGTGATCAGTCAGTATCTCCTTGTGCTATTCATTAGTCTATATCTCACAACTCTATTAACATTTGTTCTCAGTCCTGTGCAATAGGGTATATATGTAGTCCTTTCTCTACCTCCCTACGCAGTGCCGCAGTCTCTGCTTTGGCCCACTTCAACATATCAGACTGCCATACTTCGACATTAGGGGGTCTGTGCAACTTCCATCTCATTTTCAGTGCTTGGAGTGCCAACTGGGGGCCCAGGTCCACAAATTTCAGTAGTGCCTTACAGGTCTTGGATCTTGTACTGTTACCTATCAGGCAGGGTAGTGCACCTTCAGGGATCTGCTGAGCTCTTACAGTGTATATTGTGTTTGTGATTTCCCACCCAGTAGTTGCGTAGTCTTGGGTATGCCCATAGTATGTGAAGAATATTTGTGTCATCCTTATTACATCTAGGGTAATTGTGGGGAGTGGCTGGAAACATGCTGTGTAGCCTTTGGGGAGTGAGATTAGCTCTATGCAAAAGCATGGCCTGTATAAATGTGAATTTGACATTCTTGGACACCGGCCTAGGGTGGGCCAGGATGATTGGCCATTCGCCGTCTGTCATGGCCTCCCCTGTGTCTGCTATCCAAGCTTCCCTGAGTGTGGTGAGGGGCAAACATGCATGTTCCCTAATGCCCACATATACCCACTTTACTAGGTGTCCAGCCGTCAACATATAGTGGAGGATTTGCACCACTTCATATTGGTTTGGCTTGGTGCGTTGTGGAGCCCAGGTGCGTCATACATAGTGGGTCACCGAGGCGTGTACAACGTACAGTGGTTGCGGGGCCTCTGTGGATAGTAGGAAGGTAGCATGATCTAGTATGGTGTTGTTTAGAAACAAATCTCCAACTCTGTCCATCCCAGTATCTGTCCAGGGTAGTAATCTGCGTTGTGTGAGGTTCCCTTGTGGAGTTGGGAGTCCAAGCAGGGGGATGTTGTCTGCGTAAGGAGTGGTTCCTGCACTGTACTTTAATGCTGTCCACCAACATCTCAGAGGTACATGCAGTAGGGGGTGGCAGTCCCTGGGAATCCTGCCAGTAGGTAGTAAAAGGGAGTGAAGGTACCCGCGTGCCAATTTGGCTGCCGTCAAAGCTATCTTGTGGAGATTTCTACCCGCCACCCATTTCATCAACCATTGTAGGTGGCTAGCATTATAGTAGCATTGTAGGTCTGGTACACCTTTGCCTCCTTGTCTGGTGTTCAGCTGTAACTTCTTGAGACTGATCTGCCGTCTCCCTGTCCCCCAAATGAGAATCATCACTAACGTCTTTAGTGTGTCAAAAATTGGTTGTGGGAGTAGGACTGGCAACTTCACAAAGTACTACAGTATTCTGGGGAGGAGGACCATGTTTGAGAAAGCCACCCGGCCCATTACAGAAAGGGGCCTGGATGTACAAAAGGTCACGCCACTTTGGAGGCCGTTGCTTGCTTGCCGCACATTGCCCTCAATCTGGTCTTCCGGGCACTGGTATACGTCAATATCGAGGTATTGAAACGTAGTTGCAGATACCTGGATCTCGTGAGTGCCAAACTGTATATGGGTAGGTTGCACACCGTCTTGGGAAAAGAAGCACAGTGATTTACCAGGGTTTACCGCCAAGGCAGAAATCCAATTTAAATGCGTAAAGATGGTTGCTAGGTTTGTAGGGTCACCTTGCAGATTTTGGAGGAACACCATTATATTCTCCTCATATATGGAGATCGAAATATGGGTCTCTACGACTAGAATGGCCACCTCTGCTGCTCTAGTGCGGAGTGCAATTGCTAGGGGTTCTAGTGTGGGTACGAACAGTAACGGTGACAGCGGGCACCTCTGTCGGGTGCCCCTGTGGACGTAATAACTGTCTGAACTTGGCCTGCCTGTGCGTGCTGTAGCTGTTGTGTTCGTGTACAGTACAAGGATCCATTTCATCATGCCATTTCTGGTATCCGAAGCGACTTAAGGATTCAAACATGAAGTCCCATGTCAGGGACTCAAATGCTTGTCTGAGGTCCTGGGCCATGCAGCCAGCGTGCCCAAGTCCCTGTGGGGTGGTTGTCATGAGGATGTGGAGTTGGCTCATATATTTGGAAGTACTCTTCTTGGGGAGAAAGCCACATTGATCTCTTTGGATCATGCAGGGAGATGGGCTTCTATTTGTAAGGTGATAGCTTTGCTAAGGATTTCATACTCCCAGGAGAGCATGGACAGGGGTCTAAAAATTCTCACGTCAAGGGTGTCTCTGCCGGGCTGTGGGATGGAGATGATTAAGGCCTGCATAGTCGTGACTGGTAGATGGGCAACTTCATAAACATATTATTATAATGTTTTTCAATACAGGTGCCAACGTGTCGGAGTAAGTTTGGTTAAACTCTCCAGGCACGCCATCCATACCCGGAGACTTATGCTGGTTCAGTGTGTGAATGGCAATTTTGAATTCCAGTTGTGTTATGGGTGTTGCTAGGGACGTCTGGATCTCCTGGGTCATGGTTGGAATCATCAATTCATCTAGCAAGTCTATCGGCAGAAAGCTAATGCCATTTTGATTGTGCACCACGTGCCCCTGACCTGTTCTCTGCGTGGTCCGCTCCTTCCTTGAATGTGCTGGCCGATGAGTCCTGATTATTGTTTAGGTCCTCCTTGATGTCCATCACTTCCAGCCACTCCTCCACGTCCGTGGGGCTGTCAAAGAAGTGAGTTTTGTTGTTGTTGATCACTTTGAGGTGTGCAAAAACAGCAGGGCGTAACGGAGTTTGGCACTATGGAGTCCCTTTGAAATTGAGTAGTAGAAGGACCACTGCTTCTGTGAGGGAAGTGCTGTGTGTAAATGATTGTAAGTATCAATGATAAAAAAATCCAACCGGGGGTCTCTGTCAGTACATAGTGATATGGTGCAGTGCACTGCTCTGACAGAGACTCCAAAATAAACAACTAGTGTCAGGGGCTTGTAAAGTTGATCAGCAACATCTACCACAACATGCAATTGACCACAAATGAATTCACCATGACAAACTTCACAAAGTATTTGTACAAAATATGATATGTATGCAGAAGTAACACTAAAGTAAGATATGTACATTTACTTGCAGCTGATCAAGGATATGGTCTACAGACGTGGATGATGACTCCATTTGCCAACCCAAAAACGGAACCTCAAAGGGCATACAACTATGCCCATTGTAGGACACGGAACATTGTCGAGAGAAGTTTTGGCATGCTGAAATCCAGGTTCCGTTGCCTTGATGTGTCTGGTGGAAGGCTACTATATTCCCCAGAAACAGTGTGCAAAATGGTACTCGTTTGTGCAATACTGCACAACATATGTGTGAAAACAAATGTCCCTTGGGACGAAGAGGACCAACACCCTGATGAAATGGATAATGGTGATGGAGATGAAGCAGGAGGCCAAAACATCTGCAACACTGCAGCAGGGATCAGACGCCGCACACACATTGTTTCTCAATTTTTTTCATGATTAATCATTCTTTACTTTATAATTATGTAAAATAAATTTCTAAATGAAAATTAACGTAGGAACATCTTTTTATTTTTATTCTTTGAACTGTACAGCCCATATGATTAGCAAGTATGTGTCTGGAAGTTTGTGTTACCATCACCTGGTGGGGTATAAGGGAGTATTCATCAAGGAATGGCATGGTTGAATTACACAATAAAGGAAATGCTGCTCGGTGAACATCTATACTCACATGTGAATGACCGGGTGCATGGAAGGTTCAGTATCTATTGGTCAAGACTGTTTTCCAACACTGCACAAAAATGCGTATTTACACATAATTGTCCTCTGTGGAGGTTGATGTGTTCCTGCATTACAGTGAAAGTCAGTACTTGGCCTTTGAAATCTAAGATAGAAGATCATTAGTGCCTCTTGGGCAGTTGCAGGTAATGCACTCTTGTCCCAACATTCCCTGTAAATTGCTTCCAAGCGTGGTGCCAACATTTCAGCATATGTTGCGTCAAACTTGATTGCCATACCATCTGCACCAGGAGCTCAATGTAAATAGAAATTTTTCATTGCTGTACAAATATCACACTCTGTCATCTGTCCTCCTAAGCAATCTTCCAGTTGCTGATCTATGCGTGGCAGTTGAGCAGCGGCTTACAAATCAACAAGGTCCGCAGGTCTGTCTGCCATTGCGTTCCTATGGAGGGGGACAAAATAAGTGAAGAATTACCATGATGTACTTCATGGGAACATACCAAACGGGCTTCCAAAGTACATAGGGAGACAATAGCGTGCAGCAGGATTACCCAACCAGGCCAACAGGGAGACAACCTCATCATGTTCAGCGTGAGCCCAAATGAGCAATTCCTCATGAACTAAACAGCGGAGTTCCTACATTTGTCTAGGGATGTCTTCACGTGCAGCCAAAGCCGCCTCGTCATACATTGAAGCAGCATGGCTGGCCTGCTCTACATGTCGCAACTGATCCTCGCTCTCCCTAAAAACCATTAGCAAGAATTGTCAGACACCCTATTGTGGAGGAGATAAAAAGTCCACTAATCACTTACTCTAAAGCATCCCATTCAAGGGCCCTTGCACGATGGTGTCACATCATCATGGTCACAGTAACGCACCATACCTTCCTGCAATAACGCTGAAAAGAATGTATCCTAGAATGCCAGCGCATTCAAATGGCAGGTGGTAATTGCCTGCACCTGCCCAGTCCATTGGACCAACACCAATCAGGGATAATGATCAGAGATCAATAATGCCAACTACTCACTTAGTCATCTGGTGAGTTACCCAGATGTGTTGATGATTGTGCAAATCTCAGTCCATCAGCTAGGACACAGTTCGGAAGTGAAGGTCAGCTACAGTGCACCCACCATCTGCACAGGTGGGCCTCTGTGATTATGTTGCCCCCCCAGCACTTACAACTCCAATCTCCGCCTGGTGGCAGGGCCCACAGAAACCCCTCAATACTGGTCCCAGCCAAAAGAGCTGGAGCACTGTCATCACCCTTGTGTCCCTTGCTGCTTTATTGCAAGTTGTTATGGTCTACCAATAGATCGCCCTACTCTTCAACTGTAGCTACAGGGATCAGTACTGGGGTAATGGTGTGGAACGTGTGTCTCCCGCATGTGATGTCCACTGGCACCCGGGGTCACCATGTAGGACTGCGTCCACTTGGGGCAGCTAAGCATTTCCGCCTGTTGGTTCCTTGTGTGTTCCCGGCCAGGGACGAGGCTGAATGTTGTAGCACGTGCAATTGTGCTGTGCTGCCCCACAAACCTATTTCTGGAGGTCCTCTGCAATACAGCTGGTCTTCTCCACCACACAACTTCTTCCACACACACAGGCCGATGCGCCCCTGGAGGTATCCACAACTGCTGGGGACCAGCAGACCAAACAGTCACACTCACCTCGAGTTCCCAGCGTCCCAAGAATGCTGCACATCTTCTGTTCAACGAGGCAACAACAGTGCACTGATGGAATCTTAAACAACTCCAAAGTCAATCTCACCTCCTGTGTCTTTGGTATAAGTTTACAATGGTGCACCGGCCAAATCCATAAGCTGGGTCCGTATCAGCGGCAGTCTTGGCCATCTAACTGCTTACTTGAGGGGGGGTGGACACAAGGCCAGCATGGTGTACGTCCTTCCGAATAGCTCCGTCCAATGCCCGGCAAATAAGCTACATATCCTGACTATCCCATGTTCCACAATTGGTCAAACAATCTCTGCGTGCAACGGAAGACTGCGAAACCTCCTGACCACCATCTACGGATCTTGTAAGCTGCTGTTGAACGGACACGCCTACTTGCGCCTGTGCAGCCTGCTACATGAGCAAAAGCATATGCCGTGAGTGGTGGAGTAAGCCAGAGATGATGAGGCCAGCCGATTGCAGGCACTTGTGATGCAGCCACGCAGTGCGGCTCTGATTGGCAGCTGGGCGGTCGGGAGGAACCTGGGGTGGTGAGATAGCTGGAGGAGCGCTGACAGCCAGAGCGGATGTTTGTTTTTGTAGCCATTTTGTTAGTTGTGCCTCCTCGTGGACAGCCTCCCCGCCCCGCTAAGGCCTCCCAGCTGCCCCTCCCTCGCCCGCCCCCTCCACCATCCATATATGACAGATGCCTCCCCGCGCAGCGTTCACGCGCAGCGGACGCACCCCATGCGCGCGGAAGAGGCGCCAAAGTTAAGCCCGTCTACGCCCGTCCGTGCCTGCACCGCGCCCAGCGCCACACCCCCTGGCCCCCGCAAAGCACTCCCCCACAGCATTAAGTATGACGCCGCCACCCTCCTAGCCCTTAACCCTGGATGCACACCTCTATGCTGCGTTGCTGCCCCAGGACTCATCCCATGGACCCTTCGCCTGCCACTCCTGCAAATTTACCAGCATCAAGACCCATACCACTTCCACTAACACCAAACTCAGCTCCGACTCTAACCACCTGAAGTGCATCCTACTGAACACCCGCTTGGTCCAGAGACACGCCACCTAACTCAGGGATCTACTCGACACTACATCGCCTTCCTCACTGAAACATGGATGAACGCATCATCAACACCCAACATCGCCATAGCCATCCCGGACAACTACAAGATCATCCAAAAAGACCGCTCCATTCAAACTGGAGGAGGCATCGCCATCGTCCATAAGAACACCATCAAAATCACGACCATCTCCGACAATAACCTTACAAATGCCGAACAACTCCACTTCCAGATCCACACCGACCCTAGGACCACACTCAGAGGCACCCTCATCTACAGGCCTCCAGGAACCCGTAAACTATTCAGCGAATACATCACTGACTTCATCAGCCCACATGCCCTCGCCTCCGAGAACTACATTCTACTGGGAGACCTCAAACTTCCACCTGGAAAATAAAAACGACAGCAACACCGCCATCCTTCATGACAACCTGGCCATTCTCGGCCTCAAACAACTTGTTGACACCCCCACCCATGTAGCCGGACATACGCTTGACCCAATTTTTACCTCCAGCAAACACATCTTCTTTGATCGCACCACAGCTCTCCATTGTACGGACCACAGTTGTGTCCACTTCAGCTACAAAAGCACCTCGACTCACCACCCCCCACAACCTATTCCCCGAAGATAATGGAACAAAATCACCACCGACCAACTCCTCACATCGCTCAACAAAAATCCACCCGCCCTCTCATCGGACACAAACCAAGCTGACATCAAATTCAAACAATGGATCAGTCACAGTGCTGACGAATTAGCAACCCTGAAAATCCATCACACCAAACAAGACAGCCAAAAGGCTTCTGGTTCAACGATGACCTTAAACAATCCAAGAAGCTATGCCCTAGTCGCAAGAAAACATGGCGAAAAAACCCAACCACAGACAACATTACCACCTTCAAGGCAGCCACACGCAAACAAAACCAGCTGATTCGCTCCACCAAGAAATCAGCATTCAAGGACCGACCCGACTACAAGGCCCACAACAGCAAGGAACTATTCAACATCGTCAAAGAATACACCAACTCCACCGCAGCCTCAAACAACATCACTCCCTCCCAAAACCTCTGCAATTCGTTATCCTCCTTCTTCTACAACAAAATTGCCAACATACATGACAGCTTCCAAAACAGTTCCAACTAACAATCCTCTCCACCCCCCTCAGATCCTAAACCAACCTCTAACAACCTCAGCGCCTGGATCCCAATCACCACTGAAGACACCATCCGCTTAATGAATTCCATCCACTCCAGCGCACCAACCGACCCATGTCCCCAACACATCTTCCACAAAGCAGACTCCATCATCGCACCACATCTCCGTGTTGTCATCAACTGCTCCTTCAATTCTGCTACCTTCCCAGATAGCTGGAAACATGCCGAAGTCTGCGCCCTCCTGAAGAAACCCACAGCAGACCCCTCTGAACAGAAAAACTACCGCCCCATATTCCTCCTCCCATTCCCAGCCAAAGTCATCGAGAAAGCTGTCAATAGCCAACTTGCCGCCTTCCTCGAATCCAACTACTCCCTCAACCCCTCACAATCAGTCTTTCGAGCCAAAACCAGCACCAACACCGCCCTCATCGCAGCAACAGACTACATCGGAACACTACTGGACAACGGAGAAACAGTGGCCCTCATTCTTCTCGACCTTTCCACCGCCTTCGACACTGTCTGTCACAGCACCCTCATACAACGCCTCACCAACATCGGCATAAAAGGAAGAGCCTTGGACTGGATCATCTCGTTCCTAGCTGGGAGAACTCAGAGAGTCCCACTTCCCCCATTCAAATCAGAGGCCACCGAAGTCATCTGCGGTGTACCACAAGGATCATCACTCAGGGCACCCAAGGGCGTGCTTACCATCTGCGGTGTACCACAAGGATCATCACTCAGGGCACCCAAGGGCGTGCTTACCTCACTTCCCCCTATCACTCGGGAGAGCCTGATCACCTTGGTCCCCCTGGTCAAATCCGGCTCTCCTCTAGACCCCTGTCCCGCTCACATTCTCCGCCATATCTTTGTTTCCTGCCCTGACCCTCCCCTTCACCTTCTCAACAGCTCTCTTGCCCAAGGCATCGTTCCTAAACCCTTGAAATCTGCGGTAATTGTGCCCATCCTAAAAAAACCCGGGGCAGACCCTTCTGTCCCCGCCAATTTCCGTCCTATCTCCCTCCTACCATTCCTAGCCAAGGTGCTCGAGCGCCACGTCACCTGTGCTCTGAGCTCTTTTGTGGAGAATCATGGTGCTCTTGCCCCCCGTCAAGCCGGTTTCCGCCCTGCACACTCTACGGAGTCCGTTGTCCTGTCGGTCTTGGACACCCTCAGGGAGGGTATGGACACTAATCAGCACCAGGCCCTTGTACTCCTCGATCTCTCAGCCGCCTTCGATACGGTGGATCACACCATCCTCCTCTCCCGTATCGGAGCGGCGGGGATCGGGGGGACTGCCCTGGTCTGGTTGTCCTCCTTCCTGAGTGACCGCACCCAGGCTGTTCGCCTGGGTGACTTCACGGCGGACGTCCGGAAAGTTCAGTGCGGGGTTCCCCAGGGTTCCTCTCTTTCTCCCCTCTTGTTCAATCTGTATATTGCTCCCCTAATCTTCTCTCTTCAACAGATGGAGGTCGGCGTATTTAATTATGCGGACGACCTCCAGCTTGTCTTCAATCTATCTTCTCCTTCCTCTGTTCTAAACTTTCAATCTGTTATGCTTCACATCAGGGACTGGATGAACCACAATCACCTTAAACTCAACCCCGACAAAACCGAGTTGGTGTTGACGGGTGGTTCATCCAGCCCCTGGTCCCCTCTTTTCTGGCCCCCTTCTCTTGGCCCCCCTACTACCCCCGCTTCCTCAGTCAAAACACTTGGTATAAAACTTAATTCTCAACTCACTCTTCACTCCCAGGTTAGCTCTGTGGTGTCTTCTTCTTTTCTTTCACTGCGCACTATACGCAGGGTGTCCCGTTTCTTCACTTTCTCTGCTCTAAAGCTCATCATCTTGGCCATGGTAGTATCCCGCCTGGACTATGGCAACGCCCTGTATGCCGGCATCCCCGCCTACAGTTTGCGTCGCCTACAACAGATCCAAAACCAGGCGGCCCGCCTGGTTTTCAAACTCCCCAAATTTCCCCACTCTACCCGCTCCTAAAATCACTTCACTGGCTCCCTGTGCGAGCCAGAATTCAATTCAAGCTTGCTTCCATCACTTTTCGGGCCCGACACGGACTCGCACCTGCGTTCATCTCCTCCGAGATTGTTTCCTATGTTCCCACCAGGGAACTTCGTTCATCTTCCCAGTCCCTCCTCACCATCCCACGCTACCGGAGAAAGAAGTGGGGAGGCTCTAAATTTGCCACTCTCGCCCCTACCCTCTGGAACTCCCTTCCCCTTGAACTCCGTACCATCTCTCTCTACCCACAATTCCGTAACCAACTCAAAACCTACCTGTTCACAAAATATTTTGAATAATAACTTTCCTGTTCCCCCAGCTTTTTAATTTAGGATCCTGTTAGTAACAGCGCCAAGAAACCGCAGGTATACGTGCGCTTTATAAGAAATTTTAAATTCAAAATTCAAATTCAGTCCCACCCTCTTCAACGTTTACATGAGTCCACTCGCTTCAATTGCGCGTCAACACAACCTTAACATCATCTCCTACGCTGACGACACCCAGCTGATCCTTTCCCTCACCAAAGACCCCAACACCCCAAAACCAATCTTCACGAAGGCATGAAAGAAGTAGCTGTATGGATTACAAACATCCGCCTAAAACATAACTCAGATAAAACGGAAGTGCTAATCCTAGGATCATCCCCGTCTGCCTGGGACGACTCATGGTGGCCTTCAGACCTGGGCTCAGCACCCATACCCACAGACCACGCACGTAACCTTGGCTCTATCCTAGACTCCTCACTCTCGATGACCAAACAAGTCAACGCCGTCTCATCCTCCTGCTTCAACGTACTTCCTATGCTCAAAATAATCTTCCACTGGATCCCCGCCGACACAAGAAAGACTGTCACCCACGGACTGGTTACGAGCCGACTAGACTATGGAAACACCCTATACGCCGGAATTGCAGCCAATTACATAAAGAACTCCAACACATCCAAAACGCATCAGCGCAACTCATTTTGGACATTCCTCGCCAAGATCACATTTCCAGCCACCTGAAAGATCTCCACTGGCTTCCCGTCAACAAGAGAATAACATTTCGTCTCCTCACCCACGCACACAAGGCCCTCTACAAACTAGGGCCTAAATGCCTCAACACTCGACTATCCTTCGACACACCCACCCGACAACTAAGATCCTCCAATCAAGGCCTCGCTTCAGTTCCACGTATCCAAAGATCCACCATGGGAGGGAGATCCTTCTCCTACTTGGCGGCCAAGACCTGCAACTCACTCCCCACTCACCTCCGCCTTAGACAGAACCACAACTCCTTCAGAAAAGAACTTAAAACCTGGTTATTCGATAAATAATCAACCCCCTCCCCAAGCGCCTTGAGAACCTCTGGGTGAGTAGTGCGCTATATAAATTCCTGAACTTTAACTTGAACTTGAACCCCCAGGGCCATCGGAGCCAATATTCTGAGGTCCCCTGGGGTAGGCGCCTTTAAAATTGTGGCACGGAGAATGCATGCCTGACCTGCTGAATGTAGATTTTGAGACCAGCCTGCAGTGGGCTCTACACACTAACCCTGATTGGGAGCCCTGCGGTGGGTGTAGCTCCTGAATCCTGCCCAACAACCCAGTGTTTGATAGGCTATGGACACACATGTTATTAATTGGACCAATGTGGCGGGCGCCATATTGCTGTTGCCCTCTAACATTTACCCATGTGGCCAACGTCGAAGTAGAAATAGAAAGGAAGCAGTAGCCTGCAGTGCATCCAAGGAAACAAAACGTGGCATAGTGTTGCTGGCGTCTACGAGGTGGGTCCTGCATACTACATAAAATCGGCGACCATGATGTAAGTGCACAACCTAATGCATAGGGCGCACTAAGACACAACAGGCTTTGCACTTGTTCTCTGAACGCCTTACGCATACTTGAGGGCCCCTTGGCTGAGGAAAATAATGGACATAGGAGCGCTTAGAGGGAACTACCTCACTACCAGCCTAACAGCAACAGCACAGTAGCATATCCATAAGGGTCACCGGGCAGTATGTTGCTCGGTGCTAATGTGACCGTGACAAGCAGCAAACTCCTGCTTGGCCATTTTCACAAGCAACACTGATAGGGCCGCAACCATAATCTGCACAACTACAGCAGGAGTCAAAAGCATATCCTGACGCCGGAGAAGAGTGAGGGCCACTGCAACAGTACAATCGCTGCCCTGCACACCAGGGTATGGGCAGGATCCAGACTAAGGTCAAGAATATTGTGCCAATGCAGACGTCCAATCCACAGGGTCGGAATATCTCCGGCACTCCTCCAGCATGGACTATGTACCGCCTATATTAAAAAAGGACACAAGACACCAGCCTGGACCTTCTTGGGGTCTTAATGAAGGCGTCCAGGGAAGCGCTGGAGCAACGTATGGTCAAAATGGTCACTGGACTGGCGCGTCTCATGGCAGTCCACAGCAAGGTAGCATAAAACGTCTATATACAGAAGCCTGCACTGTCCGACCTCATTCTGCATCAAAGTGACCACTCCAATAAATTGTGACATCTACACACACAAGCACTGATGTATAGGCAACCTTGTCTAAAGAGTCCCTCTAACTTGGCAAGAGTCTCTAAAATTCAATATTCACTCAATTTGTAGAAGAGTCACTCAAAATCAAGATAAGTGTCGCATCGTTACATAAATTGTCTCAATTAAACAAATGTGTAGCATCAACACAAATGTAACTAATAGCAAGCTACAGTAAAAGTGTTGCATCTACCATCAAAGTATTGCAAATCACCTAAAACGTGTCGCATCTCGACAAAATGCATCGCACTATCACAAATGTGCCGCATTCATAATTGTAAATGCATGGTAACACACGATGCGACACTCAAAATATGAAAACGTGACGCATGTGCTGAAATACTTTACCTAGCTATAGAAATAATAACGCATCGTCAAATGCGTGTTGCAAATCATAAAAACGTGACGCAACTCCGGCAGGAAGTGATGTCATCATTCTAGATTCTTCCAAACCAGGAAGTTGATTTTGCTTTCACTTTCTGTTAGTCTCTTTGGGTGTGTGCTTGGTGTTGGAGGTGTTTTGAGAGTTGCGACTGAGAGTTGTGTTTTCCTGTATCTTGTTGTCAGTTTATTGTGTCTTTGGTACTTATTAGGTCTGTCTATTGTTAGTCTTGTGTGTCTATTTGTATTTTGTGTCAAGGGGTGTGTGCCAATAGGGGTAGTTAGGATTTTAATAGGGGTGGGGTTTTTAGTTGTTAGCACTCAGTTTTATGTTAAGTTTCCTTTGGTCTCTGACATTCTTTTATATTTTTAAACATTTTCATAGCACACTATGTCAGGGAGGTCTAAGAACCTAACTGACAGTGAGTTTGGGGGGCTATTGTGGTTAGTTCAGCATTATCTCCCGAGGATGGTGAGCATGGGTGGCCGTGTGAGCCAAGGCTACCCCACAGTGGAGCGGAGAGGCAGATGGATGCTTGTTCAACGACACCTTGAACAATTGTACTCGGTACAGCGGACAGTACATCAGATAAAGCACTGGTGGCAGGACACCGTCAGCCGTGAGGGTGATGTACTGGATCATCTGGGAGTGGATGTCGGAGGCCCAACCGGTGAGTACATTTCTATTTTTTTATTTTTTTTTAATTTTTAAAACCTTTATTTTCAAATAGTGCACACAGCTATTCAGCCTTACATCCCGGAGGCTAGGCAGCAACTCAAAAAAACAATGGGTCAAAGTGCAAGAAGCAAGGTACCAGAATGTGTCAAGGTTATAATTTTCCATTTTTTGTATTTGTTATGAAAAAGAAACAAGTACAGAAAGAGGCGCCAAAACTAGCGCTAAGAAAGAAGGCAATTAAACTATTATGCAGTGGGGCCCAATCAAGGAGTCGGTTAGGCACAGTGGTCTCAGTTAGGTTCAAAACAATATGGATGCATAGAACCACGGGGGGAAGGAAACACAGGATAGTAGTGATATCAAATCGTCAGTTGGAGTTATAGGCTATGCAGTCAAGTGTTCTTCCAGTGGGGTGGATTCCGGTGGTATGCAGATGTCCCCCCTATACTCGTTCCAGGCCCCCCACAGCTTCTGCCATTTTTTGGGTTTACCCCTGGCTACATACACAGTCTTTTCTCGGAACATACACCAATCCATGTTGGCCTTCCACTGTACCACCTTCGGGGCTGTCGTCGCTCCCCACATTTGTGCAATGTCCCGCTTTGCGACCATATTCCCAAGGGTAACCCACTGGGTTTGTGCAGTGTTGTAATCCGTTGGACCCCAGATATTCAAGAGGCATCTCCGGGCCTCCGCATGTACTTCCACCCCGGTCACCTCACTCATGATCATGTGCACCCGCCTCCAGTAGGAAGCCATCACACTGCACTCCCAAATGATATGCATGAAGGTGGCCAGAGCGCCGCAGCCACGCCGACCGAGGCCGTCAACCGAATGTCCCATATGTATTAATCTGGGGCCAGTGACGTAGACTCTGTGCAGAATCTTCAATTGCACAAATCGAAGCCGGGCGGGGATAGGGACCTCCTTGGGGGACGACACCGCATATTGCCAGTCCTCGTCGTCGATCTCTATCCCGTCCCGTACCCATTGATCTCTCAACCCCAGTAGAAGATCCGTGCGAATATTAATCAGTTTTTTATACGTCAGGGAAATAGTGCTGTCCGGCATGTGGCCGTCCAGTACTCGATCTTCCAGGGAAGAACTTTCGGGGATTGCCTAGCCCTCGGGCATGGCGGACAGGAGTGCATGCCGCAGCTGAGCGTACCGAAAATATGCCGTTCCGCCCAGCTGGAACTCCGTCTGTAGTTGGGCAAAATACTTCACCTCCCCTCGCATCATCATATCCTCCACCCTAGAGATTCCGATCATGTCCCACTTGTCGAATCCCTTAGTGTGCCACAATTTACCCAGAATCTCGGAGTCGTAAAGTGGAGTTGCCATTGTGAGCTTGTCTTTCCACCCCTGTGCCTTTGTGATCGTTCTCCAGATGTGCACAGCGGTTTTCGTTCGCCCAGACATCCGCCTATCAAGAGATCTCGTGTAGAGCGCCCTATGGTATTTCCCGCCATCTAGGAGCCACCGATCCATGGCGTAACCTGGACTATCTGCCGGGCCGTAAAGACCGTGATTAAGGGCCACCAACTGAGAGGCCCAATAGTATCTCCGCACGTCGGGCAATGCTATGCCCCCATCATACCACGGGAGCGTGAGCTTCGTGATAGCAATACGTGGCCGGCCATCCCAGAGCAGGGCACGTTGCAAGCTCTCGATTTCCCCAAAGTATCTGTCCGGGACCGGATCTTGAGTATTTTGCAGGGCATACAGGAACCTGGGCAGGGACATCATTTTAAATAACGCCGTGCGCCCAAGAAGGGAGAGAGGAAGTTTACGCCATCCCTCTACGTCACGTCGGAGACAAATAAGAGGGGGAAGCAGATTGTTCTCGTAGCGTGCCTTGGGGTCAGTTGAAATATAGATCCCCAGGTATTTAAATCCCTGTCTCGCCACCTGTATGCCACAGTCCCTCGGAAGACGAGGTGTCCCCCCTCTCAGAACGTATAAGTGCGACTTCGACCAATTAATGACCAGGCCAGAGTGCCGGCCAAAGAGTCGAAGCACGTCACATGCTACGATGAGAGATTTGCAAGGGGAGGTAAGATACAGAAGGATGTCATCTGCATATATTGATACCCGGTCCTCGAATCCAGGGGACCAGCGAATGCCATGTATGTCAGGGTGGTGCCGTATCCAGGCTGCCAACGGTTCAAGTGCCAGTGCGAACAAAAGGGGCGACAGGGGACAGCCCTGCCTAGTGCCCCTATGAAGAGCAAAGGACGCGGATACTCGACCATTGACTGTCACGTTAGCCAGCGGGCTGGCATATAGAAGTTTAACCCACCCTACAAATTCCGGACCGAAGCCGAGCTTCGACAACACTGCCCACAGGTAGTTCCATTCGAGGGAGTCAAACGCCATTGTGGCATCCAACGACGCCAGAACAGCTGGCTCCCTGAGTGTGTGAGCCCTAGCCAGGGCTCCGTGGAGTCTCCGAAGATTAAGGGCCGTGTTGCGATGTGGAATAAAGCCCGACTGGTCCGGGTGCACTAAGTCGCCAATTGCGCCAATCAGACGATTGGCCAGCAATTTGGCAAGAATCTTAGGCTCTGCATTCAACAGAGAGATGGGACGATACGATTGACACAAATCTCTGGGTTTCCCTTCCTTATGGATAACCACAATGGTGGCCAGCCTCTGGTCGTGGGGAAGCATGCCCGTCTCTCGCGCCTCCAAGAACATGTTCCGTAGGGGTGGAGAAACGACATCGGGCTTGATTTTATACAGTTCCACTGGAATACCATTGGGGCCGGGCGCCTTACCAGGTCTGAGGGAACGAATTGCAAGGGCTATCTCGTCCGCAGTGATGTCCCTATCCAAGTCGTCACGGTTCGTCTCTGACAGACACGGGAGATCTATTTCCGCCAAAAGTGCACTGGAGTCGGTCTCAGACCGGTCCGAGACCGAAGTGTAAATGCTCTCAAAGTAGTCCGAGAACGACTCAACTATTGCCCTCGGATCGGTGAAAAGCAGGCCATCGTCCCCCAACACCTCCGGAACCACGCGACCAGCTCTCTCCTTCTTGTCGAGCCAAGCAAGGAGCTTGCCCGCCTTATCTCCAACATCGTAAATTCTACCCTGTTGTTCCCTACCCATGACTTTGGCAGCATCGGAGACAATATCACGATATTCTGATTGCTTAAGCAAAAGAGCATGGAGCAGCTCAGGCGTCGGGCCCGCTTCCAATTGGGAGTCCAGCTCCATAATCTCTCCTTCGATGCGCACCATGTCGGCATCTCTATGTCTTCGGACGTCCGCTATAAGGGAGAGAGCCTCACCTCGCAGAACCGTCTTAAACGCCTCCCATAAGGTGGTGGCTGATGCGACCGACCCAGTATTCTCAGAGAAATAGAACTCAATAGCTCTGGCCAGGAGTCCGCACGTCTTCGGGTTTCGAAAATACCACGGGTTAACTACTACAAGCCGCTCGGTGACCACAATGTCGAAGTCGAAAGACACCCAGACCGGGGAATGGTCCGAGATGCCCCTCTCCAGCAAGCGAGCCTCGGAAATCGCCGGCGCATGTCCTGCCAGGGCCAGGACATAATCTATTCTAGAGAGGCTACCGTGCGCCCCGGAGTGAAACGAGTATTGACTCTGGGTAGGATGCATAAGTCTCCAGCAGTCAATCAGTCCCATGGTGTTGAGGAAATCGGGCAACCAGGATTGTGAACTACGGAGATCTCTGGGCGGATGTCTGTCCAAGGTCCCCGAGCAGACTGAGTTGAAATCGCCACCCACAATAAGCAACCCCTCGGGTAGGCCCAAGATGGCGCCTCCAAGGTCCTGAAAAGTGTTGTTTTGTAGCCCCGGGGGAACGTAAACTGAAACCAGAATCAGGGACCGCCCCTCCCATCTCCCCGTGACGGCAGCGTACCGCCCCTCTCATCCACAACACTGGAGTCAATCTCAAATGGGAGAGACGTGCGCATCATAATCCCTGCCCCCCGGGACCCTGAGGAAAACCCTGAATGTGCCACCATCTTGAAACCCTTCCTGTTAAGCGCTCAACACGTATTTCCCACCAAGTGCGTCTCCTGTAACAAAATAACATCAGGCATACATCTCTTAAACAATTGCAAAACCACCCCTCTCTTGATGCGATCACCCAAGCCGTTAACATTCCAACACAGAACTTTTAATTTCCTTCCCCCATCATCAAATCGCGGGCCTTCGCCGACCCCAGTAGGCCTCATAGATACAGTGAAAGAATTAGAGCATTTGTTACATTGCCTTAGAAAAAGAAAGGAGAAACAAAGAAAGCAAACAAAACCAACCATCGAACCATCCCCCACCTAACACCCCTGCAGCAGACTAAATAGCCCCCCCAACCAGCAGTGTGCCTGTCGCCCCATGAACTAAACTACAAGAAGACCCTAGAGGAGAAAGGAGATCACGTAGTCCCCCCCGCCACCCTCCATTTTAGGAAGAAGGATATACACCATAAAGTGCATCAGTATGGCTTTTGGTCATTGTCAACAGGATCACCGACCGACAAAGTTAGTGAAATGAGTTCTACTCCTGACGTTCGGGGCCTCCCGAGGCGCCCTCCGAATGTTCTTCCCGTTCCTTGCGTCCGTGCGGCAAGGTGTCCAGCCAGTCGCTCACCACTTCAGGCATGCCGAAAAACACAGCACGACCATTATGTTCAATACGCAGTCTAGCGGGGAACATCATCGAGTACTTCATCCCCAAGTCTCTGAGACGCCGCTTCCCTCCCGCAAAACTTTGGCGCTGTCTTTGAACCGCCCTAGTAAAGTCTGGGTAAAAGTTGACATCCGCGTTCTGGAACTTGAGGGGCCCGTGTCGTCTCGAGGCCTGTAGGATCACGTCCCGATCTCTAAAATTAAACAGGCGGGCTATGATGGGGCGTGCGACTTGGGCGGTCCACCCGGCATTCTGTGGGCCCGCTCAACTGAAAAGAAGTGGCTGAGGCCTGAGGGGGCAAGATGAGTCTTTATCAGTTCCTCGACGAAGAGATCGGTGGCCGAGCCCTCTGCGCCCTCCGGCACCCCAATAATTCGGACGTTCTGCCGCCTGGCACGTCCCTCAAAATTTTCTAGCCGCCTTGAAAACAGATCGTTGACAGACCTCAGGTTCCGGACCTCCGTCTGCAGGTCCGAGACATCAGTTGTGAGGCTCGCAGTTTTGATGTCTAGCGATTTCACCCAGTCATTGGTCTTGCCGAGGTCGGCCTTGATCAGGTTGAGGACGATCGCCAGAGTATCAACTTTGTGCGTCAGGACCTCGTGTTGCTTGTGCATCTCCGTTCTTATGCCAGCTATAGCCCCCATGATGTCTCGGAGTGTCGGCTCTGACTCGCCGGCGAACCCGCCCGTAGAGTGTCTTTTGAATGGGCGGCCACATTCGGCGAGGTCCTTTGTTGGGCATAGCGATCAATCTTGTTTGTCTGGGGTTGGACCGTCTTCCTACTGACCCGGTTCACCGTTCTGTCTGGGTCGCCCTTGCCCACCATGTTGGAGCCGGGGAGTGAACAAAGGGTGGTACACCAAAACCTCTTCGAATACACAAGCAAGTGTGGAGCGTAGCAGCCGCAGATGTTTATTCAGCGAAAGGCCACTTCGCAACTTCGCTTACTCCGCCGGCTGGCGCAGGAGTCACTCACTCGGCATATCAATCATGCGCTTCAGTGTCGCTGCCGTCGGCCATCACCGAGACAATGGTCCGTCCCTGGCACGAATCTTCAGCACGACGTATCTTCGTCTATAAGTGTCGGATTTTGAATCGGACAGCAGATCCCGTCTCAGCGACCATTCACCAACAAGAATCCACCACCGTGGATCAGGATTTCGATCAGGATTTATGCGGAGGGTCGGAGGGTCTCCGGATCTCCGAGCTTACGCGGCCATCTTGCTTGCCCGCGAAGCTCCTCCTCCTACATTTCTATTTTTACTCATGTTGTCATTCTCACTAATGTACAGATATGTAAAAGGTTTCAATGTTCAAAATTAAGCAAAGTATGTCTCAAATTTTCAACAAGGTCACGCAAATGTTATTCCTGCGCTGTGCTGCGTTACTTCAGAAACCACAGAGATGCAACATATTGAGAATCATATGTTGTGTGTCTGTGCATACCCCTGCGCTCCAGCACTAACTGTAGCCATGCACTGGCGCAGGCACCCTTGCACTATGATGCAAGGATGCCTGCGCCATGGGGAGAAAATGGTAAGTACAGTGAGGGCCAAGATGCAGCACAAAAAAATGATTGCACTTTTTCCACTTTCAATGAGTGCTTTGAAATGCAGCAGGCATTGAAAGTGGAGCACACATGGAGAAATGGAAACATTTCTCAATGTGCCTCGCTACCCCACCTCTAGTGTGGCGTAGCATTCCTACGCAACTCCAGCTTAAACATTTTCAAACAAATTGTAAATGTGTCTCCCTCCATAGGTGTTGCCTGTGAACATCCACAGCAACATCCATGGAACACCCCTTCCACGCACAGTGCTGCGTGTGAAGGGTCTGTATTTTGAAGGAGAGGTGAAGTCACACAGGGTGGGTTTCCCTCTCCTTCTAAATTAGTAGGACCACTCTGCGCCACCACTACTTTCAAAAGTCTGACGTACTTGTGGTGCAGTGGGCTAGTAAAACACAACCATTGCCATTGTATGTTGATAACTGTGTTGTGGTGCATATTTTGAAATATGCAGGGATGCATCATCACACATCCAACACTCATTTCCCTCCCTGGTCCACCCCAATTGTGTTTTACTTTGTAAGCTGCATCCCGGGGCAACATTTTTCAACAATGTGTGTGAAATACTGTGATGCCATGGTGGAGCAATTGTGGAGTTGGGTTCAAAATGATACTTGGATGACGTAATGCTGAAGGCAAACCCTCAGGCCTCCTGTCATATCACACAGGATTGTGACGTATCACAGACATTAAGGGGCGCACTTACATATTTTGGGGCATCCCTGCATATCAGCAGGGATGTACCACGGGCCTCTTCCATGCACATCTTGCAACACTGTTGCCTTACATTGAAAAGGGGAAAAAGTGACGCACCACTGGCAAAAGGCCTTCATTATTGATTCCCAACGTATGTAGTGCGGCTGATCACCCAGCATTGGTGCCTATGATTTTCAATGCAGCACACCATGGATGAACAAATGCACTGATGTTTAGTTATATTTTTTAAATGATCTAATTGTATTCTATGTATTGCCTTTCACAATTTTTAATACAGTATAATGTTCAGAAATATACATCACAAACAGGAATGCATGTACATTTCAACAGTCAAGTAGGCAATATGTATTCTGGTCATCCTGGACTGCATTGTATTGTGGAAACATTCACGCAGGTAGCAGATGTTCCCAAGAGTATAGGTAGTGCCTGTGGAGAAGATGTAGTCCAGCGTGTGGATGGGGGTGTGGATGGGTGTTGTGAGGAGTTGTCTGAGGCCAAGTTTCGGAAGGTTGTGTATCAGGGTGGCAGGGTTGGCGTCATAATTGTTGTAAAGGTGGAAGTTCAAGTCCACAAGGATGATTTATTCCATGAAGGCAAGTGCATGGCTGCTTGCAAGGTTGGCAATGGAGTCAGTACATTAAGCCAGGGAACCAGGGGGTGTGTCAATTAGTGTCCCTCAGAGGGTGAGGTTGTTGTTGTTGTGGATCTGCAAGTACATGTGTTTGCCAGTGTAGAGGGTGTTGTCTATATGGCTACCAAACTTGATGGTGTAATTGTTTACGATACCTATTCCACTTCGGTTTCCATTGGGACAATCCATGCAGGTGATCTTCTATACGTCCGGGATGGCTATAGGAATGTTGTTGGGCAAGGAGTAGTTCCACCAGGTGTCAGTCTTGAAGGCCACATCTGGGGCAGAGGTGTCTGGCAGATCCAAGAGCAGACCAGCGTGTAATGTAGCAGAGCAGGTGTAGTGGAGTATGCTGTGGAGGTGTGTGTGTTCAGTCCTTTGACATTTGGTGGTCCACTCACAGGTGAACCTGCATGTGTGGGCCAAGCAAGGTCCGTGGGTCCGTTTCAGGGTGTCCTTCAAAGTGTAGTGCTTTTGGCCTGCCATGAGTACGTGGAGGCTGCTTGTGTCGCTGTGGAGTCTGCTCTTGTGGCGTTTGCGTGGTCCATGGTTTCTGATGCTGGCCACCCTCCAGACATGTGCATACAGGCTTGCCTTATGCGCGCCTTCGGCCACCCACCTAATGCCATTACAATGTTAGCTGGTAAGGCAAAGCTGCTGGGAGGCGGGATGCTGGGGATGGGGAATGGGGCCAAGTGGGTTGGACCACAGGGGTATTTGCATCAGAACGGGAGCTGTTTACACGGGGGTGAGTTGTAAAGCATGGTCAAACAATGTACACTCATGTGGAGGTCATCATGCATTACCAGTGTCCATGTACATTTTCTAGCTAAATTTTGTTGGACAAGTGAAAGGGTAGTAATAGACTAGAAATGTCATGCATGTGTTACCGTACAATCTGCACGCTGCAATATATCACATTTTTAATGCCATGCATTAATGTACATATTTGCACATGTTTTGTAGGTGGTCCACCGCCATACACACAGGGGGAGATTCACCGCTTTGAGGACCCCGATGCAACCAGTGAGTATATGTATTAATTCCTAGAGATTGAAGTAATGTGTGTGGAAGCAAGCTGCACTGTGTATGTGCCCAACTATGGCATGCTTAATGCATCCACTTGTATCAAATGTTTGCTGACACCCTCTAAGTAAATGTAACATTTTGTGAGTGTTTGTGACAGATGTTGAATCATGCATGGACAACATGAAAGTCACATAAGTGTCAGACAGCCCATTACCCTAGGAACAAAGTAACAGTCAATGCCTGTTTATTTTTGACACTGAGGGAGCAGAATTCAACATGAAAATGCAATTTTTTTACACGTACATCTGTACAGTAAGCCATGCTGAACACAGTGCTCACTACATGTGTTTAGTGAATGTGTTGTGTGAATAATTATTACAGGCTGTGGTACCAGGGTTGCAGTGTGTGTGTAAGCTCAAAATCAGGTGTACTGTGGAAGCACATGGCTTTCTAGGTTTGTTCACAATCACTGTTTTTCAAGACACGTAGACCAACAAATCAGTAAGGGGGAGATTTATGTTCACTGTTGCATCCCCAGGGATGCGCGAGTTAATGTGCGCCATAGTGCGCCACAGCTCCGCCACCCATGGTGCGCCCCTTTTACATAACGGTGCACCATGGGCCACAAATGGCACAGATGTGTGACGCATCTGTGCCAGAAAGGTGGCGCATTGCTGGAGTTGCGTCGCAAGCGCAATACAGCTCCAGCAAGGCTTGGGGTTGGCCCATCTACACAATGCTGCATCAAGACCTACGCCTGCTTCAAGCAGGCACAGGGTTTTGACGCAGCATTGGCCAAAAAGAGACTGAGTGAAATCTCATATATTTCAATCAGCCACTTTCAGGAGGCTTTCCTGCGCAGGAACGCCCTCCCCCCCCCCCTGCGCAGGAACACCTCCTTATGGCGCAGGGCTTTACAAAGTGACGCATCTCCTAGATGTGTCACGTTGTGAATAGGGCACATTGTTTGTGCCGCTGTTGTGTAAAATAAATTGACCCAATTACGGCGCAACAGCATAATAAATCAGGCCCTCAGTGATTTAAGCAAAACTTAACATGCCCACAGTGCATGTAGTGCCTTTTCAATGTGTGATACTTTTTGCATGCTGCATCAAAATCACACTGTCACTCCTCGCCCATGTAAGCACAGCATCCCTCCGTGTAATGACACTGGGCCACACCAGGATCTGCTGAAGGAACGTTATTTATCATTTGGCCCACACCAACCCCTAGTCCAGGAATTTGCGTGTCAATTTTGTTCTGCTAGTGTGGGTAAAGAAATGTTAGAGACATGTTCCCTTATCCTGATTATTTTTGTGTTCCATTATATGCTTTAAAACTGTGAAAATGTCCTCATAGTAAGTGAACCAAATACATTCAATACCACAACATGTGCATAGGGCACACATTCTGCAACCAAAATTATTTGCCAATATGAACAGGTTACTGCCTTGATCGCACACACACCAATCCTTACATATTGCCATGCAGCATTCACTGGTGGTTGAAACAGGCCCATCCCACCATCACTCTGAACCAAGGGCGTATGGATTAAGTAATGAGCCCGTGACAGCCCAAATGTATCCTGCAGTTTGTCCTTTTACAGGAGAACTCCCTTGCTATTCCGGTCTACCACTCCCTACAGGCCAAGCTCCATCCATGTTGCAAGGGCCAACCAATCTCCCACATGTGGAAGTGGCTTACACATGCCCAATGGTACCTCTGGGGCATGAGGGCATTGCACTCCCATCTTGCCATGGTAGCTTTTACAACAAAGTGTCGGAGTCAATTTTTACTCAGTCAATGAATCCATCCTTATCTTGTGTGATAAATATCACTAAGGATGAGACGTGCCGTGCCACCTCTGGTTCAATTTTAGATTCAGCTTGCATAAAGTCCTGCGCCACTGCGTGGGTGAGCCCCTTCAGTGGAATTGACAATAAGTACAAACAAAAATCTGGGACAGCGATTACCCCCTCTGCCCTGTGCTGCATCTGGGTCTCCAACGCCACCCTTCCACGTCCAGTTTCCGTAAGAATAACGGTCAACATATAACAGAATTCTATGCACACCAGTAATGTATGGTACTAGTACAACAGACAGGAAAGTGCCACCATCGTCACCAATGCCGCTCGGCCCACCTACAACCGTGGCAACGTTGACCAGAATTGCATGCTACTCCAAAGCACTCTCATAACTCATACAATATTCACATCACTTTGTTCTTCCTGGGTATGGTAAACATGTGTCTCCCAGTAAGAGAGATGTCTCCAAACCTGTTTTGGAGAGCACGCACCCCCTCCAATGCCTCCCCATCGTCCACTGGAAAGAACAAAAGGTCATCCGCATTCTATGAGACGAAGTGCTTGTGATCAGGGAGCCTCAGGCCACAAACCACCCTACACAATTGAGCACAAGTTGCTCATGTTTTGACAGCCAGTGCAAATAACTGAGGGGAGAGCAGGCAACCCTCTTGCCCTACTGGGTATTAGGAGGACATGATTATTCACACCTTTACTGTGGGGATGCTTGACAAATAGAAATTTACAATCCAGTGGACACTTACCTCTCCCAGCCCAAAAACCCTCCTAACAGCAAACAAGTAGGGCCACTCTGAGCAATCAAATGACTTAGCTATATCCAATTAAGGTCCTCTGCACAATAGTCCACCGCATGGTCTGTATTCAACATTTATATCAACGTCCATAGACTATTGGCCATATTGCTGGTAGGGATTAAACCAGCCTGATCAGGGTGTATCAAGTGTAACGTGTGTGGGAATACTCGTGCAGACAGGATGAGATTTGTCATCACATCATCCATGGTCAGCATGATTAGGGGACAGTACCCACAAAACTCACTTTGGACTTCACACTGTATGAGGAAAGGGATTATAATAGCTACCCTAGTCGTAGACAGCAGCATCCCCAGTTGGCCAGCCTCCATAAACATCAATAGCATCTGAGGTGCAAGAATGGTGACATTACCCAAGTCAAACTTGATGGTGAGACCATCAGCCCCCAGGGGTTTTGTTCAGGCCCACTTCATTTACAGCGCACCGGACTTCCACACCATTATATCCTTACCAAGAGCGTACACCTGCTCCTCGTACACGGTGTTCAAAGAAAGCCTGTGCCTCTGCTTCCCAAACCTGTAACTGGCCACTATGTGTATCAGCGGCCACTATATGAATCCAAATAATATGAGACAGTGTGTACACATACCTATCTGCTTTGCCTTTCATACGCTTACAATTATATCCCACATGGAGATTTTACCCTTAACAAGGTGCACCTCCTGTGTATTCTGCTTTATATTGTCCCACATATACCTTGGACTTAAGACTGCGTGCTCTTCCATTACAATGTATCCACGCCTCACCCAATGTGATCTTTCCCATCCTCTCAACTTGCATTCCTTCACCTCAAGGATTCATGGCGCTATGATACCCTCACAAGTATCTTTTGCAATATAAAAACGTAAGACAAGATAGTTCAACATAAACCAGCGTGGGATACCAAGGCCCCGCATGAGCAGACAAGCACATCTGTTATACTTGACAGTATGTATGTGGCCAGATGCTGGTGTGTCATTTAATGGCAGTCATTCCACTTGGGCACCACCTAGTGGCCCGTGGTCATGTGACTTTGGATGCATATGCTAGATGGCAATTTTGCAGAGTGTCATCACACAAGTGTTGGTCATATTTTCATGACACTTTCCATTCACTCTTGATTGTACAACTTAGGTCATGCTGATGTCCATCATGTACTGCTTGCCTTACACATGTTCCCTTTTTTCATACAGATAACATGAATGCAGAGGAGGAGCGGGCTTTCCGCATCAGGAAAGCTCGCTATGGACACATCCTTGCAGTTGCGAAGGGATTTCGGTGGTCGGGTCGGCAATATCAAAAGCGAAAGTTGGCTAAGACCTGGGTTATCAAGTCACCAACACACCAAAGTGGAACTGACGGACATTCACATGTTGTTTCCAGTAATGCAGGTGGTGCTGCTGCCCCACAAGCATCCACATCCGCTGCAGCCACGGCAGCAAGTGTTGATCCTACGATGTTAGCAGGCATGGAGAGTAAAATTGATACTTTGGAGGCAAAAATTTCAGCGTTGGATAAGAAACTTGACAGGGTTCAACAGACATTGGAACAAATTATCTCAATGATTTAATTAGTATGTGGACAATGTGTGGACAAAGACTTTTTGTTTACACTACACTGTTATTGCATATTTGTTTTAAATATTTTATATAGGTTTAGATAGTTAGATTAGGTAGTTAGTTAGGTTTCCTTTTTCTATATCTTCTTTTTCATTAGGTAGTTGCTGGGTTTTACATTTACTATTTGGGTGGGTGGGTTTTCTTAGATGTGTTATATGTGTTTTTAAAAAAAATAAAAAAAATACAAAAAAATATATATTTGTGGTTTGATTAGATTAGTGTGTAGTTTATGTTTAGGATAAGTATGTGTATGTCTATTGTACATTTATGTGTTAAGGGGGGTGGGGGCTGATGTTTACTTGTCCTGCGTCAACCTAGGTTATTTTAGGATAAGTAAGTTAGGGCATAGTAATGTAAGTTAGATAGGTTAAGATAAGTTAGGTTAGGTTAAGTTTATATAGTATAGATAGTGTTAGTATTTTTTTGATTTTATGTAATTTTTTAGTAATGTACATATTTGAACAAGTGTGTTTGTGAAGTAAAAGTAATTTAAATTTTCTACTTACATACTTTGTGATCTCTTCTTTAACGTACTGCATTTACTATGTTAGAAGTGTGAGTAAGTTGACACATTGAATGGATAAAGTTTCATGTTTGAGTGCATGTCATTATTATGATCTTGCTATGTTTAAGCTGCATCTGTGAGTACATGTGCTGGCAATCCCTGTGATGCCAAATATTGTCCAAGATGTCAGGCAGCTTTGTGCATACATTAGAACTTCAAGCAGATGGCCTCAAACAATGTTTTTCAGGTCTCTCCCCTCATTTTCAAATACAGACTCTACCGCCTGGCCAGTGTTGACCATGTCCCACAGAATACATACGGTGCCTCAGGGCACAATTGCCAGGAATGTTGTCACCGCTATCACTCACCAGGGCAGCAAGTTCATTGGGCCAAGGCATATGGGGACATCACTTAGGTCTGCTCTTCAAATTTGAAGGGAGATTGTGAGGTCATGTCTGCCACCTCCTCACACCGCTCAGCCAAAGTGATAGAGGAATGTCCAACACTTATCCTGTAGACATTCACTATTGAGCAGTGGGGTGGAGCTCAGCTACATTGCAACTAACGCACCCCTTCCAAGGCATACTCCGCATCCATCATATACATCTACAGATCCTCAGCATACAGTGATATTATATGCATGGTGACAACGGTTATATGTCAATAGGAAACAACAGCGTGGACAAGGAACAACCCTGACGAGTACCCTGCCCCACTGGATCTCACAAGGAGACCCCCGCCCAACCCCCACCCTTGTGCTTGCCTATGAATACAACCTGTCTTTGCATCTCAGATGACACTCCCCAAGTCCTAAGGCCCTCATCATTCAGAATAGATGAGACCACTAAAGGCTTTTGAAACATCCACTAAGTGGATCACTGCCATCCTCTCCTCATCATAGGTCTCTCCCAGTATTCATAACAAATGCCATACATTGCCAGCAGTGTAACGGGTGTAAAGAAATCATGCCTGATCTTGATGAATGTAAGGCACAATATGCAAGAGGAGTCAAGTGGGCAGTATCCAGGTGTCAAGACCTAAGTACGCTGTCTCTTACCTTAGTAATGACTGGTATTCTTTGTAGACAGTGTAGAGATTTTCGCAGAGACGCAAGGGACCAACTTCCAGAAAACTCTAACTAAAACTTGCTGACTAAACTTACAGCTAAGCATTAACTAGAACTTTCGGGAGGAGGGCCGGTACTGGACGTTGACTGGAGGATTATGCCTTTGACTGTCGACCTGCAGATTAACAAGAACAATAAAGCTCAGTATCCACTCTATTTTTATAGTATTCCTACTTCTAGTTAGTTCCCCCTTTACTCTATGTAAGAGCAAGTTCTCCCTAAGCTGGTTCCTACCTGCGATCAGTCTGGTTCTGTCCACCGTCCAGTATTTCTTTGTCTTGTCAGGGACGTAGTCTTGGGAGTTGTCCTTTTAGATTAGAAGTCTGTGAATTAAAATAAATAAAATATTAACAATCCAGCCTTTCACTATTATTCTCCTTTCTCCTTGTTCTCTCTCCCTTTTCAGTTATCTAACACTTACTTGATAAACTCTTTCTTCCAGAATTAAATGGTGGTTTCTGATGAGCTCTAGTGTAAATTTTCCTAAGAGAATGAAATTCACCAAGAAAAACAACAACTCTAGCAAAAACAATTCACAATGACTTCTGTGAATATTCCTTGACAAGTACGTATCCTTAATTGTCCTAAAACATAATCTGTGAATCACAATGAATTTCTTGTGAATTCCTTCAAAACAGAAAACGGAAATGTGAATACAATAAATCACTAATCAGATTCTGAAACAATCTCAGCAGGCAAAAAACAATGTCTGCATTCAAAATAGTTTCCCAAAAGACACTAATAATTGTCAAATCCTATTTTTAAAATAGCTTTCTTTCTTGCGTTGGGCGCCTTGAGAATATCCAAAGAAACTTAGCTTTAATGTTTTCTTGTAGGTCGTCAGGATTCCTGAGCTGCTTGCCAAGTTCTCCAGTCCTTGCGCAGGATAAGCTGTTCAAAAGGCTTTAGTGGACGATTCCCTCGAAGTCCTCTGTGGAGCGCTGGAACCAGGATCCTGCAGATGAAGTTCGCGATGCTGTCTTCTTGAAAACTCAGAGGCAAAGCGAGTTTCCAGGTGAGGGTGCGGTTTAAATACCCTCCGCACCAAATGTCAACGTGCGCTTGCACGTGGCAACCGCCTTCAGCCTTCCGCGTGCAGCGCGAGCGGAAGGCTTTCTGCTTTCAGACGGCAGACGGCAGAATCAAAGCACACGCGTCTTTCGCGTGTGAAAGCTTTCTGTTAAACAATGTCTAAACAAGGTTAAATACTACAAATGACTCACGGACATGCCTGAAGCGAGGTCACAAATGAGATTAAACGTAGCATTCATACAACTACATCGTTATAGCCATCCTATTTTAGCAAACGTATTTAAAAGCATTTTACCAAGCACACAAGCATTTACAAAGACACACATACATAAGAGGTGCTGGTGCACGGGAAAGGGGTGGGTTTTTTCTGATGAGAAAGAAATCAGTTATGTACAAGGTGTACATTACTGATGGGTATCTTGCATGTTTCCATAGGAAGGAACAGGCGGGACTGGGGAATCGTGACACCAGGTCAATCATTGTAAATACATCATGAGCATGGACTTTCTGCAATCTAGTGAGTTGTCCTCAGAGGACATCCCCAGCTTAAGTAGGGGGTAAATCACCGCCTCTCTAGCAGAGGCTTGCAATACTCAAAGATCCGTGGCCTAACAATGGCTTTACAGCAGTGTAGGGGCTAGGAGATCAAACAAGATCAAATAATGTAGACTTAGTAGCATTGACCTGGTGCAGTTGGCAGTGAGCCACCCTGCACCACCTGCAAGATTCTATCCTGAGCTAATGTGCATCCTGCACACGGTGATTTCAGAGTGAAGCTTACAAGTGTGTATTACTATACTTTCATCCATCACATGACACACATTGCAGGTAATGTTTTCTAATGTGATGAAAATGTTGTTGTTGTGAGAATTGCACCATGTTACACAACCAGTTTATGTTAGTGAAACATGGAGGTTGAAGAGTGTATGCATTAAATGAAAGGTTGTGGCAGGTAAGAAACAGTTGGACCATTCCAGTGCTATGTCCACTATGCCAGCGTAGTTTTACATTGGTAGTGTAGTGTCTTTGATGTATGTGTGGAACACAGCACAGATATCAACTGAGACCACTTGCAACATACATCCCTCAACCAATGCTGCCCTTGTCAGTCTCAAAAGGGGGATTTACCTATGCCTCTGTGAACAGCAATGAAAAGGACATTTAATGCTGAACAAAGGGAAACCATGATTAGTTAGTTAACCCAGACATTTATTTATGTCATTGCTTTTTTTCGTTGTATGTTTCACATTTAGGGGCGAGGAAAATACATTGTCAACTTCACTTTAAGCCCAACACGAATTTTTAGAAGGAAAAAGCAAAAACAACATACAATGCAATTAATGTGTAGAAGAAAGTAAATAGACAAACCATACAAATGTGCTTTTACGAAAAATATTACCAACAATCATAAAACCATTGTCAGAAAAGACAGTACAAAGGCGATGTCAATAAGTCAATGCATAAAGTTTCAGGAGGTAAGTACTATTCATTACACAACCCAAAATCCTGTTACAATATTATTGCAGTGATTTATGTACTTAGCAACAGGAATGATAGTCAAAACATTCAATTTTTGACAAGCATGAATGACTGAATGCCTGATTTAGTGCCGACGCGTTTCGAATCCTAATGTTGTAATCATTGGATTCTCATCAGGGCAAGGAATTGTATCCGCAGGTACTGTGTGAGGGAAAGGAAAGGGAAAATTTGTTTAAAAAGGGTTCACCTTTTGAATGATGGAAAAGTGCTTTTTCAAATGATTGCATCAAACGATGCGACATACCTTATTTGACCAATACAGACTGGTCTACATGTTTCTTTATTGAAATGTCATCGAGCAACCGTGGAAATCAACCTGCGAGAGAGCGAGATTGATGTAGTGAATGATGGTATTCTGCTTAAGGGCTGGCTCCAATAATATTTGGTAAAATGTGGGAAAGTGAATTTACCTTGAGATCTGATTTCCAACCGGACTCCACGAGTCAATTGTTGGATAATTATTTCCAGTATTAGGTCCCCTTAGGCCATCTACAAAAAGAATTTAAATTGTTCTTAGCGCAATGATCGACTAATGAAGTAACAAAAAGGCGGAAGAACATTAAAAAACGCTTACTTGTTTGTTACTTTGATTGTTGTTAAAGGGGTTATTGCCGTGAGGTGTCCTAGAAAAGAAACAAGCACAAAAGGCCAATGAATGGCGGTCTATACCGCAATGAAACACAGAATGAAAACTTCCGGGTTTAGCTTGTTGATAAAAATCAATCCGGCGTCTTACCGTTAAATAGGACCCTCGGTGCAGTGTATACTCCGAGTGACAAAGGAAGACTTTTTGTTCCGCTGTCTGATTTATTCCTAAGGAAAACATGAATGAATAATTACCTAAAGCCCGTAATTAAGACGGAGTTAGCGTGGTGTTTAAAGAGAGCGACAGAGTCTTACCATGACTCAATGCTGTCACGCAATTGACTCAAGCAATGATGCGAAGGCTGCAGCGAGCAAACGCGAGTGAAATGTTAAAAGCTAAACCCTTCAGTCACGTGGCCACGGGCGTCAATCAAGGCTTGCAGGGGCCGGTGCTGCTAAGATTTCTGGGAATTGTAGTGAGCCTACGGACGGGGACGTGTATTGTTGCTGATTTGCACTGGAATTTTTCACGGTGTGTCTTGAATTACTTAAATTCTATTAACTTCACTAAGTACATTTAACCCATTGTTGACACTGTTGAATCTCATAATGAGATATGCTTCTTTGCGCAAAAGTGCAGCCCCAATGTCTTGTGATTGGTGTTTGGGATCAACCCATGTAAGGACTGTCCACTTGAAATCATTTTCCCCATGGTTGTGGCTCATGAAATGTTCCACCATGGGTGCAGAAAGAACTTTTTTCTTAATTCTAGAGCGGTGTTGTGTAATCCGCACATTTACAGGTTGGCAGGTTTTACCAATGTACACTCGGTCGCAGGGACATACCACGGCATAGATGACATTTTTAGTTTTACAGTTTGTGAACATCTCATGCTTCCATTTGACCCCGTCATGGTCAAACAAATTACCTTCCATTGTGGTAGAACATGATACACAGTTGCCACACTTATGGTGCCCGCTTATTGGTTTTAAATTCCACTGTGTTATCAAATCACTCTTTTGTTTTGGGATGTGGCTGTCAGCTTTTATCAGTTGTTGTCCAATGCTCCTGTTTTTGCGCATGGCGAAAATGGGTTTATTTAAAGGATGTTGCAAGTCCTCTAATAGATGCCAATTCTTCAAAATAATGCGCTTGAATTGATGCGTGTGTGCTCCATAAGTTGTGACACACACCAATTCATTGAGTTCACCTTTTTCTTTTTTCTGGAGGAGGTTTTCCCTCGGGGTGAATCTTGCACGTTTTTTTGAATGTTTGAGGAGTTTTTTTGGGTAACCCCTTTTCGCCATCTCAGTGCAAAAATTTGTTGCATGGTACTCAAAGTCTGCTACATCCGAGCAATTACGCCTTATTCTTAGCATTTGACCAAAAGGGAGATTTTCCTTCAAACACTGTGGATGCGAGCTTTTATAATGGAGGATGGTGTTTCTGTCAGTTGTTTTTTTGTGCAAGGTGGTTGACAGAATATCATCACGGATGCCTACTGTGATGTCCAGGAACGTCATTTTACTTCTACTGGACTCTATTGAGAAGCTAATGTCCGGATGTCTTGAGTTTAGCCAATTCCTTGCCCTGATGAGAATCCAGTGATTACAACATTAGGATTCGAAACGCGTCGGCACTAAATCAGGCATTCAGTCATTCATGCTTGTCAAAAATTGAATGTTTTGACTATCATTCCTGTTGCTAAGTACACAAATCACTGCAATAATATTGTAACAGGATTTTGGGTTGTGTAATGAATAGTACTTACCTCCTGAAACTTTATGCATTGACTTATTGACATCGCCTTTGTACTGTCTTTTCTGACAATGGTTTTATGATTGTTGGTAATATTTTTCGTAAAAGCACATTTGTATGGTTTGTCTATTTACTTTCTTCTACACATTAATTGCATTGTATGTTGTTTTTGCTTTTTCCTTCTAAAAATTTGTGTTGGGCTTAAAGTGAAGTTGACAATGTATTTTCCTCGCCCCTACAACGAAAAAAAGCAATGACATAAATAAATGTCTGGGTTAACTAACTAATCGTGGTTTCCCTTTGTTCAGCATTAAATGTCCTTTTCATTGCTGTTCACAGAGGCATAGGTAAATCCCCCTTTTTTGTGCATAACAGGCCCTACCTACCCTCTTCCCTACAGGGCCAAACCCCCCTTCTTCCTTCATTCGCCCTTGTCAGTCTAGCATTATCATTGCAATATTGTATTTGAGAATGTATGATTACATGTGAGTTACTGTGTGTGTTGACTCCACTAAACCCAGGCATTACACAGATAGCAAGCTTTACAATTAGATCTTCATCCTGCTATTCCATCTGCATGGTGCAGCACACTAGGGGTTACAGAGAGTGCCACATTGATCACGTTTGCATGCTACACATTTCATTGTGTAAGAGGTTGTGCTTCAGTGTACAGCATGTTTGGTTTGTGTGCACAGCCAGTTGTGACACTTCTTGTGTGGGGATGGTGAACATTAATGTTCTACTCTTATTCCATGTATTACTCAGGCTACCATGACTAATGCCACTATGGTGCCTACACAGGCACATGACAAATATTGTAGCATTACCACAGGGTAGAGCACATGAATGCAACATGCACTTGTATATGGGCCAATTAATGTTTTTGCAAAGGAGTTTTTGCAATACCCAGCTGTACATTTTGATAAAACTGAAATTTTTTACAAATCATATCACCATAAACTTTTACATTACAAGATTATTATCACAGTGTAATACCTTTTGCAATTTTTTATATTTCTCTTCCACATGTGTCTACTTTTCTCATCAGAAAATGTACACAGTACAATCATTACATGTTACACACTTGACACAATTGAACAGTGTTATGGACACACAGGTGGTCATGAATAACTTGTTGACAAGTTTGACTGTGTTTATCCAACGACATTTTATTTGAGGGATGAGATTGTGATTTATACATTCTTAATTTCAGAATGTGTATTGGTTGAGTGTTTCATGCATAAACATTGATGTGTGACACTTTTTTGGAGACAGGTGTGTAATGTCAGACATTGTTCTCCTCTGTGAAATGTTTAGTGTGTTGTCCAGGGACACCTGTGTGCAATTGTAATTTACAGTCCTCTCTTCCTTTGTATTTTTATGGCAAATTCATCCTCAGAGTCTTCACTTTGTTGAGTAACTGCAGGGCATGTTGTGCTACTGCTACCACCAGCAATGCCAGAGGATGTTTGAGGGTACACATGTTCCCTCGAGGTTACATTATCCCTTTGTTCATTCAGCATCATTTGCTGGTTTTTGATGACCGTCAGCAAGTCTGCATGAAATGCTGTCATGGATGACAGGAAGAGGTCTTGACGTTGCTGCATGTCTATCATTTGGTTCACAATATCTTGCAGGTGCTGGGCTATGTCCCTGTTCGCATTTTGTGGTGGCATTTGAACATGCCTCTCACTCATGATCTTGGAAATGTTTCCCAGAGATTGTGATAATCCTGGTGTTTGTGTGGAGGTGGCTTCCTCAGTGCCAATGTTTGCCAAATCTGGATTGATACTTTGTAGTATGGATCGCAGGATGGTAGCGATACTTGGCAATGCCACATGTACCTCACAGAGGAGTTCCCGCTGAACACTTACAGCAGATCTTTGGAACTCACGTTGTGTGTTCTGCCACTCATTAATAGTGTTTGTTGAGGACGGTACAGGTGGTGTTGGTGTTAAAGTTTCACCTTCAGCAGCAACCACATCGTTGTCACACTGTGGAGGGGGTGTGGGTGACCGTATGGTGCTTCTTTCCACCTCATGTGTGTCAGTGTCAATGTTAGGAGGATTTTCTTCCATATCATCCAACACAATGTTGTCATCCAGTTGTTGTGCAGTTGATGCAGCATCCTCTATGAAAAAATGTGCAAATCTGTTAGTAGTGTTGGCATGTTTCATTGTAGAAATGTTTTATCAGAGCAATGACGTGTGCACTCATTGGCCAACACTGCAATTGTAAATTGGTGTGTGAATACAGGGTGTTTGTCTACTTCCAATACATAGAATTGATATGCATAATTGTACACATTATCTACATTGCAGCCCATGGGTACAGGTACTCCCTCACAGTCTCACACACCCTATTTATGTCATGTTTTTTGTGTGCCAGCCTATCACAAGCAAAGGACACACTGTTTGGGATATTGTCGGAATATTTTCGGTCAAGACTGGATTTACATTAGTCTGCAATTGAGACTGACAAACACACTGCTTTGTACACATTGTTCATTACATTGCATTCAAGCAATGACTGAGTACAATACACATTTCCAACATATTGTATGCCATTATCAAACACTAGCTCTTATGTCAATACCATTTTATGAATGATTGTATGAGTCAACCTACAATGATGACAAGGTAACTGACATTGGGTGTTGTTGAAAATGAACTACCCATGCCCCAAATCCGCAACAAACTACAGTTGACACTGATGCAACAAATGCCATGGCCATACAGACACAAAGTCAAAGGAAGATATCTGGTCTACAGTACTGAGTGCATGATCTTTCATGAGCAATAGCAGTGCGCATATCATATCATTGTACACACATAGAACACAATGGCATGCCAAACATTTTTTGTACACACTAATTCAATACTCATGGTAGCAAAGCTCGTCTGCCATTTTGAATCCAACATGGGATGGTGTGGTGCAGGGTTGTTGCTGTAATGTGCTGTGAGGCATTGAGGTACACACAAACCCAATGTAGGAGCTGACTGTTGACGGTTTGCTCAATTACTTAGGCAGGGAAAGGGAGGAGTGGAATGGGGCGGTAACTCTTAAGTTCTGTGTTGTCTGCTGTGGGTTTCTTCAGGAGGGTGCTGATTTGCGCATGTTTACAAATTTTCAGGAAGGTAGCAGAGTTGAGGGAGCAGTTGATGAGATCTCGGAGATGGGGCGCGATAATGTAGTGTGCTTAGTTGAAAATGTGGTGTGGACAATGGTCCGTTGGAGATCCTGAGTGAATAGAGATCATCAGGTGGATGGTGCCTTAAGTGGTGATGGTGTTCCAGGCGCAAAGGTTGTTGGTGGGGTGTTTTAGTTTGCCGGTGGGTGGGGTGGACTGGTTCCCAAAGCTGTTATGTATGTCAGCAATCTTGTTGTGTAAGAACGAGGCTAGAGAGTCGCAGAGGTCTTGAGAGGGAGTGATGTCATTGGTACCGGCAGTGGGGTTGTAGACTGTTTGACGATGTTGAATTGTACCTTGCTGTTGTGGGCGTTGTTGTTGAGTCAATCCTTGCATGATGATTTCTTAGTGGTTTGGATCCGTTGGTGATCTTTGCGGGTGGCGTTCTTGAAGGTGGCCAGGTTCTCAGTGGTTATTATTTTAAAAAAATGCTTTTTTAAGGGTGCAACAGATCTTCTAGAATTTCTTGAGGTCATCATTGGACTAGGGGGCTTTTTTTGCTAGCTTATCTGATTTGATGGTTTTTCAAGGATGTTAATTTATCACCGCGTTCGGTGATCCATTGTGTGAGGTTGATTGCTGCTTGGTTTGGGTCCAATGATTTGGTAGGAGGGTTTTGGTAAAGCAATGTGAAGAGCTGGTCAGTGGTACTTTTATTCCTGTTTCTGTGGGGAATTGGTTGTGGGTGGTTGTGGGTTGTGGTCTTTTTGTATTTGAAGTGAATGCAGCGGTGGTCAGTCCAATGGAGTTCTGTGGGGTGGATGAAGGAGATGTGCTTGCTAGAGGAGAAGATTGTGTTGAGCGTGTGCCCAGCAGAGTGGGTGGGGGTGTCAACAAGTTGTTTAACTCCGACATTTGCAAGGTTGTCCAGAAGAGTGGTGGAGTTGGTGTTGTTGTTCTTTTCCAGGTGGAAGTTGAGGACTCCCAGTTGGATGTAGTCCTCAGAGGAGAGGGCGTGTGGTCTCATGCAGTCAGTGATGTCTTTGCTGAATTGTGTGCAGGGTCCAGGTGGTCTGTAGATGAGGGTGCCTCTGAGTGTGGTCTTGGGGTCGATGTGCATTTGGAAGTGAAGGTGTTCAGCAGCTGCGAGGGAGTTGTCAGAACTGGTTGTGATGCAGATCGTGTTCTTATGGACAATGGCGATGCCTCCTCCTGTTTGGTTGATGCGGTCCTTTCGGATGATTTTGTAGCCGTTTGGGATGGCTATGGTCATGTTGGGCACTGATGACCGTTCATCCAGGTTTCAGTAAAAAATGCAATGTAGGGCAATGTGGTGACGAGTAGGTTCCAAAGTTCAGTTGCATGTGTGTGAACTGAGCAGGTGTTCAGCATGATACAGTTCAGGTGGTCAGTTATGGAGCTCAGTTTGAAGTGTGAGGATTTGGTGTGGGTCCAGATGCTGTTCAACTTGCAGGAGTGGCAGGTGAAGGGTCCATGGGTGAGTCCTGGTGTGGCTTGGTAGCTGTCTGGGAGATGGCCGGAGTTCCGTGCAGAGAGGATAGCAGCATCGTACGTGATGCAGGAGGAGTGGGTTTTAGAGGGGACAGGGTGTCTGGCGCTGGGCACAGTCGAGGCGCAGACGGGTGTAGACAGGCTTACCTTTGGCACACCTTCAGCACACATAGGGCGCTTCCACTGCGTGTGTGCCCTGCGCGTAGGCTGTTGTGACATAAGTGGATGGTGGAGGGGGCATAGCAAGCGAGGAGCAGCTGGGATGCGGGAGCGGGTTGGAGAGCCGGGCTGGGAGGCACAACAAACAAACAACTAAATGGCAGCAAGCAAAAACTGAAACAGGACAAGATTGTAGGGCAACTTGAAAATCACTATTAAATGGACAGTGTCACCAGCACAATCAGGCACAAAATAAATTGAAGTAGGCAAAGCAAGTAGTGCACAGATCAATAATAAATGGAGACCAGTCTTGCAGTGAAGCACTATGCAAACAATGTTATCAGGCACAATAAATTGCAGGCAGCAATGGGCAAATAAAATCACAGCCAATGAGCAGTCACGCAGTAAGCGCTACGATAACAATGAAATGACATTAATGTATTCTCATTTACATATGTAGATATGAATTTGTGTGACTGACTATTGTAGTCATTGTCATTGTTGAAAAAATACTTGAACTATCGTGGGACTGAGAACATTTATAGCTGCAATTAACACCATCACCCGTCACAGGGATATGCACACTTATTTGTACTTACCTGTTGTGTGTTCTGTCGTTTCTCTTGCGGCACTGTCCTGACCGGCAATTCCTAGCACTATTTCTTCTGGTATGATTTTTGCCACTTGCTCCTCTAGTTCATCGAGGTCCTCCTGGTCTGCTGGGCTGCCTCCTCCAGTTAGAAAGGCTGCCTTGCGGTTTGCGGCAAGTTTTTCTTTTGTGCGGCGCTTACAATCATGCCACCTTTTTTTGCAGTCAATGACAGTCCTCTTGGCCTGTGCTACACTGTTTATTTTCAGTACAATTTGCCTCCATATTGCCTCTTTTTTGCCATGGGGCAACTTTGAATTTAGAAACAGCTGATGCTGGTACTTGGTGACCTCTGCCACCAAGATTTCATTTTCCTCATGGCTGAAATGTGACTTCCTTTTCCGTTTGGCGTCAGCCTGTGCCTCTGGGCTTCTGCTTGCAAGATTTTCCTGGGGGTCCTGGCTGCTGGTATGTGCTTCTTCCATTGTGTTTGTCTTCTGTGGTGCACAGCTATCGCAAGAGCAATTTGCGTCACTTATCCTGCTGCCTTTTCACGCATTCCGCACTTTACAGTGTTGCGCCGGCGCCGCAATGGCGTTGCGTGTCGCAACAGACCTTACGTGACTTTTCCTTACGTTGCGTCAGGCTAACTTGCGGCAGTTTTGCGGCACGTATGTCACTTCGTCTGACGCACATTGCCAGGTTGCGACACGCTGCGTTGACTCATTAATTTGGCGCTTCACCATTGACTTGCGTCGTCGCAGCGGCGGCACAAGACTTTTGACGCATCTCTGCGTTGCGGGAGAGTTGCGTCACTCATCATAAATCTGCCCCCTTGTTTCCATTCCCGAACCCTGCTTCTGAGTGACAGCGTCGGCAGCTTTAGCTGTGACACCGTATGTTTGTCCTAAGTAATGCACCCCGGTAGCAGCTGTGTTAGATGGGTTACCAAATGTGCTGTGAACCTGATGTTAAATGTTCGCAAGGCTCTTCCTCCAACTTCACAGAGCAACCATGTCGCTCATTAAGCAACTCTTCTCGCAATTAGAGGGAATCTTCAAGCCATTTTACAAGAACCCTGGGGTTATTATATCATACTTAAAGAAGGGTTTTCCAATACGCCACCTTCGTCACCGCGCGCTGTTACAGCATTGTTTCTTTTTTAAAATTGTTTTTCCTTTGTTTGTGCACGTGTAATGGGCAAGAACTAGCCACTTGTAGACAGGAAGACACTTTATCATTCAGGGCACCATGCACGTGCAGTACAGCGCGCTCCGTGGTGAAAGTTTCAATTAACAGCTCTAGGCGCTACGCGACAACCTCTCCCACGTGAACTAGCTTGCAATCTTCTTTTGGGCACACTCTTTTTTTTCGAATTTCAACAAATACCCATTTAAATACGTTTATTGCTGACCAGTAACACCCTCTAGATGCCATGCTCCCCGCTAACCAATTTGTCTTTCAAGAGCCTTCATTCATTTCACACTTAACAGACCAAAGCCTCCCTGTGACCTCCTCACGGCCTCTGACTGGCTGCTCCGGGCCACCAAAGGTGGCCACCTACGAGGGCGGCCACCCTTAGTGCCAGAGGATGGCACAGACCTCGGTACAGTCTAGTGATGGGGGGACCGGATAGTCCCCCAGTGATGTCACTTCCGGTTTGGGGAGGGGTCCGAGGAGGCTATATAACCTAGGGGGCGAGGGTCAAGCGCCCTCTTTGTTCCTGGCCGCTGCTCGCGTGACACTCGCCCTCCCTGCCGGACCCCGAGCTGGTGACTGCCCGTTGCTGTTTTTTGTAAGGAACCCCTTTGGGTGCGGCGTGTGGGGTCGCTGCTGCTCGGGTTTTGTGCATCTTGCTGGTGGGGAGTACGGGTGTCCGTTCCGGGGGGGGGGGGGGTGCTCGCGACGTAGTTGTCCCCGGGAGTCGCTGCTGGTGTCACGACTGCCTCTCCGGCTCGGTGCGGGGGGGTCATGGGTGAAGGAGGAGGGAGGTTTATCGGTGCTGGCGGCGCGTGGCCCCTAGCGCTCTGGTCCTACGGTGTGCTGGCCTGGGTGAGGGGTGGCAGGGGGGGGGAGGGTTGGCGTTGGTGTTGCCGGGTGTGTGCACGGGAGGAGGGGGCCCGGCAATCGTTTGTGCGACCTCGTTTGCATGCAGGCGGGTTGTGTGGTGGTGGTATTGCTCCTGGCTCGCTGTCTCCGGGGATGACGTTGTCGGGTGGAGGCGGGATGCCGCGTGAGGGTGGCGCTGCAGGCAGGGGGGGCACCTTGCTTCTGCGCTGTGCCGGCACTGGTCCAGGGCCTCCGGGTGGCAGGACTCTCCTGGGGGTTGGGGAGGGACCCTGTGGTGGCCGGTGCTGGCTCCTTAGTCTCCTCCTCTCGTAGCCGACGGGAGGGGGGCACGGCTTCCTCATGGCGCTTCTTCAAGGGCAGCGTGCACCTCTCCTGTGCGAGCGCTCTCTGGGGGGGCCGGCCTGTGGCGATGCATGCCCTCGTGGTGTCGGGCATTCCCAGGACAGGTTTTGGAGCTTCTGGCTCTAATTGAGTAGGGCTGCTAAAGCTTTTGGGCAGATCTCTTAGGCCAGTCGTGGATCGGGCATTTTTCCCTTGCCCTTGTTCGGTCTTCGTGGTTGGGGCCCTTGGGGGGCTGGTATTTAGCGCAATATGGCCGCTGTCTTGTCGCGGACTCGCGCATGAGCGGTCCTTGAGCCCTTGTCCGATCCCCCCCCCGCGCAGCTTCCTTCGTCACGCGCGTCGTTGCAGCGGGGATTGACTGCCCCCCCTTGCCCCTCGCTGTACAGGGGGTGGGCTGGCTTGTCTATGTTTGGGCATATGGTCATTCTTGGTTTTCTGCTCTTCACACGCGGGTTTCATGTACATGGGGGTGTACGGTGTCACCTCATGGGTCCCAGGCCACATCGTTGTGATCTGCAGCTGAGCCATATTATGTTTTAACGTCGTTGGGGGGCGGGGGGTGGCGGGCTTGGGGAATTTTACGTGTTGTTTTGTCTTTCAGCAGACGGGCGGCAAAGAGAAGGTTGACAGACACGAAGGGAACGTGGCAGTGTTGGGTAGTGGGGGGGCGGGCATAAGGTATTGATCACTTTCAATTTTATCACTGCAGGACTTCAGCAAGATGAATTTGTAGGATCCCACATCGTGGATGAAATCGCATGGGTAATTTGGTTTGTCCCACTGTTTCAGTGGGCCGGCTATATTGGACACAGTTGCAGCTTGATTGTTTGCCAGGAAGTGCGTTTGCCACTGGGAAATTTGTCATATTTATTATTACTTTTACTTGTGCAGTCTGTGCTTGCTGTGCTTGAGATTGGGTGCCTTCTGCCTGTGTTGCTTCAACTCTAGGGACTGCTAATTTTGTTGTTCTAGTCCTGTAACAGTTCTGCTTGTGTTGCTTCAACTCTATGGCTTGGTAATTACCAGTTCTGCTTGTGTTGCTTCAACTCTATGGCCTGCTAATTTTGTTTGTTTATTCCTGTAACAGTTCTCTCATGAAACGTAACTGTTTCTATTGTTCAGTGCCCTGACACTTTTGGGTCTAGTCATGATGAAGAAAGTACTCTTAACATTAAACAACAAATAAGTTAAATACTAGCAATAGCAGTGATACAACTGTAAGTAGTAGTACATATTTAAGGGCAATTTTATGGACAGCTACTGTGGTACAGCCACTGTATATATAGTTCAGGTAGCTAATGTGTGCTACCCAGGGACGAGTTAGTTGATGGTTGAGTTTAACATACGTTATCCCTCAGTCGGCGACGTGGTTCTGCAGGGGTCAGGTAGTCGTATTAGGTCAGGATTAATTTAGGTAGTTCGTCAAAAAAAGTGGAGTTGACGTAAACATATATGCTCCTGTGGAGTTGATACTATACATACCATATTTACGCATGCAAGCTTTTTCTACAGTGGCCAGTGCAGCCTACTACACTCAGCAACTTGAATCTCACTTTTGCTTCTCCAGTCTTTCTTTGTGTTTTCACCCAAACCAAGGTCAACACATACCCAGGGAGCTCCGAAGCTAGCGGCTGGTATGTGAGCAAGTGTAACTTTTAGCTGCAGTTATCAACCAAATCGAACAGGTTGACATGGGACCTCCCCCACCTCATCCGCATGTAATTTTTTCCGCAATACATATATGGTTGTACTATGCATAGAGAAACCACTTTGTCGACTGACAATGTACAATTTTAAAAGCATTCTTTATTGGTGACATGTGAGGGCAATAGTACTCTTTTCTACATGCGTCTGCCACTACACCTGTAAGACGGCAGGAGCCTCTAATTGTAGTGTTATTTCATTACGCCGCGTTTCTTGCTACTAGGGAGAGCTCTTTACACCGGGCAACACACTGCTGCTGTACCCAATGTTAATATTATTCCAGTGGTCATTGTTGCTCATTGGGATTAGTATTGCTTTTACAGAGAACATGGAATGCTTCACCGTGTTTTAGTTGGTGATATTAAATGAATAGGCATTAGACAGGCCTTAGGATTCGATGCATATGGGGAAGTGTTGTGTCAAGTATACGATTACATGCCGAAGGTAACTCAACACCATGGGGGTTCTTGAGCCCGTCCATTGGGCTTGGATGTCTTTTGTTTATATCCATACAGGTATCGGTCAGAGGAGGACGTCGTGGATCACATCATGGCAGCCATCGAAGCGACCTGTGTTGTGGTTTGGCATGTGTACAAAATAGTAAATTGATGGGGGGGGCATGCCTTGTTGCAATTTACTTAACGTCAATGTTCTTCATGGCGTGTAAGGTCCACACAAGCACTGTCTAGGTGGTGTGTATATAGCATATCTTATGAATTAGATCGTTAATAACTGATGTCTATTAGCATAATTGATGCTAATAGACATCACTGCAAAAATTAGGCCGGAATTGGTGCGCAGCATTATCCTAAGTAGGATTGATTATTGCAACGCCTTACTCCTGGGTGGACCTACTACTCTACTTAGTCGGCTGCAGCGCGTTCAGAACATGGCAGCAAAGCTTGCTCTATCTAGGCCTCGCGCGGCTTCCTCCTCCCTAGCACTAAAAGATCTTCATTGGCTACCTGATCAACAACGAATCTGCTTCAAAGCTGCCTGCCTGGCCTTTAAGGCACAGCATGACCAAGGACCTGTCTTGTTGCAGAAACTTTTTTTGTGGTACCATCCAGCAAGACAGCTTCGCTCTTCCCTGGCATGTTTGGCGATGGTTCCGAGAGTTCGGAGAGTACGAATGGGCGGTCGTTCCTTTAAGTACTCAGCCGCCAAACTCTGGAACTCCATCCCGTTTTCTTTGCGGAGTATGAAGGATTTGCCATCCTTTACAAAAGGTTTGAAAACCCACCTTTTTCCCAGAACAGCATAATGTGGTGTCCGCGAATCTGGTTTAGTGGAGTCAAAGCGCCAGGATACCCTCTGGGTGACAGCCCGCGCTATATAAGTGTACAATACATACATACATACATACATTGATCATTATGAGTGTATTCTTGGTGTTTCGGAAATAGTGTCTTCATCCGTCATTCCTGGCATGATATGCTGGTGCGAGGGTAACCATGCTATCAATGAATCAAAAGTTTAACAAGAACATTGCGGGCCTACCAGGGGGAATTGGGCCTTGCATGAGGATATTAGTGCATGAACTCTTAACAACTTGAAGCTGAACTCTTGGGGAGCGAGAATAGTTTTATTCACTCAGTTAAACGTGGAATGACTGACCCAAGCTTCAATCTAGAGGCCCGCTACAGAGTAGACAGTGTAGTTTTTAGAGGTGAAAGGAACCTTGTTGCAGGTCTCTGCAGTTCTATGCGCCTGGCGTGGGGGCACGGACTTTGCCTGATGGGGGTCAGAACGCTTCTCAAGGGGGACAGAACCAATACTCCCATAGGTGTTCTCAGTACATAGCTACGCGGAGTGACAAGAAACAAGTTTCAACAAGAGCTGATAGTAGAAGATGTTTGTACTGGACATTACAGGAGGAGAATGGGTCTTGGGTGCCATTTACATTAGCGTATATAGTACAAGTGAGGTACATTCAAGGCGGTCAGTCTAACGTAATAATCAAACGTTATTTAAGCATTGGGGCAACTCGTGCAAATCCCGGATCTAAACAGACTGTTAGAGGTAGCAAGCTGTGTGTTACCAGAGGTTGGTGACGGGCGCATGCGACACCAGAGGATCTACTCAGTTAGAAGGATAATACTACAAGAATGGGCAGCCTCTCTAGGCATCAGAACACTTGGGTAGACACCTTCAGAGCCAAGGAGAGGAGTTTTTCGTTTATGAATGGGCTTCCTTCAATTAATAAGAGGGGACAACTTTAATTGTGAAGGGTGCAGGTAATGCTGAATAATTAGTGCTCGTAACCCCAACCGGCCTGGGTAGCGTGTGGGGCATTGAGGGCCATGTCTCATTGCAGAGAATGCAGATCGTGGATCTGGGGGGGGGGACATTTTAATGAATGTTTTCTGTCTCTAATGCAGGAACCGTGCACGAGAACCGCCCCACCCACATGGGGGCCACCTGAATTATCAACAGGTATAAGGATCATAGCACACTGGGGGCAGTGTGTTAGGGTCTGTGATTCCCATGTTCTCCCCAGTTGTCATTACTATGCGGGGTGGAGGACGCGTGCTGATTTCACTCATGGAAGTAATACATGGATAGTAACTGGGAGATGGGACTTATTAGGCAGCCCTGTGCAGAATTGGATGTCCTCTCTTACTTGAGTCCGGACAATGTCTTTTACGGTGCAATAATTGGGGGGTTCGCGCTGGATGCAGTGGCAGAACAGGGGCTAATCATGCATTTCATGCGAAAGATAATGGGAAATGTGTTTTTAACTCAACAACTGGTTGATTTGGGCATATCATGCATCTCATGTGCATTAATGGATTGCTGTGCCGTTTGTTCTCTAATAATTTTATCAGCAGTTTGAACAACTGAGGCCCCATCCACTGAGGGACGGGTGGGTTCTCCGAAAACTGTAGCACATTGGAAAAACCCATGTTGGGACTACTCCCTTGGCACAGGCTAATCAGGTCAGAATGGTGAATTTTGATTTCTTCCACGATACCCACAGTTATTGTTTAACAACATTAGGCAATGACCAAACAGCAACAAAGTCTTATTTTCCTGTCGGGCCACAGCTCCTAGGTAACTGGACAAGTAACCTCATGGGTAGAATGGTAGAAGACTGGTCGGGTCCTCTTTGTGGGGTACATGGAGGACTCCTCTTAAAATCTCCGGTCTCACGGGGCCAGGCAGTTCCGACTGACTGTGTAATTTTGTGATACTCTGTTCAATCTGAGCTACGCAGTTGCATTCAAGACCAGGCACTTTTACTCCCAAGGTTTCGTGCATGGGTTACTGTCTCACACATGCACACTCCAAGCTATGGAATGTCTGACAAAAGCAGCCTTATATCCTTGGTCTGCCTAGAATGATTGTGGGTCAGATGGGCGTAATTCTGACATTGGGTCTCCCTCATCTTCTATGTTGTGTGCTAGCAAGAAAGTGTCTTTCTCAGTCTTTCAATGTCACTCATCGTGCACTGAAAGAATGGAAATGTCACACATAGCAGTTGTACGCGTGTAGCTCTGAAGGGGGTGGCTTGTTCACGGTTGGCTATGCAAGAAGCTTTAACTGTGGCTTCTTTATCTTGGGCAACTAAGCAGCATTGACTGTTGTAAGTGTAGTGCTTCTTTTGTAAATTACAGGGAGGCAATTGGCATAGCGGCTATATACCAGGCAATATTCAGCACATTACCGGAACAAGCTGGAAAGCCCTGCAGACGACGGCTGAAATGCCAGAAACCGGTCCCTGGAAGCTTGTTTCCTTCCCAGTATAAGAATTGGCTTGGTAGTTTGGTTTGCCCTGTTCCCATCATGCTAGGGACAGGAACAGACTAATTTGCATGTAGCCAGGTTCTGAGCTGGGATGGTGCAGTGAGCTAAACAACGGTGATGGATCAAGCCCTGATCCTTGGACTGGGTAAGAGTGGTCTGCTTAATTCAGACACTCTGTTCATCACCACCCCCTTTTTGAATCATTTTGTCCACCATGAGCGTGGAAGGGTATACTCAGATGTGAGTCCCTTGCTCATTGCACCATCAGGATTCAAGCAAGCCGGGCCGACGACGGCTGAAATGCCAGAAACCGGTCCCTGGCAGCTTGTTTCCTTCCCAGTATAAGAATTGGCTTGGTAGTTTGGTTTGCCCTGTTCCCATCATGCTAGGGACAGGAACAGACTAATTTGCATGTAGCCAGGTTCTGAGCTGGGATGGTGCAGTGAGCTAAAAAACGGTGATGGATCAAGCCCTGATCCTTGGACTGGGTAAGAGTGGTCTGCTTAATTCAGACACTCTGTTCATCACCACCCCCTTTTTTGAATCATTTTGTCCACCATAAGCGTGGAAGGGTATACTCAGATGTGAGTCCCTTGCTCATTGCACCATCAGGATTCAAGCAAGCCGGGCCGACGACGGCTGAAATGCCAGAAACCGGTCCCTGGAAGCTTGTTTCCTTCCCAGTATAAGAATTGGCTTGGCAGTTTGGTTTGCCATGTTCCCATCATGCTAGGGACGGGAACAGACTAATTTGCATGTAGCCAGGTTCTGAGCTGGGATGGTGCAGTGAGCTAAAAAACGGTGATGGATCAAGCCCTGATCCTTGGACTGGGTAAGAGTGGTCTGCTTAATTCAGACACTCTGTTCATCACCACCCCCTTTTTTGAATCATTTTGTCCACCATAAGCGTGGAAGGGTATACTCAGATGTGAGTCCCTTGCTCATTGCACCATCAGGATTCAAGCAAGCCGGGCCGACGATGGCTGAAATGCCAGAAACCGGTCCCTGGAAGCTTGTTTCCTTCCCAGTATAAGAATTGGCTTGGTAGTTTGGTTTGCCCTGTTCCCATCATGCTAGGGACAGGAACAGACTAATTTGCATGTAGCCAGGTTCTGAGCTGGGATGGTGCAGTGAGCTAAAAAACGGTGATGGATCAAGCCCTGTTCCTTGGACTGGGTAAGAGTGGTCTGCTTAATTCAGACACTCTGTTCATCACCACCCCCTTTTTTGAATCATTTTGTCCACCATAAGCGTGGAAGGGTATACTCAGATGTGAGTCCCTTGCTCATTGCACCATCAGGATTCAAGCAAGCCGGGCCGACGACGGCTGAAATGCCAGAAACCGGTCCATGGAAGCTTGTTTCCTTCCCAGTATAAGAATTGGCTTGGTAGTTTGGTTTGCCCTGTTCCCATCATGCTAGGGACAGGAACAGACTAATTTGCATGTAGCCAGGTTCTGAGCTGGGATGGTGCAGTGAGCTAAAAAACGGTGATGGATCAAGCCCTGATCCTTGGACTGGGTAAGAGTGGTCTGCTTAATTCAGACACTCTGTTCATCACCACCCCCTTTTTTGAATCTGCAGATTAGTTGGGCCTGCATAAGCCACACATTAACTGCTGCATCCTGGCCCACGCTGAGACAATCACATAGTTGTACCACAGCATTGCCAGTTTCCTTTACTCTGGCCCATTGGCACTATGGGATGCATTATCAGGTTGCACAACATTTTGGGCCTGCATTAGCCACTCACATACCTCCTCCAGTCTGATCCCACTAAGACCTCTCAGCTCTGCCTCCACTTTGGATCAGGCTGATACAGTGAGCCTCTAACTTGTTAATGCATGGGACACATGTTCGCCCATATTTGGCCATGAAAGCGATTGGTTTGGCTGGTTTTACGTGAAGGGTCCCGAAGTGGGCAGGCAATTTTAACAGCTAAAATTCAACAACAGGGGTTGACACACAGTGGAGGGCCCGTGGCTAGGTGCTCGGGTAAGCTTTCACCTAGATAGTATTTACTTAGTTGTTTGAGGTACTAAAGTAGGGATTCCTTTGGCAGTGTTCACAGGCCAGGAAGTAAGAGCGAGGAAGGATTAGTTCATCTAGTTGCACAACTTGTGTATACAGTTGTATAGGCTGCTTGTTACAAGCTTCATAGGGTCAATCGAAGGCCAGGCACAGGGGGACGACTTGTACAAGTGTCAAACATGAGGAGATCCTCTACACAGTGTTTTAAACCAACACCAGAACGCAGTTGGCAGGCATAGTTGAGAGGTCATGGACTTACAATTCGGTTCCCATGGGTTGAAGGTTGCGTGTCGCCCCAGTGAGGCTAAGCATTGCGAAGAGTTTGTTAGCCTACAGTCGGGTCGGCTTTGTGGGAGTGAGCCGTCTGGCGGGACCTTGATGGGGAGTAGGTCCCCAGTATGTCTAAGTAAGGGTGTGAGGCCATATGCTAGACAGGGGACACCATGCCACTGGCAGTGGAGTTGTTGACCTGATAGGGGCTTGTTGGTTGCTGGTCAGCCAGCTGTGCAGAATAGGAATAGACTGGGGAATGGAGCACGAGACGGACACCTGCAAAGCACAGTTTGCAGTTAGTTGTGAAGTTCAGGGACATCTTTGTTACAGTTCCCTGTCCTGTGGGCGTCAGAAGTGAGAAGGAAGTGGTGGGGTGCCAGCTTAGCAGGGCTGAGGAAGAGAGCAGACTTGTCCTTGCCTGAGCCAAGGGATGCCGGCGATTGCAATTGTAGTGCAATAGGTCCATGGCGCCAAGGATAGGTGGATAGTGTCGCCAGACGAACTTGGGAGTAGCTTGAAGCATAGGAGAACTTGTTTCATCAGGCTTGGGTTGCTACTTACCAAATACACTGTGTGCTTTGATATAGACGGGGTGCAATTACCCGATGTTGATATGGCATCTTTTGCTTGATATAGCGGAAGCACTGGGAGCAGCAAGTTGTACTAATAAGAAGCTAGTGTGTGGGGGGACTCTGGGGCGGCGGCGGCCACACCCAGAGCCATGGCGGAGTTGCAGGGTGATCTAATGCAGGAAGGTACAGAGGGGTACCCTCTACAGGAGCACTGGAAGGGTGCGAGAGCAGAATTATCCCCAGGGAGATCCACGCTGTGATGGATCCTGGAGGACCGACAGCGCCCCGTTAGTCCTTCGGGCGGTTGTAGACCTGAGCAATCAGGGGCTGCCACAACGCTCCGCCCCCGAGGGGGAGGGGCGTGAGCAAGGGGTGGAATAGAGGTCCGCCGAGGGGAGGGTTTAGACATTCCCTTGAAACTGACAACGCCCCCGCGGTTAACACCCCTGGGGGTTATGGCTCATCAGGTGGGCGGGTCGCGAGAGCAGGCCTGCTCTTGGATCGCCCGTAAGATAACCCAACATGTTGGCATAATGTATGTGCTAATAAAGCTGCAACAACTTTCTCCAACAAATCATAGTGTGGTGTCTGTTATTTGGGAAAGTTGGAGGAGGAGCCGTCCGGGGTATGGGCTGATATTGGCACTATGACTGGCTGCCCCGGGCCACCAAAGGTGGCCACCTACGAGGGCAGCCACCCTTAGTGCCAGAGGATGGCACAGACCTCGGTACGGTCTAGTGTTGGGGGGGACCGGATGGTCCCCCAGTGATGTCACTTCCGGTTTGGGGAGGGGTCCGAGGAGGCTATATAACCTAGGGGGCGAGGGTCAAGCGCCCTCTTTGTTCCTGGCCGCTGATCGTGTGACCCTCACCCTCCCCTGCCCGGACCCTGAGCTGGTGACTGCCCGTTGCTGTTTTCTCTCCCATCCGCTTACTCTGCTTTCGGGCAGTAAGTGGAGGGGGGTTTGCTATTAATATTTTTGTCTTTTGTGTTGCAGTCGGAGTTACGGGGCGATCGAATGCAGGAAGGTACAGAGGGGTACCCTCTACAGGAGCACCGGAAGGATGTGAGAGCAAAATTATCCCCAGGGATATCCACGCTGTGATGGATCCTGGAGGACTGATGGCGCCCCGTTAGTCCTTTGGGCGGTTGTAGACCTGAGCAACCGGGAGTTGCCACAATGCTTCACCCCGAGGGGGAGGGGCGTGAGCAAGGGGCAGAATAGAGGCCCGCCGAGAGGAGGGGTTAGGCCTTCCCTCGAAACTGAAAATGCCCCCGCGGTTAACACCCCGGGGGGTTATGGCTCATCAGGTGGGCGGGTCGCGAGAGGCGGCCTGCTCTTGGATTGCCCGTAAGATAACCCAACATGTTGGCATAATGTATGTGCTAATAAAGCTGCAACAACTTTCTCCAACAAATCATAGTTATTATAGTAAGTCTGTTATTTGGGAAAGTTGGAGGAGGAGCGGTCCGGGGTATGGGTCGATATTGGCACTATGAGTGCTGCGCAGACGCGGATCTCGGCGGTGATTTTCGTGTCAATTTCACTGCGACTCAGGCGTCAACCCCATAAAACCTAAACGCTCTGGATATTGCGCAGACGCCGGAGCCCAAACCTGGTTCCTCAGTTCCCAGGTCAAAATCTCCGGCTGTAAGTCGACATCCTCCCTACTTCATCTTCTCTGGTAAAGCGCCTCGAGACGCTCTACTTCAGGCCACCGCCCAAGAACCAGGTAAGGGGCAGGGCGGCACTAGATTTCTACATCATGGTGTTGCCACTAGAAATTCTCGGCGCCTCTCCCCCAGCTCCATGATGTAAAGTGAGTTGTCCCAGGGGGAGCGTCGCTCTATGTCCTCCCTTTCGTCTTCTCGCCCTTCACCTGGAAAGGGGGAGGGAGTGCCACCCTATTGGGCGAACCCGAATCCGAATCCAAACTCATTGCACTCCGCTTCCAGGCAGCGCAAACCAGTTCTGTTCCTTTTGGGGCTCTGGCGGCCATTATGGTGCCGGCCCTTGGGGCCCCCTTCAGGGGCGGTCTCTGCTAGTACAATGTAGTGAGACAGCCTTGCTAAAGGAGGGAGCAAAGAGCTATGATAAACGCCCCTGTCAGCCCCCTGTGGAACCAGACCCTACTGGAATTATAGCTGGGACACCTACTAATAATCATGGTTTTCTAATGACTGTCTGCGCTGTACTCTGCAATCTCCAAGTAACAAGACCACGGTTCTCCCGCTGGCCCTTTAAATTCCGCAGTGCCTAATGCACGTCATGGTTGGATGGTAAAAGAGATGGGAGATTCCAAAGCAACGGTAACCAGTATTGGCATAGCCAATAGGTCTCGTTTTTGGGACCTTATAAGTATTTAGTTATGGGGTTCAAGCAAAAAGGGGATTGAGGCTATTATGCCCGCACCGGTGACCAAGTTCCTAATGTATGCATGTATGTGGGTGCAGATGGTCTGGGATACAGTCCCCTAGATCCCAAAAAAATAAAACAAAAAATCCTTTTTTGTTTTACACATAAAATTACACAAGTTGACCCTGCACACCCGAACAATTAGTTAACACAATGTAAATGCTTGATATGCATATGTTCACAAAAAGGATGCAATCGTTCTCCCAAGAATATCCAAAGCCAGGTTTCTTCTTTAAGTATTCCTTTTATTCATAACTGTAGATAAAAACCAATAGCCAACGCGTTTCGTCCGAAAAACGGACTTCTTCAGGGCTTAATTTAGCTTGTCTGAGATGACACCTGTGGGCAGTGTGTCTGATTTCAAAAGATGCCAATGTTTTCTTAAGATGTTATAAATATGACCACTGTGCATTCCATATTCTGTTATGAATGCACATTGGTTCATGAAAGCACTAGTGTTCTTTTTGGGTTGTTTAAGCAGGGTCTCACAACGTTTCTTTTTTCTAATCTTGCTTTCCGCTTTGACAACATCTGTCTTTGCATAGCCTCTGGCCAAAAAGTCAGTCTTCATCCTATCCATGGTGTTTTCAAAATTTGTATCTTCACTACAATTGTGGCGTGCACGTATCATCTCGCCATATGGAATGGCTACTATGGTGTTCCTAGGATGATAACTATCCGCATGCAGTATACTATTGCAAGAGGTCGGTTTTATGTGCATATCACTCTGAATAGTGCCCTCCTTTATATAGAGTTTCAAATCTAGGAATACAGCCTCCTGTTTGGAGAAGTTGATGGTAAGCATGATATTACGATCATTACTATTTAGATAACGAAAGTAGTCTTTCAATCCATCAGTACTGCCCTTCCAAATAAGAAAGATGTCATCTATATAACGCACATAGAAAATTATGTCGTCCATCCATTCTGTAGCGCCATGGCCCCAGGCATGCTCCATCTCAAACAAACCCATAAACAGGTTTGCATAAGATGGAGCAAACCTGGAACCCATGGCAGTGCCCTGTGTCTGCAAGTACCAATCATCCTCATGTAAGAAGACATTGCGCGTCAAAATCAACTCAGCCATAGCCAACAGCATCTGAGTATGTTCAAGATGACATGCATTTCGTTTGTAGAGGAAATGTTTTAAGGACCTCATCCCATTCTCCAATTCTATACAGGTATACAGGCTTTCCACGTCCATAGTTACGAACGTGAAAAGCTCCTCATCCCATGTTACATCCTCTAGTTTGCAGAGAAGTTCTCTGCTATCCTGTAAGTAGGATGGTAAGTTCTTTACAAAGAGTAGTCCAAGAAATCCATTATGACGATATTGCCGCCTTTGTCTGCCTCACGTACTCATAATGGATTTCTTGGACTACTCCAATGAAATACGTGGACAGCTTAATGACACTACCTGTTATGCTGTCTTACGTGCAAATCCCATTAAAGATATTGAGTACAGATTTTTTTTTTTTTTTTTTTTAAACATATTTATTAAATTTTTCCTCAATTTTTCCACATATTCCAACGTATGTATTACAGCACATTCCAATTTCTCAGGTGGTTATATATATATATATACATTTCATTGTTTTATACAATTTTCATATCATAAGCAGATATAATAAACCAAAAACAACCCTCCAAAACAAATCAGACTTTTCTTGTACTATTCTGGATTTATCCTACTGGTTTTCCACGTCGTGATTGGTTGCCATATTTTTTTACCTAAGGCCTTAGCCCTTCTACCTTTCCTGTCGTATATTGCCTTTTCTAAATTATAAATAGTGAGAAGGCTGGCAATCCAATCTGAAAATAGTGGAGGAGCCTTATTCAGCCAATTCCTTGCTATACAAATACGGAACACTGCTATTGAAACAAAAATAAACTCTACTGGCATAGCTTCTATCATGTTTACCACCCCTAAAATAATTAATTCATCTAGAAGCTTAATCTTAATCCTGAGCGTTTTATCAAAAAATTCTTCAATCGCCATTTTCAAAGTAAATAGTTGTGGGCACTGCGAAAACATATGTACAATATCTGCTCCACTCGCATTACATCGTGGGCAAGTTATTCCTGTTGTCCCACCCCACTGGGCGATTCTAGCCGGTGTATGATAAAGTGAGAATATTGTTTTGAAATGTTGCGATTGGAGGGTTGCCAAACATAGCACTGTTCTACCCAGATCCAATGACTCCTGAAAAGTTTCTGAGCCTGACCCCACTTTTTCCATCCATTTTTGTGAAAATTTAGCCCTTTCATCTGACTTGGTTCCTTTCAATTCTGCATAAAGATATCTTATTGTACATTTGGTAGTTGTTTCTATATAATCCATAATTTTGCATTGCCCCAACCCAGCCGGGCCGCCTTGTTTTTGTGTTAGAAAACTCCTCACTTGTAAGTATTTATAGAAACTATTGTGCTCTAGTCCAAACTTTGCTTTGAGTACTCCAAACTGCAGGATATTGCCCTGCGCGTCCAGTAAGTTCCCTATCTGCACTATGCCTTTATTGTACCAATCATACATAGTGGCATCCTTAAAGATCTCCCTCGGCAGTGAACTATTTGTATATAATCTTGTATAGTTATTAAATCTGCCTAGCCCAAATTTTTTAGCCACTCCTTTCCACACCCTATATACTGCTTTCAGAGTCTTAAATCTCGTATGTTTAAAATACGTGAATTCAGTTGTATTTAAAAACCCATTCTCAGCTTCCTCCCCCAGCAATAAGGCATAAACATTAGGTAAGCCTGCCTCGGTATCCATTGGGTGCTCCAGACCTCCCCCACCTATTAACACCTTACTATATTGCAATACCGCAGCCCAATAATAGAGCCTAAAATCCGGTGCTCCCCAGCCCCCTTTTTCCCTATCTACTGTTAAGTGTCTGTATGCTCTTCTTGTTTTCCCTTTAACCCAAATGAATTTATTCAAAATCAATTCTAATTTGCTAAACCAACCATTTTCGAAATATAGGGGTATGGATCTAAGTAGATACAGAACTTTAGGCAATGTTATCATTTTAATGACATTTATTCGGCCCATTAAGGTCAAATGTAAATTGTTCATTCTTTCTGTGTTTGTTTTAATTTTCTCCAGCAATGGGCTCATATTGATTTCTACTAATCTGTCTAAATCGGATGTAATCTTCACCCCTAAATAAGTGACTTCAGATGCTATTCTTATATCGTGATAGTTTACCCAGTTATTTTTAATTATTTGTGTTTTTTCTTTATTTAGTGAATAACCTGAAAATGTGCCAAAAAGTGTAGCCTCTTGTTCAATTTCAATAATAGCTGACCCTGGATCTGATGTGACCACTGCCATGTCATCCGCATATGCAAGTGTCTTATATGCATGGCCATGTAAGCCAATCGGGAGGATATTTGGATTTCCTTCTAATCTTCGCAAGAAAGAGTCTAGATATAGGGCGAATAACAGTGGTGAGGCCGGGCAACCCTGTCTTGTACCACGCTTTATATGTATATCCTCTGTATACCCTCTATTAATCCTCACTTTAGCTGTTGGAGCTGCATATAGCGCCTTTATGGCCTTTATATAACCTGTACCTATCCCAAACCACTCCAAGGCTTTCCACAGATAGCACCAGGAGACCCTGTCAAAGGCCTTCTCTGCGTCCAAGAAAATAGCCGAGGCAGGATCTCCTGCAGCTCCCGTAACATCCAATATGGTAACCATTCTCCTTGTGTGTTCCGTAGTCCCTTTACCCGGTATGAAACCATGTTGTGTTGTATATACCAACCCCTCGATTACTCTGCTAAGTCTTTGTGAAAGAGCCTTGGAGTATATTTTTGCATCCGCGTTCATAAGCGTGATCGGCCTATAAGAGCCAGGATCCAAATGCGGTTTATTCTTTTTAAAAATAACTACTATACTTGCACCGGCCCATGACTGTGGTGTTTTCTGCCACATCTGTGCATGCCTTAAAATTTCCAACATGTCTATCCCCAATATATCCCAAAACGTCCTATAAAATTCTGCCGGTATCTGGTCAGGTCCTGCGGCCTTTCCCGAGGGGAGTTTCAATACTGCATTATGTAGTTCACCCAGGGTTAGTGGTGCCTCCAAAGTCTCTTTATCTTCCAGGGACAGTTCCTTGTGTGGGATACCAGCCAAATAGTCCTCTATTTCGTCTTCCTTACTCCTCACATCTTGATCATATAGTTCAGAATAAAACTCTCTAAACACCTCCCTCACCTCTTCCACCTTGGTTACAACCCTCCCTCCTTTATTCTTGATTTCTTTAATTTCCCCGGCTGCCAGGTCTTGTCTAGTACGCATTGCAAGCATATGTCCAACCCTCTCGTTAAACTCATAACACTTTTCCTTTTTTGCTAAATAATTAGCCGCAGCTTTATTAGCCAATCTTTCCCCAGTTTCTGCCTTCTTCAATTCTATTTCTAATAAGACCTGCTCAAGAGGTTCTTGATTTATAACCAGCTGGATAAGCTGTTGTTCTAGGTTCCTTAAATCCTGTAGCCTACTGGCTAACTCCATTTTCTCCTTTTTACTCCTATGTAGAGTATAAGCCAGTGTTTCCCCCCTTATCCGTGCTTTGAATGCATCCCAAACCATGCCTGCGGTTGCCGTGCCTCTGTTTGCCTCCCAGAACTGTGTAATCCATGCCTTCATTCTGCTAACATAGTCATCTTCTCTGAGCAGCCCTCTTTCAAATGTCCAATAATAATCTTTGTGACTAATATTGCGGTTCTGGGAGATAGTCAGCACCAATGGGTTGTGATCTGAGGAAACTCGAGGTAATATTTCTATTTTCACTTCTGATACTAAGGGGCTGGAGACTAAGAAGTAGTCCAATCTGGCTATACTTTTATGAGGGGCAGAATAGAAAGTACTGCCTGTCCCCGTAGGATTATATGCCAACCAAACGTCTACCAACGCATTATTATTCATTAGATTAGCGATGGCCTTTCTTGCTCTCTTCTTGCGTTCGCCCTTCATCCCCCCTCCCGTCATACCCAACCCTGTTAACCCATTGATGTTAAAATCTCCACACACAATTATTGGTTCAGGCCATAAAGACAATTCGGTATCTAAATAATCAAATAAGTCAGGTTCGTCTTCATTGGAGCCATATACAGAAACAATTGTGTAGCGGCAACCGGCTATTTCTCCTTCTATCATCACCCATCTACCATCAACGTCTTCCTTCTTTCTCTTTATTTCCATCAAACCTTTTTTTGCCAATATGGCCACTCCTTTTGTTTTAGTATCTTGTTGCGTGTGTGCTAATACTTCAAACCCTAGCTGATCCATAAGATACCTATCCTTCCCTCTCACATGTGTTTCCTGTAGACATATAATATCCAATTTTAACATTCTACACATGGCCGCTACTTTCTGCCTTTTACCCCCGTCATTTAAACCACAGATGTTAATTGTAGCAATTCTTAATGCCATCTGCTTTTATTAAAGAGACCAAAAACAAATTCCTCAAGATTTTTTACTGCCACCTTTGTGTGTCTACATACCTTTTTAGGGGGGGCAAGATGGCCGCCATGCTGCTGTAGAGAGCAGTCGCAGTTACTCCTTCTCCTGGACCCAGGGATTAAGCGGCTGGACATGGAGTAAAATATGCTGAATTTGCATGGTATATTCTGGACCAGAGGCGGTATTGGCATCAAGTCACTGCAAAAGGTGCTTATAAATTTGGGATCCTACTATTGCGAGCATTTCAAGAAGACGATTGTGGATGGTATCTATACAGCCTTAAGGATGTCACATCGCACAGGCACGATACCAAAGACCACGTTGAGTAAACGTGCAACATCAACAACTACCGCATTAAGTGGCGCTGCCCAGAAAATGCAGTCCAAGAAAAGCGAGAGATCGGCAAAAGATAAAGAAAAAGCTGACTCCAAAGCGGAGTCTAAGACAGCACCGCAAACAACACAACCGGAGACTCCTGGAGTTAAAGGACAGGTACAACAGATGCGCTCTCACTCGGAAAGCGGAACAACAAAACAGGCGAGTACAGTACCTTCTACCGGCAGAGATTTGCGCCAATCCACTGTGACGGAGGCATTCGCAGGGAAAAGCCAACAGGTAAACTCGGCTGCTGGAGGTGCTGGTGGAGCTTCGGAGCAAAACTCAAAGCCGAACGCGGAAACTGACCGCGAGGACGCAAGCGTAGCGGTTGCTAGGCAACCAGGGTCTGAGACGCTCACGCCTCTAGCGGGAGTCATGCAGGGTGTCGAGAATGCTACAGAGGCTGCCGAGGACGCTAGCTTGGGCAAGGATGTCAATACAGGCAGTGAAGCAGGCGGTGAAGCTGGCTTAGAGACGGCGAATAGCACAAGTAAGTCTGGCAAGGGACACTCGATGGAAAAGACTGAAACGGTAAATGTTAACAATGCCCAAATGCTTGAAGCACTGTTGGAAGTTGACTTAGCGCCGACACCAGTGGATAGGAACGTAATGACACAGTCTAACTGGGGTAGTTTGAAAAGCATTCAGAGTCACACAACAAAGGGGGTTAAAGGGAGGAGAGTACGTTCACCGGAGGGGGAAACATTTTACTCAGTGACTGAGGGCTCAGACTCTTCATTGTTGGGGTCAGAGGAGGAAGAGGAAGAGTGCACTACCACAGACCTATCATCAGGGTCGGAGTCTGAAAGATCTCTCTCTAGCGAACACAGGAATAAGGAGACACAAAAAAGAAGAAGAAGAACAATGATAAGGCGCGATAGAGAGATGGATAGAGCAGCGACAAGCACAAATCGGAAATTGCTGTGGGATTATGGCAGTGCCTCCAAGATGTATCAGGACCAAGATTTGGGGGTTGCACCCGAGAGCTATCCCCTAAATGCCTCTAATAACTTAAACGATATCCCGCCTCAAGCAACTTTGGATGGTATGTTCTCTATGCTGAAGCAAATGCATTTAGAGGCTCGCTTAGAAAGCAGACGAGCAAGGCAGGACACAAAGAAAATACAAGCGAGCATCAGGAAAATGAACAAAAAATATCAGGAAGTTGAAGGTAGAGTGGAACAAGTAGAAGAAAGAACTGGAAAGTTGGAGGACGAGGTTACAGATTGGCAGACTGCAAGAACAGAACAAGGGAAGGCGATAGAAGACTTGCAGTGGAAGCTGGAAGATTTTGAGAATCGCCAAAGGCGGAACAATCTACGCTTTCTAGGCATAGAGAAAGGACTGGAAGGGAAGGATCCAAGGGGGTTTATGGTTAAATTGTTAAAAGATGCATATCCAGAGGCGCAGTGGCAGTGGGAAGTTGAAGTACAGAGAGCGCACAGATTCCCATTGACGCAGAAGGGGGGAAGAGGCAGTAATCAAAATGGCAGTAATCAAAATGGGTTGCCTAGGGCAATGCTTGTCTTTTTTGGAAATTTTTTGGCTAGGCAGGAAATTTTGGAGACCGCAAGACCAGAGAGGAAAAAATCAGTTGAAGGGTTTACTTTTTTCACGAGGCCCGATTTCTGCCACACTACTGTGGAAAGGAGGTGGAAACTCAGACAGCTTATCACTCCTTTTCAACGCCAGGGCTCAGAGGCATACTTGATGTATCCATCTAAGCTAAAAGTGGTTACAAGGGGACGCATCAGAATGTTTTTCTCGGAAGTAAAGGCAGGAGAATATCTTGCAGAGATTACAGAGCTTCAGAAAGACAGGAAGAGTAGGGAATCAGAACCAGCATAGGATAAATAAGGAAAATATTAGGCATACTGTATACTGGGTTTCACGATGGTAATATGGGTAACTAGGGCGGGAGAAGGAAAGCGACACTACAGCAGTGTGTAGCCACACATAGGTCAAAATTGACCTATTTGCCTGTGACAGGGGGGGGGGTCAGCAAGGGGAGGGGAGGAAAGGGGGGGTTGGGGGAGGTGGGGGGGCAGGAAGGGGGTGGAAAAGAGATTGAGTACAGATTTTTAAGGGCAGACAATTCACGTTTTCCATGTATCTATGCACTTCCCAAAGTACACAAGGGCGGTGCTTTTCCTCCAGGAAGGCCCATTATATCGGGCAATGGAGGTCCTACTGAACACTTAGCTGAATATGTAGATTCATTTCTCCAGCCCTTTGTAAAGAACTTGCCATCCTACTTACAGGATAGCAGAGAACTTCTCTGCAAACTAGAGGATGTAACATGGGATGAGGAGCTTTTCACGTTCGTAACTATGGACGTGGAAAGCCTGTATACCTGTATAGAATTGGAGAATGGGATGAGGTCCTTAAAACATTTCCTCTACAAACGAAATGCATTTCATCTTGAACATACTCAGATGCTGTTGGCTATGGCTGAGTTGATTTTGACGCGCAATGTCTTCTTACATGAGGATGATTGGTACTTGCAGACACAGGGCACTGCCATGGGTTCCAGGTTTGCTCCATCTTATGCAAACCTGTTTATGGGTTTGTTTGAGATGGAGCATGCCTGGGGCCATGGCGCTACAGAATGGATGGACGACATAATTTTCTATGTGCGTTATATAAATAACATCTTTCTTATTTGGAAGGGCAGTACTGATGGATTGAAAGACTACTTTCCTTATCTAAATAGTAATGATCGTAATATCAAGCTTACCATCAACTTCTCCAAACAGGAGGCTGTATTCCTAGATTTGAAACTCTATATAAAGGAGGGCACTATTCAGAGTGATATGCACATAAAACCGACCTCTTGCAATAGTATACTGCATGCGGATAGTTGTCATCCTAGGAACACCATAGTAGCCATTCCATATGGCGAGATGATACGTGCACGCCGCAATTGTAGTGAAGATACAAATTTTGAAAACACCATGGATACGATGAAGACTGACTTTTTGGCCAGAGGCTATGCAAAGAAAGATGTTGTCAAAGCGGAAAGCAAGATTAGAAAAAAGAAACGTTGTGAGACCCTGCTTAAACAACCCAAAAAGAACACTAGTGCTTTCATGAACCAATGTGCATTCATAACAGAATATGGAATGTACAGTGGTCATATTTATAACATCTTAAGAAAACATTGGCATCTTTTGAAATCAGACACACTGCCCACAGGTGTCATCACAGACAAGCTAAATTAAGCCCTGAAGAAGTCCGTTTTTCGGACGAAACGCGTTGGCTATTGGTTTTTATCTACAGTTATGAATAAAAGGAATACTTAAAGAAGAAACCTGGCTTTGGATATTCTTGGGAGAACGATTGCATCCTTTTTGTGAACATATGCATATCAAGTATTTTGTTATGCAGCACAATATCATTGCGTGGCTAAACACTTATAAGGTCCCAAAAGCGAGACCTATTGGCTATGCCAATGATTGTTTTACATGTTGCACAGCAGTTGAGCTGCTTATCAACATGGCTTACAGTAAGTAATCTAGAAAAAAAGCACTATGACACAGCCAGCACTTTTTTATTTTTACCTTAAGCTATGTTTTAAGCACCTAAACTGCTGTACTACATGTACAAAAATATTGACAAAGACAATAGGTTTTGCATTGAAACCTATTGGCTTTACCAATTCTTGTTCCAGATAGGCATCAGAGCACAGACTCTGCTTGCTTTCCATCCATTCATCTGAAATGAAACAGCTGTTACCTTGGCAGTTTTTTCAGCAGTTTTCTTCCATCCGTGTGTGTCAGTGTTGAACCAATCTTTGAGAAAAGTGATTAGGATGAAAGCTGGGTCCACATACTGATGTTCAGATCAATCATCACTGGTTTCCACTGCCCCTCCCTTGACTGTGATTGCAAAATGCAATATTAGGTAATGTGGTGGACCTGCTTTGGTGAATGACAAGTCAGTGCTTCACTTTTAGCACTGAACCTCTTTGGTGTATTCTGTGCCCTTTCTGCAGAAGTGCCCTGAATATCTACAAGTTGTAATTCTGTGGCAACTGTATAGAATTCTTCGGGACCCATAAAAGCATTACAGCTTAAACTAAATGCCGGCTGCACTCTTCATCACAGTTCTTGTTTTACAGTCTTACCATGGCAGGGCATCGGTGCTAACTGAAGTACATATATTGAGGTCATACCTACACTCAAAAAACTGCCAAGTGACGTCAAGGGTATCGCCTAGCTTTACAATGACACCACTGCTGCTCACAACAGTCACCACATGATAGCTCTTTATAAACTTTGCCATAGCCTCACTTTAACCCTACACTTTACAGTGACGCCACTATCACTCAAACACTGTGCAACAATCCCATGATATGTGTGTAAGACCTGTCAGCTTCTGGGTGGTCTCCCCCTATTTTTTTTCTCTTTTTGCCTCACATTTCTTTTCCACCAATTCTTTTTATGTGGCCTTAGATCTCCGAGTGCCTCACCACTGCTAACCAGTGCTGAGGCACAGGTGCGCCTTCCTAAAATTGTGGGGGTGGAACAGTTTCCTAAGATGGACGCCTGCTAGAAATGACCTCAGAGCTCTGGCCCATAGGATAGTATTAGGGGGTTCTAGAACCTTCCGGTAGACTCTAGTGACCTGGGCCTAGGCTATATAAAGGAAGACACTGGGCGGCCATTTTGTCATTACTGGGCTGGCTGGAGTGCAGACTACAGTGTCAGGGGGATTGTGTCTCAGGCTAATCTGACTGCTCCTAGGAGCTGCAAGTTAGTTGTGGGTGCTGCCCTCCTTCTTGTTGATCTGGCCCTACCTGTGAGAAGTTTGCGAGTACCACGTCCCAGTGTGGCCACCCATCAAGAGGACTAATTTATTTCAACAGCTGGTGAGAGTGACCTTGCCCCAGCCCCAGAAACCTTGGAGGGTGGTGCTGTAGGCTAATAAGGCAACGCGGAATAAGGGAATTTTACCACGACCCCTGAAGTGAAGCGGGGTCTTAATCTTTGCCCTTGCTTGCTGTTTGGCCTTATTGTAGAGCGCTGAACTTGCCTGTGATGTATGCTGTCTAGTTCTACCAGTGCTGCATCTGTCTGAGCCCCCCCCCCTCTCTCTTTGTGCCCTCTCTGAGGCGCTGTGGTGCCGAGGGACTCTGCGCCGCTGGCCTGGGTGCTGAAACAGGCGGAGCTGTTCCCGCACCAGGCGTGAGGAGAAGGGGAGCAACGCCGGCTCGTAGGGAGACGCTCAGCGGGGTCGCTTAGCAACCAGACTCCTGCCTAGCGCGTTACCTTTCTCCGTCGAGCCGGAGCTCCTTGCTGGAGCAGAAGCTGTCACGGCCCTTCAAAAGGCCGAGTTGACCCACAGTTGACTCCCTGGTGCATCGGGAGAGAGTGCGCAAGGCGGCCCCTACGCTGCAAGGCCTCTGGGGAGTTCACATTGCGGCTCGGCTGCGGCCCCTGAACCGCCTCAGGCGAAGTGCGCAGTCCTGAACGGGAGGAAAGGGGAAGATCGGGCTGCAGACTTGCTCCCAGGACGGTGTAACAAAGGTGCCGGACGGGCGCAGAGGTATCTGGGGACCACGCAGCGGAGGGTGGGACTGAAGGAGTGAAGCTATGCAGGGAGGGAGAACTATAAGTGAACGGGGGAGTGCCAAGAACTAAGCCCCTAAGATAGTTCATTCTCTGATAACAATGTGGTCTAACGTGAATTAAAAGAGTGGGTTCCAGACTTCAGTCCCCCCCTCGGAAGTAAAACCTCCCTAAGCATTTTTCTTGTGCAGGAGTGAGAAAGAGACAGCGCACTCTGAATAAGAAACCGGTGTGACTCTAATCCAAATGCCGTTTCCAGCTTAATTAAAATTATTACAAAAACCTGCTAAAACAGAATTTCATTTCTTTACATGCTTGCTCCAAACTTTTTTTTTTTGTTTTTTTTTTTTGTTTATGATTTGGAATTCCAAGGAATTCCACATAAAATACAGAATAAAAAACAGCTTATACACAACATGTTAGTTAAGAATCATTCTCAGAGTTACACTTATTAGTACAAAGAAGTTAATATCAAAAACACCATTACAAAAAGAACGAAGAATTTTTTACCCACAATTTTCCTTACTTATATAGCAATTATTACTAATCTATAGTGTCACGATAAGGGGCATGATATGGCATTAACCTTGATTTTAACAGAACAGGTACACTTATCACCAGAAAAAACGATTTCAAGAGTCCCAGAATGTCAATATTTGATTTGCTCTAGAGGAGACCATTAAAAAGAGAGAACCATGAGTAATTTCCAACAGTACTTACTAAAGTACAAGCGCATCAAAAGAAAAAAAGAGTGTTTAAAATACATCATAAAAAACATCAAACAGAATCAAACATCATTATTACAGGTACAGTAGAAGTAGTGTAGGCATGATTAGGATACTACTCTTACGGGTCTTTTAAAGTGTCTATAGTGCTTCGGAATAAGTCACCTTAAAAATTACATTCCTTAGAGATCCCGAACTTCTTACAACCCATTCCATTTTCAAAAGACATTTAAAAATTCTTTAAAAAAACAAAATATTTTATAACACATTAATTCAGATGGAGGAAACATAAGGAAATTGCGAGCCTGTACTGCCGTAGAGATATTATACTGAAGAAAACCAAGCCTTAAGTATTTGCGACGGAAAAAATGGAGTGCCGGACATATAATTAGAACATGATTAAGATCTTGTACACCACCATTACATAGATTACAAAATCTTTCAGTTTTGGGGATATCTTCCCAGGCACCTGTCACAATCCTTAGTGGAAGAATGTTCAGTCTCAATAAAAGGAGCACTCGACGCGCTCCATGATGCACATTCCAAAGAACGTATGGCTGAGGTTTTTTAACAATATAGCTCCCTGAGATGCAATCAAGTCTTCCTTAACAATATAGCTCCCTGAGATGCAATCAAGTCTTCCTTGCTCCAAACGGTTACTCATATCTACTACAGTAATATTCAATGTACTTACCTGACTGGTTCAGACGACACCCTGTTTCAATTGGTCTATGTGTGATATACTTACCTGCTGAATGCCTAGCTGAATGCATTTAGAAACCTGGTGCTTTGACTACTGTGAGGAAATACAATGTACTGTCTATTTAATGCAATGAATCCCCGAAATGATATGTCCAAAGTCCTAATTTATTAAACATTGGAACCCTCATTCCTCCTTTTACAATACAAAGAGATAAAGCCACTCTATTTTCTATTTAACCAAGACGATGTGATGTCATTTTTGGTGGGTTTGCGCTGGGATGTTGTAGTGAGTGTTGCACAAATACATCTCACTTATCTCCTGGATTTAGTCCTCCTACTCTGCGCCATGCTACCCTAAGTGAGCTGGAAGTCCCGGTTCCAACATTTGGTGCTCAGCGGTGGGATCGGATTTGTGCTTGCGTACACCCTACAGCAACTTAGTGTGTACCACGCACCTTACACCCAAGTGTTGTTCTTTCTCTGTCTGGCAATTTTGTTTTCCGAGGGTTAGTATCTTCAATTGGCATTTCTGACTTTTCCAAAAAATTCTCCCTGCAGTGGTGGTTGTAGGTAGCTTCTATTTAACGCCCTTCTATCAAGTGTCTCATCAATCCCATGCAAGTGTCTGAGGGCCCATCTGGCAATATGGAGTTTGAGCTGGCTGAGATGGAAACTTACTCAGTGACGCAGCTTAGAGAATTTTGCCAGGAAAAAGGGGTGTTCTTTAAGCGTGGCGGGAAGAAGGCGGAACTTCAAACCAGCTTGAGAACATGGGTAGCAGCTCACCCGGATGGGGGGAGGAACGAGGAAGGAATTGAGCCTAACACTACCGAAGAATTAGACCCATTGTTCCAAATTGAACACAGCAACCTGCAAGCAGGGCCTGGGACACCTTCTATGGCGGGCAGTAGTGTTTCTGGAGGAGCCTGTCCTCAGTAGAATTAGAAGACAGGAGGGAGAAGAGACAACTAAAATTGGAGCTAGCAAGGTTGGAGAAAGAGCTGGAGGAGACGAGGTTTATCCATGAGCTTACTTTAAGGGAACTGGATCTTAAAGCCATGCAGATAGGGACACCCCATTGGTGTCAGCGTACCTAAGGAAGTTACCAGGGAGCCCAGACTCTACCTGCTAAAAGATGTAGTAGCCAGTTTTAGTGTAAGAGATGACATTGGCAAGTGGTTGGCTGCCTATGAGGTCTCGTTGAGAGCCCTATGGGTTCCTGGAAGTCATTGGGGGGGGGGGCCTGTATAAGTGCATGCCTCCGGTGGGGAGGGATGCCTTTTTAGCTCTAGAACTGGAGGAACAGACTAATTACCCCACAATGAAGATTGCCTTGGTTAGGAAGTTTGGGCTGACCCCTGAAAAATACCGGCAGAAATTCCGGAACAGCCACAAGCTCCCCAAGCAAAACTGGGTGGATATCTTGGACTACGCTGGTAAGGCATTAGAGAGCTGGGTGCAGGGCAGTGAGGTTACTGATTATGAGGGATTGTACCATCTGTTCCAAAGGGAGCACCTCCTCAAGAAATGTTTTCCGGTGGACAGCAAGCTGACTATCCCTAGGAAGCTTGCAGAGGAGGCGGACACCTGGGCTAGTACCAGGGTGTCTTCTAAGGGATCTGAGGGAGACTCCCAAAAAGCTGGACAGGGTTCTTCCCAGAAGAAAGAGGGGGGAGATAAATAGCTCGCAAGGGAAAGAGTCAGGTTCCCCAGCTAAATCTGGCCTCCAAAAACCCACTTATCCTGACCGTAGTCAGCAGCCCAGAATTGTCCGGTGCTACGAGTGCGGTGAAATTGGATACTATAAAGGAGATCCCAAGTGTTCGAAGAGAGCCCACCCTCCCACTGGAGGAAAAACCCCAGGGAGGGCGAGTGTAGTGCTCGGGGAGGAGCTGCCCCTAGACAAGGGGGGTGAGTGGGCAGGGATGATCCTAATGTCTCTAAGAGACAGTGAGATGGTTCCTAAGATCCATGTGCCCCCACATACCACAAAGTATAGGCAATGGGTTACCATCAACGGCCAGAAGGGGGAGGCTCTGAGGGACACAGGTGCCAGTATGACCATGGTAAGAAGACAGCTGGTGTCCCCAGAGCAGGTGATTCCCAACGTACTCCACCCAGTTGTGATGGCTTACGGCAGAGTGGGTAACTATCCCGTGGCTGAAGTTCCCTTTGAGTGGGGAGGGGTCACGGGCCTTCTACGAGTTGTGGTGAGCCCCGCCGTGCCAGTCGACTGTCTGTTGGGAAACTACCTTGAGCACAATGCCTGGAAAGATGTGGAGTTCAAGACACATACGGAAATGTTGGGTTCACCTGACTGGACCTGTGCGAACACGTGGTCCGTGACTGCCCGGAGGGGGAGTCCACAAGGGGTGGAGCTTGGAACAAAGACCCAGCCAGCTGCCAAAAAGGGGAAGATCCGGGGACGGGGATACCTGCCCCAGTATCCACACCCCATGAGATGGATGGAGCACCTGAGGTGGTGGTCCCGGAGTCCACGGAGGGGGATGTTGTCTCCCTGGAGGATTTACCTACCCCTTCGGAGTGGCAGGTGAAGGGAGGACCTACCAGGGAGGAGTTTTGTCAGGCGCAGAAGGAGTGCCCCACCCTTGAGAGCCTGAGGCGACAAGCCGAAGCCCAGGCAGCAGGTGATGCTTCAGGGAACTTTCATATCTATTGGGAGGATGGCCTCCTCTACAGTGAGCCCAAGGCTCCGGTGCACGATTCGTCCCAGGCCTTGGTAGTCCCCCAGCATTACCAAGCCTTTCTTTTGGAGTTGGCTCCAGAAATTCCTTTGGCAGGACACCTAGTCCAGGACAAGACCTTTGCCTGGCTTGTTCCACATTTCTATTGGCCTCAGATGAGGGTTGCATTCAACACTTTTTGAGGGACATGTGTGTCCTGTCAAGCCAGTGGGAAAACACTAAAACAGGGGTCAAGCTGAAGGCTCCCCCGGAACCACTACCCATCGTTAGCACCCCCTTTGAAAGGGTGGGCATCGACATTGTTGGGCCATTGGATCCACCAACTTCTGCCGGTCACAGATTTATCCTGGTTCTGGTGGATCATGCCACCCGGTAAACATAGGCTATTCCTCTGAGGACCATCACTGCACCTGTGGTGGCCCGGGTCTTGATGGGGATTTTTACCCGAGTGGGTTTCCCCACAGAAGTTGTGTCCGACCGGGATGCCAACTTCATGTCAGCATACATGCAGGCTATGTGGAAGGAATGTGGAGTTACTTACCGGTTCTCCACCCCTTACCATCCCCAGACCAATGGTCTGGTGGAAATGTTTAACAAAACCCAGAAGGGCATGATCAAAAGTGTGCCTGAGAGCCTGCGGAGGAAATGGGACATCCTCCTACCCTGCTTGTTGTTCTCCTACAGGGAAGTGCAGCAGAAGGGGGTGGGCTTCAGCCCCTTCGAGCTTCTGTATGGGCACCCTGTTAGAGGACCTCTAAGCCTGGTAAAAGATGGATGGGAAAAGACTCCCAGGAGACTTTCCCAGGAAGTGGTGAGTTACATGCTGGCCTTCCGTAGCCAAATGGCTAAGTTGTGGAAGCAAGCTTCTGACAACCTCGAAGCCAGCCAGGCGGTCATGAAAGAGTGGTATGACTACAATGCTCACTCGGTGGAGCTGGAGCCGGGACAGAAGGTGTGGGTCATGGAGCCTGGAGTGCTTAGTGCCCTCCAGGATCGCTGGACAGGCCCCTTTGAAGTGGTTGAAAAGAAGGGCAAGGTCACTTATTCGGTGGACCTTAAGACCCCCAGGCATCCCCATCGGGTGCTCCATGTCAACCGCCTCAAGTCCCACCATGAGAGGCCTGAGGTCACTTTGATGATGATGACTGATGGGGCAGAGGAAGAGGAAAGCGAGCCTCTCCCTGACTTGTTCGCGTCCCAGGAGAAGGATGGTTCAGTGGAAGGAGTGGTCCTCTCACCATCCTTGACTCCCGAGCAGCATAGGGACTGCCGCCAAATCTTGGAGCAGTACTCCTCGCTGTTCTCCCTTATCCCAGGGAGGACCCACCTGTGTACCCATGATGTGAACACAGGGGACAGCCCACCTGTGAAGTCCAAGTCCTGCCGGCTGTCAGATAAGGTGAAGGCCAGCATCCACAGTGAGGTCACCAAGATGCTGGAATTGGGAGTGATTGAACCTTCCGACAGCTCTTGTCCAGTCCGGTGATACTGGTACCAAAAGCTGCCCCACCGGGCACCCCACCGGAACTCAGGTTCTGTGTGTATTACAGGGGGCTGAACTCAGTGACTAAGACTGACGCTCATCCCATCCAAAGGGCAGATGAGCTCATTGACCGGCTGGGAGCTGCCCAGCACCTGAGTACCTTCAACCTCACGTCAGGGTACTGGCAGATCTCTCTCACAGATAGGGCGAAGTAGTGGTCTGCCTTCTCCACCCCTGCGGGTCTCTACCAGTTCTGAGTGATGCCCTTTGGGCTCAAGAATGCCCCTGCTACCTTCCAGTGGCTGGGGAACCAGGTCCTCTCCGGTTTGGAGGCCTTTTCCGCTGCCTATCTTGATAACATCGCTGTCTTCAGCAGCAGCTGGGAGGACCATCTGTGTCAACATCGGGAAGTACTCCAAGCCCTGCAGCAGGCAGGCCTGACGATCAAGGCCAGCAAGTGCCAGATCGGGCAGGGGTCGGTAGTGTAACTAGGCCACTTGGTAGGTCGGGGTAAGGTGCAGCCCCTCCAGGTCAAGATTGAAACCCTCATGCCCTGGGAACCCCCTAAGACACAGACTGAGGTCTGAGCTTTTCTGGGCCTCACCGACTATTACTGCCGCTTTGTCAAGGGATATGGTACCATTGTGGCTCCCTTGACTGAGCTTACATCCAAGAAACACCCTCGACAGGTAGTCTGGACCGAGGCGTGCCAACGAGTCTTCGACACTTTAAAGCAAGCTATGTGCACGGCTACTGTGCTCATGGCCGCAGACTTTTCAAAAGAATTAATCGTTCAAACAGACGTGTCCGAACATGGCATTGGGGCGGTGCTATCGCAACTCAACGAAGAGGGTCTGGACCAAACTGTAGTTTTCCTTTCCAGGAGACTGCTCCCCAGGGAACAGAGGTGGAGTGGGAAGGTGGAGTGGGATTGAGCGTGAATCCTTCGTGGTGGTTTAGGCTCTGAAGATGTTGCTGCCATACCTGTTTGGTTCGCACTACCTCGTTCAGACCGACCACCGGCCCCTCCAGTGGCTTATGCAAATGAGGGGCAAGAATCCCAAGTTGCTAAGGTGGTCCATCTCCCTACAGGGAACTGACTTTAGGGTGGAACGCCGGCCTGGAGTGGACCATGCCAAAGCTGACGGTCTCTTGAGGTTTTTTTGCCTTAGTGACGAGAACTCCCAAGGGATTGGGTAGCTCTCCCCACTTTCAGCGTGGGAGGGACGCGTGTTAGACCGGTCAGCTTCCGGGTGGTCTCCTCCTATTTTTTTTCTCTTTTTGCCTCACATTTCAATTCCACCAATTCTTTCTATGTGGCCTTAGGTCTCCGAGTGCCTCACCACTGCTAATCAGTGCTGAGGCACAGGTGCGCCTTCCTAAAATGGTGGGGTGGAAGAGTTTCCTAAGATGGATGCCTGCTAGAAATTACCTGGCTCATAGGATAGCATTAAGGGGTTCTAGAACCTTCCGGTCCACTCTAGTGACCTGGGCCTAGGCTATATAAGGGAAGGCACTGGGCGACCATTTTGTCATTACTGAGCTGGCTGGAGTGTTCAAGTTCAATTTCAAGTTCAGGAATTTGTATAGCGCACTACTCACCCAGAGGGTCTCAAGGCGCTTGAGGGAGGGTGAGTGCATTACTTATCGAATAGCCAGGTTTTAAGCTGTTTTCTGATGGAGAGGTGGTTCTGTGTGAGGCGGAGGTGAGAGGGGAGAGAATTCCAGGTTTTGGCCGCTAAGTAGGAGAAGGATCTTCCTCCTATGGTGGATCTATGGATGCGCGGTATTGCTGCGAGGGCTTGATTGGATGATCGTAGTTGGCGGGTGGGTGTGTAGAAGGACAGTAGCGTGTTGAGGCATTCGGGTCCTATGTCATAGAGGGCCTTGTGCGCGTGGGTGAGGAGAAGGAACGTTATTCTCTTGTTGACTGGGAGCCAGTGGAGGTCTTTCAGGTGGCCGGAAATGTGAGCATGACGGGGGATGTCCAAAATGAGTCTGGCTGAGGCATTTTGGATGCGTTGGAGTTTTTTCTGTAGTTTGGCTGTGGTTCCGGCATAGAGGGTGTTTCCATAATCCAGTCGGCTAGTGACCAGTGCGTGGGTGACTGTCTTTCTTGTTTCGGTGGGGATCCAACGGCAGATTTTTTTGAGCATGCGAAGGACGTTGAAGCATGAAGATGAGACGGCGTTGACTTGTCTGGTCATCGAGAGGGAGGAGTCTAGGATGAAGACCAGGTTACGTGCGTGGTCTGTTGGTATGGGTGCTGTACCCAGGGCCGGTGGCCACCATGAGTCGTCCCAGGCAGAGGGGGATGATCCTAAGATGCGGACTTCCATTTTGTCCGAGTTTAGCTTTAAACGGCTGCTCTTCATCCATTTGGCTACTTCTTTCATTCCTTCGTGTAGATTGGTTTTGGCGGTGTTTGGGTCTTTGGTGAGGGAGAGGATCAGCTGGGTGTCGTCTGCGTAGGAGATGATGTTGAGGTTGTGTTGTCACACGATGGATGCGAGGGGACTCATGTAAACGTTGAAGAGGGTGGGACTGAGTGATGATCCTTGTGGTACGCCGCAGATGACTTCAGTGGCCTCTGACCTAAAAGGGGGAGGCGGACTCTTTGGGTTCTTCCGGCGAGGAATGAGATGATCCAGTCCAAAGCTTTTCCTTGTATTCCGACGTTGCTGAGGCGTTGTATGAGGGTGCTATGACAGACTGTGTTGAAGGCGGCGGAGAGGTCAAGTAGGATGAGGGCAACTGTTTCTCCGTTGTCCAGTAGCGTTCGGATGTCGTCTGTAGCTGCAATGAGGGCGGTTTCGGTGCTGTGTTTGGCTCGGAAGCCGGACTGTGAGGGGTCGAGGGAGTGCAGACTACAGTGTCAGGGGGATTGTGTCTCAGGCTAATCTGACTGCTCCCAGGAGCTGCAAGTTAGTTGTGGGTCCTGCCCTGCTTCCTGTTGATCTGGCCCTGCCTGTGAGAAGATTACGAGTACCACGTCCCTCTGTAGCCACCCATCAAGAGGACTAATTTATTTCAACAGCTGGTGAGAGTGACTTTGCCCCAGCCCCAGAAACCTTGGAGGGTGGTGCTGTGGGCTTATAAGGCAACGCGGAATAAGGGACTTGGACCACGACCCCTGAAGTGAAGCGGGGTCTTAATCTTTGCCCTTGCTTGCTGTTTGTCCTTATTGTAGAGCGCTGAAATTGCCTGAGATGTATGCTGCCTAGTTCTCCCAGTGCTGCATCTGGAGGAGCCCCCCCCTCTCTTTGCCCACTCTCTTAGGCGCTGTGGTGCCGAGGCTTCCAGGGGACTCTGCGCCGCTGGCCTGGGTGCTGAGACAGGCCGAGCGGTTCCCGCGCCAGGTGTGAGGAGAAGGGGAGAGACGCCAGCTCGTAGAGAGAAGCTGGGCGGGGTAGCTTAGCAACTGGACTCCCACCTAGCGCGTTACCTCTCTCCATCGAGCCGGAGCTCCTCGCCGGAGTGGAAGCTGCTGCGGCCCTTCAAAAGCCTGAGTTGACCCACAGTTGGCTCCCTGGTGGCTCGGGAGAGAGTGCGCAAAGAGGTCCCTATGCTGCAAGGCCTCTGGGGAGTTCACATCGCAGCTCGGCAGCGGCCCCAGCCCCGCCTCAGGCGAAGTGCCAAGTACTGAGGGGGAGGAAGGGGGAAGATCGGGCCGCAAACTTGCTCCCAGGATGGTGTAACAAAGGCACCGGACGGGCGCAGAGGTATCTGGGGACCACACAGCGGGAGGGTGGGGCTGTAGGAGTGAAGCTGTGCAGGGAGGGGGAACTATAACGGAACAGGGGAGTGCCAAGAACTAAGCCCCTAAGATAATTCACTCTCTGATAACAACGTGGTCTAACCTGAATTAAAAGAGTGGGTTCCAGACTTCAATCCCCCCCTCAGAAGTAAAACCCCCCTATGCATTTTTCTTGCGCAGGAGTGAGAAAGAGACAGCACACTCTGAATAAGAAACCGGTGTGACTCTAATCCAAATGCCTTTTCCAGCTTAATTCAAATTAATGCAAAAACCTGCCAAAACAGAATTTCATTTATATACATGCTTGCTCCAAACGGTTACTCATATCTACTACAGTGATATTCAGTGTACTTACCTGACTGGTTTAGACGACAACCTGTTTTAATTGATCTATGTGTGATATACTTACCTGATGAATGCCTAGCTGAATGTATTTAGAAACCTGGTGCTTGGACTACTGTGAGAAAATACAATGTACTGTCTAGTTAATGCAATTAATCCCCGAAATGAAATGTCCAAAGTCCTAATTTAATAAACATTGGAACCTTCATTCCTCCTTTTACAATACAAACAGATAAAGCCACTCTATTTTTTATTGAACCAAGACGGTGTGATGTCATTTTTGGTGGGTTTGCACTGGGGTGTTGTAGTGAGTGTTGCGCAAATACATCACACTTGCCTCCTGGATTTAGTCCTCCTACTCTGTACCATGCTACCCTAAGTGGGCCGGAAGTCCCGGTTTCAACAATGTGCACAATAAAAACCTTTAAGGGACAATTAAATGCACTGGCAGCGGGGTCTGTGTCGAGAATAGGAGATTATCACTTTATTCGTCCTATAGCTGAACTTCTCGCTGATTCTCAGCTCCTGCTTCCACTATCTTCTACCATCTTACTCTTCTTAGAGATGTGCATGCCTGCGAGGTGCATCATCGGGTGTGTAATTTAGATGTGACAATGCAAAGCCCTGTGTTAACTTTTCACGCCCCCTACTTTGCTCCTCAGCTTTCACTTCTGCTGCAATTTCCTTTGACACCCTTGTCATTGTTTTAAAAAGTCAAAATATACTTTAGTGAAACGTGCTGCTTAAGCAGACATGATTCAGCAGATATCGCCCCTTCTTGCTCTATTTTCTCACCATTACCCAAAATATGTTACAGCCAGTGAAGTGGCACAGAATACTTTTCAGAGAAGACGGTATTAGCACATTCTCTGAAGTGAAGATGTCCGGCCTGTCGCTAACCGCATCCCCTGCTGTTTCGAAATAACAAGCACGGAGATAGGGAGAAAGCTGTCAAAAGATGCCAAGATCGCCTCCTTTTCCGCACAATCTTCTGACTCACAGTGGGATACAAAGCATAGAAGAGTTTGCAAAAGAGTAATAGACTTTAAACAAGTATTTATTAAACAAGCACGGCACGGAAGAGAGACAGCCAGCAGATGCACTCGTAAGGAGTGATCGATGGGGGTGAACAACCTTTACAACGAAACTTTTACAACGCACTACCATTACAACGCGGTCATTACAACGCAAACCATTACAACGCATTGCGCTGGGGGGCGCTCTAGGATAGGGAATACGTTTAATTTTCTATCCAACACCTTCCCTAGTGTCCACGGGGACTGGAGTTGGAATAGAGAATTAAACTCTTCACTATCCAGCACCTCTAAGCGCTATGCGTTGTAAAGGTATGCGATGTAAAATCGCGTTGTAAAGGCAGGCGTTGTAATAGCCTGCGTTGTAACGTCATACATCCATCGATGGGAAGTGCAACAAGAGCTTGCGCTGACGAGGACAGGAGGAGGCAGCAGGGGGAGGGGAGAGAGGAGGGGGCCTGCGCCTGTTTCCCTTGCGGGAGCAAGCAGAAACAATATGGTTTGAAAACTCGCTCCCGCAAGGAAAACGCCAAACGTGCACGCGTTGCCATTGAAGGCAATGCAAAGTGTGCACTTTTTGGGCTGAAAAGTTGAATCAATGGCTAAAGGTCTCCTTCCTATGCAGCGTATGTGCGCTGCGTAGGCGAGACCTAAAAAGGGGGTTCTGCAGACCAGTGCACAATATCCACATTGTCTTCTCTGTATCAGTATTCGTGTACTCTTCAGTGCTGTTCTCTAAAGCCCTCAGCCTTTGTTTGTGGTAGCTGGCTAATCACCATTTTCCCCTGCCATCAACTATCAGACAGTTATCTCAGGACTCGAAGCACTTAATTCAGCAAACTTTTATTTATTTTCTGAGTAAGGCTATTGGGCACATTTTTAAACCTACTGGTGAGTGTTTTTGGGAACTACATGAGACCACATCTGGGTAAAGTAAGCGCAATGGTGATAAAAAGGCACCCTTCAGCTTTAACCACAAAATTTAATTCAATCACCCATTCACTCCCTAATAGTTTTCACAGCAAGGAAAGGCCAAATGATCAAAGGTTTCAATATAATTGTCTCCAAAACAGTTTCTGCTTTTTGCAAATTTGGTGAATCTTGCCCACATCTCAGTTCAACTAGGGACACAGGGAGCCTCAAGCTGCCAACATTGGAATAAGGGAAACCAAGCTCAAATGCCTGCCTCAGCTCAACAAACTGTGGTTCTGGAAAAATCACTCAATCTCCCTGTGATCGGAAAAAGGAACAAGCATTTGCAATGCAATAGGGCTTGCAGTTACGCGAGTTTGAGCTATTGACATTGCAAATAACAATGCTTTTTTTTGTGTTCGCATTAAAAACATAAATAAAAGGCATTGTCATTTACAATGCCAATAGCTTAAACTTGCCTAACTGCGAGACCTATTGCATTGCAAATGCTTGTTGAAGGAAGTTATTAAAAAATGTACAAAGTGGCATTGTAAGCTTGCTCCTAAAACCTTGTAAAATGTGGCAGTAGTCAGTCAATAATACTTTTATTTGATTTCGTTAAAAATCGTAAAAGATTGTAAAAGCACGTAATACATAATGATTAAAAGGTGATAGTTGGAGAAGTGCAAAAGATAAAAACATTGTGTCGTCATTATTCAATTCTCATCAGCAGTTGAAATAGGAAATATAACATTATAGTATGTACAATTTAAAAGTGCTAGTATATTCATTGAGGAGAGGTCAGGGAATTGTGCAGGAGCGGGTGAGAAGGGACCAGTCAGTATCGTAAGAGGCACTCAGGCTGATTCTTGTGTATTATCTAGTTCTTTGGCTGCCATTTCCCAAAACGTAATGGCTTTGCAGGATAGTTGGATTGACGAACCTCCAATGCATTCAATGACAGCTGTTCTGCACGTCCTGAACTGGTTTTTCTTGAAGATCTCAGAAGCACAGTTTTTCGAGTTTCTAGAAGCGAAGGGTAGATGCATAGTAGGTGTATTAATGTCTCTACTCCCTGTCCACACAGTCAACATTCTTTCGTCGGCCATGTACGCATCCATTTCGGGGTCAAGTCCTTCGTGGGGAAGTGCCCCAACCGTAGCGTTGTCAGACAATGCTTTTTGTGCTGTGCGAAGTGTTCTGACAGATATTGTTGTGGTTTCAGCATCTGATGAGATTGAATCACTTCCCATGCGTGTTTTCTTTTTTGCAAAGGCAGTTTTGTCCGTTAACAGAGAAATTTGTTTGGTTGCAGTGTTCACAGCAATTTTGAACACGGATTAGGAAGTGATTGTGTGCCAGGCCTCTTCAAGGTGTAGGTCTGCAAGTGATTCTTTTAATACAGTGACATTGGAGTTATTTTGCCTTGCTTGCAGTTCAATTTCTGCCCAGCAAGAGTGGGCCAAGGCATTTTCCTCTGCTTGCCTCATCCCCCAGTAATATTTGGCCATCGCTCCTTGGAGGGCTGGTTTCTGGGTTTTAAGCCCATATTCCAGTCGCATCTGTGACTGGGAGATGTACCTGGGGATTGAGAACAGACTCTTAAAAAGACTTGACCGACTTGGTTTAAGGGGCTGCATCTTTTGTGTTCATCAATTCTGACCCGTATGATTTAGTTGGAATGAATTTGCCTGCAATTACCTTTAGCAGGTGACCAGTTGAACAGCCTTTAAACTTCCTCTCTAGGGTTTTAAAGGCGTAGTGGAGTTGTTTTGCTTTTGTTTTTCCTTGGTCTAGCTGGTGGTTAAAATTGAGATTGTGATCGAGTTGGAACCCAAGATATTTGTACAAATCCACCTGGGATGTTGGTTTGTCATCTAGATTCAAGATGAATTTGCCTTTTGGCCCTGTTTACCGATGTTTAGAAAAGATGTCTGAACTGGGGTGGTGTGGCGAGCAAAATAACGATGGATTAAACCCAGATCTGTGACTGGGGGTGAATGTTCTGCCATTGTGCAACATTCCGACCATCAATGGTTGTTTTTGCATCATTCTATAGTTAGCAGGGTCCGAGCATGAATCCGATTTACATATAGGGTTTAAGATGCATCCTCACCAGGAGTCAGGGATTGTGCCTGATTCTAGCACATGTGTAAAAAGCAGGGTCCTGGATACCAGACCAAAATGAGGGGTCATGCCGGAATAATGCATTTTGCAGACCGTTGGGCCCTGGGGCTCCCTCAGGCCTTAAATTTCATATGATATTGAGGACCTGCTCTTGTGAAATCTCCCGGGTGAAATCTGGTGGTTCTAACTTTACTGTGTCATGGGCTGTTCCTGCGTTTGAGCCTCCATGTTTTGTAATGTCAATAGGTGGAATAGCGTTGTATGTATGTTCAATATGCGCTCTCCAGGTATCCTCCATTATTTACGAGTTAAAATTGCGGTTCTTGCCATTTGATAACTGGTTGATGATTTCCCAGAAGAGCTTGGAGTGTCTTTGTTTGCTGGCGTAGTGGAGTTTTGCCAAGAAATGTTCTCTAAAGTCTTTCTTAGCCGCCTTGATATCCCTTTTTAGTTTTTTTCTTGATTTAGATATTAAGGACAGAATATCCTGTGAAGAATCTGTGCTTTGGGTTCGTAATTGTCTTAAAAGTTTATTCAGTTGATTTTTTTCTTTCCTTAGATTGTTGGTGAACCACACTGCCCACACTGATCTTCCTACTTTGTGGCCGTTACATTGCCTTGTGAATTCCTTATTTACATCATGAGTGAAGGATACCGAAACCTTTATAAGTGATGGTTCGACTTTAAAACTCTCCAAGCGAGCAGTGCATGTTGCCATAATATCACCAATATTTTCCCTTTTCCAGGTGAGGCGTTTCAGGTTATAGCATTGTGTTTGTAGGGACAAAGTTTTGTCTGTTGTTAAATTTGCTGTACTTATGACCAAAGAAAAGGTTTGGGGATAGTGATCACTTTCTGTCCTTTCTTTGATTTGGAAATGTGAGATGTATGGTAGAATGTCCTGGTCAATTAGTGTGTAATCAATGATTGATCCTGTGTTTTGCATAACCTTGGTGTATGCTGGAAGACACCCCAGCGAGACTCGTCCATTTAGAATGCACATTGACTGTTCCTCCAGCAGAGATGCTCATCTGTTACCCTGTGTGTCACCTTGTTTGCTGAGTCGAGTATGGCCTATTGATCTTTCTTGCTGCCGTACAATAGATTCATGTTGAAATCTCCTGACAGTATGATGTTGGCATGTGGGTGAGCAAGGTTGAGAGTGGCTAGTGTTGCTGTTAAAGTCTTGATGCTTGATCTCTTTTGTTTAGTTGATGGGTGGATGTAGACGTTCAATATTAGCAGGCTGAAAAAGGGTGAGGCCACTTATTTGATGCATGACATCCAAGATGATTCGAGATCGACTTCAGAAACTTGCCATGAGATGTAGGTCGAGACAAAGATGGAAAGGCCTCCTTTTGCTCTTCCGTTTTCGATTCTCTTTTTGCTGGATTAAGATATTCTTTATATCCCACAATTGGTGAAGGGTTTGTCTGCCATGTCTCTTCAAAGAGGAGAAGGTCGTACTGTTCGATTAATTCCAAGAAGTCAGGATCTTCTAAAGGCCATTGACATTCCAGGAGCTAATGTAACAACCTTTGCCTGGTTTCGTTGCTCTTGTTGAATTTGTTCATGCCATTCCGTCGATGGTTCCGGTTATGTTTGTCTGCCTGTGACCAGTGTTCTTGGCTGCTTCGGGGTGAGCGGAGGTGATGGTGATTTTCCTTCCAGTTTGGACTATACTCTTTAATTTACTATATACATCCGGGCCTTTCGCGCCTCTCAGCATGCTCTCCGGAGGGTTTGATTGGTGTAGCGGGCTTGGATAACGGTGGGGAACTGGCTTTTTTATTTCTATGCCCCATTTTTAAAATGACTCCTGCTGCCTTCAGATCTGCTCAGTGATAGAATTATCAGAGAAGATTGCTGTAGTAATTTCATGACCAATTGGGTCAGGGTTAGGCTTGAACTCTATGCTTTCTAGGTTGCCGGTGTCAATATGCCTCAAGGAAGGTAGTGCTTTAAATAGTTTTAATAGAACACTTCTTTTAAGGATGTCATGAGTTCCCCTTGAGACACAGTGGGGGATGAAGTCCAACTTTTTTTTGTCATTAGTGAAATCAGGAGAGATCGGCCACAGTTCGATTTCCTTGTTCTTTATGATTTGTTCCCCCTCCCCCGTGATTTCTCCCAGGGCGACAGGGCACTGGTTTTGGACGTTTTGAACGCTACATGTTATGTTTTGGATATGTTTGTTGTTGTTCTTTACAGTCGTTGCTATGCCACTGCTCATGCGGTGGTAATTTATTACTTTTAAGGTTGCTCCTGACCTCGCAGTCACCCTCCTTAGGCGGGATGACGACGTTTGTGCTTATTATGGTGACTAATGGCGAGTTACATACCGATGTGGGGGTGGTTTTAGTGATTTGCGTGAGCTGGGTTGTTGGATACTGTTTTTTTCCATTTTGGTGGGCTTGAAAATGCTGTATACATTTACTGGCTGCAAATATTCTGATGTGGGTTGAGTTTGACTTGTTGAGTTTGAGGTCATATTAGTAGATGGGGTCATTTCAGCCTCTGGGCTGACATCCTCAATATTTGTAGATGTGATGTCATCTTCACTTTGAAACGTGTCTTGCTCCTTCGTGGTGTTTGTTACATTCTGTGCCTGTCTTGTTTTTTCCCATTTCTGGCCTTTCTCAAAGGTTTTCTCTCCCGTTTGAATAGAGGGGCTATTACTTTTGATGACTTGGTGCTATATTCAATTGAGGGAATGGCCTGGGTACCTGTGTTGCCTAGTATTTCTGTTGGTGATAGTTTATTTGTATTTCCCTGTATTTGAGCTAAGTTGGTCTCCAGTGCTTTTGCATTTTGCTCCTTTAGGGGGCTTGGATGAACCTGATCCTCTTCCCTCAGTATTTCTTTTACTCTGTTGACAGGTGGGTTTGTCTTAGATGAGGTGTCACTGATGACCCCCAGTAATTTAGACATTAAACCTTGGACCACTGCTAGTTGATCTATTATTTGGGTGCAGTGGCAGTGGCATATTTGATTAGTTGTTTCTTGATCTTGCTGCACCCTCGTGATCATTTTGTTAAAGTTTCGCAACTTTTGGTCCACCCCCTGTACATGGATAGCTAGGGTGTTTAAAAGATCCCCTTGGATGTCTAACTTATCTGCGTGGTAAATCATAGCTTTACAGGTGGTGTCCAATGTATTTAACAGGTGCGACCAGACTGTCTTCGGGGGTGAACTGTCTTTCTCTTCCTGTGGTAGTTGGAGATCCGGGGTCGGTAAGTTTGGTGAGTCCAGAATCACACTTGGTTTCTCCCTTTTTTGTGACTGTGGCACTGTGAGGGAGTTTTCGAGGTTTTTAAATTTGAAGGGCGTATTATCATATTGGTTCAAAAACGAGAGGTCCTGGCTGCTTTGATGCACTGTTTACGGTGAGTGAGGTGGCGTTGTACATTGATCTTGCTTTTTGATGTTTATTTGGACCGGGTCCAAGTCATCTGTATACGTGTGCATTTGTGCATTTCCAAATGGGCTAAGGATGTTTAAGCTCATCTGACATGTTGGAACAACCTCGTTAATGCAGTAGCGGCTGAGTGTTAATTGTTTTTCCTGCTGCAGATGTGATTCTAAAACTGCTGGTTGGTAATGGATTATTGCCTCGGTAGCTTTAATTTTGTGGCTTGGTCCCCTTTCTAGAAGACTATTGGTTCAGTGGAATTGCAAACCTTGGTCTTTATTGTTTGTGGCTTTTTGAGGGAATGAACCCGTTTCCCAAGGTTCTTCTACTTCATCTATTTTGTGCTTGTGGCTATTACTGCTGCTTCTGTCCCGGAGGGGCTTTGAGGCCACTTCACATTGAGTGTTGGTGGTGTTGTTACTGAGTTTGTAGTATTCAGGGCGTTCGAGTTCAATGCGATCTTGGTTTATCTTGGTAGTTTTTGTTGCCACATATAAAAAATCGGTGATCAACGCTCGTTTGCTGCTGTTTGGGCATGAATGGTGTCTAGGGGTGCCAGTGGGGTATCTTTATTGCCATCTTCAGGAACGACGTGTGGGGCTGACTCAATGAGTTTTTTGCTGATGGTAGACTTGTGACTTGTCGTTCCAGGGGTTGCTGCTGTGGTCGTGGATGAAACTCCCAACGTATGGTGCTTGTCACAGTTCGTTTGCTTTAGCTCTGTTTGGATCGCTCCTCCCCGCGGTGAGCCGGGTGGGGTGCTGGTTTACTCCATGACCAACGCCGAGGGGCCTTCCCTTACCGCTTCTTTTTTTAAGTTGACTAGTATTTTTTTGTCTTTTTTCTCCCCTCCCCTTGTCCTTCCAGACCTCATGACAAGTTGTTGCCCTTTCACCTAGTGAACCAAGGTAGCAGGCTTAGTCAGTGACTTTGGGAAAGGGGTTGCTTTGACCAGTTTTTGGTGTTTGGATCGTTGGTTTTGCTAATTTAGCTGAAGCGATCTAAAAAGTGAGTGCATGAATGGGCTTTTGGGTTTTTAATTTGGTCCTTCCATTCTGTGTGGTCTGGGTGGGGGTAGTTGGTTTTCCAAATCGAAATCCCCTCACCCCACCCACAGCACCAGCACTTCTCGCAACTACTCACAACTTCTCACTGTTAATCTGCTACCGGTCAACATCAGCTGGCATGTGGCTAGCGTGCGTGCTGCTGCTTCTCCTTCTGCTTCTCCCCTGTGGATGTGGGGCTCTTAGCCCCTTACTGGGCCCTTTCTTAGAACCATCAGCTGTCGCACACAGCTCTGCAGGCTGCTGGCTGCCTTCTTCTCGCTGCTTTGCTCGTCTTCGCCCCCTGGTGCCGGGAGTCGACTCCTCTCTCCACTGTTGTCCTGGGCCCTAAAAACTGCCCTCTGTGTACTGCACACCATGTGTGACCCAGCTGCAACAGGCTCTGTGCTCTGGTGCATGAAGAGGAGCAGGTGGGCTAGTGGAGTGTCGATGCTACGTCGATGCTGCCAATGGCAGACTGGCTGGCGGGTGGGTGGGCAAGCTGCTAGGTGTGTGAGAGGGAGATCGCGAGGGCCGTGGGTACCGGCTGTGACAATTGCTGCCCTTGCTGGTCGCCGGTTTGCTTACTTTTATTCCTCAAGGTCGAGGTCGCGGTATTTGCCTTCAATTGCTGGCTGTGAAAGCCGTGAGCCGCGAGGGGCCTCGGGAGCTGCGACGGCAGCCTCTCCCCTCTGCCTCTCAGACTCTCTCCAGTGCGCGACAGCAGGCTAGCGGAAAACCTGGCACTGGATCAGTCAGCCGCTGTGAAGTGGCAGTAAAACCGTCAAGGGCTGGGGTTTTGTTACCTTTTGCACCCACAACCTCTGTGAAAGTCACCAACTAGGCAACAGTGTGTTCCTCATAGAACATCTGCGGTGTGTACAATGAGGTGTGTACTGTACAAGGAATACCGTTAAAATGCTTTCTGTCACCTCATGAGGATTATTGTTCCCTATTGTAAACCGATTTTATGTGATTTCATGTACTTACTTTTTAAAGATCTTATGGGTATAAGGCGATAAGACTTGTTTGCATGCTCATAGTATTTTTGATTCATGAACTCCACTATGCTGCTGTTTCCATGAGCAAAACTTGTTCCAACTCTACTTGCATGGTCTGGGACTACCGACCACCCCCTCCCCTCATCATGTAAACAATATTTACCATCCATGTAGTAATCAGTCAGGCAAGAGAATTCTTTGGAAGGCAGGGGGTCTCACGACCCCCGGCCGTATTTATTAAAATATGAAAACAAAATAAAATGAGTAAAATAAACATTATTTACGCAATTATTAAATGCAAAATTCAGACATTAGATTTACAGCAAGTTAGACAGGTATGATGGGCTAACCTTAACAAATGTCTAATACAGCGTGTTTCCTAACCGAATCTAACATCCTACATATCAATTTTGCATTCTAATAATTTCTGGGCCTACGGCAAGGTCGTTAACCGGTGTCAGATCCTTTCCCCAGCTACATCCTCACGCCTGAGTGCGCATGCGCGACAAGGGCCCGGTTACCGGGAGAGTTCGTCCCTCTCCTGGTTACCCTTGTACGCTCCGTGAACTCCATTTAACCAAAAAGGAGGGCCCTTATACTTGCGCCATTTGCTGATGTCATAGTGTATGTGCGGGGTGGATACCAGCCCGAGGAAAGCGTGACTCCTTCCCCCGCACCCTTCCAAGCAAGCGGATATCCTGCCCCTGAAGTTCTAGGAAAGACCAGTGGCCCCTCCCCCTGCTCAACCCCATTCGATAATGGTGCCGCCCCCTAAGGACCTTAAATTGCTGCTCACTGATTATGACCTTCCCGCCACAGGCCAGCATAGTTGACCGACTATCTGGCCCCCCCCAAAATGCCTACACTGAAAGGTCATACCTTCCTAGCAAAACCTCCTACCCATGCCAGTATGTTCCTTACCAGTAGGTCATTACCTGCTTCTGTCAAGTGCACCCCATCCCGTAAGTAGAACTGATCTCCCCAAATGCACCCATGTGGGATACTCTGCAGGTGAGGTGTTCGAAAAAGCTTCTCGATCTTATTGTTGACCCTCTTTACCGAGTGATTCAACGCCCTAACTGATTCACCCCCCTCCACTGAAGTCTAGGTATCAAATGTGACCACACTACGGTGCAACCTGGCAACAACTTCGCCAGCCAACCTGCTGCTGAGATAATCTGTTCCAACAAGACCCTTCTGCCTAGCTTCACCAAATCATCCCCCCCCAGATGAAGGATGACCACTGAGGGCGGAGGGGTGTGTCTTTCGAGTAAGTCAGAGATGTAGTGCCTAAGCTGGCTAAGGCGGAGCCCCCCTCTGCCATGAAAGGAAACAGTGAAACCCCCGCACTCTGCCCTCCGTCTACCCCCTCCTGAAAGGAAACATGGTTTAGCACGCTTCACATAAGAATGACCAACCACCCATACTACATGCGTCCTCCTCTTGTCTTCTTGCCGTTGCCAAGATGTTGATGGTTGCATTTGCTGACCCTGTAGTAATTTCCGTCCTGCGTCACAGGCCCGAGAAACTAAAAGATAAAAATAAACAAGGCAGGTGTCAGGGGGGGTGAACTGACCCTTACAACCTGTGTAGCCGCACATAACACTTATAGGCATTGGAAGACCATCTCCCAATCCTCTTCACACTGTTGGCATGCAATCCTCTCGCAGTGGCCTTGGTGGCCGCCCCTATCCGGAAAGAATGTGTTCCAAATTCCTTGGGGTTCAAACCTGCCCTGGCGATAGCCATTGCTAACACTCTTTGGAACTGAAACCTGGTCAATGGGGTACCATCCACATGTATTAACAAGGCTCCCATTGCCTCACCCGCCCGTTGTCTGATGAACGCCTCCACATGCGACACTGGGCAGCACGGGTTGTTCGGTGCGCGGTGTAGCACCAAACTCTCTCCCGAGGCCTCCTGATCAGTCTTGGATTTCTGAATGGTAACCCACATTGAGTCGCCCCGTATAGTAGTATCTATCAGCTGTAGGCCACCTAACCTGTCGAGTTTGTTGCTAGCCACTAGTTCACTTACCCGCAATGCGCCGTAAAATGCCAGGGAAAAAGCGGCTTTGAATAGGAGTACCTCTCCCGAAGAGCTGCATGTGTCAGGCAGGGCGAGCAATACCACTGCCAACCGTTCTAGATCTATTGGCCTTCTGCCATTGGCGGTGTTTGCCTGTAGGCGCCACCACCCCTTCATCGCCTTTTGTACTAAGAAGCTTTTCGTAGGATCCCTGGCCCCCCTTGTCTGTGCGAAAAAGGAAACAGCTGCCTTGTGTCTGCTAGCTGTCGCGGCTGAGCGGCCCTCCTTGTGCAATGTGTCCATGTACCCAGTAAAATTTGCCTCCTGATCCCATTTGGCCTCCCAATCCTGTCCCAGAAGATTACAGTAAGACCTGAACGCCCCTTCGTAAGCTGTCCTGGTCCTGGGAGCTAGTCTGGCTGCCACGAGGTCCTGTAGTTGGGGGCACCAATCTGCCAAAGTGTTGATGGGAAGTGAGCTGTGGAGGCCTCTGCAGCTGGTAGGTGTTCCCTGAATACCTGCATCTTAAACGAGAAAGGGCGTCAGCTGCGTTCTTCAAGACCCCTGGAACATGTTTGGCCCTGAAGTGCACGTTCAACTTCATGCATCTTAGCACAATCTTCTTTATAAGGCGGAGTATCAACTTACACCGTGCTGCCTGTTGATTGATGCATTCCACTACAGTCATGTTATCCGACCAGAAAATGACAGATTGATTAGACAATTGATCAGGCCAGACTCTTAAAGCAACCCAGATTGGGAACAGTTCTAGGAACTCAATGTTTGTTGTCAAACCACTTTCCTCCCACCAATTGGGCCACCTTTGTGCCACCCACTTGTTGCCAAGTATGGCGCCAAACCCTACACTGCCAGCAGCGTCAGTCCATAGTCCTAACTCTGCTGAGGTCACAGTGGGGGCACCCCACAGTACCCTGCCATTGAAATCCTCCAGAAATGCAATCCATATCCGCATGTCCTGGCGAACCTCGACTGACAGTCTCGTGCGATGGTGCTTGTCTCGCAGGCCCTTCATGCCTTGCGCAATTGAGCGGGAAAATGGGGGTGCCATAGGGATGACCCTTAATGCAAAATTCAGCTGGCCAACTGTCTGCTGTAACTGCTGTAATGTGACTTTCTCCTTCACCAAACATTGTTGAAGGGCTGCCCTGAACTTCGCAATTTTTTCCTTGGGTAACCTGAAACAACCCTCAACGGAGTCCAGTTCAATGCCTAAGAATTCAAGGCATGTAGATGGCCCCACTGTTTTCCCTGGTGCCAGCGAGACCCCAAAAGCACGCATGAGCACGCAAAACTCACGCAATGCCCACGCGCACTCCTGTGAGCCCGCCACCCCCAGCAAAAGAAAGTCATCAAGGTAATGCATCACATGCTGGTGGCCCGTAGATTGTCTCAGAACCCATTCCAGAAAAGAACTGAATGTTTCAAAGTAAGCACATGAAATGGAGCAACCCATGGGCATACACATGTCCATATAATACTTGCCCTCGAAGGAAAAATCCAGCAGGTGTTGGTCAGATGGATGCACTGGCAGTAGTCTAAACGCTGACTCAATATCTGATTTCGCCATCAATGCCCCGGGGCCCAAAACTCTCAACATCTCTACTGCCTGGTCAAAAGACGCATATTTCACACTACAAATGTTCTCATCAGTCGCATCATCAATGATAAGCCCCTAGGTGCTGAAAGATTGTGTATGAGTCTAAATTCGCCCTTTTCTTTCTTCGGGACCACTCCCAGAGGTGAGCAAACAAAATTTGGTACTGGGGTGTCAAGGAAAGGACCCGCTACTCTACCTAGGCGCAGTTCGATTTTTCTTGCTACCACCCCGGGATTGTGTTTAACTGACAACTGGTTCCTACACTGCGGTGTCCCGGTATAACCCCCAGCTTGAATCCAAAAACCGTGTTTGAAACCTTCTTGCAGCATCCTTGCGGAGGTATGGTCTGGGTATCTATTGAGCCAAGGAATCATAGCCAACACGTCAATGGGGGAGTGCGCTACCTGGGAGTGTTCCCCGCTATTCTGGTTTCCTTCTCCCCCTGTTACCTGAAGTACTACCCTTTGACCAGCATGTCGTTTCTGGGTGGGAAATGTGGCCGCATATGTAACACACATGTCTGAATTGGCACGTGCTCGGCGCTCTGGTGCATGTTCGCCTGTTGAGATCCCAGCACACGCCCTTCCCGCCTGCATTACTTCTGGCCTTATTGGCCACTCCCCCCCCCCTTGCGCTGACCGAAAAGGCTGCTGAAAGGGCTGCTGGGGTTTGGGCGAATATCCTTTGTTCCAGCTAGTGCTAGCGCCTGCAGATTGCCCCCTTTCAAACTGAGAATGCCAGGAAATTGAGTCAACTTTGTCCCAGGCTAAAGATTTGTTAAATTCCCTACCTAGCTTTCCCGTCTCCTCACCCACGCACACAAAGCCCTACACGATCAAGGCCCGAGCTACCTCAACAACCGCGTCAACTTCTACACTCCCAAACTCCAACTCCGATCAGCCAGTCACGCCCTCGCCGCCGTCCCCCGCATCCAAAGAACGACTACAGGAGGAAGGTCCTTCTCCTACCTGGCCGCCAAGACCTGGAACTCCCTCCCTCCCGACCTGCGCCTGACCCAAGACCACCTCTCGTTCAGGAAGAAGCTCAAGACCTGGCTCTTCGAGCAGTAGCAGCACCCCCCCCCCCCAAGCGCCTTGAGACCCTCTGGGTAAGTAGTGTGCTTTATAAATATCTGTGATTGATTGATTGATTGAACGCTATGTCATATTCCTTCCTTGCATCCCCCCCATGAATCTCACTGAACATTGTAATCCTACTCTGATAACAAGCCATCTCAGCCTGCATTGAAGGGGAACGTTCAGCGGTAACCGCCACAAACACAGAAAAAGCCCTGATCCAGTTGATGAGGGTCTCCTCCACCCTGAATTTATACAACTGAGACCACCATTCACTAGGCAACATCATATCTTTCTGCGACTTGGCATACTCCCACTCCCTGTTTTCAATCAGCAATGAGAAAATATTTACATATTTGTCTGCCCAAATCAATTCTTTCACACTCTGTGAGACATGTTGTGCCAAATTCTACCCCCTGGAGGGTATTGTGCCTTCGCCTAATACCGGCAAGGCAACCTCCTTACCACTTTCAGCGAGTTGCGTTCATTCTACGGTCTTGACTGTCCCCGCATTGTTCGCCGGACCAGTTTGGGGAGAAATTGGTGTGCTTGGCATGCTACCTTTGCCCCTAGCCACCATGATTTTCGTGACCATTCTCTGTGCCTCGGCCATGGGGTCAGCTGATGAAGGTAACATTCCCCCAATCCCCAACCATGGAAGCACTGCCGCTATCTGTGCTGCCAATTCTGGGGGTACCTGACCTACCCCAGGGGCTGGGCTGGCCGGAATTTCTGGTGGGACCACTGTCGGGACTAAGTTTATAGGTGGCGTGGCCGGAGCCGGTGCTACCGGTACATTTATCGGGATACGTGGGGCTGGCGTGGGCGTCTCAGGTGCTGTCGGCTCTCCGCTAGGGACTGGCCCCGGGGACCCCCCTCATACACGGGGCTTGGGAGGTGACTACAACCCTTCTTAGCTCTGCCACGTTTAGGTGGGGCCTCAAATTCCCCCCTTGGTCTAGGTGGCACTATTATCTGCTTGGGCCTCCCTGGTGGCCCTGCCTGTGCATCAACCCTCTCGCCCAATTCCACCACTGTCTTTCCCAGTTTATCCACCTTTCCCAATCTCTTGTCCATCGCTGACATTCTGCGCATCATGGTTTGAAACATTAGCTTCATGCGCGAATTCCCTGCACCCCGTTTACCAGACATTTCCTACTACTAGCACCTGCACTATACCCTACGTTAATTATGGGCACAATGTGCCTTGTACCTGTCCCAAGTTGGAGGCTAACAGGCTGGCCGTAAGCACCACGCAACCGTGACCGCACACCCAGCTAGCCTGGGTGTTTGGGCGAGCGAACTCTAGCCCCGCTGCCCGCCAGAAGCAGTGAAATGCAGGCCTGCCCGTGTCCTCGGATTCCGCCGTCCACCGTGAGCACCACCGGCCCCGAGAAAAATTGCTGGCTGCTCCTGTAGTGCTCCGCGTCCCACGATACGCCCGCAGAGTGTCCCTGATGAGATGCTGCTACCACCTGCGGTCCGCTCCTGACGACAGCCGCTCCCGATCCGCTCCCGTTCCGCTCGTTACTGCAACCTGAAAAACAAAATAAAATAAAATTATCAGCCCCACAGCGGGGCGAGGAGCGGGCCTGGGAAGCGCGGGCACAAAGAGGGTGCTTCCCGCGCACCCCAGGCTCTTAAACCCCCCTTTTGGTCCCGCCCCTTGACCCGGAAGCACTCACACCGCTTCCGGGTCAGCGGTGGGACCGACCAATCCATTAGGGCAAGGGGGGACGGGCCCAGCCATGTGTGCGTGGGAGCCGAGCGGCCCCCCTTTCCTTTCTTTTTTCAAAGTTTTTATAAGTAGATAGGGTGCAATGTATGGTATGTTCCGCTTTGAATCTTGTTAGCCTATAACTCTCACTTCATTTGTTTGGAGATACGTACAAAAAGTAGCTAATCTAGATATCAGTTGAACCCACAGAGGCGGCATAATGGTGATCTGCTGTGCATTGCCCAGCACCAGCCTGAACCGCACATGGCCACATTCATTGAAATGTTTCCCACCTAGTGAGTGAGCCAGGGCTGGCTGATCAGGAGAGATCTATTGTGGAATGTGGCTTCTGGGTGTTTGCGTAAAAAAGGAAAATACCTGTTGCTAGGGTGATGCCTTCACCAGAACTTTCAGTGGAATGAAAAAACTAGGGGGTCACTCAAAGGGGCGTGGCAAATGTAATTAAGGGCGTGGCTTAAATATACCCACGCTAAAAATCTGTGCTTAGCATGGTGTGCTGCCCAACTGGTATTTTGCTGCTTCTGTCATTGCATATAGATATATAATAGTGATACAACAAATAACATTACAACTACAACAAGCCAGAACTATTGGATTTGCAAATGGTTGTTGTTTGGGTAAGCTAAATCAGCAACAGCTATAGCTTCCTTGTATAAAACATTGAAAATGCTTCCATTCTGAAAGGATGAGACTGAAAGAACTATAACGAGTTCCCAATGAGAGAATACTTATTTGTTGAATAATAAAAATCCTTCCAAACTGGAAGTTTATAAAAGACATTATATTATGCATGGACACAACAAAATATTGTAAAGTGTGAAATAATAACGAAGATACATTATATTTAAATTCAGTAATCACACCATATTATAGCAGCATTTTGAAGGATTTTTCTCCTCCAGTTCCTAATTTAAAGTGCCATTGCTAAATTACCTAAATATGTAAACATTGCAAGAGTGTCAACCTTCTTCGGTTGGCGTTCTATTTCTAGAACAAAAAAATCATATGTTTCACACAAGTCACAAAAGACGACGCTACGTTATATATAAAACGAATAATTACAATTTATAAGAAATTTTGTAAGAATTGCCTCCACTACCCCATATTTTAAAATTCAAAGGTAAAAAAAAGTCATAATTAAAATGCCATAGATAAAATGCCACTGTGCTGTTCCTTTATAAAAGGAGGTGCAAATCGTTCCAAAGAAGCCTTTCTTACATCAATCAACATTCTATATAGTTGTCAAATTATGGATGTATAGTTGACAACATCTGTAGGACAGCATTGTTGAACAAGCAGAATATTGGTTATCACAAGCCCCTAACATCAGGTGGCACACTCAACTGTTAACTTTTTTTCTGCAATAAGAATAAACTTTACAAACTGTGTAGTCACATGAGCCAATTTCCCAGAGAGGCAAGTTGTAATTGCTTATCGACATGTCCTCACCCTGTTTTCTTTAAAGATTAATTTTAATAGGGCTTACCTCTCTCTTAACAGTTGAGGACAAATGGATAAAATATGCAACACTGATTCATTATGTAAGCCGCATATCCTACAGCTGTTTGAGGGCCAATTTTGTACCCACGGGGGAAGTTCCATCCTTTGTGTGGTATCTCCCAAATCGTGGCAACAAAAATGGGTCTCTTATAAATGGTTTTAAATGGGAAATAAGATACAATTGTGGCTTCAATTTGGTGAATGAATTGATAACCGACCATGTGCATGGCTTTTTTTTAGCAAGCTCATCCTCATCCAATAAGATCGTTCGAAAATTAGCTGATTGGTTTAGTGTCTGTCTGAACACGGCTTTAGTTCTAGCTACATCTTCAAGGGGCTGAGACTTAAAAACACTGAAAATGCTTCTGTTCTGAAATGATGATGAGACTGAAAGAACTATATCAAGTTTCTTTGATGTTACATCAAAGGCAGTGAACTGTGGAACTGCTGCAAAGGTAAGATTCTTTTTTTACCCACAGGGCAAAAACGGAGAGCCCGATAGACACCCGGTTCGGCACCTGCTTTATAGAACTGCCTGTGCTGGTCACTGGCAGGACCCAGCCCACTTAAAGGCCTGGCTGGCCTTCACCATATATTGATTAATACTGGATTTCTATCCTCTGTGAGAATAGGGCTGGAGCAGATTGAGATCCAGGTTCACCTGACTACCAGAGGGTCGTACCTGGTGCCAACTCCCAAGCAGAAGGGCACCCCTGGAGAAATTAGAAATTATAGAAAAAATGTTACTTTAGAATTCAGCCTTCCCTCTGTTGGAAGTCTGCCCTGCCAGACGTCTCAACCCAAGTGTCTCTCTGATGCCTAGGACCTCCTGCCGTTGTCCCTATACTATAGCCTGACTCACATTGAAATGGAATATCTCTACCTACCAGAATGGAACCACCCTTAGTTATAGTTAGATTCTTCTCCTGATAAACATAGGCAGGTTTGCGACAATATCATGGTTAACTCCTGACTACCGCTCTATGAAAGTATCTTCTTCAGTTGTACAAGATTAAAAAAATTAACACAAGATTAGCTCGTATATTCAACACACTCAACAAAAGTTATTTTCATTGTTTGTTCACTAAGTTCTTTTCACTGCTATATGAGATCCTATATCGTAGCATACATTCAGTTATCACATGATTTTGTTTTCCCTTGTACAGTATCAGTTATTCATTAGAGCAGAGGCTGTGATAGAGTTCCAAAGAAGAGACGGCTAGAGAGGCCCATTGAAAAAACTAAATTTGCATATGCTCCACTGACTCGAGAAATGGTCCTGGTAAAAACACGGCCAAATACACTTAGCTCCATCTTCCAGGAGAAGACTGCGATGATTGGCTTGATGCTACGAGGCCCAGCGTAGACAGAAGAGTACAGAGGTCCTAGAAGTCTGAGTTTTGTACTTTTGCAATAGATTTTGTGGTAGGAGGCGAGCCTTGGATTATGCTTACACATTTCTTACACTGTACTGGCAGCCAAAACCACAACAAACACAATACCTATAAAACCATGGGCCAGAACTACAAAAACACATGGCTACAGTCCACCAATCACAAGTATAACACTCCAATAAATGCAATCCCAAACTCCCATCGTCCTCTTCTTTGCTGAGTGTGGCAGCTGGTGCAAATGCTGCTTTTTACTCTGTCTTTATACATTGATTGTGTTAATGCTATAATGCTCAGTAATATATTTAGTCTGTAGTTTATGAGATTTACTGTATCCGCCACTTTTCCACCCCGGTCGCCTTGCGCGCGGGGCGGTAAAGAAATAATATGGTGGCGGTGTCTATCAGACACCGCCAGCCATATTAGGATGGGGTGAAACAGATGCCTTTCCGTGGCGGCGATGGCGGCACGGAAAGGCATGCGGTCTTCACTTGGGGGGCCCCCTGCGGGCCCCCAAAGTGAAGGAGGGGTGGGGGGTGCACACGGAGGGTACCTGTGGTACCCCCCTGCATTTGCATATACAATGCGGTAGGCACCGCGGGGTGCCTGCCGCATTTTGTATGCAAATGCATACAAGCATTCATAGCATTGTGGCGGGCGGTGCTGAGAGCACCGCCCGCCACAATGTTATGAATGCAGGATGCGGCCGCCACTGTGGCAGCCGCATCCTAATGTCACCCACGGGACCCCCGCCCTTATGGGGGGCGGTCCCTACTCCCGATAGGATGGCGGGCGGACTAAGTCCGCCCATCATCCTAATGACCCCCACGGTGGTCATCCATCTACTTTACAAGGTGCTGAGGCATACACATTGAGAACAAGTTGTCTCCACTGTCTTGTTCTGTTGACAGCTCCCTTTAGTTTTAGCTTCCCAAAACTAAGGTTATTCTCAACTTTTAGTTCGGTATAAGGTTGATTAATCCAAGGCATTTGCTGGGGTTCAGCTGATAGCTAGGCATTGTGACTTGGGCACACATGGTTCAAGGTGAAAATCCCACTCTTGGTAGTTGGAGAAATATAAATAAATACAAATTTGACAAGCAGATTGTGGCAAAGGGCTACAGTTACCACATATAGGCAAATTAAATGGAGAAGGAGAACAAGGATTTTGACAAGGACCCACATTTTGCCTTTATGCTGAATGAGGCAGTGAGAAGGCCAGTTAAACATTTATGAACGCACCTGTGATGCAATCGCGTAACGCCCCCCCACCCCACCCCCCCACTTGTCCCTGCATGGTTTGGATAGCACTTCCTCTCACGCACACACAACGGGTGCACACAGAATTTCTAATGGACTCTGCAGCCAATGAGCCCAGGTGTAATGTAGAGCTTTTTAGGATGCACCTTGCGGAGTTGCAGGACCCAGTGATCCTCTTCCCCTTTGGAAACAGAACGGTGGGCAGGGTGAAATCTCCAGACAAGAGCTTATTGCTACTGATATGGAGAGATCAACACAATCTATGGACCAAGATCTCGCCTATGGCTTATTTGATCCCAAGTATATCAGATATCCCCACTAAGTTGAGTAGAATCCTGGCTCCAATTCGGCTTACTATGCACAGACCAGAACTAGAGGATAGGAGCTGTGAGAAGTTGGCCTGATATATGATGCTCAATAGTTCTAGTGATCAGCTTGTATCGGTCCAAACAACCCTTATGGTGATTGGTTGTAAGTCAACCTTACAGACCAGCTATCCTAATGGTAGCATGGACAGAGCAGTCTAAGGCTAAACTCTTTTGGCATGTGAAGCCAGCTGTTTTACCACATAAAACCCCTTGCATACCAGATGAAAGGACACCACACAGGTTGTTATGAAAATAAACAATATATTTATTACTAACAAACACCTCTGAACTCTTTATGAGATCAGAGGGCTAAGCACACAACAATACTCTTCAGAAAAATACAGTAAGTCGCACAAATTACAATGGTGCCCTAGGGGCACGACAAACCATATACTAAGTAAATGGTATAAGGAGATCGATAGAGGAAATGAAGATGCCCAGAGGCTGTAGGATCGCTGGCACTACACTACCCTAAGCTTAGGTAAGGAGCAGGAGGCCCACGGGACGCGTGTGCAGAGTGTGAACTCACACGCGAGATGCGGTACAAAGTCAATGGGCACAACAAATTACGAAAAAGGTAAGTAAAGACAGTTCCGACTGGTTGAGACTAAAACTACAGGATACCTGGACACTAGGAGAGTCAATCTACCTTTGAGCACCGAAATGCTCTCGTTACCTCACCCACGGGCTGCGGGTGCATAGGTGTGAAAGTGTGTTGGGTTTCCGCGTCAAAGTCTATGGAGCCTTGGAGAAAGATGCTGCAGGCGACCAGGAGGAAGATGTCCGGAGCGATCCAAGGGTGGATCGAGGAAGATGGAGACCTGAAAGCAGAGGGGACAGTGTTCAAAGTCACAGGCCAGTGACCGGAGTGGAACCAGGAAGGAACCAGATACTGTTGTCGCGATCAGGTGAAGAGTGGACGCTTGACTCTGCAGCCACGTGGACCAGGAGGTGTCTTTGACAACCAGGATGGAGGCACGAGCTATCCCACGCAGGCTCTTGCTGTCGGCGGTGTCTGTTCCGGATGCGGAGTCAACAGGCCTTGGCAAAGGCAACCCATGCGGTGAGTGGAGATGGCGTCTGGTGCGGACCAGGGGGGTCCGGGGTACTTCTCTTTTGGAAGAAAGCAAGGGCCAGTCTGGAGCAACCAGACCAGCAGTGTAGATTTCAAGGATCGTCATCTAGGAGGCCACTAGTCAGCCGGCAAGTGACTAGACAACACGTCAAGCAGCAACCAAGCAAAAGGGCCCCACGCAGATCTCGTGGATGCTGGTGGGCTGGTCTTCGGTGCAGGAGCTGCTCGGGGCTGGGGCTTCTCAATCCCCAAAGCACTTTCTCAAGGATGCCTCTGAAGTCGTGTTGGAAGCGAAGTGCAGTTTCTCCAAGATGGCCGGTCCCACGTGTCTCGTCGCACCCACGGATCTCAGCTGTGCTGCAGATGTAGTATATAGAATGAGGGTCCCAGTGTTCTGTATAAACATTATTCACATTTATTTAAACCAACAATAAAAAGAATCAAAACAACCACAATGTAAATTAATCACAATGGGCAAGGTCTACAATATAATAATAACAACAGTGCCCCAAGGAAAGGAGAGGGTGAGATAGCGTGATGCTGTGAAAGAGAAAAAGAGTAGGAAAGGAATAATAATAGTTGTGACAAGTGAATATATCACATTCCTTAATTGTATCACACACTAGATTGGCTTCAGATCCCTGAGCCAAAGAAAAGAAACATGAATTTTACAGCAATGTATCCAAAAAACATCTATTTGACGCTGGTATGTTATATCCAAGCAAATAGGGGTGGCGTCAACTGAGAAGGAAAAAGGTAGCCATCGACGTTTCGACCCCACGCTACAGCAGTAGGCGTGCTTGTGGCCTTACATCGGGGTCTTCATCAGGACAAAAGTGTAACCAGGGGTGCAATACAAATTCATGGTACCTGGAGATAGTAAATTACTTCCACACGGTGATCACCTGGGGTGTTCCTTTCTTTACAAAGTTCGTCAATATCTTGATGGTAGATCGAAAAATCGTCTAAATCATTGAATCTGTAATGGGACACGGAAATCAAGACCTAATCCGGGTGGATGGCCGCGTCGTAACGAATCCCAGTTCTATTTTATTTTTTGAGTTTCCAGCTCGCGGCGTCTTGTGTGTTCAAAAAATGCTCTCAATCGCATGGGTAGAAACTCTACGTACTCGCCTTGGAGAAAGATGCTGCAGGCGACCAGGAGGAAGATGTCCAGAGCGATCCAAGGGTGGATCGAGGAAGATGGAGACCTGAAAGCAGAGGGGACAGTGTTCAAAGTCGCTAGCCAGTGACCGGAGTGGAACCAGGAAGGAACCAGATGCTGTCATCGCGATTAGGTGAAGAGTGGACGTTTGACTCTGCAGCCACGTGGACCAGGAGGTGTCTTCGATGACCAGGATGGAGGCACAAGCTGTCCCACGCAGGCTCTCGCTGTTGGCGGTGTCTGTTCCGGATTTGGAGTCAACAGGCCTTGGCAAAGGCAACCCTCGCGGTGAGTGGAGATGGCGTCTGGTGCGGACCAGGGGGGTCCGGGGTACTTCTCTTTTGGAAGGAAGCAAGGGCCAGTCTGGAGCAACCAGACCAGCAGTATAGATTTCAAGGATCGTCGTCTAGGAGGCCACTAGCCAGCCGGCAAGTGACCAGACAACGCGTCGAGCAGCAACCAAGCAAAAGGGCCCCACGCAGATCTCGTGGATGTTGGAGGGCTGGTCTTCGGTGCAGGAGCTGCTCGGGGCTGGGGCTTCTTAATCCCCAAAGCACTTTCTCGAGGATGCCTCTGAAGTCGTGCTGGAAGCGAAGTGCAGTTTCTCCAAGATGGCCGATCCCACGTGTCTCGTCGCACCCACGGATCTAAGCTGTGCTGCAGATGTAGGTAGAGGTCGGAGAGGTCTGGAAGTCCAGGTCTCGTCAGGCTCTGAAGTCTGGTTCCACCAGGAAGGATGACAAAGTGAACCACTAGGACGCTTGATGTAGCCTGCGGATGCAGGGTGGTCACTCCTTAGCCACAAGGGAGATTTCTTCAGTCCTCTGTGGAGCAGAACGTCGAAGTCCAGAGTTTCTTCTTGTTAAGTTTCAATTTAGGATTAATCTAATTTGGAATGGGACCAGCTCCTACCTCTATTCTCCTAAAGGGCGCTGTACTGTGACTAGGTCCCTCCTATGGGTGGGACCATGAAGGGGGGTGGTTACACCCCCTATCCTTTATCCGGTTTCACGCCAGAGCTGGGGGTGGAGTTCCCCAGCAAGTGGTTTGAACCAGGGTATGCACAGGGACACCTTGTGTGCCCCAGGCATGTCTCATTCCTTTCAGCCTGTCCTACCTCAATACACAAAATCCTGTCTGGGGTGGTGCTAGCACCTCCCAAGGCAGGAAACCCTTTGTCCAGGCCTCCCTCGCTGGAAGGACTCCCAGCAGCAGGAGGTCAGACTTGTGTCTGTGGTGGCAGCATCCATTTTGTGATGCTGAGGCTCTGTTTAACTTTAACCGGGGTTCTCAGTTACATACATGTCGCTTCACTCTAAAAGGGTGGAATGCTACCCCCGTCACCAGAACTGGCGAGGGGGTAGTATTCCAATTCGTATGACACCTTACTCGACATGTTTTGATAATGCTATGCCAAAGTTAGCAAAACACCGCGAAGAATATAATGCACTTAAGAGTATATGGTATAGCGTTATCATGGAACAGCTATAAGGACATGGTTCCGAAAGCTGCAGACAGGCTCAGCTCATGCTAGAGCACCATCTCACATAATTCCAATTACTCTGCCTTCAGGATTGATAAGGCCTGCCATAGGAGTGACTTATAGGAGGATATGTGTCAATTTTGGGGTTAGATATAGGTATACTATATCTACAGCAAACAGTGATTACACCACCTTGCCCCAGCTGTGTTACCAGCCAGTTGTGTCTGTTTAGATGGCCAGCCAGGGGTGGCACAATACATGCTGCAGCCCCTGGTAGGCCTTGGGTACACTTATGCCCTGGGTACCTATGGTACACTGTACAAGGACGTACAAGAGTGACCCAATACCAATTGGTAAATGCACCTAGAGTACATGTATGTCAATTTAGAGAGAGAACAGCTAGGCTGTGGGTCTGATTAGCGGGCCCACAGCCAGAGAAAGTCGTAAACCAGTGAAGCAAAAAGCAAAAATCTGGGGTGACCATAGGATTGCAGACCCTACTCTCCTACATAACCCCCCCAAACTTAGGGACATTAAACTAACCTTGACCAGGTGAGTCTTCCTGTTCTAAGTGGAAATACATGGAGAGACCATCTGCATTGCCATGGTCAGTCCCTGGTCTGTGCTCCACTGTAAAGTCCATCTCCTGTAGGGAAATGGACCACCTAAGAAGTTTGGGGTTTTCACCCTTCATTTGATTTAGCCACAAGTGGGGCTTATGGTCGGTCTGAATCTTGAAGTGAGTTCCAAATAAGTATGGCCTCAACTTCTTCAGGGCCCAAACCACAGCAAAGGCCTCCCTCTCAATAGCTGACCAACGTTTCTCTCTAGGGGTCAGCCTTCTACTTATAAAAGCAATGGGCTGGTCATGACCATCATTATTCAGTTGAGATAGAACAGCCCCCACACCCAACTCAGAAGCATCTGTTTGGACAATGAAAGTTTTGGAGTAGTCTGGACTCTTGAGAATAGGTGCAGTACACATGGCCTGCTTCAGGTCATTGAATGCCTTTTGACAGCTAACTGTCCACTGAACTTTCTTTGGCATTTTCTTGCTTGTTAGGTCATTAAGTGGGGTCACAATGGTCCCATAATTTCTGACAAATTTCCTATAGTAACCAGACAGGCCCAAGAAAGCTCTGACCTGTGAATGGGTGGTTGGAGGAGCCCAGTCCTTTATGGCCTGTATCTTGCTCTCCAATGGTTGAACCTGGCCTCCACCTACAAGGTGGCCCAGGTACACAACCTGACTCTGCCCTATCTGGCACTTGGTGGCCTTGATAAGGCCTGCCTTCTGCAGGGCCTCCTACACTTTCCTCAGGTGGATCAGGTGATCCTCCCAGGTGGAGCTGAAGACAGCAATATCATCTAGATATGCTGCACAAAAGTCATCCAACCCAGTGAGAACTTGGTTCACCAACCTTTGAAAAGTGGCAGGTGCATTTTTCAAACCTAAGGGCATCACCACAAATTGGTAATGACCTCCTGGGGTAGAAAATGCTGTTTTGGCCTTGGCATCTTCAGCTAACCTGATTTGCCAATAACCAGCTGTCAGGTCAAATGTACTCAAGAATTTGGTAGAAGCCAATTTATCTATGAGTTCATCTGCCCTAGGTATTGGATGGGCATCTGTTTTAGTAACAGCATTGAGACCCCTGTAGTCTACACAAAACCTCATCTCTCTCTTACCATCCTGGGTGTGAGGTTTTGGCACTAGAACTACAGGACTAGTCCAAGGGCTCTCTGAGGGTTCAATGACTCCCAATTCCAACATCTTCTGTACTTCTTTCTTTATGCAGTCCCTGACGTGGTCAGGTTGCCTGTAGATTTTACTCTTTATAGGCAGACTGTCACCAGTGTCCACCTCATGGGTGCACCAGTTTGTCTGACTGGGGGTCAGAGAGAACATTTGTCTAAAGGATTGAAGAACCTGTTTGCAATCCTTTTGTTGATGCTCAGGGAGGCTGTCAGAAAAGACCACACCATCTACTGACCCATCATCAGGGTTCTGAGAGAGCAGGTCTGGGAGAGGGTCACTCTCTTCCTCCAGTCCCTCATCTGAGGCCATGAGCAAGCCCATGTCCGCCCTGTCAACAAATGCCTTGAGCCTGTTAACATGAAGCACCCTGTGGGGGCTCCTGGGAGTTCCAAGGTCCACCAGGTAGGTGACCTCTCCCTTTTGCTCAATGATGGTGTGGGGTCTAGACCATTTGTCTTGGAGAGCTGCTGGGGCCACTGGCTCCAACACGCACACCTTCTGTCCTGGCTGGTAAACAGTTAGGACAGCCTTTTGGCCATGCCAAGCTTTTTGAAGTTCTTGGCTGGCCTCAAGGTTTTTGGTTGCCTTCTCCATGTACTCTGCCATCCTGGAGAGGAGACCAAGTACATAGTCCACTATGTCAAGTTTAGGCTTTTTGAGAGGTAACTCCCATCCTTCCCTCACAAGACATAGGGGTCCTCTTACAGGGTGCCCAAATAGAAGCTCAACAGGGCTGTAGCCAACCCCCTTCTGTGGGACCTCTCTGTAAGCAAACAGAAGGCAGGGCAAAGGATTTCCCATCTTAGCCTAACCTTTTCAGGTAGCCCTTTTTAGCATCCCTTTTAGGGTCTTGTTGAATCTCTCCACAAGCCCATTGCACTGTGGGTGATAGGGTGTGGTAAATTTGTAATTTACACCACACTCCTTCCACATTGCAGTCAACTATCCTGACATGAAGTTTGCACCTCTGTCAGAGATAACCTCCTTAGGAAACCCCACTCTGGAGAAAACTGCAAGTAGGGCCCTGGCCACAAGAGGAGCTTTAGTGGTCCTAAGGGGAATAGCTTCTAGATACCTGGTGGCATGATCCACTACCACCAGTATAAATCTGTGCCCAGATGCTGATGGAGGGTCCATTGGTCCAACAATGTCAATCCCCACTCTTACAAAGGGTACCCCCACCACATGTAGTGGTATAAGGGGGGGCTTTGTTGTGCCACCTGATTTGCCACTGGCTTGACAGGTAACACATGAGCGACAAAACTCTTTTGTGTCCTCAGACATATGAGGCCAGTGAAAGTGAGGGACAAGCCTGTCCCAAGTCTTATTCTGGCCTAAGTGACCTGCAAAGGGAATCTCATGGGCTAAGGTAAGAAGGAAACCTCTAAGAGACAAGGGAATGACCAGCCTCCTGGTAGTACCAGGCGTGGGGTCTCTTGCCTCAGAGTATAGGAGTCGATCATCCCAGTACACCTTGTGGGTACCTGTAGCATTCCCTGCAGCCTCAGCAGCAGCTTGCTGTCTGAGGGGTTCAAGGGAGGAACAGTCTAATTGTGCGTGCCTCAAGTCTGCCCTGGAAGGTCCCCCTGTCCCAAGAAACTCAACCTGTTCAGGTTCAACCTCTTCTAGGACAGTTCCTTCTGGGGTCTTTGGGTCAGCCTCCTGAGAAAGCTGATCCTCCACCTGAGGCAGGGGGGAAGGCACTGCCTTAAACCTACTGCTCTTCCTCTTGGGTAGTGTCTGGTCCATTGTTCCAGGATCCAGCACTTGTTCAGCTGGGCATTTTCTGGCCTGTGACCTGGTCACAGCAAGGACATGTGCTGACAAACCTAACATTTCCACATGAGTCCTATACTCCACTTCTGACCATAAGGAGGATTCCAAATCATTGCCCAAAAGACATTCTACTTGGAGGTCTGAACTAACTACAACCCTTTTGAGGCCAGTTACCCCTCCCCAGTAGAAGTTAACAACTGCCATACTGTGATTGGTAGTGACGTTGCTAGCATTGGTCACTAGGTAGTCTGAACCTAGTATGATCTGATCAGGGTCCACAAAGGCTGGTGTCACCATAGTGACACTGGCACATGTGTCCCTGTAGGCTTGAGCCATTTTTCCATTGATTAAAAGTGTTTGCCTTTATTTGCCCAGAGTACTGGGACTTACAGTAGGGGTAATATCCATGTCCACACCACAAACAAGAACAGCCTGAGTAGGTATTCTGACTAAGTCAGAACCCACCTCAGTTCCCAGGGTTAACCCAACTATAGCCTTGGGGGGTACGCTACCACTACTAACTGTACTAGGGGGTGCAGGTGCCTTAGGGGCAGTAGTGGTAGGAGCTGAGCCTTTCTTGGTGCACTCACTAAATCAGGGAGACATTTTCACACGCCGCCACCGCCGAGAGTCACTTACCTGCAGCGAAGGCACCCTGTTGCTCCAGCCGCCACCGCCAAGAGTCAGGAAGGCACTTAACTCCGCGCCGCCGCTCCGGGGGACTACACCTCCCGGCAGGCCACGCGGCGGCGCGTCTAGGGTGACGCACACGCGCCAGAGAGCGCCAACGGGGAGTTTAAAGGACGGAGAAGGCCGGCAGAGCGGGGGAGACATTTTCACACGCCGCCACCGCCGAGAGTCACTTACCTGCAGCGAAGGCACCCTGTTGCTCCAGCCGCCACCGCCAAGAGTCAGGAAGGCACTTAACTCCGCGCCGCCGCTCCGGGGGACTACACCTCCCGGCAGGCCACGCGGCGGCGCGTCTAGGGTGACGCACACGCGCCAGAGAGCGCCAACGGGGAGTTTAAAGGACGGAGAAGGCCGGCAGAGCGGGGGAGACATTTTCACACGCCGCCACCGCCGAGAGTCACTTACCTGCAGCGAAGGCACCCTGTTGCTCCAGCCGCCACCGCCAAGAGTCAGGAAGGCACTTAACTCCGCGCCGCCGCTCCGGGGGACTACACCTCCCGGCAGGCCACGCGGCGGCGCGTCTAGGGTGACGCACACGCGCCAGAGAGCGCCAACAGGGAGTTTAAAGGACGGAGAAGGCCCGCGACGCGGGACGCGAGCGGGACGCCCGGGGCGAAGCCCGGGCAAAGGGCGGGCCCTCTACGGCCCTCATCGGCAGGAGGAGGCAGGGGCAGGGCCAGAAACTCTGCAGGTGTTTCGATACTGAATGTCCCTCAAGTAAGTCTTGTGTACGCTATTTAAATATATTATACAGTCTGAGCAATGTCTAAAAAACCTGCAGCAGTGCAACAAAACAAGATAAACAATTACTTGGTCCAGACTGTTCAGAAAATTAACATGCAAAGGAGGGAGTCTTTGGGGTTGAGCCTATCGCCTGATTTGCTATGCCCATCACCACCTACATCTGCTTCTATCTTGTCTGATGGAATAATAACGCAGGACGTTCATAGTGTAGACTCTACTGCTGATATTACACCCCAAGTCATACCTGGATCCCCGGAGAATGCAATTCCGGCTTTTGAAGGCTTGCCTATTGAAGTTAACACAGATATTGACATTGATCACGACCCTGAGCACGACACACAGTCACAGGTCTCCGTCCTAGATCAATCTCTTATTGGACATGCTGGTAGACCTAAACGTCAATGTACAAAGAATCCCTCCAAGCGGGGGGGTTTACGCTCAGGGACTAAGCGGAAGAGGGCAACCACTCCAAAACATAAACAAGTGACTCATGTTGAGGATCATCCTATTTGTTCCTCTGAGGAAGCCCTACTTGATAAAATCGCTGATCTTATTGAGATGAAAATCAATATCATTGTTAAACCTCTCATATCCAAGATCGATAAACTGCAAGCAGAGGTCAAGAAGTTGGGAGCACTCCAAAATACAGTTGCAAGTGGTATTGAAAAATTCACTACGTTAATTACTCATCCGGATAACAATCTTAGAGGAGCTGAAGCAGGAAGTGACATGGGCGTTGGAGATGGAATGGAACTGCTTGGGGTGAACCCAACGCAACAAACACCATCAGTTGCAATTGAGGGCTCCAAACCAGCATGCTCCACATCAGACCCAACTCCCTCGCTTAACATTCTTCCTGCACAAATACAAGTGCAAGCTCAAACTCATTCTACGGATCCCTTGCAATTCATCGTTGAGGCCACACCCGTGGTCCTGGTCCTCGCAAACGTTCCCCCATTAGAAGGGGGCATAGCTGAAACTTCAAACTCACTTTGCAGCAAAGCCCTACATTGGTTAACTAGCAACATGCGACTAGCACCAGGGGGGAAACATCATCTTGCAAGTGTGATTAAATCTGCAACCAGGGTTCCTTGGTTGGGAAACCGGCCAAAAAAATTAAAAGGGGACTGTGTGGCGGTGAGCTTTTCAAACCCAGACGTTCTTCCCAATATTCTTGCAAATATTCTTCCTCCCCAACGAAGAAGAGGCACTGTGGTTCCCCTTACTTTGACATTTTTTTATGGAGAACAGCAGAATGTCTCTTTCCCAAGGACTCCCGCCCCAGGGTGGGATACCAACTGGGATTCTCACTTCAGATGGGGCCAAGACCTAAGGAACAACGCCTTAGTTCACCGTCATCAACCTCCAATGTTTAACCCTGTTACACAGCCACTTGAACTCTTTAACCGTTTTGCGCCACTTTCATTTATGGACCAAAACGATTGACTTTTGCCAGCCGGAGATAACAACTCTGAGGGTTTACAGCCTGTTCTTGGCCCGTTAGCTCATTCTTCAGTAAGTGTTGGGGTTCGAAGAATTATGAGCTGGAACATCGCCGGGCTTAGAGCTAAACTTAAAGATAAGAACTGGCTGGACCTAATTAGAAATTATGACATTCTTGCATTCCAGGAAACTTGGGAAACATCAGATTGTTTGGCTTTAGATGGCTATTCTCATTTTTATGTACCTGCAGATCCAAGTAAAGCAGGTAGAGCAAGGGGTGGGTTGGCTATATATATTTCACTTGATGTTAAAGGAAAAGCAAGGTACATTAAGTCTAACACTAAAAACTGTTTAATGGTTGAATTGAGCTCATCAAACTCCCATCCTATTTTACTTATAAATTTTTATAATTCTCCAGCCAGTCAATTTCCTACCGAGCACTTAGCATCCCTAGAGGATCTCTTATCAACTTATAATGTGAACAGTTCTCATGGGTATGAGGTGATCCTCATGGGAGATTTTAATATTCACCCTTGCCAGGCGGGTTGCCAAAGAGAAACAGAGGAATCTTTTCTATATTCTCCCACGCCGCACTTTGAACACACACCTAGTGGTGAGGCTCTGGAACTGTTTTTGGCTACTTTTAACCTTCATGAATTTTGTACCTGTTCTAATGACTTGAGGTTGCCGACTTATGAGGGCAAGGACCGAGGCACAATTATTGACTACATCTTCGTATCTTTTAGAGTTTTATCTGATGTATTTGTTTATAAAGTATTAACTTCTGTTTTTAGCGATCACAATCCTGTGATTTTAGAGGTCTTAGCTCAGGGAGTCTTGGGAAATAGGACGTCTGACAATTTCTGTGCAGCAGACCTTGTGCTGAGAGACCAAAATCGAAGGCTTAAATGGGACAAAGTTACCCCTATAACCTTCTTACAAGACACACTGGCCAAGGTCGAAGGAGAAGTTGCCATTTGTTTAGACAACAAAAACTCTAGCGCTTCTATGGTTGAAGCCTTTAGCGCTATTTGTCAACAAGTCAATATAGATCTGACTGTGAAGGCAAAGTCAAATAAGACAATGGGCCCCAAATGGTTTGACACAAACTGTTCCAAGGCTCATTCAACTTTACTTAAAGCCTTAAAGAACAAACCTAGAAACAGAGCATTGGTAGCATCCCTAAGAAAACAATATAACTTAGCTATTAGAAAGAGGAAATCCGAGATAAAAGATGAAGCCTGGAATAATCTGTTACTGCCTGAGATACAGAAAGACAGTGCTAAATTTTGGGCAGTCATAAATCATCCGTATTTTGTAGGATTAGACCATCAAAGAGCGGATTGTATTATCCCAGATGAACAATGGGTGACACATTTTAGCAATATTTATCGTCACACTGATACGATTACAGAATGTGCATTTCCTCTTCCTCAAACGCCAAATTCCATCTCTCCTTTTACTCAGGAAGAGGTGAAAAAAGCTATCAATGATACACTCTGCAAAAAGGCACCAGGACCAGATGGGGTCCCGGCAGACTTTTTCAAGAGTGCCCCTGATTTTAGCTCAAAAATCTTAACTAATATTTTTAATGCTACACGGGAATTTATCTTCCCCTCTAGCTGGGCAAACTCGACCATAGTGCCAATTTTTAAGAAGGGACAGAGGACAGATCCGGCTTGTTATAGGCCAATTTCTCTTATTGATTCGAGCGTAAAAATTATGGGGAGAGTCCTCCTATCAAGACTAACCCTTATTTTAGAAAGTAAGGGCATTTTATCTAATGCACAATATGGCTTTAGAGCCAAAAGAGGAACTTTAGATCAGTGCCTTAATTTAGAATTAACTTTAAACAAGTATGTGATCGCCAAGGAGGGGTCTTTATACATGGCCTTCATGGACCTGTCATCAGCTTTTGACCTGGTCAACAGGGCAAAGCTGTGGAGGATCCTTTTGGCCATGGGTCTCGACCCCCCTTTGGTTGAATACCTGGCTGAGTTACACAAGGATCTTATGACCTCAGTCAGAGTTACTCGGGAAGGAAGATGCACTTGTCACTTTAAGTCAGAGAGGGGGGTTAGGCAAGGGTGCATACTTGCCCCCCTCCTCTTCACTTTATACATCAATGACCTAGAGGCAGTAATGATAACATCCCACAGTGATATTCCGCGTGCAGGGGAGACAAAGATTCCTGTACTCCTGTATGCGGACGATGCTGTCCTTTTGGCACGCTCCGGAGTTGCGCTAAACAAACTCCTTGCATCCTTCGGGGCTTTTATGTCATCTTTGGACATGAAAATTAATACAGACAAATCACATGTAATGATCGTTGGATCCGCAGGCAGGAAAAGAAAGCTGCCAACATTTTCCTGTGCAGGAAAGGAGGTCAAGAGAGTCCCCTCCTTTCCATATTTAGGAGTCACTTTTGACGACAGGGGCACTTGGGGCCCTCAGCTTTTGGCCAAAAGCAGCGCTGTCGCTAGAGCGGCCGCAGGGCTGCTGGGGTTTGCCAAAAAACTGGGCGCCCGCCCCATGGAAAGTATCATCAAAGTTTATAAATCCAAGTGTCTGTCAGTCGCCCAGTATGGCTCTGTAATCTGGAGATATACTAGCCCAGCTAAAATACAGAATGTAGAAAATAAATTCTTGAGATCTTTGCTCTCTGTCCCCCAATCAACTTCAATCTTCGCATTACATTCAGAGTTAGGTTTGGGCTATATCTCTGATATTTTAAAACTAGCCCCAGTGATTGGTTGGATAAAAACATGGCTCAATCAGGAGCTCACTTTAAATCACACCATCTTAAAAGATTGTTTAGCCCTGGATAGAGCCCTCTACATTCCTTGGTTAAGATACGTTAAAATGCAGCTTACCTTGGCAGGCTGCCCGGAGCTCTTCTCTTCTCCAGAGGGGATAACTTATGGCGATGTAAAATCAGTCAAAAACACCTTGACAAATTTATATGCCATGGAGAGGGAAGAAGTAGAGCTAAAAAAGACTATGGTTAGGAAACATTGTATGCTCTCCTTAGCTCCAGGAATGGAACCTTATCTCCTTTTTACTACAAATTCCTATCATCGTTTTCTCTTAACGAGATTCCGCTTTGATTTAATTCATTTTGTACTGGGTAACTTCAGAACTTGGTCAAGACCTGATGATGCCGAACCATGCGACTGTGACCACTTCTCAATACAGGATACGATGCACTTTATTATGTTCTGCGGACATTACACTGAGATTAGGAAAAGTTATCTGCTCCCTATTTTACGTCACCAGGGCTTCATTCAGGTTAAACCAGCCCTGTTGTTTCTGCAACTTCTCCCTAACGTTAAAGTAGCTTTCTCAGTGGCTAGTTTTCTGGTTGCAGGTGCACGTCTAAATAAGCATCGCACAAGGCACAGGCACTTTATCTTTGAAAAATGAACTTCCTCTTTTTTCTACTTATCTAAATGAATTGTGCTTTAATAAATCCTTCTTTTTAGCTTTTTTTAGATATTTATGTATGTTGTATCGTAGTTTATCTGTCTTCACAATATTGATCGTATGTTTTAAATTTGTTAATATGTTTTGTGCTTCAATGAAATTGTATGTAACAATGATATGTAACACTGCTTGCTCTTTTATGATTTTTAATAATCGAATAAAGAAAATTGACTGACTGACTGACAGTGAGTCTTACTTTTACAGTATTGGCACCATGGTTTCCTTGGAACATCAGTCTTCTTCTTTTGGGAATTCTGGGACCCACCCTCCTTAGATTGTTGGGGCCCTGTTGAAGACTTCTGGTCATGTTGTTGATTCTGATTACTACCCTTTTGGTCTGCTTTCTTCTGGCCACCACCCTGGTTCTGGTTCTGCTGCTTGACCCTGGTCCTGACCCATCTGTCTGCCTTCTTTCCCAATTCTTGGGGAGAGGTCAGATCTGAGTCAATCAGGTGCTGATGCAACAACTGGTTCTGACAATTATTTAAGATTTGTTCTCTCATAATAAGATCGTACAATCCTGTGTAATCAGTAACTTTACTTCCCAGTAACCAGCCTTCAAAAGCCTTAGTGGCACAATCAACAAAGTCAGTCCAATCCTGAGCCTGAGTTTTCTGGGTGTCTCTGAACATCAACCTGTACTGTTCAGTTGTTAGGCCAAACCCATCAATCAGTGCATTTTTCAGGACTTTGTAATCCTTAGCATCCTCATCTCTAACAGTGAGGAGCTTATCTCTACCTTTACCTTCAAAGGAGAGCCACAATATAGCTGCCCACTGACCCTGGGGTATCTGCTGTACTTTGCAGGCCCTCTCCAGAGCAGTCATCCATTTGTAGATGTCATCTCCTACCTTATAGGAGGGCACTATTTTACTCAAAACTCCTGTTTTTATCCCTAGGGATACTGCTGCCACCAGTGGGTTCTAACCCACTCAATTTCTGCTCTCTGGCAAAGGCAAGTTTCTCCTAGGCAAGGGCAAGTTCTTCCCTTTGGATCCCCAGATTAACTTCCTTCAGCTTTGCCTCATGTTCTCTCCTCTGAGGGGAAGTCATCCCCCTCTGAGAAGATGTGTGAGAGACATGGGAGTGAATAGATTTGTTAGAGTCTCTGGAGTGAGATCTACCTCTTCTAATCCCAAGGTTAGGCCTGCTTGTGGATAGGTCTGGGGCTCCCCCAGTTCCATCCCCATGTAGGCTTAAGTTGGCCCTTGTAAGTCTGCTGACTAAAACTTGGCCATTGTCTACCTCTCCATCAGAGGAGTTCTCATCTTCCCTACCATCTACATCTTCTGTTTCAGGGAGGTTAGAGTCAGGGTCACCTTCTAAGGGGGCATGCTTCCATCTGCTGGATCAGAGGGTCCTGGATTGGAAGCCCTTCTAGCATCATATGTCTCTAAGAGACCTAACAGAAAAGGAAGGGTAGGGTTAGAACCCTATTTCAGTTTCCTGGAGGTACACAATTGTCTCATCTCCTGGAAGATGAGTGATGCATATCTGGAAAGGACCTGTGAGGGTCACTATTCACAAGGGGAGTCACTGAGGACTCTCCTGTGATAGACATGCTTTCTAGTGAGGTGTAAGTGGTGCACTTACATACACTTTGGGTTTTCCTACTGATCCCTTGCTAAGAGTTGTAGTCAGGGTGTGCTAGGCCCTTTCTACTACAACAGCTGGTTCAGTAGAACTCAGAGTATTTCTAAGCTTGTTATATGTACCTATGGTACCTTATGTGATCTTTCAAATGATATCTCAAGATTATATTTGGTAAAAACAACAGCAAGCTCAAATCCCAACCGCTGCACACCAATGTGAGAAGTTGGCCTGATATATGATGCTCACTAGTTCTAGTGATCACCTTGTATCAGTCCAAACAACCCTTATGGTGATTGGTTGTAAGTCAACCTTATAGAACAGCTATCCTAAAGGTAGCATGGACAGAGCAGTCTTAGGCTAAACTCTTTTGGCATGTGAAGCCAGCTGTTTTACCACATAAAACCCCTTGAATACCAGATGAAAGGACACCACACAGGTTGTTATGAAAATAAACAATATATTTATTACTAACAAACATCTCTGAACTCTTTATGAAATCAGAGGGCTAAGCACATAACAATACTCTTCAGAAAAATACAGTAAGTCGCACAAATTACAATGGTGCCCTAGGGGCACGACAAACCATATACTAAGTAAATGGTATAAGGAGATCGATAGAGGAAATGAAGATGCCCAGAGGCTGTAGGATCGCTGGGACTACAATACCCTAACCTTAGGTAAGGAGCAGGATGCCCACGGGACGCGTGTGCAGAGTGTGAACTCACACGCGAGATGCAGTACAAAGTCAATGGGCACAACAAATTACAAAAAAGGTAAGTAAATACAGTTCCGACTGGTTGAGACTAAAACTACAGGATACCTGGACACTAGGAGAGTCAATCTACCTTTGAGCACCGAAATGCTCTCGTTACCTCACCCACGGGCTGCGGGTGCATAGGTGTGAAAGTGTGTCGGGTTTCCGCGTCGAAGTCTATGGAGCCTTGGAGAAAGATGCTGCAGGCAACCAGGAGGAAGATGTCCGGAGTGATCCAAGGGTGGATCGAGGAAGATGGAGACCTGAAAGCAGAGGGGACAGTGTTCAAAGTCACTAGCCAGTGACCGGAGTGGAACCAGGAAGGAACCAGATGCTGTCGTCGCGATCAGGTGAAGAGTGTACGCTTGACTCTGCAGCCACGTGGACCAGGAGGTGTCTTCGATGACCAGGAGGAAGGCACAAGCTGTCCCACGCAGGCTCTCGCTGTTGGCGGTGTCTGTTCCGGATTCAGAGTCAAAAGGCCTTGGCAAAGGCAACCCTCGCGGTGAGTGGAGATGGCGTCTGGTGCGGACCAGGGTGTGGTATTGGGTTCTCCAGGCCTACATACTCCGCAGAATACCCTCTACACCATAAGAGCTGTTGGCACACTAGAAAATGCAAAAGACAAGTTTATTAAGACCCCATGGGGTGGTGGTACATTCCTACAGCACCCTTCGGCAATGCAAGAAGTATCACACCGAACATCGGTGTAAGTCCTTCTTTTATACAGTTTTACAGTAATAAAAAGGTAAGCCGTACACGGTTACAGAGTTTTAGGTACATATATGGTCATTTTTGGAACACAGCCAGCTCATGGGAGGGGTTACAATACCACTGGTCAGTTTGGCGGAACATTCCTAAGCGATGACTGGTCAATCGGAACTGCGCATGTGCGGGCTTGACCATTACTAAAAATAGCCTGTTGCTGGGCAAACTCGAGTGGTCAGTGGTACAGAGGACGGACTAAAGGGCATGCTGACCACGAGGCGATGCATTCTCTAAAATGGCCGCCGTTACATACAAAATGGCGTTTTAACAACTATGGTCAAGATAAGGGAATAATGTGTAGCAAAGCTTAACGCTAACCCAGTCATTGTCAAATTACGACAGACGACCCTTTTAGCGTTTAGCTGAAGCTACCTCATAATGGACATAATCGGGATACTCATCTTCTATATCAATGGACATAATCTGGGCCACTTCTTTATGAGTCATTTGCTCATGTTTAACAAAAGCTTGTCTAGATGGAATACAAGCTGATAGACACATAGAACACAATGCAGGACCACATTGAATACATAAACATAAGAAGAATAATATTCCAATTATTATACAGAGAATCGTCAGTAACTTCCAGCCCCATGTACTGAGCATTGACCAGAACCACCCCGAGAAGGTCCATGTACCATTGTCAGGATGTATCTCAGCAGCAATTTTATGTAATTTGGATATGGCATCATACACAGACGGTGAATTATCTGGCACATAAACGCAGCAACTACTCCTGATAATGCGGCATGCCCCCCCTCGATCGGCTAGAACTACATCTAGAACCATCCGGTTCTGGAGCGTTACAATTCTAGAGATCTGAAGCTCCTCAGTCAAATTCCCTAATGCAAAAGCAGTATCATTGGCAACAGCTTCAACAACACGAGTTAATCGTCGTATTTTTCGACTATTTAGAGCAGCTCCCATAAAAGAAAACAAACCCAAATTAAAGTCAACATATTATTGCAACGCAGTGTCTGTTTGGTCTATCTCGTCAAGAACTGCTGCTCTCTTAACTCTGTTCAATATAAAATCGTGGTACAATACATAATCATTATGATACATAGGCGGAGCAATAAATACAGGGGGCAATACAAAAGAGATGTAGCATGTTCCTAACCATCCTAAAGGGAGACGATGATATCCTTTATTACCACATATGAAGTACGTATTTCGGGAGGCTACAAACGAAATGCCATTCGGGGTATCAAAAGTGAGAGTGGTGTTACATTCACTTCTGCCAACTGGGGTTGTACCTTTATTACGTACACAGAGATCGGCTTTTGTATCAATGACATTAATAACATGAGAATTGGACAAATTAACATTTCGATGATTACTGTAGACTCGTGGTGCAGACACGTTATCCGGGCGGTACTCTTCCCATTCAAACTTAGTACCTTCCGCTTGCGGATAGCCATCTCGATCATTGAAACAAATTTTATTTAAACGAAAAAGCAGTCCCCCTTTTGTTGGCCATCGCAAAGTGAAAAGAAGGGTGTACCAGGCATTGCAAGACCCATTATGAGAAAACGGGAGTGGGATAAGCGGTGTGCCTCCTTTCTTCTGATGCCCAGGCAACATCCCACATATCCAGCAATTAGAAGTGTTCGTCATGTTGTGAGTGTGATGCAGAATTTGAATGAAACTATTGTTCAAGTAAGTCTGTCGATGCCGTTCTTCATGGTACGGTAGAGTGAAATGAAAATGTTCAGATGGAGCCGGGGTAGTCGGCAGCAAATGTTCCCGCACAGGCACCACAAGTTCTACTACCCAGGCTATCACAGCTATCACCACAATTGTCAATACAAATAATACAGCACCAAGAATTCTTTTGTCTCGTGCTGCGGAAGACACCATAGTTCAAAGTTCACAATGTCTCAAAAGCACAACTAAAAAATAAAAATATGAGTGCTGAGCTCCGAGGTAGCCGTTGTTTTCTTCTCCGGGGTCAAGACGGGTGTCGCTACACTTGGCAGAACTGATCCCCCCCCTTGAGATTCCCGGCTTCCGTTTCACAAACCCCAGAGCGGTAACTCAACCAGTCTCGCACCAAAAAAAACCTTCCTCTTATCGTGGTCGCAGATTGTATCTTTCTCGTCCAGAAACAGTGTGGTCCGGGAAGGCTCCCTCCGATTCGGCAGACGTTACAGCTGGGCTCTTCTCCTCGTCCAGAATATCTCGGTAGTCAGATAATGCAGTTGGGCTCACCAGATCCGGAGAGACACAGCGGCAGTGAGTGGAGTGCACCCACCGCTTTCTGTTGGTAACTCGCACAGCCGTTCGAGTTGCGAGCAATACCTGCTCGGGCCACGCCACCTCGGTTCCAAGCTGTTCGTCCTCTCAAATGAGCGGATCATCACATGGTCGCCAGGACGAAGATTGTGAGCCTCTCCAATGGAGTTGTCGGGGAGCGCTTCTCGAACCTGTTGGTGAATAGAAAGTAAATCATTTGTTAATCGTGCCAAATAATCGTTCATCATTATACAAGGCACATCATGTAACAATCGAGGCTTAGGAACTCCCCATATATTCATCGGCCTTCCAAACACCACTTCATAAGGTGTGAGGCCAGTTCGGGAATGGGGCACTGATCTGATAGAGAGTAATGCCAAAGGCAGGGCATCCGGCCATTTCAAAGACGTAGATGCCACAATCTTTGCTAACTTCAGTTTCAGAGTAGCATTATACCTTTCAACAAGACCTGCTGACTGAGGATGGAACACAGCATGAAACTTCTGCTGGATTCCCAATCCCTTCAACACGTACTCCACAATTTTCCCAACAAAATGAGGACCATTGTCGCTCCACAAAAATTTGCAAACGCCATATCGAGGGAAGTACTCCTTGAGCAAAACCTTAGCTGTTGTCAACGCTGTATTATCTTTCCTGGGGAAGGCCTCAACCCATTTGCTAAAAGCACACACCACCACTAAGACATACTTAAGCTTATTACAACGCTCAAGCTGAATATAATCCATTTGCAGTACTTCAAACGGTGCAGTAGGTGGAACAAAACCTTCTTTCGGAGTATGCATCCCTTTTGCAGGATTGTGTTGCAAACATATCAGACAGGTCTGCACTACTCTCTTGGCCGTATTGGCAATCTCAGGATGCTCCCAAACTCGCGTTAGCAATCGAGTAATTGCAAGAGCTCCAACATGTGCCAATCCATGTGTCATCTGGACCATCGCTTGCAAGTAAGCTGCAGGCAATTTCCATCGTTCCATATCTTTACTCCTCCAACAACCCTCATCATCCAGCACTCCCTCTGCTGCCCAGGTTGCAAGTTCTGCTTCAGTCGCTGACTTCTGGATGTCTAATATCTCCTCTCTAGCATCATGCCATCGCTCAGCCTGTGACTTCACCACATACATTGGAGAGTCATTTCGTGACATAGCGTTTGTCTTGCTATACTGTCCGCAAAAGCATTGCCTTGTCCCACTTTGTCAGTGACCTTTTTATGTGCACTGCATTTGATTATCGCCACTTTCTTCGGGCAAAGCAACGCATTCAAGAGATCATGCACTAACTCTCCGTGCATAATGTGTACTCCATGCGAAGTCAAGAACCCACGCTCTCTCCAGAGTAGGCCGAAGTCATGCGCTACTCCGAAGGCGTACCGGCTGTCTGTGTAGATGTTCACACATAAGCCAGCACTCAATTCGCAAGCTCTTGTCAAAATTATTAACTCTGCTGCTTGGGCCGATTTCTGTGGTATTCGTGCTGTTTCTTCCACTGTTTTAAGTGTCGTGATCACATATGCTGCAGAAGTTGTGCCATCTGGCAGCCTTAAACACGATCCATCAACCCACAGTTCCCCATCCACATCTGGAAGTGGCGTATCCTGTAAGTCAACACGACCCTTTGTTTGTTCTTCAGTCAGGAAAACACAGTCATGGTGAAGTAGTGTGGCTCACTGGTTAGAGGCGGCAGACCCGAGAGCAGAGGACGGCCCGGGACCAGGGTTCGATTCCCGGCGCGGCAGGTTTCTGGACCAGGGTCAGCGGACTCGATAATTCTCTCGCCTCGGTGCCCACTCTGATCAGCGATCACACTCGGCAACTCTGGGCATTAGCTTGCCTCATCTTCACTAACGGCCCCACCAGACCGCCGGGGATGCCTGGTCTCACCCTGGAGATACCCATTAAGGGACCATCTCTCAGGGAAGCCAGGAAGGGTTTCGCAGTGGTCGAAGCGCCTTGGGACCCTCCGGGTAAGTAGTGCGCTATATAAATGCCTATACATTTACACATTTACACATTTACATACATTTACATTTACATTTACATTTACATTTACATTTACTTCCTCTTGGCCCTCCGCAACCGGATACGGCAATAAAGTGGCAGGGTTCAGGGTAGCACATCTCTTTAGTGTGATATGTGGCGCCAAAAGTGTAAGCTCATATCCTGTTAAACGTGCGCTCGTGAGATACTGGGTTTTCGTTTGGTTTAGCATGGGGAACTAACACCAACAGTTTGTGTGACAAAACTATTCCCTCACTCTGCCGTATAGCTACTGCTGTTGCTGCAACTGCTCGGAAACACCCAGGTAACCCACGTGCTACAGGATCAAGAATGGCCGAAAAGTACGCACAGGGCCTCTGCTTATCCCCGTGTGTCTGAACTAACACTGATAATGCGCACCCATCTTTCTCGTGCACATACAACGTAAAAATCTTTGTGTAATCAGGTGTACCTAACACTGGTGCAGAACAAAGGGCCTGTCTCAATTGTTCAAAAGCATTCTGACATTCATCTGTCCATTCAAGGGGCATTGGTGTAGTTTTAGACAGTAACGCTAACAAAGGTTTTATAATGTGCGAAAACCCCATTATCCACTGTCTACAAAAGGACGTTAATCCTATGAAGGCTCGCACATCTCTCTGAGTGCGGGGGACTGGTGTATCTAAAATTGCTTGAATCCAATCAGATGTTAATGCACGTCCCTCCTTAGACAAAAGATGACCGAGGTAGGTCACCTTTGGTCTACAATATTGTAACTTTTTCTTAGAAACCTTGTGATTGTTCTGAGCAAGAAAGGAGAGCAAAGCAAGGGTACTCTCCTCACACTGCGCATAGGTATCCGCAGCCAGTAAAAGATCATCAACATACTGGATAAGGGCTACTCCAGACCGCAATTCAAAGGAATCAAGCTGTCTTTTTAAAGCCTGGCTATAAATGCTAGGGCTTTCTGTATAACCTTGAGGAACACGACAAAATCTATACGATTTATTATTTAACGTGAAACCAAATAGGTATCTGCTGTCAGGATGGATGGGAATGGAAAAGAAAGCATTTTTAAGGTCAATGACAGAGAAAGTAGTGGCAGTGGGGGGGACCAAAGTAAGTAAAGTGGTGATGTCAGACACCACCGGATACTGGGGCACTACAATTTTGTTTATTTCTCTCAAATCAATAATAAATCGATAGACCTTGTCATCAGTGTCTTTCTTGAGAATCGGAAGAATAGGACTGTTACAGACATTGTAAGGAACTTCCTCCACTACACCTGCAACTATCAAATCCTGAACGATGTACGTCAGGGCAATCTCACCTTCTCTAGAGATCTTATATTGGGGTACACGTGGCAAAGACACTCCCTCCTTGACAGTAATTCGAATAGGCGGAATAAGCATCTGTCCCACATCCGTGTCTGATGTTGCCCATAACATGTGCGGCAGAGAGGCTAGCGCTTCAATTTCCTGCATAGTACAAAGCCTGTCTGTATCTGGATAATTGTCATTCAAAATAACTCGCACTCCTTCAGGAGCGCAACGTATCATTGCTCGAAAATACTTGAGCAAATCTATGCCCATAATATTGTCTGGGGTATGAGGCGACAATAAGAATGGGCATAGGCCAAAAAATGTATCAAGGCAAAATGCAAGAGGTTGTGACAATGGGCTTGGAGAGGGTGTGCCATTGAACCCTATACATGTAATCATTTCGCCAGACAGGGGAGCCCTTGGAACCAAGTTTTTAGACAAAGCACTACGAGTAGCTCCTGTGTCAACTAAAAACTGATCAGTAGAACCCAAAACGCCCGCTGATACATATGGACCTCTTTGATCTACTGGCATTTCAACCGATTCCATACCCCATCCTACGCAATCCTATGCATGCACATAATCCTGACTCTCCACGTTCTCACCTTCCGATATCTGGTACTGATTTCGTTGATCAAAAGTATTACGCTCATCCTGACCACGGCCCCTCGCCTCAAACCTACTACGATCATTCCTCCACCTCTCATTCCCGAATAACTATTCCGTGTCCTTCCACCTCCTCGACCACGCTGGCTACGTTGCTCACGAAGCACCGGACAATCTTCAGCCCAATGCCCAAACTCTTTACAATACGCGCATTGGTCCTCAGCAATGTCGGTACGACCATACGACGCATTACCTCCTCCTCGCGTGCCTCTATCATTCCCTCTATGTTGCACCCCACGAACCTGTGCCAACATCACCTTCGTCTTTAACTCCTTCGCTTTCTTATCAACACTTTCTTTAGCTTCCAATTCCTGCCGCTCATAATACTGAGCCATAGTTAACAAAGACGCAGGGGTCGCCGTGGTCCAGGAACTCTCACTAGTTTTCAATCGCTTTGCAATCTCCGGTAGGAGATTAGCCACATACTTATCGACAAACAGATGCCTACCCGTATCGTCTGTTAACAATTGTCCACTGTAATCATGAAACGCTTCTTCAAAACGCGTGAAGAAGTCAGATACCGACTTGTCCTGTTTCTGTTTGCAAGAAGCTAACATAGTCCAATCAATCTTTTTAGGGGGAACGAGCGTTTTTAATTTATTCAAAATAGCTGTTGGGAGATCTAAAATCAACTGACTGGGTTTACATGCAGGCTCCCTATCCAAATCAGCTTGGCTTATATCTTTCCAATTTGCTCCTAACATCGTTTGATCATCAAATTTACGAATTGCTCTCCACATATCAGGGGGTAATATCATCCCGAAGAAAAGATCAATATCAACCAGCGTCATAACACAGGAAGAAAAAGCCCCTTCCACCCCTTCATAGAAAGCTGCCGGGTTTTTACGAGGATCTGGTAAAGCATTTTTCAAGGCCATAACATCCGCTCTATTCCAAGGCGTATACACCCAATTATATATGAAATACCCTTTTGCATCCCCAGACAATTTATCATCACTGGTACCTTGCCCTTTAGGGGGAACATACAAAGGTGCAGCTTCACGCATAGGCATAACATGCACTTTAGAACTCTTATCTGCTCCAAAGATAGAATACTCTCTGAATTGCTCCGTCGACCCCGGCACGGACTTTTCTGATGCTTTTCGTGCTTCCCGCAATCTGGACGCCTCATCCCGTAGCTGGACCAATCGCTGGAAAAAATCATCCGCATCTGCAATAATAAATAGACCTTTACGCATATTCTCATGATGGACTGATATATCCTTAGGTTCTAAATCCTCTGAATTTTTACGAAATTGTTCAACAACTTCATCTGCAAGGGTACTTAAAAAACACAACTGTTCTCGTTCCGACCATTTATTCCTTTCAGCATTAATCTCTGACATAGTTATTTTATTCAAATTCAGTTTCCTAGCGAAACTGCGCAAATCCGCGGCTCTACCAGCAGTAAACCTCGTACTCGCACTATCTCGATCTTCATCACCGAAGTCCTCGTCCGGAGCCGTAGGCAAAATGTACGGAGGCGGAGACCGATCTAATAACGAAAAATCATCAACTTCATTAGTAAGGACAGGATAAAGCGGACGTCGAATAGGAAATTGACCACTTGTTTGCAAATTACGTTCCCGTGCCTCCCTCTCTTTCTTCTCCTGCAACTCCTTCTCCTCCAGCTGTAAAGCTTTATCTCGAGCAGCCTTACGCTGCTCTTTTTCCGCCAAGGCAATCTCACGCTTCATACGTTCATGCACTGCTTTCTCCCACATTCGCACACAGTCAAACATATCCTGTCTAGTCCTGCGTTGAAACAAACATTGCTCCACAAACTGAACCTTTCGTAAATCAAACGACCCATGTAGTGGCCATTGCAACTCGGGATCAGACTTGGTGTATTTGTTCCATAATTTACTATACAATATAGGGGGAAGGCCAAATTTAATATACATTTCGCGATTGGGTGTCCCCTCTGGGAGAGCCGGCTGAGATTCGTTTAATCTGTATGTGGTACCATTCCCAAGACAGCACATTCCTCGGAGTGTGCTTAAAACAGGCATGTTCAAAAAGTATCACGAAAACGTGACACCATAAAAATGGCACTTACAATACTTCACACAAAATGTGCCGCTCAAAACACAAACAAAATTAGAGAAATATCTCTACATGCCTGTCTATGTGAAGTGCACTACACATATACATCAATTCATAGGACAAAATGTTAGCTAACTCAAAACATATTCATATTCATAGAACCACAGTAAGCGTCCGCAGACTACTTTACCAATCACAATTCTTACCCAAATCTCAAATATCCAGGTTCCAACTGCCAAGGTCTTTGATCAAATCAGCCAAACAGGCACTGTACAGCAACGCAGACGAACAGGATCTCAGTCGGGGACCGGCGCCACCTGGAAGGTCAGATCAGAAGGAAGGGAAAAAAACACTGTGGGTGCCAAGACTCGGGTCACTCAGTGGCAGCGTACGCGTCCATGGCGAGTTTCCAATCCTTCGTCACGACCTCTTCTTCGGGCATCCGAGTCGCCGATGAGTCCCTTCGTGGTCGCCAATTTGTGGTATTGGGTTCTCCAGGCCTACATACTCCGCAGAATACCCTCTACACCATAAGAACTGTTGGCACGGAAACTAGAAAATGCAAAAGACAAGTTTATTAAGACCCCATGGGGTGGTGGTACATTCCTACAGCACCCTTCGGCAATGCAAGAAGTATCACACCAAACATCGGTGTAAGTCCTTCTTTTATACAGTTTTACAGTAATAAAAAGGTAGGCGGTACACGGTTACAGAGTTTTAGGTACATATATGGTCATTTTTGGAACACAGCCAGCTCATGGGAGGGGTTACAATACCACTGGTCAGTTTGGCGGAACATTCCTAAGCGATGACTGGTCAATCGGAACTGCGCATGTGCGGGCTTGACCATTACTAAAAATAGCCTGTTGCTGGGCAAACTCGAGTGGTCAGTGGTACAGAGGACGAACTAAAGGGCATGCTGACCACGAGGCGATGCATTCTCTAAAATGGCCACCGTTACATACAAAATGGCGTTTTAACAACTATGGTCAAGATAAGGGAATAATGTGTAGCAAAGCTTAACACTAACCCAGTCATTGTCAAATTACGACAAGAGGGGTCCGGGGTACTTCTCTTTTGGAAGGAAGCAAGGGCCAGTCTGGAGCAACCAGACCAGCAGTATAGATTTCAAGGATCGTCGTCTAGGAGGCCACTAGCCAGCCGGCAAGTGACCAGACAACGCGTTGAGCAGCAACCAAGCAAAAGGGCCCCACGCAGATCTTGTGGATGTTGGAGGGCTGGTCTTCGGTGCAGGAGCTGCTTGGGGCGGGGGCTTCTTAATCCCATAAGCACTTTCTCAAGGATGCCTCTGAAGTCGTGCTGGAAGCGAAGTGCAGTGTCTCCAAGATGGCCGGTCCCACGTGTCTCGTCGCACCCACGGATCTCAGCTGTGCTGCAGATGTAGGTAGAGGTCAGGGAGGTCTGGAAGTCTGGGTCTCGTCGGGCTCTGAAGTCTGGTTCCACCAGGAAGGACGACAAAGTGAACCGCTAGGACGCTTGATGGTGCCTGCAGATGCAGGGTGGTCACTCCTTGGCCACAAGGGAGATTTCTTCAGTCTTCTGTGGAGCAGAACGTCGAAGTACAGAGTTTCTTCTTGTTAAGTTTCAATTCAGGATTAATCTAATTTGGAATGGGACCAGCTCCTACCTTTATTCTCCTAAAGGGGGTTGTACTGTTCCTAGGTCCCTCCTATGGGTGGGACCAGGAAGGGGGGTGGTTACACCCCCTATCCTTTGTCCGGTTTCGTGCCAGAGCTGGGGCTGGAGTGCCCCAGCAACTGGTTTGAACCGGGGTATGCACAGGGACACCTTGTGTTCCCCAGGCATGTCTCATTCCATTCAGCCTGTCCTACCTCAATACACAAAATCCTGTCTGGGGTGGTGCTAGCACCTCCCAAGGCAGGAAACCCTTTGTCCATGTCTCCCTCGCTGGAAGGACTCCCAGCAGCAGGAGGTCAGACTCGTGTCTGTGGTGGCAGCATCCATTTTGTGATGCTGAGGCTCTGTTTAACTTTAACCAGGGTTCTCAATTACATACATGTCGTGTCCCTCTAAAAGGGTGGAATGCTAGCCCCGTCGCCAGAACTGGCGAGGGGGTTGTATTCCAATTCGTATGACACCTTACTCAACATGTTTTGATAATGCTATGTCAAAGTTAGCAAATAACCGTGAGGATTATAATGCACTTAAGAGTATATGGTATACCTTTATCATGGAACAGCTATAAGGACATGGTTCTGAAAGCTGCAGACAGGCTCAGCTCATCCTAGAGCACCATCTCACATAATTCCAAGCACTCTGCCTTCAGGATTTCCGGTCCAGGGAAGGCATGGCTTGGCAGTTTGGGCTGGACTGTTCCCATGAGGCACAGGGTAAGACTGATTTGCATATAGCCATGTCTGAACTGGGGTGGCAGAGTGGGCTAAAGAACGGTGATGGATCAAACCCAGATCTTTTGACTGGGTGTGAGTGTTTGATTGGTTCAGATGCTCCGTCCATCACCACCCCCTTTTGTACCGCTTTTGGCAGCCATAGGTGTGGCAGGGTATGCTCAGACATGAGTCCCTTGCTCACTTTGCCACTGGATTCAAGCAAGCCGGGCTGAAGATGGCTGGAATGCCAGAAACGGGTCCTCGGAAGCTTGTTTCCAGTCCAGGGAAGGCATGGCTTGGCAGTTCGGGCTGGACTGTTCCCATGAGGCACAGGGTCAGACTGATTTGCATATAGCCATATCTGAACTGGGGTGGCAGAGTGGGCTAAAGAACGGTGATGGATCAAACCCAGATCTTTTGACTGGGTGTGAGTGTTTGATTGGTTCAGATGCTCCGTCCATCACCACCCCCTTTTGTACCGCTTTTGGCCGCCATAGGTGTGGCAGGGTATGCTCAGACGTGAGTCCCTTGCTCACTTTGCCACTGGATTCAAGCAAGCCGGGCTGTAGACGGCTGGAATGCCAGAAACCGGTCCTCGGAAGCTTGTTTACGGTCCAGGAAAGGCATGGCTTGGCAGTTCGGGCTGGACTGTTCCCATGAGGCACAGGGTCAGACTGATTTGCATATAGCCATGTCTGAACTGGGGTGGCAGAGTGGGCTAAAGAATGGTGATGGATCAAACCCAGATCTTTTGACTGGGTGTGAGTGTTTGATTGGTTCAGATGCTCCGTCCATCACCACCCCCTTTTGTACCTCTTTTGGCCGCCATAGGTGTGGCAGGGTATGCTCAGACGTTAGTTCCTTGCTCACTTTGCCACTGGATTCAAGCAAGCCGGGCTGAAGACAGCTGGAATGCCAGAAACCGGTCCTCGGAAGCTTGTTTCCGGTCCGGGGAAGGGATGGCTTGGCAGTTCGGGCTGGACTGTTCCTATGAGGCACAGGGTCAGACTGATTTGCATATACCCATGTCTGAATTGGGGTGGCAGAGTGGGCTAAAGAACGGTGATGGATCAAACCCAGATCTTTTGACTGGGTGTGAGTATTTGATTGGTTCAGATGCTCCGTCCATCACCACGCCCTTTCTTACCGCTTTTGGCCGCCATAGGTGTGGCAGGGTATGCTCAGACGTGAGTCCCTTGCTCACTTTGCCACTGGATTCAAGCAAGCCGGACTGAAGACGGCTGGAATGCCAGAAACTGGTCCTCGGAAGCTTGTTTCCGGTCCAGGGAAGGCATGGCTTGGCAGTTCGGGCTGGACTGTTCCCATAAGGCACAGGGTCAGACTGATTTGCATATAGCCATGTCTGAACTGGGCTGGCAGAGTGGGCTAAAGAACGGTGATGGATCAAACCCAGATCTTTTGACTGGGTGTGAGTGTTTGATTGGTTCAGATGCTCCGTCCATCACCACCCCCTTTTGTACCGCTTTTGGCCGCCATAGGTGTGGCAGGGTATGCTCAGACGTGAGTCCCTTGCTCACTTTGCCACTGGATTCAAGCAAGCCGGGCTGAAGACAGCTGGAATGCCAGAAACCGGTCCTCGGAAGCTTGTTTCCGGTCCAGGGAAGGGATGGCTTGGCAGTTCGGGCTGGACTGTTCCTATGAGGCACAGGGTCAGACTGATTTGCATATACCCATGTCTGAATTGGGGTGGCAGAGTGGGCTAAAGAACGGTGATGGATCAAACCCAGATCTTTTGACTGGGTGTGAGTATTTGATTGGTTCAGATGCTCCGTCCATCACCACGCCCTTTCTTACCGCTTTTGGCCGCCATAGGTGTGGCAGGGTATGCTCAGACGTGAGTCCCTTGCTCACTTTGCCACTGGATTCAAGCAAGCCGGACTGAAGACGGCTGGAATGCCAGAAACTGGTCCTCGGAAGCTTGTTTCCGGTCCAGGGAAGGCATGGCTTGGCAGTTCGGGCTGGACCGTTCCCATGAGGCACAGGGTCAGACTGATTTGCATATAGCCATGTCTGAACTGGGGTGGCAGAGTGGGCTAAAGAACGGTGATGGATCAAACCCAGATCTTTTAACTGGGTGTGAGTGTTTGATTGGTTCAGATGCTCCGTCCATCACCACCCCCTTTTGTACCGCTTTTGGCCGCCATAGGTGTGGCAGGGTATGCTCAGACGTGAGTCCCTTGCTCACTTTGCCACTGGATTCAAGCAAGCCGGGCTGAAGACGGCTGGAATGCCAGAAACCGGTCCTCGGAAGCTTGTTTCCGGTCCAGGGAAGGCATGGCTTGGCAGTTCGGGCAGGACTGTTCCCATGAGGCACAGGGTCAGACTGATTTGCATATAGCCATGTCTGAACTGGGGTGGCAGAGTGGGCTAAAGAACGGTGATGGATCAAACCCAGATCTTTTGACTGGGTGTGAGTGGTTGATTGGTTCAGATGCTCCGTCCATCACCACCCCCTTTTGTACCGCTTTTGGCCGCCATAGGTGTGGCAGGGTATGCTCAGACGTGAGTCCCTTGCTCACTTTGCCACTGGATTCAAGCAAGCCGGGCTGAAGACAGCTGGAATGCCAGAAACCGGTCCTCGGAAGCTTGTTTCCGGTCCAGGGAAGGGATGGCTTGGCAGTTCGGGCTGGACTGTTCCTATGAGGCACAGGGTCAGACTGATTTGCATATACCCATGTCTGAATTGGGGTGGCAGAGTGGGCTAAAGAACGGTGATGGATCAAACCCAGATCTTTTGACTGGGTGTGAGTATTTGATTGGTTCAGATGCTCCGTCCATCACCACGCCCTTTCTTACCGCTTTTGGCCGCCATAGGTGTGGCAGGGTATGCTCAGACGTGAGTCCCTTGCTCACTTTGCCACTGGATTCAAGCAAGCCGGACTGAAGACGGCTGGAATGCCAGAAACTGGTCCTCGGAAGCTTGTTTCCGGTCCAGGGAAGGCATGGCTTGGCAGTTCGGGCTGGACTGTTCCCATGAGGCACAGGGTCAGACTGATTTGCATATAGCCATGTCTGAACTGGGGTGGCAGAGTGGGCTAAAGAACGGTGATGGATCAAACCCAGATCTTTTGACTGGGTGTGAGTGTTTGATTGGTTCAGATGCTCCGTCCATCACCACCCCCTTTTGTACCGCTTTTGGCCGCCATAGGTGTGGCAGGGTATGCTCAGACGTGAGTCCCTTGCTCACTTTGCCACTGGATTCAAGCAAGCCGGGCTGAAGACGGCTGGAATGCCAGAAACCGGTCCTCGGAAGCTTGTTTCCGGTCCAGGGAAGGCATGGCTTGGCAGTTCGGGCAGGACTGTTCCCATGAGGCACAGGGTCAGACTGATTTGCATATAGCCATGTCTGAACTGGGGTGGCAGAGTGGGCTAAAGAACGGTGATGGATCAAACCCAGATCTTTTGACTGGGTGTGAGTGTTTGATTGGTTCAGATGCTCCGTCCATCACCACCCCCTTTTGTACCGCTTTTGGCCGCCATAGGTGTGGCAGGGTATGCTCAGACGTGAGTCCCTTGCTCACTTTGCCACTGGATTCAAGCAAGCCGGGCTGAAGACAGCTGGAATGCCAGAAACTGGTCCTCGGAAGCTTGCTTCCGGTCCAGGGAAGGTATGGCTTGGCAGTTCGGGCTGGACTGTTCCCATGAGGCACAGGGTCAGACTGATTTGCAAATAGCCATGTCTGAACTGGGGTGGCAGAGTGGGTTAAAGAACGGTGATGGATCAAACCCAGATCTTTTGACTGGGTGTGAGTGTTTGATTGGTTCAGATGCTCCGTCCATCACCACCCCCTTTTGTACCGCTTGAGGATTGATAAGGCCTGCCATAGGAGTGACTTAAAGGAGTATATGTGTCCATTTTGGGGTTAGATATAGGTATACTATATCTACAGCAAAGGGTGATTACACCACCTTGCCCCAGCTGTATTACCAGCCAGTTGTGTCTGTTTAGATGGCCAGCCAGGGGTGGCACAATACATGCTGCAGCCCCTGGTAGGCCTTGGGTACACTTATGCCCTGGGTACCTATGGTACACTGTACAAGGTCTTACAAGAGTGACCCAATACCAATTGGTAAATGCACCTAAAGTACATGTATGTCAATTTAGAGAGAGAACAGCTAGGCTGTGGGTCTGATTAGCAGGCCCACAGCCAGGGAAAGTCGAAAACCAGTGAAGCAAAAAGCAAAAATCTGGGGTGACCATATGATTGCAGACCCTACTCTCCTACAGGAGCCACCTAGGAGCAGAATGCCCATGGCTCGCTATCAAGTGTAAAGTAACAGGCCCTCTGAAGCAAGACACCAAGATGGTGACATTCCTGGGGAAATATACAGAGGACTTCAAGAAGGTTAGAGGCAGGTCCTGGCTTGCATTAATGGACAAACTATGAGATCTTCCGGGCCTCTAAATAAGCAAAAGCCACCAAGCACTCACAAGAGCTGGTAAATCCTCTCAGGATGTGCAAGCTGCCTTTTTGGAAAAGCCGCCTGCACATTTTCCACTGATTGCACCCATTCCATTCTGTTGCGAGTGTGTGCATAATTAGGTGAACTGACCTCCTCTAAGGTGGGGACATAGACAATTGGGAGCCAATTCAGCCATGCCTTTGTCTGAGACATGGCAAAGTTTGTCTAGACAGTCACTGTGCTGAAAATAAGTGCATTCCTAATTACAGAGTGTTTCACCTTAGTGGTTTTCAGGTGGCATGGGATGCTCTTTGTGCTGCGGCCAAATGAAAAGTCTCCCAGGGGGCCTACATTTTATAGGAGGGTACTGGCTAACCAAAGAATATTCTGCCCCATATTTTCCCTCCAGAACAAGGTGTGTTGACGGTCTGGTTCATCAGTGGTGGCTATAGAAGAGCCTCAAACATTACGGGCGAGAGCCCTACCTTCTTCTTTTGTAAAATTGGGGGACAGGGTAGTGGGGTTGCAAGCAAGTCCCTGGAAAATCATTGAATGGTAGGTCCTTCTGATTGGACTTGCCACAGGGAACTTTTTCTCCTGTTGGCCATTTTGGGACTGCGTGAAATGGTTTAACCTTCATGTTGAATGTTTGTCTGTGGTTGTCTTAAACACAACATTCAGTTGTTGTTTCAGTACTGATAAAAATGCTTTCCCAATTACAGCGCTGGTCTGAGAACATTAATTAGCACACCTGAAAAGTTTACCCTTGGGTGACCAACCTAGATGTAAGCAAACCTAAAAAGAGAGCTATCTTTCATTGTTTAATTAGCAGTCTTGATTTTTCTTTGTAAGCTGCTGTTTTGTCTGCATGCAACCTTTAGAACAAAACATTGAGACTTTACAACTTCAATTTAACAATTAAAATCAGAGACCATTTAATGCAGTTCCTTATAGTCTTTCTTTAATTATTTCATATGACACATTTCAAAAATAGTCTGTAAACTGCTCCGCAAGGGGACCTGAGGATTCAAGCCCCGGATAGTGTAGAGAACCGTTTCAGGGTTTTTATTGAAAACGTGTTGTTTTGGTGTTTGCTGTAGGAAGCTGGCTCTGTATATACTATACCAAAATGAAGTATAGTGTGCAGAGTCCAGTGGAACCACAAAGATAGGCAGAGGTAAAAGTAGATAGAACCTTGCTCTCTATTTGTGATAGTGTGGGCGAGCAGTAAGGCTTTATCAAAGGGTAGTGTTAAGCATTTGTTGTACACACCCAGTCAGCAAATGATGTCACAAACTCAAAGACTGAACTCAGACCAATTTTGATTTTATAAAAATATTATTCAGGTATTTTATGTCTACGACCAAGCCAAGCCTGGCACAGGTAAGTGAAATAAATGATTTGTGAAATCTTATGCAATGTTTTACAATTGAATGCAGGTTCAAATACAATTGATTTAAATACAGGTAAGTCAAAAAGTCGAAATTACTCTTCAGATTACTTTTTAAGTTACTTTTTCTACTCAGTGTGATATGCCTAGATATCACAGTGGGACATTTCCTAGAGAAAACGTAAGTAAAAGCAGTTTGGCGCAGTTGTAGTTTTTCAGGTTTTCATACAAATCAACTCCACACCTAGAACATTTTTCATGGAAAAACAGTCAATGTATTCCTATGGAGAGAAATTAAGTTATCGGTTAACAGGTAAGTACTCGGTCTTTAGGGTTGAGTTTCTGGGGTTAGAACAAGGGATCCCCCAGGGTCAAGGATGCACTCTCAAAGCACCCTCGACGGCACTAGGGCGGCCGAATGTAGAGTGCTGAGGCCCAATGTTATCCAATGGGGATAGGGGGCCTCCGGTTGGTGGCTGCTCATGAGCAGGTCACAGGGTTGTAGGAGCAAAGCTCCTAGTGTTAGGTTCAGGGCAAAGGGGGATCCAAGTTAGCACCCAAATTACACCCGCAGAGGTGCAGGGGCACCTGGGTGCAGGGTGCTGTTTTGGCTTCAGGTGACCTGTTGGTTTCAAAGGGGATTCTCTGATTTTGACAAAGACTGCAGGCCCAGGGATGAAGATCTTCTGGAGGTGACCACCGGCTGAAGAGGTAAGTTGGGATGCCTAGGGATGCTGGTACACCATTGGTTGGTCCACCCAAGGCCATGGGGCATCGGATGCAGGGGTGTCTTTAGGCATTGGATTTTCTTACCAATTCGGGTCGGGGATACTCCAGAAAGAGACTGCAGGGATCGTGGAGAGGGTCGAGGCAGGTCAGAGATCACCAGATCTCAGGTCAGGATTGCCGGGTAGACCTCCTCATGGTGTTGGTACTCTCGAACTCGGGCCGTGGGCGTTGGGTGTAGACTCGCAGATGTGGCCGGAGCCAGAGTCTGTGGGTGAACAAATCCAGTGTTCACAGGAGACAAAGTCTTTGGGGTGGAAGGCAGGTCCTTATCAATCAATCAGAACAATTTGTATAGCGCGCTACTCACCCGGAAGGGTCTCAAGGTGCTGGGGGGGAGGGGTCCGTTACTGCTCAAAAAGCCAGATCTTGAGTTACTTCCTGAAGGAGAGATGGTCCTGGGTCAGCCGCAGGTGGAAGGGGAGGGAGTTCCATGTCTTGGCCGCCAGGTAGGAGAAGGATCTTCCTCCGGCAGTGGTTCTGTGGATGCGTGGTACGGTAGCGAGGGCGAGGCTAGTCGATCGCAGCTGGCGGGTGGGCGTGTAGAAAGTGAGGCGGTTTTTGAGGTACTTGGGGCCAAGGTCATGGAGCGCTTTGTGTGCGTGGGTGAGGAGTCTGAACGTGATCCTCTTGCTGACGGGGAGCCAGTGCAGGTCTCTCAGGTGGGCGGAGATGTGGTTTTGGCGGGGGATGCCCAGGACGAGTCGTGCGGAGGCGTTCTGTATGCGTTGAAGTCTTTTCTGTAGTTTGGCAGTGGTTCCCGCGTAGAGGGTGTTCCCGTAGTCCATTCGGCTGGTGACGAGTGCCTGGGTGACCATCTTCCTGGTTTCGGTGGGGATCCAGTAGAAGATCTTTCAGAGCATGCGCAGGGTGTTGAAACAGGATGACGATACGGCGTTGACTTGTCTGGTCATTGAGAGGGCGGAGTCCAGGATTAAGCCCAGGTTTCGTGTGTGGTCAGTTGGCTTGGGGGTGGTGCCCAGGGCGGGGGGCCACCAGGAGTCGTCCCAGGCGGAGGGGGATGATCCCAGGATGAGGACTTCCGTTTTGTCTGAGTTCAGCTTCAGGCGGCTGTTCTTCATCCATTCGGCGACGTCCTTCATTCCCTCGTGTAGGCTGGCTCTGGCGTTGGCCGGGTTGTTGGTGTGGGAGAGGATCAGCTGGGTGTCGTCGGCGTATGAGATGATGTTAAGGTTGTGTTGGCGTGCGATGGTTGCGAGGGGGCTCATGTAGATGTTGAAGAGGGTGGGGCTGATCAAGGATCCTTGAGGTACGCCGCAGATGACTTCGGTGGCCGCGGATCGGAACGGGGAGAGGTGGACTCTCTGGGTTCTTCCGGCGAGGAACGAGGTGATCCACTCCAGTGCTTTCCCTTGGATTCCGATGTTGCTGAGGCGCTGTATTAGAGTGCGGTGGCAGACTGTGTTGAATGCTGCAGAGAGGTCCAGGAGGATGAGGGCAGCTGTTTCCCTGTTGTCAAGCAGGGATCTGATGTCGTCGGTGGCTGCGATGAGGGCGGTCTCGGTGCTTTGGTTGGCTCGGAAACCAGACTGTGAGGGGTCGAGGGATCCATTTGTCTCGAGGAAGGTGGTGAGCTGTATGTTGACGGTCTTCTTGATGACTTTGGCAGGAAAAGGGAGGAGCGAGATCGGGCGCAAGTTCTTTAGGTCGGTGGGGTCCGTTGTCGGTTTCTTCAGGAGGGCGCTGAGCTCGGCATGCTTCCAGCTCTCCGGGAAGGTGGAGATGTTGATGATGTTCCGGAGTTGGGGTGCGATGCTGGAGAAGCCTTGTTGAAGACGTGGTGGGGGCAGGGGTCGGTAGGGGATCCGGAGTGGATGGTGTTCATCGTGCGGGGGGTCTCTCCGCTGCTGACCGGGGTCCAGTTGCAGAGGATGGTGGTGGGGGGCGTTGTTTCAGTGGTTGGGTGAGTGGTTGGTGCGTCGAAGCTGTTGTGTATGTTGGCGATCTTGCGGTGGAAAAAGGAGGCGAGTGAGTAGCAGAGGTCTTGCGAGGGTGTGATGTCGTTGTTTCTGGCGCTGGGGTTGGAGAGCTCTTTGACAATGCTGAAGAGTTCCTTGCTGTTGTGGGTGTTGTTGTCCAGGCGTTCTTTGAATGATGTCCTTTTGGTGGTGCGGATCAGCTGGTGGTGTGTGCCGGTGGCGTTCTTGAGGGCGGTCATGTTTTCTGTGGTCTGTTTGTGGCGCCAGTCTTTTTCGAGGGTGCAGCAGTTTTTCTTGGATGTTTTGAGTTTGTTGGTGAACCACGATGCTTTTTTGCTGCCGTGTCTGCTGGAAGGGTTCTTCATTGGTGCGAGGTCGTCAGCGCAGTTGATGAGCCACTGTCTGAAGATGCGGGCTGCTTCGTTGGGGTCCGTCGTGTTGGTGGGAGGGTTCTGGCTGAGGGAGGTGGTGAGCTGGTCGGCGGTGATCTTGCTCCAGCTACTGCAGGGAACCTGTTGTGGGTGGTGGTGGGTCGTGGTTCTCTTGAAGCTGAAGTGGACGCAGCTGTGATCAGTCCAGTGAAGTCCAGTGGAGTGGCTGAAGGCGATGTGCTTGCTGGAGGAGAAGACGGGGTCAAGCGTGTGGCCGGCGTAGTGGGTGGGGGTGTTCACCAGTTGCTTGAGTCCGAGGTTGGCGAGGTTGTCCAGTAGGGTAGTGGTGTTGCTGTTGTTGTTGTTCTCCAGGTGGAAGTTGAGGTCCCCTAGGAGGATGTAGTCGGAGGAGGCGTGGGCGTGCGGGCTAATGAAGTCTGTGATGGCTTCGCTGAATTGTGTGCGTGGTCCCGGGGGTCTGTAGATGAGAGTGCCTCTGAGGGTGGTCTTGGGGTCGGTGTGTATCTGGAAGTGGAGGTGCTCGGCGGCGGTGAGGGTGTTGTCGGAGTTAGTCGTGATGCGGATGGTGTTCCTGTGGACGATGGCGATGCCTCCTCCGGGTCGGTTGATGCGGTCCTTCCGGGTGATCTTGTATCCGTCCGGGATGGCTATGGCGATGTCGGGTGCTGAGGAGGCGTTCATCCATGTTTCCGTGAGGAAGGCAACGTCTGGAGATGTTGAGTCGAGCAGGTTCCAGAGTTTGATGGAGTGTCTGTGGATGGAGCGGGTGTTGAGCAGGATGCACTTGAGGTGGTTGTTGCTGGTGCCTGGCCTTTCGGGTGCGGTGATGGTCCGGAGGCAGATGAACTTGCAGGCTTGGCAGGTAAAGGGTCTGTGGGTTCTTGAAGCTGCTGGCTCAGGACACACCAGGATTCCATTTCTGCAGGTACGGGGTGGGGACAGGCCAGTAGGGCTGGGGCTAAGGCAGTGGGTGTCCTCATCTACCTAGTTTTAGTATGGCTTCTTTGGTCCTTCTTCTTTTTTTCTTCTTAGACAGTTCTTGTCTAAGGAGGCAAGGTTCAGTGGTGCCCTTAAATATTAGATTTAGGGGTGTTACAGGTTGGGACCAATGGGTCCCTTCCTTGGGTGGGTACAATCCCTATTATGCCACACTCTAGTGGGAAGGGCCAGGAGCCTGTCCCTGGTTGGTTGGGTCCCCCATCCTCACGATGGTGGGGACTGAGAGTTGTGCTTCACCTCGCCTCCCCCACTTGAGGGGTGCAGTTGGCAAAGGTGGGCACACCACCCTTCCTCATTTGCTTTTCCCACTGATTCTCCTACCCAAAGTGGGGGTAAGAACCGGTGGGGGCCAGTTGCTGGAAGCAGCAAAGGCCTGGGGAAGCTCACAAAGGTGGCAATCCTTAAAAGCTTCCACTTTGTGGACCCTGCCCATCCTGGGGAAGGAGGCTTGGCACCTCGTCCATGGAGCAGCAGGCTCTTAACCCACGGGTCCAGAAACTTGTCTGGCAGTGGCAGCTGCAGGTCATTTTTCAGGGGGCATCTCTAAGATGCCCTCTGTGTGCATTTTCATTAAATCCCACACTGGCATCAGTGTCGGTTTAATGTGCTGAGAAGTTTGATACCAAACTTTCCAGTTTTCAGTAAAACCAATATGGTACTGTGGAGTTTGTAATGACAAACTACCACACCATATACTCTTAATGGCATTACTGCACTTACAATGTCTAAAAATTGGTTTAGACGTTGTTGGGGTACAGGGCTCATGCACCTGTATCCTCACCACTGGTATAGTGCACCCAGCTAGAGGGGTGGCTAATCTATGCCAGGGCACTGGCTGGTAGGCATGGCACACAGGGATGTGTATAATCAAAAGGAGGAGCGGGGACGCACAACCTAGTTAATGCAGATTTTTCAAAGAAAGTTCAATGAGAATTTGTATAGAGAGTGGGGTGCTCCAACCAGGTGGCGTGTCCATCCGAAACACGTCTCTGAATGAATTCAATTGAATTTACACAGGGATGTGTGCCATGTCGACTCTTCACTTTGTTCTGAACCAAAACAAGCAGCCTGCAAAGGCAGTGTGTGTGTGTACAGGTACAGGACCCCTAACGGTGGCACAATAAGTGCTGCAACCCTTAGAGTATGATGGGGTAAAGATACCTTCAAGGGATTTTAATAGACACAGGAATTTTGAAATCACTTAAAGGATGAGATTGTGTGGGATTAGTGATTTGGACCCACTAATGCTGATTATGCAACAACAAAAATGACATATATTCAAAGCTGTTACTTGTGAGTAATCAGCCTTAAACAAAAGATATAGGCAAATGTATAAGTAAGAATTAATAACTTGTGTATAAAATGGGGAAATGCGTAAACGCATATTGGATACTATCAGCTTACCAATACATCTATATTATCTATAAATACAGATACCGCCACAGCATTTTTAATCTCTATGGTACAAAATATTCCATCTACCTGGGACACCTGTTGGCTCCCATAAGGTAAAAACCAAGGATTTAGTTACACGGAAATTCGATCTACTATAGGGATATGTAATGTAATCCAATTCTTGTTCTGCTTCACTATCCAATCACAGGGTACTTCAGCGCAATACGATAATTCTTGAATCGGTATCAGCGCTAGGAAATTGACTTTATGATCCGGACGCTTGCATGATTGAAACATGCGCCTACATGATTGAGGTACAAAAATATGTTAAAAATGAGGGTTGTTTTTATGCCAACACTCGAATTAACTTGTCTATCATGTATAAACAACGTGCAAATTTGATTCCTGACCTAATTCTTTTTAGATCACTGTCCTAACCATTATAGAACTAATACATTGAATGTTAACCTAAGGTTCTCTTGGGCTAAAATGGATACCCTGCGGACAATTTTGATGATGACATAGAATTGACATTATTTAGGAAGTGCACTCCTTAATTATGATATTATTTATTTAACTTGATGTTTAAATTGTATCTTTTAAATGTTTTTCATTACGTAAATGAAGAATTTACTTTGTATCTAATTTGATTCACAAACTGTAACTCCTGAATGTCATTCATGATGTAAATAATAGGTGCAACTCAAAATCTTGTATCTGTTACTTTACCACTATTTTTTTGATTGTGGTTCAACTAAAAGGTATTCCTAAATATCTGCCTTTATTCTTAGGAGTTGAGAGCTCTTTGGGTGCTATATATATCAAGTAGGTCATACTTTCATTGGGTTGAGACAGGATTTTTAAAACATTTTTTAATCTGTTATCATTTTTAGGGTACTCAAGATATGAAATCCATGTTCTGAGGCTGGTCTCCTACACCAAAGAATAGAGACCGAAACGTCGACTGTGGCTTTATCTACCATTGAATATTTAATTAATTTTGTGTTAGGTAGAAAAGCTTGAGCAATTGATGTAACAAGGGCTGTAGTTTTACCCTTTTACATCTTTGCTGTTTATCTTGTACCCAACTTTTTAACTTGATTTGAAAAAAAGAAAAAAAGATGAAATACTCTTTGTTTATATACACCCGTTCTTCAATCTCTTTTTGCTCTCTCTCCTGACTGATTACTCACAAGTAACAGCTTTGAATGTATGTCATTTTTGTTGTTGCATAACCAGCATTAGTGGGTCCAAATCACTAAGCACACACGATCTCATCTTTTAAGTGATTTCAAAATTCCTGTGTCTATTAAAATCCCTTGAAGGTATCTTTACCCCATCATACTCTTTGCCCAAACCTGTTGTGTTCCCGAGGGTCCGCCCCCGATGTCCGGAGGGACGGACAAGTTGGTCATGTGACCGCCCTATAATAAAAAGAGGTCGAGCACGTGCGAGGGCGTTCAGAGATACGCGCCGACCGACCAAGCAACTTTATTCCCAGTGTCTGGCTGAGTTTATTCTAGGGCCACGTGTTAGGCCTAGTCAGGGTTAGATGCCCCTTGAGCGTAGATCACCCGACACAACAATTGGCGACGAGGGTGGTGATCGATTCCCCGCTTGGGGTGCGTGTGTGTGTCCCTCTTGGGGTGAGGCGGCTGCGGGCACTACCACGTGTCCGCGGTGCTCGTGCCTTGCCACCACACACCCCCCGCTCTGCCTGCCTGGTGGAAATACTCTGATCCCTGGCTCTCATCAGGTGAGCGGCGCTGGCCTGCATCTTTCTGCGGCGCACAGGAGTCTGATTGGTCGCGCGAGGTGCTTCCCCCGTGGACCCTCTACGCTTCGGTGCCACGCCGCACTGGGCTGCACGGGTGTAATCCGCACCGAGATACAACTGGCCGGGCGCTCCGGCTGCCGCTGGATCATATCCCGGCTGCCCACGGACATCCTCCCGGGCGTCCAAAGCGATGGCTAACATTCCGCCCATTGAGCCGTTTGTGGTGGAGGGTGCGCCATCCACTCTCGCACCGAAGTGGAAAGAATGGGTGGACAGGCTCTTCATATTCTTCGAGGCCACCAAGGTCCATAAGGAGCAGAAGCGTGCCATGATCCTCCATCTTGGTGGCAAGGACATTCATTCCATCGCCCGCACCCTTACGGAAGCTACTCCCAAAACCCACCACACGCTCATAAACACGCTCAATGCGCACTTTGAACCCATGGCCAACCAAGACTATGAACGGTTCATTTTCAGACAAGCGCAGCAACTGCCAGAGGAATCGCTGGACGCCTATCACTCTCGGTTGAAGAAACTGGCACTAACGTGTGGATTTCAGGATGTCACGGAGGAAATCAGAGGCCAGATCATTCAGGGTTGCGCTTCTGCTAAACTACGCGAGAGAATTCTGGAGGAGTCGGGGAAACCCCTCCCAGACATTCTCACGCTGGGCCGCACGAAGGAGCTGTCCAAGGCCAGGGCAGCCCACATGGAAGCAGCTCTGCAGGCCAACATGAAAGTGGAACCGGTGAACAAACTGCAAGTCCGCCCACAGCCCAAATGGGTGAAGCGAACAACAACTCCGCAGGGCGGAGCTTCGGCGCAGTCATGTGGTTACTGTGGAGGCCCGAGACACCCGGCGCCAGAATGTCCAGCACGGGGCAAGATATGCTCCGGGTGCGGAAAAATGAACCATTTTGAAAAGGTGTGCCGGTCCAAAAAGTTCAGCAAGCCCCGCCAGACAGTACACGCGGTGGCGGAGCCTGAAGGCGCGGAAGGAGGACCCAGCAACAGTGATATGGACGACGACGAGGAGGAGCGGTCCGTACACAAGGTGCACATGATCGGCACGGCCACCCGACGCACAAGGACACTACCACAGTGTGCAATACAAGTAGCTGATCAGGACATCATGGCAACGGTGGACACGGGCGCCTCAATAAATCTTATGAGTGCGTCCCTCTACGGAGGCATGGCTACTCCACCCAGCCTCCGCTCTACTCCGATCACCGTTTTTGCCTACGGCCAGGACGTGCCCCTCCGCATTCGAGGAAAGTTTAAAGCAGCAGTCCGGCACGGAGACAAGATCACGCGTGCCAACATCTTCGTGTCGGAGGAAGGCCAAGGCATGCTCCTGAGCTGTCGGACGGCAGAAGACCTGGGAGTGGTCTCTTTTGCGCTTGGGGTGCACGAGGAATCAGTGCAGCAACTGATTGCAGACTTTTCGGACCTGTTCGAAGGGATTGGCCGCTTCAAGGGTCGGGAAATACACCTGCATGTGGACCCCACTGTCCAACCGGTGGCCCTGCGACACCGGCGGGTTGCGTTTCATTTGAGGCCACTGGTTGAGGAAGAACTACAGAAGCTGGAAGCCGCGGGCATCATTGAAAAGGTGTCCGGACCCACCCCCTGGGTATCGCCCATCGTGGTCACCAGGAAACCAAAGCAGCCGGGAGCGGTCCGGATATGTGTGGACATGCGCCTCCCCAATGCGGCCATCAAAAGGGAACGGCATATCACCCCCACAATCGATGACCTGATCGGAGAGATGGCCGGGGCCCGGTGGTTTTCCAAGTTGGACCTCAGGGCGGGGTACCATCAGCTCGTGCTGGATAAAGAATCCCGGAACATTACGACGTTCTCCACTCACATCGGACTGCGCAGGTACACCAGGCTGAGCTTCGGGATATCCAGTGCTGCCGAGGTGTTTCAGAATGTCATCCAAGAGCTCATTACTGGCATACCGGGGGTGATCAATGTCAGTGACGACATCATGGTGCACGCAAGGACAATTCCCGAGCACAACCAACGCTTGGCACAGGTGTTCCGTAGGCTCCGCAGCGCTGGACTCACTCTGCACCGAGACAAATGCGAGTTTCTTCAGACCAAACTGGGGTTCTTCGGCTACGTGTTCTCGGCCGATGGCGTCAATCCTGATCCTGACAAGGTCAAGGACATCAAGGATGCACCTCCGCCCACGACTGTCACGGAAGTCCGAAGCTTTCTTGGGATGGTGGTCGCTTCATACGAGACCTAGCCAACCTGACCCTCCCGTTACGGGATCTAACCAAAGACTCCACGCCATGGAACTGGGGACCGGAGCAGGAAAGGGCATTCCAAAATATCAAGAGTGCGCTGTCCAGCAACACCACGCTGGCGTTTTTTGACCCAAGACATTCCACTCTCATTGCAGTAGATGCCGGACCGGCGGGATTGGGGGCTGTCCTGATGCAGAGAGCCCGAGATGAGATAGACTGGGCCCCTGTAGCTTTTGCCAGCCGGTCCCTCACGGACACAGAACAAAGGTATTCCCAAATTGAAAAAGAGGCCATCGCGATTCATTGGGGATGCCGGCACTTCCACTTATACGTATATGGCAAGCCGTTCACAGTAGTAACGGACCACAAGCCGCTGCTGTCGCTGTTCTCAGGTACCTCATCCAAACCACCCCCCAGAATTGAAAAGTGGATTTTGCAATTACAGGAGTACAACTGTGCCATTGAGTACCAGCCAGGGGCAAAGAATCCGGCGGATTATCTGTCACGACACCCCCGGGCGGCCACCCCAGAGGAGATGGAGGAAGCTGAAGAGACGGAGGCCTATGTGCGATGGATCGTGGCCAGATCATGCCCGCGCCCCATATCCCTGGAAGAGGTTGCGAGCGCCACGGCTCAGGATGCCTGCATACAGCGGGCCAAAGATCTGCTCCGGACGGCTAACTGGCAGAAAGCCAAGGAGAGCTGGAAGGTACTCACACCGAGGCCCAGAAAATCATGGACGGTCTGTACCACGTGAGGGCTGAACTGAACGAGGACGAGGCGGGGTGCCTCCTGCGAGGGCATCGTCTGGTGATCCCGACGGCTCTGACAAGCCGAGTAGTTCAGCTGGCGCACGTAGGGCACCAAGGAATGGTTAAGACAAAGGCCCGGCTGCGGACAAAGGTGTGGTTCCCGCTCATGGACGATATGGTGGAAACTGTTGTGCGCACATGCACGGCCTGCCAAACTACAGGCGACAGCCCTCGCGAAGCCCCCATCATTGTGGAACCCAGGCCCCGAGGCCCCTGGGAAAGGGTCAGCATGGATTTTGGCAGCCTTCCGGATGGACGGCACACGCTAGTGATGATCGACGACCACTCCAAATACCCTGAGGTCGAAATCATCACCGGCACCAGTGCAGACTGTGTGATTCCCAAGATGGAAAAAATCATTGCCACCCACGGAGCCATGAGAGAACTCAGAACGGACAATGGACCGCCCTTCCAGGGTCAAGACTTTGCGGAATATCTCTCGTCCCTAGGAACCCGTCACAGGCGCATCACCCCAAGGTGGCCTCAGGCCAATGGGGAGGCCGAGCGGTTCATGAGAACTTTAAACAAGGTAATCCGCATAGCGCATGATAAAGGACAGTCCGTGGAAATGGCCATTTTCACTTTCCTCCGTAGCTACCGCCAGACCCCTCACTCCACAACGGGGGTAGCTCCTGCACATCTTCTCCTAGGGCGGGTAATAACGGACTCCATTCCCCATCACCCCCAGTGGGCACCTGAACTGATAAAAGAACATACAGTAGAAATGAGGAGACGTTCTGCCTATGACCAGATCAGCAAGAAACGTAGGGCTGTGGCCCCCCACTTCAAAAGAGGTGACCTAGTGCTCATCAAGAATCGGGCCACTGGTGGCAAATTCAAACTCAGTTATGAGAAACGACCATGGCGAGTCAGTGGTGTGAAGGGCACCCGCATCACAGCCACTCGAGGACGAGACAAGGTGACTCGCAACGTGTCTCACTTCAAGCTCTATCACCCGTCGAGCAGCGAACCAAGGCGCCAGCAAGGCGACAGAGAAACCGAAACTGCAACTACGTTGCCGTCTGGTGAATCAACATCTCAGCCCGAGGTCAGGCCACGTGACGAGCAGCAGGTTTCTAGTGAGGATGTGGGCGGAGACATGGAGGCCCTGGATGAGGCCCCAGATCCGGAGGGGGCCGACAACGAGGCGCCAAGACACGAGGTGGAGGCTGGAACAGAGCCGATGACTCAGCGGGGGTCCCAACGCCAGTTACGTGCCAACCCCACCCCCTCCGGCTGGCTGAGAGACTACTTTACGTAAGACTGTTCTCATTTACATGTGTGCACGTAATGTTTGAACTGAATGCACTGGCATTTTGAAAGACGCTGAAGGTATCGGTCCTGATGCTATTAAGACAATGGGTTTGATCAGACCATGTTTGCGATTTTGCAGTATGTTTTTGGTTTTCTTGTTGTTTCCTTGTTTTAGGAGGAATGTTGTGTTCCCGAGGGTCCGCCCCCGATGTCCGGAGGGACGGACAAGTTGGTCATGTGACCGCCCTATAATAAAAAGAGGTCGAGCACGTGCGAGGGCGTTCAGAGATACGCGCCGACCGACCAAGCAACTTTATTCCCAGTGTCTGGCTGAGTTTATTCTAGGGCCACGTGTTAGGCCTAGTCAGGGTTAGATGCCCCTTGAGCGTAGATCACCCGACACAACAAAACCCTCAAGGGTATACTGGGTCGCCCACTATCAATTCTCTTGCAACCCTTAGAGGCCTTCCCTGGGCACAGTGCCCTTGGTACCTGTGGTACCATTTACAAGGGGCTGAACTGTGGCTAGAGAGTGCGGAAAGAACATAGACCCTGGGTACTTGTTTGGCAGGAGCACAGGGCACACTCAGTCAAAGTACATCAGCAGTTTAGCAAAAAAGTGGGGGCTATCATGCAGAAAGAGGGCACTTTCTTGCCTTTTTGCCTTTGCAAAAGAGGACTCTACCAGTCCAGTTTGTCTGGAAGTATTCATTTACTGAGAAGTGAAATTGTAGCCACACAGCTTATCTCTTTACAGAGGGAAGGTATATCTAATCTTTCCTCCTGCCGCTTTATTTTCGCAATTATTAATGTTGTCGTGTTGATCCAGAGTAAAGGGAGGGAGCCTGCTTTCCTCGTCTGCGCGCTTCAGTCACTTCGATTTTCCGGACAGGACAGACAGACGCAAGGAGTCTTGTACAGAGTTAATCCCTGCGATGCATTTCAGGCACGCAGCACAGCGGGAGCAACACCTCGCCTTGTTCGATACATCCTGCCTCCTGCGGCTTTGAAGAGCGTGGGGTGGACGTTCTCCGACAGCTCAGCCCCTATTAATGCTAGTAATCTCTTAGCACGTCAAACCCAATTTTGGGAACACCAAGCATGAACAGTTTTTGTTGCCCCAACTGCAGACTGAGGCAGCTTTAGATTTTTTTCTAGAACATAGTCGACCCCTTTACGCCCCTCGTTCTGAACTGACTGCCATCCATATTGCCTATAACGCGGCATCCTCTTTCAGAAGAGATGCTTTCATCCTCACTAATTGGTAGGGGGTGGGGGGCTGTGGGGCAGTAGGTGCAGAGGCACCGGGTGCATGGAGTATTAGGAGCTCTCTGATGTCTGTCTTTTACTACCAAACTGTGAGTGTGTCTAACTCGCCTGCTTTAGACCCCACCCTGCTCTTTGTTGAGCCCAGTTGAATGCAGGTTTGAATAGTTCCGTTTTCAAACTCTCTGGAAACCGCATAGTTTAGTTTGGGGTTTTAAACACTTGTTCGCCCACAAGTCTCTTCTTCGCTAATATACCGGTACTTATTTACAAGACTGCGTGGATAGTTATGTTTTGATTTGACGTCTAAATCTGGAAGCCCGTAATGCTGCATGCAAGTAGTGGGAGAATAGTTCCACAGTGTTCCCACAGACTAATCAATTTCTGCCTCCGTTTCGTTTCGAAGAAACTTGGGAACACTCAGTAATTTGGCAGAAAATGAGCGAAGCCGAATTTCCGGGAAATATTTCTGTACCTGGTTGAAAATTAAACTGGGAGCATTATATTTAGACTGTACGTAGTGCCTCAAACTGTATGTGCTTGTGCTTCCCGAAATGGGTGCCAAAAAGAGCAGGCAAACGTGACTAAACCCTGATGCCCTACTTACTAGACGCGCTACTGGTTCCATATCATTTGCAGACTACGTAGAAAAACGTTTGAACTGACTGATCAGTGCAAAACATCACTTCACACTGGTTGAAAATGGTGCTTTGGTGCTGGCCTGAGCTACTGGCAGATTCGTAACCTCTGCTGCTGCTCACTAGGCATGTCAAGCTTTGGGAAACACAATGGGTCTAGTTTTTAATAGGTTGCGCTATTGGCCTATGGTAGTTTTCGTTAGCCAGAATCTGAATAGCTGCTATTGCAAGACAATATAAGCGGTTGTGTGCATGTCCAAGTTGGGAAGGGTTTTCTCATGATACAGGCAAGCTTGCATGGTGGTGCAACTGTGCCATTTTGCCTCTGTAATTCTCTGGAATTGAACGAGGAATTAAGCTGCATTTAGCAGTTTACATTTAATATTGATTTATATAAAATAGAAAATAAGGGTGGTCCCTCTGGGCCCTGGCAGTGACTTTAGGGCTCGCTGGCGCTGCCCCTCCCTCTGAGTGCCCAGGGCATGCATGGCTGGGCACGATGCAGCGGGGGGGGGGGGGGGGGGGGGGCATACTTTCCGGACATTAGTGGCAAGTGTGAGGCATCAGTGATTTTGCAGTATCAAAGTGGTCTCACGCTGGTCGGCACAGTGTTTACGGTGGCATGCTCTATGTCCTCTGGTGACTCATTGGTTATATCGGGAGCATCGGTGGTGCACAGCGAGGGGCAGTTTGAGCCCTTATACCCTGGAGGGGCGCCATTTGTGCCCCTTTGTCCTCCGCTGGATATGCGGTTGTGTCCTTGGTTTGGCATCTGTCTTGTCTGGAGTGCAGGGGCATAGCACTCATCCCCCCTTTAGTGGAGAAGTGTGGCTCACTGGTTAGAGGAGGCAGACCTGGAAGCAGAGGTCAGCCCGGGACCAGGGTTCAATTCCCGGCTCGGCGGGGTCTTGAGTCCTAAAATGTCCATGGACTCGACAATTCTTGCTCCGGTGCCTACTCGATTCACGGGTTCACACTCTGTGACTCTGACTCTTGCTTAATCTCCACAACGGCCCCTCGCGGCGGGATGCCTGGCTTTCACCTTGCGGATACCCTGCCGGGGTAATCGCACAGGGGAATACCAGGACGGGTTCTCTAAGCAAGCGCTTAGAGACCAGTTGGTGATTTGCGCTATATAAATTCCTGTACATTTACATTTACATTTAGTCCGGCGGTGTCAGGAGCGGCGGGGGTTGTGACTGGGAGGTACAATTGAGCAGCTGGGCGGGTGGCCCAAGGCACTGCCGGCAGTTGCATTACAGCGGACCGCTCCATCGCCTCGTTGATTCTTGGTTTGGTCTGAAGGGCCTGGTGTCTGGCATCCGGCGACACTGGCTTGACAAACTTACGGTAGAGAGGGCATTTTGTTTAACAGATATGTTTTGGGCTCAGACCGACACTGGGCATCTCGGCGTTCTGACACCGGAGCTATATTGGTCGATCCGGGGCCTTTCGCAGCGCCCTTCAGGAGTCTTCTGATGGCAGAGCTTTGTACCCCATCCTATTCAGAGGGATTTGGCAGCGGGGTTTGTGGTCCCAGTCAGCCTGGGTGAGGTGAAGGCACGTGGCCAACAGGAGAGTCTGCATCCTACCATTACGGCCACAATTGCTTGGAGCGCACCCGGCAAGATTGCTGGTGACGCCTGTGGGAATTTTGAGAGAGTGGGTTCCCCTGATGCCGGTATGTATGCCGGTGAGCATGCAGTCAATGTGCTTGCTTCGCTGCGATGCAGCTGCGAGTGGGGAGAAGAGAGCGAGGCAGGTTGACCCCGCTGACATCTTGTCATCTTGTTGTATTCTGATCGGGAATATAATACGAGTTTTGAGAAGACACAACATAAAACTAAGACCTGCAATATGCATACATCTGCCCGGTTACCTCATTATACCCGCCGCCCATTTCTCTTGCTTTCATCATCTCCCCTAGGTGCTGCACCACCAGATGAGCGGTACTCTTACTTAGGGTTGGGGTCCCCTTTGTAAATTAGGGCTGGATTTATTGCGGGATACATTAGAAATCTGTTGTCTTGAAGCAAATAATAATGCTGGCAGTGGAGCTCGTTCCTAGTGGCAATGATAGAGTGCAATGATCTTCTGTGTCCTTATTTATCCTGCATGGGAAATGCCTGCGGTCTCTGGGAGTTTGTACACAGCATACAGAGGTGATACGCGACAGGGGCACGCATCCTCTTTGTTGGTTTTTGGCATCAGGAATTTTGCTTGGAGCTAGGTATTGCGTGCAAGCCAGCACGCAATGAAACATTTCTTGCTCACATGACCAATAAGCATGGGGCATATGGAATATACTTAGGGGCAACAATTTAATAAGGCCATCCCATCAGATAGTGCCCCCCAGCCTTTCACCCTCCTAAGGCCGATAAAATGAGTCCTTTGGCTTTGGTAGCAATAATTACCTGTTAAGCAGGGCCAGGATAGCTTGCAGGGTGAAGGGTGGGTGGGCTTGGCACAGCCTGTGTCAACCCCAGTTGGCAAGCTTCTTAACTATTCGGTAAGGACAGGGAACCTGGAGAGTCAATGGTTTTGGGATCTTGCACAATAGTACTATAGGACTACATTTACTTTCGACTGGCCTGAGTGCACTCAACTGTAATGAGGTTTAGCCTCGGTTCTGCCAGCTTAACTCATTACGAGTTTCAGAGGATAAAGGGCTTGGGGGCCTGGATTTCCTCACTTGTCACACTTTGAGTTCGAGTTATATAGAGGCTTGTTAGCTCTGTAATTTCGATGGCCAATTTTGCTGCGCTTTACGGACAGAGGTTGAATGTCTCCTGACAAGTTCGGCTTGCAATTTTCGTTTACATTGGGTTTGGTGATTACATTATCCTTTCACTTGCGGTCAGAGAAAGTAGATAATATGGTTGGATATAGCAGGGCATGATCTGGGACACTTAGCAGTAAGCCGGCAAACAAGAAGCACATAGATCGTCATCCGGAAGAGGAATACAGAGGTGTCAGTTCTGTTTGGACAAATTCTCTGGTAGTAAGGGAGCTCGGTGGGGTAAGGCGTGCACTGAAAGGATCTGGGGGTAACCAGCAAAGGTTTGCTTCCTGGGTTTGTAAAGTTGTTGAGCTGGGCCAAGCTGTGCTACAAAGCACCGTGCATAATCTATAGGTCACAGTTTTGAATACTAGCACATGCCGTGCATAATCTATATGTCACAGTTTTGAATACTAGCACACATCTATATCTTTGCAACACTAATGCAGCCATAGCCATGCTCCTATCTCAGACTTTTTGAAGCCCATCACAGCCAGTAGCACAAAGTCTTTTAATAGTAAGCTTATTGGCAGTAAACCACAAGGGTTGTAAACACTGGGCAGATGCATCCAATGGCTCTGGGTATTATACCAGATGGTTAGGGGCATCCATACTTAAGGCCTTTTCATCGGTATGGTACCTCCATGGACATTAGTGGGGTCAGGCACCTAGAAACAACAGTCTTGGGGGTCATGTAGTATGTTACTATGAACAGCAGGAGCAGGGTGTGGTGCAAACTGGAGAGGCCGCCTGACTTCACCTGGCATCCAGTTCACCAGAAGCTAGGCACTTGTTTGCTATGGGTGGGCAGTTACTGGGCAGAGCCCCTTACTGGCTAGCTACTGATACCACTAGGGAACATGACTGACTTTTGGGTGCTGCTGTAGGATTGTTAGGGATTCCTAATTTCACAATAATGGGACCTCACCTGGGGAATGATTTGGTGGGTCTTTTAATGTCAGCTTCTAGCAAGTTTGTAATCACAGAGAGGACCATCGCACAGGCCTGAATCCAGCGGGTGGCTTGACGACGTACGTTCTTCTTAGATACAAGCAGGTACTCGGTCCAGAGTACCTGCACTGCTACTTTTCCATCTTAGCACTTGGGATACTGGATAATACTAGTGGAGCATGGCCTAGTGCCATGGGATGCCAGACTGTTCAGGTACTATTATACTACCCACATGTGCCTATGCTCCTCCTTTACCGTACTCCTGATGGTTAGGAGAGTCAATTGTGGACCCGAAATGACATTAATTGGGGCATTTTACCAACACCCAACCTAGCAGCTTCACACATGCACACATGAGGGTCCTTACTTTGTGTCAGTTAATTTAAAGCCCAGGGCGAGGTGCACTGGTAATCCTTTGTTCCCTCCTACAGTATTTATTGAGTGGTTTAACAGGTACTAAGGTGGGGGTACCTCTGGCAGTATTTTCATACCTGAACGTACGTAGTGATGAAGTAATAGTGTCCAAAGTGGCGCAAACTTGATATACTTTTGTAGAGGGAGCTTGTTAAAAGCTTCATTGAGTCTAACAGTGCCAGGGTAAGGGGACGACTTGGACAAGAAACAAACTTGAGTGGTTACTCAACACTGGTAGTTAGAAGGGATGTTGTCAAGAGGAGAACTCAAACTAATTAGCCTTAAACACATGATGGTGAGTAAATAGGACTTGCAGGTCCCGCTGGATGCCTGCCACCTGGCCACTGCAGGTAGTTGATGGTGATCTTTTAAGGGCTTAATAGGAGTCATGGCAAAATAAACTTGGGCTGATTCACATCGGGGGTGTGGTGGTCCCTACCTCATTTCACAGGATCACTCCCTGTTGGGTCTATCTAATGTCAAATGTATTGCTCTTCAGCCAGGCAATGTTAACATTGAGCCAACACCAAACTAATTGTTTTAGGCCATCCTGGCGCTTATGCATGAAGGGCTGGGCGAGGCGGGTACCATGGATACTGGGTCCCCCTCCGAGGTGGACTCAGCAGGACATGATAACAGGTGGAGCAATGGGAATCCCAAGGCATTTAAGGGGACAGCCGGCCGTAAGCCACCCTGGGAGGTCTAATTGGGCAGGCACTGGAACAGTTCGGTAGAAGCAGTGGCCCGGGCAGGGGAGGTGTGCCTCCCCTCTCACCACTGGGGTCTGACAGCTGGAAGGCAATGATATGACTTTACATTTTAATTGGGTCCTGCTGCCAGAATTGAATTCCCCCTGGTGTAAGTTATGTATCCATCCCTGAACAGTGGCGTTTTGGGTTTTATCAGTCTAAAGTCAACAGGGAGTTTAAAAAGGATGGGGGCACCTGTACAGAAGGGGCATGCTGGCCTCTAGTCCTGTATGGGCTAGGACTTGTTATGGCTGGACCTGGGAGAGGCCCAGTAATCAGCAGGGTGTAGGTAAAGATGCCGACCCTGGTGGGGGGCCCTGGTTGTGACGGTGGCCACCCCCAGAGCTGTGGAGGAGTTACAGGGTGATCCAGAGTCTGCAAGGTACAGAAGGGTTCTATGAGCAGCAGCACAACACGGGTGCTAAGCCAAATATACCCAGGGATGTCTTAGCGTTGACCCCTGGAAGAACGACGGCACCCCGGTAGTCCTATGGGCGGTTGAGGGCCTGAGCAACCGGGGGCTGCCAGGAATGCTCCGCCCAGCTTTTGGGGGGGGGAGTAAGTGCGTGGACTGGCGGTCCACTGATGGGAGGGGCCCCCCTCCCGAAATTGGAAACCACCGATTGACGACGGTCACTGTGTAATTTGGCTGATCAGGTGGGCAGGCGGCAGAGGGGCTGGCCTGCCCTTGGATCGCCCATAAGATAACACACCATGTTGGCATTTTGCAAATAAACCTGCAGCAATTTTCTCCACTAACAAGGTGTCTTGTGGTTTATTTATGTATGTTGCTGTATGAGAACTGAGGAGTGTTGCCGATATTGGCACCATGCCAAGGCTGCCCGGAGGGCCACATAGGGGACCATCCAACAGGGCAGCTGCTTTAGTGCCACAGGAAGGCACAGGAGTCCGTAGACTAGGCTCCCTGGGCTAGGGACCAGGGGGTCAGCTGGCCACGTCACTTCTGGTCGTGGTGGGGACAAGGATACAAATGGCTTACCCCGCCCACTGTGCAGCCTCTTGACCGCTGCCCGTCTCGCTGTTTCCTGCCATACCACTTGCCCTGCAGATGGCCAAAGGGTGGTAGGGGGAGGGAAAGAATCACATTTATTGTTTTGTGTTGCAGGAGGAGTTACAGGGCGATCGAGAGTCTGCAAGGGGGTACTATATGCAGCAGCACAACAAGGGTGCTAAGCTACGGATACCCAGGGATGTCTTAGCGTTGTCCCGTAGAAGAACAACGGCACCCTGTTAGTCCTATGGGTGGTTGTGGGCCTGAGCAACCGGGGCTGCCTAGGATGCTCTACCCACCTTTTGGGGGGCATGAGTAAGTGCATGGACTGGCGGTCCACTGATGAGAGGGGTGCCCCCTCCCGAAATTGGTTACCACCGATTGGCGACGGGCACAGTGTAATTTGGTTCATCAGGCCGGCAGGCGGCAGAGGGGCTGGCCTGCCCTTGGATTGCCCGTAAGATAACCCACCATGTTGGCATATTTGTTTTGCAAATAAACCTGCAGCAATTTTCTCCACTAACAAGGTGTCTTGTGGTTTATTTATGTATTTTGCTGTATGAGAACTGAGGAGTGTTGCCGATATTGGCACAATAACTGATACATGTATATTGCACCTTGCTGTGATTAAAGGTGCTGTTGTACCGATATAGCAGGGCGATGAACTACTTCTTGCCATTTCTTGCCAATTAGAATAGCGAACAGCCGCGTAGAAAGCTGTTAGAAAAGGGGTAGCCAATTCTACGGGGGTAGCATGGAGCAGAGTGGGCAGGCCAAACTCCTGAGGACATGTGTGAAGCATCCACGCAGTACCCACAGACGACACACCAGGCACACCACAAAAGAGACACAATACCACTTTGGATGAAAACAAATAACTCTTGTATTATTCAAAATATGCAAAAGTAAGGCACAGTAATCACAATGGGGTACCAACTGGCGCCAGGACAATGTATACCAGGAGGATTATTTACAGGGGTAATCAGAAAAGGAATAAAAAGTTAAGTCCGGTAGTTTCCAGAGCTGAAATAAAAACAAAGAGTTATCACATGACATGAAATATCAGCAATATCAATGTGAGGGAAAGAACACTAGGCGTAAAAACACTTCATGCATGGCATCGGCCTAGAACCAAACATTAGGGGGAAGAACACAGTATGACCTGCATTGGCGTCTCCTGCAAAAAGGAACACTAGGCATATAGCATTAGGTACATCCGTGTAACCCACAGCGGGGAGCCTCACCAGGAGCTCAACATCACTTTATCAGTGTAAGCACTAGACCAGCACATATCACCCCGACCGAAACCTGTGAACCTGGGGCAGGTAAGTACACCATCAAATAAAACACTAGGCGTAAAATTCACTAGTTTTACAACAAGACAAGGGAACCCTGAAGGTATGCCATAGGGACCTTGGGCATTATCATATTCTACAGAACAGAGGTCCCTATATGTGGACAATAATATACAAGATCAATAATCATACACCTAATAAGTGATATATCTTTTGTCCATCCGGACAAGAATTTTAGTTTTTCATTAAGTTGAATTCCAAAGCTTTTTTGAGAACACTTAGATGTCAAGCAGGCACAGCCGTGACCCTCAACATACAAGACAGAACAACGAAGCAGGTGGCCAAAAAGGGCAAAGCAAAAAATATGTCTGTGTACTTGTAGTCAGTGTAACAGACTTAAATTGTATAAAACACACCATTGCATTTTACTCATTATTACATTAATGTTTTGCATATGGGGTTGTTATGGTCGACGATGTTTCAATGCCTTTTTACATTTGCGGCATCATCATCAGGACAAAAAATAACAACATTGTTGTCTTGAGCAAGAATTAATAGCACTATGCCTTTTTGTTACATTTACTACACATAAGGTAATTACATTGGGAAGAAAAAGAAGGAGGAAAAACAGAAAATTGACATGAATAATAGGCATGTTACATTTGACCTCATAATTATGTATGAAGTGATTTTAAACGGCGAGTGAAAAGGTGTTTTTTACTTTGGCCTCATAAATATGCTTGAAGTGATCTTAAACAGCGAGTGAAGAGGTTAAAATCGCGGCGATTGTGGGGGTGTGCGTTAAAAAAGCAGGGGGGAAGCATTGTGGAAATAAAATAAGGACGGTACCGGCGTTGTGAACGTGCCCGAGTGAAGGGAATACCCGAAGCGGACGACATAATTAAAAAAGGGTTTCAATCGGTTTGTTATGCTCGCTGGTCGCTAACGTGGTGTGCACACTATTTTTTCTACGTGAGGTAGAACGGTATAATCAAGTGACAGTTGGGCTCTCAGTGAAGTGAAATCAAGTGGTCAGATAAAACGATCGGGTGCAGGTTCACGGGAAGGATTATAAAAAGCACCTACGTGCGTGGTTTCCATGTGGCCGTGGTCTCACAAGTCCTTACGATAGGCAATTATAGCATGAGCCTTCTGTGGAAAGGTAAAAATATTAGAAAGTGGTTCTAAAATGCTGTGTTGGTAAATGGCGGGAAGCGAGGGAAGGGATGGATTATTCTATTTACCTTTTAGGCTGGAATTATGGAGAAACAATGAATCTCCAAAGCTTGAACATGATCATGAGCTCGGTCGCTCAATCCATCAGACTTCGAGCACAATGGCTGAATCTGGAGGGAGGGGAAGAAAAAGGGGTTGTGACGCTGGGTTAGTCTACCAGGTAACGATGTTGTAGATAACCATGGTGACACCGCTGGGAGAAGGGGTAACTTACTTGCAGGATGCGGCAGCACTGTGGCAGTTACGGCGATCCGATATGCTGTGATACCTGGTTCCTAGGACAGTCTATCTACCTCTTGGGTAGTGGAAAGCTTGAAAGGACTCAGCTCAGTGTCTAATGAGAAAGGGAGTGCCCGCGGCGGCCATTTTGAAGTGGTGAAGTAATCTAGACTGAACGTGCAAGTTCAGAGTGCAGGTGACGGCATATGTGACTTTAAAAGAATACATTCCTTACAGTATTAATAAAAATTAGAAAATAAGTGCAATTTTTACAAGGATTACAGCAGGGAGGTACAGTCCTCAAGACGGTTTAAGCCATTCCGAATACTGTTGGTTTTCAGGATCCAGTGGAGTTCTTCCTTGTTGAACAGTTGTGATATGTCTGCTCCCCTGGGGGGCGGTTTGATGATGGTAACCACTGTCCAAAGAAGGTCTTTTTCACTGTGTTCTTTTGCTGAGAAATGTTCTACAAGGGGTGCGTTTGCCGTTTTGCACTTGATCCTACTCCGGTGCTGTCCAATTCGCAGTTTTACTTTTTGGCTTGTTTGCTCTATATAGATAAGCATACAGGGACAAAAAATGGCGTACACCAGGTTTGCAGAGTACAGTTGGAAAAATATTTACGTTCAAATTTGATGTTGCCATATTGAAAAGTTTTGCATTCAATTGTGGTGTCACAACATATACAATTTCCACACTTAGTATGGCCTGTGAGTGGTGCTTTTTATAATCCTTCCTGTGAACCTGCACCCGATCGTTTTATCTGACCACTTGATTTCACTTCACGGAGAGCCCAACTGTCACTTGATTATACCGTTCTACCTCACGTAGAAAAAATAGTGTGCACACCACGTTAGCGACTAGCGAGCATAACAAACCGATTTTGAAACCCTTTTTTAATTATCTCATCCGCTTCGGGCATTGCCTTCACTCGGGCACGTTCACCACGCCGGTACCATCCTTATTTCAATTCCACAACGCTTCTCCCCTTTTTTTTAACGCACGCCCCACAATCGCCGCGATTTTAACCTCTTCACTCACTGTTTAAGATCACGTAATCGCCGCGACGATCACCTCTTCACTCGCCGTGTGCGATCACTTCAAGCATATTTATGAGGCCAAAGTAAAAACACCTTTTCACTCGCCGTTTAAAATCACTTCATGCATAATTATGAGGTCAAAAGTAACATGCCTATTATTCATGTCAATTTTCTGTTTTTCCTCCTTCTTTTTCTTCCCAATGTAATTACCTTATGTGTAGTAAATGTAACAAAAAGGCATAGTGCTATTAATTCTTGCTCAAGACAACAATGTTGTTATTTTTTGTCCTGATGATGATGCCGCAAATGTAAAAAGGCATTGAAACGTCGTCGACCATAACAACCCCATATGCAAAACATTAATGTAATAATGAGTAAATGCAATGGTGTGTTTTATACAATTTAAGTCTGTTACACTGACTACAAGTATACAGACATATTTTTTGCATTGCCCTTTTTGGCCACCTGCTTCGTTGTTCTGTCTTGTATGTTGAGATTCACAGCTGTGCCCGCTTGACATCTAACTGTTCTCAAAAAAGCTTTGAAATTCAACTTAATGTAAAAATAAAATTATTGTCCGGATGGACAAAAGACATATCACTTATTAGGTGTATGATTATTGATCTTGTATATTATTGTCCACATATAGGGACCTCTGTTCTGTAGAGTAAAATTCACTAAGGCACAACCATATCAATGTGGGACCTCAGTCTGAGTCACTGGGCCTAGGCACATTAGCATGTAGGCATCACCATGCATAACTGACACAACCTAAGCGGTAGGGGAAGAGCACGTGACTCCCCAGATGGACAGTGCCTCCTTCGTGATAACAGCCCACTGTTGAATAATCGAGAGTCAGGCCTGGCTCCGCTGTAGGCCCCAACACCACACTGGGCCGTAGGAAGAGGCAGGCGCAGGGGGCGGGCACCGGCAATGTGCCCCGTTGCCCTCTCTGGCTCTTCAGAAGGCCTCCTCCCTGCCTCAGAGGGCCTCCAGCAGACCCCCACTCTGCCCCACTCACCAAGATTCCTGTGAGGGCTCTTCCTACGAGGCTCCAAATGTCCTTGACCTGGGCTCTCCCGACACCTGGGAGCCCTGCAACACCTTCTTCCGTCTCCTCCCTGCGCTGCTGCCTCTCGCTGCTTCCCCGGGGCTGCGGGCACGTCGGGGGCTCTGGGCCAGCGCGGGGTAGGCTCCCTCCTGGCTCAATATTCCTTCACGGGGCACCCTTTTCACCACAGGAGCCCCGCACCTCCTTGGGCTTCTCCCGGTTTCCCTCCGGGGACCTGGGGCTTTCGTCGGCCTCGCGAGGCTCCAGGCAGTTCCTGGGCCTCAGGGCCAATCAGGCCCATCTTCGGGAGGCACGTTAGCGGCAGCCAATCTGTGTGCGGCGGGGCTGGGGGCACGGCCGGTGACGTAGCCCGTGCCTCAGCCACGTGATGCCACCCTTCCTGGCTTCTGTGAGGCCCAGTGCGGCTTCCCCAATGCTGCAAACGACAGCAGCACTCTTCAGGATATAGCCCCGGGCGCGGTGGTGATTCCTGGGCACGAACCAGCGGGGTGGGCTCCCTCTCCAGTTCTTGAATCAGCAAAAGCGCGGGCTCCCACCAGCTCACGGGAGCCCCGCCTGACGTCCGGGGCAACTCCTTCCTCTCCCGGGTCGCGGCAGTGATTATGCTGGGTGGGCACCGGCGCAGTAAGTTTTTTATCAAGCGGGGTAGGCACCCACTATTCTTTTTAGTACACCGCGCTCCCAGGCAGCAAAGCGCTGCTTCACCGAGGCCAATCTCTGCAACAGGGCGCTTAGCAGGTACAGCGCTCTAAGATTATAGCGCTTAGCAGGTAATCAGTTCCTTTATGGGCCAGCGCTTTCAAGGGCACAGCAGGCTGCAACAGTCCTGGGCAAGGATTGGGCTTCGCAGGCACACAGTGCTTCTTCTAGGCACAGCGCTTCCAGCAGACACAGCGCAAGGGAGGCGGACAGTCCCAGCAGCAAGCTCCAGGGGCCCCAGGGTAACACTCCTCTCCTCCTGTGGGGGTCCAGTCCAGGGCGCTCCTTCCTGTCCAGGCGCTTTTAGGTGCAGCGCTTGTGTGGCGCCAGGTCCCACCAGCCTCAGGGACCTAGGTGGGCACTCCTTCTCCAGGGGGCCAGGGGACAGAGCAGCAGGCACTATTAAGCCAGGTCAGCAGTTAGTGGGGACTCATTAAAACATGGCGGTAGCGGTTACCATCCTCCACTGTAGCGTGGCCCTCCTCCTATACAGCAGCCTGAACTCCTGAAGTGGGGCTTCCACTAGCCCTGGGGACAAAAGGGGGGTTCTGGATGGGTGCAGGATCCAGCAGGCAGGCCCAAGTGGCGGTATCCCCTAGCAGCAGGTCCCCTCACGTTCCTGTCCCAGCTCTGTCTCAGCACATGGTGGCACATCCCCCTTATTTATATCCCCCTCGCCTCAGCTTCTAGGCAGTGTTAGAGCCTTCTAGAATTCTCAGGCGAACTAGTTCTAACTGGCTCAGGGGGAAGAGTAGAGCACCCTGGGTGCCAGGCTTTCCCTCCAATTGCAAGGATGGCTGGGTACCTAACATCTAGACTGCTAACCTACTGCAGTCAGGTGGCACAACATACAGCCATGGCATCCATTTTAAATACAGCATTTCACCAGGGTACATTTACACAATGGGGGGAAAATAAGTGCACACCATTGCATGACATTACACATTGAACAGGGCATCTCATACCTCACATGGCCTATACAACTTTATTTACCATGGGGGAGACATCCTAAGATAGGGGGTAAAAAGCGAAAAATTTTGGAGGAAAATGGGCCAAGTCCAACAAAAGCTTATCTTGCAGTGGAGATATGTGGAAGTGAGACAGTCGTCTTGTTTTTCTGAAATTTTCACCCTTTGGTAGAAGAGGTTCAATCCTGTTTGGGACCAGTGTTTGGTGTGGAGTAAGGGAGGGTGGGGGCTGCTGCAACCCTGCCTTGCAATGCTGGAAGCGTCACATGCTGATGTTCTCTCCACGAGTGATCCATAAAACCGCAAAATACATAAGTCCTAAGCTGTTGTATTTATTGACTCATACTAACCAAAGCTTCATTGCCCAATCATTGCATGTTTGAGCAGAAGGTTGATTCCCATTTTCTTCTATTTGATGTTAGGATCAGAACTTGAGTCAATTTTCTCGCATGGTTTTGAAGCAAGTTAAATGGTTTACTGGAAGGTGGACATAATGTGTAGTTTTTGTACATTTCGGCTTGGTGTCTATACCAGCTTTGGTTTGATTTCTTGCACTAACTAGGCCCTCTTGACGAGGACATACAGCCCCTGTGTAATTTACTTGTCTAAAATACTTTTACATTCTATCTGCGCATCAAGCTGCCACCGAAGGGTCTGAAGAAGTCATCTACGTTCATTAGACTGACATGTCCGTCCAGGATATTAAATAGGTGAGTTGTATCCTACTTTATGGGCTTAATGATGACTGCTATGTTCAGTAATAGCTGTGCCCACTTGTGTCTGCTGCCTGCCACACCAAAGCTTGCCTCGTAACTCCCAGGCTACTACAGGAAACAACCTAAAATACATTTACAGTGACAATTCCACTGGGTCGGGCATTGGCGCGACCTATTGGCTTTGCCAATCCTTGATTTATAATGCTGTAGTAGGGTTATGTGGCCGAGCACACTAATGTGTAGAAAAGTCCCATCGCACCAGGCGAAATATTAAAGTAGAGCAGCGTCAGGCTTTGATTAATTGGTTGCGTAGACCTGGTGCACCTTTTAAAATATCTATACTTGTTTGTCGTTTATAACCTCCTGGGAGTACTGAGTGACAAGGGCCAGTGTGGGGTTGGACTAAATCAGCCTTCAGCCATTCAAAGGTTAGTCATTTGATCAACAAGGCAAGTACAGCATTGGTTAATTGATATAAACCTGTGCCCTCCCCGATCAGCCCTACAGTTTCAAGTGGCCTGACTTCCCTACTTTACCCCTAATGTTGTTTCCTTGCCAGGGTTCATCCCATTAGGCAGGGGCCCCTTTCTTACAAATACTGACTTCCTGTTCAAACACTCACATCCTCGGAACACTTTTCATCACTCATTCCACCTTGGGATATGTGACCCACTATTGGCCATATAAACCACAGTCACAACATGATGAAACACAGAACCCACCACCTTTCTTTCATTCAGTATGTATTACCGTTTCAGAACTTTTATGCTGCAAAAAAAATGTGTGCAATATTTAATGTAATAGGTCAAATGTATTCAGAATTGCATATTTTTTTGTCTAATTTCCAAAGCATGTTTGGGGAGATATGATCAACGCCCCCTAAAGAGTTTTTCTCCTGCTCACCAATGGGACATAAGGTACTAAAACAAAATTTTCACCCCTCTATAATGTGGGGAATTCTCTGTAGTCTTTCTTTGTTTACTGTACTTTTTGCCTTTATCCTGTTTCACTGTGTGGTGACGTGGCAAAAATAATAAGATTTAGCATTATATGAAAAGCACAATAAATATGCGTACATAGGTAAGTTAAGAGGTGGTATATTGTGTGGCATTTCAGAGGCTGTGCATTGTGACCTGTATTCACGGTTTGACTTTACAAGCATGACCAGGTGTCGTAGTTGGCACTGTTACACGTTTCTATGAGTGGCTGCAAACTTTGATTGGTAAGCATGTAACTGCTGTAGAGATGTCTATGCTTAAAGGCAATAAGCATGGATGTTAAGGGGATAAGATGGAGAACTATTGGTTTGGTGCGCTCTGGAGGTGGTGTGATACCATGAGGTAATCAGGGTAAGACTGGAACTGAAAGCAAACCGGGCACCAAAATAAAAGTGACTTCTGTAAAGGCCTGATGCCAAGGTACCTATTGCAAATCAAGAAAAACGGAGGGCAGCTAAACACCTGAGACACACACACACTAGATAGCTGGTTTTGCCTATAACCATGAGCGATCCCCCAACCTTTATTTATGCCCTCTGCCGCGCCCAGCCCTCCGGTTGCATGGATGTTAAAAATTATTATAAAGGCCGGGTGGCACTCGACATCCTCCCAACTTTTACTTGCACATAACAACGACAGAATTAATGAAAGAACTAGGATGAAACATACATAGTGCCTGATTCTGATCGGTTAGGAAGGCCTACTAACAGCATTTGGTTCGTCCAAATTGAATCGGGAACGTGTCTTTCCGACCCGCTCAGAAAGGTTTCCGACCAACCGAGTATGATGAGAGTTACGCGTTAGGAATATCCCAATCCCAACCCGACGGCATTTGGAATGACCGAGACATATGGAACACACTCGTACGTCTCTACGAGTCGCGTTTCAAAACGACTGAGTACAATGCTGGATTTGGACAGACTTTATGAATCACGCCATCTGACTCAAATCGGCATTCAGAATCAGATTTTGGAGGGCCATAGTGGGCCCCCCAGCACCCAGAGCCTTCCCAATCAGGCACGTAGGGTTACCCATGGATGCCCCCCTTACCAGCCATGCACAGAGTGTTAGGCACCAGGCGGTGCCCGCCACAGGATGCCCGATTTTCCCCAGCCACCCCTTTCTTCAATGGGAGCCTATGCATTTGGTCGGAACAAAGGCTCCCATTGAAGTCCATGGGAGTCCAATCAAATTGTATCTGAAAGCATCCAGATGCATCATACTCGGGTGGTTGGACTCTCCCAATCTGATTCAGTCAGAAACCATTTCCAAACTCATTCAGTCTGGGAGCTTTCCAAACCACATCAGAATCGGGCCCATAGTCTCTCAGTCTCTGTCTGGGTGCTGGATTGGGACAGAGTCCATACATCTGACTGCGGCCACTGTAATCTTGGATCGTGATCTGTTCCTAGCTCAAACCATTCAGGTTGTAGATGGCCAGTTGCAGGCTTCGCTGGGATTGTTCTATCCCACCCTGGCCCTACTAGAGTGGTGTCTTGCTAGGGCATGCGGCTAGGTGCCTCAGGTCCAGGCATATCATGGATGGGTTCTTGGCCTGCTCCACTGACCTGGTCTTCTTGAATCAGAAGTTGTTTCTGGACACAGTAGATGCTCTTCTTTGAATAGTAATCATAGTGCCTTGGACCCTGAGACCTCCCACACATACCGTTCGAACAGGGTGCAATATTTACATCCCTTCATGATCCTCACTGCTCTGCGGTCTTGAATTACGGTCATTTGTGGTTTGGCGCTTTTCCTGGGCGGCTTGGGTATTTAGGACTGCAGGCTTCAAGCTTGGTCCAGCTGGAAAGATGTCTTGCGTGCATCTCCTCAACAACAAGTCACATGGGGTGCACCCTGTGGTGCTGTGCGTCTGACGGTAGGCCCTCAGAAACAGGTGCAGGTATCGCTCTGCAACTTCTCCTCTCTCCAGTCCGGTCCTCAAAGCTCTCTTCAAAGTACACATGAACGCAAGACCTCACCATTGGCTTGGGGCCACTGTGGTATCACTTTGCAATGCTATATATTGAGGCTGTCGAGATACAGTTGGAACTCCTGCCCCTGGGATGGGAGCGCGTTGTCAGTCTTGATTTTTTCCAGATTCCCCAGCATCGTGATGATCTTCTCCAGCGCGGGTTTAACGTTCCCAAATGTAGTGGACCTCACTATCTCCACAATGAGATGCTTGGCGTGGCTGTCCAAGATTACTGCTGTGAGCCTGGCATCAGTAAAACTGCCAAAATCCATGCTGACACATGCCCACGAGTGAGACTCGCCTCTTCTTTGATTACTGGTGTGGCTAGTGGGACTCTGCTTGTGGGATCACAGGAATGGCAGGCTCTGACTTTTTCATCCACCTATTTGTCCATCCCCAGGAACCGCACTTTGTCACGGAGAGAGACTTTAGTCTTCGCGGTGCCTTGATGACCTTGGTGGTCCAGTTCAACTACACAACAACAGACCCCCTTCATTCATGCTGAGCACATCTCAGACGTGCCATATCTGACTAATCACTGCTTGCTCTTCCACAGCGAGTGTTCTGGCACCATCCAGGACCTTACACCATTGCCATCTCTGAAGCATCTCTCTAGCTTTGGATATGCATGTGTCACCTTCGGTGGCTTCCGGGATCTCCATCAGAGAGAGAGCCCTTAGGCAGGCATCATGGATGATCAATCTTATAAACTCCTCTGTGCCTTCATCCTCTTCTGGGTTGCTGATCCCCACGGGTGTGAGCCGGTGTTTGGAGAGCTAATCCACGGCATTGTCAACTTCTGGGTGGTACACGACCTCAAGGGTATACTGTTGAAGTTAGACAGCCCATTACTCTATCCTTTGTGGCCCGTTTTTGGTGGTGCCGGCAAACAAGGGGACCAACAGCTTGTGGTCAACCACTACTCGGAACTTCTACCTGCAGAATTAGAGGTGGAAGTGTCGACATGCTCAATGGATGGCCAGTGCCTCACCCTCAATTTAGGCATATCGAATCTCGGTGTTGGAGAGGGCCCAGCTGGCAGAAGTGAAGGGACCCCACGACCCTTCTTGTTTTTCCTGGAGTGGGACGGCACCAAGACCTACAGAGCTTTAGTCCACGACCAGCTGAGTTAGGCATATTGGGCTTAAGTACGCCAATGTTGTTCAGGAGTCCTCCTTTCACCATTCGGAACGCCTGTTCTGCTCTGCTGTCCCATTCCCATCGGCAGTCACGCTTAACAAGGAAAAGAAAACAAGGGGACCCTACTCACTTGGAGCCTGGGTATGAAGGCTATTTAAGAAAACAAAGGCTCCTGTGGAATGGTAAGAACTAATTATAGTAGAATTATGCACAATGGCTATGCAAAGGTTTGGGGGGATATCAGAAAGAAAGCTAACTATACACATGCAGAATATGGTCAATTAATAAAGTTATTTATATAGAAATCACATAGATAACATAATACATACAAGCATATTTAGAGTAGACAATTGTATTTATACCAAGGCTATACATTAGACAATAATGTATGGTGTCCCAGTGAAAGTGGAATTGAACCTAAGCTACAAAGTGACTTTAAAAAGTGACAAATGGGTAAGGTTTCAATTACAGAACGTATGAGGCGACCATGGAAATTATAGTCATATGCGCCGCAACACTTTCAACAATCAAAGAAGGCTGCTTTTAGGTTCGCCTCTTGAACTGTCGACGGTGTTGTGACCCAGTTTGGGTATTGGGTCTCTTCAGGACCTGGCAATGTAGGGACACCTGAAGGTAGGGCCTATCATGCCTGGTGAAAAGACGTTGTGGCACAGTGTAGATTGTGTAATAAAGGAAAGGAAAACTCACAGGGGACCCGGCTGGGTGCCCTAGTGAGGGAAGTCGGAATCAGGCAGGAATTACGGTGGAGCCGGCCCGGCGGCTCGAGATTTAATGAACCAAAGGATATGTCAGGGTGGCGAGGCATGTGTGCGCGAGATGGCGCTGTGTAAACGGGGGAGCTCAGGGTTGTCTGGAGGTGAAGATACTATATCCGCCGGAGACTCAGTGCCAATGTTGGAAACTTTATTCATGAAAGTTCATTCAATCATCAGTTGCATCAAATGTCTTATGTATATGTATTCATCATTTCCATATTCTTCACAAATTTTCAGATAAATCCATCCATTTCTTTACAATCATCAATTCTTAACAGCATATGCATTTCGTCCTTACAAAGGACTTCATCAGGGCTGTAAAAAAACAAAATAAAATGCACTCATCAATGTACTTTTCATTTCAATCATATACATTATTACACAATAATGTACCCTTCAAATTCCTCTTAATCTGGCCTGCCTATCTCCATTCTAAAACATATTTATATATCATAACAGGATGGAATAAATACTTCAGAAAAAGTTTATAACTGCATTTTTATCTACATTTATTATACAAAACAATCCTATGGTTAACAACGCCATGGTATTGTGCAAGAACCAATACCCAATTTTCCTAAAAATTATCTAAATATAATACTGTTGACCATATCATAAAACAAATGTCCTAGGGGATTTCCCTAGATCACTACTTGTACATCATTTTGATTCTTATACAAATGTCTCCCTTATCCTTCATGATGAGATTAGAACGGTAATCTCAAAATAAATCATCCATTATATCTCAATTTTATTGAAATAGTGTTACCTCAATTTATCTCACTGGCTTGATATTATTGATCCATTGATCACGTCTATTTATATATATTCCACTTCTTGTCTTGCCGTCCTCAGTCCTAATTGATGAAAGAATGTATTGTTTAGGTGACAACTCTGTAATTGTTGTCTATTATCAAAATGAAAGCAAATCTACATACCGTTTTTCTTAATGTCAAGTATTTAATGCCAGATTGCCTAGCCTTCTAACTTGTTTGATGGCGGGAATCACTCATATTACAACTGAAATGTAAATATTTTTTTTCTGAGTATATTCAGATAATGCTGCAATCTTTCATTATTGTATATACATGCGCTTCAATATGGGCCTGCTATATTGACCCAACACCACATGGCATTCTATCTTTAGCTCAAAGTTTATTCTAAATATTCATCTCCTTATTCCTTATTTTTTTAATCCATCCGCATTCTGCAAGTAAATCCTACTACAAGCGTACCATTATAGCCTTTCTATTTATTAAAAGTTCAATACCTGTTTTTTTTTCAGTCTGCTTGATATTATGGGTCCATAGTTCACGACTATTGTGTCATACTTCTTTTTATTCCTGCCCTCAATCCTGTTGGGTAAAATAATGATATTATAAAAATGACCACTATATAATTTTTTTTTTTTTTTTTTTTTTTTTGGTGTAAGACATTTATTGTGCAAAAGAAAGGTTACACTGCGTCACGCCAACAACCCGGAGGCAGGCCGCGATATCAACAGATGTCTCCCAAGAAGGAGTACCATATGAGGAGTCACAAAACAAGGCTGATGGCATGCCACTTAGGGAGATACATATCCTTGACCTAGGCAATAAGTCCAGAAGTGTGACCAAAGCAAAGTGGATATTCTTACATTTTTTGGTGCCGTGGACTGGCAAACGAATCCCAGACTCTCAGTCTTGTCCCGCCATTCCGGCGAGTACAAAGGCCGCAGCCCGATAAAAGGGTAATGCATAGTTAAAGCGTCCACGGGCACCTTTTCGCCCAACTCCCCCACAACAATCGGAGGGAAACAACAAACTTCGGTGCAAAGCCATTTCAACAAACATACATCACATCTCACATACGCAGGATCGCGCTTACAAGGACCAGTCAGCCACAAAGGGATGACAACAAGTAGCAGTGGTAACAGCAGGAGGACTGTAAGGCAACATCCATGGGGCGGTGGCAGAGGGGGGGGAGGGAAGGAACGCGGCGGGACAGAGCAGTGGGGCGCCTGGTCAGGGAGGGGGGCACCACGCCAAATCTGTCTGACACGCAGCAGGTATGGAGCTCGACAGTGGTAGAACCCTCCACAGCCCTCAGGCATATCTACCAAGCATGTATCCATCCATCCAAGAAAATGCACACAGGGGACAAAGTTCTCACCCCATGTCATCCGAAACACCCACCCCAGGGGAGTCCACAGAGGCGTCTGAACCCGCCCGCTCTCTAGTCCACTGAAGGAAGGGTTCCCAGATGTCATTGGGCCTGGACGCGGTGGGCATCGTTTCCCAATAATTCGCGAGTTGCGTCTGACCATATGTAACATCTCGAACCCATGCGGCAAACGTAGGCAAGGCCCCACGGCCCCAGTGTATCGCCACCTGGCGTTTAGCGTAAAGTAGCAGCATCGCATGCAGTTTCCTGTCACAGGGTTCGGTGTTCTTAACGTATCCCAGGAGCCCCAGAAGCGGAGTGGGCTCATCTGATCTGTGTAATATGTGATTGATAGCTTCAAAAATGCCCGACCAGTACTCATCTAGCTTAGGGCAGCTCCACGCCACATGGAGGAAGGACGCATCAGCCCCACCACACTTCCAGCAGGAAGCATCAGTGCGGATGCCCATACGATGTAGCAGTATCGGCGTGCGATAGTACCGGTGCAGGAACTTAAAATGGATCAGTCGTAGCCTATAATTCGGGGACAGCGCCGTGAGCTGCATGCAGCAGTATTCCCACATGTCATCTGTCAGGGTTCCGTCCAGGTCAGCGGTCCAAGCTTGTTTGGCCGTGGGCACGGTGAGTGGGGCCTGCTCTTGCATGCAATTGTATAGTCTAGAGACCAGTTTCGCGGGGGAGGGTCGTGATAGTAAGTTTTGAAGGGCATCTAGTTGCGGAGGCTCCTCGGGGAATTGAGGCCACATCTTCTTGCAGGTCTCCCGGAGAGAGTGATACAGAAGCGTGTCCGAGAACAAGGTGGGCCGGCCGTCCTCACGGACACCCAACTCTCCAAACGTCCCATCGGGGTAGATGTCTGCGAATGTGGTCACTCGTCTCCCCTGGAGTGTGATGGTATCACCCCTAGCACACAGGCAGGGCAGCATCGGATTGCTCCGCAATGGAATAGCCGGCGCATAGATCAGGGGAAGTCTCGCCCTGTGTCGCAACTCCCTCCAGGACCAGCGGATCATTTCCACGGTATCGACCTCCTTCGAGGGGCGTGAAACCTTACCATACAACGCCACCCGAAGTGGCAACGGGGCAACCGCGGCCAATTCCACCGCCACATGCGGCTGGTAAGGGGTGGGGAAGACCCAGAAATGCAAAAACTGAGCCTGTGCGCACAGCGAGTATAGCTTTAGGTCAGGTGCTCCGAGGCCCCCTTGTCGCAATGGGAGTGTAAGCAGGGCCCAAGAGGTCCTCGCCTGCCCCCCAGCCCACACCAGGGACAAAAGCAAGGAGCGGACGCGCGCATGGAAGCTTGCAGTCATGGGCAGCGGAATATTGACGAACAGATATAAGAATTTCGGGAGAACCACCATTTTCGCCAGTGCAATCCTCGCGACCAGGGACAGGGGAAGCTTGTTCCAGACCTCCACCCTCCGCTCCAGCCAGTCAACCGCTTTGCCGAAGTTAAGAGACCACAATTCCTGCGTGTCACGACTGATCCAGATACCTAAGTATTTGACCGCGTCAGTCTCCCAACGCAGGGGGTAGTCCGAGGAAGGCTGAACTGTCTCGTCGGTTAGAGGGAATGCAACCGACTTGGACCAATTGACAGACACGCCCGCCAGACCCTCGAAACGTACGAATTCCCGGAGCAGTGGATTCAAATTTTCTGTAGGGTTGCTGACATACAGAGTGACGTCGTCTGCATAGAGAGAGATCAGCAAACTTCGAGAGCTGAAGCCAATCCCTCTCGCCGTGTGGTGTTGACGTATCCTGGCCGCCAGTGGCTCCATTGCAATAGCAAAAAGGAGGGGCGATAATGGGCACCCCTGTCTAGTCCCTCTGGAGATGGCGAAGGGCTCGGACACCAGACCATTCACTCGTACCCGAGCTCTGGGCTTATCATAGAGTAGTTTGATGAGAGTGATGAAGTTACGACTGAAGCCCATCCTGCCCAAGACACGAAACAGGTACGGCCACTCTAAAGAATCAAACGCCTTAGTCGCGTCTAGGAACACAACCGCTGCCTGGACTGAAGGGTGGAGATAATGTAGGATGGAGAAAAGTGTTCTGAGGTTGTGTGAGGTGGCACGGCCAGGGATGAACCCTGATTGGTCCGGGAGAGCGATGATTGGCAGCATCGGCTGTAGTTTGTCTGCAATGATCTTGGCAAAAATTTTTGCGTCCACATTAATGAGAGAAAGGGGGCGATAGGAGTCAAGGAATAGCTCGTCTTTGTCGGGTTTTAATAGGGTGACAATTAATGCCTCATGCATTGAGTCTGGGAGGGAGTTCAGCTCCAGCGCCTCAACGAAAACTGAGTGCAGTTTCGGGGCCAGTTCTTCAGCATATGTCTTGTAGAACATTGTGGTCAGGCCATCAGGGCCAGGAGCTTTGTTAGCTGGCATGCTCTTGATAACCTGAGCTATATCCTGGACCGAGACCTGCAGGTCCATGTACTGTCTATGGTTGTCATTGAACCAGACTAGGGCGATAGAGTCAAGAAAACTGTCTAGGGAAGTCGGAGCAGCAGAGTGTTTGGACGTGTAAAGGGAGGCATAAAAGTTTGTAAAGGCCTTCAGTACCGCCTCTTGGCCCGTGACTAGGGACCCCTCACTATTATGGATAGTGTGTATATAATGTGTCTGTGCCTGAGGAGCAATCAATCTGGCTAGTGTCCTGCTCGGTCTATCACCTTCCCCATATCTGCGGGCCTCGGCTTGTTTCACCAAGAACTTCACCTCCCTCTGCGCTTCCTCGTTGAAGTCCAGCAGTTTGGCCTTAAGTCTGCCTGCAAGTGCCAATGTTGGGTCGCGGCAGAAGGCCAGGTCTAGGTCCTTAAGCTCACGTTCTAGCTGGGCCAGTGTCCGACGTATGGCATGTAGCACCCCTGCCTGCCGAGCTATACATTGGCCCCGTATTACCGCCTTAAAGGCGTCCCACACTATGGCCTCAGAGGAGGCTGAACCCTCGTTCTCCACGAAATACTTGACAATGTCTTCCCTGATTTCTTCAGTGAACACCTGATCTGTAAGGGCGTGAGGTGGTAGTCGCCATGAGAATGCTCTAGGGGCAACACTGGGTATGCGCAGCTCTAGCATGCAGGGGGCGTGGTCTGAAAGTGACCTAGCCTGAATATCCACCTCCCCCACCCATGTCGCCACCTCAGGAGACACCAGCCAAAAGTCCAGACGGGACCAAGCAGCATGGTGACATGTGATACAGGTCCCCGTTCTTTCCCCCGGGTGACGAAGTCTCCACACATCAGTCAGTCTCCCCTCCTCCATCACATCTAGCAATGCCTGTCTCGCTTTAGCATGCGTAGGTCTACTCGCTCCTCTCCTGTCCAACTCATCGTCCAACACTACATTAAAACCCCCCCCCACCACAATCAGGTTACAATCCAGCAATACAATTTGCGCCCAGACATTACGAAAAAAATCCGGATCGTCCACATTTGGGCCATATATAGCAGCCAGAACCAGCGGTCTACCCTGCAATGAGCCATGCACAAGTACATAACGACCCTCTTTATCCAGTACACAATTGTGTTCTCTCCAATCCAACCCTTTCCTTATTAGGACAGCCACCCCCCTGGCATAGTTAGAGTATATAGCAGAATATATATGCGACCACCTGTGATGTTTCAGCCTGGGCGAGGGGGTCGAGTTAATGTGAGATTCTTGCAAAAAACATATGTCCACATTGTGTCTGATCAACATATTATGCATCAACTTGGCTTTCTTGTAGTCCCCAAGGCCCCGAATGTTCCAAGTCCACATTTTAACTCCCCCCATACCCGCGGTGTAGCCGGGGTGTCCGGGTTTCCGCCCCGTCCCCCCCCATCACCCAATCAAGACCAGTTCGTCGCACACCCCCGCGCAGCATAGAAGTGAGAAAATAGATCGCTTTGCACCATTCTAGAACCGGTAACCAAACTCTCAACAGCCCCCCATACCCCCCTCCCACGCCAACCCCCCAATCAGGTTGCGCTAAAATCCCATTCGTGCTCCAAATCGCACTTAAGTGAACCAAGAACAATAACAACAGGAGATACCCCATGGGGGCGAGGTGCTCCTAGCTGACACCCCTGAATGCACAGGGTGGCTGCACACTTAAGGATATCCGCGACACCCGAGGGGTGCCCGGCATCACGGATCAAGCAGTAATGGAGTAGCGTTCCGTTAAAGTCGCCTCAGACCTGAGGCACAGACAGTAAACAAGTTCTTCCAGTGTGGGCAGGCCAGACCCGACTTTCCCAACAGTGTCTTCGGTTCCATGTCACATGAGAGCCGACCAGTTTAGCAAATGTCAGCTGTAGAGGAAAGGGGCAGCACGGACCCCACGTTCCCCAATCCCTCAATCGTTGTCGCTCGTTCGGGCAGCGTCTTCCTCCAACCTCGGCGATTTACGTCTGGCGCCGGGGCCACAGATGTGTTTGGCAAACTTCAAGGCCGATTTAGCGTCAGTGAAGAAGTGAGCATTTTGTTCATGAAAGATTTTCAGTTTGGCCGGGTACAACAAGGAGTATTGGACTCCGGCTTGCATCAGGAGTTTCTTCACAGGTATGAACTCCTTCCTGGCCGCCTGGACGAGGGGGGTGAAATCAGGGTAGAACGAGATATGATTTCCTTTATGGAGGATCTTGCCCTTTTCCCGGGCCATCTGTAGGATGCGGTCTCTGTCCTGAAAATTGAGCAGCTTGGCCAGTATAGGGCGAGGAGTGGCGCCCGGCGGTGGTTTCTTGCCCAGTGTCCTGTGCGCCCTCTCCACCGTGAATACCTGGGACAGGTCCGGGTCAAATAGCTCGTGTAAGAGATCTGTTACAAAGACCTCCATCTTCCCGGTGTTGTCTGTCTCCGGAATGCCAGTAATTCTGATGTTGGATCTCCTGGAACGCGCTTCTAAGTCATCTGCCTTGGCACGCATGGATTCCAGTTCGCGCTCAATGTTAGTGATGTGCTGCTTAGCCTGCTGCTGGAACTCGGAACATTCTGTATGTCTGTTCTCTAGGCAGTCTAGCCTCGTCTCATGGACGTCCACTTTGGATTTGACCGCCTCTAGCTGCGTGGCCATTGCATCCAGCTTAGCGTCGATACTCTTCAAGCTAGATCTTACCTCCAGCATTAAAGCGCCAAAATCAATCTCAGCTGCAGGGCTTTTGGGAGGGGACGACGCGGCCCCTGTGTCCGCTGTTTGTTGCTTGGCCTTCTGTTTTTGGTCGAATGTTAGTTTGGACTGCTTTGCGTCCTTCGTGCCCCCCATCTCGGACACGCGAGGGACGTGGTATGCAGGACGTGGTGTGGTGCACTCACCCGTGCGCCGTGTAGGCGATCTTGCAGGTCCGGCAGGCACTGCTCTTTTGCTGCACAAGAGGACAGGGGGGCTAACAGCCCCTGAGCACGGCGGGCTGACCAGCGCCTCACGGCAATCCTTCCAATCCCCCTACGCGATCTTCAATGAAGGGGCAGAGCGGGGGTTAGTCTTCCGGCTTGTTTCTGTGCCCGGGACCGGAGCGCCCGTAATCAGGATGTGATCACCTCTCTCCCTCTAATCAGCGATCTGCAAGGGCTCAGGGGTACGTCAGGCAAGGGGTGCGCACAGGGTAGGTTTAGTTGCGTCTCGGGTCTGCAGCCTCTCACACAGCGACCCGGCCGCACCACAAGATGGCGGCGTCGCGCGTCCACCCCAGCCCCGGCTGTCCCCCGAGCCGTTACCTCAGTGCAATTGACGCTCCGCTCCTGTCCGCGGGTCACGAACGACTCAATGCAGCGGCCTCCGGCGGCACCCGGCCTCGCGTTGAGGGCGACAGAGCAGTTCATCTGCCGCCGACCGGCGATGGCCCAGAAATCCCCGGAGTCCAGTGGGAAGACACTGCCGCCTCAGGGTCCACAGTAGCAGGCGGGCTTCGGCGCTCGGGCCGGCGCAGCTCGCGGCCGCCAGATCTCGTCGCTCAGCCCACTTCAAACGTTGAGGATTCAGTCGATCGTGTCCCTGGTCGATTGCAGCACTTTCATCCGCAAACCGGTTCCCTCGGTAGCACTGTGAAGGATAATGAAGGATTTATGAGCGTGCAGCCGGCGGAGCTCGCTCACAGAGCGGCCATCTCGCTGCTCGGTTAGCCACGCCCCCTGACCACTATATAATTAATGTCTAATTTTAACTGTATGAGCTCATCAACATACCGTTTTTTCTTTAGTTAAATCCCGATCATATTCCCCCAAATATCACACTTCACACGTTCCTTCTATCTTGTTTCTTGGCATAAATAACTCATCAAGTATGCTGCAATATAAAAAAAACACTTATAAGAATGTCCAAATCGATACTATAATCTTTCATCACATCAATTCTTAACAACCTATATCCTTCTCTCACCGTTCACAAGCTCTTTACATCCTTCCACTCAACTGCCGGTCCTATAAATCCCACCATTCTACAACTTCCCCAGCTTGCCCTTATTTCAACGTGTTCCCCGTTTACCATGTTACAATTCCAATTATTTCCTTCACCAATCAGATTCATTCTATTGTGCACACATCATTCTTGGTACCGCCTCCGGTTTACTCTATGGTCCGCTGTTATTTGCGACCAATCCAAATGGTCCATACCGTCGGGTTAGATAAGCGTTGCCCGAAGTTTCAAATCCTACTTCAGCCAATCAGCTTCAACATTGACCTGTTTCCTCTTTGGTCCACTGCAGCATTATCTGAATATACTCAGAAGAATAATATTTACATTTCAGTTACAATATGAGTGATTCCCGCCATCAAAGAAGTAAGAAGGCTCGGCAATCTGGCAATAGATACTTGACATTAAAAAAAACGGTATGTAGAGTTGCTTTCATTTTGATAATAGAAAACAATTACTGAGTTGTCACCTAAACAATACATTCTTTCATCAATTAGGACTGAGGACGGCAACACAAGAAGTGGAATATATATAATAATAGATGTGATCAATGGATCGATAAAATCAAGCCAGTGAGAAAAATTGAGGTAACAATATTTTGATAAAATGAAGATATAATGGATGATTTATTTTGAGATTACAGCTCTAATCCCATCATGAAGGATGAGGGAGACGTACATATAAGAATTAACAAAATGTACAAGTAGTGATCTAATGAAATCAGCTAGGACATTTGTAATATGATATGGTAAACATATCATATTAGAAACTTGCCTCAGTATTATATTTAGATAATTTTTAGGAAAACTGGGTATTGGTTCATGCGATCAATCAATAAATCAATCAATCTATCAATCATAGCATTTGTAAAGCGCACTACATACCCATGAGGGTCTCACGGCACTGAAAAGGGGGGGAATGCTGCTACTGTTCGAAGAGCCAGGTCTTGAGAGGTATTCTGAAGGTCAGTAGGTCTTGGGTCTGCCGTTGGCGGATGGGGAGGGTGTTTCATGTCTTAGGGGCGAGGTGGGAGAAAGATCTGTCACCGGCATTCACTCTTCGGATACGGGGGACGGTGGCGAGGGTGCAGTCTGTGGAGCAGAGCTGGCGGGTGGCGGTGTAGAAGTTGAGACGGCTGTTGAGGTACACTGCTCCGGAGTTGTGGAGTGCCGTTGTGCGTGGGTGAGGAGTTTTAAGGGTATCCTTTTGTTGACCGGGAGCCAGTGTAGGTCTTTCAGGTGAGGTGTGATGTGGCTGCGGCGAGGGATGTCGAGGATCAGGACTGCGGAGGTGTTCTGGATGTCTTGAAGCCGTTTCAGGAGTTTGGCCAAGACTCCTGCGTAGAGGGCGTTTCTGTAGTCCAGTCTGCTGTTGACAAGGGCCTGGGTGACCGTCCTTCTCGTTTTGGTGGGGATCCACTTGTAGACCCTGCGGAGCATGCGGAGGGTGTTGAAGCAGGAGGAAGAGACGTCGTTGACCTGCTTCGACATGGAGAGGGTCGAGTCAAGGATGACCCCTAGGTTGTGTGCATGGTCGGTGGGTTTTGGAGCAGTTCCTAGTGTAGTCGGCCACCAGGAGTCGTCCCAGGCCGAGGGGGTGGATCCAAGGATGAGGACCTCCATCTTGTCTGAGTTCAGCTTCAGTCGGCTGTTCCTCATCCATTCGGCGATGGCCTTCATTCCTTCGTGGAGGTTGGTTTTGGCAGTGCGGGGGTCCTTGGTGAGGGAGAGGATGAGCTTGGTGTCATCGGCGTAGGAGATTATGTTGAGGTCGTGCAGTCAGACGATGAGGGCGAGCGGTGCCATGTAGATGTTGAACAGCGTTGGGCTGAGAGATGAGCCCTGGGGTACGCCGCAGATGATCTTGGTGGCTTCGGAGCCGGAGACGGATGCTCTGAGTTCTGCCGGAGAGGAAGGAGGTGGTCCAGTCCAGGGCCTTCTCTTGGATTCCGGCGTCGTCGAGGCGTGTTTGTAGTGTGCAGTGGCAGATCGCGTCGAAGGCGGCTGACAGGTCCAGGAGGATGAGGGCCGCGGTTTCTCCGTTGTCTAGCAGGGTCCTGATGTCGTTGGTGGTGGCGATGAAGGCAGATTCGGTGCTGTGGTTGCCGCGGAACCCGGACTGGGACGGGTCTAGGATGCTGTTCTCCTCGAGGAATGTAGTCAGTTGTTTGTTGACAACCTTCTCAATGACCTTTGCCGGGAACGTGAGCGGGAGATGGGTCGGAAGTTCTTGAGGTCCGCCTTGGGTTTCTTGAGTAAGGCGTTGATCTTGGCGTGCTTCCAGCTCTCCGGGAAGGTCGCTGTCTCAAAGGAAATGTTGATGGCTTTCTGGAGATGAGGTGCAATGGTGGAGCTGGCTTTTGTTGAAGATGTGGTGAGGGCATGGATCTGACGGGGATCCGGAGTCGATGGTGTTTATGATCTTGATGGTGTCGTCGTCGTTGATGTTGGTCTAGGAGAGCTGGCAGTTGGTGCGGATGGTGGTCGTGGGGGCCTTAGTGGTTGACGGGGCGGTCGTGGCATTGAAGCTGTCGTGGATGTCTGCGATCTTGCGGTGGAAGAAGGTGGTTAGCGAGTCGCACAGGTCTTGCGAAGGTGGGATGTCGTTGGTGTTGGAGCTGGGGTTGCAGAGTTCCTTCACAATGTTGAAGAGCTCTTTGCTGTTGTGTGCGTTGTTGTCTAGACTGTTTTTGAAGAAGGCCCTTTTTGGCGGAACTGATGAAGTTGTGGTGTCTGCGGGTGGCGTTCTTGTGGGCTGCATAGCTTTACGGTGTTCGTTCCCAGATCCAGATCTTCTCCAGCTTCCAGCAGGTTTGCTTGGAGGCCTGGAGGTCTTCGGTGAACCAGCAGGCTTTCTTGCTGGTGTGGCTGTTGGAGGGTTTCTTGAGCGGGGTGAGGGTGTTGGCGCAGTCGTCGATCCACTGTCTAATGCTGCGGGCGGTGGCATCAGGGTCGGTAGGGTCTGTGGGTGGGCTTCATGCGAGGGTGGTGGATAGCTGGTCTTCGGTGACTTTGCTCCAGCAGCGGCGCGGCGCCTGTTGGGTGCGGTGGTGCGTGGTGGGTTTACGGAAGGTGAAGTGGATGCACTGGTGGTCGTCCAGTGGAGCTCGGTGGTGTGGTTGAAGGAGACGTGGCAGCTTGCGGAGAAGATGGGGTCGAGCATGTGGCCGGTGGAGTGGGTGGGTGTTGTGACGAGTTGTCTGAGTCCGAGGTTGGTGATGTAGTCGATCAGGGTGGAAGAGTTGGCATTGTTGTTGTTCTCGTGGTGGAAGTTCAGGTCCCAGAGGAGGATGTAGTCTGTGGAGGCAAGGGTGTGTGTGCTGACTAAGTCGGAAATGGAGTCGCTGAACTGTGGTCAGGGGCCAGGTGGTCCGTAGAAGAGGGTTCCTCTGAGGGTGGTGTTGGGGTCGGTGTGATCTGGAAGTGTAGGTGTTCAGCAGTGCTGAGGGTGTTGTTGGTGTTAGTCGAAACTTTGAGGGTGTTCCTCAGGACAATGGCGATTCCTTCTCCGTTGGTGCGGTCCTTGCGGGTGATCTTATAGCCTTCCGGGATGGCAATGGCGATGTTGTGTGCCGAGGAGGGGATCAGCCAGGTCTCTGTCAGGAAGGCAACATCTGGGGTGTTGAGGTCGAGTAGGTTCAAGAGTTCAACGGCGTATTTGCGGGAATGGTGTTGAGAAGGATGTATCTGAGGTGGTTGGATTCTTTGGTAGGTGGGGTGGTGGACCGGATGCTGGTGAAGCTGCAGTTCTGGCAGGAGAAGAATCCTTGGGTGCGCTTTGGGGCGGCCAGGCAGCAGGTTTGTGATCGTCCGGCGTTGAGTGCGTGGAGAGTGATGGAGTCGTAGCGTACCATGGTGTTGTTAACCATGGGAATGGGAATGTTTTGTATAATAAATGTAGATAAAAATGCAGTTATAAACTTTTTTCTGAAGTATTGATTCCATCTTGTCATGAATTATAAATAATGTTTTAGAATGGAGATAGGCAGGCCAGATTAAGAGGAATCCAAAGGGTAAATTATTGTGTAATAATTTATATGATTGAAATGAAAAGTACATTGATGAGTGCAGTTTATTTTGTTTTTTACAGCCCTGATGAAGTCCTTTGTAAGGACGAAACGCATAGGCTGTTAAGAATTGATGATTGTAAAGAAATTGATGGATTTATCTGAAATTTTTTGAAGAATATGGAAATGATGAATACATATACATAAGAAATTTGATGGAACTGATGATTGAATGAACTTTCATGAATAAAGTTTCCAACATTGGAAGGAATTTTGAAATGATTGGTCTGTGGACTGATTAGTTTGAATAATGTTCAATAATTGATTGATAAATATGATGTACTAAAATATACGTTCCTTTTACTGTATATATATATTTGTTTAAGTGTGATCTTATAGTGGTGGGCCACTGAGAGTTGAGCATAGTAAGTGGTTGGACTGGGTCAGAAACAGTGAACTTGTGCACACAGAGCTTCAAAACCTTTACCGCTGTGGTTAGATGATTGCTTTTCTTTAACTTTCACTGTTTTCTGTGTGTTTGATGGGGCTACACCTCTGGCAAGAGCTGCTTCCATATACTCAGCCCTCCTGTCTGCCAGCTTATGGGATTGTGCCAATATTAGGATGTTATCGAAAGTGATACCAGACTGACGGAGTATGAGTTTCTGGAGGGCAGAAGAACAACATCCTTGGTTCAGTTTAGCTCTAATTTCATCCGCTGGTCAATGTTGGTGCAGGTGTTTGCCAGTTTGCGTAGACGTGCATAGACTACGTATACTGATTAGTCCTCAGTCTGCTGGGCCTTAAAACTTTCTTACTCAGATTTCAACTGGGGGTCAAAATGCTGATTCAAAGAAGCGACGGCAGCATCGAAGTCATCATCTCCCCCTTTGTTGGGTAGATGTTCGAATAGGTCATACAGCTCTGCACCACCCACAAGCAGCAACATGGATCTCTTGACTGCTCCATCCTTCTCGCACATGGTGCAAAAAAAGTGCTGGAGATGTCCTATCCATTGGTGAAAACGCAGAACTGCCGTTGTGGGGTCTACCAGTTGGCTAAAGGGTGTCAGTGCTGTGACAGGCACATGTGCACATTCCTGAGGTGCAGAGGGCACTGCATCCTGTTGCTGGCAGGCATGTTTTCTGTGTGTGTTAAACTTAACGCTCTTTCTTCTTGTTTTCCTGCTTGTCTTACCAAGGGCCTCTCTATATGTTTTACTTTGACTGCTTTTTACTTTGTCTATGTCTCTCTTTTATTCTTTCACAGATGTTCCAATGCCATAGTTACCTTCACTAACTTCACTGGCGTTGGCAGACATCAGTCACTGCCATTGATGCCTCATAGAAGGATTCCCCCAGCGGGTAACAGGTACACATGTGCTTCGGCAGTAGAGGCTGTAGGCAGGCCACTTGCACTGACGGGAGCCCATGCTTATTGTTTTCCTGTGTGCCTGCTTGCCAGCCACATCCCCCGCATTCCAAGATGGTGACTTCAACGCCCACACTCCAACGCGCCTGGGGAAGGCGCTGACGTATTCTGCAAGCACCAGGAGGCACATAAGAAGCGATCAGGGCTCCCGCAGCGCAGGAGCAGGTGCTGATTGTTTTTCTGTCTGCTTGCCTGCCAGCCACATCACCTGCATTCTGAGGTGGGGACTTCAATGCCCACACTCCAGTGTGCATGGGGAAGGTGCCGACGTATTCTGCAAGCGCCAGGAGGCGCATAAGAAGCGGTCGGGGCTCTCACAGCACAGGATGTGCGTGGGCGTGCCCGGCCCGCGCCCATCGGAGTCCGAAGGAGGCTGGGCTCATTCTCTTTCATCTGTGTCTGAATAAGGTACTGTCTATCCTTTACATTTCCTTCCTGCTGCCATGTCGAAAGGAAAGGGTTCAAAAGAGAAGACTGGAGGGAGGGTAGGAGCCACGCTGGACTCCTCCTTATTCAGAGTGGCAAGTGTTCTCTGACATGAGATATAGCTGACCGAGTGATATCTTTCTTTGGACCCGACCTCCCTAATATTAGGTTTGCACTCAGCTCTTGAGTCTACTACTACCCCAGCAATTCAGTTGCCAATACCTGTAATCCTAACAGCCCCTCCATTAGACCAAAGATGCTCTTTTCCTCCAAACGCACCTACAGAGAGCATTTCAGGAAGGGGTTTAGATAGCCCTTCTCAGAATGTCTCCCTATTGGATTCTTCCTCACCACTTCCACCTGCCAAGCGAACCAGAGAAGGGGGGGCTACTAACGGCACGAAATCAAAAAAATCTAAAACCAGTTGTGCCCCCAAATCTAAAACTGTTCAAACAAGGGGGAACCCTATGCACTCTAAAACGATAGCACCACTAACGCCATCAACCACTCTGTCGTCTCAGGTACTGCAGTCGGACTCTATCGGGCCAGAGAATACTTTAAGGCTAAATTAAATAATAGCTCCCATCCTCGCTAAATTGTTTCAAATAGAATTGCGACTGGCGGACTTAGAATCACAGAATCGGACTCTATTAGCTTGTACACCTCTGATGCACGATTTGCTACCGATAACATCTACAATCACTGATTCAGTACCATTGAGAGATCCAAGGGGGCCACTCCTAGTGCCAACAACGATGCAGCCATCATCCATATCAACTGGTGGCCCCACTATTGTTGCAACACAGCCCTTAAATGCTACCTCCAATCTTAATTTTGCGCGGGCCGCACAATGCCTTCCAGGGTCGACTGCAGGGCCACAGCCACTATTAATACAGAAGGGATTAACAGGAGTAAACCATAGGGCAGGGTGCCATGAGAAACCCAAAGGAGTACAAGAGCATCTCCCACACACATCTCCCACAACAAACCCTCCATCTTCCACCCACTGCTGCCACATTGGTTTTAGTTCTCGCAAATGTCCCTACCCTTTGGGAAAACTAGATTGAATCTACCTGACACTTAATGGACAAATGCCTTTACTGGTTACTGTGCAATGTTAATGTGACTGAGAGGGGGAGGAGGCAGTTGGCTCATGAAATAATTATGGCTAGGAGAGTAGGTTGGGTGGGGGAACAAATAAAAACTTTTTGGCGGGGACTGTGTGGTAATTAATTTTAATAATGAGTATGTAAGTGCCTCTCTTTTACCTTACCTTCCCAGCCTTGCTCTAAGGAATACTCAGATAATACCCTTATCCTTGGAGGTTTTTTACACTGGTCAGGGTGTTTACGAGGGGAGAGCTCTTATGGTCAGAAACCCAAATTCATTTACCGCCCTGAATGTGGATCCCACTATAAATCCTGGGATTAGATTGCATATTAGATTCGCTGCTCTGTCGAACTTGGAGGCGTGTGTGAGAAGTTGGCCTGGTATATGATGTCCACTATTCTAGTGGGCACCTTGCACCAGTCCAAACGACCCTTATTGATGGTGAGAGAGCGCAATTTGAGCAAAATGTATAAGTGCACCATATTTACATGTAAGATGCACAAATTTAGTTAAAGCATATAAGAGTGTCGAGAATATAGAATGCACATACTCACGAGTGTTTAATCAATATAGAATGCATATTTTAGAGTGTGAAGCTAATGTAGTAATGTTTAGAAATGTTAGAATGCTATTAGATTCCATGTTATGTGGCTGTTGCAGAAGAGAATGTAATGCTGCCAAACGTAGAAATGTGCAGGCCTCATGGCAACGTATGAAGAACGAAAACGTGCCTTTACATTTTCACATAAGATGGATTACTATTATTCAGAATATTATTGATCATACGTTAAAGTTATGTTTTATAGAAGTGTTTCATATAATCAGAGAGTAATAGGTTAGAATATTGTTTTAGGCTAAGAAATAAAGGTTCGCAGAGTGCAGGCCTGTTTCAAGTAATTTAGTAGGCCTGGAAAGATAAAGTCGTTTTCTTTGATCTGCATGTGCTAGTTAAAATCGAGTCTTGTTAAGTATAAATTGCAGAACATGTTCGAAGTTTTTACGACTTGAGAGATAAGTTGGAGGCCGGAATTTGGGGCCCACTTCATGGGTGTCTGTTTGCAGGTGTGAGGGGGTTCCAATCAAGAGAGTGATGAATAGAGCTCTGTTCTGGGAAACAGGCACAGGCCTGGAGGAGGCTTCAGGAATTTCCTGGGGGGTACCGGCGTGCCAAGAAGAGCCTGAGAAGCAAGGTCAACGCTAACGAGAAGCCCAAAGGAGTATCAGTATGGAAAAAGCCAGAACCGACACCACGTGAGAGGTGTACGTGAGGGGCGTCTCTGAGGGGCTTTTCAACTGTAATTGTGATTTTGTATTAGGGACAGCACCCTGGGGTGGAGTTAGGGCAGATGGCCTGAGGAACCTTAGAGAGCGGATGGGTAGGCAGAGAGGGCACAATTGCGATGCACAGGTTTACAACAGAGACTAAGGGAAAGTGAGTGAACTTCTTTGGAAGTCACCACGGCTGACACCTTTTTAGGTTAAGATTCTGCTAAGTAGGGATGTCACTTAGTCTAGTGTAGGGACAGTCTAACCTGGTTTTTTCTCCCTTTTGTAAATGACGCTCAAGTTACAACTTGTGTCTATTCTTGCAAACCTGCTGATCTTTGAATTAGTCTTGGTGATATTTTTCTGTCGCCTAAGATCGTTTAGAGAATTCATGTTTGTATTGGTGCCAGTATATCTTTTGAACCTTATATTGAGATGTTTGTATCTCCAGTTATCTTTGGCTTTATAATAAAACTTTAAAACTTATTCGTGGTAAGTGGTTCTTAAGAGCCGTGCAAATTATTGGATTGATTAACCTGGTAGTGGATTGCTTTTACTCTATGACAGGCAACAAAGGTTCAGTCGACCTAAGTGGGGATTTAGATCTAGAGTAATCAGATAAGAGATCAAAATCCCGCCGTCCCAGTTGGTAGCAGCGTAGGATGGTTGCCTTCTAGAGGAAGGTGATCTAGACTAGGTTAAGATTACCCCGAGGCCCCTAGAGATCGAGAGATGACCAGAAGAAGAATCACCTGCCGAAGAAGGTGCTGACGGTGCGAGAGATAAAGCAGTAGAGTCGGTCGAGAGTGAGTATAATAAGGGTCATGCGTTGTCAGATCGCGGTGTTTTGTGTTGTATTTGTGTTGTAATGTCATGCGGAGTTGAATGCCTGTAGTGTGATTGAGGCAGGGTTGTGAGCGCGCGCAACCTGGTAAAAATCTTAAGTTCAGAGAAGAGCTTAAGTGGTTCGGGTGTATCGGACATCCAGAGTAATTGTCGACCATTGTAAAGGGGGTCATGAGGTACCATTGATCGCCCGCAGGACCGAGATAGGGGGAACGCAAGAGTGAGTGTATGGGTAACGGACGCTGGTCGGAAGTTACCGTGTGTAAGTAACCTATCAGTTAAGACGACTGTCTGGACGTTCGCGGAAAGACATTTCGTCAGTTGAGGTGACAATTACAGTTAGACTGTGGACGTACAGTCAAGAAAAGTGATCGCTTGGTCGGAAGTAATCATTTTTCAGAGTATGAATGGGACGCATGCATGACCGGGAGACGAGCTGAGAAAGGAGGGGAACTGCTGCGAGAGGGAGACGAGTGACGTCAGAGAGAGCCGCGCTGGGATAGGCTGGTTAGCAAGAACCGCGCTGGGATTGGTGGATTGTCATCAGGAAGTAAACGAACGCAGGGAATTAAGGAAAATTGTAGATTTTGAACATGAAGTGTTTTAAATGCCTGAGAGCGATCTTTAAGAGAGAAAGGAGAGAATCTTTTGACGGGGAAGAGGCCCCGCCAGAGGGTACACCAGCTCATTATATGGCTATGAATGTTGGGTTGCATACCATACTGTGGATTTCTAATTGGAATAAGATTACAGAAGGGAACGAGGAACTGACTTTTCCGAAATACGGAACGTTTAGACTAGAAGTGTTGCACCAGTTAAAAGCAGTTATGTCCTCAATGAGACCTCTGCCCAGACCAACACAGTTTGAAGCCCTTAATGCGTGGATCAGGGCGGCGCACGACAGGAACCAGAACAGGCGTCAAGAAAGAGTGAGACAATCGGTAAGAGCAGTGCAGGACGCCAAATGGGATGAGGAAGCCAAGAAATGGAGAGTGCAGACTATTGAAGTAGATAAACTGTACTCAGTGATAGAAGTTACAGGAGATAAAAGAACACCAGAAGAGGATGATGAGAGCGAGACAGAGGATAGCCTAATAAATAGGTTGTTGATAGATAGGCCGCCTCCGTACAATAGAGAGATGGAAGGTGCCGAGCTCCGAAGGGAAGATAGGGTTGGCATAGGGGAGTATAGACCACTCCCTATAACGGATTGGGAACCCACCAAAGGTGAGGAAGCACCTCAACCTAGTCCAGTACAGAGAGTAGTCGGAAGGTTCGTGGTACAAAAGGTGCCAGAAACGGAGCGTGCTAAGTCCTATCAGTTGCCAGATGCTCTTCAAGTACCCGTTACCATAGGCCCTATAGTATCGATTTATGACCCAGACAAAGCACGAGAAGAGGAACAGGCACGACTAGACAGAGAGAGAGCAGAAATGGAAAGAAGGAACAATATGACCAATGCCCGAAGGCAGTTGCCAGGACCAAGAGATCGGAGCACCCCATTAAATTCAGCAGTGGATCCCATAATAGATCAGGGGGGTCAGAGAGGACCGATGGATCTGAGGGGACCACGGCCGAAGTCCTTTAAGGAGCTGAGGGCTGACTTGAGAGAGTGGGATGCTAACACAGGAACCCAGAGTAACAGGTCAGGAGCGGAAGCAGAGTGGGGAAGTCGAGGCGATGGAACATTGTCTCACTGCGGGGCTAGTGAAAGCGGTCAGGAGTGTGATGGCAAAAGTCAGGAGAGTAGAGGAGCTACACGTCGTTTCCATAGTGGAAATGGACAGGAGCAAGAAGATAGAAGTACCGAGTATGGAAGGGCGTCTCGTCTCATTCACAGTGAGGGAGACCGAAGGACGCAAGAATACAGGGACAGCTTTAAGTGCACTCACCATGCACCTGGCGATAGGAGACAACATTGGGATCGCAGGAACATGGGGAGCTGCGAAGGGTCCTATCATGTGTTGAGTGATACTAGACAGCAAGGGAATTGCGAAAGCATGGGGAATAATGGAGAGTCTTATCGTGCGTCTAGAGAAACCAAGCAGAATGGGCAATGTGGGACTGTGGGGAATAGAGCATTGTTTAACCACACACAAAGAGGGGATGGAACTGCATGGGACCTGGAGAGATGGGAACATCGGAGGACTCCCCATAAATCGCCTGAACCCAGGCGTAGGGCTCGGAGATGGGATGGGAGAGATGTCAATGGGCTCTCTAGAGATAACACACTGAAAGCTGAGATAAAGGCAAAAAGGCTCGATGTAACCAGTTTAAAATCTGATCTGGACGAGATAATAGATGGTACGTTGCCTTTGGAAAGGATTGACATGTACGAGCAGGATGAGGTGCTGTTTATAGCAAAGGATATTACTCGGAAGGCGAGAGCCATTCACGAGAAATTATCTGAACTGGCCGACAAGTATATGGTAGACTTGTCGAGAACGAAGGCATTACAGGGTAACCATAGGTTGCATTATTCAGATCAGGACCTTGATGAGAGGAGGACAATTGGGTTAAAAACACACATAAGGGAACTGATCACAGGAATAAGGACATGGAGAGATTTAGATAAGTGGGAAGAAAGGTGGTCCAAGAAAGGGACTGTCAGGCGGAGCACGATTGTGATGTCCCCGGAAGGAGGGCCACTGCGGATGGAGGCATACCCTCTGCGAGAAATTGCGAATGGGAGTTATGTACATGTGCCCTGGAGTAGGGGAGATTTAGCTGCATTTACCAATTCATTTCCTAAGTTAAGAGAAAATCCCGTGGAGTGGTACAAACAGGTAGAGAGGTTTGTGAAAATCTCTAAAGTACTGTGGATTGATCTGAACACCTTATTTGATATTGTGGTCCCAGGAGACTTGTGGACAGCATGCAAGGTTAGTGTCGAATGGCCCACATTGTCATAAATCACAGTCCTGAGGCACACATCGCTTTCTGCTCCTTAAAAGGGCAGTTAATTTCCCCACAGAAAACCCACCCCTGTCCCGTGCACCAGCACGCCAAGTAATGAAAGTGTGTACGATATTGCTTTTTACGTTAGTGACATGATTCTCGGGTAGTAAGATGTATGTTTGTTAAACCTTGAAAGAACTTGTCATATCTCATGTTTTGTCGCAAAGTATTTTTGGTACAATTCTTGAAAAATCTTGTCATAATTCATATCTTTGTTTCCTGAAGGAAGTTTGCTAAAATTCATTATCTGTGCAAATATAAACGCAAGTCTTGTAATCTGGGATTAAGTGGTTTTGATTGCAGAAGTACGGACCATGTTGTTAACCAAGGACGGGGGAAAGAAACTCTCTAGGACGCATACGCACGCTATCTAACGGTGCGCAATGCGTCAACATCCCCTCGGGTGTGGCTCGTCTATAAATAGCCACACCCAAGGCTTCTCGACGCTTTGCCTACTGCCGCGTCTAGGAAGAAGCACGTCCTGGAGCGCCGCCTTGGAATCCCGAACGCCGACAACTGCCTGGAGTCCATTGAAGGCAGAGATCTTGCTGCAGAAACTACAGAAAATCATCACGCTCGATCCTGCAAGACAAAAGACATTTATTAAGCTAAGTGAAATCTTTCTTTGATTTAAATTAAGGCACCCACCGCACGCTAGCAACAGAAAAGACTAAGACTTACCAGAAAGGTTTTCTTAAGAACATTCCGTGTATTTGCCAAAGAACTAATCCGTGTATTTCCTGAAAGACAATTTTGTACGTGGGTTTAAAGACTATGAGTATTTTAGAAAAGTGCTTTGAGAAGTAATCAAAGTACTCGAATCCAGAGGACAATAACTCAGTCTGAAAGTCCTGTATTTCAATAGTGTTTGTTTTAAGTTTAATTCTTTTAGGTTGTGGAGTTGAGAGGAGGCCTTGCAGAGATAAAAGTGAGAAGAATTTGACATCACTCTTCTGGTGTTCACTCTCTCAACAACTATTACCTCCTCAACATCCCCAACTCTCCACGACGACAACACGGACGCGACGCTTACAACCCAATTGTCGCAGGTAGGCTTTAGAAATTAAAGAAAGAGAACAATAGGAGTGTAAGCAGATAGATTTGGAGTAAAGTCAAAGGATAGCAGTTACAAAAGTTTCTTTGTTGCCTCGCAGGTCGACAACCCAGGAGCTGGTAGCGTCCATTATCCGGCCTTCCTCCCTTTTTTCTATTTAACTACCTAGGTGTTCTCATCAATCACTAGGTGTTGCCTAGAATTCGGGGAAGTTGGTCCATAACGTCTCTGCGAAATCCATCTACAAGCAACTCACAGGTAAGAGTGCTTGTAACCTTGACAGAAGGCGAAGCCCACGACTACTATTTCGCCCAGACGTTATGGATCCTTCTGTCTCGAGTTCTCTGCAAGACATAGCAAATATTCTGACTGCAATGCAAGCAGAAAATGCAGCCCTTCGTAGAGATATGACTCAGATTCAAAACAGCATTCAATCAAGTCCTAGTACCTGGAGCTTTTCTCCCACTCAGAAAACAGTACTGAAACCGCCAACTTTTCAGCCTGGGTTCCAAACCTTGCATTCTGGTTCTAGTCCCTCAGCAGCTACAACTCAGATTCAAGTAGTCACACCAATTCCTGTCCCTTTAGCACAACCCGAAAGGTTTTACGGAGATAGCAATAAGTTTTCTATTTTCTTGAATCAATGTCATCTTCATTTTGTTGCGAAACCAGCAGCCTTTCCTGATGACTTCTCCAAAGTAGCTTTCATTTTGTCCTACCTTGGTGGTGACGCAGCTCTATGGTCAGTACCAATAGTAGAACGAGATGATCCCATCCTTTATGATCTCAGACGTTTTAAGAACACAATGAAAAAACTGTTTGCTAAACACGTGTTTGTTCAGTCTGCTGACCATGAGTTATTACATCTGAAACAAGGGTCTTCTGATTTATTACATTATATATCCCAGTTTAACAGACTAGTTATTGAAGCTCGTTGGCCTGAAGAAAAAAGAGTGTCTCTTTTCTATAAAGGTTTAAAAGATGAGCTTAAGGATATGGTGACGCAGATTTTAGATCCACTAAATGATATAGAAGACTTTATAGATTTAGTGGTCAAATTAAACCATCGTTTGTTAGAACGAAGAGGAGAAAAAGGGAAGGCTGACTTGAAGGTGTTTTCATTTAAAGAGAGATCTAATAATCACACGAAAGGAGATTCTATTCCTAAAATAGATTTAGGAGAACCCATGCAAATAGGAACAATAAAAGGACCTCTGACTAAAGAAGAAAAGGATAAGAGAAGAAAAATGAATCAATGCCTTTATTGTGGGAAGGCAGGACACTTTGTTAAGGAATGTCCAATTCGCCCAAATAAATTTAAGGGAAAAGGCTCCGATGTAGGTTTGGTACAGCAGTCGGAAAACTAATTGACTCGACAAATCAAGAGGTCAGATTGTCGAGTATGTTAACTAGTGTGGCCTCCATAACCCCTGAGATAACATCTCATCATCTTAGTATAAAGATTTCTTTACAGTCTTTTTTGAGAAAAGAAAAGGTTTGGACAGTTTATGCTTTAATTGACTCAGGAGCCACAGGCAATTTTATTGACACTAGTTTTTTAAAAGAGCTAGATTTTAACACTGAGTCTAAAGAACACCCAGAAGTGGTAAAAGCTGTGGACGGTAAAGAGCTATCATCTGGACTGATTCAATTTCACACCGAAAAACTGTTGATGACTTGTTTTAATAAACACGAAGAAAAGATAATCTTTGACATTATAGATGCTCCACAATTCCGCTTGATTTTAGGAATACCCTGGCTTGTAAAACACAACCCAAAAATTGATTGGGTAAAGAAAACTGTATTATTTGATTCAGAGTATTGTGAAAACACTTGTTTCCCATTTTCAGATTCACAGTTACTAGTTCAGGGAAGCGACTTCCCTTTACAATCCAAAAGTGTATTAGTACTGGAAGGAGTTCCAGAGGAATATGCAGACCTGCAAGACGTGTTTGATAAAAAAAGAGCTAACACATTACCACCTCATAGGGATTTCGACTGTCGAATAGATCTTGTGCCCGGAGCCACCCTACCGTGCAGTCGGATATATGCTCTCACAGAGAAAGAGAATGAACACTTGAGAGAATATCTAGATGAGTATTTGGCCAACGGTTTCATTCGGCATTCCAAATCACCTGTATCCTCCCCTCTCTTTTTTATTCCAAAAAAGGGAGGTGAGTTACGTACCTGCATCGACTATCAAGCCTTAAACAATATTACCATTAAAAACAGATACCCACTTCCTTTGATCCCAACCTTGATTGATCAGTTAAAAGATGCCACTATTTATACAAAATTAGATTTGCGAGGAGCTTACCATTTGGTGAGAGTACGAAGTGGAGACGAATGGAAGACAGCTTTTCGAACAAAATTTGGTTTATATGAATATCAAGTAATGCCATTCGGACTCTGCAATGCTCCTGCAGCATTTCAATTTTTTATAAAAGAGGTTTTGAGAGAATTCTTGGATATTTGTTGCATAGTGTATATTGATGACATACTCATCTATTCCAAAGACACCACCGAGCATGTAAAACAAGTAAGAGCTATCCTTCGAAAACTTCTTGACAATTCCTTATACATTAAATTGGAAAAAAGTCTCTTTCATACCAACAAAGTAGAGTTTTTAAGGTACGTTTAAGTCCCAAAGGTATTGAAATGGATCCCAAGAAAATTCAAGCTGTTCTAGATTGGCCAAGTCCCTCCTCAGTAAAACAAATTCAAAGTTTTTTGGGGTTTTCCTAATTTTTATAGACGTTTTATTTGTAACTTCTCACACATCATCACCCCAATAACTAAATTGTTGAAAAAGAACATAAAATTTGAATGGGATAAAGATGCAGAAGAAGCCTTTCAAAAACTTAAAAGACAATTCACTTCAGCACCTGTGTTGATGCATCCAGACACTGCTCATCCTTTCATTGTAGAAGCGGATGCCTCTCAGTTTGCAGTTGGAGGAATTTTATCTCAAAGAGATAAAGAAACCGGTCAGATGCACCCGATTGCATATTACTCCCGAAAACTCACTCCTACAGAACAAAATTATGCAATCGCTGATAAGGAATTCCTAGCCATAAAAGCAGTTTTCGAAGAATGGCGTCATTATTTGTTAGGAGCGAGACATCCAATAACGATTTATACAGATCATAGGAATTTACAGTTTTTGCGTTCTGTAAAGGCCCTCACAGCTAGACAATTGCGATGGACATTGTTTTTAATGATTATAATTTCATAATCACTTATCGTCCTGGGAAAGAAAATTTAAAAGCAGATGCTTTGTCCCGCTTGGGGTTTGTAACAGAAAAAGAAACTACTCCAGAAAAAATTCAACCGGTATTGTCAGATCATTGCTTTAAAGTAGGAGCAGTCCTTACTGATGTAATAGAGGACATAAAAAAGGAGATGAAAGCAAAAACTATGGAAGAATGGGTTAAACTGTATCCTTTGTTACACAAGAAGGATGATTTGCTGTATATGAATGAACAGATTTTTGTACCCATCCCAGAACTTCAAGGAAAAGTAATACAATCACATCATGACACTTTAATGTCTGCACATCCGGGAACAACTAAGACTAGTCAATCAATAAAAAGAAGATTTTGGTGGCCCTCTTTGTTACATGATGTTCAAACTTACATAAAAACATGTGAAGTATGCTCTCGAAATAAAACATCACACCAATCCCCTAGTGGCCTTCTACTACCACTTCCAATTCCACCTCAACCCTGGCACACAGTGTCCCTTGATTTCATAGTTGAGCTCCCTAGAACTAAGAAAGGGTTCGATACAATCCTAACAGTGGTTGACCATTTTTCTCGAATTGCTTATTTTATTCCGTTAAAAAAAATACCTTCAGTCAAAGAATTAACTCAAACATTTTCAAAAGAAATAATTTGATTACATGGCATTCCTTCAGTAATAATTTCTGATAGGGGACCTCAATTCATTTCTCACTTCTGGCAAAACTTAGGAAAAATTCTAAATATGGACATTCGTACCTCTTCCGGTTATCACCCGCAAACGGATGGTTTAACCGAGAGAACTAATCAGACTATAGAACAGTTCTTAAGGTGTACTCTAGCTGACAATGAAGAAGAATGGTCAGATATCCTATGGGTCTTGGAATTCGCTTATAATAATATGGACAATTCCTCGACTACTCTATCTCCCTTCTTCTGTACTTTTGGATTTCATCCTAAAAATATTCCAAGTGCCATTCAAGTTCCATCTGAAATACCATCTTTGGAGAACCATGTTAAAAGCTTAATTCACATACAAGAGCAGGCTCAATATAATTTGGCTCAAGCAAAGGAAAGACAAAAGGTTCAGTCAGACCTTCACAGGAAACCACCACCAACATACTCCATAGGAGATAAAGTGTGGTTGTCCACGAAGAACTTAAAAATAAAAACTTGTAGGAAATTTTGCCCTAAATTCATTGGACCATTCCCTATAGAAAAAATGATAAATCCAGTAAGTGTAAGACTAACTCTACCAACTAGATATAAATTCCATCCAGTATTTCATGTATCTTTAATTAAACCTTGTAATCCTATGACTAGATTTAATGAGAAGCCAATAGCCATACACGTTGACGGAGTTTCAGAATTCGAAGTTCAAAAAATTCTTGATTCTAAAAGAATTCGAGGTAAATTATTTTATTTGATTCATTGGAAGGGTTACGGTCCAGAGGAACGGACATGGGAACCTCTCTCAAATTTACAAAATTCCCCTCGTCTTTTGAAAAATGTTCACCTCCAAAATCCGCACAAACCCAAGCCAGTACCTCAGATCTTGGGAGGGCTCTTGAGAGGGGAGTACCGTCATAAATCACAGTCCTGAGGCACACATCGCTTTCTGCTCCTTAAAAGGGCAGTTAATTTCCCCACAGAAAACCCACCCCTGTCCCGTGCACCAGCACGCCAAGTAATGAAAGTGTGTACGATATTGCTTTTTACGTTAGTGACATGATTCTCGGGTAGTAAGATGTATGTTTGTTAAACCTTGAAAGAACTTGTCATATCTCATGTTTTGTCGCAAAGTATTTTTGGTACAATTCTTGAAAAATCTTGTCATAATTCATATCTTTGTTTCCTGAAGGAAGTTTGCTAAAATTCATTATCTGTGCAAATATAAACGCAAGTCTTGTAATCTGGGATTAAGTGGTTTTGATTGCAGAAGTACGGACCATGTTGTTAACCAAGGACGGGGGAAAGAAACTCTCTAGGACGCATACGCACGCTATCTAACGGTGCGCAATGCATCAACATCCCCTCGGGTGTGGCTCGTCTATAAATAGCCACACCCAAGGCTTCTCGACGCTTCGCCTACTGCCGCGTCTAGGAAGAAGCACGTCCTGGAGCGCCGCCTTGGAATCCCGAACGCCGACCACCGCCTGGAGTCCATTGAAGGCAGAGATCTTGCTGCAGAAACTACAGAAAATCATCACTCTCGATCCTGCAAGACAAAAGACATTTATTAAGCTAAGTGAAATCTTTCTTTGATTTAAATTAAGGCGCCCACCGCACGCTAGCAACAGAAAAGACTAAGACTTACCAGAAAGGTTTTCTTAAGAACATTCCGTGTATTTGCCAAAGAACTAATCCGTGTATTTCCTGAAAGACAATTTTGTACGTGGGTTTAAAGACTATGAGTATTTTAGAAAAGTGCTTTGAGAAGGAATCAAAGTACTCGAATCCAGAGGCTAATAACTCAGTCTGAAAGTCCTGTATTTCAATAGTGTTTGTTTTAAGTTTAATTCTTTTAGGTTGTGGAGTTGAGAGGAGGCCTTGCAGAGATAAAAGTGAGAAGAATTTGACATCACTCTTCTGGTGTTCACTCTCTCAACAACTATTACCTCCTCAACATCCCCAACTCTCCACGACGACAACACGGACGCGACGCTTACAACCCAATTGTCGCAGGTAGGCTTTAGAAATTAAAGAAAGAGAACAATAGGAGTGTAAGCAGATAGATTTGGAGTAAAGTCAAAGGATAGCAGTTACAAAAGTTTCTTTGTTGCCTCGCAGGTCGACAACCCAGGAGCTGGTAGCGTCCATTATCCGGCCTTCCTCCCTTTTTTCTATTTAACTACCTAGGTGTTCTCATCAATCACTAGGTGTTGCCTAGAATTCGGGGAAGTTGGTCCATAACGTCTCTGCGAAATCCATCTACAAGCAACTCACAGGTAAGAGTGCTTGTAACCTTGACACACATCAGAGCCAGAGAGAGATGCTCATACTGATGGACCGTCAGATAGGGTAATGGAGAAATATGAAAGGGTGATGACATGGCTAAAAGAGAAGGTGCCACCGCAGGATATAGATTGGGTGAAAATAGACCGAACTAGGCAGGAACCCAAGGAGACAGTCCATGAATATTATGAGCGATTGCTGAAAACGTTCAAACAATACAGTGGACTAGACTTAATGGATCCCAAAGACATAGGACAGTTTGTGTCGAAATTCGTTTTGGGATTGGGACCTGATATTTGTTTGATGATTCAGCAACATTTAATTTGCTGGCAAAACAAACGATTAGATGAAATTTTGAGATACGCAAGGTATTGCAGTGATGAAATAGATTCTAAAGCAAAAAAACGTAAGGAGAAGCTGATGTTGGTTCAGATGCAGTCGGCTGGAAAAGGTGGACAGCAGCAACAGGGAACAGGGACCATGGGAAGGAGACTAAATAATCAGAATAGGGACAATGAGGAAAATCCGAGACCTAGAGTAGACCTGGCTACCTTGAAAAGGACGACAAAGTGTCACCAGTGTCACCAGGTGGGACATTGGAAACGCGAGTGTCCTTATAACCCTGAGAACGGAGAACTGGAAGAAGTTCAGACCATTCCAGTAAAGGGGGTGACAGTACCCAAGGGTAAGGTGGTCAAAGGGGGGACTTTGGCTCCTCGAGCCCAGTTCCCTCAACCACCAAAGATTGCGACAGGGGGAAAGACCTATAGACAGATGCCTCTTTTGGTAGGAGGAGAAGAGTGTTACTATGTTGATCCACTAACTGGACAGCGAGTGAGTAGAGAGGAGGACTGTACCCTCGGGGCAGTTCTAGAAGACCAAAGGGGACCGTTTGTTGAGGCCGAAGTGGCAGGGTGTCCTACGACATTCTTGGTGGATACTGGGGCCACTCGATCAACTCTGAGATCAGCAGTGGTTCCGGACCTGCCAATGTCGGGGGAAACCATCCAAGTAGTTGGGGTCGCAAATAGGAGAATGACTAACCCGTTGACGGAAATAGTGCTAGTGAGAATAGGGAAATACAGTGATGAACATCAGTTTGTAGTGTGTGATTCTAGCCCTGTGTGTCTCTTGGGAAGAGACTTATTGTGCAAATTAAATTGCACCATATATTGCACGCCTCAGGGAGTGGAGGTACAGACTAACGACGATGATGCCACCTTTAAAGTTGCAAATTCAAAAGTATGCATAGAACTGTATCCTACCTTGACGGTGGAAGAGCTCCCTTGGGACTTAAGGGATACTGTGTCATCTGAAGTGTGGGATTTCACTGGAGAAGAGATAGGACTGATTAAAGGAGTGGAACCGGTGAAAATCATGATAAAACCAAATGTTGAATATCCAAGAACACCTCAATACAAATTGACTCCGGAGACGATTGCAGGAATAAAACCCGTGATCGACTCCATGATTAAGCAGAGAATACTGAAGGAAATCGTGGGTAGTCCTTGTAAATCCCCGATTATGGGTTTGCAGAAACCTAGTGGGAAATTCAGAATAGTTCAGGACCTCCGAAAGATTAATAACATAGTTGTTTCATGTTGTCCAGTGGTACCGAATCCATCAGTGATATTGTTTCAGATACCATTCCAAGCTGAGTGGTTCACAGTGATCGACCTTTGCCAGGCCTTCTTTTCAATTCCATTAGATGAGGAGAGCCAGTTTCTTTTCGCATTTAAGCTGGAAAATCGCATATTAACATGGTGTCGTATCCCACAGGGGTATACAGAAAGCCCATCGATTTTTAACCAGCTGCTGAAGAAAAATCTTGAAAGTCTAGTACTACCAAAGAACTCAGTTCTAGTTCAGTACATAGACGACCTACTTGTTGCGTCAGAAACAGAGGAAGCTTGTTAAATAGACACCATCACCTTGCTGAACCATTTAGCTGAGAATGGACACAAGGTGTCTCCGAGCAAATTACAGTACTGTCTGACAGAAGTACAGTACTTGGGTCACCGAATTGAAAAAGGGAAACAGAAGGTGTCACCAGACAGGATAGAGGTGATCATGAAAATGAATTCGCCCACGACACAAAGAGAGGTCAGGATGTTCCTAGGAATGGTTGGTTATTGCCGACAGTGGATAGCTAACTTTTCCCTGAAAGCAAAGCCCTTACAAAAACTGACGCACAAGGAGGTGAGTGATCCGGTACCATGGGACAAGGATTGTTTGATGGCATTTCTACAGCTGAGAGAGGACTTGTGTCATGCTCCTGCTTTGGGAATGCCGGATTACGAAAAACCATTCTTACTTTACTGTTGCGAAAGGGAAGGTTGTGCTTTGTCAGTTCTGGCCCAAATCCATGGAAATGCCCGTAGACCAGTTGCATACTTCTCGGCTACTTTAGACCCAGTAGCCGCAGCGTTGCCCGGATGTCTCAAATCCGTTGCTGCAACGGGTGTCAGCATTGAGAGGTGTGAGAGTATAGTGATGGGACACCAATTAGTGGTGTATGTACCTCATTCTGTGGAATTGTTAATGACCAGGACCAAGACACAGCACTTGACCAATAATAGGCTCACGCGCTACGAGCAAGTTATTCTTGCTGCGGAGAACGTGACCCTTAAGAGGTGCTCTGTCTTGAATCCTGCTACTTTGATGCCACTCCCTAATGATATAGAAGACGAAGAATGTGAAGATCACGATTGCCTTGATGTGACTGAACTATGCACCAAACCGAGACCAGATATTGTGGATGAGCCGTTGACTGACCCTGATGAAATTTTCTTTGTTGATGGCTCATGTATAAGAGACAATGTTGGTCAGTTGAGAGCAGCTTATGCTGTTTGCACCATTACTGGAGTTGTGGAAGCCGCTTGCCTGGAAGGAGTACACTCCGCTCAGGTAGCTGAAATTATTGCATTGACACGTGCCTGTGTAGCAGGTAGCCAAATTCGAGTCACCATTTACACCGATAGCCAATATGGTTTCGGGGTAGTTCATGACTATGGGCAATTGTGGTCTCAGAGAGGTTACATGACCTCCTCAGGTTCACCTATTCGAAATGGGGAATTTGTACGACTGTTGTTAGAAGCATTACAAGGTCCGGCAGCAATTGCCGTTGTCAAATGCGTAGCCCATTCAAGAAATACAGATTTTGTGTCCCAGGGAAACAGATACGCAGATGAGGTCGCACGCTACTGTGCAGAGCAAGGATACTCTTTCACGGAAGTGGAAGTGGGTGGGACACAGGAAAAGACAGAATTGAACATGATGTTAGAAACAGTCGATACCTGGGATGACCTAAAAGGTATGCAAGAGAACGCATCAGATTTTGAGAAAAAGACATGGGAAACTGCAGGTTGTGTAAAAAGTGAAATGGATTTGTGGATTTCAGCAGATGGAAGGGCAGTGTTACCAAATGAATTAGTGAGTCCAATGGCACGTCAGATACACGGTCCAGTACATCTAGGAAGAGATGCCATGTTGCGGGTATTTAGGCAGACTTGGTATAATCCCAAGTTTAGAGTAGCCGCAGAAGCAGTGTGTCAGAGGTGTGTAACATGTCAGCAATTGAATGTAGGGAAAAAGACACGAGTTACATTGAGTCACATTGGGAGGTCTGGTGGTCCTTTCAACCGGATGCAACTAGACTTTATTGAGATGCCAAAATGCAACCGCCTCAGGTATGTTCTGGTGGTTGTCTGTATATTTTCCAGATGGGTCGAGGCATACCCTACACGCAGGTGTGACACACTCACAGTAGCAAAGTTGTTGCTTAGAGAGTTAATACCACGCTTCGGGGTGCCGGCCTCTTTGGAATCAGATAGGGGAACACATTTCAACAGCGAAGTTGTGAAGATGCTCTGCTCTGCATTGAATATTGATCAGAAGTTACACTGTAGCTATCGACCAGAGGCTTCAGGAATTGTGGAGCAGATTAATGGGACGATAAAGTCCAGAATTGCCAAAGTGTGTTCATCGACATCCTTAAGCTGGCCTGATGCACTACCATTGGTACTCATGAGTATACGTAGCACACCAGACAGGAGAACAGGTCTCTCTCCACATGAGGTTCTAATGGGGAGGGCAATGAGACTGCCATCAGTTCCAACTGCAGCTTTGTTGAATATCACAGATGATCTGATCCTGGATTATTGCAAGGGACTTTCTGATGTCATTCATTCTGTGTCTCTTCAGGTGCGGGCTGCTGAAATTCCATCGTCCAAAGACCTGTGCCACGACCTGTGCCCTGGTGATTGGGTCGTGGTGAAGAAGCACGTCAGGAAGAATTGCTTGGACGTGCGTTGGCGAGGACCCTACCAGATAATCTTGACAACGAATACTGCTGTTAAGTGCGGAGGGCTGCCGAACTGGATACACGCCTCCCATACACGAAGAGTTCCAGCACCCCTGGAAGAAACAGCTCCTCTCACGGATGAAAATCCAGCTGTGGATGAAGAATCAATGGAGGGGACCAGCCAAGCTGTGGGGGTGTCGGAGGAAGCTGGGAGTGTGTCAGATCAAGTGGAAGAAGGACAGGACGACAGTGAAACTGACGTTGCCACAGAAGGAGAAAGTTGCTGTGAGTACGGATCAGACACTGATCAAGCCGCAAGTGATCAAGAGTCGAGTGTGAGGACAAAAAATAGGAGAACAAGGCGTGGAGAAGCTAGTTGGCCTGAAAGGAAGAAGAGGCCGAGCTTGAAGTCAACTCCAGGAAGAACCCTCGCTCCTATATCCGAAGACTCAGATCTGGACGAAGGTGCACAGAATCAAGAAACAGAGGGTCCAAGAAGATCAAGGAGGGTGCGTGTACCCTGCAGAAGATACGCCACTCCTGAGTGGACCTACCTGGCAGCAGATGTCTTGTGCACGGAGATCCGGGAGGGTGAGGGAAGTGACAGTGACCAGCACTGATCCAATCATAACGTTGGAAGTGGCGTTGTTGGTACCTGGAGTAGAAGCTGAAGGGTTGCTGACACTCACTATTCCCAATCCTCCTTATCTGAGCAGAATAAGAGAACTGGTTTTAAACAGAGTAGAATTTCCGACTTTTGGTACAACGGTATCAGCCCTCGAGGAGACCATTCTTCGCTTAGAGCTGTTAGAATACGTGATTAGAGCTGCTGGAACGCGGGTGATTGTTGACACCTAAAGACTTTTGTAAATAAACAAGATTGAGAAGATAACCTAGTGCCAAGTGGAAGAAGAAGAAATTTAGGGACTTTTCCATTTAGTTGACGGAGAAGGGCTAGGGTTGTCTGTTGCTATACTTTAAAGGACTGATTTTTCAAAAGGGATTGTCAGCTTCCAGGGTAGTTCGAAAAGACTGAACAAGCAAAGAAGACTGTTGAAGGTACAAGGAAAAAGGACTTTGTGTTGAAGAAGAAAATTAAAACTACACTGTCTTGAGATCATGGAGGCCGGCAACCCGAACCGCAAAGCAAAATGCATAATAGGCACACTTTTAGCGGGAGTAATTTTTCTTATAGTTTTAGTAGTTACTGTATCATACATAGTGGGACATGAAAATGAAGTGAAAGCAACAGAAGCAAAGGTTGTGGTAACATCGAAACCTACTACTGCTGGTAAAAAGGGGGACAATGCAGTGAAGGATAAAGCTTTACTAGCAGCAGAAGCTCGTAGGTTGCACGTAGATGAGTCACAGGGAAACTTTAAGTCAAATGCCTATGCTAAGTTACTGTACGAGTACATTGACGCCATGGAGGCAAAGGACTGCTACGTTTGCATGCAATTGCCAGCCTCTGTAGACGAAAGTATTAGGTATCATCATCTTCCATTGACTTATGGAATTACATGTAGTTTATTGCTTAGTATATTTTATGGGCGTGATAGCTTTGAGTACTATTTTTCAAATTTTGATGCTGTGTTACCAGAAGTCCCGGCTTACAAGCATATGAATAAATGGGACTATTATAAGAGTGAGGATCGATTAGGGAAATTTTTCATTCCTTGGAAAACTTTAGATACTTCACATGCCCGAAGAAATAATCTGACCTGCAAGGTATCAGAAATTGAGAAAAAGTTTATAGGGCAGGTGGATGACCGTTACAGGAGGCAGAAGATTCTAAAGGCTTCAGGCCAGTGGAAAACAGATTGGACCGAGGAGGAAAGGTCACACAAAAGGAAGGGTAGTAATGGTCCAATAGCTTTAGATCGAGAACAAAGAGGGAAATTGTGTATATTCAGGGGTAAAACCTACTATGAAAATGTGTTCGTGGGAGAAGTAAGTTGTGAACATGCCTTCCAATTAGAATACTACACAAAAGATTTCTTGAAGGGAATGCAGGTGATCCCGAATGTATATTTTGTTTGTGGAAGAAATGCCTACGTGAAACTACCGGACAATTGGTACGAATCATGTTATTTAGCAATTGTCTTCCCCAAAATATATCACGCTAAGGATCTAGAAATCATAGAGGGAAAAACTCAAGCCAGAGGGAGAAGGGATGTAGGCGATGCTGAGGTAGTTGGAGACATATTTGGTGCTATGTTCCCTCTTCTAGGGTTAATACTGAATGATGTCAAGATCAGGAGATTGGCGACAGTTGTAGATAGATTATCCTCCAGTACTGCTAGATCGTTAATGCTGGTGGAGGGAGAGATGCAATCGATAAGGGCAATGGTTCTCCAGAACCGACTTGCTCTAGACGTTCTGTTAGCCAAAGAGGGCGGAGTCTGTAAGGCTTTGAAGGTCCAGGAATGTTGCACTTACATTCCAGACAATTCAAAACCTCTTGAGAAGTACATACAGAACATCACTGAAATCCATCAAGAAATTGAGGATCTGTCAAAAGTAAATGTGTGGGAGAAAGTGGGTCACGGAATGGGTAAAGTTGGAGGTTGGTTCGCCAACCTAGGGAAAAGCTTCATTTGGTACATACTGAAACCTATCATCATAATAGTGATTTGTGTAATCACACTGTGGGGATTAGTGAGGCTGTACCAATGGTATAGGTCAAATAGGTTGCAAAGGTCCATGAGAGAGCAGGAGCAGAGATTAGCTGCGATGCAGGATAACCAATACAGGAGTCTGAGGGCTCTAGAAATGATAAAGCGAGGGAGCATTGCAACAAGTTCTGTTTGATTCAATTCATTCCTTCAGTGATGGTGTTGTGATGGTGATGACCTCTAAAGGTCATCAAAGGGGGGAACTGAGAGAGCGCAATTTGAGCAAAATGTATAAGTGCACCATATTTACATGTAAGATGCACAAATTTAGTTAAAGCATATAAGAGTGTCGAGAATATAGAATGCACATACTCACGAGTGTTTAATCAATATAGAATGCATATTTTAGAGTGTGAAGCTAATGTAGTAATGTTTAGAAATGTTAGAATGCTATTAGATTCCATGTTATGTGGCTGTTGCAGAAGAGAATGTAATGCTGCCAAACGTAGAAATGTGCAGGCCTTATGGCAACGTATGAAGAACGAAAACGTGCCTTTACATTTTCACATAGGATGGATTACTATTATTCAGAATATTATTGATCATACGTTAAAGTTATGTTTTATAGAAGTGTTTCATATAATCAGAGAGTAATAGGTTAGAATATTGTTTTAGGCTAAGAAATAAAGGTTCACAAAGTGCAGGCCTGTTTCAAGTAATTTAGTAGGCCTGGAAAGATAAAGTCGTTTTCTTTGATCTGCATGTGCTAGTTAAAATCGAGTCTTGTTAAGCATAAATTGCAGAACATGTTCGAAGTTTTTACGACTTGAGAGATAAGTTGGAGGCCGGAATTTGGGGCCCACTTCATGGGTGTCTGTTTGCAGGTGTGAGGGGGTTCCAATCAAGAGAGTGATGAATAGAGCTCTGTTCTGGGAGACAGGCACAGGCCTGGAGGAGGCTTCAGGAATTTTCTGGGGGGTACCGGCGTGCCGAGAAGAGCCTGAGAAGCAAGGTCAACGCTAACGAGAAGCCCAAAGGAGTATCAGTATGGAAAAAGCCAGAACCGACACCACGTGAGAGGTGTACGTGAGGGGCGTCTCTGAGGGGCGTTTCAACTGTAATTGTGATTTTGTATTAGGGACAGCACCCTGGGGTGGAGTTAGGGCAGATGGCCTGAGGAACCTTAGAGAGCGGATGGGTAGGCAGAGAGGGCACAATTGCGATGCACAGGTTTACAACAGAGACTAAGGGAAAGTGAGTGAACTTCTTTGGAAGTCACCACGGCTGACACCTTTTTAGGTTAAGATTCTGCTAAGTAGGGATGTCACTTAGTCTAGTGTAGGGACAGTCTAACCTGGATTTTTCACCCTTTTGTAAATGACGCTCAAGTTACAACTTGTGTCTATTCTTGCAAACCTGCTGATCTTTGAATTAGTCTTGGTGATATTTTTCTGTCGCCTAAGATCGTTTAGAGATTTCATGTTTGTATTGGTGCCATGGTATCTTTTGAACCTTATATTGAGATGTTTGTATCTCCAGTTATCTTTGGCTTTATAATAAAACTTTAAAACTTATTCGTGGTAAGTGGTTCTTCAGAGTCGTGCAAATTATTGGATTGATTAACCTGGTAGTGGATTGCTTTTACTCTATGACAGGCAACAAAGGTTCAGTCGACCTAAGTGGGGATTTAGATCTAGAGTAATCAGATAAGAGATCAAAATCCCGCCGTCCCAATGGTAGGTTATAAAGTCAACCTTATAGAAAGCGATCCTAGTGGCAGCTGTATAGAGCCGCCTTCAAGCTAAGACTTTGAGACGAGTTAAGCAAGTTGCTTTACCATTTATAATCTCTTGAGTACCAAATAAAAGCACACCACACAGGGTATATATCAAATATATATGTATTTATTCTAAACACAACCCCTCTGGACTCTTTATGAGGTCAGAGGTAAAAGTACAATACAAGGAACTTAATTAGAATACAATAAGTTGCACAGTATATGTTTTGCCCTAGGGGCCTCACAAACCATATAATAAAATAGTGGTATAAGAACCACATGAGGAATAGAAAGCAGGCCTAGAGCCTAGGGAATCTCTGGGGCTTCTAGGAACAACCAAAGGTTAGGATGTAGGAGGCCCACGGGAGACGCGTGCAGTGTCTAAACACAGCCTAGGTTACCATTGACTTCCAATGGAGAACAAACAAGTTACAATTTTAAAGATTAAGGGTACAGGGAGGTGAACTGCGATGGAACCCTTTTAGACTAGGACACCTGGAGAGTCCATACCCACGGGAGCACCAGAGTACTCGTGTTACCTCACCCAGGGAAGCCGGGTGCATAGGTGTCTTTTCTTGTCAGGTTTCGTCGTCGATTCCAATGGAGAGCTGCGAAGAAGTGCTGCAGGCGACCAGAGGAAAAGTATCCGGGAGGATCCAAGGGTAGATCGGAGATGTGAAGAACCTGAAAGCAGAAGGGACAGAGTCTGGCTCACTAGCCAGTGACCAGGATGGCGATGGGAAGCTGCCAGCCAATGTTGGGTGATTTCAGGTAAAAAGGTGAAGTTTGTCTCTTCAGCCACGAGGTCCACGAGGCGTCGACGATGACCAGGAGCTGGATTTGAGCTGCCCCACGAAGGATCTAGTTGACTGCGGTGTCGGTATCTGGATTGGACCCAACAAGCCTTGGCAAACGCAATCCATAGAAGCTGTCAAGATTGGCTTCGGTGCAGACCAGCAAGGTCTGAGGAACTTCTGTTTTGGGGAGAAGTCGGAGCAAGCCTGGAGCAACCAGGAAAGCAAAGTAATTCAAGGATTGGTCTTCGTGGGGGTTCACTAGCCAATGGACTAGGAACCATGAAGACGCATCGAGCTGAAATGCAGAAAGCAGGCCCATGGAACACTCGTGGAGTGTGGGCCTCTGAGCTTCGGTGCAAAAGGTGCTCGGGGATTTAAGCACCCCAATGCACAACTTTGGGATACCTCGAGAAGTAGGTGCAGCTTGCAAAATGCAGGATGTCCAGGAGTTCCGTTCCCACGTCTCTGGTGTCCGCCGCTTCAGGTCAGCGTCACAGATGTCTGGAAGTCTGTGTACTGAGTCGCAGATTCTTCAGGATCTGGCGGGAGCCTCGAAAATGCAGACCGGCAAAGATGCAGTTGGTGCCTGTTTGAACAGGGTGGTCACTCCTTGACCACAAGGGGGATTTCTTCCATCTTCCTGTCGATTTGGAATGTCGAAGGTCCAAGATATATGTTGCAGAGTTTCGTCCAGGGTAATCTAAAGTCCTAGGGACTGGGGTTCTATACTTATAGTAAGTTTAGGGGTTGGACTAACTCTAAGGTCCTTCCTATGGGTGGACCTGGGGAGGGGGAGGTTACACCCCCTTCCCCTTTGTCCAGTTTCACGCCAGAGCTGGGGCTGAGCGCCCCAGCACTAGGTTTGAACTGGGATATGCATGGAGCACCTTGTGTGCCCCAGGCAGTGTCTGGAAAGCATTCACTGAATGCAGCCCTTCCTGCCCCAATACACTAAGAACCTGTCTGGGGAGGTGCTAGCACCTCCCTGGGCAGGAAACCTATTGTCCAGGCCTCACCTGCCCGAGTTTCGTCCAGCAGCAGCAGGGCACACTCGTGTCTGTGGCAGCAACATCCATTTTGTGATGCTGAGGCTCTGTTTAACTATAACCGGGTTTACCAGTAACTACATGTCTTCTCCCTCTAGAAGGGTGAAATGCTACCCCCGCCTCCAGGACTGGCGGGGGGTGGGTAGTATTCCAAAGTGTTTGATACCTTACACAGCATGTTTTGATAAAGCCAAACCAAAGTTAGCATTAACTGCAAGGATTATAATGCACTTAAGAGTATATGGTATGGCTATATCATAGAACAGCTATAAGGAGATGGTACCGAAAGCTGCAGAGGGGCTCATCTTATGCTAGGGCACCCTCTCACACAAAATCAAGCACTCTGCCTCCAGGATTGTCAAGGCCTGCCATAGGAGTGACTTATAGGTGAATAGGTGTCTATATATAAGGTAGATATTGATATACTATTTCTAAGTAAGGGGTGATTACACCACCTTACCCAGGCTGTAAGTACAAACCTGTGGTGTCAGTTTAGAAGGCTAACCAGGGGTGGCATAAAAAATGCTGCAGCCCCTGGTAGGCCTAGGGTGCACCTATGCCCTGGATACCTAGACTACCATATACAGGGACTCACAAGGGTGACCCAGTAACCAATCTGGTATGTACCAAAAGTACATGGAGTCCATTTTATAGAGAAAGCAGATAGACTCGGGCCCTGAATAGCAGGGTCCCAGTCCAACTAAGTCGAAAACCTGCAAAACACCAGGCAAAAAGTGGGGGTAACCATATAGTCAGATATCCACCTTCCGACAGCGTGTGACTGACTAACCCTGTCACCTCTTCATGTATCAATTGTGAAGAACAGAAAACATGGCTGACCATGGTTAGGCACTATAGTTTCCAAATAGGCTTGCCAGTACTGGGTTTGTGCACAAAACACCAGGAGCTAGCCACACGAATGCCCCACTGTTGAGACAGATACCAAATCTTGAGAATACGGGTGGTGCACCAAAGATGGAAGTCCAAAAAATTGCAATATTGTGAAAATCCTTTATTGATTCAATCTTTAAAAGGCCTCGCCAACGCATTTCGTTCCTTGCGGAACATCCTCAGGGCTTGGTAATCTCTTGAAGGTCCCATGAAGCGGTCAAATAGTAAAAATAAGAAGCATCCACGGTATGGCTAGATCACCTTCTGTGGTGTAATATTAAGATTAAAGTCGTAAAGGCAGCAAATATCGGTGACCAGGTGTCTCCAGTGGCACGGCACTTGTGAACCACAAAGGTAAGTGTGGATCTATAGACTTAAAGAACGACCCTCTGTCGCGTTAGGGTAAATCTACAGACCAAAGTAGCGGTTGTTCAGCTTCAATAAGTAAATAAATGGGAAATAGGGCATCTATAACCCCAGACAGCGTAGATGTAATCTTCCACCCGTCTACATTCGCCCCCGCTGGTCACGCTCAAAGAGTACCTAAAAATCAACCAGGCCAATCACTGTGGTTCCAGTAGAGTGCAGCCAATTGATACTCTCGCCCGTCTCATTACCCTCTGAGATTGCTCCTGCAGCTGTAACTATAGAGCAAAGCATACGGGGACAAGGGCAGACCCTACTACTTCCCATGAATAATACCAAGAGAACTAGGGCGAACATGGTATCATGGAGTGTGGCAGGTATAGCCTCGATAATTGCTAACCCACATTGGCTAAAAGAGTGGCAATCCATGGAGTTAGTATTATTTCAGGAAACATGGGCAAAAGACCCTCCCTACTTTAGAGGGTTTCGTACCTTCCACTCTCCAGCTGTTCCCGAAGTCTCTGGAAGGGCAAAAGGGGGCTTACTTACTTTAATGTCAAATACTATCCCACTTCAAGTCAGGCAAGTTGGACCCTTACACACTCACTTCCAGATTTTGGAGTTGGGCAACAGGAAACACGCCATTTGCACTCTTGTCAACTTTTCTAATAATGAGTTTGGGAGGAACTCAAGGGCTGTGGTAGATGCCCTAGTGTTAGAGATCAAGAAATTGCACAAAGGGAAAAAAGGGGGCAATATGAATTTTATATGGGTGGGGGATTTTAATATTCACCTTTGTAAACGTAATGGGACCACGGTTAGTGGCATAGAAGATGCTCATGGGAATCCCCTCTCACATTTTTCCCATAACGAGTGTGGTGAAATTCTGAACAGCTTGCTATTTCAGTGGAATCTATCAATATTAAATGTAATGAATGAGAGAGGGAAAGGGACCACCTTTAGAAGGGGCATTCAAGAGACCACTATTGATTTTGTGTTAGCGTCCAGACACCTACTTCCGAAAATGGCCCTTATGAGTATTCGATTTACACCCCACAGTGATCATGTCAAGTTATCGACTTAGATTTTTACCCAAACCTAAACACCATAAACAGGTTGTAGAAGAAGTGAACCTGTTGAGGAAAAATGGCTACCAACTAAAATGGCCAATGGCACAAAAATTAAATCTGGTCCCCGATATTTTAGTGTGGGTAAAGGATGACATAATAGGATGCTTGGTAGAAAAGATATAACCCGTAGATTTGGTCATTGGATTTACCACTCTTTTGGCGAAAATAAAAATAGCACTTAACCGGATGAAGTCACAAATGCTACTGCTAATAAGGGGTGGTTTGACTCAGCTTGTTCTAAAGGAAAAATAGCCCTCACAAAAGCCCTAAAAACTCTTCCCAGAGATTATTTAAAGATGTGCTCATTGCGCAATGACTATAAACTAGCCAGGAAGGCGAGAGAGAATATTCTTAAGGTACAGGCATGGGAAGACCTTGAGTAGGCAGCTATCTCTGGTAGCAGCAGAGATTTCTGGGAAATTGTGAATGCCACTCATTTTAAAGACAGTACAAAAGGGGGTGGTGATGGACGGAGCATCTGAATCAATCAAACACTCACACCCAGTCAAAAGATCTGGGTTTAATCCATCACCGTTCTTTAGCCCACTCTGCCACCCCAGTTCAGACATGGCTATATGCAAATCAGTCTGACCCTGTGCCTCATGGGAACAGTCCAGCCCGAACTGCCAAGCCATGTCTTCCCTTGACCGGAAACAAGCTTCTGAGGACCGGTTTCTGGCATTCCAGCCTTCTTCAGCCCGGTTTGCTTGAATTCAGTGGCAAAGTGAGCAAGGGACTCACGTCTGAGCATACCCTGCCACACTTATGGCGGCCAAAAGCGGTACAAAAAGGGGTGGTGATGGACGGAGCATCTGAATCAATCAAACACTCACACCCAGTCAAAAGATCTGGGTTGAATCCATCACCGTTCTTTAGCCCACTCTGCCACCCCAGTTCAGACATGGCTATGTGCAAATCAGTCTGACCCTGTGCCTCATGGGAACAGTCCAGCCCGAACTGCCAAGCCATGTCTTCCCTGGACCGGAAACAAGCTTCTAAGGATCGGTTTCTGGCATTCCAGCCGCCTTCAGCCCGACTTGCTTGAATCCAGTTGTACAGTGAGCAAGGGACTCACGTCTGAGCATACCCTGCCACATTTATGGCGGCCAAAAGCGGTACTAAAGGGGGTGGTGATGGACGGAGCATCTGAATCAATCAAACACTCACACCCAGTCAAAAGATCTGGGTTTAATCCATCACCGTTCTTTAGCCCACTCTGCCACCCCAGTTCAGACATGGCTATATGCAAATCAGTCAGACCCTGTGCCTTATGGGAACAGTCCAGCCCGAACTGCCAAGCCATGTCTTCCCTGGACCGGAAACAAGCTTCCGAGGACCGATTTCTGGCATTCCAGCCGTCTTCAGCCCGGCTTGCCCATGAGGCACAGGGTCAGACTGATTTGTATATAGCCATGTCTGAACTGGGGTGGCAGAGTGGGCTAAAGAACGGTGATGGATTAAACCCAGATCTTTTGACTGGGTGTGAGTGTTTGATTGATTCAGATGCTCTGTCCACCACCTTTTTTGAATAGAACAAAGGAGGACACCCTGCCTAGGGATATAATGGCCCTAACTAGAGGGTCCAACAGGTATATAAGAAGGGGTGATTAGCCTAGAAGTTGACACTGCACACAGCAACCACAAGGTCAATCCAAGTAGACTCTACAAAACATATTAGAAATATATATGTTTTTATTTCTTTTGGGATAACAACGATATAAAAAGTGAATAGTACTTTAGTATCACATAATACCTTTAGTGCATAAAAAAGACATACATTTATATAAGGACAACAATGGAGGGGAAGATAGGACTACATTAAGACCTACCCAGTACCAGCCACACTTCAAACACACTATCTCACTTACTTCTATCTCTTCTCACTCTACCGCATATTCTACCATTCACCTTTCATTCTTCCATTCAAACTTCTAATCCTGGTGTGTGCAACACATAGGTGGTTAATGTGTTGCAAGGATCGGGATGTTAATCCACCACCACCCCCTTTTGTACCGCTTTTGGCCGCCATAAGCCTGGCAGGGTATGCTCAGACGTGAGTCCCTTGCTCACTGTACAACTGGATTCAAGCAAGTCGGGCTGAAGGCGGCTGGAATGCCAGAAACCGATCCTTAGAAGCTTGTTTCCGGTCCAGGGAAGACATGGCTTGGCAGTTCGGGCTGGACTGTTCCCATGACGCACAGGGTCAGACTGATTTGCATATAGCCATGTCTGAACTGGGGTGGCAGAGTGGGCTAAAGAACGGTGATGGATTAAACCCAGATCCTTTGACTGGGTGTGAGTGTTTGATTGATTCAGATGCGCCGTCCATCACCACCGTCTTTTGTACCACTCATTTTAAAGACATCACTTAGATGTGCATGTAGATGAAGAGGCATGGGTGAGTCATTTTGAAGGAATATTGGGGCTATCTACTTCCTCATCTACCCCAGTGTGCTGCCAGAACTATTACCCCAGGGAGGGCTAACCTTCACTGTATCTGAGATCTGAAAGGCACTACAATCCTGTACCCTGGCAAAGCACAGGGACCAGACAGAGTATCAATTGATTTCTTTCAATTGGACTATGATATGTGGGTTCCTTTACTTGTAAACATTTTTAACAGCATTCAGAGAGTAGGCCCACCTCCTTCATGGAGTCAGAGTGTAATTGTCCTGATTTATAAAAAAGGGGATAGGGGCTCTCCAAATAATTATCGCCATGTATCTCTCCTTGATACCACCACCAAACTAATGGGCCGGGTTCTCCTGGCCACACTGGAGGATTGGGCAGAGTCGCACAATATAATTGTGAAGGCACAATATGGGTTTCGAAGAGGAATGTGGACGGTTGACCAGTGCCTAAGCCTCTCCCTAACCATAGGGAAGTACACACAGACTAAAACAGGCAAACTATACTTGCCCTTCATGGACCTAACATCAACCTTTGATTGTGTGTCACACTCTAGGCTGTGGTCCATGATGGAGGACATGGGCATTGAACCACTGATTATTGGATTCATCCGCCAGCTGTACACAAACGCCACAGCTTGTGTAAGGTATGGCAGGAAGGGGGAGTGCACTCGTCATTTTAAAAATGAAAAGGGAGTAAGACAGGGGTTTGTTTTCGCCCCGTTTCTTTTTTCAATCTATATGAATGGAGTTGGGTCATTCCTGTCTGCTCTCTCACTGCATATGCCCAAGTTTGATCAAACCCCCCTCCTGATCCTGGCGTACGCAGATGACGCGGTACTGATGGCTAGATCGGGGTTGGCCTTACAAAAATTAATCAAAGCTTATTCCACCTTTATGGCCTCCCTTGACCTCAAAGTTAATGAATTCAAATAATTTATAATGGTTGCCTTCAGCGAATAGAGGCGATAAAATCCCCACTTTCAGCTGGCAGGTAAAAAAATCGAGGTGCTTGACTCCTTTTCCTATCTTGGAGTGCTCTTTGATAAGGATCACTCGAGGTCTAAATTAGTGAAAACAAGAGGCCAGGGTATGCAGAGCAGCCTTAATGCTGTTAAAAGATTTGCAAAAAAGCTGGGAGGTAGCCCACTGGAAGTAATCAAAAATATTTACCTATCTAAAACAAAGTCGGCCGTAACATATGGGGCAGTTGTCTGGGGGATGGTTAAGGCTGCTTTGTTACAGCAAATGGAAGACTCATTTTTCAAAAATTTTGTGTCTTTAACCCAATCAGCCCCACATTATATTTTACATCTAGAATTGGGGCTCCCCTACATCAGTGACACCATAAGGTTGCCCCAGTTCTTCTGTGGCTTTCAATATGGCGAAGTCGACGGTGGACCTGACTCAAACTTCTATTAGGGATTGTTGTAACCTAGATCACTACAAAAGGATCGGATGGCTAAATTACGTAGAGACTGAATTGAAAGCTCTTGGGCTGGGAAAGCTTTTTCAGGATCCCAATAGCTGTAAAGAGGTCACGAAGAAATGGATAACGGATTTATATACTCAAAGACTAAATTATGCACGAAAAGAAAAAAACGTATCCATCACTCCTCCATTGCATACGATCTAGTTCCATCAAAACCAGGAGAAGATTTCCATTATTTATCGCGTTTTAAATAATGTGCAGCATAGATTTATTTTAATGCGTTTTAGACTGAATATGATTCCGTTACTCCTGGGTTACCCACAAAATAAATATAGACTAGCAGATCTGGCTTGCTGCCCTTGTAATAACTATGCCATGCAGTTAGACTTACATTTCATATTATTCTGCAAAAATTATTCAGAGGAATGGAAAACACTTATACTTCCAATCCTGAGGCCCCATAATTTTGGGCAATGCCGGGTTGCCATGTATTTTTAAAAGCCTTATCGAACCCATATGTATGTGTTGTAAAGAAGACTCATGAACCGATGGTAAGTAAAACTCGTCTTTATTGTTGTCACCCTGCTCTCCACACTGACAGGAATATGTCACATTCCAGGGATGCCTGGGGGGAAGATACCAAGTGGCTGGGGCAGGGAGGGGGGAATGGATTGTACCACTTTATTAAACTTGCGTAGGTTACAACACATCTCCCTTTGAACCAACAGAGCATTTACAATCCCAGCATAAGTTACAACACTTCTCCCTTGGACCAAAGAGGAAAGAAGGATGGAAGGGAGGGGAAGGGAAGGGGAAAGGGAAGACAGAGAGGGGAAATGCTGGCACTTAATAACAGTAAAAACGCAGGGATGAGGTACCTCAAAACACAGCACCTCGAAGGGCGGGTGGAAAGTCAATGGAGGGTCATTACCCTGGTCAACAAGACATGGACCTCCCAACCCCCATTTACAATCTGTATGCAATGTACCTCACCCTAGAACCAGGTAGAAAAAGGTTATTAGAAAACGTAGTTTGGATCCTGTACCCCTTCGCTATGTACCACTCTTACTTGACTCATCTCCCCTTCCTTACACACCCTTGCGAAGTGGCCCCTTCTGTTACACTTCATACAAATAGAATTTCGTGCAGTACAATGTACACTATTAGCAAGATGATTGTTGCTTCCACACCTGAAGCATTTCAACCCTTCTGTGACACTAAAGGGCTTATCACTCTTTACCTCTTTAGATTTGATCTTGTAACCTTCTCCTTCTCTATTATCTTCCAACACCAACCCTTTGATTTTATTCACACAACCCATGGATTCTTTAGGTTGGTCCATCTCCTGGATGCACTTTGCGGTGTGCTCAATGGAGTGGGCCATGGCCACCGCTTCCTTCAACGAGGGATTCTTTGCCAGAAGTTTTTCTTTTATCTTTGGGTTGTGGGTGCACCTCACCAACTGATCCCTAATGAGGGAATCGTTCAACTCCCCAAACTCACACAGCTGTGTGAGACCTCGGAGAGCGGCAATGTAATTAGTTATGGATTCATTCTTTGCCTGAACTCGTGAAAAGAACTTATGACGCTCAAGCACAACGTTAACCTTGTCCCCAAAATGAGTCTCTAGTTTAATCATTGTAATTTTGAAGACATCTGAATCTAACTCGTCGTCTTCCAATGCTGGGTCTGGGAGAGTGTCATATATTTTCCTCCCTTGCACTCCTAGATTATGAAGCAAAACATGTTACTTCCGCACAGCTGAGAATTTTTCCCCCCCAATGGCTATTAGATATGAGTCAAACAAGTTGATCCAATCCTTCCAGTGTATGTCTGGATCGCCGATGTCATTTAGGAAGGAGGGGGGGGGGGGGGGGGATTCATAGATGAAGCCGCCATGTGAAAGATTTGCAGCTAGAAGCACCAATGCACTAGGAAGAAGTGAAGGGGAAACCTTTCTAGGTCCTTACGGATGCTACAGGTATTAGAAATATTACATGCAGGAGACAGGGAACTAAGTTATGTAGAGGAAAAATCGTCACAAAGAAGTGGTAAGTGAACTTCCTGGGACAAGGTGAATCAACAATACTAAAGGTAGGGGATACAGCTTTATGACCAAGGACACTGAGCAAAATTACTTCTCACACCTTAAGCTAGGAAAACTGCAGATGTCCTTACACAGTACCCGGAAGCTGTATGGAGATATTCCCCAATGCCTACGCTGCTTCGTGGAAAGTCACAAAAGTCAACATTTAATTAAACTGGGTTACTAACGAACAGTTGTCACCATTACAATGTTCACCCCCTAAACCCATACATGAACCTGTACAGAGCACCACACTTCTCTGGTGTACTCGTTAGTCACACTGCTACTACCTGCCTGGAATGGCAATGCCTGGGTCTGGCCTACTTTCCACAATTAATCTTTGCTCCTAAAACTTGTTTGCATGCCCCAAGTAGAATTCCTATCACTGAGGAACAGAAAAAAGATGTACTAACACTATATGTGTAATAGGCATACAAAAGGATCACATGGGCTATGGTTCTGCTTTATCGGCTGCTGACCCTAACAAGGTCATTTGATGAGAATGTATAAGTCTATTCACGGTTTGCCAGCCCCTACAATCCCCACCAATGTTATATTTAGGGACTGGTGGAAAAGAGCCAGAAGCGTGCAGCCTGAAAGCCCCAACATGCACTATTCACCAAAGCACTGCACTCAAATGTCCGCCGGCAGTCTTACTTATCCCCACGTTTTTTAGTCGATCTTCTCCCTCTGGGTAGGCACTGTCCCACTTTAGAATATCCTGAAATGTCTTACTAGAAATACTCCGACACCAAAAGTACAGCAGCCTTGAAAGAAACTGGTCGTTTTTTTCCTCTCCACACCATAGATCAGTCGGCTTCCTGTCTCACACTTCCCTCTCGCTGCTGCGCAGGTCGCACTCCTCTGTGATCAGTGAGTAGCGTCTCGCCTCCGCGCCTGCTCCTTGCTGACACAATTTTCCTCAGGCTAATCGCACAGCGCGCAAAACTGACACGTCTGCTCAAAGTGTCTCCTCACAGCGCCTGCCTCCTTTCCACTGACAGGAAAGCTTTCCGGCTGATACTGCGCAGGCTCCTGTGCACTGGAACCTGACAGCCCTCCGACTGAATTCACCCCGAGTCTCTATTTTTTCCCTCAATGGCACTTCACACAGGACAGCCTCCTTTCCGCTGACAGGAAAGCTTGCTGGCTGACACTGCGCAGGCTATCGTCTGGATCCTGACAGAACAAAAGCTCAAATCACCCCGGGTCTTTTCGTCGATGGCACTTCACACAGGACAAAAGTTGTGGACTAACTCACTCCTCAGTCTACGCGCCCTCTGCACTCCGCTGGAATGGATTCCTCTATAAATTCCTCAAGTACCCAGCAGCTCTTCTTTTTTTTCTGTTCAGAAAGATTTTATTAATTTTTTAAGGCAAAAGGAAAAAGCATAAATACAATACAAAAAAGAGGAAGGAAGTTACAAGCGTAAGTGGTCAAATAACCAATATGAAGCGTAATCAATCATAATATGTAAAATTAACATATAATAATACAAAAGAATCGCAATTAAGGAGGAAGGGTAAGGATGGAGGGAGGAAGAGGGGAAGGGAATAACATGTCATAGGAACGTGAATTCATAAACTACAGAGTTACAGTTAAAATGCAATGTAAAAATAGAATATAAGAAAATGTATAACAATATCAGTGCAAAACATATGAATCAATAGGTAACCAAAACGATTGAAATGATTGTGGATTATGAGTAACGCCTTTAAGAGAAAGCTGCGCACCTCTTCTCGTAAAGGTGATCCATGACCACCAAGCATGAACTGAAAGAGAAGAAGCATCTTTCCAACAGAAAGTAATGGATTTTAAGGCAGCTGTGATTAGAAAATTAAACAATTTTGCCTCTGAGTCCGAAAGGGGGTGAGTCAGGGCAATCGATTTGCAAATTAAAAAATTAAAGGAAAGATCATCTTGTAAAGGTAAAATTTTCAAAATTACATTCCATACTTCCAACCAAAATTTCATAATAACTGGACACTCAAATAACATATGGCGTAGGGAACCAGGGCTAGCGTTGCAGTGCCAACAAACATCAGAAAGTAATAGTTTTGCATGGAAAAGACGTGAGGGAGTCCATAAAGTGTTAAATAAAATATAAGCATTGGTTTGATAAAGGGACACTGGGAGCCAGCCAGAGATACTGTCGAGCCATATAGAGGACCATGAGTCATCTGACAGGGAGATGGAAAGTTCATTGTTCCAAAACGACGAAATAATCTGGACATTGGAGCCCTGTGAGGAGGAAAGTTTTTTATAAAAAACAGAGACAGCTTTAGGGGAAGAAGTTACAGCTGTGAGGTAAATTAATAAGTCATTTGTGGTGGAGGAGGGAATACCATTGGGGAAGGAATCCAAAATTGAGTTACATAAAAATTGATATTTTACAAGGTCATTAGCTGGGATACCAAACTTTAACTGTAACTGTTCAAAAGGAATAAAAGCATTGCCATTAAATACATCTTTAAGATATAAAATTCCTTTTGAAATCCAAGAGGACCAGAAGGAAATGTTTCTGTTCAATTTAAGGAGTGCACTGTGCCATAAAGACAAGTGGACTGTGGAGAGAAGGGGTAATTCAAAATTAGAATCTAAGTCATTAATTATCAATCTGGAGGACTTAATGATAGAGGAAAGATGAACAGCCTTCGCTGTGGATGACATTGACATCAATGAAGGTAAAGAAAAGGGTCGCACAATGGATGCTTCAATATCCAACCAAATTGGAGGTTTTACCATATGTGAAGGATTAAACCAAAGGGCACTCTGCTTTAAGATGAAAGCTTTATGGTACAGGTGAAAATCTGGCAAGGAAAAACCAGCACGGGACTTAGGGATTTTTAACTTTTTGTAAGCAATACGAGGGACTTTGTTAGACCAAAGGAATTTGGACAAAAGTGCGTCAATAGATTTATAAAAACTGAGAGGAAATTGGGTGGGGATCATGGCTAAAGAGTAAAAAACTGTAGGCGCTATATTCATTTTTACAGATTCCATTCTTTCCCATCCAAGTGAGATGAAGAGCAGACCACTTTGACGTTTTGTTTTTAATGTAATCAAGTATAAAATCAGAGTTAAGTTTTAATGTGGCTGGCAGCGATGAAGCAAATAGAATACCCAAATATTTAATTTTGGTAGGTTGCCAAAGAATATCTGTGTTCTGGAGCATCTCCGAGGTACAAAACACATTTAAAGGAAAAAATTCAGTCTTGCTAACATTTAATTTGTAACCTGAAACCATAGAGTATTGAGCAATAATTTCTAATAGGGAAGGAACAGAAGAAAGAGGGTTATTAATAAATAATAAAATATCATCCGCATAGGCCAAAGTTTTTACCATAACATCATTGATTACAATACCCTGAATGTCATCACAAATGCGAATATAATTAAGAAAAGGTTCAATACCTAAAAGAAACAACAGTGGAGAAAGGGGACAACCTTGCCTAGTTCCTCTAAAGAGAGGAAATTGAGTAGAAATTTGACCATTAATGAACAAACGAGCAGTAGGGGCAAAATATAAAGCAGAAATCATACGAATAAAAGGGGCACCGAAATCAAAAGACAATAAAGTTTTAAATAAAAATTGCCAGTGAATCTTGTCGAATGCCTTTTCTGCATCTAAGGCCATCACTCCAGCAGGAGAAGTAAGGTGAGAACTTTGTTCAATAATATGTAGTAGAGTTCTAGTGTTATTAGCGGAGTATCTATTTTTCATGAAACCAGATTGATCTGGGTGAATAACGGAATGGAGGACAGGAGCTAATCTAGTGGCAAGGATTTTCGCATAAAGCTTACAGTCTTGATTTATCAGGGAAATAGGGCGATAGTTAGAAACTAAGGTAGAATCTTTATCAGGTTTGGGCAAAACAATGATTAAGGCATCTGTAAAAGAGCCTGAAATAGTACCAGTGGAACTAAAGTGAGAGAAAAGGGCATGCAAGTAAGGGATAAGATGAGATTGGAATTCTTTGTAAAATTCTGCTGGGATACCATCCGGACCTGGAGATTTATTCTTGGGAAGTGACTTTATGGCAAGCATAATTTCTTCAGACGTAATTGGAGAGTCTAGACCCGTTTTATCTGATAAGGAAATATGGGGTAAATTGCACTTATTTAAAAAAGAATCAATTAAAGATTCAGAGCAGGTGTCAGGTTTACTATAAAGGGTTGAATAAAAACTCAAAAATTCTTGCACAATATCATTATGAGAAATCGCCACTTTGCCTTGAGATCCTCGTATTGAGGTAATTTGAGCCTTATCTCTTTTAATTCTCAAGTAATTAGCAAGGAGTTTTCCAGATCTGTTAGTATTAAAACAAAATTTAGCATTTGATTTGGAAAGTTGGACTCCTGCTCTCTGACTAAGGATGGCATTAAATTCATAGCGGAGTTTTTGAAGTGTAAATTTGTACTGGGGGTCATTGGAGGAGATAAACAAACGTTCAAATTTAGCAATTTGTTTTTCCAGATGCTTAATATTAGCGTTAAATTGTTTGTTTTCATGGGCCATTATGGAAATAGTGGTACCTCTAATGTAGGCCTTAAATGCATCCCATCTGGTAACAATAGATGTGGAATCTTCAGGGTTGAATAAAAAATAGTCTTGTATAGCCTGCAATAGTTTAGGTTTATGCTTATCAGTAAGGACAATGCTTGAGTTCATACGCCATCTATTTTGTTTAGTAAAAGTAGTAGAGATATTTAAGACAAAAGAAATTAAAGCATGGTCTGATATATCTATAGTGCCTATAACAGGATTTGTAGCTGACTGAAGTAGGGAAGGTGAAATCAAAAAATAATCAATTCTCGAGTGAGAGTTATGGGGATTAGAAAAAAAGGAAAACCATTTTTCAGTGGGAAAATGTAGTCTCCATACATCAGCCAGTTTAGTTGTACTTAGGAAAGACTTAAAGGCATGAAAAACTTTAGGGGGTCTATACTTGGTAGTAGAAAGCCTATCAAGTAGCGGGTCAATGATAACATTAAAATCCCCCCCAACAATCAAAGGAACTTGTCCCAACTTTAAAACTTCTGTAGCTAAGTTAGACCAAAACAAAGGATCATCAGCTGTGGGGCCATAGATATTAAGTAAAAAGAAGGTGGAATCATGAATTTTAACTTTAACAACAATAAATCTACCTTCTGTATCCGTGAATTTATTGATAATCTGACAGTGTAATCTCTTTGCAAAGAAAATTGCGACTCCATTTTTTTTACCAAGGGCAGGTGATGAAACTATAGTGTCTACCCACTTTTTTTTCATATATTGTAAAATGCTATCATCAACATGAGTTTCTTGAATAAAACATATATCAGCTTTAGAAGCACCCAAGTAGTCTAAAATTTTCGTTCTTTTAACTGGATGTCGTAAACCTTTAACATTAAGAGAAACAATTTTAACATCATGAATAGTAGCCATAAAGAAGTAAAATGAGGATGAAAAGAGAAGTGGAAAGAAGAGAAGAGAGAACACAGCCATGGAAGAAAAGTAACTCTATGTAGAAAGCCAGAGAAGGTAGGGAAGGACACAAAAGGAAGAAACAGAAAAGGAAGAAAAAGCAACAAACAGGGTACATAAATAAGGACACAGAGACGCACACCCGTTCCACAAGTATGGCCAGAAACCGTTGGAGCCCATGAAGAAAAAGGAATCGCCAGGAATGCTCAAATTAAATGTGTTCAGGTAATAGGAGCTTGAGTATCCATTGATGACGATGACGAAGCTTGTTGGTCCAGAAAAAGTCTTAAGTCTTCAGGACGATGAAAAGATTTTGAAAAAGTGTCTTTCCAAACTCGCATTGTAGACGGATCAAATAGACCATACTTAAAACCAAGGCTTTTCAATTGTGGACGTAGAGAGGAAAATTCCTTGCGAATAGCGACCGTTTCTCTAGCAAAGTCTTGATGGATAAATATTTTGGAACCATTGACCAGAAGCGAAGGAATGTCCCTGGCTGCTTTCCTTATGAGGACCAAGTGATGGTGACGCAAGACCTTGAAAATCATCTGCCTGGGTTTAGTATGGCGTGGATTCCTGTGTGAGGGAATTCTATGTGCTTTGTCCACTTCAAATTTTTCCGGGAATTTGAGATTTAGAAGACCAGGCAGCAAGGATTCCAAGTATAAGCGGCAGTCAGAGCCCTCAATTTCCTCAGGCAGATTAAAAATGCGGAGGTTATATTGTCTATTACGGTTCTCCAATTCCAACAATTGGTTATGCATTGGTACTATCTGAGCCATCAAAGGTGTAAAAGCGTCTAGTTTGGTTTTATTGTCCTGAATTTTAATAGTGTTATCGGAAATTTTCATGGACATGGACGCCATATCTTTGCGAACATTCTTCACTTCGGTTGCAATAGCATCAGTATTTATGCGCAGCGCTTTAATTTCCTCCAGTATCAGAGTAAGTGAAGGTTCAGAGGCTTCAACAACCGTAGACTTTTTTGGGGGAGGAGACACCTGCTGCTTCCTTTTGTTGGCATTAGAATTTTTATTATCCATCTTGAAGAGGAAAAAACACTTTTTGCGTCAGAAAATGTAAAAAAAGAAAAAAAAAACCCAAATCCTCCTCAAAATTTAATAAATATGAGGGAAAAGGGTATTAAAGGCTCCAGAAGTACTTAAAGAGAAGGCAGTGCAGGAGTTAATGTGAGCCGTGGGAGTGGTTAGGCCCAAGCCAGGCCCTTTCTTGAGAAGTGCACCGCCCCTTGAGGTGAAGTAATCGGCTGACTCGGAGCAGAGGCAGGGGAGAAGAACCAGGAAGCAGGCAGAAGGGTCTGCACACGGTGAAATCGCCCAAAATTGACTGGAAAGGTAGGGGGCCGGTAAAAAATGCAAGCGCTGCGCTAAATAAGCAAACCTTGAGGCAAAATCGTCGTAAATCAGCACATTAGGCTGACGAGATTACGGAGCTCCGGTGGCGGCGGCCATCTTGTTCGACGCGCTCGCGCGTCCCCCCACCCAGCAGCTCTTCTAAGGTGGCACAAAAGTTCAGAGAGTTCGCAAATCATTAGTCACCGAATCAGCTCTTCCTTTATGAATTCCTCTCACAGGGCTGCACAAAATCACGATTATCACTCTGGTACCAGTACTCTGGATTAATGGCTATATTAGAAGTAAAACTTCCTCAGCTCGACCATGGATGCGATGATAACAGACCTACTAGAGTCTTTAGGCTGAAGTCCGTCGAGCAGAGGTCCCAATTTTGTACTTTTCACCTCATCAGCACGCAGCACGATTTTCACAACTCAAGCACAGGTTGGAGAGAGCACAGAGAGGGGAGGTGACAGCAAGGCCCCCTGCGCCAGGTTCTTCGCCTCGTCGCCAGTGTTGTAAAGAAGACTCATGAACCGATGGTAAGTAAAACTCGTCTTTATTGTTGTCACCCTGCTCTCCACACTGACAGGAATATGTCACATTCCAGGGATGCCTGGGGGGAAGATACCAAGTGGCTGAGGCAGGGAGGGGGGAATGGATTTTACCACTTTATTACTTGCGTAGGTTACAACACATCTCCCTTTGAACCAACAGAGCATTTACAATCCCAGCATAAGTTACAACAGTATGTTTCTGTGTTGCGTCATTTTTATGGGCCTGTTTTAGGAAGAGGAAAAAGGCAGGCCCACATCTTACTAGTATTATGCAATCGTAATTACTGATTCTTTTATCTAAATGATTTTAAGGGTCTCACTTGGATTACAGTGAATTTGTTTAATACTCATCCTAACCTTGTATATATGTATATTTATTGGTTCGAAAACTTTATATGTACCTATGTGATTTTATGGTCTATTTTTAAAAGATCGAATAAAGCTGTGTGACTCTGACTCTGGCTATAGGCTGCTTCTTCTGCTGTGGTACCTTGGGCCGCCGCTAGGTGGGGCAGCCAGCTCTCACAGGGACCTCAGCAGCTGACACGATGCAGCTACCTTTTCTGTGCACACAGGCGCTGGAATGGCAGGCACCGAGGAGGAGCACATAACATGGCAGCCTTGGGCCAAGGGCTATGCTCTAATCACCTGCAGTTGGGTGACAGGAGCGCTCGCCGTAGACTGGTCCTCATGGCAGAAGCCTTCTTGTCAGGTCCACCGTATGATCTTCACTGCGCTGCACAGCTCTCAGCACGATGAGTGGCGATAGGTGCATTGGCACTTGAGTCCCGCCGGTCTTGTCGCCAGTTCAAAGGACTTGATACCAAGGAACTTATTTTGTGTAAAGCAATACTCAGGGCAGCTTAACACCTGAGACACACACACTAGATATCTAATATTGCAGAGTGACCAAGAGCGATCACCCAGCCTTTATTTATGCCCTCGGCCCATGCCCAGTCCTCTAACTCAGGGGTCTCCAAACCGGTCCTGGAGGGCCGGATCCATGCCAGATTTTTAAAATAACTACATGTATCTCAATGGGGATATCCAAAAAATCTGGCATGGATCCGGCCCTCCAGGACCGGTTTGGAGACCCCTGCAGTCTAACTGCATGGATGTTACAAATTATTTTAGAGGCCGGGTTGCACTCTACAGCTTTCATTAGTGAATTTGATTGCTAAAGAAATGGCCCAAATTTGAAAATTGGTGCAGTTTTGAACTTGTAGAGACACTCTTTGTAAGTGTTTTACAAGGTATGGAAGACTGCATGGATTTGAGTTTGCTGCAGACAATGTTTTTGGTATTATCGGGAAACCAACATTAAAATCTGTCCAACCTTATCACAAAACAGGCCCACACACAGAGAAAAAACCTATCCACACACATTGTCCTGTCAGACCAGCCTCCCAGGCACTGCCTGATTTCCCTATAGGTCACTGCTACCCTGAAGAAGGGAGAAGCTGCCACCACAGGCTTTAGAGCAGCAGGTTTACAGAGGGATGTAAGAGCATCCGAGGGTTTCACCATTACCCTGCTGCAACTCTGGTGGTAAATCTAACCTTGTGAAGACTTTAATTGTTTCATCATTAATTAATGACACCAAGGCCTCGGTCTCAGAGGCAAAGTTGACGCCCGAGATTCACGTCTTCTGTTTTCCGCCATCCATATCTTTTCATTCAAGAGTCTGGCATGGAGATGCTGAGGTGCATATTTACAAGCCCCATGTGCCACCAGCGTCACCATTGCGGTGGGTTCTCCCTAGCAACACTCATGGGTTTTGACAGTACCCCAGATTTACATGATCATGTAAACCTGGGGAAGTGCCAAATCCTTACGCCTCCCGAGGAGAAATATCTTTATTTCTCCTTCTTTTTTTTATCTTTTTGTGTGGAAAACACCCCTTAGGATTGTATTTGTAATCTATTTATTTATTAACTGTGCAATTAATTAAAATCTTTACAGTAAAAAACGGTAGACAAGACTAAAGTCAGTAAAAACTTCAGATTCTGTTTGGAAGATATGCACAAAACAATCGAAATGATGCCAGCGCAGGAGGAAAGGACACGAAAGCACCGTATTAAATATATATATATATAAATACGGTGCATTCCTACTCTTTCACTTTGGCGTTGGGCAGGGCAGCAAGATGACTTGCTGCGCTGCCCTAGCCAAATCCCCATAAACGAGGGCCGTAGTACAGATAAGGACTACAGCAGCAATCAGCCAGCAACTTCCCAAGCCCCGATGGCGCTAACAAGGAAGTTTCCTATGTGAAATGATCCTGAAAGGACCAAAGCATCTGGTCTCAATAGAATCTCATCTCTTCAAATGTCAAGCAGATCCAATGGCCGGATAACAGGCAGGCCGTGAAATCAGAAGTGATGCTATCGCTGCGGCCGCGCCAGAAATATCTGAAATATGAGAGAGAGCTGGGTAGACGCCCACTAACTCCTGCATGTTTGTGTCTGTATGGCAGAGACGGTAACATACATAATCCTCCAAATGTTCAAAAAGCCAAACACGTTCCCCAAATGAAAGTTCCAACTATCATCCCACACTCGGTAGGGTCCCAGCTAAACCCTGAAGAGTGCAGACGTCACCAACCACTTCAAGAGTACATGAATCAGGCAGCTGCTAAGGACCACATAAGATAAGGGGCGGCCCCGTGGATGCAGGCCTCTCCTGCTTTGCTTCTGCGGGGTTTCCTGCAGGGGTATGTATAGCCGGGTCAGTCGCACATTGTGGGGAGAGGGGTGGGGATGGGGGGAGTCGGGGCACAAGATTGGAGGCCCAGCCTGCCAACATCAGCTGTACTTTATTTAACACGCTGCCAACTGATTTTTTTTTTGCTGATGAATGCTTGGGGTCTGGTTTTTGTTTTCTTAAAATACGGAACGAAGAGGGGAGAGCAAATACAAGGGCGGAGGGCTGCAGGCAGTAAGAAAAACACGAGGATTTAGAGACACAAGTGAGAATGGAAAGATAGAAGGGATAGAAGGGGAGTGGATGGAAAGTGGAGGGAAGTAAAAGATGTAGCAGAAAATGGCGAGTGAAGAGGTGGGGCGAAATGTCGGAATAATAAGAAGGGAGAATGGTAAGAGGAAGATGTATGGAGAGACATAGGGGGCAGTGAAGAGAGGGAGAATTGTGGAAAGCAGCAACTTACAAAGGTACAGAGAAAAGGGAAGATTGGTCATAGATCTATGTGGAGAACTGTTGTAGGGGTAAAAGAACCTAGAGGTGGGGGAGAGTCAAAGATGTAAAGGTGGGAAATACCGGGGCGAATGGGGAACAGAGGAGAGAGTGACGAGAAGGCAGAGAAGGAAGGGGATGAAAAGATGCACGAGAAAAGAAAAAGACAGTTGAAGTTAAAGGGCTAAATGAACTGCAGAAGGTAGACATCAGTGGATAATGGTACGAGGGGGAGGTCTTTCTCATAAATGCATACTTTCTTTGATTAAAAAAAATATAATCATAAAAGTGGAGTACATACAAACATATACATAAATACAGAGTTAAAATAACTCAAATGTGATGGAACTGCTTTTTTTAAAGAAGAAAAAGAAAAAAGAAAAATGTATCAATATTGGTACTAAAATCTAGCTTTGTCTCATGTTGGTTTCTTTAAAAAAGCATTGGCAGGCCCTTCCGGTTACTGAGTGAAATTACGGTATGCATAACGAATAAAAATTGTAAGGCCTATGTTTAAAGCTGTATTTTCAGGAGTCAGAGCTGCGTTAGTTGCCTGTCTACGGGTCCGGATTCCCAGCCTGTTCCACTGAATTTTCAGTTTTAGTCTGCGCTGTGGCAGTAGAGCGGGGCAAAGACATACTACATGCTCCAGAGTTTCAGCCGTCTTGACACACCCTTACACAATAGATCCTCTGACGTTCGGCGCCAGGAGGGTAAATCCTTTAAAAATTGCTAGTCACCCAATCTAAGAGCCATAAACGCTAAGTTTTAAGTACGGGGATAAGTGCAGGACAGATAAGAAGGAGGAGAGGCCAGCCCATAAGAATTCATTATTGCCCATGCATGTCTACGTTGTTTTATGTGCTCCAGGGGAAGCAGTCAGAAGCTGTGATTGTGATTGCTGCTCTGGAGGCAGCAGTCAGGAGCCATACCATTACATGCTGCCCTGGGAGTAGCAGTCACCAACCATAGTTGTGGTATCTTCCTTGGCATAAGGAGTCAATCAATCAATCAATTCAACTTTATTCGATTCAAACAAAAAATCATAAAAGCTTACAATGCAATACAACTAAAAAAAGGAAAAAGTTAATCAATTCATTAAAAACAAATGCAATAAAAACATTTACAGATTTAGGGTGCAGCAGTTATAAACTTCCTTCTAGTCATCATCAAAAACATCTTTATTCAATTCAAAGAATCGTAAAAGAAAAAGCAATATCATACAATGTTTACATCCTTCCAGTCTAATATAATAATGTTAAAAGTTATGAATTGCAAATTTATAGAGCATTACATTTGCGCAGATACGCTGTTCCAGAATAAAGTGCGATCAAATCAGTACAAGGAGAAACACGATCATTAAGTTCTCTGTGCAATGGGCAGTTAGAGATATAAAGTGCAATGCTTTTTTATCATAATTATTTCCCCCAGGGATGCTTGTGCCCTTGTAATATTTTTACAAAGTCATTTAAAGTTAAAAAATTACAAAGACCAAATTTCATTAATAAAACAATAAATACTAGGTACAATAAAAATGATCATCTACATGGTCATATAATGCATAGTTGATGATCTTTAGTCCACTTATTATAAAATCCCAGTTAGAATTTCAGACCCTTCTTTATTCTTATATAGTTAGCAGCCAATAAAAATCTCGATACTCCAAAAACAATAAGCTGGGTGTTATCTGTTTTTAAAATACGTAGCATGCCATTATATCTCCTCACACCTATTTTTCTTCCCAACGGTACAATCCATTTCTGTCTGGCTTTCATATAAGTGGGGCAAAATAGGAGAACACGAGCTATGTTTTCCTTCATAGCCAGCTGGCACATTGTACACTCACTATCCTCCTCCCCATTACAGGACTTTTCCCATTTGGCTGTAAATGACCTAACACAGAGAGTCCCGTACCTACATTTTAAATACTGAATTTTTGCAACTTGAGGTTCAATTTGATTGAGAAAAACCTCAAAATGGGGGGTGGGTTTAACCATCAGGAATTCATTTGTGAGTGAGCTGGCGCTACTGTTCTGTAGGACTTTTTGCACAATTAGGCTCCAGTAGACCCTCTTGAGTTCCTTTTTTGAGTCTGCAGTCAGCCTTTCTGGGTGGTGCCAGAACTCACTAAGCCCCAGGTCCAAGAACCATCTACGTATGTTGATCAACCATGGGAAAGTTACATGGGTATCTAGTGCAATGAGTTCATTTAGTGCCTGCCTTTATATAAGGACTTCATCGGTAGCCCATAACCTAATCCAATATGACACGGTCATCAAGACTGCCCTATCCTCAATACGTTTTAGCCCCAAGTCATACATGTATGGGATTACCGGGGTGCTTTGGGGGAGAGGGATCAATGTTCTTAGGACCCTATTGTCTCCCACGGTTAGGGTGGATATTTGCTCCCCGCCCCACAACTCAGAGCCATAGAGGGCGGCAGTTTGGGCCTTAGATTTATATACCTCCAATGGGGTAATAGATTTAGTATGAGTAGCATGGAGTTTTTTCAGGATGGGCGCTGCGTTTTGCATCAAGATCGTCCCAGATTTTCTAATGTGCGGGCTCCATGAAAGCTTGGAATCTAGGGTCACCCCTAGATACAAAGTTGTGAACCCTCTCTATTAGTGCACCATTTAACATAATGTTATTTTTAAAACTTTTGTGAGGCATGATACACATATATTTAGTTTTTAAGGGGTTTATTTCCAGTCCCTTTTCTTTGCAGTACACATCAAGCTTGTTAAGGAGGTTTTGCAATCCCTAGGGCTCTGTGAAAGCAAGATAGTGTCATCCACAAATGTCAAGGCACATACATGGAAACCACCTAACTTGGGGGAGTCATGGTTTGAATCCAGTAAGAAGTCCACCATATCTTTGATGTAAAGGAGGAACAAGGTGGGCGCCAGGACACAGCCCTGGCGCACCCCTCTTCTCACTGGTATCTTCTCCGTTAGTTTCCCTCCCAATCCCCAGCGTACTTTCGCAAAGTTGTCTTCATGGAGTTTTATAAATTGTACCAGGATATTTTATATTTATATTCTAGTGATGACCGACCTAAAAAATCTTGCCACTACCACACATGTAAACAAGTCCGGGAGCAATTGCAAAAATAAGTAGGCTGATCTACATTGTCTAAAATTTTACGATTTCATTTAAAGGCTTAATAAAAATAATCCTTAAGTCTATATAAAACTTGCAGAAAAACAGTACCTGGATAGTGGATTGTTTAGAGATCTGGTTGCAAGGACAGCTTATTAGTTGACAAGACTAGTTATAGGTATTACGATGAAAAATGTCTAATCTAAAACGTGTCAGGACAAATCTATGTTGAGCATTTAAAACACCAATTAAATACGTTTGCATTGTGTAACAGGTCAGTACCATTTGATTATGTTGTATGGTGGGCTTCACAAGTTCCAGTGTTAATCTCTTTTCCTCTTAATGGTTCAAACATACTCTCTTTAATGATACTATTGATATATGCAACAACAATTCAGGATTTTAGTAATATTCAAAATGACAAACATCATGCATGAAATTTTTTATGTACTTCAGCCATGGTATTTTCAGCGCATGATCAGCCCCACAGCAGTCCTGTACAATGGCTCTGTTAAAGCCTGTGTGATCCATAGCTTGTGCCAGAGGCGGACTGGCTGCACCCTTGCCAAGTCTTCCAAATAGGTTACGCCCAATTCCACATGACAAACAAAGTTAGAACAGCTGGTTGGAAGCCCTAAAATGTTTTTAAAAAACCCATTTTCTACAAGCTGTAGGGAATCAACATCTACGTGTCCCCACAACTCAGAACCGTACATCGCTATTGGCCGGCATTTGGCGTTATAAATGCTCAACATATCCCTTGGAAATTTGCGTCCCAGTTTCCTAGAAAAGTTACTCAGACCCACAATTGATCTAAGGAACTGAATTCTTCCCGATTTCACTGCACTTTTCCAATTACCATTGCTATTGAATACAATTCCTAAATAGGAGAAAGGTGATGTTTGAGGTTCCTTGGCTAACTTTCAACCAGCTTTCATAACGTACGTTTTACCGATGTTAATTAAAACACCCAAATTCTCCATAAAATTTACAAATGTAACTAAAGGATTCTGAAGGGCGGTGGGAATGTGGGCCATAAGCACTGCGTCATCCACATACAATAATACTGGTAATGGCCTATAACTGATTTGAGGTAGGTCAATACAGGAGTCCACAAGAGTACTGCCCAAGCCACTGATGGATAAATTAAGTAAAAACGGCACGAGTACGCACCCCTGGCGGACCCCCTTCTTAATGTCAACTGGGCTCGTGCATTCTCCATTCCTACCATATCGAATCTTGGCAGAGCTCTTTGAGTACAAATATCTGAGAAAGTTGACAATGGCACAGTCAACACCCATTGAGGTCATGATAGACAAGAGTTGATCATGGGCGACACAGTCGAATGCGGAGGAAAAGTCCACAAACTCCAGGAACAGGTTGCCCCCTTTTATTTGTGTGTACTTGCTCACTAGCAAATTCAAGTTGATGGCCTGCTCCATGGTCCCAACACCCTAGCGGAAGCCATATTGAAAGTTATTTGAAAGAATATTGTTACAGTCTGATCACTCCTGAAATATGTCCAGCACAATACGACCCACCACCTTGACCAGTGAATTCAGCAAGGAGATGGGTCTATAATGTGCGGGGCAGTTGCAGTCTCCCTTTTTAAATATTGGCACAATATGTGATTCTGACCAAGACACTGGAACACCAGCTTCCCGAAAAGACTTAAGGACCAGGGTCAGGAGAGGCTCCAGAGATCAGTGTTGTCCTTAAAGATGTTGTGAGAAATTGGCCTGGAATATGCTGTCCACTATTCTAGTGAGCACCTTGCACCATTCCAAACGACCCTTATTGATGATAGGTTACAGACAACCTTTATAGAATGCTATCCTAGTGGTAGCTGTGGAGAGCATCCTTCATGCTATGTCTTGGAGGAATGTATAGCAGCTTGTTTTACCAGTCTATAATATTGTGAATGATCAAATGAAAGGAGAACCAAACCAGGTAGATATATAAAAAATACATATTTATTCTAAACACATCCCACTAGTCTCTTTATGAGGCCCGAGGCAAAAGTGCATTCAATAAACTTAGTAGCACACAGTAAAGTAACACAATATACCTTGAGCCCTTGGGGCGTACCAAACCATGTATCAATAAAGTGGTATAAGAACCACGACTTGCATAGATACAAGGCCTAGAGCCTTCAGAACTACTGGGGCCACCAGGAACCACCCAAGGTAGTGACACAGGGGATTAACGGGGGCCGCGTGCAGTGTCTAAACGCAGCCGCAAATCACCATTAACTTCTATGGGGAAAGTCGCGGTTGGTATTTTAAGGATAAATGACACTTAGAAAAGGACTTGGAGCAAACCCCTTTAGAACTAGGAGTTTCTAGAGTCAACACCCACATGAGCACCGGAGTACTCAAGTTACCTCACCCAGGAAAGCCGGGTGCATAGGTGTCTTTTGGTGTCGGGTTTCGTCGTTGATATCAATGGCGATCTGCTGCAAAAGTGCTGCTGGCGACCAAGTGGAAAGTGTCCGGAGTGATCCAAGCCTGGACCAAAGATGAAAAGAACCTGAAAGCAGAGGGGACAGAGTCTGGGTCACTAGCCAGTGACCAGGAAGGCGATGAGCAGATGCCCACCGATGTCGGTTGCTAGCAGGTGAAGAAGGTGAAGCTTGACTCTTCAGCCACGAGGACCAGGAGGCATCGACATTGATCAGCCACTGGATTCAAGCTGACCCACAAAGGATTTCAAGTTCTGCAGTATCAGTGCCCGGATTGGATCCAACAAGCCTTGGCAACAGCAACCCATGCAGAAAGCAGAGTTTGGCTTTGGTGCAGACCATCAAGGTCTGAGGGATTCACCCTTTGGTGGGGAGTCAGGGCACATCTAGAGCAACCAGGGAAGCCCTCGGAAAATTAGAGTTACCTTTGAGGGGACCCACCAGTCGATGGAACAGAGATCGCAAAGGGGCCTCAAGCTGAAGTGCAAGAAGCGGGCTCACGGAACACTCGTGGACTGTTGACCCACAATCTTTGGTGCAGATGGTGCTCGGTGCTTGGGCTACAAGTAACCCAATGCACAATTTCAGGAAAGCTCGGGAAGTTGATGCACTAGCAAATGTGCACGGTTTGGCTACACCCATTTCCTTTTTCCAGTTTCACGCAAGAGCAGGGGCTGGTAGCCCCTGCAACCGGTTTGAACCGGGCTATGCACAGGGACACCAAATGTGCCCCCAGTGCAGACATCAAAGCACTTTGAGAATGCACCCACCCAGACCCAATACACTAAAGCCTGTCTGGGAGGTGGTAACACCTGACAACATACAAGGGAGTGGTCTGGTCTGAAAATGTTAGTGTGCCGTAACTGAACTAGAACCACAAAACCATTAGTGACACTAGAAGTGATAACCCAGGTCTGGAAAAGTTCCCATCAGCCCACCCATTTGGTGGAGTGTCGTCATGTGGGAGATGTCATCAATCCAAATCTCAGACAATGCACCTGGTAATGATGCAGAGATGGATTATCATGATGTAAAACCAAACCACTGGGCTTCACTGGTGGTGCTAATGGGGTGCAGTGCAGGTGGAAAATTAAAGTGAAAAGGGTGAGAATAAAATTGACTCTCAGGACCAAAATTAAGTTTAATCAGTATGGTGCTAAGGTCAATATTAAAAATGCCAAAATAGTTCGAAATAATAACTATATATAGGCAAAGTGAATGAAGGTCGACATGTTTCAGCTAAACTGACTATTGGTCTAAGCTTTCTTCAGGACCATTGGGAAACTGCGACTGCAAATCAAAACATAAAATTAGTGGCTAAGCACGCTATGTACAATGGATACATCCTACCAGTTCCTCTGAGCCCAGATGTATACTGGAGGGAATCCAAAGTCTGTAGTATCTCCTGGAAAAAAGTGGAATAAACGTGCATCAGGAAATATAATGTGTAATGGGATTATGAAAAAAAGAGCAAGTTACTAAGCACACTAACTTGGCGGTGGAGAATCTTTCTCCCCGCTGACAGAACAATTGCTCAGGTCCTGTCTATGTAAATGCGTGTATTCAATCACAACCATGGGAAAAATGCGTAATGACTTACCCAGCATTATGTGGGAGTACGCCTCACCTCACCCGGCACCCACTCGGGAAAAAGGAGGCCCTGCTCTAATTAGGATAGAAATGTAAAAAAGGAACCTCAGAAAAATAGCAGAGGGACTTATTACCAATTTGTTTTACATTATCAATAGTCTCCTGACAAAACCTAGTTATACAGAAAAAGACTCAACCTCATTTATGGCAAATTGCAAAAATATTGTAGGACTATGGATTAAGTGAGTGTCTCTAAGGAAATTACAAGTAAAGAGCTCTCCTTAGCGTTACAATGGCACAAGGTGACAAAAATTGCTGCAAAGTTGGTGGAAGGGGCATAGGAATGTGCTGCCCTACCTGTCCGTCGGTACCTCTACACCAGCGTCCGAGAGGGAGTGGAGGTACCTGAATGCTGCGCGCGCTTGTCTATTTATGCCCACAATAATTGGATAATTGTTCACAGCTGTGTTGGGTATTCGGAAAAATGTCGCGCTAATGGGGCGCCGTCATCGCTCTGCGCATATTCAATGCGTCACGAATCCACCACGCATGAACCGGCCCTCAGGTTGGTGTTCCTGTGCCGCGCATGCGCCGCATAATCCGGCCCAGTAAGCTGCGCATGTGTGAGCGCCACGTAACCAGCTGGAAATGCAAACCCTTGTACGCATGTGATATTAAGTTGTTCCTGAGCTGCGCATGCGCTGTGTATTCCCATTTAGTGAACAGCGTACACACTAATACTGGCTAACCGGTGGAAGCGCTGGCTTCTATCGCGCATAGATAATGGAAGACCATCTGAATTGACAATCCAGTCCAGTATTAGAATCACAGTATCGACAGTCTTGTCGCTGGTAACCAAATGTATTGTATATTAGCAGCACTTGGGCATGCCCAGAAATAAACTATTTGCGTGAAACAGCGCATTTATTTGTGTAGCCCATCTCAAAGAGCTCTAACATGCAACTGTACACCATGTATGATAGTACTGTATGAGCCAGTATACGATGTCAGTGATTATGCAAGAATCAAGATCTCAATTAAATTCATTTCATGATACGGTCACAAGATACCTAGACCAATTGCTTTACAGAGATGTCCAAGGTATGTCATCATTTAGACCTTGAATGTGACTCTTCAAAAGGAAAACCCATTTCTGTTCTTTCTTGAACAGAAATTTAGACACATCGCTAATATGCGCTGGAATAAATGGCTGTTCAAGAATGACCCATTTCATTTCTTCGGCATTGTGTCTGAGGTCCCGAAAATGATTCGTTAATTTAGTGGCCTGTTTTCGGCACCTAATAGTGCTCTTATGCTCCCCTATTCTAAGTTTAACCTTGCGGGTGGTGTAGCCGACATATCTTAGGGAACAGGGGCAGGTTATCATGTAGATGACGTTGTCAGTGTTACAATTAGTGTGTTTCTTGAGTAACCATGTCCTACCCGTCCCTATATCGACTGTAGTAGTTCTCTCACCTCCCTGTGACAGGAAACCTATTGTCCAGGCCTCCCCTGCCGGAGTTTCGGTCAGCAGCAGGAGGCCATACTCGTGTCTGTGGCTCCAGCATCAATTGTGTGATGTTGGGGCTCATTTAAACTATTACTGGGCAGACCAGTGTGTACATGTCTTCTCCCTCTAGAAGGGTGGAATTCTACCCCCGCCACCAGGACTGGTGGGGGGTAGGATTCCAAAGTGTTTGACACCAAACACAACATGTTTCCATGCAGCTATTCCAAAGTTAGCATTAACCGCGAGTTTATAATGCACTTAAGAGTATATGGTCTGGCTGCATCACAGAACAGCCTCTGAGAATAGGCTCCGAATGCTGCAGAGGGGCTCTGCTCATGTATGGGCACCCTCTCACACACAACCAAGAACTCGGCTTTCAGGATTGATAAGGCCTGCCATAGGAGTGACTGATGGGTTTATATGTGTCAGTGATTAAAGGTAGATATAGGTTACCTATATCTTAGTAAGGGGTGCATGCACCACCTTACCCAGGCTGCAGTAGCAGTTCTGTGGTGCCATTTTGGAAGGTTTCCCAGGGGTGGCATAATACATGCTGCAGCCCCTGGTAGTCCTCTGGGGTACCTATGCCCTTAGTACCTAAGGTACCATATACTAGGGACTCGAAAGGGTAACCCAGTTACCAATCTGGAGTGTACCTAATGTACATGAAATCAATTTAGAGAGGAAGCAGCTAGGCTGGGGTCCTGGAAATCAGGGCCCCAGCCGCACTAAAGTAAAAAAACAGTGAAACACCAGCAAAAAGTGGGGGTAACCATAGTAAGCACCTCCTACTCTCCTACATATGTCAATTGGGATCCCATCGAGGCCAGGTGCCTTTCCTTCTTTGATAGCTCAGAGTGCCCGAATCACCTCCTCCAGTGTGAAGTTAAAATCAAAATATTTCCACAAAAGTGTAGGCCCCGGAGAGACATCTCTCACCCCAACCGCAGTGTTTTCTTGATCTTCTTTGGCTGAGCCCATATATAATTTCGCAAAATGGGCTACCCATTCTTGTTCTGTAATTCCTGCCTCTATTCTGGGTTTATCATCATCACAACAAAAGGGAGAATTTACAACACGCCAAAATAACTTAGAATCTTTATTCTGGCTCGCTTCCTGCAGATGATCCAAAGCCTTCTCTTTAAGAACCTTCTTGCGGTGGTGTAGTGCTAGCTTGTAAGCCAGCCTACAATTTTGTACTTCTATATTGTTCCTAGGTAACTCCTTCAAGGCCCTCTTTAACTTGTGTGCAAGAGTGCACATGTGGCAAACCCCCCTTGCTTTTTCCTTACCCCTCTAATCTGATTAGTAGTCAACCCAGCACTAATCTCCTCGCTGATGTGTCTAAAAGCCTTCACGACCTTACTAGCGTCGGCAGTCTCGTTCAGACAGACCTCAAAACCCCTACTCTGTTTTAAAAAAAAAATCTGTAGAAATCAGGATGGGTCAACCATGGACCAAAGCAGAGTAAAGCCGTTCAATTGGGAGAGTAGTATGTTCTCCGCGGCAAGGGTGGATTGCCCTTGACCGGGCTTACTCTGAAGACTAATATCCAGTACAATACTCTGTGGAAAATGATCACTCATTGCGATATTATGTAGTATAAAATTAAAAACTAGTGCAGAGGAACGTTTGTGAAATAAGAGGAAATCAATGACACTCCTACCCCTGATACCATCAAATGTACAGGGTACTACAACCGGGCTGCCTCCAAGTTTGTTACTAAAACCTAGATCGTATTTAAAGAGCAGCTCATTAAGGGCCAGATGTAGGTAAATCTCATTTACCGATTCATAAATACCGAATTTTACCGATTCGGTATTCATGAATCTGTAAATGAGATGTAGGTAAAAATTCGGTATTTTTTACCGAATCGGTAAGATTCGGTATTTACCGATTCGGTAAATACTGAATCGGTATTTGCTATTGAATCCTATGGGCCTTGAAGCCCATAGGATTCAATAGCAAATACCGATTCGGTATGTACCGAATCGGTAAAAATACCGAATTGCTAAGGGGGACAGGGTGTCACTTTGACACCCTGTTGCACCCCTGTAACTGGCTTTTGCGCCATGTGGCACACATACATGCCCTTAGGGCATGTCAGTGTGCCACATGGCACAGGTGTACATGCACAGATGTGCATGTACACAAGAATTTGTAATTTACCATGCAATTGTATTGCATGGTAAATACAGAATTCTAAAGGCCCTGTAGCATTGTTAGAAGTGCTACCTACATCACGAAATACATTTTCGGTATTTTTACCGTGTGGTAAATTTACCGAATCGGTAAAATGTACAGAATCAGTAAATTTACCGATTCTGTAATTTTGCCGATTCGGTAAAATGACCGAAAATGTACGTTTTTTTAGCCCCTACATCTCCATAGCCCTTTACCGGTCGGAAACGGACAAAAATCGGTATTTTTGGCCGTTTCCGACCGGTAAAGGGCTACCTACATCTGGCCCTAAGTTTCTCCCCATGCCCTGAATGGACAAAATAGGAGACATTGTCACCTAATGGAGAAATCATGCCACAGACTTTAGTAGCCAACAATTGACAAGGTAGGATGTTAAAGTCACCCCCCAGAGCAAGATTTTGTCATTTAAACCTTTATCCAGAATAGTTTCCAATTACTCATCAAGTTGGCAAAGTGTGTCCATTATGTCCAAATTACAGGCATTATTATAAAAATTAACTAATACCAAAGAAATAGAGGTCGTACAATCAACCTGGGCAATTTGGTGAAACAGATTAAATGGATTTGCTGTTACACTATTGGAGGTCAGTTTATTAGATACATAAACACAGAGGCCGCCCTTTAACCCCATGGCTGCTAGGCGTTTTCCCGTCCTGCGCTGAGTTTTATTCTTTTTCATTGTTTTATGACGAGCTGGCCTTGTCATCCGCGCACGGCAGGTAAGCGCCATGACGAGGCCAGCTCGTCATTAGCCTCGAAGGGGTTAATCTACCATGGCTGGATGTAATGGCTCGGGAGTGGAAGGTCTTGAAACGATTAAGATGCATAGGGTCATTGGCCCAGGTTTCTTGCACCATCATAATCGCGAAGCTTGTCATAAACTCCAGTCATTCTGGAATTCTATATTTACTACGAAGCCCCGCAATGTTCCAACTTAAAACTGTGATATTATTCCTTGATGACATCATAGGGATCTTGTTGTTGTCATCAATATCATCAGTTTCATTTCCAGAAAGATTACAATAACCAGTAGAGTTATGAGCCACTTTCCCGGGGATAATATGCTCTATGCTAGACCCATAAGCACCCTAACTACCACAGTTGCTGCAAGGTGAATCACAGTTATTGCAAGGAGGAACGTCAATAAAAGTATTAAAAGGAGACCGTTGTTGTTTGATAAAGGTGCATGGGGGTCGTTATGGTTAACTGATATAGGCTATGCTCATTATTGTGAGGTGTAGTGCTATCACCTGCCCTCTCAACATCTAAGTGGACATCAGCCAGTAGCCCCACTCTACAGAGGCCACGATCATCTTGTGTGACGTCCAGAGTGTTTTGATCATCCATCAAATCAAAAAGTGTTGGGGTTGGAATTAATCCATATGGATGACTTACAATAGACTGGCTCTGCACTACATAACTATGTACATAATTAAGTCAGTCTATGTCTTCCAAAGATGAAAGTATATCAAATCTATTGTATAGTGGTACTCTGAATTGTGGATGATTAGTTGAATATGTGAATCTCTGCTGTCGTGCCTGATGATGGATGTAATCTGTTGGAGGGTATAATTAACCCAAGGGAAGAATGTTTATACCTCCAGTTGTCACATAAGCGCTACCAAGTCTTCGTAAGATCTCCCGTGTCCAACTAGGTGTTCTGAGTGTGAGAACGATACAGTCGCCAGGGAGTATTTTTTCCCTTATCCCTACCCATCCGACTCTTCTTACCATTTTAAACTCAGCGAACAGGGCTTCTGCTAGTCCAGTCTTATTTCCGAGCCAGTAGAGTGGCTTGTTCCTTAATGTCTCCCAAGTTTCACTAGCCTGGGGGTGTAAGAGATGGAATATATGCCAATTTTGTTATGTACGGCGTAGCTTCTGCTGGCAGGTTCAATCTCATCTCTTTCATACTCTCCCTATTCATAGGGGCTACACAACACCTGGGCAACTGTGGGAAACGTCTAGAATAATTGTGTATTGTGGCTTCAGTATGTTTTATGTTGGTAGCACTCTTGTGGCCTGCAAGTACACAGGCTGAGGTTTGAGGGATATCTACCTGAGGGGCGTGAGATGACCTACCATTGTCCGTGTGGGTGTGGGTATTGGGTATTGGGAAATTGTGCGAGTGATTAACAGAGCCTACACTTTGAGCTCTACTTAATGCATCCTGGATGACAGATACCCTAGCCAGCAGCTTCTCTAAGGGAGCTTTAACTGATACATAAAGGTTATACAAAACTAGACCCTCCCCTAAGACAGCAGCATTATGAGGAGGAACCTTTTGACAATTCAGATTGTTCAAAACCATGTCTAAGCGTTCATACAATAGGGCAAAGTTAGTGTCAACCAGATCCTTAAACTGGGTTAGAACACTGTCCGAAAGAGTCTGCCAGCCTCTGTAACCGCAACCTCTGAAAGAATACTTGATTTAGAGAGATCATCAGTCTGTGTACTGGTGGAACTTGTTTGGGTCGATGTAGAGTGAGTGGGCCGGGGATCCTTTTGTACTTTTGGTTTTTGTGTGCTCATACCTGTGCCCCGTTTACGCTTCACAGCTAACTCTCTTGCCGTACCTTTACTATGACGCTTGGAGGTCCAAGTCTTTAAGGCACTACTGGGCTCACTGGAAGTATCCTTTGTGGAGACTTTCGGATCATGGTCCGGAGGGGCTTGAGACATGCCCTGTGGGATGGGGGACAAACAAGTTTGAGGGGCGGTCGAAGCAGTAATGCCTAGTGAAGAACGCCTTTGCAAGGAGGATAAATCTAAAGATAGCCTCCTCTCCGTGAGTTCGATCTCATGACTAAAGTAAAGATTCAGCTCTTATGATGAAAGTGTTCAAAGTTCCTGTGGCCCCCGTAAGCCCCTTGCTTTTGCTCATTGTAAAAGGGAAGATCCACACCAGCTCGTCACTAACAAAGTCAACAAAACTAAAGCAGGGATATGGCAACACTACAGTACCTGGCAGTGAAAATCCTGTGGCAGGTCCACATGTCCCGTTCTTCGAGGGAGGGCCCTGCCCTGCCTCCTCCTGTCGCTGACGGGCGCAGACGGGACTGTCCTTGGCCAGGCTTTGCCCGGGCACGTCCTGGGTACGCCCGCGTACGTTCCGCGCTGTGGGAGCCCGCGGCTGCTTTAGAAGTGCCTTTTGGCGCTTCCTGGTGACGTCAATGGCCGTGTGCCGGGCCTTGGGGAATTTGTGAGTTGGTGTCCCCTCAGGCCGAAGAGTGGCAGCAGGTGAGCGGCAGGTAGCAGGAACACAGTTGCAGCAAGAAGATGAATGGGACCCGTGCTGCGGGAGCCTGCAGCCGCAATAGAAGCGCCTCCCGACGCTTCCCGGTGACGTCGGTGGCCATGCGCTAGGGCCGTGGGAAATACTGGGAGTTGATGTCCCCTCAGGTCAGAGCTTGGCAACAGGTGAGCGGCAGGTAGCAGGAACACAGTTGCGGCAAGAAGATGAACGAGTCAACATCCTTGTGGAAAGCAATTTGCAAACACTATTTCAGGTTCTGCCCTTGGAGCAGCAGCCTCCAGCATTGTTTGTAGTAATTTCCCCAGGGGATAGAAGTCAGCCACTGTGGTTGTGGGAACTGCCCTGGGGGCAGCAGTCACCAGCCATGGCATTACATGCTGCCTTGAGGGCAGCTTTTACAACCCACTGCATACTACCTTGCGGTGGCGGCAATTGCAAGACATGTTTGCAGTTTCTGCCCTGGGGGTTGCAGTCTCCAGCTATGGTTTTAGAAGCAGCCTTGGAGGAAGCATTCTCCAATGATGGTTGTGGTTGATGTCCTGGGACAGCAGTTCCCAGCCACAGCACTGGATGTAACCCGGGGGCAGCAGTCACCACCTATGAATAGGGTAGCTGATTTGAGGCTGGAGTCAAAAGGCACAAGCACTGCATGCTGCCCTGGTCGCAGTGTCATCAGCTGTAGTTGTGGTAGCTGCCCTAGGGGCAGGAGTCAACAGCCCAACACTGCATGATACCTTAGGGTGCGCAGTTACCAGCCACTGTGGCAGGTTTTCCCCTAGGGACAGAAGAATCCAGCCATGGTTGTGATACCTTCTCTGGGGAAAGCAGTAAGCAGCCATGGTTGTGGGTGCTGCCCTGGGGTCAGCAGTCATATCCCACAGCACTGAATGCGGCTCTGGGTGCAGTAGTCCACAGCCATGATTGTGGTAGATGCCCTGGTGGCTGAAATTCACAGCCATGACACTGCCTGCTCTCTTCGGTGCAGTAGCCCCCAGTCATCTGTGCAGATGCTGCCCTGGGGCAGCTGTCAGAAGCCTTGATTGAGGTAACTGCTCTGGAGACCGCTGCCACCAGCCTTAGCACAGCATGCTTCCTGCGTGCAGCAGTCACCAGCCATAGCTCTTCACGCTGCCCTGGGGCAGTGATTGTTGCAGATTCTGCACTGGGGCAGAAGTCACCAGCCATTGTTGCAGGTTCTGTCCTGGATGCAGTAGTCACCAGCAATAGCTCTTCACGGTGCCCTGGGGGAGCAGGTACAAGCCATGGTTGTGGTAACTGCCATGGGTGTAACAGTCTCTTGTAGGGATAAATACCCAGGCAGACTGAAAAAATACAAAAGCTGGCTGACTGTACGGACAGTGTTAAAATAGCACAAAATTAATATACAAAAATGATTTAAGCAATGGACTGAAATGATATCAAAAAATACACTTTAATATAAATATAGGGTAGACGTATACATAAATGGTAAACAAATTACACAATAGACATTTCATGAAGTTCATTTGTTTGTTATCAAAACATCTTCATAAAGTAGTTTTTTTTAAAATCCTTTTCTTTCAAAACATGGCTGTATATCATGTATCAACGCGTTTCGACAAACTTGGTTGTCTTCGTCAGGACAGAAACGGATGTTCAGCCAATTTCTCTAAACAAGAAAGATATACAATGGTAATATTTAAATAGATTTAAAATCACAGTGCATTGCTTTTTTATGATTGATAAAATTCTTATAAGACCTTTTCAAGTATCTCAGCCAGACTAATGTAGTAATACATAACATTGTTAAAGATGTGGTTGGAAAAAAGCATACATTGATCATAATGCCACAATTTATCAAAGAAAGACCTTATCTTTAGCAGTTAAACTGCAGACATGTGCTGTGACTTCATAGAGGTCGGTGTGTCATTCATAAGGTCTAACATTTTTTTTAAAAATCACCCTAAAGTCTTTAAAACACTATTAAGTTCAAAACCTAGTTTATATTTCCTATTTTAGTACATCTGCCAAATTATATAAATTATTTAAAGTCATTTATGTGAAAAGGCGGCCTATATAACCTGAGTCTATCTGTAGGTAAGTATGGGTTATAGGTAGACTCAGACAGTTGTTTACTAAGGGAGACGCATCTGTTGTTTAAAAGTACCCCGAATCTATAGAGAGTTGGGCTAATATTTAGTCAAAAAAGAGGCTAAGGCATATATTCTGCACATGGTTTGGCTAATTCATCCACATCAAACTTTTTTTCTTACCAAAATTGATAAAATGCCAGAGGATATACAGTAGTTCTAGGGAGTAAGGCACCTTTCCTTCATAAAATTAGGATTCGGTATGTGATAACTAAATAGAAAAAACATATTTAGATTACTGTTAAAGGTTCTTAAATCCATATTATTCATCCTTATAAAATAAACTGATTGTGTTAGGTGCTGATCTCACCTGTTTAGTCAGTGTTCACTGCCTCCATCTTACTACTACCTATCATTATTCTTCATCATTCCTTTAAAAATGTACAGACAGGGGAGAGAGGTCTCAGGCATTCAGATCCACTTAGGTCGTCATATTGCGAATAGTACACAGGGAGATTTGTGGCTGTAAATAAAATGATAATTGTAATAATAACATACTCTACGAATGATGTATCATCAATTTGATAATATACTTGTTGTTTCTTACATTTGTTTTATTCGAGTAGAGAGGCGCAATCCTCAAATGCTGCTGTCGGTAGTCTGAAGCGTGACAATGCAGTAGAGACACGCTTTAGGTCCTCGGACGGCACTCTTCTATTATTTTTTATCGTTACAATACGGCCTCTGAGGATATAAAGATATATCCATAAGGGATTGGAGACCCGGGAAAGTAATTTTCAGACGGAGTCTTAGGGTGAAATAAAGACACAGCCTTGATTGTGCATTTCGTAAAGCCAGTATCAGCCTAACAACAAATCGGGGCTCTAAGTAAACAACCTCCAAGGACACGAGTACGAGTTGTTAGTTTCAAGCTAGATTTTAAAAGATTAAAAAAGGTTCAGCTTGAACAGAGCGTTCCGTAAAGCCGGACTTAGCCGAGAAAAACGGAGTGGGGCTTTAAAACAGCCTTGATTATGTATTTCGTAAAGCCAGTGTTAGCCTAACAACAAATCGGGGCTTTAAGTAAACAACCTCCAAGGACACGAGTACGAGTTGTTAGTTTCAAGCTAGATTTAAAAAGATTAAAAAAGGTTCAGCTTGAACAGAGCGTTCCGTAAAGCCGGACTTAGCCGAGAAAAACGGAGTGGGGCTTTAAAACAACAACAGAGTCCAAGCTAGCGAGTGCGGGTGCGGGTTACCAAGTAGTGATACCGCTAGCCAGGGGTTCCCGCATAGATCTCCGTGTCATTACCTTAGTTCGGGAGCTGTAGCGCATCGATCTCTCCCACCTCCTCGTCACAGCGGGAATGAATGGCTATGGTGCACAAGAGGCACTCTTTTATTTCCTGGATATGCTCCGCCTCCCTAACCGCGTCCTGGGAATGTTCCGCCCACTTTTAAAGCAATACTCTATTTGTACTTATCTTGACTACAAGCGCCTGTTTTAGGCAGCATATTACCTGTAAACAAATAATGGAAGCGAGGTTTCTAATTTTAAACCCTGAACTATAGAAAACCCCAGAGGTGTTTTCTGATTCGAGAGACTAGTACTGATTGACGATTCAGCATGTGGATATAAATCCATTTATCTAAACTTGATCCTGATTGTATTAGAATTATAATGGGACTAAATTATCGCATTCTCCCATGGTAACTCATGATTTAATCCATGATCAAAGGTACCAAGAGTGAAAATCCAAAAGACCTCTCTCTTTTTGCGGATTTTGTCCCCACCTTGGTTCTTTTGCAGCTGTATCCTTTCCAGTACGCGCCATTTTAGTTCTTCTGGTTTATGGTTGTACTCTAGACAATGACTCACTAAAGGTGCAGCTGTTTTCCCAGTTTTGATGGCAGACTTATGCTCCGTTAACCTGATTTTTATCGCACGGGATGTTTCGCCAACGTAACCAAGGTTACAGGGGCAAACAATTAAGTATACAACGTTCTTTGTGTTGCAGTTCCAGAGTTCCTTAGCTCTGATTTCTGTTTTGTTAAATTCCATTTTTTCGCCTACAATAATGCTTTCGCAGAATTGACAGGAACCACAACGAGATGTTCCTTTAATGGCATTTGCTCCATTAATAGATTTCTGAATAAAAGGAGTACTTCTAGTGCTCCCTTTATGGCGAGAATGGACTATCTGATCTTTTAAGTTCTTATTTCGCTTGTGGGCGAACATGGGTTTCTGTAATTTTCGGTCATTGTCATTAACATTCAGTAGGTGCCAATTTGAGTTAATTATTTGTCTTATAGTAGAGTCCATGGTTGAATGCTTCGTTATGCATACTAGTTTTGGATCTGCTTTTTTCTTCTGTGAGTGTAAAAGAGAGTCCCGATCGTAAAATCGGGCTCTCTTGTATGCTCCTCTAACTAGCCTGTGTGGGTATCCCCTATCAATAAATTTGCGCTTCATGATCTCAGCTTGGATGTCAAAGTCATGTATGCTGGTACAGTTTCGCCTTACTCTCAGAAACTGAGAGAAGGGAATGCTGTCTTTCTGACAGCGTGGATGGTAGCTTTTGAAGTGCAAAAGGGTGTTACGAGCAGTGGGTTTGGTGTATAAATCCACTTCCAGAATACCATCTCTGTTTTTAATGTTTATATCAAGGAACTCGATTTTAGATTCACTGGTATGTGCAGTGAACTTGAGATTATCATCTGTTAAATTCAGCCATAACAGAAAATCATCCAAAGTCTGTCTCCCATCGGTCCACACAAAGAAAATGTCATCGATGTAGCGGTGCCAATGGGAGACAGATTCGAAGAACGGTGCAACTTCATTATGGATGAATTTACTTTCAAACAGAATCATATAGATGTTCGCTATTGATGGGGCCATAGAGGCCCCCATGCTTACACCCTTGATCTGTAGAAACAATTCTTCGCCGAATTCAAAGAAATTTCCTTTTAGCACCAAAGTCAAACAATCTTTGATGAATGGCTTGGAGCAGGGAATTTTGTGCTGATCAATAAACCACATTGTGGCCTCTATTGCTTCTGCCTGAGGTATATTACTATATAATGACTCCACGTCAAGGGTTACGAGGATATCATTACCTTCATTAAAAGCTAAATTCTCAACTTTGACGATCATGTCGCCAGTATCTTTTACATATGATTTTGATAGTGAGATATAGGGGCGCAATATTTGATCTAAATATTTTGACAGGGCTTCCAAAGGGGTACCAATTGTAGAAACAATTGGTCGATATGGTGGATTTTTCTGGTCCTTATGGATCTTCGGTAGACCATAGATACAGGAAACCTTTCTCTCTGATGTGTTCAAAAATTCAAACTCTTTCTTGTTTATTATGCCTTCATTTAACGCTTTTGTGGTTAACTTATTTATTGTCTTCACTATTTTCTCAGTAGGGTTAGTCCTGATTTTCTTATAAAATGAAGGATCATTAAGCATTTTATTCATATTTTCCTCGTATACATTACAGTCCACTAGGACTATACCTCCACCTTTGTCACTATTCTTGATTATAATGGTGTCATTATTTTTTAACCTTTCTAGAGATTCATGTTCTTCTCTGGATATGTTGTATCTAGGTTTTGGTATGAATTTTAAAACTTGGTCAAGTCGTCTCAAGATGACTTTCTCAAAAATACCTACTTCGGGTCCTACCTGCTGAAGTGTGGGAGTAAAAGTTGATGGTAAGGCCACAATATTGTTGCTTATGTTGTCTAGATCCAAGGGGTCATTTTGTAGGAAAAATTTCTTTAATCTTATTTTCCTCAGAAAAGAGTGGATATCTTGATAAAATTCAAAAATGTTCACTTTTGTATGTGGGACGAAAGATAGGCCTTTGGACAAGAGAGACAAATCAGGGGGCTCAAGCTTAAAGGAGGACAGATTGAAAATTGGGATTACATCCCGTTCCTCCAATATTGCTTGTTCCTCGTCTCTAGATACTGTTGAGGTTCCTGGGCATATTGGTTGGCTTGATAATTGCCCCTTGTGTGGTTCTGGAACCGAACTTTCTGACGACCTCCTCTCCCCCCCCGGTTGCCTAAAAAAGGTTGACGCATATTCCTTTGTCCATTTCTGGGATTAAAAGGTCTGTCGTCCTGATATCCAATATTATCTTCACCCTCTGACTCTGAATTGGATGCTGAGGAATGAGAGAAGTTGTTAATTCTATGTTGGAACGTATGGTTATTTGTTCCAGGTTGCGACTCGGTTTTGTAGAAACCATCCACGATGTAGGGGTATGTTTTCTCTACTGAGTAAAATCTCTTATCTTTCACAAACTTATCTTCCTTTCTTTTCTTAAGATATTCAGAGAATGATAAAATGTCTTTTTTAATCGTTTCTAATTGTTTCTCTGCTTCTTCTGCTGTTGTAGACTTTTTCAATTTGTCTTCAAGTTCTTCTATTTCTTTTTTAATTTCTATGACTAACCCTTTAGATGTGGAGATGATCAACATCATCAGATCCCGTGAGCATCGACTAGCGATCATACTCCATTTTACCCAAAAATCTTTTATGTCTACAAAGAGGCCTGGAATATTACGAATCCTTAGTCCCATGGGGATTATGCCGTTCTTAAGGTAACTCAGCATAAACTCCCCATGTACCTCTACTCTGACCAACTTTTTTTGCAGATTTATCAATTTGTTATAGTCACTATTATTCTGTGGATTGCTTGTTTGGTTAGTACCAAATTCTACATTAGTTCCTACAAGGGTAGCGAAATCATCGTCTGAAAAACCAAAAGTTTGGAAGTTAGACATTATTATTATTTTAATTGGTGACCAGAAAAGAGTTTACTGGAGAAATCTCACACCAACCTCTAGAAGAGGACACTAATGCCTGATTCAGGTTAGCAAGAACACAATAATCAAGAATAAAAGGGAGAGGAAAAAACAATAGTTCCAACCACAATTAAAGAAGATGAAAGAATGCGGCTCTGGGTGCAGTAGTCCACAGCCATGATTGTGGTAGATGCCCTGGTGGCTGAAATTCACAGCCATGACACTGCCTGCTCTCTTCGGTGCAGCAGCCCCCAGTCATCTGTGCAGATGCTGCCCTGGGGCAGCTGTCAGAAGCCTTGATTGAGGTAACTGCTCTGGAGACCGCTGCCACCAGCCTTAGCACAGCATGCTTCCTGCGTGCAGCAGTCACCAGCCATAGCTCTTCACGCTGCCCTGGGGCAGTGATTGTTGCAGATTCTGCACTGGGGCAGAAGTCACCAGCCATTGTTGCAGGTTCTGTCCTGGATGCAGTAGTCACCAGCAATAGCTCTTCACGGTGCCCTGGGGGAGCAGGTACAAGCCATGGTTGTGGTAACTGCCATGGGTGTAACAGTCAACAGCCTCAGCACTACATGCTGGTTTGGAGGCAGCAGTCACCAACCAAACAATTGCATGCTTCTTTGAGGGCAGCAGGCATCATCTATAGTCTGCCTTCTGTCTGGGTGGCAGCAGTCACCAACCATTGTTGCAGGTTCTGCCCAGAGGGCAGTAGCCTCCAGCCATGGTTGTGGTCTTTACTCTGAGGAAAGGTGTCACTAACCATGATTTTAGTAGCTGCACTAAAGGCAGGATTTAACAGCCGTAGCACTATATGCTGCCTTGGGGCAACAGTCCACTATTATAGGTCATGTCCTGGGCCAGATGTTAACAGCCCTGGCAGTGCATGCTACCTTGGTGACAGCAGCCACCATTCATTTCTGCAGGTTCTGCTTTGGGGACAGTCTTTAACAGCCACAGCACTGAGTGATGCCATGGGAGCAATAGTCTTCATCCATTGTTGTGTCTGTCGCCTTAAGGGCAAAGGACAGCAGCCATTGCTGTCTAAGATGACCAATAAGCAGCTGTGAGTGTGTTTGAGGCCCTGTTGCAGCCCCCCACTGAAGGATGACAGAGATGTTCCGCTTCCAGTTACATCAGTAGGATGCCGGCTGGATTCCTGGCCACCTATTACCTTGGAAACCTTGAAATCATTGGCTATTTCCATCAAGTCAGGCTCTCCTGGTGACCCTCTCCCTATTAGCATTCTGAGTCAACTTGACGACTTTGCTCTGAAGATCATTTCTGAGACATTAAATGCCTCTATTCATCTGGCAAAAGTCCCAGCGTCCTGGAAGCACGCCATGGTCAGCCCTTTGCTAAAGAAGCCTTCTGCTGACCCTGAAGTGTTGGCCAACTATCGCCCCATCTCCCTGTTGCCTGCTTTTTCAAAAATCTTGGAGAAACACATTCATGGTGTACTTACTACATTTACGGAGAATAACCATCTACTCCACTTCTCCCAGTCAGGTTTCAGGGCTGGTCATTCCACCGAGTCCGCCCTCTTGGGAGTCACCGAGAAGATCAGAGGGCTCTTGGACGAGGGGCAAACGGTTGCACTTGTCTTGCTCGACCTAAGTGCAGCCTTCGACACCATCTCACACGACAGACTGCTCATCAGGCTGAGTGAGGATGGTGTCGGAGGGGCAGCGCTGGACTGGATTAAATCCTATTTGTGCAACCGGACGTTTCAGATCTCGTCTTCACAGGCTCAGTCAGACACTTTTGTTTCGCCCCACGGTGTGCCTCAGGGCTCAATTTTGAGTCCGTTATTTTTTAATCTGTATCTCCGCCCTCTCGCCGATCTAGCAGAGCGAGTTGGTTTAGAACTTATGACTTATGCGGATGATTCGCAGATTATTTTTTCCCTCACCAATTCGGATCCTTCATCCCCCTCTGTGCTGAAACTGGGTCTTCATGAAGTCTTCAGCTGGATGTCAACGAACCAGCTGAAGCTCAATGGGGAGAAGACGGAGATCCTTCTCTTAGGTAAAAACAGAGATCTTTGGCAGGACTTTCACTGGCCGCCATCCCTGGGCACCTGTCCTATTCCAGCTACTCATGTCAGGAACTTAGGGGTGCACATCGATGATACACTATCGATGAAACAGCAGGTCAACAAAGTGGCTGGGACTTGCTTTACTATCCTCAAATGGCTGCGGAAGATTATCTGGATGTTGCCCGTGGATACCCAGAAGACCGTAGTCAATGCCCTTATTACATCTCGGCTTGACTACGGTAACATTCTTTACCATGGTTCCAACTTAGCCGTGATCAGGCGGCTTCAGCTAGTCCAGAACTCCGCAGCCAGGCTGCTGTGTAAAATCCCCAGGACAGCAAGGATTTCTTAGCACCTTAAGGACCTGCATTGGCTCAGGATGGAGAACCGGGTTCGGTTCAAAGCCCTGAGCTATATGTTTAAAATAAAGGCAGGTACCGCACCAATGTATTTGCAAAAATTAGTTAGGCTCTACTTTCCTGCACGTAACCTCCGTTCCTCTAATGCAGCAAACTTTGTGGTACCCAGATTTAAACTGGCCAGAGTGGGAGGGAGATCCTTTTCCTATCTGGGACCAGTCCTCTGGAACTCCCTTCCCCCAGCTATACGAAAGGAGGAAAACTTTGCCAGCTTTAAGAAAAGCGTTAAAACCTGGCTTTTCAACAAATAAATATTGGTGGCCTCTGGTCGCTTTGCTTTCTGTGTTGCTGGTTTCTGAGTCCTGGCGCCGGGAAACCCTTTGTGGGTATCTGTGCGCATTACAAATGCAAAAAATAAATAAATAAATAAATAACCAACCATCGCGATGTGTTCTACCCGGGGGCAGCTGACACCAGCAATAGCTGACACTCCTGCCCTTGGAGTAAGAGTAAACTACGGTACTGGTGTGTACTGCTTTGAAGGCAGCAACCATAAGCTGTGGAAATGTCTTCCCTGGAGAATTCATTCACTAGCAAACACAAGACAGGCTATCCTGGTGCAAGTAGTCAACAATAAAAGTGTGTGTTCACCTTAAGATAACAATAATGGAGCCAAAAGCTTGTGTATGACCCTGGAAGGAGATTCTGACAATAGTTGCCAAAGCGGGCCTTGAGGCCACAGTTGTCTGCGGTAGTACTATGTGCTGCCTTGTTGGCGGCATTGCTTAACAGTGTAACTATTTGCTGCCATTGGAGCTGCAGTAACTAGCGATTACGGGAGACGTTTCCAGCTAGTACATTTGGTCCTGCATAGCTGGCTGCAGTCACCAGCAACATGATTTAGAAGGTACTGCCCTAAAGGCAGAAATGGCCAATAGAAGGTGTGTGTGCGCTGCTCTTTGATAGCTGTGACCAGCAATGACAACTGGTTGCCTCGAGTTAGTAGTAAAGTGTTAAATGGAGTGAGCTTTCCTGGGGCAGTAAGGAGCCATTACAGCAAGAGTTGACTTGGAAGGAGTGGCCACTATTTATTGCCCCTGTGGCAGCACTGATCTACCTGAGTGGACTTGATTTGCCCTGGCGGCAGCAGCCACCGGATATAGATATATTTGCACTCTAGGGGCATCATTCTTAGCCACAGGTGTGCATGCTGCTTTGCATGAATGAGCCACATGCCATATCATTCCTTCTACACAGGGATCAGTCGTTACTGAGCTAGGGCAACAGTCATAGGCAATAGCAGAAGCAGGGCGCAATAGCAAAAAAAGAGCACTGCCCCATCAATAGCTAACCATGTATGCACTTGCTGCCTTAGTGCTAGCAAGAACTTAGTATAAGGGTATGTACTTTACAATGGGAAACAGCCACCAGTTAGAGCAGTGTTTACATCAATAGGGACAGCAGTAAACATGCATTAGTGGTGAACTTTACTGGAGCAGAAGCAGTAACCATTTAATCCAGTATGTCCAGAGCCCATAAGTGAACTGTCATAGCAAAACATGCTGCTCATGAAAGCAGTAGAGCTACAAGACCCATATGCCGGACCTCAGGGACAAACTCCTTGAGTTTGTATCCAACCAGGTAGACACAAGGAAGAACCAGCAGAACCTAAAGCCCTGTCATGTGGGCCTCCTTGATCCGTCAGCCTACCCTCACATCCAAAAAGTCAGATCTCAAGAACATCAGAGTCTATCATTTAACATGTCCTAGGTGTAACTATACACGCAAGTTACACCTAGGACATGTCAGGAGGTTCGCATGACCCAACCAGTTGGAACTCAGGCAGCGATCAGGTGGGCCTCATAGCTCATGACATTGAATTTAGGACCCACAAGGAAGACCTATGAATTCACTATGTGGTCCTCAAGAACTACCACTAGGACCATTGCATAATTATTGCCATTACCCTGGTCTTACTTCTCCTCAGAGACCAATACACCATCCTACTTTCTTTTTGCCATCACATTCATACAGCACTTTAGCGGAGCCCATGTATCTAACCTAGGCCTTTGTTTAACAGCCTAATTGATTATTTGAGGTATAGTAATGGTTTACAGCAATCAAAACAGAAGACTAATGCACCCGAAGCAAATAACCAGTAAATAGGAAGGCCAGCACTCATTCTTATTGCCTGGGAGATTCTGCTTACCGTACTTGAGGCCCTCATATTGGCTCTCTTCTGGGTGGTTTCTACAGCATGAAGTTTTGGTTAGGGGGCATCTTCTTTCTACTTGTGGAGGCCCTCAGGCCCACCTTCCCTTCTTCGTTTGCCTAGTTATGTTGGCAAAACCACTTACCAGGTTAAGAAGATAATAAAATACTGAATTCTTTAGGTGAACCCATCTGCTCACCGTCGACTTCAGCAGAGTAGTGAAACATAAACATACTCTTTACAAGCAAGTATTGAAACCTTCATACTATAATGATAGCTCCTGCTCTCCTGATATGTGCATAAAGTCTTATCCACACACATCTTCGAATATATGATGTTACAATGCATGCAATTACAACGCATGCTTTTACAATGCAGTCTTTCCATCGCAACTACCATTACATTCCGTGATTTTACAACGCATGCCATTACTACGCATTTTTAGGTCGAGCAAGGCAGCGCATGCGCTGTCTCTTTGAGACCTGCTGCAAACACTCTACCGGAGTGTAATGTGGCAATATGGGCTGCTTCTTGCAATTGGCTAATTCGTTTGTTGCATTTTGTTTCCTCGCTCCTTATTTGTTACCGCTCCAATACATCATTTCCTGTTTTATCCGAGGAGCACCGGCTAATTACTGTTCCCTTACTCTCATTAGTGTTATCTGTTATTTGGGGACTACTTGTTTGGGTTATATGCTCTTTGTATCAGCGCAGCGCCCTTTCACGAGCACCTCACTGGTTGTGCTTTATTTGTTGTGTGTTTTTGCTCCAGTCACCGACTCCAGCTTTTTATTTTGGTTGTATGTTCTTTGTATCAGTGCAGTGCCCTTTCACGAGTGCCACCATGGTTGTGCTTTATTTGTTGTGAGTTTTCGCTCCATTCACCAGCTCCGTTTCTTTTTTTGGGTTGTCATCTCTTTGAATCAGCGCAGCACCCTTTCACGAGCGCCGCGCTGGTTGCGCTTTATTTGTTGTGTATTTTCGTTGCACCCGTATCTTACTCTCTCTGCTTTTAACACACCCTCCCTTCTCTCCCCTTCCTCCTCCCTTCCGGTCACCGGGCTCCAACTTTTTTTTTTTTATTATGAGCTCTTTGAAAGTATTACGTAAAAGTCATTCAAGTGGGTCTGTCCAAATTTATTAACAAGGTGAACAGTCTGAAAGGCCGATTACGATGGTGGGTGGATCGCCCCCGCTGGGCCGGGGGTGGTCACCGCCGGCCTTGCGGGGGCGATCCGCCCACCATCCAGACAGCAAAGACCCCCCACTGTATTATGATGGTTGGGGGGTCCGCTGTGGACGGAAAGATAGTCCGCCGAGTCGACCGGCGGAAAACAAGGTTAATATGGTGGCAGTGTCTGCAAGACGTGACGGACTACATGGAGTAAGATGGTCTGATATGGTGTAACAGAGAAACAACCAATGTGGGTACGAATACAGTTCACCAATATTGCATAGCCTGTCCAATCCCTGGCCTGAGTATAGTTTCCATCAGCCCACCCATTTGGCAGAACTTCGTCATCTGGAAAACCGGAAGAGAGGGGTCACCTCTAGCCAAGATGATACCAAGGCTGATGTTCAAGGTGGTCGACCTCCAACTCTCAGGAAAATCTCAGCCACTTTATTTGTTCAGGGTATGTAAGGACTGATGAAGTGCAGTGCAAGTGATGATCGTGTGTGGGATAAAAATGACTATATAGGCAAAAAATATATTTATTTGGGATTGCCCTAATGCCATATGATAAAAAAACGCCTGATAGTAGTGAAATATTAGTAACTATCTGTTGACTAGAAGTGGGGTCAACATGTTTCGGCTGTCTTGCTTGGTAGCTCGGCCTTCTTCAGGACCTTTTAAAGTGAACTGTGCTACTGCAAAAAAAAATAAGTGAAAAGTATAGCTTTAATTAGTTCAAATGAAGAATTCAGAATAAGGTAAGTCAGTGGTCTGATACCACCCTACCCGACATGTGTTCCATGTGTCTGTAATTACTTCTTCATCCTTAAAGACAGAAAACACATTTGTCAAAAATTTGTACAACTTAATTAAGAATAGTGAACAAAAATTCTTATCCGCACACGGAAGTTAAACATATTGCTTGATCGTTCAAGCATTGTCATTGACTATTTGCATTTAACACATTGGTTCTATTTCACACAATCGGAAAATTGTTTAACAATTTAAAGAGTACTCACCCAGCATTTTGTGGGGTAGGCCTCACCTCACCCGGCAATCGCTCGGAGGTTGAGGCCCCGCTCTAGTGGTGAGAAAACAACAGGGGACAAAGAGTAATCGCATTATCCAACTTGTGTACCCCTGGTGTGCTCACGCTGAAACTTCTATCTACAGATCACACACCGTATCGCTCAAAAACAACAGCAAACACAGACTGGCAGCAACTGATAGAGTTGCTTAAATCATACTTCAATAAGAGTATGTGTGCTTGTGCCTACTAGATCATATAGGCACAGTCTCAGAAAACAATTGTTAGAGTTTTTTGTCAATACATAAATGACTAGGGTGAAAGGTTCTTCATGGAAAATAAACCGTGGTGTAGTCTTTTAGATAATCACGATTGAGGTATAAGTATAAAACTACCTTCACCATGTATGTCATACTAAAGATGATGTTTAATAATTCACAGAATGTATTATTCTCTCAGTAATAATGGTCCTTCTGAATCTCACATAGATCTTGAACTCAAAGTGGGCAGAAGGAAGTTTAAAGATTATGGGCCCGATGTAGGTGGCAAATACCGGTTGGAAACGGCCGAATTCGGCCGTTTCCGACCGATATTTGGCATCTTGAGATGTATCGGTAAATTTACAGAATCTGTAAAATACCGAATCGGTATTTTTACCGATTCGGTAATTCCCAGATGTAGGTGGGACTTTTCTGAGTCCCAAAGGCTCTACAAATTCGGTATTTTACCACCCAATCCAATTGGGTGTTAAAATACCGAATTCAGGTGTGCATGCACATGTGTGCATGCACACCTAGCCATGTGACAGACAGACATGCCCTTAGGGCATGTCTGTGTGCCACATGGTGCACATGCCTATTTTTGGGGTGCCAGAGGGTGTCAAAGTGACACCCCCTGCACCCTTGCAAAATCCGGTATTTACCGATTCTGTAATTACAGAATCGGTATTGCCCATTGATTCCTATGGGCTTCAAGGCCCATAGGAATCAATGGGCAATACCGATTCGGTATTTACAGATTCGGAAAATACCGAATCTTAACGATTCGGTATTTACAGAATCTGTAATACCTACATCTCCCCCCTTCATATTTAGCGACTCTTAAATACCGAATCGGTAAAATTCGGTATTTAAGAGTCAGTAAATATGAATTACCTACATCTGGCCCAATGGGTTGAAAAAGCCACACACACAACCAAACGCTAAATCTCGATTGACAGAGCATCAAGCAGGACTCACCTTTCCGTCGGTACCTCGTCGTAGACTACGAGTGAAATGGGAGGTACTGAAGGAGGTGGGAAGTCCCTTCTTATACTGTTCCCGATTAGCTCAATTGTATCTCATTCGTAAATTAGTCCGGTCAAAGCCCGCGTTTTGATGTTGTCATGGGAACTTAAAGTCAAGTGCAATCCTATTGGTACCGGGAATAGAGTATGCGCAATCCCGCACTTACTGCTGGGTTTAAGCCTGCCCATTTGTGCGATAAGGTACTACTCTGCGCATGTGCCTGCCTAGTCTGCTGCTTTAGTTGGATCAAAATTAAAGGAGCGAGCGTGTTGACTGAGACACTACTCTAGTGCGCACGCGTGCTAAATGGGATGCCGCATGTCTAGTTTGTTTGTTCTGCAAGCTCTAGTGGCAGCGTCAGAACAAGTCACTGCATATAAATACACTATGTCGAGAGATGTGTATGATTTAGAAGAACCAATTCCAGCTGAATTAAAGATCTAGTTTCTTGTCGGAATTACAATCCCTGTGCACGCTAATTTTGATAGTATCGGTGCTTTGTCAAACTTTAAGTTAGGGTCCTTACCTCGAACTCGACTTATTAGTCACGGTTCCAGTAATGTGGGTGACAGATCTATAATATTGTGTCAGAGGAACCTTTTGGCACTTTTTAGAAGTCCTACAGGTGTTAGGGCAGGTGTAAGATATGTGATATACTGTTACATCAAGATAATCTATTAGCACTATTTCATGGTGTTATAGATTTTGGAGCAAGACTGTAGAGTGTTGATTGTCAGGATGCAGGTGTGTATTTGCAATTGCGGTATCATTTAGGCAGGATACCTGTTGAGGAGAATTGCGTGAAATGGACACACACAGCGAGAGGGCTCCCCGAGAGGGCACAGTTAGATTTGCAGAAGATTGTATCATAGTAGATTTATTGTAGATTTAAGGGATACTTCTGCGAATGTTGCAGTTCCAGGGCATGGGACCAGATCATATCTGGACCCACGGAATGGTGTCATTAAAGCCCACTGTGTCAGTTTTTAATTTAAAAATCCATTTTTGCTCCCTGACAAACAAAAATCTCGAAATGTCTGTCACATGTTGGGGGATCATGGGATGTTCTAATATCACCCATCTCATGTCATCTGCTTGGTGTTTAGCGCTCAAAAAGTGATTGGTTAGACATGCTGATTGCTTGTTGCATCGTATTGTACTTTTATGCTCACTAATACGTAGAGTGGTGTGGCCTACGTATTTAGTGAGCATGGACACGTGATCAAGTAGATCACGCGATCCGTGTTGCAATTTGTGTGATTTCGGAGAATCCATGGGCGGTTGGACCCAATGTCTACCGACTCAGACTTCATTGTCTGTGGACAGACGCTGCAGGAACCACACGGATAGTGGCCACGTACTGGCGGTAATCTCCAAAGGGTATTGGGTTCCTGGGTCGGTTGTTGCTTAGGTCGGGTATGCACTAGGCTGTCCCGCAGGCTGGGTCCTCTCTTGAAAGCAAATTAAGGGAGCAGAATCTTTTCTGTGGCAATGTTGAGGATACGCCAATGTCTGCGTACCGTCTTCTGCACCTTGTTGGACAGTGCGGAGAAAGTATTGACAAAAGTGAGCCTAGTGGTAGCAGGTTTTGTTGTGCTTTGTTCAAGTAGAGCATCTCGGTTGACATTGGACGCTCTCTTCCATGCTCTGCATACCAGGCGTTTAGGGTACTCGCGGGCCTGGAGTTGTAATGACAGATCCTGGGCATGTTTGTTAAAGAGTACTGATGTGGAGCAGTTTCTGCGTACTCTTAAAAACTCGCAGAGCTCTTGGATGATAACTCTTGAACGCAAGAATGAGTTCTGTTCATTATGGCTCAATGAACAGAACTCATTCTTGCGATTCACCATTGAGTACAGCAAAACTCGTCTGTCATTCCTTGATATTTCCATCTTTGAAAAGAATGGTCAGCTACAATGCGAACTCTTCAAAAAACCTATGTTGAGGAACTCCTTACTTACGTTCAAGAGTCATCATCCAAGACCTCTGCGAGAGAATCTTCCTGTAGGGCAGTTTTTAAGAGTACGCAGAAACTGCTCAACATCAGTACTCTTTAATAAACATGCCCAGGATCTGTCATTACAACTGCAGGCCCGCGAGTACCCTAAACGCCTGGTACACAGGGCATGGAAGAGAGCGTCCAATGTCAACCGAGATGCTCTACTTGAACAAAGCACAACAAAACCTGCTACCACTAGGCTCACTTTTGTCAATACTTTCTCCACACTGTCCAACAAGGTGCAGAAGACGGTACGCAGACATTGGCGTATCCTTAACATTGCCACAGAAAAGATTCTGCTCCCTTTATTTGCTTTCAAGAGAGGACCCAGCCTGCGGGACAGCCTAGTGCATACCCGACCTAAGCAACAACCGACCCAGGAACCCAGTACCCTTTGGAGATTACCGCCAGTACGTGGCCACTATCCATGTGGTTCATGCAGCGTCTGTCCACAGACAATGAAGACTGAGTCGGTAGACATTGGGACCGACCACCCATGGATTCTCCAGAATCACACAAATTGCAACACGGATCACGTGATCTACTTGATCACATGTCCATGCTCACTAAGATACGTAGGCCACACCACTCGCAAAATTAAGCTACGTATTAGTGAGCATAAAAGTACAATACGATGCAACAAGCAATCAACATGTCTAACCAATCACTTTTTGAGCGCTAAACACCAAGCAGATGACATGAGATGGGTGATATTGGAACATCCCATGATCCCCCAACATGTGACAGACATTTCGAGATTTTTGTTTGTCAGGAAGCAAAAATGGATTTTTAAATTAAAAACTGACACAGTGGGCTTGAATGACACCATTCCGTGGGTCCAGATATGATCTGGTCCCATGCCCTGGAACTGCAACATTCGCGGAAGTATCCCTTAAATCTACAATAAATCTACTATGATACAATCTACTGCAAATCTAACTGTGCCCTATCGGGGAGCCCTCTCTGTGTGTGTGTCCATTTCACACAATTCTCCTCAACAGGTATCCTGCCTAAATGATACCGCAATTGCAAATACACACCTGCATCCTGATAATCAACACTCTACAGTCTTGCTTTAAAATCTATAGCACCACAAAATAGTGCTAATAGATTATCTTGATATAACAGTATATCACATATCTTACACCTGCCCTAACACCCGTAGGACTTCTAAAAAGTGCCAAAAGGTTCCTCTGACACAATATTATAGATCTGTCACCCACATTACTGGAACCATGACTAATAAGTCGAGTTCGAGGTAAGGACCCTAACTTAAAGTTTGATAAAGCGCCAATACTATCAAAATTAGCGTGCACAGGGATTGCGATTCCGACAAGAACTAGATCTTTAATTCAGCTGGAATTGGTTCTTCTAAATCATACACATCTCTCGACATAGTGTATTTATATGCAGTGACTTGTTCTGACGCTGCCACTAGAGCTTGCAGAACAAACAAACTACACATGCGGCATCCCATTTAGCACATGTGTGCGCTAGAGTAGTGTCTCAGTCAACACGCTCGCTCCTTTAATTTTGATCCAACTAAAGCAGCAGACTAGGCAGGCACATGCGCAGAGTAGTACCTTATCGCACAAATGGGCAGGATTAAACCCAGCAGTAAGTGCGGGATTGCACATACTCCATTCCCGGTACCAATAGGATTGCACTTGACTTTAAGTTCCCATGACAACATCAAAGCTTTGGCCGGCCTAATTTACTAATGAGATACAATTAGGCCAATTTGGAACAGTATAAGAAGGGACTCCCCACCTCCTTTGGTACCTCCCATATCACTCGTAGTCTACGACGAGGTACCGACGGAAAGGTGATTCCTGCTTGATGCTCTGTCAATCGAGATTTAGCGTTTGGTTGTGTGTGTGGCCTTTTCAACCCATAATCTTTAAACTTCATTCTGTCCACTTTGCCTTCAAGATCTATGTCAGATTCAGAAGTACCATTACTGAGAGAATAATACATTCTGTGAATTATTGAACATCATCTTTAGTATGACATACATGGTGAAGGTAGTTTTATACTTATACCTCAATCGTGATTATCTAAAAGACTACACCACAGTTTATTTTCCATTAAGAACCTTTCACCCTAGTCATTTATGTATTGACAAAAAACTCTAACAATTGTTTTTTGAGGATGTGCCTATATGATCTAGTAGGCACAAGCACACATACTCCTATTGAAGTATGATTTAAGCAACTCTATCAGTTGCTGCCAGTCTGCGTTTGCTGTTGTTTTTGAGCGATACAGTGTGTGGTCTGTAGATAGAAGTTTCAGCGTGAGCACACCAGGGGTACACAAGTTGGATAATGCGATTACCCTTTGTCCCCTGTTGTTTTCTCACCACTAGAGCGGGGCCTCAACCACCGAGCGATTGCCAGGTGAGGTGAGGCCTACCCCCACAAAATGCTGGGTGAGTACTCTTTAAATTGTTAAACAATTTTCCAATTGTGTAAAATAGAACCAATGTGTTAAATGCAAATAGTCAATGACAATGCTTGAACGATCAAGCAATATGTTTAACTTCTGTGTGCGGATAAGAATTTTTGTTCACTATTCTTAATTAAGTTGTACACATTTTTGACAAATGTGTTTTCTGTCTTTAAGGATGAAGAAGTAATTACAGACACATGGAACACACGTCGGGTAGGGTAGTATTAGACCACTGACTTACCTTATTCTGAATTCTTCATTTGAACTAATTAAAGCTATACTTTTCACTTATGGTTTTTTTGCAGTAGCACAGTTCACTTTAAAAGGTCCTGAAGAAGGCCGAGCTACCAAGCAAGACGGCCTAAACATGTTGACCCCACTTCTAGCCAATAGATAGTTACTAATATTTTACTAATATCAGGCGGTTTTTATCATATGGCATTAGGGCAATCCCAAATAAACATATTTTTTGCCTTTCTAGTCATTTTTATCCTACACACGATCATCACTTGCACTGCACTTCATCAGTCCTTACATACCCTGATCAAATAAAGTGGCTGAGATTTTCCTGAGAGTTGGAGGTCTACCACCGAGAACATCAGCCTTGGTATCATCTTGGCTAGAGGTGACCCCTCTCTTCCGGTTTTCCAGATGACGAAGTTCCACCAAATGGGTGGGCTGATGGAAACTATACTCAGGCCCGGGATTGGACAGGCTATGCAATATTGGTGAACTGTATTCGTACCCACATTGGTTGTTTCTCTGTTACACCATATCAGACCATATTACTCCCTGTAGTCAGTCAAGTTTGTGTATAGGGGTATGGAGTAATATTGGCCTTTAAATATTCCCCGTAGGAGCCTTCCCCACCCTTTTTGTTGATAAGTGTCTGCAAGACACCACCATTCCTATTACAATGCAGGCGGTCACTCGCCTTTCCATGGCGGCATTGCCACCATGGTAAGGTTCGCGTTCCTTGCTGTTGGGGGCCTGTAGCGGGCCCCTAGGGTGTATGGGGGAGCACATGGGGGATACCTATGGGACCCGCTGCATTGGCATGGACAAAGTGGCAGGCACCGTGCATTCCCAGCATTGTGGATGGTGGTGTTGTGAGCACCGCCCACCACAATGCTGGGAATAGGGGATGCCACCGCCACGGTGGCGGTGGCATTCTGATTGCAGGTGCGGGACCGCTACACCCCTTGCAGAAGGTCCCACATTCCGCTATGGTGGCATCGTAATCAGCCCCTAAATATCACATTTTTTATTTCGAAGTACAAGAATATCAAGTTGGAAATATCATAGGGACAAAATATCGAAATCAAGAATATCGACGACCAGAATATCGATCTGAAGGTAAGAAATATCGTTTTTGTTAATATCGAAGTTAGTAATATCGATAGCAAAAATGTCAATGTTACTAATATCAATATTAATATTAGTGTTATGTATTTTATTATGTATTTGATATGTTTGGGATTATATTTTTTGTTAATTATTGTACTAGTTTTAGAATATATGTGTTACATATTTAGAAGTTAGTGATATTTATTTTAAGTAAATTATGCATTTTTGTTCAGTAGCGGCTTGTGGGTTTATAGGGGAATAGGGTGGGAAGTAATTTAATTATAGTAAATTAATTTTAAAAATTTAGGTCTTAGTAATTATTTTTAAATAAATGTTGTGTTTTACTTCTGTAGGGGGTTGTGGGTTTATAGGGGAATAGGGTGGGAAGTAATTTAATTGTAATTAAGTAATTGTTCACTTTTTATTTATTGGTATTGATAGTTAATTTTTTGTTAAATAGGTATTAATTGGTAATAAATTTTTATTAATTGGTAATTAATTTTTATTAATTGATTAATTGGTAATTATATTAAGTGTATTAATGTATTATTGAAGTGTGTTGTGAGATTATCGGGCAATAGGGTGGGAAGTAATTTAATTGTAATTAAGTAATTATTTATTTTATTGTTGTCTATTGATGATTATTTTTTGTTAATTAATTATTAATTGGTGATAACTTTAATACATATTTTTGGGGGAAACTAATTTATTGTTTATTAATTAATATTTGGTAATTAAATGTGAATAATTATAATTTATCAGTATTTATCAATAATGTATTGTTAATTAATTATTAATTGCTAACTTTTTTATGATTATTGTTTTCTGGTTTTGAAAATGAAGTATTTTTTATTTTGTTATTACGTGGTAATTAATGTTTAATAATTATTATGTAATTGTATTTATCATCAATTTAATTGTTAATTATTTATTAATTGGTAAATATTTATTGGTATTGTTATTTAATAATTAAATATTTATCAGAAAATATATATTTTAATTATTAGTGAGTTATTTTAACCCCTATGCTATTCAACACTTTCCCTACTGTTGCACCCTCTGGCGTTAGAATAGTAATTTTAACCCCTATCCTATCCAACACTTTCCCTACTGTTGCACTTTCTGGAGTTGGAATAGTAATTTTAACCCCTACGCTGCCCAACACTTTCCCTACTGTTGCACCCTCTGGAGTTGGATAGTAATCTTTACACCTACGTTATCCAACACTTTCCCTACTGTTGCACTCTCTGGAGTTGGAATAGTCATTTTAACCCCTACGCTATCCAACACTTTCCCTACAGTTGAACCCTCTGGAGTTGGAATAGTAATTTTAACCCATACACTATCCAACACTGTCCCTACTGTTGCACCCTCTGGAGTTGGAATAGTATATTTTCTACCCCTACGCTATCCTACACTTTCCCTACTGTTGCACTATCTGTAGTTGGAATAGTAATTTTAACCCCTACGCTATCCAACACTTTCTCTACTGTTGCACTCTCTGGACTTGAAATAGTAATTTTTACCCCTACTCTATCCAACACTTTCCCTACTTTTGCACTCCCTGGAGTGGGAATAGTAATTTTTACCCCTACACTATCCAATATTTACTGTTTTACTTAATGTAGTGTATAATTTATTTAAAAAACATGTTTTTCATTTATTATACATAGTTTTGTTATTTTTATTTATATTATTGTTGTATGTGTATGTATGTATTTATAATTTATAAAAATGTTTTTAACAATTTATAAGTTATTATATTAAATAATTGTAAATATTATTTAATATATATATATTATGTTTTATATGTATATCTTATTTTTTTTTACATTATATGTATTACTTGTAATTTTAAACATATTTTCAACTATGCTTATTTTAAACATGGATTATTTATTTATTTTACACTATTTTTTAACATTAAAAAACTATATTTTTAACATCGATATTTTTTACAACAATATTTTTTTCTCGCTATTTTTGTACTTACCATGATGTAGATTGGATTTTGATATTCCTGACATAGATACTCTACCTCCGATAATTTTGACGTCGATATTTTTGACGCCGATATTCTGTCGCTAATTTGTTCAAAATATAATGGACTATAGGAGAGGACAATATGCTTTTAAAGTTACTCCACAATCAGGTAAGGGAAAAATTAGACTTGAATCCGGTGGCAAGCCATGCCTGCTGAAAACCATTAGGTTTCTTTAAGCAACAGTCAGTAACCGCAAATCTCGCACTGCAAAAATTTTAATCGCAAGTCTCTGCATATTCGCCAATCTACACCCAGGCCAGAAAAAAATTTCACTATCCTTTCTGATTCCTGCTGGGACATTTCTCTCATTCGGGGGCTTTCCACTTCAAAGCCGTACCTATGCATTTAACAAGGAACAGAAGCAAGCATAATCCGGTTTCCGACAAGCCATTACTGCTCTACTGCACATGACTGATGCCTGAGCTACGGTTCACCAATACGTCCTCAACAAGCATTTGCAATGCATTAGATCTCGCATTCACGCAAGTTTAAGCTATTGGTATTGTAAATGACAATGCCTTTTATTTAGGGCTCCCTGTTTCATAGGATTTATATTTTAGTCATTTTTTGTCTGTATTTATCCATGTTTATTGTTTGCTAATTTTACCAGTATTTACCCATTTATTTACGGTTTTGTGAAAAAATAAAGCAGAAATGTGTATATTTCTGCATTTATTTAACCAGTTAACGTACACTTGTGCCTGAACGCCTGACAGGTTTCAATTATATATACGCACTCAGATGATCAAATATGCACTTATTAGAAATCCTGCAAGTTTTTGTATCAAGGTTGTGCAAATCTACTGCTGTTTAAGGCTCTTTATTAAATTTCCTTTATTTTTTTAATCCCCTTGTCTGTCAATCTGCACAGCTATTGGCCTGGAAGTCATGACTGATATCATTTAGAATCACTCAAAAACAACCAAATTTCCGTTTTTATCCACATTTAAAAATAAATACAGACAGGAAAATAAATGGTTTTCTGTCTGTATTTATCTGTAAAAATGGAAAACAGGGAGCCTTACTTTTATTTATGTTTTAAAAAATAAAACATAAATTAAAGGCATTGTCATTCACAATGCCAATGCCTCAAACTCGCGTAAATGCGAAACCTATTGAATTGAAAATGCTTGTTAAAAACTACCATTACAAAGCATGCCATAACAATGCATACCATTCCAACACATACCATTAGAACGCATAATACTTTAGGGCAACAGTAGGTTAAGTGTTGTATAGTGTAGGGGTAAAAATTACTATTCCCACTCCATGAGTGCAACAGTAGGGTAAATGTTGGATAGTGTAGGTGTAACAATTACTATTCCCAATCCAGTGTGTGCAACCGTAGGGAAAGTGTTTAATAGGTAAAAATTACAATTCCCATGTACCACAAAACCCATACTCACCCTAATGCCAAAAAAATCTCCATAACTTACCTTATAATGCGTTGTAATGGTATGCGCTGTAATGGCATGCATTGTACTGACATGCATTGTAATGACATGCATTGTAATTAGGGGTGGGCGGAATTTGCGAAATTCACTTTCGCAAACTATCGCGAAAATGCAAAAAATCTCACACGTGGAAATATCGCAAAGACGCTAAAGTTTTTTTCCCGCACGTTTGTGGTATTTTCTGTGTGATCGCAGCTCGCCAACTTACCCATGCGGTTGCTCATGGGCACGGCCATCTTGTTATCACTAGTCCCGCCCGCCAGTGATGCTGACTTCCTGTTCCGGGTCCCGCAATGCATGCTCGGGTCCGTTCGCGGTATGTATTTCCAGTTCGGGAGCGCTTTTACTTGTTCACTTTCTGCGTGCCCGGGGAGAAAATATTGCACAAACTTGCGCTCGTGGTCGCAATGGGCATGGCCATTTTGTTTTTCACTCTATTGCATGGTTCTGGGCCCCTGATTTTCAATCCTCCCTGTATCTTTCAAATCCTTTGTTTCAAGCCCCTTTTTGTTAATCTTTTTTGTTTATTATCTCTCTAACTATTTTCCTGCTTCTATTTTTTTGTGTTTTTTAGCTACTTTTTCACTCTTTTTCTATTGCCTGCTATTTCCTTTACGTACTTTTTAAATTGTATTACCTTTTCTTTCCCGCCCGTCTCTCTCTCTCTCCCCAGAACCATGTCGAAGGGTAGGGCTCGCTGCAGCCAGAGCCGCGACCGCCTTCCTTGCGGAAGGCGGCACCAAGAAGGAGTGCAGGCAAAGGCCTTATTTTGGGAGGTGGAGTTGGCTGCACTTATCTTCTTTGTGCAATGCCACCTCCCCTCAACCCTCACAGCAGGTGGCAGGCCTGGGTCCGGGTACGGGCTCCGGGAGTGTCAACAGCACTGGGGGAAGGTGCGCCTGGCAGTGTTCCGCTGCTCTGGGGTCCGGTGCACCCATGCGCGGTTGACACACCGGTGGTCCGACATCCTGGACCGTGAGCAGGACCTGCTGGACCTGCTAGGAGTGGAGGTCCCGGGTCTTGGTCAGTAACTATTTAATTATTACTACTTTGTGTCTGTTCTTCTGCTCTGTGTTATATATTGGGAATATCTTTTTTTCTTCCAATCAGCTAGAATGTTGCTACTTACATTCCAGGTTAATTAGGTTTAAAAGTATTCTGTTATTGTTATGACACAGGTGCTCCTCTGCGCGACTTCTAATCTTACTTGTTTGCAACTTTGTGTTTGCGCTCGCTTAGAGTGATTATGTATTTTAGAGAAATTAAGTTACATAATGCTATAGTGACTCTAGTCCTTACTTTGTCCTGTCCCTAAGAGATAGGGGCAGATTGATACTTAGGTTTAGTTACTTTGTATGAGTTTGTAAGTTTTTAGTGGTATGCGTGATGCCTCCTCAGTTACATCATGTGCTGCTAGTACCCAAGTCTTTATTTGAACCTTTTCTAGTTTGTTCAATGAGTAGTGGTAATAGGCTTAGCACTACCAGAACATCAGGATCAATCAATCAACCCAAAATTTGGTGTATACAAAAAATGTTATGTGTCCTCCATTTGACCATATGCATTGTTGAGGACTAAAAGAAGTTTGAAATGCATACTTAATGTACAATTGGCACACCTGGAATAGGTGGGCTAGGTCGGGTGGTACGTCGTACTTATGCTTAGTTATTATTCTGGATTCAGAATGGAAGACTGGATTAGTGTTGATAAATAGGAAGAAGTTGATCCGCCAATCCCCCAATACTACTTGTTGATCAGATGAGATCGGTCAATTTAGTTATTGAAATTGTTGTTTACATACGTGTTTTTTGACCGTTCTTTAAAAATATTTTATTTGTTTGTCACCTTCCATCAATGTTTGTCTCTTTCTTATATCTTTCCTGTTTAGCATTCAGGGGCAGGCAGACAGGGCGTGGGACTCAGTCAGCGGGAGAACAAGAACACCAGGAGGACACCAACGAGGGCTCCTCTGCTGGCCCTAGTAAGTCTTCTTGTTTTTAATAATAATTCTTATTCCATAATTTTTACTGCACCATATTTTCCCAAACTATTGTTTCAGCTTCCCAATGCTATTTTTTACCAACAATTATCCTACGATCTGTACTGTTTCGAAAATCTTGTTATCCCTGCCTCTGCTATGATGACTCTCTGTACTACTACTACTATTAGTCTGTCTGTACTGTAGTAGCTAAGCTTGTCCAGTTGGCCACTCTTTATTTAAAAGTTTGTAAATAAAACTAAGATTCACCAGTAGCTCTAGCCATTGAGTCCCGTCCTTTGGGTCGTCCTCTTGTACTACTTCTAGTCTTATTGATCTTGATTCTTTGTTAATCTTGAGGCCTTGACAATTCACACCAACAAATGCCCACGCAGATTTATTACTATTTTGATATGATAGGACATACTACTACTGTTGTAGGGATTTTGCACGTACAGACCTTTGCACAAGAAAATAGGATGTTGGTGATGGTAGTTTGGACCTTCCTCACACACCTCAATCAGAGATCAGAATCAGAACCCACCACAATCCCCTGCCCGACTAGTAATAGTAGTGTCTTGTCATAACTATTAGCTCTCCGAACCCTCCCCCCAAGATACCTAACAAGTAGACAACCCTGAACATAACACACCCAACCTCTCAGTCTTGGAAGCAATGCATATGCTTTCTTTAATTTGCTCACTTGTGTAAGTCCACACCAAATACCACCAACTCTATGTAAGTTCAAAATGTTTATTGACCAGCTCTGTACGTTGTTCTATTATAATGCAGCAGCAACAGGAAAATTAATAACATTAAAACAATAAACATTGTTACACTTACTTACAGTTGTCAATTAAATCAAGATAACTGAACAGTGGTGGAAGCACCACCATCCCCTAGGTAGGAATTTAGTTTATATAAATTTATAAATGAAGATCTCTAGGTGAAGGGACCCCTCACCTTAGAAGAACCTAGTACTGGTAGTTATTGCATCATCATAAGCTCAGCAAAGCTCTGGTTCGTAGAAGGGAATCTTCCGTCTGTAATGCGAAAAAGGAAAGGGTGCACGTTAGTATATTGCAAGCATTTCTCAGCCGTGCCAAAAAGTGTAGCATTTATGGATAAGCAATATGGACTAACAGTACACCAGAACTTCATAGAAAACTGGCTTGTTAATGTTTCGGTTGACCGCTTGTACGCAGCGCTTACAGTAGCAGTGTGAGGTCATGTGGGCTCAAAGGTGTCTTATACAACAAGCTGCAAGGTAACGTCACATGTGCAAAAATAAAAGACACAAAGGTAAAATGGTTGCATGGCTTGGGCTAACTAAGCATAGGCTAGAATGACCCTAGTGACCATATATAACTACTAGTGTCTACTTGACTACTACCTGATTTGTACTAGTGATGTATGTTATATACTATAAATTCATTTTTCAATCTTGCTACTGACCAATAAGGGGAGGTGTATATGACGCCTAAAAAATGTGTAATTTTTCTAGGCGCACTACCGACCACGACCACCATTGCCAGGGCCAGCCAAGGTGACACGGAAGGAGAGGATGCGGCAGTTGCCGAGCATACAGAGGGAGCGGTAGGGGGAGTGCCAGCACCAGTGGTGGGCGGTGGTAAGTTAGATTCGTAATCCTTAACTATTGTTGACATTACACTCACTGCAAGGGTGTACTCTATGTATACTGTACTGTTGAGACTTAGGGCCCCATTAGGATGGCGGGCGGATTGCCCCCGCCGGGCCGGCAGTAGTCACATCCGACCCCGCAGGGGCAAACCTCCCGCCATCCCTGTAGAAAAGACCCCCACCATATTACGGCTGGGGGGTCCGCGGCGGATAGACCAATCCGCGATTTTCTGCACAGTCGACATGTCGACCGGGTGGAAAAGGTTTCAATATGCCGGCGGTGTCTGAACGCACTGCCAGACATATAATCTGCATTTTGGAATCCCTTTCCGTGGCAGCATTGCCGCCATGGAAAGGCATGCGGAGTATGCTTGGGGTGCCCGTTGCGGGCCCAAATGGAGGGTACCTATGCTATGGTACCCCCTGCCTTTCAAAGCACAACGTGGCAGACTCTGTGCGGGGCCTGTCACGTTGTGCCTGGAAAAGCACAACATGTATTTTTAGCATTGCGGCGGGTGGTGCTTTCGGCACCGCCCATCACAATGTTAAAAATACGGGATGCGCCTACCACTTTGGCGGGCGCATCCAAATTGACCCCACGGGACCTCCGCCCACATGGCTGGCGGTCCCTTTTTAGTGTGAGGATGGCGGGAGGACTTTATCCGCCGGACATCCGATGTCCTAAGTAAGTAAGTAGGTAAGTAGATGTCCTAAGTAAGTAAGTTGTTGTAAACGTTTGAAGAGTGAAGACACCCTTTAATTGGCATAGGGGTGGGAGTATTGAGAAACCAATGGCCGCATCTGTCTGTGATTTTTCAACTCTGCTTTGAAAAGTTTAGGGACTAAATGTCAGATCAGATCACCTGGTGTTCAACTAAAAGTGAAAGACAGGTGGAAGGAAGAAGGATGGGCGAGATTTAATAAATGTTATATACTGTGCTGTATAGTGCTACCATGTCAAAATGTGTATAATTAACTTGTCTCACTGTTTTTCTAAGAGTATATTTTACAATTGTCTTGTTTTTTCTTTTTGATATACAGCTACCCCTTCCAAGGTTGAATGGAAGGAGTTGGCCTCCAAGGCACGGCGCCGGAAACCGGAGACAAACCAGCGGGAATATCGGCGGCTGGTGGTCTTGGCAGAGGAGGAGGAGGAGACTGCTGCAACACTTGAACCCTCCTCCAGTGCCCCGGGCCCCAGCCACCACCCTCCAGCAGTACGGTGCCACCGTTCCTCTAGCTGCCGCACTCTCAAGCTCTGTGTCGCCCGTTTAGAGGAGCAAATGCGTGTCATCCTCCAATCCCGCCACTCCTCTTAGAGTCTCTGTCTTCTGCCCCTTTTTTAATTCTTGTTGGAGTGGGTGGGAATTGGGCGTTGGGGATTTTGGGACATTTGGACTTCAGTTTCTTACGGACACTGGTTGGGGTTAGGGAGGGGGTGGGTTAGCTTTTGTGTGTTTTACATGGTTTATTTTTGTTAGGGTAAATTAAATCTATATTTATACTATACATGCAATGTTGTTAATGTTTTGTAGGTGGGGTTACTGTTTTACATCACACTGTTTCATTGCTGGTGCAGGTCCGCCCATAGCCAGTGTTTGATTTAAATAATTGGCTGACTGTGTAAGGCACAAACATATAGATGCGACACCCCTCACTGATTGAGTTGTCCTACCAGTACTTTGTCTCTCTCTTCTAGTCTATGCATTCTTTATCTGGACTCAAAGGCGTATGTGAATTCATTAAAAACATGTCCATTAATAATTATGCCTCCCCCAAACTTCTCTTACCTTTGCTTGATGTTTAACTTAGGCACAGCGATAGCTGCATGGTGAAGATGGTTTCCTTTTATTAACATGCCATGATTGGGGTGGTGGTGGTAGTATAGTAGTAGTAGTAGACACTGGCAGGGCAGCAGCATTTTCAAAAAAAGAAAATGAGACATCAGACTGTTCGAGGAGTAGTAGAATGAACCACAGTATAGAACTTACCGAGCAACAATAATATGCTAAAATATTTTACAACAAAACATAATGGTGGTGGGGGTAGCCTACTAGACAGAGTTACAAATTATAGTTGTGTTGAGTCACTTGACTGGGGCTACAGAGTAACAGTTAGTGCTGTGTATGAGGAATGACAACAAATCCAATCGATGCCGGCAATTAATGCTGAGGTATATGTTCCTTTGTTAAATTAAAATCACCTCTAAAATATACTGCTCATGGGTGGGCAAGCAGAAGAAGATCATCGATCTGCCTTGAAATTGAAGTATTGTTGCCTTTGCCACATCCGCCTAAGCAAGCGTGTGATTAATTATTGATGTACATTTAATTTAGTCACACCTCAATAAGTCACACAGCCCGGCAGAAGAGGGTTAGGGTTTGTTGAATGGATGGGAAGGGGGTTTGGGGAAAGGTTTGACAGTGAAAAACAGTATGCATGGACAAACAAACCACAATCCTTGAAGACTACCATATCCATATCAATATGTTAAGGGAGAAAATGGAAATGCATGCATGATGATGATTAAATAGGAGACACGGATTGCATACACTTCTTGTTCTGTTGTTCAATGCTTAATACTTTTACAGATATCAAATAGAATTTTTAAATATTGGTAGGGATGAATCATACACAGAGAGCAAACCTAATGATAACAACAACAAGAAGAACACACTGTTGTAAAGATTGTAGACAAAAAAATGAATCAAATTATTTAAAAGAAGGTGAAAGTTGATACTGTTACTGTGTTATCCTGGTCAAAAATGTGGACTGGATTTGCATCTCGGCATTCCTCTTGGTCCTCTCGTCCATCAATCTTGGGTGTTGCCACTCACCACTGCCCTCCTGGAAAAAAATGTAGATTTATTGGTAAGGTAAGTGTGCATTGTAATGTTTTCCCAAGTATAGGGCAAGGCCCGGCCTGTAATTGTAGATGGGAACACAAAGGGGATATTGAGAAACAAAGTTGAAACAAATGCACAAGTTACACAAGAACACTTTCCGAGGCGGCAAGTATGCATCATTTCTATTCTAGTCTGTTTCCAGGATTGACCTTCAACAACAACAGGACAGAGCAGGCCCACAGTGACAGGCCCGACAGCACGTTGGACAAAGGCAAAGCAGTTATCCATTACAAACATAGCATTTTACAATTTAAGTTAGTTAATTAAAAGCACCACAGTCATCCCACCGCTACACTCGACTCCACTTCTACACAGACATTTGGGTCTGCTATAGTTGTTGTTGACGTGTTTACCTCTAGGCGTTTATGCCACGCATGAAACGTCCTCCTGGCTTGTTATTATTCCATCAATCATCTCCGATACTTGTACTGAGATGATACTTGTACTGACTGACTGTGAAGGTCGGCCTGCATTAGAAGTAAAATGTTGTTATTACACACCGCTAGTACACTTTGACTTCACTTCGTGCACAACAAACAAACAACAAAAACACAAACACCAATCGCTCAGGTGTCCAATGCATGCCATTAATTTCTTCATTATCTGTTCCTTCTCATCTTAGGTTAACGGGCCGTCTTTTTCGCCATCATCATCATGGACGGTGCTGTTGTCATACTCAGTGTGCAGATTGAGTCCCATTCCTGTATTCAATCAAAAGCAATGTATCAAGCTGCAGCAGAAGTACAAATTTCTTATTTGCAAGAAGGGGAAATTTCCCCTTGAGTTACGTTTAGTGTGTACTGTAGAAAGATTATTAGTGCAGAATGGCATAACTCCATGCACAACAAACAACAACAAAATCGCTCAGTCTGCGACTCTGCAGGTTCTGCAGGAAGAGTTTTGGTTTAAATGGACCTGCATAAACTCTGGCACCCAAACAAACAAGAAGTCTACGCTGCGGACTCATCAATGTTAGGTCCATGTGTAAGCACACCCAACCTATTTTCGACCTAATAGATGAAAAAGAGCTAGATTGCCTTTTCATGACAGAAATATGGCTGACACCTAATAGTAACCAGGATGTTACAAACCCCACCGCCCCCCCCCCCCCCCGGGATTCCTAATTTCCAGTGAGGATAGACCTGTTCAGAGGGGTCGAGGCATTGCAATTGTCCACCGTGACACCCTAGACTGCCAAACTTTCACTATTCCAGGTCTCAAAGCGGCGGAGAGTATAGGCTTCGCGTTAAAGGTGCATGACTCCTTTACTTTCACAGGTGCACTAATATATCGACCACCCGGGGCACATACAGGCTTCACCGATAGCATTGGCGAAGCCGTGGGTAGTCTAGCCCTTAAATCAGATAACTTTACCATCCTGGGTGATGCTAATATTCATCTAGACTTTTTTAACATCGTGAACACCTTCCCTAACCCCAAATCCATGCAAAGGGACAGTCCCCGCTCCCAAAGTCTATGTGACACCATAGCAGACATCTTCGATACAAAAATTCAAACGCTTATCAAAGATTTCCCCCAACCCCAATCCCAATCGGAGAACCCGATAAACAGTGTCAACATAAAGATGTCCTCCTTCTTACCTGTTAGCCAAGAGGAATCTCAGACTGAGATCCTAAAGCTCAAATCAGGCTCACCCTTTGACCCCTGCCCTCCATCTGTCCTTCATACATTGATAGAGATCGCAAATCCATTTATCAATAATATCATTAACTCATCACTTAACCTAGGCTCAGTCCCTGAGGAATGGAAGCTCGCAGCAGTAAAGCCCCTGCAGAAAAGCCACCACCTGATCCTGCAATCCTCACAAACCTCCGCCCCATTTCCCTCCTTCCTACCTTTTGTAAACTGACTGAAAAGGCAGTTAACAAACAGCTCACCACTTTTTTGGAGGCCAATAACACCTGGCACCCCAATCAAGCAGGCTTTAGAGCTCAGCACTCAACCGAATCAGCTTTAATATTCACATCTGAAACTCTTCGAGCTGCATTAGACCAGGATAAGAAAGCAGTCCTGGTTCTGCTGGACCTGTCCTCGGCTTTCGATACAGTGTCACATACCATCCTGATAAACTGTTTAGCCGCTGCAGGGATCGCCGGAAATGTGCTGAGCTGGCTTAAAAGCTTCCTAGCAAATAGACGACAAGTGGTCATCTTAGGCCAATATAGGTCAGAAGAAAAACCACTAGGAACAGGAGTGCCCTAGGGCTCCTGTTTGAGCCTGATGCTCTTTCATGTATACATGGCCCCCTTAATTGCCCTCATATCATCTTATGGCATAGATACCATATCTTACGCAGATAATACACAGCTCATTCTGGTCATGGAGGACAATACCGGTGAAGCTGAAATGAAACTCAAGAACTGCCTTAAAGCTACGTTCAAATGGATGGACATGAACCACCTTAAGTGTAACTCCGGTAAAACTGAGATTTTACCTTTTGGTAAAGGAAATCAATTCAATCCCGCATCCTGGTGGCCAGAGGATGCCATTGCCCCCCCAATACTGCCCTCTCAGTCCGAAACCTAGGGATCAAATTCGACCCCTCCCTTAGTTTCAAACAGCAAGCAGTGGCCGTAGCAGGGACCTGCATTGGCATTATAACAGGGCTCAGAAAATTCTTTGATCTGATTCCCCTCTCAGCAAGGAAAATGGTTGCAGTAGCCCTTATAACCTCCCGCATTGACTACTGCAACAGCCTCTATGCAGGGACCAACAGAGAAATCTGCCACAAACTACAAATGGTGCAGCACGCCGCAGCCAGACTGGTGTTAGGATGGAAAAGGAGAACATCAGCCACAGCAGCACTGAACATCCTACACTGGCTGCCAATTCACAAACGGGGTGCTCTTTAAAATACTCCTGATCACCTACAGAGCCTTTAATGGGAAAGGACCTAGCTACATACAGAGTATGTTCAAACATTACACCCCCTCACGATGTCTTAGATCCCAAACTGCCAACCTCCTCACCATTCCCAAGTTTAGACTCAAAACGAGAGGAGGGAAAGCCCTGGCAGTTCTAGGCCCCAAAGCTTGGAACACGCTCCCACTACACTTCCGCCTAATCCCCACTGAATCTTAGAAAGACCCTCAAAACTTGGATCAATACTCTATCCGAAACACAATGTATATCCCTGGTCTAAACTGTACCAATCCACCAATCCACCAGACCCCCGGTTTCAGGTTCTCTTTCTAAAAGCGCAAAGATGCTCCCTGGAGTGAAGCCCGCGCTATACAAGAAACGTATTACATTACATTACTTTACATTATATCAATTATTACCTGTTCCATCTCATTTTCAGTTACTGGGCAGTCTCTCTCGGCACTGAAAGGAGGATAGCTATAGTAGTCATCATGTTCCAGTTCTTTTGGCGGAACTAGGAAAGTTTTTATTTTTTCTTCTATTTTCCATCATCCAATCATCAAGAGGGCAATGGATTTAGGCGGGAGATTCAGTATGATGGAGCGGAGGAGCTGGATTCGGAGGACTACGGTCAAATGCAGACACCTGAAAGTTGTATTTTGAAATAAGAGTAGAAGACGGTGGTAATGGATTTGTTGTGAATCAAAGTTTTTAACTGGAACAAGAGACACACAAATAAAGGAAAAAAAGGGAGGAAGACAGTAAGTGCAAGCCTAATTGTCAGGGGAGTATAGCTCGTCCTCAAACTCTGGGGGTTCAGTCAGTAGTAGGTAATCATGATGTGACACACTGCTTCCGTCACCTGAGCTGCTGTCCTCATCTTCCTTTCTTGCTTCATGTATTGTGTCATTCGGTGGTATGAAGTGCTGATTCATTTTGATCATTGTTAACCTCTTTACGTTTTTGGGGGAGAGACTGGTCCTTCTCACTGTTACAATGGAACCAGTAGCACTGAAAACACACTCTAAAGAGACACTTGCGACAGGGAAAGCCAGATAGCTTATCGCCAGCCTGGTGAGCAGTGGCCATTCAGCCCTTTTTCTATACCAATACTGCAATGGCTTTTGATCAATGTACACCACTGTTGGGTCGTCCAGATAGGCCTGGACCATCCGCTTAATGTTCAGGGGTACTACTGCTAACCTTTTGGTCTCTTGTCTCTGTGCATCAGCACTGCGCTTATTAATGCCCAACTGTAAATAGCAATCATCTGACGATTCTACTGGGCCTAATGATCCAGTTATTGTTGCTGTTGTCGATAGGGATGGTGAGTGTTGTGATCCAAACACACTGCCCTCAGCCTCCGAAGTTACACTTGATGCTGCATGCCCTTCTGCAGTACTTCTTGTGGGTTGATCTTGCGGCTTTTAATTAACAGCCGTTCATTTTCCAACTTACTCGCTGCCTCAGCTATCCAAGTTTTCTAGCGGGCAACATCAATCTCTGAAAAAGGAAAGAATGTCTTCAGTCCCAATTTTGCCCATGGATCCAGAATTGTGGCAGAAATGTAATGTTCTTGTGACATTTTATTTTCAATCCTTGTATTTTCAGCTAAGCGATGGGTTAAGCTTCCACCAAGTCATAGGCTTCCTTTTTGTCCTCTACACCTTTGTATGATTCGGACACCTTCTTCAGGCATAGCTTGGCCCATTGTACAGTCCTCCTTGCTGACTTCACGTGTGAGGACCTCAAAAGGACAAAGCATCTCAGTCAGGCATTTAACTAGGCCCCATTGCTCCATCTGAAGGGTCATGCATTTCACAGTGGCATCCCCTCTTTGCATGGCATATTCATTGAGTGGCCTGTACTGCTCAAACAGAGTATCAAGCATGTAATACGTCGAGTTCCAATGTGTTGCCACCTCCTGGATGAGTGCTTTGACTAGCATTCTATATTCACGTTGAATGATCCTCAGCTGCTTCTGAGCTTTAAAAGAATGGCTGAAATGAGTGTATATTCTTCGGCAGATGATCAGTAAGTTGCTGACTGTGGGTTCTTTTTTCCGAAAGTCTTGAACTTTAATGTTTATGCAGTGCACCAAACACGGAACCCTGAAATAGGAACCAAAATCCATGGCCTTATGTACATTACTGCCATTATCTGTGGCAACAAAACCAATACTAAGCCCTCTTGGGTGCAGCCATTCAAAAACCTGCTGCGAAACTCTTGCAAAATGTTTACAGCAGTATGAGATTTCTCCATGGCGAACATGGCTACAGTTGCATGTTTCTGAGTAGCTTTAACAATCTCAGCTGTGTCAACAGCACCTCGTTCATATAGCTTATCTCTAACCCCCACAAAAGAGACCCAGTGTGCAGTGATGCACATGTAATCTGTGGCTTGGCAACTGGTCCACGTCTGTTGTCAGGTGGATATTGTGAACAGCACTCTGCTGCAAAGCTTGTCCAACCAATTTCAGCACATCATGTTGTAGTGCCGGAACAGCAATTCTTGTGAAATAGGAACGTCTGGGAATCTTCCATTTAGGGCAGATGGCTGACACAAATTCAAGGAAACCCACCGTTTCCACAAATGAAAAAGGGAGAAGGTCCAGTGCTAACATTTTAGCGAGCTTTGCATTGTACAACCGTGCCGTTGGGTGGTTGTGTTGGAACTGCTCCTCTAACCTAAGCATGCTCTCAATGGTAGGCTGGATTAATTTCCTTTGTTGTGCTGTTGTTTTCATTAACCCACTTAAGCTCAACGATGCAGTTTGTCTCATTGCAGTACTCGGTCGCTTTGGTGTCTTAGCCTGACTCTGAGTATGGCTCTTACTGCGGTGCCACTCAGATGTTACTGAGGAGGATGTGGGCGGTACCACTACGCTACTGGGGACAGGGCCAGAAATGCCTCCCTCTCCTTCACCTTCCACTGCAATAATATCGTCCCCTGATTCTTCCTGACCAACTTCAATGGGTTGAGTTTTTCTACTTTGTTTTAACTGAAGTAGGTGATTCTCCCACACAATAGTGTGGTGTATTCTGAGATGACTTGAGTGGCCTCTGGTACCATAGTTTGTACCAAGCTCACCACGCCAAACAGCAGTGTGACAAATTGAGCATATAGCGATCCTCCCTGGTGCTAACAGAAAAGAAGTTCCAAACTGGGGCGGAAAACTTTCTGGCACTGCTGGATGTGCCACTTCCAATACCAGATGAACTGGAGGGTGTGCTTGGAATGTGATGACTCTGTGCAGCTACACTGTGGCTTTTACTACCACTACCTACTGAGATGGTTGAGCTGGATATAGGTCCCTGCCGGGCCTTGGAAAATATGGCAGCTGGAGGTCGTGGTGGTGTAACCTGTGTTGGTGGTATCCGTGCTACATCCCGCTCAGTAGCAGCCTTTCTGGATATGGTGAGAATGTTGGTCTCCATCCCCTTTGGGACGGGAGTGATGTGCGTGATGAGTGGCTCATCTTCATCAACATCATCCCCCTCTTCAACATCTACCTCCAATACTGTAAGTTTTTTGGGAACCTTCCTTTTCAGAAGCATTGTCTTGTGGCCTGCATCACTCTCAGACTGAGCTGGTGGCTGCCAAGTGACATCACAGTCATCAGAAGCTCGGCTTGAAGAAGAAGATGATGGACTAAGCCTCCTTTTCCTTGCTGGTGGTCTGGAAGAGAATAGATCTTCCAAAACAATGGTTTGCTCAACTTTGTCTGCAGGAAGCTCAATTTCCTGAAATGCCCCTACGTCAGGAGCAACAACTACTATTGTGGGTTGTTGTTGTTGCACTGCACACTTATCTGCTGAGTTGCCTGCGTTGATTGTGTACTACTTTGCGATGATGACATTTCAACATCGCTGCTAGTTAGTAGACTGGCTACCTCTGCGACACTCAAGGGCTTGGGCCTAGGTTGGTGGGGTTGGACCGCTGGTGCAGAGGTGCTGCTCCCAGCTTGGTTCCCTGACAACACTGCTGCAGGCGTAACTTTTTTGCTCCCAAAAAAAACATTGGCCGGCACACCAATCGTGGTTAATGGCACTTCCATTTTCTGTTCCTTCCTCTCACCAGCAGCTTTCTTGGTACTGGACCTAGTACCTTTCTTTGGGGCCATCTTCTTCGGATGTCAGGCAGGACACAGATGCACAACAAGTTGTGTTCACACGTGGACATGATGCGCAGCAGGACTTCTGCGTGGCTGGCAGTACAATGGGTGATGATGATGATACCTCCTCCTCTGGCTTTTTGTGCACCGAAAAGCAAATAAGCCAGGAGAAGAACCTCAGTGAAATGTTGCATTTGTTGTTGTGGTTCAGTTACTTACTACTGTACAAAAGATATAGTCTAGCCATTTCTGAGACTTTGTCAACAAGGGCTATGTTATACTACTGTGTATACACACACTACACTCTCAGGAAGGATAGGAAAGACAATAAGAACCACCAAATTAAAAATGTAATGGAAGTGGGGTGGACCCTATTTGCCATTAAATTATTAGAGCATCACATCATTCATGGAGCTGCTGCTGGCAAAGGGGTGGATGGATGGAAGCAGTAAGCCAATAGGGAAACCATGCAGGCCTATATGGCCAAAGCAGGACAGGATTAACTCCCAACACAAAGAAAGGCCACCAGCCACATGGACACTCAAAAAATCACAAGCAACAAGCAGGGGACCTGGGAAACACCAGGAGCTGACAAAAGGACTATAAAAGCCAGGCAAAGGATGCATGCTAAAGCACACTGCTCTGCCTTTTTAATGAAACAGAATGCAAATACAAAACTTCACAGGCCGCAAAAAGGTCCGAAGGGTGCATTGCATACCAACACACACCAGACACACACAACAAAGGCATGTCTCTAAGACGCCCAACATCAGAAAGCCCACCCCAAAAAGCACACTTCCCAACTCAATCCAATGCCATCCATGCCCTAAAGGATGTCTAAATTCAACAGACCACACAGAAACGCTTGACTAATAAAGCTGTGGCTACTTGCTCTGAGCCTACTGGATGAAAAAAGCAGGCCTGTTGGCAGAGACAAGGCCAGACAAGCTTGCAGACCTAGGCTTCAAAATGGCCACCAGCCACATGGCCCGGCCCAACAACATCGAAAATTCCACCACCAAAAAACACACTTCCCAACTCAATCCAATGCCATCCATGCCCTAAATGATGTCTAAATTCAACAGACCACACGGAATCACTTGATTAATAAAGCTGTGGCTACCTGTTCTGAACCTACTGGATGAAGGCAGGCCTGTTGGCAGATACAAGACCAGACAAGCTTGCAGACCTAGGCTTCAAAATGGCCACCAGCCACATGGCCAGGCCCAACAACTTCAGAAAGCCCACCACCAGAAAACACATTCCCCAACTCAATTCAATGCCATCCAGGCCCTAAATGATGCTTGAAAATGAAATACATTTAAAAAATCAAACAGACACAACAACCAAATATCCAATTGAAAAATCCTCACATCCAATTGCAATGATGCAACAGAAAAAAAGAGTGATCTTTCCAGCTCAAAATCCAAAGGCAGAATGACCAGGCGATGGACAAAACACTGGGAGGAGCCTGCTGGACAGGAACAGGAAGTTGGAGATTCTGTGGCACTTCCTCCCTCTCCCAACCTTTTTGAAAAAGGACTCCTTGCACAAACAAGGACAGCCAAATGTCAATCTGAGGAGTTTTTTTCATCCAAATCATCATTTGCAGAAGGTTTCATGCTGCTAGATCTGATAGTCTTCTCCAAATTGAAACTTTCACATGTTCAAGTTCTCGAGCATCACATTACTTCCGCCGGCGCGTCCAAAATGACGTGATTGCGTTCTCTCGCTCCCTGTCGTGTTGGATATGACCTGTTTGGGTACTCTCGCTCCTTGTCGCGTTCAATATGACGTGTCCGCGTCCTCACACTCTCGCTCGCGGTGGAGAATGACGTGTTCGAGAACTCAATCATCTGATATTCTCGCGGTGCATGATCGCGAGAAGAAAGACGTGATCGCACAATGAATGACGTGATCATGCAACAAATGACGATAATGTGGGCGCGAACTCTCGCGAGATATCCCAAATGGCTACAACAATCCAACATCTCGTGGAGAACACGACCGGATCGGGAAAACTTATCGGCAAAAGTGGGGATTCAGGTAAGGCAATTGCGCGCGCGCGAGAATGTATTTTTTTACAGCGCGAGCAAGACAAAAATTTCCGGGAAGATGCAGATTGCAGAAATTTTTACATTTTCGCGCAATCCGCGGAACGCAAAAATGTCAAATTATCGCAATTTCCGCGAGCGGAATGAAATTTGACGCCCACCCCTAATTGTAATGGCATGCGATGTAAAGGCAGCTGCGTTGTAACAGTTGCCTTGTAAAGGTAGGTCGTTGTACTGGATGTTTCCAACATCTTCACCACCTTCCACCCCCTGATTCTCCACAAGAGCAGGATCTTGATGACAAGAGGAACTTGATGATTCTAATTTCTTCTGTGCAACGATTTTCATAATAATCCTTCTTAGACATTAATAACTATGAAAGATGAAGGAGAGGTTTGAACAATCTACCTACTAGCCTCCTCTGCCAAACAGCATACTTGCTCACTAGTAGCTGAATGCATTGCTCAACCATCAGGCCTCCCCCACAGGTATATTCTGGTAACATTTATATCCTCACACAGGATGTGCATGTTCACACAAGTGAGTGTCATGAGAGAGATTATGTAGCACTCTCCTTTTTGAGATCTACAATCTGCAATGCTGTTCTAGCAGTATTACCCTCATGACTGAACTCTGGTCTGGTTATCTGCTGAAATAGGGTAAGATGAAGGGCAAGACTGGGGAAAAGAGTAGTCATAGTCAAAATCTTTATTCAATCAATTAAAAGTGGTCATAAAAGCACAAGATTATAAAAACCTGTTTTCAGTATTGGTTATCAATTTAGACATTAAAATAATTCCTATTTCATTCATAGTTAAAAATTAAAAACAATTGAAAGATTTGGATGTTATAAAACCAGTCATTACCCTGCATGCTCCCATATAATCAGCAAGCGTCTAGCCCAGCAGTCAATGATATCCCCCTCTTTCTTTTTTTCATACGGGCCCAGAAGAACGTAGCTACTGAAAAACATACCAAAGGATCAGATAACATTTTTAAAAAGTATAATGCCACCCAACATTGATTAAAATTCATTTCCCTTAATACTGGTTTTAGGTAGTCGTTCCTTTTGTGTAAATAGAGAAGAGAAATGGGGCAAGAGGCAACTCTGCCTTACTCCTCTGGTGATTTTAAATAAACGTGTGCAGTTCCTGTTTTTACTGTATCGGACAGAAGCTGTGGCATTGAAATACATCTGTCTGATAAAATGTAATATGACTGGGTCAAACCCCATTTCCCCCATTATAGCCCACAGCTTTTCATGGACTACACAGTTGAATGCTGCCGACAGGTCAGTGAAAGCCATGTATATTTTCCCTTTTTTCTTTCTGGTGTATTTTTCTGTTATTAGTGCCAAGTTCAAGCACTGGTCCACGGTGCTCCTTCCCTGCTGGAACCCAGAGGAAAACAGTACAAAACCATATACATTTTCTTTTAGGACTCAAATAGTGTTAATGTGCTGAGAACTAAAGACTAAGGGGTCTATTATGAAGGCGGGCGGACAAAGTCGCCCCGGGAAATGGGACAGCCCGCTAAGGGTGCGGCAGTCCCGCATGGGAAATTAGGATGTGCCCGCCACACTGGCGATGCATCCCGCATTTTTTGCATTGTGGCGGGCGGTGCTGTCAGCAGCACCCACCGCAATTCCAAAACGGCATTTGAGCATTTGCATTCACAACGTGGCAGGCACTGCGCGATGCCTGCCATGTCGTCCATGCAAATGCAGGGGGGTACCATAGGTACCCCCCATGAGCCCACCCATGCCTCCAACTCAGGAATCCGCATTCCTTTCCATGGTGGCAACGCCACCACGGAAAGGCTACTTCCCGCTGGCATCTTAATATGGCTGGCGGCGTCTAGCAGACACCGCCACCATATGCAACCCTTTTCCACCCGGTCCACCCGCCGACCGGGCGGAAACGCGGCACACGGTCTTCCCATCTGCTGCGGTCCCCCCACCATCATAATATGGTGGGGGAAATGGGAGGCGGGCAGGGGATGATGTAGGGTGGATCGCCACCGCCATGCTGGCGGTGGCGATCCGCCCTACATCATAATAGACCCCTTAGTGAGCTACATCTTTTATGAAATGCCATTCTTTGAAAATCTGGTGAGTAAACTGCCTTCATTTGTTTCTACTCAATATGTGAAGTTCATGTTTGACTAGATGCCAATTTCTGTTGGATAAATGTGTTTTTAAGTAAGCACATGCCAAATAAGGACTTTCCTGAGCTAAACTGAAATACATTTACAACAAAAGCACTTTCTGCACTCTAACAGAAAATCCAGGTACTAACGATTGGCAGCTTTCACACTAGAGTAAAATTCTGCATTTGTAAAGGAACCGTCTCAACTACAAAACTCTCTCCTGCAGATTTTTGCACACTTACTGATATTTGTTGTCATCAAGGCTCATTTCTGCCAGAGCCTTCACATAATAGACAGCAAGAGAGTAGAGAAGTCAGGTTCCTGGGAAACCCGGACTTCAATAAAGAAGGGAGGTAAAGGATGAGAGTGGAGACTATCGGAAACCCATATCAATTAGTAGAGGAATGAATTTCAAAAGGACCAAACACAGTAGAGGAGCAGATGGGTAATAAGAATTTGACCAATGGGGTAAATGGCAACTTTAAAAGAGAGGTCAACCTTACTCTTTGAGTATTTTGCTATTATTTCTCCTCAACCAGATAAAACTATAAGACGTTTGGCTGTCTCCAAGACGTCTAATCTGCTACAGTGAACATCCCCGACAAACAACCACCCGAATGTTCTAAAATTTGGACTAAGAACTGGATGTTACTTTGTCAAAATTGCCTTAATGACCTAAATACGTTTCCAGCATACCCCTGACAGATTAGTTCTGTATTTTGTTTGTGTAACCCTTTTTTACATAGGCTTTCTATAATGGCCACCTGTGCACAGTAGTTTGATGACCCATTATTTAGAGCTGGGAAACTGACCCTCTTGTTAAACATTCGGTGGAAGCTTGTGCAAAGGATACCGTGCAAAGGTAGAGCAGAACTGTGCAGTATATGTGCGGTTAGTGCAAGTACTGGGTGTATGTATGCATCTGAGGAATACATTGCATCAGAGATGTAGTGCTGTGCGATGCGTGTGCAATAAAAGCATGTGCTGGGTGTATGTGTTTTTGTGGGAAGTACAATGCAAGAAGACTGAAGTGTTGTGCAGCGAGCACATGGTGAGTGCTGGCAGTCTGTGTGTCTGCAAACAGCACACCTGCTACAGTACTGAGCAGCGCTTGCAGACTGAATGTGTGTGCTGTATGTATATGTATATGTGTCTGTAGTGGCACAATGGATGGAGGTAACAGTACTGGAGAGTTTGGGTGCTGTGAAAGTATACTAAGTTCAATTGGGCCTGCTATATTACATTACATGGAGGGTCCGGGGTCCCATTTTGGGAAGCCCAGGCCTGCCTGGTTAAGACATAAGGTGTAGAGGAATCCCCCACACAGATTTGTGTATTGCTGCCTTCCTGTGAGATAGGAAGGGGCACTCACTGGAGGAAGGGAGGAAACGACCTCCCCCTTACACTTTTACAAATTATTCTATGATCATGTGATAGATCACAAGGGAGGGATTTGGACACATCTCAGGAAGGAGGTGATGCTGATAAGGGAATCATGAAGAGTAGGGCTGGGAGCCTAGGATTACCCTTTTGATGCATATATCACTGTGGCTGACATCCAGGTATGGACTTTGGTCACTCCTATGAACTGTGTGTGGGTCTATCAACTTCAGAGTGTTTCCTGCTCTGACAGACAGCCTTTTAAGAGAGAACAAGATTAGGAAAAAGTTACACTTTAAAAGACACATAACCCCAATAAAAAACTTCAAAGACTCAAACCTTAAATCACATTTGTTGTCTGGAAAAGGACTATGTCATACAGCACCTTTCTTACTGTCCACAGAGCAGGTCCTCGAATATTCCTGAGCATGGTCCAGGTGAGGTGAGGGCCAGTCACCTGTCAAGCTGGGTGAGAATTTTAAACTTTATACTTACATCCAAAACATTTTAATAGTGTATCTGACTGAAGAAAAGAACGTTTATATTGTTTGTTTTTTCATTGATTTTTCATTTATTGCAGATGCCATCTGCATTCCTTGGTGCCGAGGATCTGTATCACAGGTTGTAATGATTCCAACCTATATATTCATTCCATTTTGGGTTAGTATTTAATTTTCACGGTTTAGGATTTGGTATGCAGAAGCGAATCTAAAGAGCAGAGGCCCTGAAGAAAGCCTTGGGATTGTGTGCCCGTTCGGCTGAAACATGTTGGCCCTTTTTGTGGCAGCTATTTGTTGAAACTGCCTTGTTTGCACTGTTCTGTTTTTAGCATAGGGGTTGTGTCTATATTCCAAATAAAAAGGTTCTTATGTTTCTTGCCACAACACCCTATTTTAACTCACCACTTATTCTTTTGTTCTGCACTGCACTTCTTGGCAATCAATGATTGAGTTGTGATTGTGAATTCGGCCTACGATTTTTTGACTGGAGGTCTCTATGACCAAGAGACTTACCATCTTAATTACTGGTTGACCAAATGATAATATTGATCACACAGATTAGTTGATGGCTATCCAGATTATGTGGGCCGAATAGTTTCATGAATGCTTTTATGAATTGTTTCATACATCACAATGGACGTTCTTTTCTTCATGCTAGACTTCATTTCTTTTCTCTTGTCTGTTTGGTAACTGAGGTACCATTTTACCTTTACGTAAGCGCAGCTTGAGAGCTAGAATGTTGGCTTTCAGACCCCAGGTTTCTTGTGTTGTTCATACTGCACCGGCCGCCTTTTCCGACATCAACATGGTGGCCGGTGAAGAACGGAAAGCAACAAAGGTCAGCATACCAGTTTTGTTGCTATTATTGTTATTATTTGAAAAACCATTAAAAGACTCTTCTTCCCTGTCATACCTCCAAATTGAAGTTTTTCATGTTATAGGACTACTATACTCAATATAAGCCCGATCTTCTATACAACACTGGTATCAAAAGTGGGATAGCGTGTCTAGAGCACAATGACACAACCCATTACCATGCAGTACGTTCTAGCGCAACTTGCTGAGGGCCAACGCCATTTACAACTCGTTATGGAACAACAGGCTAAGGCAGCTCAGGAAGAACGAGTAGCGTTTCAAACTGTCCTAAAGAAACAGGCCTCATTGATCATGACAAGTGCAGGACACAGCAATACTTTGTCTCACAGATGCCATAGCTAGGGCCAGAGTCCACCCAAATGTACTGGCGTCTGTCCTCTAAACATTTCAAGAAGGGGACAACCCGGACTACTTATTTGTGAATTTTGAGTGAGTAGCCTCTACTGCTGCCTGGTCACCAGAGAGATGGGGCCAGTATAGCCAGTATATAGCCCCCCGAATTGCAAGCTGCCTCTCGGGCAGCAAATCCAGCTGGTATTACACCCTAACCAGAAATCAAAAAGGCTATCCTGGAACGTCTTGGTTGCAATGAAGCGTATTATCGTGCCCGATTCCCTAAATAGAAGTGGGTCCCAGGTGATAACCGTAGAGCCTTGTATTACCAGATTTGTGACTTCGACAATCGTTGGTTACAACCTGATACGTCCTCTGTGGAACAGGTGTCAGAAAAGGTTTTCCTCGAACAATACTTGGAGGCCCTACCCTCTAACAGGCGTTCCTGGGTTAAGCAGCACCCCCATCTAAAAACACAGTCGACAATCAATTTGGCATGTGCCTACCATTGTTCCCCTGAGTTCTGCTCTACCACCACCACTCAAAAGAACCCCCTAAGTCACCCTAAGCCATTCTCACGTCCAATCCCCCAAGTGGTGGAAGAAAAAGGCTCCTTTCACCCCAAGGCCACAGGGAGGTATGCATCAGACGTCCAAGGTACCCATACCCGACCACAATGTTTTTGCTGCGGCGATTGGGGCCACATCTCCCGAAACTGCCCCAGAAAACAGATACCACTGAACCCATGGAAGTGCGCTATACAAAAAGAAGAGTCTTGGTCACTGGAAAAAACTGAAATTGCTACATGAAATCCGTTTACATTAACGGAAAACCAGTAGAAGCGCTATTGGATACAGGGTGTAAACATTTGGATGTTTCTCAGGAAGTCATCCCAGGGACTCCTTAAGGAACGAAAACATCTCAGTGTCTTGTGTACATGGTGACGTGAAGTCCTATCCCGTGGCTGTCGTCCAGCTAACTATCGATGGGGAAACACTGTTATGTAAAGTGGGTGTTGTCCCCTGTTTGGCCGAAAAACTTATATTAGTGACCTAACTACCATGTTTTGCGAGACTCCTCGCCGCTAGCCCACAAGATTCACAAACTGTGGACTGGTTAGGAGAAGCCCCCTTCTCTATGGTGGACATAGAAACCTCCACTCCCATAACTCCAAAAACTAGGAGAGAGAAAAGAGAAGGACGAAAGAACAACCAAAAAGCATCCTCAGCTCCTGTTACTCCTGTCCTTTCCTCTTTGGACACAAATAGGAGGCCATCACAAAGATTTCGGGCCGCTCAGAGAGTCAACAGCACTTTACAGTTCATGTGAGAAAGAGCAAGGGAAGAAGAGGACTCCAAGCAGTTGGGCCCCTACTTTTGTATTAAACAAGAGCTGTTATATAGAATAAACAGGAACACTGATCGGACTGTGGAACAACTCCTGGTGCCCTTAGCCTTTCGTGAACACGTTATGCACCTTGCTCATAACAAGGCTCATTCCTGGCCGTCACTACGGCCAGGAATATACCTTAAAATACATATTAAATTGATTCTATTGGCCTGGCATATATCGTGAGGTGGCTGGGTTCTGTTCCTCATGTCCCAGATGCCAGTTAATCAACCCTCCACATATAAACAAAGCACCACTAAAACCCCTCCCAATTATTAATATACCCTTTCAAAGAATAGGGATGGACATAGTGGGTCCCCTAATAACCTCTGCTAGAGGCCATCAGTATATCCTGGTCATTGTTGACTATGCAACCCGCTATCCTGAAGCCTGTCCGTTTAACAACAACAACCTCTTCATCCGTCGCACAGGCTGTGATAACCTTTTTTTTCGCGAGACGATTTTCCACGTGAAATACTCACTGATCAGGGGACCCGTTTTTTCCCAACTAATAAAACAGGTATGCAAGCTTCTGGTGATAGAGAAAAATACCCACCGCAGTTTAACACCCACAGACTGATGGTCTTGTAGAACGATACAACTGGAACATCAAAGCGATCTTAAGAAAGGTAGTGCATGATACAGGGAGGGACTGGGATCAAAAACTACCCCTGGTCCTATTTGCCATTCGATCCTAAGAGCAGAAATCCACTGTTTTTTCCCCTTTTGAATTAGTTTTCAGGCGCAAACCGCGTTCACTTTTAGATGTGGCCTTTGAGCAATGGGTAGAAGAAGAAAAAAATGGCAAATAGTTGCTAGCTTATACTCTTCCCTTAAAGAGACCCTCCCCACTTCATGGGACACTGTACACCAAAATATGGACAGGGCCATAGAAAGGCAAAAACGAGCGTATGATTGAGGAACCAAAATGAGAGACTTTTCTATATGCGAAAAGGTCCTTATCCTTCTGCCCACTGCTACCTCAACATTCCTAGCCATTTGGCAGGGGCCTTATTGCTTCCTGGCCAAAGTAAGCCCCGTCACTTATAGGGTAGCAGTACCCACAACACATGGTACAGGACAAATCTACCATGTAAACCTTTTGAAGAAATGGGAAGAACCATAATCCAAAAAGAGAAATCCAATAGTAGCCAATATTACTCTTATCCAACAACCCGATAGCCCTCCCAAGGTATTCAATAAAGACCTCCCTGAGGAAGTACAGATCAGTCCCATGTTAAATCCCTCCCAAAAAGATCAGATAAAAAAGCTCCTAAGGAAGTACTCCAGGGTGGTGTCCAAATGTCCTGGACGCACTGCCCATGTAGAACATGACATAATTACAGAAAAAGGGAAAATAATACGTCTAAAAAAGTATCGGGTTTCCGCAGCTAGAAGACAGGCTATTGAGAAAGAGGTAGAGGACATGCTTACGGCAGACATAATCGAGCCATCACAAAGCGCCTGGTGTTCCACAGTTGTTCTCATACCGAAAGCGGACGGTAGCCTCTGTTTTTGTGTCGATTTCCGTCAACTGAACGCCATATCAGCTTCAATTTTTATCCTATGCCCAGGGTGGAAGAACTAATATAAAAAGTGGGAAAAACCAAGTTCCTGTCTGCCATCAATCTTACGAAAGGATACTGGCAGAGATCCCTATCACAGACAGTAGGGGAAAAAACTGCTTTCTCCACCTCATCAGGACTATACCATTTCAAGGTCCATCCTTTTGGGCTCCATGGCACCCCTGCTAGTTTCCAAAGCTTGATGGACATCTTACTAAAAGCACATCAACGTTACGCAGTTGCTTTTTTAGAAGACATAGTTGTGTTTAGCCCCAATTGGGAAACACATCTGGTACACCTGGAAGGAATCCTAGCCAACAAGCCAGCCTGACCCTGAATCCAAAAAAATCCATATCAATTATCCAGGATATTCAATCACACAAGAGCATATCTTCACTCAAATAGATAAAGTGGAGGCTATACGTAAAATTCCTCAGCCAACTACAAAAAAGAAATTAGATCCTTCCTCACTTTACTTGGTTGCTACCGTTGATTCATTCCCCATTTCTCCGGGCTTGCATGCCCCCTCACCGATTTATTAACAAACCATCACAAAAATAACAACATTCAGGGGTCTGAAGAACAAAACCGTAGCTTTCATAGCTTAAAAAATGCCCTCTGAAGACACTCTGTGCTCCATTGTCCAGACTTCTCTAACACCTTTGTCCTTCAGACTGATGCATCCGAACAAGGATCAAGGGCTGTCCTGTCCCAATCCGATCACCATGGTTACCTCCAACCTGTTTTGCATATTAGCAGGAAACTGTTCCCAAGAGAACACGCCTATTCCACAATAGAAAAAGAATGTCTAGCCATTAAGTGGGCTAGAGAAGTCCTCCAATACTACCTGTTAGGACGTACTTTTATATTACCGACCACGCTCCTCTTACTTGGTTGTCAACTGACAAAGACTCAAATGCCCGAATATTACGCTGGTTTCTAGCCCTTCAACCTTTTTCCTTCCAGACATACCATGTTGCTGGGAAACTCCAGGGCAAGGTCGATTTCCTTTCCAGATGTCCGGTCTCAGTCTGGCCCGAGGGGCCATACCTAACGGGGGAGCAGTGTCATACTGCACCAGCCGCCGCTTCCTACATCAACATGGCTGCCGGTGAAGAGCAGATTGAAACAAAGGTCAGCATACCACTGTTTGCTGTACGCAAACCGGAACTAAAGCCCAGCTCGATGGTTCCAGAGGAGGGACGAGATCGAGCCCATAAGGCTATGGAGGACGAAACGCAGGAGGAAGGTGAGCCGGTCCCAGCATGAGCAGAGAGTTGAAGAGAGAGACCGAAGGCGATGAGTCTGCAACGGAAGAGTTCAGAAGCGCGTCTTCATATCCCTGTGACCAGAGGACACAGAGAGACGCTCCCGATACAACAGAGGCTGCTGGGCAGGAACTCGCCGGTACTTCCCCTGCGACGTCCCAGGAGGGATGTGGCTACTGGCAAGTCTCTCTTTTTGGTTTCTTAACGAAACACTGCTGATGAAGCGGTGTGTAGCTGAACACCGAAACGATTTTAACACGACTCGAGTGAAGGATGCGTTGGAGGTGGCACTATTCTGTGTATCAGAACCAAGCGCCCACTCAACCTCTGTTTTCTTTTTTTTTTTGTCTTATTGAAGCGTACCCCTTGGGATCATTGCTCTGGAGGTCTCCTCTTTCCACTTGTGCCAAAGAAGGACTAAGGACGCTCCAGGGAACAGGGATATTACCAGGGAACACCTTTCGAAGACGAACTGAGACTAGTCCCGTAAAACTGTACTTGAAATAAAAGAAGGGTTTCAAGTTCTTGTTGAAGAAGTCAGTCAGACGAGTCACCATGATTCCTTTTTTTGTTGCTATTATTTTTATTATTTGAACAACCATTAAAAGACTCTCCTTCTCTGTCATACCTCCAAATTGAAGTTTTTCATGTTATAAGACGACTGTACTCAATATAGGCCCAGTCTTGCATACAACAGAATATAAGATGGGGAGGATGAGACCACAAAAGTTGTCATCGGCTAGCAGCTGATAGGCTATGTGAGAAGGGGAAGCACTGCAAGACTTCTGCCTGTGACCAGGTCTGGGGTCAAAGCCCTGCTAGTCTCCCTGTTGGGTGAGGGGACAACCCCAGGGAAACCAATACCACCTGCCCTAGAGCACCAGCACCTGCATTCTGTCGGATCACTGGGGTTCTTACTTCTACCCACGATGTGACTTTGAAGAGATGACATGAATCTGTCTTCACCATTCCTTTACCTCTGCTTGTAATTGTGCAATACTAAACACCGAGGAAGGAAGGGATACTAGGAAAGAGATCTTAGTAGTGGATGTGCTGTCACTCTTCATAGGGACATGGTATGACTCCTTAAAGAAAGAAAACAGGGTGGTCAGAGTAAGAAGCATGTATGTTCCTAGAGAGGAGGAAGTGTACAGGGTCAGAATAGCCTGAACAAGATTTCTAGTGGAGACAGAAATGAAATCCTGAAACATAGAAGGAACAAAATGTATTTGGAACTGATACATTTAACACCATTCAACGGAGTGTTAGACAGGTAAGAGGGGGATATAATAAGCTTAATAAGCATGAATAACACTCGATCCACAATTATTTTTAAGTGCTCAGTTGGTCATCACTGAGTGCAGGAATGGGAGAAATGGTGTCTTCACTTCAACGTTTTTCCATGCACCTTTCCCAAGTGGTACTCCCATTAGGAAAGTTAGTTTTCGCCAAGAACATATCTCCTCAGGTTTAGGAAATCGCCATGAAAAGTAAGTAAACATTCCTTGCCAAAATATAATGTAGAGAACTGACCAGAACAACACTATTCCACTGTGTAATAGTTTTCACCATAAGAAGTGTTTTGAATCACAGACATGCTCCCCATGCATGCTGAACTGTAACAAGGGTAAAAGCGCTGTGCACTAATTGAATTGTTGCCTGGGTGCAGTATTGTTTTCGGCAACCCCCATGTGCCAGGTGAGGGCCGCTGTGCACTGAGCCATGCATCAAGTGCTGTGCGGGGAATACCAAACCCAAACTGCCTTGTTGCAGTGATCCTGTATGCCAGAAGGGGAAACAATTTTAGTATTCATGTGACCAGCATGCTAGGACTCATGAACGCCTTAGTGGTGGACATAAGTACCGCTGAAGGAGATTGCTCCTCAGGGGTCCACGTGGTGTCAGGAGGTAGCGCTGCAACCTTTTATGCCAGGAGGAAAAAACAGCAGATCTGGGAGCACACCGCTCACCTATCAAGCAAGGTTCGACCCTGGCATTCTGGGTAATGCAGTCTCTGGTAGTTTGCCTCGTAGAAGTGTTGTCGAATGTTTCGCCAAAGTTGGCGCAGATGGTGCTGATCTCGATCGGCAACCTATTCAGCAAACCCCTAAAACTAGTCTGTAATCTCTACTGACGAAGGTTAATGAACCTGAAACACCGGTGTCTAGAGATCAGCACCATCTGCGCCAACTTTGGCGAAACACTCGACAACACTTCTACGAGGCAAACTACCAGAGACTGCATTACCCAGAATGCCAGGGGCGAACCTTGCTTGATAGGTGAGCGGTGTGCTCCCAGACCTGCTGTTTTTTCTAATGGACTCCCGTGAGTCATGGAGCTGACGAGCTCGTGGTTGATGCCCTGCGCGCCAGTGAGCGGTACCAGACCTGAGACGATTTCGGCAACCTATTCAGCAAACCCCTAAAACTAGTCTGTAATCTCTACTGACGAAGGTTAATGAACCTAAAACACCGGTGTCTAGAGATCAGCACCATCTGCGCCAACTTTGGCGAAACACTCGACAACACTTTTACGAGGCAAACTACCAGAGACTGCATTACCCAGAATGCCAGGGGCGAACCTTGCTTGATAGGTGAGCGGTGTGCTCCCAGACCTGCTGTTTTGTATGCCAGGAGGGGCTGCCTTTACTAGGTTTCCAAATATTCTGGAATATTGCCGGGGACTAGAGTGAGGTTGTGACCAGTGAGTGAAGCTGGCACCACATGATCTGCTCTGACTGACTCCTAGAGGACTGTGGAGGATGCCGAGGAAGATGTCACACCCTCACTGGACTCCCATCAGGAACTAGAGGATAGAAACTCGCCCACCTCTCTTAAGCACCCACCACCCCTATGGAAGATTGACTTACCATGTCTTTGTGAGCTGGGTATTTCTTTGATCACTGGGTAGAGGCAGTGGCGCCTATCAGGTGATGGAGCCTGTGCCTGCCTGGTGCTGCCACATATACTGCAGCAGCCCAGCTTCGCTGAGTAGGATCAGAATTTGCAAGTGCCCACGTCCCAGGTACCCACTGCAACACCAAATGCTTACCTGCTACAAGAGTAGGCAAGACTTGAACTGGGCATGTGGGGCCCTTGGGGACTAACTGCTAAAGGTCCTGCAGCACTATAGACTTTTTTTTTTAACTAATTCCTAAGAGTCAAAGGAGAATCATTTAATATGGACTAATAGTGAATATTCTCTGACTGTGGCTAATAGTGAAATGGGAATAACCCTGACCACATTACAAGGAAGTGGGTGGGACAGGGATTTTCCTAACAAACACTTGAGCCCTAACCTCAAGAGGGTTGTGTTATTGCTTTCAAGTGTTTTATACCTTAGAGTGCTTAGAGTTAGAAATAAACTACTTTTTCTTATAAAAGCAAGTATTGTTGTGTTGACTCGCCTGTATCTACACCTCACCCCCGAGGTAGACTTTGCTCATCTACAGGTACCACTGAGAGCTAAGGGTGAAAGGGATTCATGGCCCAGTTGCCCAGGACACATAGTAGATTGGGCTCTGAGACATCAGGAGTAAAAGGTCTCAACCACCATGGTTGGGTCCAATAGGCCCTGCGTGCCCAATGGCCCTCTGAAAGGGGTTCTGACCCAGTGGTATGATACATTTTTAGAACCAACTGTATTTTTATGCCAATTGGATAGTTCTTAGAGTTCAGGTCTGGATGGCAGGAAAGAATGTTAATCCCTGGGGACTGGCATCCTTTCAGAAAAACACTGTAATGTTTAACCACTGTGTGGTCTGAACATAATTGTGCAGAAGACAATTGGTCTGAAGGGAGGTCACGTCAGTGGCCTTCCTTTGCCTAGTCGAAGCCTCAGACTGAGTGTACATGGCATTTATCTTGTTGACCCTACAAAAGCAAGCTCAAAATGCATCTGGCATTGAATAGTCTGGCTACAGCAGTCTACTTCAGTACAGCTGTCCCTAAATTGTGTGTTGGGGATACCACAACAATAAAATCTGCATCTAATAGAGGGTTAGACAAGGGTGCCCACAAGTCTTCTTCTTTGCACTCGACACAACACTTGTGATGTGGCTTCCAGAACTGGACACAGCTCAACAGATATTATATGGAGAACTAGATGTAGCACTGTAGATAAGACCTCAACATTTGTGAGCAATATTAATTATTAGAATTTTTTGCCATTTTATTTACCCATTTTGAAAGTATGCAAGATGAGCATTACAAAATGCCTTAAGTTAGGGAAGATTGCACAGCTGTTGGCTGTGCTGTAACCACAGTGGGCCTAGTTTTTCTATCAGGAAGCACCAGATGTTATAAATCGATGTCACATGTTAACCATTCCATAAGAATCCTGCTACATCCTCTGGCATCAACACCTTTCTAAATTACTTCAACACATATCTGGAAAACCATGGGAACACTTGAAACACACTAGTATGAGTCAAATCCTTTAGCACTCTGGTACTTTGACTTGCTGAAAACAAATGCTTCACCCACAGAAAAGAAGAAAAAAATGGAAGCAGAGCTGAACCTTCGATGACCTCATCCTACAGAAGTCTTCTCCTCAACACACAGAAAACTCCTATCTGACAAAGTGAAATAGTATTCCACACTGGCACTGAAGCTGCCAAAAAAATACAAACACTGCATCGCCCCTGCCTGACCTGCAAATCCCACGCTCTTCCCACAAGTGCAATGCCATCAACACCTTTCAGGGAAAAAGACAATTTGACAGACACCCACAACACCAAGTCTGCTGCTCTCCTCACATGCACTCATTTGTGCAGTGTTAGAATCAGGGGTCTCTAGTTGGCACAGGTAGGTACTTGTGACAAAGCACCCTACCCCCTAGTCAGAGTAAGGGGGATTACACTGCTAAAATAACCCCTGCTCATCCTCTGGGCGGTGTGGCGCGAGCAGTCAAGACTTTGTAGTCTTGTTCCTATATTCACAATAGTCTCTGCGCATTGGAATAATATATATATATAGATTAGACGTAGGACTGAGGTCGACTAGGTCTCTATCGAATATATTAGACTTAATTGTGAGTGCCAGCTAGCTCAGAGGTCACTAGAAACATTCTCGAACAAACAAGAAGGGATTCGTTTCTGACAACAGCATAAACATGACAACTTTGTTTCCCAAGAATAAGAAATGTATCTCTAGAGTCGCGGAAACAATAGATAGTTATTTCACTCAGTCAATCGTGCATGCTTCGTTTTACCAGAGGTGCAGAGAAATAGAGAGACAGGCGTTTTCAATAAAAGTATTTATTGAACAGTCTTCTTTCTCATGCAGAAGAAATGAACTGCTACAATCGTCATACTAGTTTCAAAGTACAATGCGTACAGTACGAAGAGTATTATAAAATAATACTGTAAAAGCATGGTATGGTTTCTAAGCCATGTAAAATAACATACATAAATAACAAAGACTAAAAAATACTCAACTGGTGCTTCTAAAATACGCTTACCCCGGTGTACCTAACCTAGGTCTAGTACGAGGGAAGAAGTAAGTGAGGTGTAGCTCAGTTTCAGTATTCTTTGCCAAGAATCTAATCCAAGAATTCTCCAAGGGTCTAATCAGCTCAGTGCCTTGGTTCAGAATGTAGGAGGTCTGGTATCTCTCTCTCAGGACTCAATTTCCCAACAACCCGCAAGGGTAGCTTGGAAACACTGGAGCTGGATTTCTCGACAAGAGAAAAGACAGCGTCTCTCTCAGTGCGTCTGCTGGAGGGTCGGCTTCCTTCGGCACTTGCTACGGCGAGCTGTGTCGTGTAGGTAGATGGTCGAACTGCTCCAAACCACTGTGTGTTTTCCTGGGCAAGTGTGGACATATTTATAACTTGAAGGTGCAGAGTTTGACGTAAGGTTGGACATAATAACATCATCAAAGACTCAGTTCTTTGAAAACTCCATGACTTCTGGGACAAATCAATATTCAAGCAAGGGGAAGTCCCTGACTGCTGAAGGAGGGTTTTTCCAAGAAATCGTTGTGGATTTTCGTAACTAGTGGAAGTAGCCATGCCGTATTTGGACTGCATAGGCTAAGTCTAAATATGTTTATGATTTCTATGCCTATATAAGGATAGGGTGATTTATACCTATATATGTGGGCATGAATCGGGAATTTCACACTAGGGTTCTAAAATGCTCTACAACAACTTATTTCAGAGGCGGTGTAAGTTAAGCATTTGTGACCACATACAGTAACCCAGTGATAACACTACAAATGGACACCACACAAGGTTGTATATCAAAAATAAGTATATTTTATATAGAGCTACCACAATACCAATAAACAACAAAAATAATCCACAGTACTATTAGATTTCAAGAGTTCTTGTTAAAAGGCTTAAATCAAGGTTCTGTGCGAGTCGGTAGCCTGGACGGGCTACAGCGTTGTTGAAAATAACAGAGTCTAGCAAATCCAGCGGACCGCATCGGTACGGGCCCACTCAAGTCTCGACAGACTCAGTCACAGTACCTTTTACTTGGGGCGGCCGGCATGGATGTGCGAGCCGCTTCCGGTGATCGTCGCGGTGCAGAAAGGAAGCGTTGCAGGACGCTTTGTCCCTCGGTGCGGTGCAGGCAGTGGCCCGTTGACAGAGTCGGTGGATCCAAGGCTGCGTTGCAGGGTGAGATGGTGCTTCGATGCGGTGCTTGCAGCTTGCTGTGCGGCGAACGAGCCAGAGTTCAGGAGCTGGCGTCGATCAGTCCGGACAGCGGCGCGAGATGGGCGGTGCGTCCCAAAGCGTGCGAGGCGGTGCCCAACTCCGGTGCGGTCACAGAACTCGAAGTCAGCAGCAGTGACTGCGTCGGTCAGACCAGTTCAATTCGGTGTAGCGAGTCGTTGCATGTCGCGATGTCTACCAGTTGCGGTGCAGGCTACGGCTCGGTGATGGCATCAGGACGGAGTCGGTGAGCGCAGAGCTTGCGTTGTTTGAGGCGGACGCTGCTTGATGCGGTGCCTACAGGACACCGGCCCGGTCGTGAGAGTCAGTCACAGCTCCCTGCCTCTGTAGCCACTTGTTTCCAGCAGCAATTCACAAAGGCTGGTGAAGCCCACTGGTCCTGGGACTTCGGTCAGGGGGCAAGCTCTCTTCCAAGCCCTTGGAGATCTTTGCACAAGTTGAAAGAAAAGTCCACAAAGTTCTTTCTCCTCTCTTTGGCAGTCAGGCAATCACTGCAGGCCAATCCCCCAAGCAGCACTTCAGCTCGGGAATAGTCTCTCCTCAGTTTCTTCACGTTCCTTCTCCTCAGCAGAGGTTTTGTCTTGTAAGTCCAGAAGTGATCTAATTTCATGGGATCAGGGTCCCAATATTTATACCACACAATCCTTTGTTCGCTGTGGGGAGTGGGGCCTGTGCCCAGTTCGAGCCAGGGCTGAAGCACTCTGTTTACCAAACTTCTCCATTCCTTACACCGCGCAGGGCAGGCACATCAGACGCCCCACAGGAGGTGGAGCCAGCATTGTGGAAGGCAAGTACAGTCCTGGAGCACTTTGTTGACAGTCTTCCTTCTCTTCTTTCAGTGTGCAGGGCAGAGACATCAGACGAACCCCAGGGGGTGGAGCCGGCATTGTAGAGGGAAGGTCCAGGCCTATTCAGGTCCCAGGTGCAACTCCTCCCTCCCATCTAGATGCAGATCTCCCTATTCACCACCGGGCTGCCCCAGCCTGTCACTTGGAATCCCCCAGCCCTGTCACTCACAGAAACCAGACGAAGGAATACACAACCTCGCAGAGGCGGGCTCAAATGGTTAGGCAAGCAAATACCTACTTTCTAAAAGTGGTATTTGCAAACACAGAATATTAAAATAAACTTCACTAAAAGAGGTATTTCATTATTCTGAGTCCAGGCATACTAAACTCGAATTTCTTCCATGTTCTCTGAGTCTGCTAGGATTATAAACATGTAACAATCCAGCAGCCCATTCTGGCCTATGGAGAACAAGTAGCCTTGCGATAGTGAAAAACGAAAATGGGTGTAATTCACTATTAGGTCATGCCACACACATCAGGGCTTGTCCTACCTTGTACTTACAATGCACCCTGCCCGTGGGCCTACTATAGGGGTGACTAATATGATGTCAAGGGAAGGTTTAGGGACTGGCAAGTGGGTGCACTTGCCCAGTCAGCATGACAGTACCAGACTGCATGCAGGCCCTGCAATGGCAGACCTTAGACACATTTTACCAGGCCGTTTCCGTGGGTGGCACAACCAGTGCTGCAAGCCCACCAGCAGCATTTGGATTTACACGCCCTCGGAACACTCAGTGCACTGTACTAGGGTCTGATAGGTAAACCAAATATCCAATCATGGAACCACTAATCAATACAGCAATTTACAGTAGGGAGCACTCACACTGTGGCACTGGACAGCAGTGGCACTGGGCCCAAAGCATCTAACACCAGCAAAAACACATGAGGCAACAGGAAAAATGGAACGGAGACCCACGCCAATGGTGCCATGTCTAACATGCAGCATCTTGCAATGGTCATTCTTCATTCTTCAAGTCTGTCTCTCACAGTTCTCACCAACATACGCAATGTCCCCAATGTTACTTTTTAAGAAGATGTTCCCTTACCCTCATCCTTTATCATAACACTTTCAGAGTAAACCTCTCTGATGAAGATCCTTTTTTACCATCGCCAAAACCTCCCTGACTCAAGGAACCGTTTCTGAATTTCTTAAAAAAGACCAATTCCTCCTACTTCAGAAGAAACCCAACCTGGACTTTCATAACCTCACCACCAACTAGCCTATCACTCGCCTACCCATGATCAGCAAAATCTGCATAAAAATTGGTCTACGCCCGACTCCAAGATCACACTACCAATCCAACTTCTAATCACCTGCAGCATGGAGACAGCTAACCAATATATTTTTTAATTTAATTTTTCCCTTTAAATTCCTATTTCATAGGTTGTCACCCTAGGTGGCTGCCTTTTTTGCTTTTGGCTTAATTTTAATTGGAAACTCATGACAGTTACTATTCTGTGCATGAGCGGTGCATGTGCTGTACTCATAGGGCCAGATGTAGGTAAATTAGATTAATTACCGAATTTTACCGATTCAGTAATTAAAAATCGGTAAATCTAAAGGGTGGATATGTAGGTATTTCCAGATGTGGAAATACCGATTCTGTAACAATCGGTATTTACCGATTCTGTAAATACAGAATCGGTATTTCCCATTGATTCCAATGGGCTTTGAAGCCCATAGGAATCAATGGGAAATACCGATTCTGTATTTACAGAATCGGTAAATACCGATTTTTGCAAGGGTGCAGGGGGTGTCACTTTGACACCCTCTGGCACCCCACAAATAGGCATGTGCGCCATTTGGCACAGAGACATGCCCTAAGGGCATGTCTGTCTGTCACATGGCTAGGTGTGCATGCACACATGTGCATGCACACCTGAATTCGGTATTTTACCACACAATAGGATTGTGTGGTAAAATACCGATTCTGTAGGGCCTTTAGGACTCAGAAGAGTCCCACCTACATCTGAGATTTACCGAATCGGTAAAAATACTGATTCAGTATTTTACAGAATTGGTAAATTTACCGAATTAGTAAATTTACCGATTCTGTAAAATTGTGCCCCTACATGCCTTGAATACCGGTCGGTAACGGCCGAAAATACCGATTTTCGGCCGTTACCGACCGACCTACATCAGGCCCATAGAGTGTTAGTAGGAGAATTTTGTACCACTAATGTCTATACTGCATCCTAAACCTATGTGGCTCCAAGTCACGTGTGACACTTCGGGTCATGCTAGGTAATTTAGCGAGCAGCACTCTGCTTGCTGCAATTTTTTAGGTCATAAGTTCATGTTGAAAGACAAACTGCAAGCCCCAGAAAGCAACTGGCTCTAGGCTAAAAATGACATTTTGACATAAAGGATTACACATCAACCCAGGAATCTTGGCAGGCATGTACATGGTCTGTACATTTAAAAGAAGCTTGCACTCTTCGAACCCATGGTTCAGGGTCTGATTAAAATTTGTGAACCTATATATTAATTAAAAAATAACATTTTTTTCTTTTATGCTTTACTTTACAGCATTCTTTTCTTGCTCGACATTGTATTCTTGTTTTCTCATCTGGCTTAATTTGTTTCCCTTACCTCTTTCATTTAATGCCTAATTTTATGGTCTTGTATAACAGCACAGCTGTTGCCAGACAATTATCTGCCCACATGTGAGAAAGAAAGAGTACATTTTTTGATTTGGCAGAAGTTGTGGCTCTCACAAAAAAACTGCTGTTCCTTCATACAGTTGTTGGCATTATGTACATTTATCGAGCTCCCTAAGTTGAACTTTGACACACACATGACATTGGAAGGCTATTAAACTGTCATAGAAAACTAGATAATTGATGGTGTTTTTCTCTGGCAAAAGCACAGTTTGGGGGGGCAGTAATTAATTTACATGGATTTTTAGATCTGGCTTTACAGTGCATTCATAAGCCGCTGCACGACCTATTGGCATTGAACTTGTCTATATTTCTCTCACCCCTCCGGTGACCATTTTTACACTGACTGAGATGGATGTGGGGGCATTGTAAAATTGCGAGATTTTTAGAAGGATCCAATGAGAAACAGCGGGCTGTCTGTCATGGGCATCCGCAGAAATTTTTCCAGGGGGGGCAAAATGTTAACGTCATCACCATCCTCCAACATGATGTGTGCCACGTGGGGCACACGAAACTCTGAGGCGCAGAACTAGGATAGACTCAATTAAATGCCAGGAATCCAGGACATGTGACTGACCCTACCACGGGCCAACAAACACCACCTGTAGGGAAAACGCTAAACTTTCTAAAAAGGTGCTTTATCTCTGTCTGCCCGGTGTGCTGACTTCTGGGTCCTCGATCCAACACCAATCAAGGCTTTCTTCAGCATGATTCGATTTTTATCAGAATACTTTAAAACAGCCTATGATTAAAGCACCAGATTAAATATACTGTATGCACAGTGTATGTTAGGGATTATTTGTAGCACACATATTTACCAATATTGGCTTCTTGGTGCTAGAATTCATTATAAACTGTATCCAAAGTTAAAGCACAACGTCAAAGTTAGTAATAAATAATGCAGCAATCACACACGCTAGTGATTTGACAGTGGGTGCTCCCTTTACTAGAATTCCCCGGGCATTGCTAAATTTGACACACATTCAATTAATTTATACAAAATAAAATGTATAGGTCCAAATGTTAGCTATATTTTTTAAAAGAAACTTATAGTCCCCTATGTGTAGTCAATGTCAAACTGACATCGTGCGCACGTTTAGGAATACAATAATGGCCAGCTCCCTTATGCGGAAGCCCGGCACCGTAAATGTGTGGCACATGCGGCGCCCGCAACTGCGCCTCATCACAGGTCCAGGGATGCTGAGTCTTACACAGTGGTCAAAGTGGGGGATAAAAAGTAGGGGAACAGTGGGCGGAGAATCAGAGGGCGGGAATAACCCAAGGATTGGATCTGTGGGTGGAGCCAGAGGTGTGGCTAGAATGTGCATACATCCCAATTTGTAGTATTTGTTTGGCATTTCACTGCCCAGTTTAATCAACCAATGGATGCACATGATTATTTAAGGTTATAATGAGTTATTGACATTAACATATATTCACAAAGTGGGATATGCTTCTAATCACAGAATGTACGAAATATGATAAAATGTGGAAACACAAGCACTTTGTCTCCGAGCCATGGAGTTTCTGTCATCAGCACTTCACCCTTTTTCAACAACAGCAGTTCAAACATGAATGGCAAAATATCCTAGTTTGCAAATGTTTTCTCTAAAATGATGGCTCTGCCATATTTGCCTCATAATGCAAGATCTGCTGCATGATCTGACCATTTAAATTAATAAATTGTTTGTAGCTCAAACATATTAAAAGTTAATATAAAATGTGACTTGTGTTGCTGCGGAGTGGATGGCCTATTGTAAAGGTTGACTGGTCACCTTTCTCACTGCTGCATTTGTATGTTACACTGGTACTAATAAGGCAAAATCTTTCCAGAGATTGTTAGCATGTGTACACACGTCAAAATAATAAAATATCTGAAAATATACTGCATTATGCTGCACCCTTTTTTTTAATGCATAATTTAGTCAACACTACGGCATAATGTTGTCATCCTTTGCTTCATAAATCATTCCAGTGGCCCCACAGCAGGCAGCACATGTTAAAAGTGCTTGTGAATGAAGCAGGGAGGCTGTGAAGTTTGCGAACTTAGTTTGGTGTGTGAAAATCCTGCATTGCCAATCCCTGGTGAATTGCAGCTACTGCTGCTGAAACAAGGCCAATGGAGGTACCTTTGGGTGAGGCAGACTGGCCTCAAGGGCAGGGCCAGCCATAGCACTGGTGGTGTCCTGTGCATGAATGTTTGTTAGTGCCCTCCAATGACCACCTCTGCCATGGATTCCCTCACTACCACCCTTTAACTGTGCCCTCCAAGTCTCCATAACCACTCTCACTCAGATGCATTTAATTTGATTTACAGCGCCACTCATACCATTGTAGGGTGTCAGAGCACTTTACATCACACACATCACACAGAGACAATCAATATGTGTGTAAATCACTGTATAGAATATGTTACATAAGACTAAGGACTACAAGGTGTAGGAGTCACATGACAACCATACCAGTAGCCCGTATAGTTTTATAGTGATTGGTCTGGAGAAACACAATACCCGGAATGTAAAACGTAATACCATGGTTGGGGGTTCTCCTTAATAATCAGAATTGATTTCTGTCCAAAAGAACACTTTTTGGGACATTAGGATAATCAAAGACTGGGGGACGGGGGGGGGGGACATAACGTTCAAATGTATACTGTGCAGTATGTATTAGGCGTGGGCGGAAAATCCGTTCCGCTCGCGGATTTTGCGGATTTTCGGGAAATCCGCAATCCGCGAGATTTGCGAATTTCCCGCAAAATCCGCAAATCCGCGAGCAGCGGATTTTGCTCGCACTGCTCGCACTGTTCGCGTGAGTTCGCGCCCCGCGAATAAGTGCAAAATTGCAGAAATACGATCTTAGCAAAACTGAAAGTAACTACTTACCAGGTTCAAAAGTTCAGGCTCATCATTAGTAGCCATTTCCTGGAGTGCTTCCTGAGGGGCCCCTCCAGAGTTCAGTTGCCAGTTGAAACTAGTATGTGACCCTGCTCTGAACCTCAGAATAGTTACACATATGCCACAAAGGTCCTGAATTACAGCTAAGGGAGACAAGCAGGAGCCAGGCTGGAAGTTAAAATCCATTAATCAGCCCCTAATTCATTATTGTCAGTTGGGGCAGGGCAGGTGTTGTAACTAATTTTGCAACAATGAAAGCACTTAGCAAGTGCAAAAGATCACTAATCAGGGCGCACTAAGGAAGCAGGTGCCAGCTAAAAAAATATTCTGTGACACATGAATCAGCCCCAAATTAATTCAGGTCACTTGAGGCAGGGAAGGTGTGCTTTGCTTTGCCGAAAATAATGTACACTGGACAACCAGAGGGTGTGGTGATGAAACAGAGGGTGGCATGGGTGGGCCAGAGGGTGGCATGAGTAGTCAGAGAGTGGCAGTGGTGACAGAGAGTGGCAGTGATGAAGAAGAGTGTCCCAAACAGGCTGGACACGTAGAAACAAAGAGTTCGCGAAACTTGCGACCCGACAGGTAAGTTCGCAATTTGCGAAAGTGTACAAAACCCTCGCGAACTGGCAGAAACACGGGCGAACACAAAAAAAAAAAATCCGCAAATTCGCGGGAATTCGCGGATTTTGCGGATTGCGAATCCGCAAATCCGCAAAATTCGCGAACGCGAGATCCGCAAAATTCGCTCATGCTTAGTATGTATGCAGCTCTTAGATAACAGTTAATAGCTCACTGTTCTAAGTTAGGATTTTAACTTATAAACTGCAAGTAACAAAAGGATCTCTGACAAAAGCAGTAGCCCACTGACCTATTTACATTATGTGCACTTTGTGATCTGCATGGCGCATGTTCTTTGCAGCCGGTACATTAACCATCTGAGCTACCTTTCAATGAGTCAAAACTTCCACTAGACAAAATTCTGATCTCTCTCTAGGAAGAACATTAATCACCAGAGTCCTCATGACATTTTTATTGTTGCCAAAAATTGCTGGAAGCCAGGAAGGAGGTAGCAAGCGTTTTTAAAACCATAATATACTTGCAAACATGATGCCTTCACCTAAAGTCAGCACCCGGTGCGGTCACACTGGTTACACCGCCCTAGAGCTGGCCCTTCTCAAGGGTCCTGTGAGCTCAGTGACTGTTGTTCTAGGGTGTGCTGCTTCACAGGCCTGCCCGCAAGACTGGAGGTGAACTTCAGTATGGATAGTGATCGACAAGCCTTGAAGGTTAACCTACACGTGTCATGCAAGGGTCCACCTGCTGGTACGAAGACACCAGGACTTCTAAGGTGTTGCGAAGCCTTTTAAGGTCTAGCATGTGATTGTGCTCTCGTAGGAGAGTGGTCTGGTGGGCTGGTTATTAAGGCTGAACCTGGTTCCCAGTTCCAAATTCAGCAGCTCTGACCATAGTGCCACATCCTCTCCCCCACTGAACACTGTACTGCCCCACTGAGAAAAACTCCCACTGTTTTCAACTACAACCCAATTGTTGCCCGCTATAAACACCTGGATGCGCAATTTAAATTACGCACTAGACAAGATCACTATGCGGCCTACAAAAAAAAAAGGAACAACATCCTGGAAGAAGCAAACACTTATAGGGAATGCAAAATTTACCAAACCATGGGAAATGTAAGCAGGAATAACATGGTTACCTTAATGCTTTTACACTCACTATTCAGAAATCAGTGATTGCTTTTGCCTGAAAAGTTAAGGACACAACTACAGGGCCCTGAATGGACCCATTTTAATGGCCATTGCTTATATCCTTACAAAACGTAAGCAGTATGGTAAAAAGACCACATCCCTGGACGCAGAGCCGCAGCACACATTTTGTTTTCCAATTCACACATTTTGGTACCTCCAGGATTGGTGCACTAGTTCCAAGTCCAGGGAAAACAAAGACAAGAAAATAAAAATAGCGCCACACTGGCAAACTCTGTAAAAGTGGTGCTAATGTGTTTCAGTGTGAATAAAATACGTTTGGCCAGTTTGCTACCACTCTGTCTTACTTTATTTAGTTATTTATCTATTTTTCATATTGTTAGCCTTTTATTCCCAATGCTGCACTTTGGAATTAAAATGTCAGAAAAATACTACATTCCCAGCAAAAGCGTCTTTATTTTTTGGATCCATTTCACAGGGAAGCAAATTAATGAAAGTAGAGGAAAGAGAGTGAGAACCCCGTCTTGAAGTCATGGTTTTTATGGTCGTCTGCAGGGGGGGGGCAAGGAGGGTCGCTCCAGGGGGGGGAAAGCGCCCCTCCTTGCCCCCCCCCTGCGGACTGTCTGTCTGTCAACCAATCCGAACCTGTGCTGCCACGATAGCGTAACTCAGGCCAAAAAACTCAACTCTGCAGATTACGCTCTGTCTGTTACATTACTGTACAATGTTTCTCAATAGTTAACTAAACCGGCACTGAGAGTGTTACAGGTTTGAGGCGGAAACGTTAATCGTGCCACGCCCATCCACTGTTTATTTTTTAACCAACAGGCGCGGCCGCAGAGTGCCACATTACCCTTGTAAACAATTCGAGGACAAAATGAATCCAAGTTTTACGGACAAACAAACATATTTAAAACTATTTAATCCAAGAGTATATCTAGAGACGTACTATAGCGACCCAGAAGGAGCTTGTGTCGATGAAAACCACCTATGTCGTGTGCTCAAACAGCTGCATGAAACATTTACTTCCGGTAAGTATACATTTTCCTGGAACCAGTTCCACGGGGAGCTCCGCATTAAATCGTAGTGTTTTCTGGATGCTTATGTTTTTTGTTGTAAAAAAATATACAGGAGCATTTTGTATTAGGGCACTGAGCCGATCTGATTAAAGAGAAATCTCAGTTCAGACCCATAATATGTAGATTCTTTTCAATGATATGTAACATGCATAAACGTACAAGAAGAAGTATTGGCATTGGAAAAACGTTACTGGCTGAACCCGTAAATTGAGGGTCAAAGCGTGTCATCAAAAAGGGGATGGGATAACAGAATGCCAACTTGTACATTTTGTTTTTAAAATTCCAGCCACAAATAAATTGGCAACAAGAAAAAACTTGATAGTAAATCCGTTCTGACTTAATTGGTTCTGAGGGCTGCTTTAAAAAGTATCTTACGGGGTTAAGACACCAGCAGCAGAGAGCTTTGTGTGCCTGATGAATCTAAGGGAATTATAGTAATGGTAAGATGACTATGGTGGAGAGGTCTGCTTTGTTTAGTCACAGTTTTAACTCCTAAAGTATCATAAAGGATTTGATTCACTATGTTGCCGTGCATACCTGTAAGCTCTTTTTAGTTTTTTTTCTTAAACTTCTGGCTGTTTGACTTAGGGATCCGCTATGGTTTATCCTCTTGTTACTTTGCAATTTTGTCGGTGTCACTGATTGCAAAAGATTTTCTAGGAATTTGATCCAAGTGTCAATCGTCAAGCTTTTTTGTGGCTCGAGGGTTATCATCAGGTCTGTCGCCCTCATGGCTATGTGAGGTAATGTGTTATTTGTCCATCGCAATCGCTTCAGGTTTGTTGTGATGTGGACCCAACCGCAGGCGGTACCTCTATGTGCCTTCGTAATGTCTTTGTTAATTCTAGATGTTGACGCGAGTGATCGCTCTCAGTGATGTATATGATCAGAAACGTATTTATTTGCAGTAAGAGTTGCTATTGTGTAGTCTATTGCCGAGCATGAATGAGGGCCATGATATGTGCAGGCCGGTGGTCTATCCTGTGTCATTCTGCCATTTAGTACACACATCCTAGATGTTCAAGATCTTTTGCTAGTTGTTTTCCTCCAGTGTCAGACCAATTTGTGATGGAATAGAATTGCTTTTGTACAGCCCAGATTGCATTTGATGCAGTGATGTTCTCGTCTTCTTCTAGTGTGTGCATTAGTTTGAGTTAAAATCTCCAGCTAGGAATATTTCCCAGGTCGGATGCGCAAACCGGGAGTTCTGCAATAGTTGCAATACGTTTTTAAAATAGTTCTTTTTTGCTCTTTTGTTTCAGGTGTGCATAAAGGTTGATGAAAATAATGGTGCTTACCGCGTGCTGAGATCCCAACTCCATTTTTATTATTTGCATACCCTCTGTGGTGGGTTGCAACTGGACAGAAGAAATGTTTAGTGCTGTAGAAATGTAAACAGCGAGGCCGCCCTTAGGTCTGCCATACTGCTGCATTTGTGTGGCATTTACATAATGGAGGATGTGCCCAGGGACCTCCACTTGAGGTGTTAGCCAGGTTTCTTGGAGGGCAACAATTTCCTAATCATCCAAACTCTCAGGGACCCATTATCCTGCAAGAATCTCTTTGCACCTGCTATGTTCCACAACAGAGTTTAGTTGGGACGATCCATGGTATATTTTGCGTCATTCTGTGTCAAACTCTTTGTCTCCGGGGTCCATGGTATGTTATATTTTATGATTTTTGCAATTGCGAACTGCTACCATCTTTGCCTTTTGCGCCTCATAATACAGAGAAGACTGGGCTCGTGCTTGGATTATTGCTTATGGGGTAGTTTGAGGATAGAAGGGGTAGAGGATAACGTTGTTTCATGGGAATAGTAAGAGATATACCCTAATCTTCGAAGTTCGAGGCCGCTTTTAAGATGGCTGAGACCATTGCATCCGGCTTCCAAATTGCAAAAGTTTTTTCCATTCCATTATTATTTGCCGAGCCGATGAACTCTATTTCCAACAAGTCCGTAGAAGATAGATGCTTTAGATTTGGAATAGCTGCCATTAGGCGCAATATGTTACCTGAGGTAACATATTTGCACATTGTTCCCTGTAGCCTGCGCGGGTGCGCGCGCGCTCAAACTGCATACCCTCAGCGCGCACATACTTTCACAAAGCGCGCACTTCAGTTCTCCTTGTGAGACGAAGTGACCATTTGTGAGCAGACGGGAAAAAAGGTCAGTTTCTTGATGCTGAAGTGGTTTTGCAGCGAGTTTACAAGGTCGGGTGGAGGTGCAGAATGCGTGTGAAAGGCAGAGTTTTTCTCTTGGCTGCACGTGTTTGGCCACAGAGGAGAAAATTCTGAACAGTCAGCTGTTCAACACGCTGCTTGCTCTATTAGTGGGGGGTGGGGGTCCTGTCAGGATTTACCAGCTGCAGATTTCAGAAACTGATGTATTTTTGACAATGACACTGAGAAAACCTAATATATGGAGTGTTTTGTAATGCGCAGGATAAAACTGCCCAACGTTTGGGCTGTATAAAATAGCACAAATTGAAATGAGGATTCTGTCCGTTACCAAAATGTATTCACATTGTTTAAGTAAGCAGCTAGCATTAACCTTTGATGGAGTACATAAATACATTTCTAAAGGCTGAATTGCATGGTGTGAAACTTGAAAATCCCTTCTTGGCCAAATTGTGTGAGCCTAGGCAAATACATTATTTTACTGAGCATCCCTTTCGTTCGTTATCACTTATAAGAAAACCCCAATAAACAGTTGAAAAAAAACCATATGAGAGCATCTTCAAATACTTGAGTTAAGGATGTACGCTGCACAAAAAACTTCTCTTGTGCTTGATTAATTGGCTTATAAAGTTACTCCATTTATAATAAAAATCTAGGTCATGTATTTTGCTTGCACGACAACTGATGTGCCTCTTTGTTCATTTAAAGCATTGTCATCAGGAACGGGCAGGGGTGTTTCTCAGTTCATGTTATAAAAAATCCCACTTTTAATAAATGCTTTTGAAATAAACTGATATGCCATGTTGAGACAGTCCTGTGTGTTAAAAATATACGCTATCTCAAAGAAAACGTATCATATTCTAACGTGATGTTTGTTGCAATATTTAGATGTCAAATATTTTCAGAACTCAGCTTGTGAATGGGATGTTAGAGCCAGAGCCGGCACTTGGTTCAGCTCTCCCTGTTAATCTGTTGGCCTGCAAACCTCTTCTTACTCACCACTTTGCTGTGGGATGCAGCCAGTAGTTAATTTGTGTTCCCTCCCCTTCCATGGCACACAGTGTCAGCTATTTTATGATGTCTCAAGTGTGCTGCCAGCGAAAGGAGAAGTCATACATGTCCCCATTGCTTTAATTGGGATGGATACAATAGAGAGTCTCTAAAAGGGGCATGGCAAACAGAAGTGTAACTGCTACTGTGCCTCTGGGGTTTGTTAAACCTGTAGTGCAATCATCCCCTTACCTGTAAGAAATACATATTCATTGTCTTTAGCTCATTAAGGTGTTTTGTATCTCCATCACACACTTTTGCATATATTCACAGTTACAATAGTACCATTGCTTTGTGCGCTCTGCAGAGGGACTAAGAATGTGATACACAGTAATTTGAACAACATTTGGACCCATTGACAGGCATTGCGCGAATTCCACATCACCGTTCCAGATTAATGTCACCAGGAAACTACTTTAACTTCAGTAAAATACAATAATGCCACAACCTTCTGAGTCCTGTCCTTTTTTAAACCTGGGGTGTAGGTGCCCCTAGCGTAAACTATTCATGTCAGATCTGCATGTATCTACATTGCACAACTGTCACAAGTTCCTATTAAAGGTAGCTGTATATGTGAAATGCCCCTGTTTTTGCTGTTTTTGCAATAAAAGTTTGGAGTGGTGATAGCCACAGATTTATATAACTGAGTACAACACTCCCATGTATGATCATTGCCTTGGTGCACATAGACTTGTCAGCAGTGCACAGCGCTCTTACACTGCCGCACACTGAGGAAAGAAATTAGAGGGAACATTCGTTACCTCTATTTAACCACTTCGATGCTGATGACGAGCTCAGCTCGTCATCAGGCTTACCAGCCGTGTGCTGATGACGAGCTGAGCTCATCATGTAACGCGGTAATTTAAAAAATGCCGCACACAGCGGGAAAAGCCGCCGCATCGATGCGGTTAAATATTCTTGTGGTATTTGTGAAGAGTAGTGTGGTGTTTAACCTCTTAAGTGCTTCGAACGTTGGGCGGCCGACGGCACCACTACCCCAGGAGTGCTGCCGTCGGCCATTGAACGTTCGAACCTCATAGCTGCAATGGAACATCCAGCACTGGAGCTGGACGTTCCATAGCCGTTATGAGGTTAAAGGATCCTATTGTTTGTGTTTAGTTTATGCTCATCATTTCTTTTTGAATGAAATGTGGATGCTGGTCTAGGGCTTTGGTTTCTTAACTGCCCTTCCGGTTAATTGCTGCTCATTTTTTTGCATTGCGATTTATTTTTATCTGTATTTGGTCTCTCTGCTCTCTATCAGGTTCCTGGCCACTCTGTGAGATCACTTCCCTGTCTGCTCTGTAGCGAATATTTTCTCCGGTATGAGTTTGTGTAGCAGTTCCTTGATTTATAGGGGAACAACCATTTTCTCTTGTGCTGATGGTCATTATAGGCTGGAAGATTGTGGTTCTTTTGCGATTTTGAGCTCTGCTCGATCTGGACTTATTTTCTTCTATTTGAGTTGTGTTTAACAAAAGACCACTACTCACGGGGCTCCGACTGGCCGTCACTGTGCTATTTAGCCCTGGCGATTCACTTCACAGTGAGTCTGACAGTTTGAGGTGACCCCAGTTGATCTTTGCAACTCGCTTCACCTTCCTCTTTAAGATCTTGCTTCTGCTTGGTAGTTGCCAGTGACCGGACTTTGCCTCTTTAAAGTTGATGAGTGGGTAGATATAATTTACCTGTTGATTTGGCACTTTGTTATTTTGGAGGTGCGTTCTAGCTTTCCTGGTGCGTTTCTTCTGTCTTTTCGTTAGAGGGGAGGGTGGGTGTTTATTTGGTCGACCCAGGATGTTGTTCGTTGGTCCACTTGAGTTCAGCAGGCATCATTCTGAGTGGCAGGTAGTAATGGAGTAACTTCGTCACTTTTATCCATAGCGTTGGTCCTTATTCTGGTTGCTGTAACGATTTTCTGTTGGGTGTTTGACGGGGCGGGGAGTTATAGAGCACTTCCCCCACTCTGTGACTCTTTCTAGGCTGCACTTTGTGATGCTGGAGGGTGGCCTGACTGCTTACTTGCACTCTCGAAGGATGCTTGTTAGCATGGCTGGTAGTTCACTTCGTTTTTCCAGTATTGGGCAACATGCACAGTTGAGTGCTTGAGCCGGTGTAGGTGTTTTGTTTTTATTAGTAGATATTGCCCTATCATTGAGTCAATTTTGGTGTTTTACCGGAGATGTAATCTGCTTTGACATTCATTAGATTGATCTGACTGCACATTAAGGGCGCTAATTGAGGTTTGTAATGCTTTTACTAAAGAAGTGTGCAGATTTGAAAAAACTTCGTTTTTTTCAGGTTCCTGGTTACGCTCCATTGAGTGATTAGTAATATTGGGAAACCCCTGCTAGTTACGTTCTACTCTGCAGCCAAATGAGTTGTGCTTTCTATTTTTGTGTCCTGTTTTTTCCGTGTAGGATCGCTGATCCCTGGTGACTTTGTTTTTCTTATTGACATTGTTTGCTGAGTGAGAGGTCTCATTACTTGACTGCTCAGGTGAATATTTCTATTATTGATATTTCTATTATTGTTTGCTGTTGGTCTATAAATCGAGATGTCTTCTTTTTCCTTGATTGAACCGCTGTTGGGCTCTTATCAATTTGACACATTTCTTGTGCTGCGGTGGTCTTTTTTAGCCATTGAGAACAGGGACTTACTTGCTTTGTCTAGTTTCTGCTCTTCATTACTGTGCTAAATGTTGTTTATTTTTGTGGTATTATTATTTATTGAGTTTGTTGTCACAGCTTTTACCCACTCCCACAAACTTAATATTTCCTATGTGGTTTGTTGCATTTCTGATCAGGGAGTTGGCGAGTTACAAAGTTGTTCAGGGGGTTTGGAGGTGGTTCCTAATGCCTGCAGTATTGGCCTTATTGTTCAGTATTGATTGAGACTCGGAGGCTGTTGTCTTGGGGTGGAATGACCACTAGGCTTTTCTGTGTCTCAGTTAGTGTCCATCGTATTGTCTATTCTTGTGTCCATCCTAGACATGGGATGCGCTTCTGTGCTCGGGCGAACTTGTGCTTGTATGGTTTGCACCTTATTTCTCCGGCAGTTTGGTTTCACAACCTCTTGTTCCATGGCTTCTGTCACTGAAATACTTGTTGAGGCTGCATTCTTAGGATGCACTTCAGTGCTCGAGTGAAGTTACACTTGAAATATTTGCACCTTGTTGCTCCAGCAGTTCGGTTTTATGACCTGTTCGGTTCCTACTATTCCTTGGAGAGCTTCTTTGCACCCGCTACTGTTTGGAGCAGTATTCATTGTTGTTACTATTGCCTTGTGTACTTCCTTGTCTTTTTTGTCTTCGTTCTGCGTAGCAACTAGTTTATACAGCGTCAGAGGTTTGAGAAGTATATTGACTTTAGTAGGTGTGGAGTATATGACTGCGGTGGGGTTCTTTAGAAAAGTAAATTCCCTAGTTTAATTAATTGATCCAAAGATTGAATACTTTTGTGATTTTAGCATCGCTCCTAGGTTCCGTGGTGATTTTGGTGAGCAACCTGAGAGGGGTTTTAGTTTTGACTTAAGATTTCGATTTGTTGGTTGAGGTGGTTGCTTTCTTGTCCTGCCTGATCTCATTGTCCTACATTGTTGATAATGACCCGGTAGGGCTGGCCTGGGTTGGTCTTTTTCTACAGTGATGTTTGTCACAATAGATTTTGCTGCTATGGCTACATTGCTGTTATGCCTCCGGCAAGTTTATGATGCATGCAATAGATGCACCAGAGCGTGAGCACCTGGGCTGCAGAGGAGGGTAGAGGGTATTTTACCCATACTGATTCTAACAAAATGTCAATCATGAGCCTGTGGCACTCTCTGACGTTGGGTGCTAAATTGTCACGCTTTTGCTGGGAGAGGTATTAGTGGACTTGGGGTGCACTGGGGTGTGTCGTGACAGTGGGAGGGAAATGCTATTGAGCAGGGCACTCTCAACGGGGCAGCAAACTGCACCCAAACTGGCAGGGCCGCTTCTGCCACCACGCCTGGGCTCAAACTCTGCCGCTGCTTGCTAGTTGCAGCCGCGCTCACAGCCCTCTCTCCCTGCCACCGTCTATACCACTTGCGCCTTACCGCTCTTAGTTCGTTGTAGCTGGGGCTGTTGCTGTCTCGTGGCGTCCTTGTTGTTGAAACACTGCCGTGCTCACCAACACACTCCCATGCCTGTGGCCAATCGCAATGCCTGCAACGCCTGCACTTTGCCCTCGGTGATGGAGTCGGAGAGAGAGAAGGTGGCAGGGAGCGAGCATTTGGCGGTCCCTCCTGCTGCTGCGGGGGGCAAGCAGCTTCTGCTCCTTATCTCTCTTTCACCCCGTCCTGGTTGGCCCCCCTCTGGGCACTTGGGAAAGTGAGAGGAAAGTGAGCGGCAAGAGAGCAGGACAACGAGTGGTGAGGATGAGACACCCTGGGGGCCTAGATCCGGGGTCCTGGAGCAGCAGCACAGCACTCTACACTACCCCCACCGCTATTGCTACTGCTCTGCTCTTCGATTCCGCGAGTCGTCGTTTCTGCGTCTCTCAAACCATCAGCCTCTCTTCCCTCTTTCTGTACCCCTCTTGCCTCTTTTAGCACTTCTCTTACGACTGTCTGCACCCCTGTTCCCTGTTTCTGCAACTTTCTTGCCTCTTTCTGCAGTTATCTTGCCTGTTTATGACCCTCACTTGCCTCTTTCTGTACCTCTCTTGCCTCTTTGTGCTCCTCTCCTGCCACTTTTTGTACCTCACTTGCCTATTTCTGCACTTCTCTTACTTTTTCTGCACATCTCTAGCTTCTTTCTGCAACTCTTGCTTCTTTCTGCACATCTCTTGCCTCTTTCTGCACCTCTCTTGCCTCTTTCTGCATGTCTCTTGCTTCTTTCTGTAGCCCTCTTGCCTCTTTCTGTACATCTTTTACTCCTTTCTGCACTTCTCTTACTTCTTTCTGCTCTTCACTTGCTTCTTTCTGCACCCCTCTTGCCTCTTTCTGTACCCCTCTTCCTGCACCTTTCTTGCCTCTTTCCGCTTCTATCTTGCCTCTTTCTGCATTTCTCTTGCCTCTTTCTGCACTTCTCTTGCCTCTTTTAGCATGTTTTCTGCTCTTGTTGCAGCTCTCTTGTTTTGTTTCTGCACTTCTCTGCTTCTTTATGAACATCTCTCTCCTCTTTTTGTGTACTCAAATGGCAAGTGGAATGTGGAGAGTAGGTTCTGCTTTCCTATGGTCACCCCAATTTTTGCTTTTTGCTTCACTGGTTTTCGACTTAATGTGGCTGTGGGCCTGCTAATCAGACCCACAGCCTGCTGTTCTCTCTCTAAATTCACATCCATGTACTTTAGGTACATACCCAATTGGATATTGGGTCACCTTATCAGCCCCTGTACAGTGTACTATAGGTACATGGGGCATAGGTGTATCCAAGGCCTACCAGGGGCTGCAGCATATCTTTTGCCACCCCTGGCTGGCTATCCAAACTGACACAACTGGCTGATCACTCAGCTGGGGCAAGGTTGTGTAATCACCCCTTAGATATGGTATACCTATATCTAAACCTATATCTGGACACATATACACCTATAAGTCACTCCTATGGCAGGCCTTATCAATCCTGGAGGCAGAGTGCTTGGTTTTATGTGAGATGGTGCTCTAGCATGAGCTGAGCCTGTCTGCAGCTGTCGGGACCAACTCCCTTAGCTGTTCCGGGATATTGCCATACCATATACTCTTAAGTGCATTATAATCCTCGCAGTTACTTGCTAACTTTGGTTTGGCTTTATCAAAACATGTTGTGTAAGGTGTCATACGCTTTGGAATACTACCCCCTCGCCAGTCCTGGCGAAGAGGTAGCATTCCACCCTTCTAGAGGGAGAAGACATGTTACTCTGCTTAAACGCAGTTAAATCTAACCAGAGCCCCAGCATCACAAAATGGATGCTGCTGCCACAGACACAAGTCTGGCCTCCTGCTGCTGACCGAAACTCCGGCAGGGGAGGCCTGGACAAATGGTATCCTGTCACAGGGAGGTGTTACACCACCCCAGACAGGAGATAGTGGATTGTAGCAGGGAGGGTTGAATGAAACTAGACACTGCCTTTGGCGCACAAGGCGTCCCATGCATAGCCCAGTTCAAACCAGTGCTGGATCACTGCAGCCCCAGCTCTGGCGCGAAACTGGACAAAGGGGAAGGGGTGTAACCACCCCCTTCCCCGGTTCCACCCATAGGAGGGACCTAGCATGTGATCCAGCCCCTTGATTTGGAATAAAGGTAGGAGCTGTGCCAATGCAATTTAGATCATCCTGACTGAAACTTTGAAACATACATCTGGACCCTTCGACATCCTACTCAACTTAGAAGACTGAAGAATCTCCCTTGTGGTCAAGGAGTGGCCACCCTATGCAAACAGGCACCATCAGCGCGATGAGACTTTCTTTGCCGTTGCTCCCGCCGGAGCTCAAACAACAGAGACTGACAAGACCTGGACTCCCAGACTTGCAACAGCCCGATCCACAGTCCTAGCAAAGCTTAGACCTGTGGAGGCAACGTGAGACGTGGGACCGGCCCTCTTGAAAAGTCAACGAAGTGCTTCCCGTGCAGCTCCTGACGTCCCCTCAAAGCTGTGCATTGGGGTTTGAGAAGCCCCAGCCCCGAGCAGCTTTTGCACCAAAGATCTCCTCTCCACACTCGCTGAGTGCTGCGTTGGGCCCTTTTGCATTTTCCTGCTTGACGCATTGTCCGGTCGCTTGCCCGTTGGCTAGTGGCCTCTGTGACGACAAAACATTGAAACTATACTGCTGGTCTAGTTGCTCCAGACTGGCCCCAGCTCCCCTGAAAAGGAGCCATCGATCTGACCTTCCCGGTCCGATCAAGAAGACATCTTCGAATCCTGAGTGGGTTGCCTTTGCCAAGGCTTGGTGACTCCAAATCGAGTACCGACACCGCCGACAGCAAGAGCCTTCGTGGTACAACTCGTGTTCACCAGCTGGTCATCCTCGATCCTTCCTGGTCTACGTGGCAGCGGAGACAAACACCTGATATCACCTGATTGCAACCCGACATCGCATGGTTCCTTCCTGGTTCCTCGCTGGTCACTGGCTAGTGACCTGAACTCTGTCCCCTCAGCTTTCAGGTACTCTACATCTTCGATCCACCCTTGGATCCAACTGGACTTTTCTCTCCTGGCCGCCTGCAACATCTTCATTTACAGGCTCCATAGAACTCCACTACGAAACCCGACACACTTTGGCAGCTATGCACCCGCTTCCTGTGGGTGAGGTAACGAGCTAACTCCGGTGCTTCCATAGGGAATTACACCTCTAGTGTCCTAGTTTAAAGTGGATAAGTTCTAGTCCAGTCGGAAGTCTCCGAAACCTATAACTTTCTGATTTTTACGCACCATTGACCTGTATCGTAAACGCGGTTGCCTATAGACTCTGCACCCGTATCCTGTGAGCCTCTCCTGACCTAACCTTCATTAGTCCAGTGTAGGCCCAGCGATTCCCAAGGCCCTAGGCCTGTTTATTGTTCGTGACGTGGTACTTATACCACTTTCTTAATATATGGTTTGAGTGGCCACCCGGCCTATCCATAATTGTGCAGCTTATTGTATGTTATACTGTGTTCTTTGTTTAACGCTTGTGCTCCTGTGCTCATAAAGAGTTAAGGGGATTATTCTAGAAATAAATACATATATTTTATAATATATAACTTGTGTGGTGTCCTTTCATTTGGTATTAAAAAGGATTGCATATGGTAAAACAGCTGGCTTCATATGCCCTCTTGAGTTTAGCCTAAGACTGCTTTGTCCATGCTACTATTAGGATAGCTGGTCTATAAGGTTGACTTACAACCAATCACCATAAGGGTCGTTTGGACTGGTACTCACTAGAATTAGTGGTCATCATGTTGTTTTACCAATTGTAATCTTGGACAATATCATTTGAAAGATCACATCAAGTACATAGGTACATATAAACAAAGCTTAGCATACTTAAGTTCAACTGAACTTAGTGGTTGTAGACTAAAGGGCTTAGCACACCCTGACTACAACCTCTAGAGAGGTTCCAGTAGGAAAACAAATAGTGTAGGTAAGTGCACCACTTACCCCTCACTAGTCATGCCTGGCACAGGTGAACCCTCCAGTCCTCTACCTGTGGGTGACTCTCACAAAGCACCATCCAGTTATGAAAAACTCAGCCACAAGGACTTTAGTGCCCTATGCACTTCAAGGGGGCTGAAAAGGGGTCACACCCCCACCATCCCTATCCTCATAGCAATCCTAGAGAAAGCTGATCTTGAGAAGGCATCTGCTTCAGGTCCTTCAAATAAGATAGGAGAGGGAAACCCACCTGATGATACTGATGTCACAGAAGTTGATCCTGAATAGGTAGATGAGGATGAGGATGGAAATGAGTCAGATGATCAGGGGGCGGGGATGGCCAAGTACAAGTTAGAATACTGAACCAGGCCAACTTAAGCCTACATGGGAATGGAGAAGGTGTCTACCTTTCCAGGCCCAATTGTAGACTTAACCCTGGCAATAGAAGGGTTAGATCTCCTTCCAGGGAATCTAACCAGTCTAATGCCTCTAGGGGATATCAAAGGGGAATGACTTATCCCCCCAGAGAAAGGAACATGAGGCTAGGATGAGAGCTGTCCAACTCCAGATAGAGAAGGAAGAGATAGCCCTGGCTCAAGCTAAACCTGCTTTGGCAAGGGAGCAAAAGTTAAGTAGATTAGATTCCACTGGTGGCAGTAACATTATCCCCAAGGATAAAGACAGGTCCTATGACAGTAGACACCTGAGTAAGATCGTGCCCCTCTACAGAGATGGGGATGACATCCACAAATGGATAATTGCTCTTGAGAGAGCCTGCATGGTACAGCAGGTTCCTCTGGACCAGTAGGCTGCAATCTTGCGGCTCTCCTTTTCAGAAAAAGGGAGAGATAAGCTCCTCACTGTTAGACCTGAGGAGGCTAAAAACTACTCTGTCCTGAAGAGTGCTCTGATTGAAGAGTTTGGCCTAACCACTGAGCAATACAGGATGTTGTTCAGAGATACCCAAAAGACTCAGACTCAGGACTGGACTGACTTTGTTGATTGTGCCACTAAGGCTCTGGAAGGTTGGTTGCTGGGAAGTAAAGTTTCAGACTATACAGGATTGTACAATCTAATAATGAGAGAGCAGATCCTTAATATTTGCCAGAACCAGTTGTTGCATCAGCACCTGATTGACTCAGATCTGACCTCTCCCCAAGAATTGGGAAAGAAGGCAGACAAATGGGTCAGAACCAGGGTTAAGCAGAAGCCTTAGAACCAAGGTGGTGATCAAAAGAAGGCGGACCAGAAGGGTGGAGATCAGAAACAAAAAGACCAGAAGTTTTCTTCAGGCCTCCAAAATAATACTAAGGAGGGGGGGGTCCCAAAATGGAAAAAAGAAGAAGAATGATGGCCCAAAGAAACCTTGGTGTAATTACTGTAAGTCAGTTTCTCACTGGTTTAGTGAGTGCACTAAGAAAGGTGGAGCCCCTGCCACTGCAGTCCCTAAGGCAACTGCACCCCCTAGTACAGTCAGCAGTGGTGGTCCCCAAACTAAACCTATAGTGGGTTTAACCATGGGTACTGAGATGGAGCCTGGCCTAGTCAGAGTTCCTACTCAGGCAGTCTTGATCTGTGAGGGGGACATTGATATGTCCTTTACTATGAGTCCCAGTACTCTGGGCAAGTACAGGCAGACGCCTTTGATTAATGGTAAAGTGGCTCAGGCCTACAGGGACACATGTGCCAGGGTCACAATGGTGACACCTAACTTTGTGGACCCTGACCAATTTATACTGGGTGATAATTACCTGGTGACCAATGCTAGCAATGTCACTACTCCCCATAGTGTGGCAGTTGTTAACTTCTCCTGGGGAGGGGTAAATGGCCTCAAGAGAGTTGTGGTAAGTGCAGACCTCCCAGTTGGCTGTCTTTTGGGCGATGATCTAGAGGATTCAATGTGGTCAGAAGTGGAGTACAGGACTCATGCAGAGATGCTAGGTATTTCAGCACATGTCCTTGCTGTGACCAGGTCATGATATTCCTTTAGCAGGACACTTAGGCCAGAACAAGACTTGGGACAGACTTGTCCCTCACTTTCACTGGCCTCACATGTCAGAAGATACCAAGGAGTTTTGTCGCTCCTGTGTCACCTGCCAAGCCAGTGGCAAATCAGGTGGTACCACAAAGGCCCCCCTCATATCACTACCTGTGGTGGGGGTACCCTTTGAAAGAGTGGGGATAGACATTGTTGGACCAATGGACCCCCAAACAGCATCTGGGTACAGATTTCTACTGGTGGTAGTGGATCATGCCACCAGGTATCCAGAGGCAATTCCCTTGAGGACCACAACAGCTCCTGTTGTGGCAAGGGCCCTACTTGGAGTATTCTCCAGAGTGGGCTTTCCAAAGGAGGTTCTTTCAGACAGAGGTACCAACTTCATGTCTGGATATCTAAAAGCAATGTGGAAGGAGTGTGGTGTTAACTACAAATTCACTACACCCTACCATCCACCGTGCAATGGGCTTGTTGAAAGATTCAACAAGACCCTAAAAGGGATGATAAAAGGGTTACCTGAAAAGCTCAGGCGAAGATGGGACATCCTTTTACCCTGCCTTCTCTTTGCTTACAGAGAGGTCCCACAAAAGGGGGTTGGCTACAGCCCTTTTGAGATTTTGTTTGGACATCCTGTAAGGGGTCCCTTGTGTCTTGTGAAGGAAGGATGGGAGTTACCTCTCAAAACGCCTAAACTTGACATAGTGGACTATGTACTTGGTGTCCGCTCCAGGATGGCTGAATACATGGAGAAAGCATCCAAAAACCTTGAGGCTAGCCAAGAACTCCAAAACGCTTGGCATGACATAAAGGCTGTGCTGGCTGAGTACCAGCCAGGACAGAAGGTGTGGGTGTTGGAGCCAGTGGCCCCAGCAGCTCTCCAAGACAAATGGTCTGGACCCCACACCATCATTGAGAAAAAGGGAGAGGTCACCTACTTGGTGGACCTTGGCACCCCTAGGAGCCCCCACAGGGTGCTCCATGTAAACAGATTGAAAACATTTGTTGACAGGGAAGACATGGGTTTGCTCATGGCTACAGATGGGGAGCAAGAGGAAGAGAGTGACCCTCTCCCAGACTTGTTATCCCTTAACCCTGATGATGGTTCAGTTGATGGTGTAGCCTTAGATGGCAGCCTCACTGACCAGCAGCAACAGGACTGCAGACAAGTTCTACAGTCTTTCAGACACATGTTTTCACTAACACCCAGGCAAACTAACTGGTACACCCATGAGGTGGACACTGGTGACAGTCTGCCTGTGAAGAGTAAAATCTACAGGCAACCTGACCATGTCAGGGATTGTATAAAAGCTGAGGTGCAGAAGATGCTTGAACTTGGAGTAATTGAGCCATCAGAGATCCCCATGGGCCAGCCCAGTAGTCCTTGTGCCAAAACCTCATACCAAAGACGGAAAGAGAGAAATTAGGTTCTGTGTGGACTATAGAGGCCTCAATGCTGTCACTAGGACAGGTGCTCATCCTATTCCAAGGGCAGATGAGCTCATAGATAAATTGGCTTCTGCCAAGTTTCTGAACACATTTGATCTGACAGCTGGCTATTGGCAAATCAGGTTAGCTGAGGAGTCAAATGGCCAAAACAGTATTCTCAACCCCCAGTGGACATTATCAGTTTGTGGTAATGCCCTTTGGTTTGAAGAATGCACCTGCCACTTTCCAAAGGTTGGTGAATCAAGTCCTTACTGGGTTGGATGACTTTTGTGCAGAATATCTAGATGATATTGCTGTCTTCAGCTCCACCTGGAAGGATCACCTGATCCACCTGAAGAAAGTTCTGGAGACCCTGCAAAAGGCAGGCCTGACTATAAAGGCTACCAAGTGCCAGATAGGGCAGAGCAAGGTTGTGTACCTGGGCCACCTGGTAGGTGGGGGTCAGGTTCAACCACTGGAGAGTAAGATCCAGACCATACAGGACTGGGCTCCTCCAACCACCCAGACACAGGTCAGAGCTTTCTTGGGCCTGACTGGGTATTACAGGAAATTTGTAAAGAACTATGGGCCATTGTGACACCATTAAATGATCTGACATCCAAGAAGATGCCAAAGAAGGTTCAGTGGACAGTTAGCTGTCAAAAAGCATTTGATGACCTGAAGAAGGCCATGTGCTCTGCACCTATCCTAAAGAGTCCTGACTACTCCAAAGAGTTCATTGTCCAAACAGATGCTTCTGAGTTGGGGGTGGGGGCTGTGCTTTCACAACTTAAGACCAGCCCCTTGCTTTCATTAGCAGAAGGCTGACCCCTAGAGAGAAACGTTGGTCAGCCATTGAGAAGGAGGCCTTTGCTGTGGTTTGGGCCCTGAAGAAGTTGAGACCATACTTGTTTGGCACTCACTTCAGAATTCAGACAGATCATAAGCCCCTCTTGTGGCAAAATCAGATGAAGGGTGAAAATCCCAAACTCCTCAGGTGGTCCATTTCCCTACAGGGGATGGACTTTACAGTGGAACACAGACCAGGGACTGACCATGGTAATGCAGATGGTCTCTCCAGGTATTTCCACTTAGAGCATGAAGACTTATCTGGTCAAGGTTAAGTTTAATGTCCCTGCGTTTGGGGGGGGGGGGGGGTATGTAGGAGAGTAGGGTCTGCTTTCCTATGGTCACCCCAATTTTTGCTTTTTGCTTCACTGGTTTTTGACTTAATGTGGCTGTGGGCCTGCAAATCAGACCCACAGCCTGCTGTTCTCTCTCTCAATTCACATCCATGTACTTTAGGTACATATCCAATTGGATATTGGGTCACCTTATCAGCCCCTGTACAGTGTACTATAGGTACCCAGGGCATCGGTGTATCCAAGGCCTACCAGGGGCTGCAGCATATCTTTTGCCACCCCTGTGTAACAAATAAAGTCCTTAAATCCAGTAAGTATAAATAGGTATGATTTATTGTAGATTAGTCCAAGTTAAGTTAACAATAAAATGATCTATAGATGTAATAATAAAACTCCACCAGGAGCAGTTCTTCTGTCGCTCAGCCTGCCTGCCATCAACTGCCTCTCCACAGATCAGTCAGGTACCAAACATTCTAAGGTGTCATCAAACATTCTACAAGATACAGTGGCTAGGCAATGGGGAAATCCAAGCAAGGGAAATGCGAGACATAAGCAAGATGTAACACATCCCCCTTCCTTAGAAAACAACAAACTGAAGTTAAGAAAATATATATACAAATAAAAAAAAAACAACGCTATATGAAAGGAACACATTACATTGCATTCTTAAATGTATGACAGTTGAAATATAATAACAATTGCATTTTTTCAAATCTGATCACAATTGCAATAAGATAACAATTGCATTTTCCAAATATGATCACAATTGCAATAGGATAACAATTACATCTCAAATATAATGACCCCATCCCCCTCCCTGGGGAAAAATTAAACAGATGTTCCTATAATCCACAACTTGGACACACAGGTCCCTAAACTTATAAAAATAAATTGGGGTACACAGCTCCCACAACTTCCATATCAAAAATAAATACAATATGAACTCCTCTAAAACATTAGAGCACTTGCGTGGTTCATATCAGCCAAATAGAGTAACTTGCGGCTCTTCACAACATTAAACAATTGAACTCCTCAGAGTACATATCAAGAAAATTGAGCAACCTACGGCTCTTCACAACATTAAACCATTGAACTCCTCAGAGTACATATCAAGAAAATTGAGCAACCTACGGCTCTTCACAACATTAAACAATTGAACTCCTCAGAGTTCATATCAAGAAAGTGAGCGCCTCAAAATGAGCACCGAAGTGGCTCCCTCAAAAGTACACATTCAAAATGTCCAAATACAGGAAACTTAATCATAAGAAAATTAAAATAGAAATGAACACCTCAAAAACTATTTGAGCACAACCGTGGTTCAAACAAGTATAACAATATCAACACTTTAGCAAGTATCATGAGAAATAAACAAATTGAGCACCTCAACAAAAGTTGAGCATACAAGTGGCTCAAAGCAAATAAAGTAAACCAACACGAATTGAGCGCCCCAACAAAAGTTGAACACATAAGTGGCTCAATCCAATAAAAATAAACCAACACGAATTGAGCGCCCCAACAAAAGTTGAGCACGTAAGTGGCTCAATCCAATATAAGTAAACCAACACAACACCATGCATACAAAAAAAATAGAGAAACGTAAAAGTAAACATAGACATCACCACTACTGTGAATAATGTTATTAACAATAGAATAGACAAGTTGATAAATATGAATAGTAAAGCATATAGAATATTTTCCAAAAATAATGAATTAAAACAACAAAAGTAGTCACCGTACTCTGAATGTTGAAATGACAGCAAAGTATCCCTGTGAATTAGACTGTAGATAATGACATCAAGTTCTTGTCAACGCAGATTGTGGTTAATGAAACAGAGTACCAAAATGGCACTTTCCAGCAGAGAAAACCACAAATGTCATTTCGGTGAATCCAGGCGAGAAGAATTCAACAGTACACATGTACTTCACTAAAATACAGATTACCCGTTGCTTTCTTCGTTAATGACAAAAGTTCATGACTTCAATTGAAAGCTTCCCCAAGCTGACGGAAATTCATGCGTGTGAGTTGTCCATTGTCCTTCATACAATTACATATTAGCGGTTTAAAAGATTGGCCAGAGTACCACAAGTAAATGTACAGTGTTAATTAAACTCACCCAGGACTTCGTTCTGCCACGAGACAGAGAGTCAGAAACAGCGAAGTCCTCCTGCCAAAATAAACGCGGATTACCGCTTTACTGGAAACAGCCATGACTGAAATAAAATAAAGTTGCCGATGACACCATAACGCTACGTTGCGTCGCGTACGTCTCTTTGCGCACGCAACCTTGATGACATCAGCGGCTCCATGGACGGAGAGAAGACGAAAATGCTCAGCGTTGTCAAGGAGACGACCACGCTCAGAAACCGTTGTGAGCGTTCGAGCCATTGCTCACGTAAGTCGTTGTTGTTCTTGTTTAAAAATCGCAATAAAAATTGAAAAGAAAGAAATGTGCCAAAATGTGCACAGGGCCTTAGAGCAGTAAACGGGTTTGAAACACTTGAAAATCCCACCCTCGTCGCCAATTTGTAACAAATAAAGTCCTTAAATCCAGTAAGTATAAATAGGTATGATTTATTGTAGATTAGTCCAAGTTAAGTTAACAATAAAATGATCTATAGATGTAATAATAAAACCCCACCAGGAGCAGTTCTTCTGTCGCTCAGTCTGCTTGCCATCAACTGCCTCTCCACAGATCAGTCAGGTACCAAACATTCTAAGGTGTCATCAAACATTCTACAAGATACTGTGGCTAGGCAATGGGAAATCCAAGCAAGGGAAATGCGAGACATAAGCAAGATGTAACACCCTGGCTGGCTACCCAAACTGGCACAACTGGCTGATCACTCAGCTGGGGCAAGGTCGTGTAATCACCCCTTGCTTAGATATAGTATACCTATATCTAAACCTATATCTGGACACATATACACCTATAAGTCACTCCTATGGCAGGCCTTATCAATCCTGGAGTCAGAGTGCTTGGTTTTATGTGAGATGGTGCTCTAGCATAACCTGAGCCTGTCTGCAGCTGTCGGGACCAACTCCGTTAGCTGTTCCAGGATATTGAAGGTAGGAGCTGTGCCAATGCAATTTAGATCATCCTGACTGAAATTTTGAAATGTACATCTGGACCCTACGACATCCTACTCAATGTAGAAGACTGAACAATCTCCCTTGTGGTCAAGGAGTGGCCACCCTGTGCAAACAGGCACCATCTGCGCGAGAAGACTTTCTTTGTCGTTGCTCCTGCCGGAGCTCGAATGACAAAGACCAGCAAGACCTGGACTCCCAGACTTCCAACAGCCCGATCCACAGTCCTAGCAAAGCTTAGACCCGGGCAGGCGACGTGAGACGTGGGACTGGCCATCTTGAAAAGTCGACAAAGTGCTTCCCGTGCAGCTCCTGAGGTTCCCTCGAAGCTGTGCATTGGGGTTTGAGAAGCCCTAGCCCCGAGCAGCTCTTGCACCAAAGATCACCTCTCCACACTCGCTGAGTGCTGCGTGGGGCCCTTTTGCATTTTCCTGCTTGACGCGTTTTCTGGTCGCTTTCCCGTTGGCTAGTGGCCTCTGCGACCACGAAACATCAAAACTACCCTGCTGGTCTGGTTGCTCCAGACTGGCCCCAGCTCCCCTGAAAAGGAGCCATCGATCTGACCTTCCCGGTTTGATCAAGAAGACATCTTCGAATCCTGCATGGGTTGCCATTGCCAAGGCTTGGTGACTCCGAATCGAGTACCAACACCGCCGACAGCAAGAGCCTTCGTGGGACAGCTTGTGTTTACCAGCTTGTCATCCTCGATCCTTCCTGGTCCACGTGGCAGCGGAGACAAACACCGCAATATTACCTGATTGCAACCCGACATCGCTTGGTTCCTTCCTGGTTCCTCGCTGGTCACTGGCTAGTGACCTGAACTCTGTCCCCTCTGCTTTCAGGTACTCTACAGCTTTGATCCACCCTTGGATCCAACCGGACTCTTCTCTCCTGGCCGCCTGCAGCATCTTCATCTACAGGCTCCATAGAACTCCTTGACAAAACCAGACACACTTTGACACCTATGCACCCGCTTCCTGTGGGTGAGGTAACGAGCTAACTCTGGTGCTCCCATAGGGGATTACACCTCTAGTGTCCTAGTTTAAAGTGGCTAAGTTCTAGTCCAGTCGGAAGTCTCCGAAACCTATAACTTTCTGATTTTTACGCACCATTGACTTGCATGGTAAAAGCTGTTGCCTATAGACTCTGCAACCGTATCCTGTGAGCCTCTCCCGACCTAAACTTTGTTAGTCCAGTGTAGGCCCAGCGATTCCCAAGGCCCTAGGCCTGTTCCTTGTTCATGACGTGGTACTTATACCACTTTCTTAATATATGGTTTGAGTGGCCACCAGGCTTATCCATAATTGTGCAGCTTATTGTATGTTATACTGTGTTCTTTGTTTAACGCTTGTGCTCCAGTGCTCATAAAGAGTTAAGGGGATTATTCTAGAAATTAATACATATATTTTATAATATATATAACTTGTGTGGTGTCCTTTCATTTGGTATTAAAAGGGATTGCATATGGTAAAACAGCTGGCCTCACATGCCCTCTTGAGTTTAGCCTAAGACTGCTTTGTCCACGCTACCATTAGGATAGCTGGTCTATAAGGTTGACTGACAACCAATCACCATAAGGGTCGTTTGGACTGGTACTAGATTTAGTGGTCATCATATACCAGACCAACTTCTCACATGGAAACTGTCAAGTTTAACGGTTTAGTTGCTCTCGTGACTGAGGTCTGTGTCTACTTGTACATGACTTCTTACCTGTGTTATACATCTGAAGATGGTAGCTTAAAAAAGCTGGTTACTTCTCCTATAGGTGGTCAAATCTTCTCAGTTCTGCTCTGTCATTCGGTTGCACAGGCAGACATGTCTTATGTATATAGGCGGTATAGAGCCCCTCAAATGTACTATTATATACCCATGTCCTGTATTATGAGCAGAAAGAAATGCATACACATTTTTGTATACAAATTTACAGAGAATGCTGTTTGAAACACAGGTATTCAACTACTTGTATGTTTTTTTTTAGGTCTCGCCTACGCAGCGCACATGCGCTACATAGGAAAAAGACCTTTAGCCATCGATTTCCTTTTTCAGGCAAAAACGTGCACGCGTTGCATTGCTTTGAATGGCAACACGTGCACGTTCGGTGATTTCCCTGCGGGAGCGAGATTTGAAACCATCTGTAATTAACAGATGGTTTCAAAGCTCGCTCCCGCAAGGGAAGAGCAGCCCCCCTCCTCCCTCCCCTCCCCCTGCTGCGCGATGGATAAGAACAAACAATTTTTTTTAAATTTCCTATATATAGCGCACGCGCAAACACAACTCCCGGGCTTGTTTGTAATGTTAAAGACATGTTAACAATATTTCGTTTAGTGCATTGCTCTTTCACAAGGGGGTCATGTTGCTTTATTTTTTATAGAGCCTACACCGAGGCTCGAACGCGGGTCTCCAGGACTAGAGTCAGCAGCTCTATTTACTATGCCACATCAATGTTGCTGGTAGTGAGGGCACCTGTTCCAAGCACTTCCCCCTGCCCGCCCGTGCGCCACACTCGTGTTCCCGATTATGTGACAGCGCTCCTCAGGCGTTAGCGTGGATTCTCGGTGCTCGAAGCAGCCGTTATCCTCCTATCAGACTGCCCTAAAATCCATAACGCGAACAAGGTGAGTGAGTTGTCCACCATTGTTCGGCCTTGAAAAGTTTGGGCTCGCACCGCGGTGGGAAATTTAATAATGAATGCGACACCTGACAGAGTCAAACCCACACCGGCAGCTGAGTGAACCTGGCCACTGGAGTGGTTCCTCAGCTGCAGCCTCAGCCTGTCCAGAGCACACCAGCAGCCGCAGTAGCTTAAATCATGCCCGACAGCGGTGTTGCAGTGGGCAGGGCCGCCCGGGAGAATCCGAGTTGTGTGCACCGGCTACCAGCAGGCGTGATACCGCTGCAAAGAAGTAAGTGCCTGCAATGTGTGTTCTCAACTCCAATGCTTATGCAGCTTTAGGGTAGATAGAAATATCGAGCAACGCAGGATAGCGACCTTCTTTCTGTCTCTCAAGCACGCTGTTTCTGTCTTGTTTGACCGATGGCCTGGGACGGACAGGAGGGGTTCTATGGCCCACTCTCAGACTCACCCTGTTAGTGGTAGGGAGAAGCAATTTAGCAACGGAAATGCGGTGCGATCACATACATTGCACTTTAATTATAGGCATGTTTCACAGCAGTTTCACACTCGTCTGCTTGTTTGCAGATAATGCAGTTAATCATGGGCGCAGATTGTTGTTTCTTGTGGCCATGTTGTAGTGCTGTGCTGCAAAAAACAGCACAGCATGTTTTTTTGGGACGTGGCGCCTTTGGAACCGGCAGAGGGAAGATGCAGCCAGCGCTGGAGTGACTCTCATAGGCAGGACCTGTTACCACAGAGTGGTGAAGCAAAGGAGCATGATTGTAGACTGGAAACGTGCTGACATTAGTTTGCAGACTTCAAGAGCTCACCCCACATCTGCAGGCTGCCTACAAGCAAGAAGGGGCAGTGCCGTACAGAGGGCGGTTTATAGGGCCAAGCAGAGGCTAGCAGGAGCTTTCCAGCCCCCAGGACACATTTTTCCTTCATTGCCCTGTTAACAGAAGTCTGGTTCTTGGCCTTCTATGGGCAGCTTTGGGGCAGTCTGGACTGTAAACAAACCCACGTGGCAGAAGCTATCGCTCATCCACCTTTTTGCAGTGTCCGCCTAATGGGCTAGGCTCACCCCGCCTGAGAGAAGTCTGGGGCAAAAATCTGAAGGCCTCATTCAAGGGCTCTGAGATGAAAAGTGTTGTACACATTTCTCTGGCAGAGAGGAACATAGAAACTATAGCATTTTACAGCAGCTGACAACTGACATGACCTAAGCAAATTCGCAAAACTGCATTTTTTATTTCATTAGGAATAGCTGTGAGTAACTGTTTTTTTAATAGGTTAGTGCCCCTTCCATTTCTTTTGGTTTACAATCGTTTTAAGAACTTTTTCGTTTTTCTCATTCCTCAAATGGGTGTAATTTCTGATATTTAAATGTTTCCCTCCTCTTCATTGCTTGATTTTATTCCCAAGAAAATGTCACTCGTTGTTGAAATGTCACTCATAATTCCACTGAAATTATGAAAGTGGCACAGATAGCAGTCTAAAACCTTGGCAGCTATGCCTACCTCCTTCCTTTATCAACCAATGAATGGGCGACGACAACAGCACTTTCATAATGTCCCGGCCAGAGCTGCATACTAATTCGGGCAGCCTTTGCATCTGATAATTATCACATAAACTCAGAATTCGAACAAAAACTCCGGCCTTTTGCTCTGAAAAGCCGGGCTAATCCTTCCTAAAGGAGCCCTGTGAAATTTACTCAGCTCAGTTTCCTGAAATGTAATAAGCGACTTTCCCTTATACAATGGAATAACTTATTACTGAATGAGAGATTTCCTTTTCTTAAAAGGTGCTGCAAAGCCATTGTAGTGATGCACCGTCGTCCCTTCCTTTTTGCAGTAAACTGTTAGAACTGTGTATAATTTGTAGCTTTGTGAAATTCAATTATCTGATATTTTGAGTGTGCTCAAAAAAGAAGTGAAGGCAAACTTTGCATAAAAAAATAAAATTCATTTGCAAGCATTTTGTTTGTTTATTTATTCAAATTAATATTCATCCGGAGTTTTTATATAGCGCCGCTTGTCGCCCTTCGGTTACTCCAGGCCGCTAGGCTAGGAACAAAATATGGGAAGTTAGGTATATTGGTTTTGCAGCCTCAGTGTAAAAATCTGACTTAACTGAGAGCTTTAAAAAACGTTCCAATATTTACTTTATATTGCAAGCTTTACACACGTAAAATTATAACACACCGATACCCCAAAAAACAAAGAAAAAGAAAATAAGCGAGAGGGCTAACACAATTGTGTGTGCCAGAAGCCTATGAAATAAGGCGTGCATTTGTGGCAAACGAGGCTTTCCAGCTGCAGTTATGAATATGAAAACCTATGCCCAGTGATTGATCGGTCTGTCTCCCAGTTGTATGGTCCAATGAAACTCTGCAGATACATTTGCAATATCATGCAATTCGTCTTCAGCACTGGATCTGGCCAACGATCATACAGACAGGGAATGCAGACTTCAACTTGTAATCATTAGGACAAGGCTGGCTGCATCAATGATCCAACCAGTTGGACAATAGAGAGCTGTGAGACCACACCAGTGGTTGAAGCATGCAATGCTAATGAAAGATAAAATTAACAATTATACTTTCACTTTCATAGAACCTGAAAAATAAGACAACTTTCCTCAGCCATTTTATGGTAGTTCAAGCCTCTACCACTGCCTCATCATGACCCACCCTTCAGACCTGCATCAGGGCTTTAACTCACTATATACAGCTTAAGTTAAATGACTGCAAACTACAGGATTGAAAGAACTTACAGCAGTAGGAACTTGTACCCACTTAGTTGTCTAACTGTCTAGAAAAAGGTGGATATCAAATAATGTTCATAGAACTATTTTCATCTTGATACAATTGGGAAAATTTGCAATAGCACATAAATGCACAGATGGTGGTCATTACTGTGATTTCTGAGGGCACTTGTTCAAATTTTGAAGATTGCTTTGCAGCTCTTTTAAAAAATATAAAGGTGTATTTAATTGGTGATTTGTTTCTGAAATTATATGTATCATTTGAAATACATTTTGCTAGTACACCAAGAAACTTTTCTCTAGGAGTATCTCTGACACAAAAAAGCCAATGTGTGGCAGGTTACTGATTTGAGGAGAAAATGGCTCGCTTGAGGAGAAAATGTTTCTCTGGGTACATTTTCTCAACTTGAACATGTATCACGCAGAACAAAAACATGCGAGATCTCCCAGAGCATGTGCTGTGAGCTGTATCGTTTACTTTTCAGTGGACTTGTAACCCGCCTACAGAATACCATTGTTTTTTTTTATGTCCCTTTCAATTGCAAACTTTTTATTACTTGGCTCCTGTAGGCTTCCCTACCTTCCTTGTGTGAGATCCTCTACTGCATGGACCAAGTATATGTGTTTTTCATCTTCGTACAATTTTTTTAATAAGCATTGTGGTGTTATTCTTGGACGTGCAATGAGCTTTTCTACTTTTAACACTGACTTTTGGCTTCTTTTTTATGTTGCTTTCACCCTACCTCTATCGACGCTTTAGTTACTTAAACCCTCGCTTGTATTACTCTGACACTCCACTTTATGCTACACCACTCTCTGCCACTCCACTCTCCTCTACACGCCACTCTGTCACTCTACTCTACGTCACTCTACTTTAGTGCACTCCCCACTTCGCCACTCTAACCCACTCTATGCCACTCCACTCTCCTATATGCCACTTTACTCTTTGCTACTCCTTGCTATGACTTTCCACTCTACTCTTCATCAGTGTTATGAACGCCACTGTATTCTGCACCGCTCCACTCTGCCCTCCTCTGTGCTTCGCTACTGAAACACCACTTTACTCACTCCTGTGTGCGCCACTCTGCTCTGTCATTGTACTCTATACCACTCCACGCCACTTCATGCCAATACGCTCCATCCTAAGCCACTCTACTCCGTGCCACTCCACACCACTGCACTCTGCTCCACTCCTGTCTACGCCACTCCACTCTGTGCCATGAACTCTATTCTGTGCCACTCCATGCTACTCTACCGCCTTCTACCACTCTACTCTGTGCCACTCTACTCTACGCTATGCCACTAACTTTTAACCATGCTGAACAGTGGCCTCACTGCTGTACAACATGGCTAAAATACATTGACAGAGATAATACCTCTCACAAAAGCGAGACTTATTGGCTTTGCCAATGCTTGTTAAGTAACATGTCACTAGGTAATAGCAGAGACACACGCATGCATACCTTCACAAACTTGGTGAAACTTACAACAGTGAAATGGTTAGGATTGCTGATTTACATTTGGTAGGCCTAACATTTTGACCAGTCGATGAATAGTGAACCTTCAAGAGAAAAGTGAGGTTTAAGACATCTTGGGAGAAGGAGTAGTGATAAGGCTACTTTGTATGAGTCTGTGGAAAGGTACAGTCGAAGTAGGCCTCTTTCTGTACCTCTGTTGCTTCTTTCTGCATTTTTCTTTTTTCTTTCTGCACCTTTCTTCATCTTTCTGAAACTCTCTTGCATCTTTCTGTGCTTCTTTCTGCACCCCTTTCTCCCTCTTTCTGTACATGTCCTACCTTTGTAGGCATAGTTAGAAATTAGCATTTAAAAAGTCCTTAGAAATTCACTGAAAAAAATCACAGGTTTCAGGGACGTTATAGTTAGTATTATCATTTGATTTTTTTTAGAAATTCACTGAAAAAAACACAGGTTGACAGGGATATTATAGTTAGGAATTAGTATTTAAGAAACCTTAGATATTCACTGAAAAAAGCACAGGTTTCAGGGGCGTTATAATTAGGCTGACATTTCACTTGTACTAAAATGAGAAATTCAGCCGTTATAGTTAGCAGAGCTAACTATAACTCGCGCCCCCGCAATGCACTCCTGTTGATATCACATATTACATCACGCATGACATGGTCAGTGACATCGCTCATGACATCACTGATATCTCAAATGACATCACTGATGACATCATCCACTTAATATCTAATGCACCTCCTCATACCCTAAAATAACCTTTCATACACCCACTCGAAAATACAGACTACCATTTGTGAAACCAGAGACACACCAGTAACCAGTTAGAACATACCCACTCACTGATTCATAGGTCTACACACACATCCACTCACTCACCCATATAGATACTCCTACACACAGCCACTCATCAATACAGCCACTGGATATATGCCCGCATACGCCCATATTGACACTCACACCACCCCTCACCCATAGAGTTACTCAGACACCTAGTCAGTCACCCAAAGAATCAATCACACTGCCATTTACTCACCTATGCAGTTATATACACACCACCTCCCTTATTCATACAGGTAGCAACACATACTTACTCTTGCCTACAATCACTGGCAAAAGCACACTCACCCACACAGCCACTCTTACAATCACTCACTCTCACATGTAGTCACATATACCCCAACACTCACATATAGTGCATTTCATATGTAGTTACTCACATATATACTACTGAGACATCCATTCACTCACCAACACAGCCATACACACACTCACTCACCCATACAGCCCCTTGCAGATGCACTCATGAATGCATACACCAAGTGAATCACTCGCTCACACATCCATGTAGGGAGTCACACACCCCTACCCACCCACACAGGCACTCAGGCACCCATACAGGTACTCATATAACCAAATATGAACCCATATAGACCCTCATGTATCTACTTACCAACCTATGCAGCTGCTTACACACCAACTGACAGACTGATATAGACATTTACACAGATTACTCTTTCACCCAGGCACTCACTAAGACACGTTTAATCACTCACTTGTACAGTCAGCCACGCACCCACTAAATCATAGCGATATTTAGAGATGGAGCTGAGCACGCGTATGGAAATCCGTTCAATTACGAGCGCGAGCTGCATGCTGATTGGCTGTCAACTGTCTGTCAACACTCGAAACCAGGAAGTGTTGGCGGCCATCTTGTGCCTCGGTAGAACCGAGTCACAAGAAAACAGTATACCAAAGTTGAGAAGTAAGGGAAGGGGGCATGCTAGAAACATTCTGACCCTCTAGGCTTGCTTAGGGGGTTATACATGAATTGATGTGTTTTATCTAGGAACCCGATCAATATTGTGACCTTATGCCCCTATACGGCTATAATCAATACATATCCCTATAATGGCATAATAATCAGAGCCATATTTTCAGTAAATCGCCTCTGCAGTCTATGACACAGCAGAAGCTGCTTCCTTAGATTCCTAGAGAGCACACCGAGTTCTTTCGACACACCAAACCCCCAGCAACCTGGGAAAGCCCCGCTTGCTTTGTTTTGATTTGTAATAGAACTCCTGCGAGCGCTGTAAGAACGACCAGTTCTTAGTGACATCTTTATTGACGTCTTATGTCCAAAACGTAAGTCAAACTCGGCACCTTTCAGGTATAAATATACCAACGTTGCCTTAAGCAAACACACAGTGGTGAATACTGGAGCAGAACAGCTGTCCCCTTGCAGAGAGCCCAGCAGACGTGAGAAGCCCACGGATGCTGCCCCTCCTCTTTTGACGCGCTGAGAAAGACTCTGTCTTTTCTCCTGCCGAGAAAATCCAGCTCCGGTGTTTCCAGCCTAACCTTGCGGGTGACTGGGATATCGGGTCCTGAAAGGGAGATACCTGACCTCCTACATTCTATTCCAAAGGTACGGTGCTGACTAAACCAACCTAACTTAAACTGCTACTTACTTACTCCCTCCCACGTATTAGGCTTAGGTCAGGTATACCGGGGTACGGGTAGTTAGAAGCACCAGTTGAGGTCGTTAGCCAATGTACATATGAATGTATATATTGTATATATTTTATTCATTTTAACTATCTTAAGGCTAAGAAACCATATCAATGCTTTTACAGTATTATTTCATTATACTCCTTTTACTGTACGTAATTTACTTTATATTAAGTATTGCAATTGTGGCAATCCATTTCTCTTGCATGAGAAGGAAGACTGTTCAATAAATCATACCCTTTGTTGAAAACACCCGTCTCTCTCACTTCTCTGCACTCTGGTGAAACTAAGAACGCACGTCTGACTGAGTGAAATAATTGTCTATTGTTTTCACACGACTCTAGAGATTGACTCTTATTCTGGGGAGCAAAGTTGTCATGTTTACGCGGTTGTCGGAAGCTGAATCCCTTCTTGTCTGAGCCAGGGAAGCTGATCACTTCCTATTCAGTCAAGAAAGTTTCCAGTGACCTCTGAGCTAGCTGGCGCAAACCTAAATTAAGTCTAACATAGTCAGTAGAGACCTAGAAGACCTCAGTCGTACGTCTACACTGCTGTTTATGTTATTCCAATGCGCAGGGCCTATAGGGAAAATAGGAACTACACTACATGGCGCCCAACGTTTGGTAAGGCGATAAAACTAACGCAAGACGTTAGAGTAACTCAGTCGTGCTTTTTCACACAGACCCTTTCTCCCGTAAATACTCCAATAGACGTCTGGAGTGGGTGAAAGGTTAAAATCCGCCGGAACTTAGTAGGAAGAGATTCCTATGTAGAGTTTTTGGTTTAGTCAACGTTGAAGGATACATTGTTCCAAAATATTGTGCACCTAATCTTTGTTTCCTTGAAAACTGCTCTGCAAACCTTCATTAAAACAATGTCAGAACATGGCGAAAACAAAGAAACCGATGAAACCGCAGTACATGCGAATCAACGGGGTTTCGATGTTACAGGGATTAATGAACCGGGTGCAATTATCATCCCGGCAAACATAAGAGAAACTATAACTATAAAACTTATAGAAAACGGACTGACATCACGAGGTGGTACAGTCATTTTCGTGATAGAGGCACACGAGTATCGACAGACAGAGGTATGTTCATGGATAAACTTTCCAGCGGCAAACGCTACAACACACTAGTTCCACTATTACAAAATAGAGGAACCACCGGATGAAAGCGCTCCTTTCGAGGAGATTGAAATTCCATTAAAATACCAAGAGCACCTGCTCTGGTTTTAAGGCGCCCTAAAACATAATGATCACATCACCAGGCTCGGTCCACTAGGTAGACCAGGAGCAACGTGGCCGGTCCTAGCCAGCTACACACCACATCCAGACATTGATAAAATGTCAAGAGAAGAACTGTTAGAACAGCAAAAATTACTACTTAAAATTCACAGACAGTTAGTCCAATATGTAATGAGGACTGCAACAGTCCAACCAGCAGTTAACATTCAACAGCTGACCCCTCATGAGGGGAACACAAATAAAATTACACCATAGAACATACAATCATGTCTTGGTAAAACACCCGCAAAACGGGAACAAATTCCATTCAGGCTAGCGCAAATAATAACTCAGATAGAGGTAGTATTCCCAAATGCTACCCCTATTGAGAAACACAGAATTCTGACCATCTGCCTTCCAATGGGGGTCGCACCACATGTGGAGGACTGTGACACTTGGGGCACAGTCTTTGCTTCCATTTACACAAAAACACATGGTGTTCCGTCCATGGCGGTAATACCGGATGTGCTAAAACAAATTCAGAATGAATACGGTCCAGAACCTGCTTTAACTCTTGGTATGAAATTACTGAAAGACTTCCAGCAGGTCTCGGCTATATTATTAGCCAACATAAAAGGAGAAACAGCATCTGTGGCGATCCGCCCGAAATTGAAAGAAACAGATATAACAGATCAACCAATTGAACTTGCCAGAATCATAGAAAAATGCTATGAAGAATTAGGTAGAGATAGTTTGGTTGGGAAACCAGTGAAACCCCAACTTCTTGAAAATCCAGAAAAATTATTTATTAAAAATAATCTAAACACTCCTAAAAAGAGCTGGGATGGAAATAAACAATCCACTCCCAAAGAAAAAGTTTTCCAGCCCAGAGGAAGGTCTCCTCGGCGGAGAGAAAGAACTCCGAATCGAGAAAACCGGTCTCCCCAGATGGAGCACTCTGAGAAAAGATATAACCTTAGAAATAGGGATAACTTGCAAAAGCCTGATAGATATCAAAGTATTGATACACGTCCCTCTCGATCTTTTTCGCAGAAATCGGAAAGAAGAGGATGGTCAGAACCAAGGGAAGAGCACTCCAAGTCCAAAGATAAGGAACCTGCTCAAAGTAAAAAATTACAATTTCCAAGAAAGAAGGTAGCCAGTATTAGAGTAATCGAACATGCCGAGAATACTGAGGACACAGCTGAAAAATGGAGAGTGGGCACAGACAATGCTAGACAGTGCAGCAGAAATCAGCATAGCTCGCAAGATCCTGATGAGTCATCTGAAGAGAGTGGACACGAATGAATACATTCAAGTAGAAACTGCAGATACCAGAGTTAGCGAACCTCATAAAATATATGAAATAACATTGCGTATAGAGGGAGATAAGAATAGGAAAATAAAGGGTCTGTTTTGGGATAACTTCTCAAAGGGCTATGGCATCCTGTTAGCCGAGAAAGATTGGCCCCCAGAGTTTGTCAGGGAGTGCCCTCATGGCGAAGAAATTATTGTGCCTGCCTTCTCAAATCATATTGCTATTCACACTAAAAATATATATGCAAGGAAATGGGCAGTAGCTCAAGCACCTGCATTATATAAAAATCATGTAGGATGGGATGAGGACTCTCCTCCTCACAAAATCCAGTTAAAATGTCAACCAACTGCACAAAGGCAGTTCCCAATTAAGCAAGAAGCTAAAAAACAAGTCAGGGAGATTTTAGATCAACTTGAATACCAAGGGGTGATTGAAACATGCACCTCTTAAATGAACAAAAATGAACAATCCTTTGTTTCCTGTCTCCAAACCGGACGATTCGTATCGTCTAGTCTTGGACTACAGACACCTTAACTCATGTTGCAAAACATTTGCGGTACAAAATTCGCACAGTGCGGCACTAATGAATAACATAGGTTGCAAAAAAATACATAACAACATTAGACATATCTAATGGGTTCTTTTGTCAAAATATTGCACCGGAAAGCAGGTACCTGACCGCATTCTCAATAATGGGGTCACAGAAAAATTTCTGTAGGCTCCCACAGGGATTCAAGAACAGCCCAGGACTATTCTCAGCCAGAGTAACAGAGTTACTACAAATGTATGATGATGAAGCATTATCTTATATCGATGACATCTATCTCACAGACGCCGACTTGGATACTCACTTGAAAAGAGTGAACACCATAATACTTGGGTTCACAGCAGAGGGTTACAAATTCAACTTTAAAAAGTCACGAATTGACCATCTAACTGTCCTATTTTTAAGATACAAATTATCAAGTGAAGGCAAAAGCCTAGCAGACAACTTCTTAGAGAAATGTGCTGTACTCCAAGCACCAAAAACGCTAAAGAACTTACAATCGATTCTAGGCTTCCTGAATTTCGGAAGAACTTACATTCTAAACTATGCAGAGAGGGTTAAACCTCTCTACGAATTAATAAAACCTGATTTTAAACCAATCAACTGGACTCAAAAACACACAGAAATTTTGAGATCACTGCAAACAGACATGTTAGCTAAAACAAAATTAGAAACACGTGACAATACACGCAACCTTGTCATCCGGGTCATCCCAGGAAGATGCGGATTCACGGACCTGACCTCTAATGAGGGAGAAACGGTACCAATAGCTTACAAATCACATTTGTACACACAAGCAGAAAAAACATTCAGTCTTACAGAAAACACTGTAAAGGCAGTTCAAACTGCTGTAGCAAGAGAACGAGCCCTAGCCCAAGGCAAAAGAATAACTGTTTTCACAGCAGAATCAGCCTTCGAGGCACTATTCAGCCCAATAAATCTAAAAACAGTGGTACTAGATCCGAAATGGATACAGTGGGAAAATTCTCTTGCTGTAGAAGACGTGACATACTATTTTGTCCTGAACATGAAAAAACTGAATGATTTAAAATATGAAAAAGAATATCCTCTGCCAATCGAAATTCTGCCTCTCCAACAGTACTCTTGTATAATCTATACAGACAGAATTGTACAGCATTACAATGTAGATGATAAATCCTACAATGCAGCCTGCGCGATTGTTAAAGGTCGCTGGCTCTGCAGTAAATTCAGACCGAAAATAACAAAAACTGAATCACTGAGAAAATGTTCGGATCAGCGAGCTGAAATCAGATCTTTAAAGATGGCGTTTGAAAATGCAGAACGTGAATTCCCGACACTAATCGTGTGCGATTCGCATTTTTGCGTCAATTCTTACAATAATGATTTGCAGAACTGGGTTCAAAATGATTACAAAGATGACACCGGTGCCACAATCAAGCATAAAATGCTTTGGAAACAATTAGTTCTTTTAAAGAAGGAACTACAAAAGACTCACGTGATACACACTCTGAGTCATCAATGTGATGGCGTTCACGTTGCAGGGAATTCATTGGCTGATACAGCCACAGCGGAAGTAACTAAACCAGCTTCCGTAGCCACAAAAAAGCGTTCAGAAAAATACATAGAAGGGGAAACCATGCTGGCGGTAAAAACGTCTTCAAAAAGCAACTGTGCAGCACTACCTGTGAACTATCCACTCAATTATACATACATAATTGATGCAAACTCCGTTCCTTTTGCTCGAGTCCCTGGAGTGGGGGATAGAGTAATTCCAAACACGAACATGAGAGTCTTACTAATAGCAGACGCACACATGGGTGAAGGTCCGAGGCACAAACAGATGAAGGAATCTCTGACAGAATTACAATCAGAATACTGGTGGCCGGGGATGAGCCTGCAACATTATAAATTTGCGAAGAGCTGTCCAGACTGCAACATAGACCGCAGTAATGAGCCAACCGGAGTAATGCCATGGCCATTTCTGTAGGTAGCATAAGGCTATATATACATAAAAACCAGCATCCTATTAATTCCTTTTGAGACTAAAATCACTTAAAAATGTGGCCCCAGCACTCGGCTGACTCTTGAACTGTTATAAAAGATTTGTGAGTCTTTATGGGCACATATGCAATTGCCATGCTTCATTCTGACCAGGGTCCTGCTTTTAGCTCTCGAGCTTATAAGGAGGCCATGACCAGCATGGGCATTGGGTTGCGGTTCTCTTGTCCCTTCCATCCTGAGGGAAACGGGGTTGTGGAAAGAAAAAACCAAGACATAAAGCAATCTATAACGGCAAAGGTATTAGGTTCGGGTGATGGGTGGGTCCAGCATTTAACAAGTGTCCAACGTAGTCCTAATAATTTGCCAAGACATTCTCTAAAAGGTAACAGCCCGTACGAACTATTGTTCGGAACTAGAATGTATGTTCAGGACTTAGATAGTCATGCTTCAGTGGTAGAAGACAAGAAAAAATGCTTTGACATCAAAGATCGTTTGGCTGTTTTACAGGACTTAAATGAAACAAAAAAAGCCCTGAGCAACATAAAGTTAAAGCAACAACCACTGAAGACACACCACCTGTCCCAGCAAGACCGGTCTGGATTCCAAAGATTGGGGATCTGGTCAGAGAGAAAATAGCGGTGAATAAGGAATTTGGGCCTTCTTACAGAAAAGCAGTACCTGTCTTAGCAATCAACGGAACAAGATCAGTTGTGCTACCGCCCCTTGCTGGTAAAAAGGAGACCCGAGTTGTATCAATCGACCTGGTAAAACCACAATCATATGGCCAATAATAAGTAGTAGGCCCAGTGGACTCCCAATAAATAGCAGAATACCAAAATTTACTAGTATCCAAGAGGTTCAAACTGAAAGACTAATCACATTTGATAAACCTGCAGTGAATAAAAAAGGACTATGCAGAAATGACATGGAACTTGTGCCTCTTGAAACCCAAATTGAAACAGTTTGTCGTGAAACACCAGTCTACAATGATGTAGCATCAGAATGTGCTAATGAAAGGCAAATTGAAAAAACAATTCCAACAATTGACAGAACTGCATCTGGCTACTTCATCAATTTCGATAACTTTTCTGAAGATCAAAGTGAGCCTGAAGTAACGCCAGCAACAAAGACTTTTAAAGACAAAGCAACAGAACTCTTTCATCAACTCAAAGAAGCATATCTAAATGCACCGTTGATTGAACATTGGATTGTATCAGGGGTACTTATACTCCTACTATGTCTAATTTTAGTTTTAATTTTAGGAAAATTTATTGCAGTACAATGGACACAGCAAGTCAGAACATCAACTTAGTTCTATTGCAGTACAATGGACACAGCAAGTCAGAACATCAACTTAGTTCTGAAGCCACACAAGTTCTCTCACATCAAAAAAAGAGAACTATCAACAGTGAATGTCACAGCCATTCCAATACCCGGCTGGGTAGTTTGGGACAAAACAGATTACGAAATATATGGACCGGTCGAACTCTTGAAATATCCTCATCAGTTTAAGGTTTCATTACGTGACTTTGTAAAACCAAGTACATTCTCTGATGATTGGGACTTTGAAAGCATAAATAATATGATGTCGGATTTAGTTTTGTCAGCAAAATTTACAGAACATGATTATTTGCAAGGTTCATCTAATTATGAACAGATGTATTGTTTTACACATTATGCAGACCACTATTTGCATAAATCTGCTCAACCTTGAAATGTTTTTAAATATAACCAATGGGAACATTGTGCTACTCCACCTAAAAACAGTTCAAAAACATTCTATGAGAAATTCCAATACTTCTCAGGGTTTAACACAAGTGATGCAGAAACATTTTATTATAAACTGTTAGATAAAACAGGGACAAAAACCATGCTGACAAATACTAAATTGATATATTCAGAAGCATTTTATGAAAAAATGATTACATTTGGTTTTGATTTCTGGAAAAACAACATTGAAACAAAAACCATCTGGGGTACAAAAGATTGGCAGGTACAAGGGCAAGAAGCATTATTTCGAGCCTGCATGATCCCAGAACAAATAATGCTCTTAAATGATACAATTCAACAGACGACCTGTCTTGGCCTAGCCAAGATTAAAGACCTTAACAAACTGTCTATTCCAAAGCCAATACCTGATAATGCAACCACAGATATTGAGGTAGACGTATCCCAAGTTTTACATGAAAACAGAACACATCCTGATTGGAAAAAGTGGTTAATCTGGCATTCAGACACGAATAACTGTCAAGACAGATTCCTGAACAAAATACAGGGGTTAAAAATGACCAGACCAGACCCTAGATACTCCCAGAGACAACATCCAGGGATAGTAACAACATACAGTGTAGGGAAACTATGCCTTGATTGGCTACAAACATCCACACTGGCAGAAATTAAGCAACACTTATCTTTACTTAAAGAAGGTGCTGACTTGCGCGATTTCATAATGGGACCACGCAAACAGCGTCAAAAACGTTTCATAGCGGCCAGTATATACGCTGCTTACAACGAGGCATGGAAAGTGACTCAAATTGAGACAGCAGAGAAAATACGAGAAATTGATCGTATTAAATTGAAAAAATCACTTTCTGTTGTGGACAATGGGTTAATGACTCTGTCCTCCAGAATATATTCACTGGACAGTATTGTATCATCTGCTATAGATATAATAGACCAGGACCTATGTTCCCTCTAGGGCGCGTGCACGCGCGCACCTGCCCTGACGTCACCACGCACCGTCCCGTGTGGAGCGCGCACACTGGACGTACCGCTAGAGAGTCGCGCTGCCAGCCGCTTTGAAGAGGCGAGCGGCGCGATCATCACTCATCAGGCACTTTTGACTCTGGTGCTGGCGTAAGGAGTGCAGGTAAGGAGGCGGGGTGGCTGGTGGGCTGTGGAGCATGTGGGGCAGACTGTGGCTTTTGTTGCTGTTAATCAGAGTCCCTTCACGGGCTCCGATTAACAGCAATACTTAAACAAAAGGCCAGAGTCTGCCCCGCTTTTACTAACAAAAGCGTAGACAGTTTCCAAACACAGCACGTACTTTAGCACACGCTGTGGTTGGAAAGTGTCTACGCTTTTGTTAGTAAACACGGGGCAGACTCTCAGCCATGAGGATTGTTTTAACTTGGTGGCGTATCTGCTGGTCTATGTGCAGGGCTCAGAGGGATATGAAAACAGATGTGCAGAGGTTTGGCTCTAGAAAAACTGGTTGTTTTGTGTGCCTCAAAGACCAATTAACATATAGCTTTGCTTGTTGCAAAACGGCATTGTGCTCTAAATTGGTTTATTAGCAAATAGGTGCATGGTTTAAATTAAATGTACATATGGCATTTGCAAGTGGGGTTCTAATACAGATCTTGCTACACTTCTATAGTGAATATTTATACCTGCCATTTCGGAAATTCCTTTAATCTTTCCTTATTCAGATACCATCTTATCTCAAGCCCCTCATGAAGCATGAGATATGCTACTCTGAGGCTCAATGACTTCTTGAAAAATGTTGGTGAGCGTGAATCAGAAACGTGAACATCAAAGGTTGATAGTAGCAGTGTCACACCTTAACCAGTGTTCTGAACCTTAGCAGATCAGGTACAAGAGCACCAGCTGGATGGTATTTTTTCAAGTAAGTGAATTATTTTGTGATTGGTTTTTGACCTCCATATCTCACGTTCTAAAATCTTGTTGGCGCCATGAGGCTGAGATGGCAAATACAGTGCATAAACTTGGTATTCATTTCATACAGGAGGCTCCTCTTTTTTATCAATCGAGCTAGTGGCAACAATGCAGTATACATTAATGATAACATGGGGTGGGAAAAATACTTTGCATGATATAACTTTTATTTAATTACAATTAGCACACAATCACCATATTCTAAAGCAAAAATCCTTATGAAATGAAATGATGAAAGTGTTTTGGTTCACAATCTTGTGGATTAAAATAGTACAAGCAAGGGACCTGTACTGTGCCCACCAACAAACTTTTGTTCTTAGAAGTGTATGTACAGACAGGCTACGTATGTAAAATTTAAGGCAATGAACAGTGTTCTCTATGATTTAAAGCGGTCATGTTTTTTTAAGCTGACCTAGCTCTTCTAAATAGGTCAAGGTTCAGATGAAGGGCTGAACAATCCAATGAGTTGTGAGCCTCCCAGACAGAGATAAGTTCTCCTTCTGATATCACATTCTGATATCTGTGATGCGGGAGACAATCAATCCAGCTGGCACCTTTTTATTAAGGCTTGTCCCTTGCCTAAAGAACCCCAATCTATCAACAACTGATCCAAATAGTGGGACAGAGGGCAGAACGGCACCAAAAATAAGGGTAAAACGAGTGGGACAAAGGGCAGAAAGGCACAAAAACAAGGGGAAAACAAAGTGGAACACAGGACAGAAAGGCACATAAAATGAGTGGACCAGAGGGCAGAAAGGCACAAAAAACGAATGGAAGGGAGCAGAAGGGCACAAAAAAACAAGGGGAGAACAAAGTGGGTCAGAGGGCAGAAAGGCACAAAAAATGAGTGGAACAGAGGGCGGAAAGGCTAAAAAAAACTAGGGAAAACGAGTGGAACAGAAGGCAAAAGGGGCAGAAAAACGAGTGGCACAGAGGACAGATGGGCACACAAAACGAGTGGAACAGAAGGCAAAAGGGGCAGAAAAACTAGTGGCACAGAGGACAGATGGGCACAAAAAAGTAATGGCACAGAAGCAAAATACAGAAATATAGGGGCAGCTAAGAACAGAAGGCAGAACGGGCATAGAGGCACTGGGGCAGCGAGGGGAACAGAAAGGAAAAATGGGCAGAGACACGGGCAGCGAGGGGTACAGAAGGAAAGACCGGGCAGAGAGAGCATGGGGACAGCGAGGGGAACAGAGGGAAGAAAAAGGGACACAGATTTTCGTGCTGCTGTCTGATTGCTCATTTTCCACAAGCCCTTGCGTACCACTAATTAATACACTGCTGTATTCATACATGTCCATGCCAGTAGACCCAATTCAGGCTGTCTCCCTCTTGAAATTGCCTCTGCTTCAAAAGGCGTTTTTAAAAAGTAATTTAAGTTGTACAAATCACTAGGGTATCCATTTCTGGAATTGTGAGTCTGCCATTTTTTTACAATACGTTTGTTGCATGAATTACATGCCAATATCATGCGCCTCATGCTGGACCAAGGTTTCAGATTGCTTATGTCTTGTGCTTTTCTGAACTTGAAGTGTACTTGCCAGTGTAACCAATTCATGTCATGGTGTGCTTATCCAATTTGCAAACTGCCCTTAAGACCCTTATTGTGGGCCTGTATGTGTGAAAATGCACCATCTTTTCACTTTTTAAAGTAAACATTTTAAGTGCTATTTGGCGCCGCAGACACGTGCGGTTTGGTTCCGGGCGCACATAGCCATGGTTGCAGCGCACAGAGACTCTCCACTGCCGCACACAGAGGAAAAAAATTAGAGGGAACATTGACCAGGACTTGCTAATGTTACAACATGGCCAATCCCAATTACGTTCTATTGTACAGCTAGGCTGGACGTTGCAAAACCTGCATTCAGGCTATGTGCCATGGCGTTTAATCAACACAACGTCATTGTTTTCTATCTTTAACCTTGCTGATAAACAAATCAGTTTGGCACAGAAAGGAGCAGACTATACATTTCTGAGCATTGAAAAACTTGAGAGATTACCATTGACAATGTCAGAAAGACCTGTCATTGAATGGATAATACACGGGATTATCACAATTCTGATAACAACTTTCCAATTTAAAAAATGCCTAGAGTATATACCAGCAGGCCAGTATGAAAGGTTGGGTAAAGGATACATTAAGTCATCATGGAAATTACCTTATACACACACATGTTATAGTGACAATAACAAAAATGTATTTCTTAGTGGTAATGAGTGTAAACAATCACTAAGCGGTATACTTTTGTGCCAAGGTATTAACTTGCATGGGGCCTGTGAGGGGACTTCAAATAACCTTTCATGCCACCAGCACGGCACACCTGCAAAAAAGATAGAGCCATTCTTTAGACAACTTTCTAACGGGAGTTACGTTCTAATAACGGACCACAGCTGTTGTGGCTTGGTGCCAGGGAAAGCATATCTCTTAAGCGTCAGTTCCATGGTCACTTGCTATATGCAAGCATTGTATCCAAATGGCCCTGGAGACTCAGAGTGTTATGCTTGACACGAAGGTTGCCCCAGAAGTACCAGGTAGGTGATGCTCTTTCCCTATATCCCCTAACCGGTTCACCATCCGCCAGAATATAACACTGCACCGGAGTAGTGATGCCCGTCAGGGGAACACAGGGAGACAAAACAAGGAAAGTGGGGGACAAAAGAATATGTAGATGTCTTCTTTACACCTGAAGGAGTAATTCCTGGAATCACAGAACGTCTGAATATCAGCTTCCTAAGGGAATGTAAGGAACACAGGTTAGTGCAGCAATTCTAAGTGTAATTGGGAAGTGCAATAATAGAGCGAACAGATACCTACAGAATTGGGGTGCAAGTGCTAATCCGTGTACTTGTATAATGTGGAGGGAATGGTATCCAGGAATCGCAACTCTGTCTCCTGTAGAACACACAACAAGGTGAGGAAGCCTGTCTCAAAACGTATGCAGGAATAATGAGCAAATACCTGCTCCTGCGTACCTGTGTATATAAACAATGAGCCTCGAATAACCTGGAACTGGAATCAATACTCCTCCAGTTCCCAGTGACTTAGTATCGAAACCGGGACTAGCATCAATACTCAACTAGTCCCGACTTTACCAAAAACAAAGTAAAGACACGCAGTCTAAATGTCCCCACTATCTGTATGGAGATCTAACGAAAATCAAACAATAATCAAAACAACTCATCCCTAGAAGTCAGGGATAACTTCAGGACTCTTAAAGAAAACCGGAACGCGTGTAACAACATGACACGCTTCCGAAAATAACCAAAATGCCAATGCGCGCACAATCAGATAACAGCAAGGGCCGATAGTACCTTAAGTGAAGTACCGACGCCCGGCGAAGACCCGACGGATCCCGCAGCTCGCCACCACCGTGACCCGGATCCGCAACACAGGAACCAGCAAAGGACACCGGAACGGAACGCGAAGCGTTTACTGCAGGGAAGGGGGGTGGTTAAATGACGCGTCGGTACTCTCTGCGCATGCGTGTCTCTTCGCGCCTGCGCTGTGGACTTGCCAACCAGCAGGTGCTGACATTTGCCAACCAGGCGTTCGTTTACAGGCACGACACAGAGGCTCCGATTTGGCCTCCGTTGAATATCTCTTCTATACGAATTGATACTTTAAGCAGAATGAAGTCTGTGCTTTTACATACAACAGTGCCCATCACGTCATCAAAAGAGACGTATGATCTCCAAGTTGCAAGGACAACTGCAGAGATACATACATACACTTTTATCAACAAATTGCCCCGTGCATTTCGTAGAAATGTTAAGCCAAATCCTAAATATGTTGAATGCCAGTGGTATCTCGAATGTATTTAAGAAAATTTTTTCGGGACTGTTAACACCCTTCGAAGCAGTCCTGGGCATCTTTCCCAATTTTGTCCATTTGGTCTTTGGCGGCCTACCACTACTTTTGGGACTCGTAGCAGGGATTTTATTTTTGACCCTTCTGCTCCGATATGGCAAGCCAAAACGCAGACATGACTCCGGCAAGGATGGAAGAAACGATCCTAGCAATACGCTACCGGGACCGCATAACTAAAGTCCTTGGACTAGCCCGGCTAAGAGATCTGAATATGACCTGGTTTCTTTCATTCAGACCTATATGGCAGACCTGCATCTTACCTGTGCTTCGATGTATGCTATGCAGAGAGGAATGCGTGTTAGACACCTGTCTTGCACTACAATCAGCAGTACCAATGGATATCGATACTTTGCTAAGTCCAGTAACGGCTCATGCATTGTGTTGACCCCAGCGGTTACCAATCCTGATGACGGCATTCGTTGAGACTCCTGCGCTACGATTAGGTGGTGGCAGTGAAGCAAGAAATGAAAGCAACATCACCTAGGTATGACCCTCTGTGAGCATTGCTGATCCTGAAATCGATGATAGCAATCATTCTCACGACTGCCACGTTACAGCATTATCAAGCTTGGTGGAACTGTCAACTGAATATGTAGACCAATTTTTTGCGAGTCTGTCTGAAATGATGTTCTCCCCTGAACAGAAACAATCATTTTTTGGAAAACAATCCGGCACACAGCGTTACCATGAACTCTGAATTCGGCCTTCGGCTTTGATAAACAAGAGCTACTGAAAAACGTTTGGAACTATTTTTTCCCCCGCTCATCATGAAATTATCTTTTCCAAAATTCCATAATATTTACCTTTTTTCTGGCACACGTACTTTGCTTAAAGTAGAACTATTCATAAAGAACAGAGCTTCTATTTTTAGTAGATCTAGAGACAAAATATTAATTCAGCCTCTAGCACATTTTATAGCAACTGTATTTATATGTGATGAAAGTCTCGCCCTTCTTTTCTGTATTGAGAGACATTTCATGTGTCATTTTTTTTCGCAAATCGTTTAACTGAATATATATGCAAACATTTTTTTGAATGATTACACTGCTTAAAGACGTACAGTACCTATTATCATTTCCATGTATTTCGTATACACCATTTCAAATGCAAAATGTATTTTGGGGTGGGTTGGAATACACATGCATCTTTATTGCTTAAGTTTTTAGTAATTGATGGACATAAAACCGTGGAGGGGGTGATGTGTTTTATCTAGGAACCTGATCAATATTGTGACCTTATGCCCCTATACGGCTATAATTAATACATATCCCTATAATGGCATAATAATCGGAGCCATATTTTCAGTAAATCGCCTCTGCAGTCCATGACACAGCAGAAGCTACTTCCTTAGATTCCTAGAAAGCACAACGAGTTCTTTCGACACACCAAACCCCCAGCAACCTGGGAAAGCCCCGCTTGCTTTGTTTTGATTTATAATAGAACTCCTGCGAGCGCTGTAAGAACTACCAGTTCTTAGTGACATCTTTATTGACGTCTTATGTCCAAAGCTTACGTCAAACTCTGCACCTTTCAGGTATAAATATACCAACGTTGCCTTAAGCAAACACACGGTGGTGAATACTGGAGCAGAACAGCTGTCCCCTTGCAGAGAGCCCAGCAGACGCGAGAAGCCCACGGACGCTGCCCCTCCTCTTTTGACGCGCTGAGAAAGACGCTGTCTTTTCTCCTGCCGAGAAAATCCAACTCCGGCGTTTCCAGCCTACCCTTGCTGGTGACTGGGATATCGGGTCCTGAGAGGGAGATACCAGACCTCCTACATTCTATTCCAAAGGTACGGTGCTGACTAAACCCTTAGAGAGAATTCTTGGATCAAACTCTTGGCAAAACCAACTTAACTTAAACTGCTACTTTCTTACTCCCTCCCACGTATTAGGCTTAGGTCAGGTACACCGGGGTAGGCGTAGTTAGAAGCACCAGTTGAGGTCGTTAGCCAATGTATATTTGAATGTATATATTGTATATATTTTATTCATTTTAACTATCTTATGGCTAAGAAACCATATCAATGCTTTTACAGTATTATTTCATAATACTCCTTTTACTGTACGTAAATTACTTTATATTAAGTATTGCAATTGTGGCAATCCATTTCTCTTGCATGAGAAGGAAGACTGTTCAATAAATCATACCCTTTATTGAAAACGCCCGTCTCTCTCACTTCTCTGCACTCTGGTGAAACTAAGAACGCACGTCTGACTGAGTGAAATAATTGTCTATTGTTTTCACACGACTCTAGAGATTGACTCTTATTCTGGGGAGCAAAGTTGTCATGTTTATGCGGTTGTCGGAAGCTGAATCCCTTCTTGTCTGAGCCAGGGAAGCTGATCACATCCTATTCAGTCAAGAAAGTTTCCAGTGACCTCTGAGCTAGCTGGCGCAAACCTAAATTAAGTCTAACATAGTCAGTAGAGACCTAGAAGACCTCAGTCCTACGTCTACACTGCTGTTTATGTTATTCCAATGCGCAGGGCCTATAGGGAAAATAGGAACTACACTACAGAATGTTTAGGCTCTATTTTTTTGAAGAAAAATCGCGGCATACGCTTACGAAAATCTGTACAATTACGAGCACGAGCTGCATGCCGATTGGCTGTCAACTGTCTGTCAGCACTCCAAACCAGGAAGTGTTGGCAGTCATCTTGTTCGTCGCTAGAACCGAGTCACAAGAAAACAGTAAAACAAAGTTGAGAAATAGGGAAAAGGGGCAGGGTAGAAACATTCTGACCCTATAGGCTTGCTCAGGGGGTCGTACATGGATGTTTAGGATATATATATATATATATACATTTTTATTTTTTTTAAAGAAAAATCGCGGTGTACGCGTACGGAAATCTGTACAATTACGAGCATGAGCTGCATGCTGATTGGATATCAACTGTCTGTCAGCACTCCAAACCAGGAAGTGTTGGCAGCCATCATTTATTTTGAAGTATGTGGGGGGCTCACAGCTCTCCTACATTCTTCGGGGACCGCCACCTTCCTGGGGCAGTAATATTTAAAATAGGGGGGTCTGCGATGGCACAGATTTCCCAGCTCCGGGGTCTTCCACTTCTCTGGACTTTTTAATGTTGGGAGGGGGTCGCGCGGCCTCCTTACTGGAACCCTTGATGGCCCTGGGGACCATCATTTCCCAGGGCCGGCTCTTGCAGTGTGTCGAGGTGCTTATCCCCGGGAGACTGCTGTTTGGTATGGTAGGGCGGGAGCGCCGCGGCTCCCACTTTAGCACAGCAAACAGGTTTATTATTTGAAAGAGAGAGCAAGTTAATCTGCTGTCTCTTTCAAGTAGGAAAGCAGATTGCTTTTCGTTAGAGAGAGCAGCATGTAAGCTGTTCTCTCTGAGAAAGCAATGCCGGCTCTCGAAGGATGAGGGGAGCCGGCTGGGACCGTGGGGGCATTGGCGTTCTCTCCACGGTCCCCAATGTGATTTTTTGAGTCCTGGGGGATGGGGTCCCTGTGCAACTCCTTAAACATTTGTACATATAACTTCTGCAAAATGTTTTTTGTGTTGGGGAACAGAGTATTACTCCAGTGACTTTGTCATCCATGTAGCTTTTTTACTTTTTCTTTATTTGAATTCCGCTTTATTTACAGTATGTTTCTACCTTTCTTCACAATGAGTTCCACAGCATAGCGTCCGTTGCAGTGTTTTTCGCCTTTTTTTTCCTTTTGGTGACTTACCAGTTTGTGTTCAAGATTCGGTGACCTATTTGTGTTGCGTTCCTTTGTGTATGTTTTATGCAGCCTTTTTTGTGTATGTTCTTTTGTATCTAACTTTATTTATTCAGTGCTTCATCCAGTGTTCTAAATATAGGAGTACATCTGTAGACATGTAGTTTACTCCTTTCCTTTGTCTCCCTCAACCCTAATTGCGAACGTAATGGGGGTGAGTCAAACTAAGGCAGTGTTGTCGTCATTGTTTTAAGTTTGCAAAAACAGTAGGTAGTATAAATAAATAAATAAAGCACTTGACACAATGCAGAGTGACACTGTATTTATTGTATTTAATTTTTGAAAATAATATACACTTATGTAGAAAATATTGTTGGTTTATTTGTAAGATATTTCATATGAATAACCACATATGCTGATATTACAGTGAAGCTAAAATTAAATGTTTATGTTTTTGTACAAGGACCTACAACATAAGAAATTCAGTATGGAAAATCAACAAAATTTGAAAGACGGTTTCGACATTAGTAACAGTGTCATAGAAGTGCTAAACATAATTTTTATAAGTAGGGAAAATGAAGCGGAAGATATAAATGCTGTCGATATCAGCTGTGATTTTCTAAACTAAAGTTTAGATGCTGATTTTGTGGAAGCATTAGATGACATCGACTATGATCATATGAATTTGTGTGATCAAGGAATTGAAGCAGAGATTAGAGTAAGGAACTATGTAGGAGTTTCTAAGTTCCTTAGCATACATTTTAGTTCTCCATGACGACGGTACCAGTACTCATTACTACAACGCTGACATGCCATGGGATTAATGAGGTAAGATTCTAAAATATTATCTTTCTGCTGTACTTTATGCATAAATTTGTTTGCTGAAACATTTTGCAGATGTACACCTGTTTTCAATATATGGTTTTCTGCATAAGAAGTCCAGACAAATCACTCTCGAACAAAAGATGGAACAAATATGGAATACATTGTTGAAATCTTGGATTTTCTGCACATAATATTGATGTCCGGTATTCAGATGCAGGAATCTGCACAGGTCGGTCATCATATCGTCCTCTTTTTCGTGTGGGAAGGAACGGAGGGAAACAATGATCTTCCAAGCTTTTTTTCCCATACAGTAATGGGACTTCCATTTGCTTCTTTCATTTGGAATAACTCTATAGTATTCCCCATCACTTCTTTAGAATGAAGTGGATGAATACTGTAATGTTCGTAGATTTCTTCATTTATGGAAACATCCAGTTTTTCAATTTGTCCAGATGGGAAGTCTGTATCTTCTACAGTTATTTGTTCTTTTCCCACATACACATTTTTCTAATATTATTATTTTTTTTATAGCAGATAGAACGTTGCCTTTTTCACTTTCCTAATATCCACTAATTCTTGCCAGATTTTCTTACTCTTAGTAGAAACGCCATTGACAAGAATAACTAAATGTTCATCCTGTACATTTTCTACACCAATTGTCTGTGTTTTAAGTAAATCAAGATTGTATTGAATGTTTTCTGTATGCTAGCGCTCTTGGTATCTATTTGTGAACTGTACTGAGCGGAGAATTGATTGAAAGCACTTCTCAGGACACATAGTGAAGAGAAATTTACATTGAAAGCTGAATTGAAGTTCTGAACCCCGCTGTCTGTAATGTAGATCGAATGTACTAATTGATACAAATATTGATGAATGGTATTTTGTACAGTTAACAGAATCTGAGGACAGAGTACAATTGTCTCTACGTTAAGGAAAGCAAGGGTAGATCCAATGGTGTCTTTAATGTAGACGGAAAGGTGAATTGAAGTTGTGAATCCGGCTGTCCGCAGTGTACATTTAATGGTGGACTGTATCATCTGTAATCACGATTGAAATGAAAGATAGAACATGTATGGAATGCATTGTCAAAATATGTATATTTCAGGGACATAATAGTTCAAATTGTGACCTGTGTTGTATGTAGTGTAGACTGTGATTCAGTGTTCTTTTGGACTGTAAGACGAATGTTGTTATTGTACTAAACCTATAACTGATATAAAACAAGTTCATGAAATTCAAGAATAATTGATAACCCTAGCCAAGTAAGTTAGCAAGCATGCACATTTTTAACTGCGTTTGTGCGGGGTATTAGCTACATCAAAAAGGCTCGATAAAGGGCCTCGAGTTTGAATCCGAATATGAAACTGAAGAATAGTTGATAACCACAGCGAAGAAAGGCAGCAAGTAAGTTTGTGTATGTGTGGATGATATGTTGATTGAGTGGAAGAAGAATAAGGTGAAAAATAAGAAATACTGAAGATGTGCAAGCTACCCATTTCCTTGTAAGGGTAGTGGGTGTTTGGACCATTACACCGACAGGGTGTCGGATCCTGCAGTGGGAGCCTGAAAAATGGATACCACATATAAGGACAAAGTACACACACTGTGCGGTAGAAAGGACGAAAGAAAGGACGCAAGTGTGCAAATTACCCACTGCTATTCATGGGTAGTAGTTACCAAGAAGGGTCAATGAAGGGCCTGCAGTTTGAATTTCAATTTCAAGAAGAATAATTGATAACCCTAGTGAAGAAAGGCTGCAAGTGTTGAAACTTCTACAACAAAAAGGCTTAATAAAGGGACTTGACTTTGAATCAGAATATTAAATTAAAGAATAATTGATAACCCTAGCCAAGAAAGGCAGCTAGTGTGCACATTTCCTACTGCCTTTGGATGGCAAAAAAGCTTGATAAATGTGTAGTGAGTGATGTTGAGGAGAGTGATGCTCCTTTTTTTTTGATGAGGTTGATAGACTATTTGACGTAACAGAAAAGTTCATCGCCATAAATGCACAGAAATTTAAGTTTTCCAAAATCAAGATCAATATGTGAGTATGGACTGCTTGCTGAAGATGCTGTTGCAGCAGTTGATGTGGTTGGTGCAGCAGCAAGTGGGTTGTCCTGCAATCTCTGTGTTGCAGCTCAAGTGAAGTTGTTGAGGTGCAAGTTTTTACATGTCGCACCATAGTTGGTGTGCCAAAGGAGTATTTTTTGGATGGATCATCCCTTGAAAGAGTTGTTTACTAAATTTTACACATTAGTGTGAGTATTAACCTTCTTCTGGGGTAGTAGAAATGAGAAAAAGGTTCGATAAAGGGCCTTGATGTTCAATCAGAATATGAAATTGAGGAATAATTAATAATCCCAGCCAAGAAAGGAAGCAAGTGTGCATCTAAAGAGACAAAGTTCTGTGGAGTGTGTGATGATGTGGGGTGCAAGCAGCATGGATTGGTAGAAAAATCTTTAAAATTAAGTTTTCTAATAAATATTGGTTGTCCATTCACAGAAGTAAGTTGAAGTATATTTTCAAAAAGTATGATGTATTTTTTTCTAAATAAGTCATCTCATTCAATACGGTGACATGGTGATGATTTGTGGTGCACTGAGTTAGTATTACCTTTGGCGCTGAGCTTGAATGTACCCTGTGATGATGTGTGGTTGGGGTGAGGTACAGTAATTGAAGTAATGTGTTTTGTTGATTGAATGCTGCATCAATTCCATTTAAAAGGGACAATATGTCTCACTGTGACATAAAAGTGTTCACTCTTGTTTGTGATGATTTATGATGCACTGAGTAAATAGTATATTTGGCGGTGAGCTTGTATGTTCCCTGTGCAGTGTAGATTGAAGGTAGTTGTTAACAGACATAGACAAATGGTTTTTGTCACTTATTTATACAAAATGTGAAACACATATAGTAGAATTTTGTCTGCATTAAATAAATGAAGGCTGAATTTCCTAGTCTTCAAAGTTTAAGAAAATGTGAGGATATTGTGCAATTGTCTGTGTTTTAAGTAAATCAAGATTGTATTGAATGTTTTCTGTAGTGCTGGCACTCTTGGTATCTAGTTGTGAACTCTACTGAGCGCAGAATTGATTGAAGGCACTTCTCAGCACACATAGTGAAGAGACATTTAATGGAAAACCGAATTGAATTTGTGAACCATGCTGTCTGTAATGTAGATTGAAGGTACTAATCGATGGAAACATTGATGAATGGTATTTTGTACAGTTAACAGAATCTTAGGACAGAGTAGAATTGTATCTGCGTTAAGGAAAACAATGTTGAATGTAATGCTGTCCTTAATGTAGAAGGAAAGCTGAATTGAAGTTGTGAACCCAGCTGTCCGCAGTGTAAATTGAAGGTAGTTGTTGACAGAAAGATCGGTCAATGCAAGTTGTGAACCCAGCTGTCCGCAATGTAGATTGCAGGCAGTTGTTGACACAAAGATCGATGAATGCTATTTTGTCATAGTTAAGAGAATTGGAGGACACAGTATAATTGTCTCTGCCTTAAGGAAAGCAAAGCTGATTGCAATGCTGTCCTTAATGTAGAAATATAACTACATTGAAGGTGTGAACACAGCTGTCCGTAGTGTAAATTGAAGGTAGTTGTTGACAGAAAGATCGGGCAATGCAAGTTGTAAAAGTTAACAGTATCTGAGGACGCAGTATAATTGTGTCTGTCTTAAGGAAAGTAAAGCTTATTACAATGGTGTCCTTAATGTAGAAGGAAAGCTGAATTGAAGTTGTGAACTGAGCTGTCCGTAGTGTAGATGGAAAGCTCTAGTGAGCAGTTATAGATGAATACTATTTGTGACATTCTTTTACAAAATCGGAACACATAAAATCCATTAGTCTTTACCTTAAATAAAGCGAGGCTGAATTCAATGTTTTCTGTAGTGGTGGAGCTCTTGCTATGAAGTTTTAATTTTTACTGACTGCAGAATATATTGAAGGTTGTTGTAAGGACAGATATTGAAGATAAATTTAGTTCTAAAGCTGAGTTGAAGCTGTGAACCCTTCTGTCCGCAGTGCAGATTGAAGGCAGTTGTTGACACAAAGGTCGATGAATGCCATTTAATCACAGATAATAGAATCTCAAGATACAGTATAATTGTGTGTGCCTTAAGGAAAGCAAGGCTAAATGCAATGCTGTCCTTAATGTAGAAGGAAAGCTGAATTCAAGTTGTGAACCCGGCTGTCTGCCATGTAGATTGAAGGAAGTTGTTGAGACAAAGATCGAAGAATGCTATTTTGTCACTGTTTGCATAACCTGAGGACACAGTATAATTGTCTCTGCCTTAAGGAAAGCAAGCAAGAATACACTGCTGTCCTCAATGTAGAAGGAAAGCTGAATTGAAGGTGCGAACCCAGCTGTCCGCAGTGTAGATTGAAGGTAGTTGTTGACAGAAAGATCGGTCAATGCAAGTAGTGAACGCAGCTGTCCGCAGTGTAGATTAAAGGTAGTCGTTAACAGAAAGATTGGTGAATGCAAGTTGTGAACCCAGCTGTCCGCAGTGTAGATTGAAGGTAGATGTTGACAGAAAGATCGATGAATGCTATTTTGTCACAATTAACTGAATGTGAGGATACAATACAATTGTCTCTGCCTTAAGTAAAGCAAGGCTAGATTCAATGCTGTCATTAATGTAGAAAGGAAAGCTGAAGTGAAGTTGTGAACCCTGATGTCTGCAATGTATATTGAAGGTGCTACTCGACACAAACATTGATGAATGTTATTTTGTACAGTTAACAGAATCTGAGGGCATAGTACAATAGTCTGTGCCTTAAATAAATTGAGACTAATATGTGATACTCTGTTTCAAGAGTTTGCTGCATTGTTAAATGCACAAAGGCAAACATTAAGTTTGACACCATCCTTATGTCATCAATAATGAGAAGTTTCATTTTCTTCAAGAGTCTTCACAATAAGCTTCTCCAGATATCTTGTGGTATTGTAATTTGTTGTTATGCTCCATAGGTAGTATAAGTAAATGATGTAATGTAGCATTGGTAATGTTAACATTTGGTTATATATTTGTTATTACAAATATGCAATAAGGAAATGATGCTGAATATGGAACTATTCTACAAGAAATAAGAATTGGAAAAATGAGTGAACATGTCAAAGAAGTTTTACAGAGACGATTAGTTTGAAATTTGTTTCCAAAAGAAAATATTGTTCTAAGCTTGTAGGTACTTTTAAAATAATTGACAACTCCAGTGAAGAAAAGCAGCAAGTGTGAAAATATCCTACTTTGTTCGGCCGGGGTATTAGCTACAATAAAAAGGTTCAATAAAGGTCCTTGACTTTGAATTAGAAAATGAAATTGAACAATAATTGATAACCCCTAGCCAAGAAAGGCAGTTAGTGTGCAAATTTTCACTTCTTTCGGCCGGAGTCGTAGGTACAACAAAAAGCCTCAATAAAGGGCCATGAGTTTGTATCAGAATATGAAATTCATGAACAATTGATAACCCCAGCCAAGAAAGGCAGCAAGTGTACAATTTTTTTTTGCCTTCGGCTGGGGTACTTATTACAACAACAAGGCACGATAAAGGGCCCACACTTCGAATACAGATATGAAATAGAAGAATAGTTGATAACAATAGGCAAGAAAGGCAGCATGTAGGTGTGTGTACATGTAGATAATGTGTTGATTGAGTGGTAGATGAATAATGTGAAAAATATGAAAGGCTGAAAGTGTGCAAATTAGCCACTGCTATTCACGGGTAGTAGTTTGCAAGAAGGCTCAGTAAAGGGCCTGCACTTTGAACTAGAATAACAAAGAGAAGATTTGATAACAATAGACTATACTGGCTCTTTTTTAATATTGGTAGACTTTTGGTAAGCCCTTTTTCATACATGAACGGCAGGAATTGTGCAAATTACCCACTGCCATTCACGAGTAATAGTTACCAAGAAGGCTCAATAAAGGGCCTGCACTTTGAATTTTTATTATAAGAAGGATAATTGATAACCTCAGCCAAGAAAGGCAGCAAGTGTACACATTTCCCACTGCCTTCTGCCAGTGCAGTATCTATATGAAAAAGGCTTGATAAAGGGACTTGACTTTGATTCAGAATGTGAAATTGAACAATAATTGATAATCCCAGTCAAGAAAGGCAGTAAGTGTCCAAATTTGCCACTGCCTTCGACTGGGGTAGTAGCGGCTCAAGAAAGTGCCACGAGTTTGAATCAGAATATGAAATTGAAAATTAATTGAGAACTACAGCCAAACAAAGGTAGCAAGTTGGTGTGGGTTATGTGTAGATGATGTGTTGATTGAGTGGAAGATAAAAAAAGGTGAAAAATTAGAAAGGCTACAGACGCGCAAACTATCCACTGCGTTATCAGGGAAGTGGATCTTTGGATTTCCAAGTCATTATACGGATAGGGCATCAAATTGTGCAGTGGGAGCATAAGAAGTGGCTACCACATCAAAGGAAGCAATGTAAGTGTATTAAGTTACTATTGTGTGGGGTAGGTCTGAAAAATTACAACACCGGGCCCATTTCAGGGACTCTACTTTGAATTAGAATAATACTTGGCAAGGGTTGCAAGAAAGTTAGGAGGTAGGTGTGTTTTAGGTAGTGGATGCAGAATACGGTGAAAAGGAAGAAAGGTAGCAGATGTGGAAACAACCCACTCCCTTGTAAAATAAATGGGTGTTTGGTTTTCCAGTCCATTACAGACTGTGAGTCGGATTCCGCAGTGGGAGCCTGAGAAACGGGTATCTCATCTAAGGAGTTAAGCAGGTGCACAAAGTACACACACTGTGCGGTAGAAAGGTCGCAAGAAAGGACGCAAGTGTGCAAATTACCCACTGCCATTCTCGAGTAATAGTTACCAAGAAGGCTGAATAAAGGGCCTGCACTTTGAATTTGTATTAGAAGAAGGATAATTGATAACCGCAGCCTAGAAAGGCAGCAAGTAGGTGTGTGTACGTGTAGATGATGAGTTGATTGAGTGTTAGATGAATAATGTGAAAAATAAGAAAGGCTGCAAGTGTGCAAATTACCTACTGCCATTCACGGGTAGTAGTTACCAAGAAGTCTCAATAAAGGGCCTGTACTTTCAATTACAATAACAAACAGAAGATTTGATAACCAAATACTATACTGTCTCTTTTTTAATATTGGTAGACTCTTGGTAAGCTTTTTTTTAGACATGAACGGCAGGAAGTGCGCAAATTACCCAATGCCATTCATGAGTAATAGTTGCCAAGAAGGCTCAATAAAGGGTCTCCACTTTGAATTTGTATTAGAAGAAGGATAATTGATAACCTCGACGAAGGAAGGCAGCAAGTGTTCAAATTTCCCACTGCCTTCGGCCGTGGTAGTTGAGTGAAGAAAAAGGGCTCGATAAGGGGCCTGCACTTTGAATAGGAATATGAAATTGAACAATAGTTCATAACCCCTGTGAAAAAATGCAGTAAGTGCGCAAATTTCCCACTTCCTTCTGGCAGTGCAGTATCTACATGAAAAAGGCTCGATAAAGGGCCCACACTTTGAATACGGATATGAAATAGAAGAATAGTTGATAACCATAGCCAAGAAAGGCAGCAAGTAGGTGTGTGTACGTGTAGATGATGTGTTGATTGAGTGGTAGATGAATAATGTGAAAAATATGAAAGGCTGAAAGTGTGCAAATTAGCCACTGCTATTCACGGGTAGTAGTTTGCAAGAAGGCTCAGTAAAGGGCCTGCACTTTGAACTAGAATAACAAAGAGAAGATTTGATAACGATAGACTATACTGGCTCTTTTTTAATATTGGTAGACTTTTGTTAAGCTTTTTTTCGTACATGAACGGCAGGAATTGCGCAAATTACCCACTGCCATTCACGGGTAGTAGTTACCAAGAAGGCTCAATAAAGGGCCTGTACTTTGAATTTCAATAACAAACAGAAGATTTGATAACCATAGACTATACTGGCTCTTTTTTAATATTGTTAGATTTTAAGGTTTTGTTTATACATGAACGGCAGGAAGTGCGCCAATTACCTACTGCCATTCATGAGTAATAGTTACCAAGAAGGCTCAATAAAGGGCCTATACTTTGAATTTGTATTACAAGAAGGACAATTGACAACCCCAGCCAAGAAAGGCAGCAAGTGTGCAAATTTCCCACTGCTTTCGGCCGGGGTAGTAGGTACAACAAAAAGGCTCGATAAAGGGTCATGAGTTTCAATCAGAATATCAAATTCAAGAATAATTGATAACCCCAGCCAAGAAAGGCAGTAAGTGTCCAAATTTACCACTGCCTTCGGCCGGGGTAGTAGGTACAACAAAAAGGCTCAATAAAGGGCCACGAGTTTGAATCCGAATATGAAATTCAAAAGTAATTGATAACCCCAGCCAAGAAAGGCAGCAAGTGTGCACATTTTCAACTGCCTTCAGACGGGGTAGTTTTCACAACAAAAAAGCTTGATAAATGTCTAATAACTAATGTTGAGGACAGCGCTGCTCCTGTTTCTTGTTTTTGATGAGGTTGATGTAGTGTTTGCACAACACAAATGTTCATCACAATAAAAGCATAGAAATTTAAGTGTTCGAGGCATATGGGCTGCAGATGGTACATTATGAATAGATCGCCATCTGGTGTTGGGCTCGGATGATTGCACTTTGTTTTTCTCTTGGAGAGTCTTTTGTATCTTGGTGACTCCTCCCTTGGTTGGTAGTGCGCATGGGCATCGGCTCCATCCTTAGATTGTTTTTTTCCGCCATCGGGTTCGGATGAAGATCGAGACGCTCCAGATCAACTTCAGAAGAAAGTGATTTATCGGCGCGTATTCCCTTTCCAATTCGACGGTATTGTTATCGAACGCGTTCATTTCCATTCCGACGCGTTGCAAATTCAAAATCGAAGAGAAAAACTTGGATCTACGTCGAAGAACAGGAGGCCTTTCTCGACGCAGTCAAGCCAGGAGTCCATGGAAAGGACTCCATTCAAAAAATGTCCAACGTGTGGTGCTAAGTTCCCACACAAGGACCTACACGAGGTGTGCAACCTCTGTCTATCGCCTGAACACGAATCCAGGGACTGCGAAGCCTGCGCAGCATTCTCCTCCAAGCTAACGATTAGAAATCGTCGAGCTCGAAGACACGAGGTTTCCAGAATGCAGGCGGAGGCGATCCCGGAGCTGTTCGGAGACGAGCAAATCGAGGAAGAAGAGGACCAGTCGGGGTCGGAAGGGGACCAGTCGGAGGTCGAAGAACTCATCGAGCAACAAACCGTGAGTGACGACGTCCCCTTACCGAAAAACCGACCCGGTGCGGTAACGACCCCGCCCTCGGGCCCGGTCAAACCGCAGAAAAAAGTTTCCGACGCCCCGCCCTCGGGCCCGGCAACGAAACCGAAACTGAAACCGAAACACTCGGACTCCCACCATGTCGGATCCGAGAAAAGGGCGACATCGACTTCGGCACCGAGGCTACAAACAAGGGAAAGCTCGGTATCGAAACATTCCATGTCGAAACATAAATATGATTTATCGCCCAAAAGACACTCGATACCCAGAAAGTCGGAATCGAGCAGACATTCGGTGTCGAAAACAACAAGATCTGACGATCGAAAACAAAAGCACCTCTCGGAACCAGGATCTTCGGTACCGATTCAGGAGCAACAGACAGATCCCAAACAAAAGATCTTGTTTATTGATCCACAAACTAGGAAAGTGGTCACGAAGAAGAGAAAGAGTGAACAGTCAGAAGATAAACCTCTTCCTTCAAAAAAGAGAACAATGGGGACAAATATAACTCCTCCTGCTTCTCCTCGACCTAGAGTCACACCCTCTTCTCCTATTCCTCACAATAGGCCAAATATTCCTACACCTTCCACACCAAGACCAGCTACACCTCAGTCAAAGGTAGACAGTGAGCAAGGGGAGGGAGAACCTCAAGGGGATGACGAAACTATCCCAGATGAGGAGGACCCATGGGAAAATTATGATGTAGGGTCAGATGAGGACAATGACCCAGAGCTATATCCCTCAAAGCCTTCACCACCTGATGATAACACAGGTTTTGTGCAGTTCATTAATAGGGCAGCAAAATATCACAAACTAGATATGCATACAGAACCCCAAATAGAGGATTTCTTGTTAGAGACTCTACCTAATGCACAGAGAACATCGGGTACTCTTCCTATGTTAAAGGGTCTTCTCAGTCACACAGAGGAAATATTCGAAAACCCAGTGAGAGCCAGGGTGTTAAACCCAAGAATTGATAAAAAATACAAAGCGGCTCCAAAGGACCCAATATTTATTAAAGGGCATGTACCTCTAGACTCGCTGGTGGTCTCAAACGCTCGTAAAAGAGCAAATTCATTATCTACAGGAGAGGCTCCTCCACCAGATAAAGAGTCAAAGTTAATAGATGCATCAGGCAAAAGAGTAGCATCACAGGCAGCGAATAGCTGGCGTATAGCCAATACACAAGCACTACTCGCACGCTACGACAGGGCACATTATGATGAGTTAGAAAAACTTCTCACACATCTCCCAAAAGAACATCAGAAAAAGGCAGATCAATTAATACAGGAAGGAAAAATAATAACCAATACTTCCATTAAATGTGCACTAGATGCAGCAGACACTGCAGCAAGATCTATTAACACCAGTGTCATGCTAAGAAGGCATGCATGGCTTAGAATCTCAGGATTCAAACAAGAAGTACAAACAGCCCTACTGAACAAACCATTTGATCAGAAGACACTGTTTGGCTCAAGCACAGACGAAACCTTAGAAAAAATGAAGAAAGATACAGAAACGGCTAAGTCAATGGGAGCATTGCAACAGCCAACACACAGAGGTTCCTTTCGTAGATCCACCTATAGAGGGGGCTCAAAGAATACAGGAACGAATCAGCAATCCACCTCTTTCACACCAACATCACCCAGAGGTAATTCAAGAGGCAGTTACAGAGGTAACAACAATAAGGGTAGAGGCCGCGGAAATAATAACAACCGCAACGCCTCAACACCAAAACAGTGACTTCATAGAACTCCCCCCAGACCAAATAACACCGGTCGGGGGACGTCTATCACAGTTCCTACCTGTCTGGGAAAACATCACATCAGACAAGTGGGTGAGACAAATTATCCAACATGGGTATTGCCTAGAACTCACAGCTACCCCACCAAACATCCCCCCCCAAACAGCGTCCAATGAGTCAAGATCATCTGACATTGTTAAGAGAAGAAGTGCTAGCACTTCTACAAAAGCATGCAATAGAGAAGGTCCCAAAGGATCAACAAGGAACAGGAGTATACTCTCTATACTTCCTGATCCCCAAAAAGGACGGGTCCCTAAGACCAATATTAGACCTCAGACCTCTCAATGCTTACATAAATTCGGAGCATTTCCACATGGTCACGCTCCAACAAGTACTCCCTTTACTGAAGAAAGGGGACTTTCTTTCTACACTGGATCTAAAAGACGCTTACTTTCACATCCCAATTCACAAAGCCCACAGGAAATACCTAAGGTTTGTGTTAGAAGGACAACACTATCAGTTCAAAGTCCTTCCGTTCGGTGTCACAACAGCACCAAGAGTTTTCACAAAATGTCTAGCTGTGGTGGCAGCACACCTAAGAAGACAACAAATACATGTCTTCCCATACTTGGACGACTGGCTAATAAAGGCCAAGTCAAAAGAAGAATGTCTTCACAACACACAGAAGACAATTCACTTGCTGCACCACCTAGGGTTTACGGTGAACTACAAAAAATCACACCTGCAACCAAACCAAATTCAGCAATACCTGGGGGCTACAGTAGACACAGAAAAGGCAATAGCATACCCCAATCCAATCAGAGTACAGACAATGGTCGGGTTAATACAAAGATTTCAACCACAACACTCACTACCAGCACGAGTGTTTATGCAACTATTAGGCATGATGTCCTCCTGCATACTGCTAATACCACATGCCAGACTACAAATGCGCCCAATACAAGAGTGTCTAGCGACACAGTGGAATCAGGCTCAAGGTCAGATTACAGATCTGGTGTTGGTAGACGACCGGACGTATCGCTCTCTGAAGTGGTGGAACACAGAAAACATTTCCAAGGGACGGTCGTTCCTAGAGCCAATTCCACAAGTGATAATAACAGCGGACGCATCGCTCTCCGGATGGGGAGCGCACATGGACAGATACACAGTGCAGGGGAAGTGGAGTGTGCAGCAAAAGAAACTGCACATCAACTACCTAGAACTATTAGCAATATTTCTAGCACTAAAAGCCTTCAAAATGCAAATAACAAGCAAAGCAGTCCTGATCAGAACAGACAACATGACTGCAATGTATTATATTCAAAAACAGGGGGGGACACACTCTCTCCAACTGTCCAGACTGGCACAGGACATATGGAGATGGGCCATTCCTCAAAAGATCTACCTGTTAGCGGAACACCTACCAGGAGTTCAAAATCAGATAGCAGACATCCTAAGCAGACAGTCAGAACAAGTACACGAATGGGAGCTGCACGACCAAATACTGCAGCCATTCTTCCAAAAATGGGGGCAACCAGAGATAGATCTGTTTGCCAATCATCAGAACGCAAAATGCAAAAACTTCGCATCCAGGTACCCACACCACCGGTCCCAGGGCAATGCACTGTAGATAAATTGGTCCAACAAATTTACTTACGCATTCCCTCCTCTACCACTAATTCCGTTACTGGTTCGGAAACTGCAGCAACACTCAATGACAATGATACTAGTGGCACCCACATGGGCAAGACAGCCGTGGTTCACCACGCTGCTACAACTCTCACAAGTACCACATCAAAAGCTAAGATTATTACCCATGCATCTTACACAGAACCATGGAGAAATAATGCATCCAGATCCCAAACAACTGAACCTAGCGATCTGGCTCCTGAAGTCATAGAGTTTGGGTATTTAGATTTACCACCAGAATGCATGGAAATCATTAAACAAGCAAGACGTCCTACCACCAGAGCATGCTATGCAGCAAAATGGAAGAGGTTTGCTATACACTGTAACAGTAAGCACATCAACCCTCTGGACGCATCCACTAAACAAATCATTTGCTACTTACTACACTTACAGCAATGTAACCTAGCATATACCTCTATCAGAGTTCATCTCGCAGCCATAGCGGCGTACCTACAAAACAGGCAACATCTTTCACTGTTTAAAGTACCAGCAATTAAAGCTTTCATGGAGGGACTCAAAAGAGTCATTCCACCAAGAAGACCACCTTCCCCAGTCTGGAATCTCAACATAGTGCTTACCAGACTAATGGGGCCACCCTTTGAACCTATGCATAGGTGTGAAATACAATTCCTCACATGGAAGGTGGCCTTCCTCATAGCTATCACGTCACTTAGAAGAGTAAGTGAACTGCAGGCTTTTACGATTCAAGAACCATTTATGCAGCTACACCAAAATAAAGTGGTTCTTAGAACAAACCCAAAATTCTTACCGAAGGTTATATCAGCATTCCACATCAATCAGTCAGTGGAATTACCGGTTTTCTTTCCAAAACCACAAACAGTAGCAGAAAGAGCCCTACATACATTGGATGTTAGAAGGGCCATATTGTACTATATAGAAAGAACACAAACTTTCAGAAAGACAAAACAGCTATTTGTTGCGTTTTCTCCTACACATAAAGGCAATCCCATCTCCAAAGCGGGCATTGCCAGATGGATTGTAAAATGCATTCAAATATGCTACTTAAAGGCAAAGAGAACATTAACTGTTCCTCCTAGAGCTCACTCTACTCGTAAACTAGGAGCATCTATGGCATTTTTGGGAAACATCCCACTAGATGACATATGCAAAGCAGCTACCTGGGTTACACCGCACACCTTCACAAAACACTATTGTGTAGATGTGCACACAACACAACAAGCTAGAGTGGGACAAGCAGTATTAAAAACATTGTTTCAGACAGTTGCAACAGACACGGGCGACCACCGCTAGGGAGAGAACTGCTGTATAGTCTATTCATAATGTACCATCTGCAGCCCATATGCCTCGAACGGAATATGCTACTTACCAGTATGCATCTGTTCTTGGCATAGAGGGCTGCAGAGTGGTACATGCCCTCCCAGCCTCCCCGGAAACCTGTGTCTGTTCCAACATTATCTTATTTAGATACACTTACATGGGCACTCTTATCTGTATTCTACTATACTACTCCATCTAACCCTACTATGGCAAAACAATCTAAGGATGGAGCCGATGCCCATGCGCACTACCAACCAAGGGAGGAGTCACCAAGATACAAAAGACTCTCCAAGAGAAAAACAAAGTGCAATCATCCGAGCCCAACACCAAATGGCGATCTATTCATAATGTACCACTCTGCAGCCCTCTATGCCAAGAACAGATGCATACTGGTAAGTAGCATATTCCTTACGAAACTCAAGATCAATATGCGAGTATGGACTGTTTGCTAAAGATGGTGTTGCAGCTGTTGATGTGCTTTGTGCAGCCGCAAGTGGTTGTCCTGCAATCTCTATGTTGCAGTTCAAGAAAAGTTGTTGGGGTGCAAGTAGTTTATGTGTTTTGTACTATATTTGATGTGCCAAAGGAGTATTTTTTGGATTGATCACACCTTGAAAGAGTTGTTTGGCAAATTTTACAAGTTACTAATGATTGGTGTGTTTCAGTTAGTATGTGTTTGGGCTTTGCTTGAATCTTTAAGGGACGCATCAGGGATTCCATAATACAGAAATACTTTGTACTTAGTGACATCCAATTCTATTTTATGAAGAACGGTTAAATTCTACATCCACCTCTAGGACTTGTGGGAGGGTAGTATTTCAAAGTGTTTGACAGGTTACACTACATGTTTCTATGTAGCTAAAGAGAAGTTAGCTTGGTTATGTATGGGCATCCTCTCACACAAAACTCAGCACTCAGCATTCAGGATTTCCATAGAATTGACTGATGAGTTTACATATGTCAGTTTACAAAAGAGAAAACAAGTATGATTGTTTTACATTAGAGATATACAGACCTGAAAGACTCTGCATGTAAATTCATGAAATCTTTTTTGAAGGTTTGGAAGAAAGCAGTGAAAGGGTGTTTAGAAGCAATACTGTCCAGCATAAAAAGTGCATAAGTATGTTTTTAAGTAACATATGATCACATGCAAGATATCTAATTAGATGTTTAGACACTCCTGCAGTCTAGTCTTGTGTCCAAATTATCTTAAAAAGTAATGTTGAGACACACTTTTTTTCACCTGTTACGATTTGCACAATGCTTTTAGAGTTGGAGCAGACTTCGTCTAACATTCCTACTTAATTTTCTTTTTGAAATTAAGTAATTATTTTGTTTATCTGTTGAAATATAAATTTAAATCTTCCTCTTTGAAGGCGAAGAAGCAACACCGCTCCTGTACACATTATTGTAGAATAGTTGTATAAAAAGTAGTAGTAATTCCACTATCACCAAGGTAGATATCTGACAATAGAATTAATTATATTTTTATACCACTATTCCTTAGTCCTAACCCAAAAGGTGTGTTTAGACTCAACAAAATTAATACATTTTTTACATATACAGGCAGTAAAAAGCAAGTATGATTTACATTTGGTTTTGTGAATTGAAGGTTCAGTCATCTGCTGCATTCGAAACATTGGGCCTGTTGAGAAGTAAGTGAAAAGTATGTTGTAATTAATATTGCATTGTTTAAAGGTGAATAGTTTTTTGAAATAAAAACTTTATATGTATTTACATGGTAACCATAGTTCCAGGGTCAGAATGGCCTTTTGAGTCTGTGCAAACCCACTAACTTCTATGTTTTATGCGTTTTTAACAACTCTTCTCTAATCTTTTGTCATAGTGAAGAATGTTGGAAATTTCTTCCTGACAATGGCAGACATCAACCTTCTTCCTGAGCTGGGAAAAAAGGTGTTGGAGGAAAAGTGAATTTGTAAACATTCAGATTTTCGCATGAGCAAATCTATGCATGCAAATTTGCTCATGTTAAAATGTAGTTCACAAATATTTTCTAGGAGTACTATTTCTTGTCCTACTTGTGTACATTTTTGGGAATTCACAAAAGCTGTATAGCTGCACTTAATGCTAGGACATATTCTATGGGTGCACTTTTGAGACTTTCTTGAATAATTGGGCCCCTAATTTGGTCTTGCATCAACCGTGACCTTTTGCATTTATTACATCTCTCTCTCTCCCTCTCTCTGTTCCCTCCACTCTCATCCACTCTGCTCTCTCTCCTGTCTCTCTCTCTCTCTCTCTGTCTTTGTATCGGATAACTTCACTGTGAGTCACAGCATTATGGTGTTTCACAAGGAGCATATTGGCACACAAAGTAGTTTTGTTCAATGCCAGTATCTACTGTGGAAGTTTGTGCTTTTTAAAACCAAAAAAATGTTTTGCTTTTGCCAAAGTTTGTTATAATAGTGAGGGCACAGCAGCTTACATGCCAATAATGTTTTACAAACACAATGCCAAAACGAGTCACACAATGACAAAAGTAACTATTGTATCCTATGGACGAGCTCAGCATACAGCAATTACTGCCACACACACACACAGAGCCACACACACACACCCAGAGCCAGCCACACACACCCAGAGCCAGCCACACCCAGAGCCACACACACACACCCAGATCCCCCCCACACACACAACCAGAGCCCCCCACACACACAACCAGAGCCCCCCCACACACACAACCAGAGCCCCCCCACACACACAACCAGAGCCCCCCACACACACACAACCAGAGCCGTCACATACACACACCCACTGGAGCAGTCACACATACACACACGCACTGGAGTAGTCATACACACACACACACACACACACACTGGAGCAGTCACACACACACACACACTGGAGCAGTCACATACATACACACACACACACACTCTGGAGCAGTCACATACACACACACACACACTAAAGCAGTCACATACTCACACACACACACTCTGGAGCAGTCACATACACACACACCCTGGAGCAGTCACACACACACACACTATCAAATCATGGGATTGGTGGGCGGAGTTCCTCGCTTGCAGGGGTCCTGGTGCGAGCACTTCCCTTTCTTAACCTCAAGTCTAGGCTCTCAAATGCATCCTTGTCTGGGGTTCAGAGGGGCCCTCAGACCCTCTGGCCCGGTGCCACTGCACTTGCTGCCCCATCAGTCCCTTGGTTTCTCAGCGACTGGCTTCCCCCTCTGTGCAAATTTCTCCCACTCTCTCATGTCCATTTCCCTGTCGTTTTGGGGTTCCTCTTAACTCACAACCCCCCCCCCCCCCATCTCTTTCGCACTCTCGCTTTTCTACAGCTAGCATCTTGCCCTTGGACGTGTCTCTCGACTCCTCGACTCCCAAGCCCCCTCTCGGTCTCATTTTCCATCGCCCCCCTTCCTGCATCTCACCCTGTCCCCTATCCCCCACTCTATCCTTGACTCCTTCTCCCTGCCCCCCCTTCTGGCTGCCCCACTCCTGTAAAGGGCCAGGCGGCGAAAGTGTGGCCCTCCTGTCACCACCCACCCCCTCTCCCTGTGGCCCTGTTGGCACTACTCCCCTTCACTTCTTAGACCTGCTGTCAACACCACAACTCCCTTGCCCATGCTGCCACCACTCCCATGCTGCCACCACTTACTAGCCCCCCACTTGGCCCTGCTACCATCACTCAACTCTCTACTTCGGATATACGATCACCTTCCATACCCTGCGCACCTCACTAATCCACCACCACCCTGTTGCCTTTGCCACTTAACTTGACCACCGTCACCCACATTGACCCTGTTGCACCATCAACCTCTACCGTCACCCACTATCCTGACTTTGACCCTCCGGCCACCTCTCTAGCATCACCTTGAACTTGCAGCCACCAGTCGCCTGCACCAACTCCATTTGATCCTGCTGTCACCACTCAACCCGACCCGTTTGGCATGCTGCCATCAGTCCTCCTCCTTCGTCATGCTACGATCACACATCGCCCTGGAATCTGCTGCCCTCGCTCCCTTCTACCTTTTTTACTGGCCCTTAACTCCACAACTTCCCGGACTTTAACACCTTGTTCCCACCCTGCATGCAGGGTGTCACACTGAGTCCCTGATACCCCAGAAACTCTGGATATTGCTGCTCTTCCCCCCTAGTGCTCCCTACCAGAGCCCTACATCGTGGGTCTTTCCAAGCTCACCCCAGAGTCTGCTGCCTTCACCTCTGCCCAAAATTCCACCTTACCCCGTTGCTTCGATCTGGTCGGTGAGGTTGGCCCAGGCCACAGCCCCCGGTACCCAGCCGGCGACTGTCCTGAGTTCACCCGAACACTCCAGCACCACCGAGGAGCGGAGCGGGGGCTCCCCGGCTCCCGGGCGGAGCAGAAACACCAGGAAAAAGCAGACGGTCGGGGAGCCTGGCCGCCAGCGGGTCGAAAAGTGCTCCATTATCAGCTGCCGGCGTACACAAACTGCAGACTCTGATCTGCAGCTGCAGCATGTGGCCACAGGCGGGGATGGAGGCGGAGACTAGACAAGGAAGGATGAACCGCGAGGGGAGGAGCCATGAGAGGAGCAGACCCAAGGGCGAGGGGAAGGTGGCTGTGAGTAAAGGGGAAGGGAATGAAAGGGCAGTAGAAAATTATACGTTCTAAAAAAATATCAGTGTGTGGACTAATTAGGATAGACAATACAGCAGACATCACGGCACAGGAAATGACGTTATCATTCTCATAGCTTGCGTGAGGACGGATCTACTCTTCTTTCCATAACAGCCTGATGCTTATGTAAACACTTAAGGTGTGTTCCGTCAAGTCATAAAGATGGGAAGGTGTTTACTTTTCAAAACAAGCACTCACCTGGACTTCCTCCGGCGGCGGTCGGCCGCCAAATGGCCCAAACAAACCTCGACGAGCACAAAAAAAAAGCCCCGCCCACCGCCGCATGACGTGGGCCAAAAGCGAAAAATTCTCGGGAACGCCCCCGAATCTGGTCCGGCCTTGACGGACAGATCCGGCTCCCAATGGCTAGCCTCCATTTATGGAGCTAGCCAATAGGAGCCGGGGGACGTTCCTGAAGCCCATATTGTAAAACAATAGATTTCGCCTGCGCCGAAAAGCTGCGCAGAGCGCAGCCTTCGGCAGGCGAAACCTAAAAAGGTGACCATCAATTTCAGACCTACCGTGTTTGCCATTGCTTGTTGAATTTTGTTTCCCATAATCCTATTGAAAGTAGTTACAGAGATTTTCCATAATGAATATTTTTGGGAAATACTAGCATGGATTAACACGTTATTAAATGATGCTGCAAAAAAATGGTAACAGAAATTTTATAGTAGTTTTCCTGTTTTCTCTTTTCTATGAACATTTTATTTTGAAAGCAAAGTATTATCAAACTTGCTTTTAAGCTTCTGCAATTATTTGTATCAAATCGCAGAGCATTCTGGGAGCAGTATACATAGCCTCATAGTGCTAAACTTTGGAAGTGTGTGTACACTTTTTTTACTACTGAAACTGTCAGTAGTGCAGTCTGACTTTACAACATTTATTTGGAAGAGTCACTCTAACTAGTAATAATGACTGCATCAATGTTGTACAAGTTTGAAGGTCTTTAACATATGGACACAAATATTAACTTGGCAGCAGACATTTCTGATAAGCATACGTGGGTCAGGCGTGTTTCAGAGCTGCACGCTTTTGTATACTGGAGCCACTGACAGTTGTGCACTCAGAGGTTACAACATTTACTTAGAGTGGGCGCCCGAGTAATAAATGCATTCAATTAATGAACCATAAATACAGGTTTGAACAGCATTAACATATGGGCAAACATATTACGTTAACTACAGACAGTGCCCTTCTCTGACCCATTATGTGGTGCTGCTAACTGTAAGCCATAGGGTTTGTGCTGGTGGGGGTTGGGCCTACTTGTGCCAAGGACACAATACACATGAAAGCTTGTTGCCCTTGACCTCAAACAATATGTGCTGTGCATCGGGCTATAGGAATTACACATCCTTGACGGTGCATAGCCAGCTTTTAAATATAGTGCTCGCAACTCAGCAAAGATTCTTACCATGAAGTTTTCTGTATAAGTTGCTGCAGCTTTTTGATTGCAGACACCACAATACTTTTCAATAGACTGTAAATGTAAAAAAGATGTATATTTGGGAATCATAATAGCAATGCTAACCATTGAAAAGGTAGTTTGCAAATTATTGTACATGTTGCAAGTGTTTTAAAATTAAAGTAATGGGGCTGTCACAACTATTCAAAAGAATAGTAATTGTTCTTATTAGGATTGGAGTAAAAAAACAATCATAGGTTTCAGAGCAACCGTGTTAGAACCATAGTAGTGGTGAGACAAAATGATATGCAATTAGCAATATTGTTCCGACGGGCACTATAGATTCGTTTGGTAGATATTCATAAATGTTATCCTTGAAAAACCTCTTTGGTATTTACGAGTATTTTAAAGAAGTTGCATCAAGCAAAAAAACGGTCGCAAACGGGCAGATTCTCAGAATCTTTCCATTTGTGACCGGTATTTTTGCATTTGGGATGCATCATCCCAAATGCAAAAATCGCAATTAAGGAATCTCTAAATTGAGATTCCTTAAATTGCAATTGCATTTAAGCAGCCATGGCTCATGCAGGGCGTTACGCAGGGCGGTTACGTCAGGCAGAGGAGGGGCAGGGTGGGGTTGTAAAATGCGGGATATGGACGATGCCCGGTAAGTACCCAAAAAAATAAATTGTTATCCATGCTGCATCGCCAAATGTGATGCAGCGCGGGCAACAACATGTTTTTTTTTCCGGTACTTACCTGACATTGTCCATATCCCGCATTTTACAACCCGCCACCCTGCCCCTCCTCTGCCTGACGTCACCGCCCGGAGTAACGCCCTGCACGAGCCATGGCTGCTGACGTCACCGCCCGGCGTAACGTCCTGCACGAGCCATGGCTGCCAATTACATTTGTTTAGACTTACAAGTATTCAAAAACGAATACAGGCTTGGGAGTGTCTCTTGACACAGTAATAAATATTAAAACTAATGGGAGAATTAGGAGGGAGCAAATACGATGAACCAGAAAGCATATATTCCAGAAAAATAAACCAAAGCAGAGCTGGGAGTGCCACGTAATGGATTAAAAAAAATAATAGTATTATGAACGCACATTGTATAGGAATACAGGCTAAAGCACGTGACAGTTAAAAGATACGAAACCAAAATTTATGTACGCAGAATTTATAAAAATACAGGTCTGCTGGACTTCGTGACACAGAAAGAAACATTTATACTATGTACATACAAAATCATTGAGGGGTAGGAGGGGCACGTGATGCAGAAAAGAATACCATCATGAACATACAAGAAAAAGAACATATTGTAAAGCACGTGACACACTTCAAAAATAGGATACAGAAATTCATGGAAGCTCAATTTATAAAAAAAGGCGTGGGAGTGCTCCGTAAGACAGAGGGAAATATTAGGATCAACAAAGGAAGATCAATAAGAATGGAGGCCTGGGACCAGGGCTGGACTGGGAACCAAAACCGGCCCTGGTAAAGTGCTCGGCTGCCCCCCCACCGCCTCCCCCGGGAGGGAAGGAGTTGGAGGTGCGACCGAGCTCTTTGCTGGGGACGGTTTTCGGCCGATTTTGTTACAGGGCCGATTTTGCTACTATGCTGCAAAAACCGCCCTATAACAAAATCGGCCCTCCGGGGCCCAAAACCGGCCCCCACCCTTGCGGCACACCGGGGGATTGCCTGTGCCCGCAACGGCCAGTCTGGGCCTGCCTGGGACGGCCTCGTGATGCAGAAAAAAAAATATCATCATGGACGCACAATTAATAACGATAGAGGCCTAAGCACGTGGCGTAGTACAGAAATACGACACAGAAATTTATGGACGCATCATTTATAAAATTAGAGGTGTATAGGACCTCGTGACGCAGATAGAAGCTTTTATACTATGTGCTTACAATTTAAAACCATTGAGGGGTAGGAGAAACCATATGATGGAGAAAAAAATAGCATCAATTTACAGCCGAGTCTGATGTTGTGACAGCTTCTCTTACCTTTGCTTCTGTCGTCTTTTGTCGTGTCTTCAAAGGCTACGGTTTCGCTGGGTCTGGGGTGTTTTGGGTGTGGGCACCGCCGCCTCCACGCCTATGGTATTGTGGCTGGGTGGCAGCAGTAGTGATACCACGTCGAATGTCAGGAGTCCTCCTCCGCTCGAGCTGTGAGTTTGTAGTAAAATTGATGACAACACTCTGTCTGTCACCGCAGCACAAGCAGGCAAAAGAGAGCGAGCTCACGTCAGTGTTCGGATTATATGGGAACCGCGGGGGCTGAGCAAACCAAGCCTAGGAGCATCATTGGTAGCGTTTTCGCGATCTATTAGAACGAATTATTGTTTTTTGGGGGGACATCCCATTGGCTAATGTATTGGTTTCCAGGCTTAGTGATAGCAAGCATGCTAGGTGGTGGCATGTGGGGAGTGTGGGCGGGCGTGCACCGCGCATGTGCAAGTGTGAGAGTGTGCACCAACAATTAAGAACAGAGAGAGATGGGGGCAGTGTTATGTGCGCAGAGGCAGGCCCAGAATCGGATCTCCAATGAGTGACCACTTCTAATCATTCTCCCTTAGCGCGCCCTGAGCTCTGATTTGTCAGTGAGATGGTGATTGCAATATACTTTGTCCTGTTAATCATACTCAGCGTGTACCCGCGCATACAGTACGAATATTGTTTGACGTTACGCTTCGCATCAAAGCTTACATGTGACGTCATGAACGGGGCCATGTACGCGAAAGGCGCCAATGTTTCTACATGGTTAAACATATATTTATGTATTTAATGTACATACTAAGGGAAGATATTATTTGGGATAACTATGATTTTTTTTTACAGTTTTAACAATCATATATTACTTTTAAAAACAATTACACAAATCGCGGTAGACCATCATGCGTACTGGTATCGAAACAGCTGCGTAAGCGCATCATAAGCGTACGTAAAGTCATGTGACTTGAAAAGGAGAGATTTGATTGGTTCATAACTTTTCCTATTGCAACTGTTGAAAGTTCCGTTCCATTATAATCATTCAACTTTGACTTTCTAAGAAGAAGCATTTCTTCTGAGACTTTTTTCAAATAGAAGGAAGATATTTATAAGAGCAATGCACTCATCTTCCAGCAGCTCTTCAGAGGGAGGTTTCATTCCTGAAGAACCTCCAAAGAAGAGGAAAGAAGCTCTAATTTGGCAATTGTTTTACTTTTCCAGAAGGGCAAAAAAAGGTTAATGCTCCAAAAGTAATCAGTAAAATTTGCCAAACAACTCTTTCAAGGGGTGATCCATCTAAAAAATACTCCTTTGGCACAGGAAATATGGTGCGACATGTGAAGAACTTGCACCCCAATAACTTTGCTCGAGCTGCAAGAAGGAGGTTGCAGGAGAACCCACCTACTTCTTTACCAAGCGCATCAACTACTGCAGCAGAATTTTCAGCAAGCAGTCCACATCCACAAATTTATCCTGATTCTGTTGACGTTAAAATTGTATGCATTCATTGCGATAGACTTTTGTGTTATATGGAACAGTCTATTGATCTGATGAAACGCAGGATACAGGAGCATCGCTGTCCTCGACATTAGTTTTTTTTTTTCATTCTTTTGTTTCTGTTTGATAATTTTTGGATTCCAGTTCAATTTTTTTGGTTAAAAAAAAAAACTTGTTGACAAAACACAAAATTGAAAAGTAAAAACAGAAAAAAACCCAGTTCTTTTTAGAACTACCTTCACTGGTCAAATAAAGAACTATATTTCTATGTTAGTGTGTATAAGTTTGTCAGAATGAATGTGTAGTTTATAAATGAATGAATGAATATATTACTAGTGTATGGAGAATGTGAATGTGCAGAACTATAAGGAAGTGCTACGGCATAAATCTATAAGGTGTTTACCTATAGTATACTGTAGTATGTCCGAAGCACTTGAATGTAACATATGTACATAAATATGTTACAAGTCTATGCTTCAATTTGCGCTGCTGGTGAAACAGTCTGGGTGAATTTGTATGTGTGAGGGGCGGATTTACAATCCCCTTGTGCCTCTTTTACACAGCCGTTGTATCACTTTTGTGACACAGCAGTGGTGCAAAAGATGTGCCATGGTGTGTTGTATTAAGAATGTGATACATCTGGAGGGTGCATTACATTGTAAAGCCCTGTGCCAGAAGGAGGCTTTCCTGTGCAGGAGGGGGTGCAGCAACGCCTCTTAAAAGTGACTGAGGGAAATGTATAACATTTCATTCAGTCACTTTTGAGCTTATGCTGCGTCAAAACCTTGCATATGCTTGAAGCAGGTGTGAGGATTGATACAGCATTGTGAGCATACGGCCCGAGAGCATTGCTGGAGTTGTGTTATGCTTGCAACTGAAGTCAAGCAATAATTAATCCCAAAAATATTTTGCATTCAGTTTTGTTAGTATTTTATAATAAGAATATGAAATATAATCTAAAAAATAAAATAAATATAAATATATTAAAAATCTAAGAATTTAGTATAAAAAGAAAGACATAATGATTAATAAACTATAAATTATTATTTACAAAACCTTTGGAATTCCCTGAAAAAACCATAGTTATCAGGCATGTTATAGTTAGGAATTAGCATTTAAAAAACCTTAGAAATTCACTGAAAAAAACATAGGTTTCATCCATGTTATAGTTAGGAATTAGCATTTAAAAAACCTTAGAAATTCACTGAAAAAAACATAGGTTTCATCCATGTTATAGTTAGCTGGACATTTCTCTCATACAAAACCATTGAAATTCCTCTGTTATAGTTATTTCAGCTAACTATAACTTGCGCGCCCGCTATGCACTGCTGATGATGTCACATATTACATCACTCATGACATGGTCAGTGACATCACTCATGACATCACTGATGACATCTCAAATGACATCACTGATGACATCATCCTTGTGAAAGAGTGGCAGACCTCATTTCAGCGTAATATAACCCTTTATACACACATTCAAAAATAGAAACTAACATTTTCAAAAAAATGGAGATACCAATACCAGGTAGAACAACCTATTCAGTAATTCCAAAATCTACATCCACATCCACTCATTCACCAACTGTTCTATATAGGCACTCATACATGTACTCATACACCTATACATCTTATTACAAACCGACACTCATCTATAGAGTTACTCACACACATATTCACACATGCAAATAAACTATCAAACATCCATTTACTTGCATATACAGCTATACACCCACCACTACACTTACTTCTGCAGAATCGTACACATACTTACTCTCTTAAACAATCACTTATAGAAACACATACTTATTTATACAGGAACTCTTCCAATCTCTCACTCTCATATATACTCACTTATAAACATTAATACTCACATATACAAGTTTAAAACATATGTACTTACTCATAAAGATACTATTGAGACAGGCGTTCACTCACTAACACACCCATGCACACACTCATCCACCCATACAGTTTGGCACAGATGCTGTCTTCAAAACACATAAAAACAGTGAGTCACTCATTCATGCATCTATGCGCTAAGTAATATTCCCCACCGAACCATACAAACACTCATACTGATAGTTTAAAAAACAACTAATAACCCATATAGACACTCATGTAGCTAGTCACCAACCCATGCAGCCACTTATACACAAAGTGAGACACTGATACAGATATTTTCATGTTTAAACATTACTCGCTAATACATGTATTCACTAAGATACACCTAATAAGTCGGTTATACAATCATTTTTACAAAAAAAAACATCCATTTAGACACTTATTTACACATTTTTCTTCCATCGACCTTTAGATATACATATATAAAACATATTTATTTTTCAGAAAGACACACATTCACTGGATGATGTCATCAGTGCTGTCATTTGAGATGTCATCAGTGATGTCACTAACCATGTCATGAGTGATGTAATATGTGACGTCATCAGCAGTGTATTGCGGGTGCGCGAGTTATAGTTAGCTGAACTAACTATAACAGAGGAATTTCAATGGTTTTGTATGAGAGAAATGTCCAGCTAACTATAACATGGATGAAAACTATGCTTTTTTCAGTGAATTTCTAAAGTTTATTAAATACTTATTCCTAACTATAACATGGCTGAAACCTATGGTTTTTTCAGTGAATATATACATATATACATATATATACTTATCTATATACACACACACACATATATATATATTCTATTAAATTAATCTTTATTCGGATATAAATATCGATAAAAGCACACATAAAAAAAAATACCAGCAACAATACGGATTATTATAAAAAGCACAATATAAAAACAATGGATTAAAAGAGACATTCAGGTTGCATTAAAAGACTTCAATTATATGCATATATTAAAAGAACGCAGTTTGCAAAACAGCAGTGTCATAAATAAGGATAAAACGTAAGGAATTTACGTCCCTGGCAAATGTCAAAATTGTATTAATGGACGCAATCAGATGTTCAACAAATCAATAGCAGCATATTATTATGATAAAATGCAATCAGATGTAAACAGTTTTAGCAACATGATGTAAGGTGAAATTAAGTATAAACTTTATAAGGTAATTCCGGTCCACAAATGGCACTTTCTTGTAGTGTTTCATACCATAAAAATATTGATAGGATCATACGGCAAAACAGTGTTGTGTGCTTAAGTACACTTAGATATGTTATAGAGTGCTCATAGAAGCATGTGATCCCTCTCAAGCTGAAGAATTTCCAGGTAGGCTGTTATATAATCAATGTTGGCGTTTGCCTTAGAATAGGGGATCGGATATTGTTTAGTGTATATTTTATAAAAATTGCAGAAAAATAAAAAGTGTAGCATTGTTTGATTGCGACAAACAGCACAAGGGCAAGGCATTTGTTTGAGATTGATGTTAAACCCCAAAGGGAAACAAAGTGAATATTTTAAAGTGCTGGCCCTGAAGCGAAAGAGCAAATTTCTCTCCCAATGACCTATATTCTTCAGAAGATACTAGGATGGCATATAGGTTTGGGGGCTATCCACTAACGGCATATACTTAACAACTGATGATTTTTGGAGCTCTGTGGCAAATCTTACATTTTTATATACAGTGTGTCCATCAGGATCTTTTTATTTATTCCCTCTCGGTCGGTTGGGTTTAAAAAAATATGTTCTAGGCTCACACTGCTTAGACTTTTTCTAACAGCGGCAAGCCAGGGTATAATACCTCCCTTGTAGCATTTAAGACAGTCTGCTATTATATCCCTCGTCAAGGTTGCTGCCAGGTTTTGCCATACTTTTAGCCAGAATATGGTGGGACGGGACCTAATATAACTTTTTATGTAATACAAATTAATTTCCTTATGACACACAAAGTTTGGGGAGGAAATTTGGGCCCCCAAGAGTTTACGGCAAAATCTATTTTCCTCTCTCTGAATTCCACTACAGTCTGTAAAACCCCAAACTTCTGCGCCGTATGTGGCAGAGGGGATACACTGTGTTTTGTAGATTTTAGTTATAGATAATACTACCTCAGCTTGTTTAGGTTGTGGAAGGCTCAGGATTGAATTAGCAGCTTTTAAAAATGTGCCTCTGCTATGGGCAGCTTGAGCTGCCCATGAGCCGTTGTCAGAAAAAACGAACCCCAGATATGGGAAAGCGCAAGTGTGTAATAAATGTTCAGGGCCTGAAGTTGTTGAGTTAATACAGTGCTTTTTTGGGCCACAGACCATTATAAAGGATTTCTTAAAATTAGTACAAAGGTCTAAATCAGCCATAAAAACTACAAAACCCCTAACTAAAGTACGTAGTGCGTTTGGGGTGCGGCCCATTAGGACTGCATCGTCCCCATATAGTAAGGCGGGGAGTACGTTACCATTGATTCTCGGTACATCAGTGGTAAGTTCTGACAGAACATTGTGTAGTTCATTTATATAAAGGTTAATTAGCAGAGGGGCCAATACGCACCCCTGCCTGACCCCTCTAACAATAAAAATATATCCTTTGAAACCTGCCCGTCGTTACTAATCCTTACCCGTGCCTTCAAGTCCCTGTGCAAATATGCTAAAAAATTAACTAGAGCCTCATCCAACCCACATTTTAAAAGGACCGACCACAACCGTGACCTGTTAATGAAGTTGAAGGCTGAAGTAAGGTCCTTAAAAGCCCGGTAGATGGGCAATTTCCGGGCTATTGTATATTTGCCAACAATCAAATCTAAATTAAGACATTGTTCCACTGTTCCTAAATAGCTTCTGAAACCTAGCTGACACTTACTTAAAATATGTTCCCTTTCGGCCCAAGACCTTATTTTGTTAAAGACGATCCTCCCGAGAATCTTCAGTGTATCATCAATCAGGGAGATCGGCCTACGGTTGGATCGGTCTCCTTTTTTAAAAATAGGCACAATGATTCTGGTGGACCTAGTGCTCGGAATAAAAGTGCTTGTTAGATTGTTAAAAACATTAAGTAAAAGAGGCACCCAAAATTCAGGTTTGTTCTTAATGAGGTCAATGGAAAGCCCGTCAGGTCCAGGAGCCTTATTACCTAGGCTTTGTTGAATGGCATCCTCAACTTCTAACACAGAAATGGGAATCCGTGTGGCAGCAAGGTTGTTTAAAAAATCCTCAATCTGGGGAAGGGCTGTGCAGATCATAGAAAAGTGAGCTTCTCGGGCTTCGCTGGTTATATTGCAGCTTAAGGAGGTCAGAGTAAGGCCCATAGACCTCATATCTTTAACTGCTGACCAGAAACCATTTCCATCATTAGGTGTAGCGGCACAGTCAAGATTGTCCCAACGTTCTTTTAGGAGCTTATCTTTTCGTTGTCTGGCCACTTGTTTATAATGAGACCTTAAAGATTTAGCAAGAGTTGCGTCCCTTGGTGTTGCTGCCAATGCTACACTGAGATCTATGTTTGCTCGTAAGCAAATACTGTTAAACCATCTTGGGTTCTGGCTAATGTCGGATGCAGGCCTAGAGATCATTTGTTTAATGCCAGCACACAGTCAACGGAAGGCATTAAGGCCTCTGGGTTGGGGTCGCTGGATGACACGCAGGCATCAATGAGCAGCGAATGGGCTTTTATCATATTGGAAAACACATTTTTTTTATCAATACCTTTCCAAATCACTCTTAGTTTATCAGTTGAGGCCACTATATTGCTTGCCCCAGGCTCTTTGGCAAGACTAGGTCTAGGGGCGAATCTAATTGTTGTTAAGATTAGATTATGATCGCTCTGCAAGGTGGATAAGACCTCTGCCTTTAACCCCTTGCATGCTGCCGCAAATCTGCGCCTGTGCGGCAAAATCGCAAGCAGGCGGGTTTATGACGGCCCCCAGCCGTCATCAGCACACGATCGCCATAGTGCATGATGGATGGGGGCCGTCATCAGCATGCAAGGGGTTAATAAAAAGGCTTCTAGTAAAGCAGATATAAAAACATAATCAATAGTTGAGGCACATCGGCGACCCCTATAAGTGGGTATTAAGCAATTGTTATTTTGGCATACTGCCGCAATTTCCATCATATTCAGTTAGTTACAACTAGACAAATGGTCTGACAGTTCCCTCCCCCTTTTGCATGATACCTCATGGGCCGAGGGTAGAGTAGCTGATCCATATTCCTTTGGGATCCTGGCGTTAAAGTCACCACCAAGACAAATTCCAACCAAGTTCTGATACACATTTTGATTTTGTACATTTGCAATTAAATCGAACAAATTAATAAAATTAATATTGGGTAGGGTTACAAAATCATTATTGTAAAAGTTAATAAAACATTGAAGCCCTCGTGTGTAAATCAAGGCTTGAAAATTATCATTGTTTGTGGCAAGAGATTTGACACTACCACCTGATGAAATATCTACCCAGATGTAGAGTCTGCCAGATGGGCGACCTACTTTAGGGGCTGGTAAGATATTATTGAAACAAGCAAAACCTTCAAAAAAGATATCCCTTGGAGACCAGGTTTCTTGGAACATTAGAATATCATATTTTTGGACTATGTTAACCCAGTCTGTAGAGCTTAGCTTTGAAGCCAGACCTGCAACATTCCAGCCCAGCACCTGTAGATTTAGATCATATAGTCCTGGGGTAACAATGTCCAAGAAATTGGGCGAGGATCTAGTGGAGGCGGGCTCAGCTGGTGTTGGGATGGGCGACAGTCAATCCAGGCTGTCTAAACCAGACAGGGCAGAGAACCTGTTATGCATTGTGTGTGGAGGGATGACAAAAGTGTTTAACCCCGAGGTTGGTTTATAGAAAAAACCTAGGGATAATGATCAAATGAGAAATGCAAAGCTGTTGTTAAATTCCTCGGTGGTCAAGATCGATTTTATCAGTGACGGCCGTCTAAGATTAATGGCGACATAGTCTCCCTCAATATTCTTTTGTGAGGATCCTACCCATCTTACCCTGTGCACTATTATGATGTCACTGATATTTTCTGCTCTGAGCCTTTTATGTTTATTAAGCCAATCAGCGCTTTTGTTCCGCAGTTGGTCCCAAGTCTTAGTCTGATTTTTTCTTAGGAGGGGGACACCCTCTAAGACTAAGACGTAGGGACATGCTGCAGGTGGTAGATTAAGAACATCTCGTCTGGTCTCCAGAAACAGCCCGGTGTCATGGTTTTCAATAGTGGAGGTAGCACTCAGAGCTTTACGCCCTGAGGATGCTAAATTTGTGGTATTAGTGGTGGCAGCATGATTAACTGAATGGATGTTGAGATTTGAACTATTAGTACTATTAGTACGCCCTGCGCTTGATGACGTATTCTGAGTAGAGATGTCACCAGTGATGTCATGTCATGAGTGATGTAATATGTGCTGTCATTAGCAGTTCATTGCGGATGCGCAAGTTATAGTTAGCTCAGCTAACTATAACGGCTGAATTTCTCTGGTTTTGTACGAGTGAAATGTCAGCCGAACTATAACATCTCTGAAACCTGTGTTTTTTTGAGTGAATATATATTGTCATTCGTGCACTTTTGGTCAAACTTCTTTTTGCCACTCCCAAGAGCACTTACTGTCTGCAGCTCTGCGCCCTAAAGTTCCCACTATAGAGATGCCTGGGTGACCTGTTCTGCCTGAAATTGGACTTCCATCTCCACTATGATTTTTTTTCCCCATTTCATTGAAATCTTGAATTATGAGAAAGCTACATCAGGACCATATGCAGCTGTTGCTGACAGCTCCGAAATGGCTGTGAAATTTGTGGTAGCCTGGTCTATCATTTCAGAAAATTGTCAGTCGAGAAAACTCGCCACTTTTTTCCATTTTGAGGTGGGTTTTTTATACCCCACTACCTTCAAAGTTTGTCACTGATTGTGAGGTGTATTATTCCCTTGCACAACAAGGCTACTAGAATTATGCAGTTTGCCAGCCATGTGTTTTCCTAATAATTTTGGATTTGCTACAGTTGTCACTGAATCTGGCATCTGCTGCACAGTTTTAAGATTTTGCCAACAAATTTGTTTCTAGTTCAAACAGAATAAAAATTACTTTAAAAAAGTGCCACACAGTTGTGTGCAGTGGAACCTTCCTTGCTGAGGTTGACAGATCATTGTTCAACTTATAATTGCTGTATTTAGGTGTTAAACTTTTCTAAAAGAATTGGAACTTTGCTTTGTTGCACCTCCTTAGTAGTTGTTAGAATGTCAAAATTATGAAGTTGTACTACCTCAGATTGTGCTAACTATACCACACAATTTGCCTTTTTTGTTTCATACTTTTGTCAATGCTGTTGCATAATTTGGTCCTTTACTGCTTAATCATTTCAGTGACTTTGACTATAATAATTTTTATTGGGCACATAGAATTTCTAATTGTAGAATTTCTGTCACACACACTACTAAATATGGTTGTATTGAACCACAGGTCGGGGTCAGTTGATGTCGAAGCACCGTACTTTTATTAATTTCCAGCCCAATTCTTAAGGACTCGAAATGGTTTAAACAAAAACCCTTTAACTCTTTTCTAGTCATTGTGCACATTGTACCCGGATCAGTATAAAAATTTGATCTCCCTAGATCATTAGACAGCCTTCTTATGTAATAATAACCAGGGGATTTTTTCAGACTGTTCAAGTCCCAAATAGTCTGTTAGGATTTCTCTATTTAGTGCCAAATATGGCGACGTCCAAACTCTATGCCAAAGCAGCATAGGCTGGATTTTAATCAAATCGGAAATGCGGAAAATCTCCAGTTTGCTGTGACAATTATAAACCGACGTGCTTTGGGGGACAGCAAGTATAAATCTTGAAAAAGCATTTTCTATTACCTGTATAGGTGAGACATCATTGAACCCCCAGATTCCTGCCCCATAAATGACTATACTTTGGCATTTCGCTTGATAAATTTTAAGCAGGATCCCCAGGGGCCTTTTACCCATTTTCTGTGAAAATAACATCGCAGCCGCAGTTGATCGTTTAAAAAGAAGGGTCCTATTTTTAATCACTGATCTCCCCGAGCCCATGACCTCTAATAGAATACTAGATAAGAAATTTTTTTAGTGGATTAAATTTTCCTATTTTCTATTACTAAGTTACACTGTTTATTCCTCCCCTTGCTACAGGACATTACAAAGGTCTTCTTCACAGTAAGCTTCAGCCCTCTGTTGTCCACAAAATTAATAAAAGTAGCAAGGGCCCTTTGAAGGCCAAGTTGGGTTCTTGACATCAGTACCGCGTCGTCCGCGTAGAGAAGGGAGACAATCTGTTTGTTATTAATTTTCGGGGGGTCTCTCGCACTGGCCACCAGTTCCTCCTCCAAGGCGTTGGTATATAAGGAGAAGAGGAATGGGGCCAGTATGCAACTTTGTCTAACGCCCCTCTCCACGCAAAGCGACTTGGTACATTCTCCCTTTAGAACGTATCTTACTCTAGCTGTGGTCCCGCATATAATTGCCTCAGGAATAACACCAAAGAGGACTCAAAGTTTAGGCTCTCCAGAATTTGCCACAACCTACTATGTACAACAGAATCAAAGGCTGAGGTTAAGTCAACAAACACTGCAAATAATTTCCCCTCTTTTGCATGGGTATATTTCCCCTGTATTAAAATAAAATGTAAAACTTGTTCAACCGTTCCCCTGCCCTCCCTAAAACCGTATTGCACAGGGCTTAGAATGTTATTATACTCAGCCCACTGTTGGAGTCTATTGAGGATTACCCTTCCCGCAACTTTCAAAAGAGAATCTAGGAGAGATTTATTTTTATTTATTTTATGGAGTTTATAGAGCGCACAGCTACCCCCGAAGGGGTGTCCCGGCGCTAAAATCCTAAGTCACCAAGGAGAAAGGGGGAGGAAAGCAGGGAAGACAGTGTAGTGATTAAGGTCGGGAGAAGAGCCAGGTTTTGAGTTTGGCTCGGAAGATGGATTCAGAAGGACAGAATCTAAGCTCAATAGGAAGGGAGTTCCACAATTTGGCAGCGATGACACTGAACCCTCTGCCACCAGTTCTAGATAATCTAAAACGAGGCTGGATCAGGAGGCGGAGATCATTGGATCTCAAGGATCTGGTGGAGCGGGATATCGAAACCCGTTTTTTCAGATAGTTAGGTCCACAGTCGTTGACGGCTCGATAGGTGAGGGTGAGGACCTTGAACTGAATGCGGCTAGCCACTGCGGTAACAAGCAGGATTTCCTCTATCCCCTTTTTAAAAAATAGGTATGATGACAGACTCCGCCCATGTTTTTATAAAACCTTCGGCGCAACATGCATTAAGTACTCTAGTTAACAATGCAGCCCAAACTTCCGTTGTAAACTTAAATAGATCTACCGGAGTCCCATCAGTGCCTGGAGCCTTTCTGCCTTTACTCTCATTTATAGCCATCAGGCCCTCGCTATGAGAGAGATAAATATTAATTGGAAGAAATTGGGTAATAATATCTGCTCACTGGCTATCAATTTATAGTAGTATTGCTTTCAAAGCATTATGACATGTTCTGAAGCTGTCCACCATATTAGGCCACAATACTTAGCTCCAAGATTCAATAATTATAATCCCTCACATTGTTTACATCTTCAGAGACCTGCCTGCTGGTTGTTCCCAGAGGTAACCGGTCTCGTTCAGTTGGAGAATATTTCTTTTTAAATCATTTTTATTGATTAAATAAGAAAGTTCCAACGTTACAATCAACATATAGAAGAGAAATAGCATGGTAAAAAACACTCCCAAAAAACAAAACAAAAAAGTACATAACAATAAGAAGATATGTTACTATATATGGTGGAAAAAGACTGTAAAATACAACTTTATGCTATAGACTAAAAGAAAAGAGATTAGGGTACCTATTAAATATTTGTTATTTATATATTTTGTAAGATAAAGAAAAGAAAAAGGGGAAAGAAAAGGAACAGAAGAGGGGAAGGGAAAGGGGTAGTCGAATAATTATTAGTCTAAAGCTGAGTGTGAAGATAAGAAAGTAGTAAAGGGTAACTAAAGTAAATCAGACTTGATTTTTTTGAGAAAACAATGAAGTTGAAACGGTAGAAATTCTGTCCGTCACAAATAAGATTCCACCATGTTAGCGTACATACAAAATTGGGATACAAACAAAACTCAGGGCGCTCCTCTTATTATCAGGGAATAGTGTTAGCTATATACATAGTCGTGGATGGTGCATCTAGGGGAAGGGCGTGTATCCGACACCCTTATCTCTCTGTGACACACAGAAATAGAACAGTACCAATTGCCCCTGAGCACACAATTAATATATAAGTCCAGATATCCTGATGCTTAGATTAGTCAGCAAACCACAAAATTATAGTAAAGAAAAAGTCCTTTGATTATCCTTCAGATTTTAATTCCAAATGTTCCAATATTGATCAGAATCCAATGCAAATCTTCAGTACATCAATTCAGGTCAAGATGCCAACACGTGTTTCGTCGTGTGTGCATTTCACACATAGACTTCCTCAGGGCTGAAAACACAATATACAGAAGCCCTGTATTAAAATCATTCATATTAATAGCTTTCGGGAAATATAGGTATAGTCCCCATCACCACCAAACTTATTTCGTGCAAGAGATGTGTGGGCTCAAGGTCGGAAAAAGGTAGGAAAGAAGAATTACTCCCAAACAGGATCACCAACGAAAGGTGCGTACCCTAAAGCCAATAACACAAGAGAGAGTGAGGTCTCATATTCACCTTCAAATTATAGGTATATAATTCTCTCACAACTTCAGTTCTTCTATCCAGCAGATTTGCGAATGTCTGAATAATATAAAAGACAGACATCACAATATACTCAAAATGCTTGTTATACTTCTCCCTGCGTTCCTAGCAGAAGTCTACTTATTAAGTTACTCCACAAGTTTAAATAGTATATCCACTAAAAGGAACTCAATCATTCTAACTACATTCTCATTAATGCAAATTAACCAGTGATGGACTCGTCTTAGGGCTGCCTGCGTGAAACCACAATACGGTACAAGTTAGTGACTCACCCAAAGTCTCGTGGTGATCACTTCACGAGAATTACCTTATCGCCTCTGTCACAATCGTTCTGCAATAAATATCCATATGACAGAACAAACATAAGAAAATCTGCAAATCTCAAAATATAAACTGAAAATCAGCGTAAGGACTACACTCACCAAATCCAGCAATATAAATCTCTTTATGCTGGGGCGCTGGAAATTAGAAACGTAAATGTTCACTATACACGTAAAAATAACATTGGAATTATGTCAATTACAAACTGCGCATATATGCTCACCTATCTCATACAAAATAACCGCCCGGTCCCCAGGCTAATCCGTATAATTCAATATATCTGTTGAACCTAGAATTATCTCAGTATTTTAAGCTAAAACCAAAGAGCCGGCGCCGAGCACACAACCACTCACCCGTCGTGCTTACCTGGTATGAGCCGCCTGACGCTAGATTTAAACTATTGAACACGGAGGGGTACAATATTCATACATTTAAGTTATGGGCATATATTGATTCACGGTGGCAGTATTACACCATTACAAGATGGCGACGGCAGTAGATCCTATAATTAGATATCCCAAGATGGCGCTTACAGCAAACGCCGAAGTTCAGCGAGGACACTTGCCGCTGCACGACAGGTGAGTGGTTGTGTGCTCGGCGCCGGCTCTTTGGTTTTAGCTTAAAATACTGAGATAATTGGTTATGAAGCCAGAACTTAATGGTTTCCTTCGTGTTCTAGGTGGGGACTTACACGATGTTCCGCCTGCATTGACTACCCTCGGTAAGATTTATACGCGGGGGGGAAGGTTGTGAGAGTACCGGTAAACGATCCTTAAAACACCATCACTGACAACTGTTTTTTACCTTCTGTTTATTTTTTCACCGAAGGTCCTATATTTGTTAGAAGTTGATCAATACAACAGATATATTGAATTATACGGATTAGCCTGGGGACCGGGCGGTTATTTTGCATGAGATAGGTGAGCATATATGCGCAGTTTGTAATTGACATAATTCCAATGTTATTTTTACGTGTATAGTGAACATTTACGTTTCTAATTTCCAGCGCCCCAGCATAAAGAGATTTATATTGCTGGATTTGGTGAGTGTAGTCCTTACGCTGATTTTCAGTTTATATTTTGAGATTTGCAGATTTTCTTATGTTTGTTCTGTCATATGGATATTTATTGCAGAACGATTGTGACAGAGGCGATAAGGTAATTCTCGTGAAGTGATCACCACGAGACTTTGGGTGAGTCACTAACTTGTACCGTATTGTGGTTTCACGCAGGCAGCCCTAAGACGAGTCCATCACTGGTTAATTTGCATTAATGAGAATGTAGTTAGAATGATTGAGTTCCTTTTAGTGGATATACTATTTAAACTTGTGGAGTAACTTAATAAGTAGACTTCTGCTAGGAACGCAGGGAGAAGTATAACAAGCATTTTGAGTATATTGTGATGTCTGTCTTTTATATTATTCAGACATTCGCAAATCTGCTGGATAGAAGAACTGAAGTTGTGAGAGAATTATATACCTATAATTTGAAGGTGAATATGAGACCTCACTCTCTCTTGTGTTATTGGCTTTAGGGTACGCACCTTTCGTTGGTGATCCTGTTTGGGAGTAATTCTTCTTTCCTATCTTTTTCCGACCTTGAGCCCACACATCTCTTGCACGAAATAAGTTTGGTGGTGATGGGGACTATACCTATATTTCCCGAAAGCTATTAATATGAATGATTTTAATACAGGGCTTCTGTATATTGTGTTTTCAGCCCTGAGGAAGTCTATGTGTGAAATGCACACACGACGAAACACGTGTTGGCATCTTGACCTGAATTGATGTACTGAAGATTTGCATTGGATTCTGATCAATATTGGAACATTTGGAATTAAAATCTGAAGGATAATCAAAGGACTTTTTCTTTACTATAATTTTGTGGTTTGCTGACTAATCTAAGCATCAGGATATCTGGACTTATATATTAATTGTGTGCTCAGGGGCAATTGGTAATGTTAGCGTACATATTTTAGAAATATCTATCCAGCAAGTAAGAATAACTTTAAATTCAAGAACAATAAAAAGGTCAAAAAATTTCAACTTCAACAAGGTGTCTTGAAAATCAACAGACATGGATCCAAGAAAGACCTGTTGTTGTTTTGCCCAATATCCTATTGGCTTAAAGTTTGGTTGAACAAGCGGACTGCCTTACACAAAGACATCTTAAGGGATGGTATGGCCCTCGACCATGCTCACCATATCCCTTTGTTCAAATATATTAGGGAAGGGTTCAGGACTCTTGGCAGGTTAGATCTCTTTAGTGACCCGGATTCAATTAACAGGAAGGACTTACTTTGGGCTAAAGATTCTTTTAGAAGACTCCATGTGGTGAACAGGGAGGGGTGTAAGTTATCACCTTAGCTGTGTGTAAATATCCCTCCCCAGTGCTGCGCTGTCCATTGGAACTAGTGCTGAATGGACGTCCAATGGACGTGCGCAGCACTGGGGAGGTAGCGCTCGTGACGACCGTTGGCCGTCAGCAGCGCTTAAGAGGTTAATGAAGCCCATTGTACGTAAATACATCATCCCGAAAACTGTTCACACCACGGAAATGTATCTCCTTGGGCTTTCCAATACATATGAGCATTTTCTATTGACAAAGGTCTGTTTTGAACTTTTTTATCTCCTCCTCGCTCAACCTCGAGGGAGTAGCAAAGGTGAGACCCAGTTGCTACACTGTTGTGACAGCAAGTCCCCTCAGGACATGAATTTTTTTTGTTTTGTAGCTTTTATGAAATGCTGAGGAAGACCTACTTAATCCCAATTTTTAAATCAGCAAATTTTAATCAAGTGCATTCTGCATTTACTTTTCTAGCTTTGCTCTCAGGGTCCACATCATGGTATGTTCTTAGTTTTTTAAAAGCTTTCAGTTAGGCTTTGATCCAGCCATGAATAGCACTATGTGTAGAGTATGTTTGATGGATGAAGTTTTATATCTACTCATTTTAAATTTGTGTTTGATCTTTTTGTATGAAATATGGGGAACCATGATACCAATTGGATGGGAGCTTATAGCTTTGTTGTATTTATGACTTTTATGTTTTTTATCACAAGAGCTGAATAAAGTTTTATTGCTTGATTGAATTGATAATGGAACACAACAGTGAAATATCTTAGAACATTTAGACCAAATCGAATTCCAAAATTTAAAAACATTGGGGGAGTAATATATTACATGAAGCAATGTGCCTATAAAGGAAAGACATGACCAGCAAAGAGAAGTAGAGGGGTTGAGTTTATGGATAAAGATGGGTGTCTGAACCACTCTATTGTATAAGAAAAATAGCGATTGAGTGATATTGGCAACTCTGGAGGTGATAAAAAGTTTCTGCCATAATTTGTCCCATTTTTGAGTCGAGAGGTGTTGTTCCCAAGCTATTTCAATTGGGGATTTTGGTCTTTCAGTAAGGAGTCAAGGGAGTAAATGGAATAGAGTTGGCAGGAACATTTTTGGTTAATAAAAAAGATTGACGTTCCTGTGGTAATTGGGAATATTGGGTAAGCAAGAAGAGGGTAAGTCATAGCGTTCTTGTAGTGTATTAAAGGGTATAATTGAGTTATGGGGTACAGGTAAGTGAACATATAGAATATCATTCTCTTTCCTGTCTTTGAAATAGAATGTTTTATGGCGAAACGTAATACATTTATTGTACCAAATAGAGGAGGCAAGCAAAGGTTGATAAAAATTCAAGCCGTCTGGGAACAGAGAATGTATCTGTTGTTGGGAATCTTTTAAGATAGGATGTTTGGAAATAAAAGTGCAGTTGGACATAAAAAAATGTCATAAAAAGAGAATTCATGTAATTGAGAACGTTCAAAATTCATCCCGCTAGTATCGGTGCATCTTGATATTGTCTGTTCAATGCATAAACTTGTCTGATTAAAAAAGCAGTATGATATAATTTAAAATTAGAGAATCATACACGCCCTCGTTTTTTGGTTTAATTAATTTAGATAAAGCAATACGAGCAGGTTTTTTTTCCAGAGAAATTTAGCACAGAGAGAATTAATTTGGTTAAACTAGTAATAAGGGATTTTAAAAGGTAACATAGAAAGCAAGAATATAATAAACGGTACAATCTTCACTTTGATGGTATCCACCCTACCCCACCAGGATAAATGGAGGGGAGACCAAGAAGAAAGTGAGTTTTTAATCCTAAATTTTAATGCACTAAAATGGCGGGTAAGAGTTTGAGGGATGGTAGGAGAGAACCAGACACCTGGGTATTTAATTTTAGAAGGACACCATTTAAAGTTGGTGTTAGAAAACATGAATTGGTAGTATAAGGAATTTAAAGATTAAATCTCAGTTTTAGAGATATGCAATTCATTGCCAGATATTTTAGAGTATACACCAATCTCCTGTAAGAAGGAAGGCAGAGAGGGTGAGTGTTTCAAAGGGTAGATCAGTACATCGTCTGCAAAAGCAGAAAGTTTCGTTTCATGGGAGTTGTGTTGTAAACCAGTTATCAGAGAATTACGGTGAATGTGTTGAAGAAACGGTTCGAGACATAGAAGAAATAAAAGAGGAGAGAGAGGACAACCTTACCTGGTGCCTCTTTGCAAATTAAAATAAGGGGATAAAAACTGTTAACTGAAACACAAGCATGTGGTCATGAGTGCAGTAGCTTGATGAACAAAATTAATTTGGCTCTGAAACCAAACCAGTGAAAGGCTTTGAACATGAATTGCCAATTTATACGTTCAAATGCTTTTTCAGCATCAAGGGATAATGCAGTCAGAGGATCAGGATATCCTCTCCCAAGTGCAAGAATATTGGAGAACATCCTACTTTTATCTAAAGTGAGCCTACCTTTAATGAAACCAGATTACTCATGTTTAATAAGAAGAGATATAACATCATCTAGTCTAGAGGCAAGGTTTTTTGCGAACATGTTGCAATCATCTTAGTTAATTAATGAGAATGGGCAGTCATTTTGACACATGGAATGATCTTATCAGGATTGGGAATAATTACAATGAGAGAATCTAGGAAGGAGCCTTCAGGTTTAGATTTCAATAGAAAAGAGGTGAAAAGCTCAAGTAAGTGTGGTGCAAATATTGATGAAAAAAGGAAGAGATAAGATAAGAAAAACCATCAGGACCAGGAGGTTTAGCTCTCTTCAGAGCTTTAATGGCATCCAAAATCTCCTGAAGAGTTATATCTTTTTCAAGGAGAGCTAAAGCATCCGATATGCAGAGAGTAGAGGGGATACCATCAAAGAATGACTGGATGTCATGTTCAGGAGGATGGGTATCTTCCATATATAATGAGTTATAGTAGGACTGGAAAGCATTAACAGTGTCTGAGTCCCAGTGGCCATCTTTATCAGACTGGGCATCCAGTGATTGAAATGTTGAGGAAGAATGAAATAAGAGTGACACCCCTCTAAGTTTTGTAGGTGCAGAGGATCTATATATCAGTGGGTATTGCTTGTGGCAGAAGCGTGTGTCCTCAGCCCTAGCTAGATGTGTCTCTTGCTGAGCCACTATATCGAGAAGGTGGTCAATTATATTCTTCCACACCTTTTGGTGCTTTTGAGGGGAGTTAAGCCCCTTAAAGTTCCAGGATCCAATGGTGAGTGTCATTGTGTTAAAGGGTAAAACATTGTCTCCTTGCTAATGCTAGCTGTCTCGTCATGAGCCCCAGGATATCCCCAGGAGTAATTGTCCCACAATTGAGTGCTATCTATAAGTATGTTAGCGCAAAAGTAGCCAACATCGAAAAGTTTTAAAAAGCCACCACCATTACCCTCCCAACCCCTCCCAGCAAACCCCCAAAATATTAGAATAAACAGTAACAGTAGATGCGGTAGAAAGACAGCTGCCAGGTCCCTGGCTGTGGAAACAAAGCCCCACAGGGACTAGGGGGGACGGAACATCCGAGGACCCCGTCCGCGCCCATCCCTGACACAGCTCAAAATGACATCTTCGTGCGGCTAGGGTAAAACCAACAAAACAAAACCAAATTTGAGAAAGGTGAAAAGGCACTGATCCTGGTTACAGAGGCGAGGTATGTCACAGTTCCCCCACACCACAATTATCCCTCATGACCCTGAGAACCTGGGTCACAGAGGAATCCGAGTCTCAAGAGTGCGGATGGGGGCAAACCACGACCACCCATCCCAAACAACCCCCAAAGCTGCTATTACCAGTAAAAACGGCTAGCTGTATACTCCAAGGTCAGGAATCAGACCCCGGAAATGGAAAACTATTGTTCGCATTGGTAAGTCTATTTCGAAGGTACCCGGTGACATGGAAGAGGTCCAAGCGGTCCCGTGATCAAGGCACCCTGGCAGCTTTTGGGGAGTGGAGACATCCGGCCAAAATATTCATGAGGCAGCAGGAGAAAGATTGTGGCCGGTTTGGCTCCTCAGGGGCCAATGGAGTCCATGTGGCTCAACTTGTCATGGTCTTTGAGGTCGTCCATAACCCAAGGGGAGAGCTCCATGACTTGGACATCATGGTTGCTGGGTGTCATCACTGCAGTCAGCGTTCCATTGTCTCCACTTGTAAAGGGAGATCCTCACATAGTTTTTTTTTGCAATTCCTGCACACTCCCTTGGACCATGGAGTGACCGAAGGACTGCTCCCCTTAGCCGCTGGCGATCTTGAAGCGCTGGGGCCAGCTTCACTTGAGGGGAGACCCAGGAGATCCAGTCTCTCCCTCAGCTCTGAGATGTGCCTCTGTTTGTTGTTGAGTTCATAGCTCAAACCAAACGAATAGATCCATCTGTACCAAATTTTGTCATCACAAAGCTTCGAGGTGATGGGCCTAAAGAGCTGCTTCCAAGCTAATGTGGCCGGTGCTAGATCTTGGCACTCAGTGCAGGAGTGTCCTTGAAATGAAATTGGTCCCTTCTTCCTGGTGGCCATTAGCACTGCTTCCTTGTCTTTGTATGAATGGAATATAGCCAGCACATCTCGAGGACGTTTATTTCCTCCGGTCTTTAGCCCTCCTGCACGGTGGACACGGGCTAATTTGATTCTAAGCGTTTGGGGGCTGAGGATTTCCGCAAAGAGCCCCTCTATGAAAGCTTCAAGGTCAGGCCCCTCTGCGCCCTCCTCCAGGTCTCGTATTCGCAGATTTTCTCAGCAGGCCCTGTTTTCAAGGTCCTCTGCCTTGAGTTGAGTCTGGTGGAGTTGATCTTGTAGGATGCGTACTTCCTCACGAATTTCAGTGGTCTGTTTAGCTTGGTCTTGGGTTGGTGCCTCTAGATCCAAGACCCTGGTGCCCACCGAGTCTACATCTTGCTGTAGAGAGGTTAGCCTTTCTGTGAGGTCAGAGCGCAGTTGCTTCATCGTGGCTTTCATGTCCTGACTGAGATCAGATTGGAGTTCTGTCTTGAAGTCTCTAAACATATTCAGGAGATCATCCTTTGAAATGGCCATGGTGCCTGGTCCCTCGACGTTGCCAGATTTTGGGCGTTTGTCTATTGGTGTAAAGAAATCTGAGACCTTGTTTGTCTTCTTGGTCGTCGCCTTCTTAGGGGGCATAAGGGCGGGTCTAGGAAGACCCCTGGCGTACTAACAGAAAGACTGAGGTGTGCAAAATCCAGTGAGTGCCCTGCTGGCAAGTCCCTTTATAGGTAAGTATCGATCTTTTATTAGGTCCCCAGGAGCTCAGGGCATGGACGAGGACGTTGCCCCGCTGTTCGTCAGCATACATGCGCTGTATTGGTGTCTGGCTCAGCATGAAGGTGTGGTGCAGTTGGTGCGGCCAGGTCTGGGTACAATTAAGTGTTAAGAGCCAAAGTCCGGCCCACCCGGCGAGGAGACAGCATGTCCCTCACTCTTCTCGACTCAGCTCAGGAAGGGTATATGCGGGCCGAGGAGACCTGTGAAAGCCCACCTAGCGTAAGCAGACTCCGCTGTAATGGCTCAACCAGACTGACAATCTTCTCAATTCCCCTCCTCAGGGGGTGCCACCGATGTACCTAGGCGGCACTGTTCCCACTAACCTGCGCGCGTGGGCGCGCGCTCACGATGGTCTCCCAGAGCGCGCAGTGTCCTGAATTCAGCGCGCACTCTAAGAGACGTCCTTATGAGACCATTCCCGCTGCCGCTTTTAAAACGCGAGCGGCGCGAAATCCAGGCTGGAGGCAGAGTAAGAACATAGTGTTGCAGACTTGCAAAGCCCTTCGTGGGCTTCAACCCCCCACACGCACACCCCCGTGTGTGGAACCCCGGGCTGAGATAGCTTCCCAGACATACAACAGCCGCACCCGAGTACTTCACTTCAAGACCATTTGCACGTTAATTAGGCTTTGATGGGTTTCACTCCTTCTTGGGCCCCTGCATATCAACACCTCCGGGCTCCGACTGCTGGAAGAATTAGCCCCCCTCCCACGCCCTCTCATTGCTTGCTAATGATTTCACTCACATATGAGACGTTTCAAGGCTGCTTATCCACTCGAATGACTAATGTGTCACTCACTCCCCCGTCCCATGCGTGCCCGGAGCTTGCTTTGCTGATCAGTGGTCTGAGGCCGCCTCACCAGTCAGATTCCGAGGTAGGTGTAGTTTAGACGACCAAAGCCGCATTCACCAATCAGATTGGACTCGACTATAATGACTAGTCGATCATATGCTTCAAATCAGAGTCACCAATCAGAATGTTCAAGCCTAATTACCCATTCAGTGACGTTGCCTCTATAAAAGTCTGCCTCCAGGCCCTGTTCGTTCGGTTACTGGCTTAATGATGGCGCTGTTGATCACCGTCAGTTTGCTGCTGTTTTCCCAGCTGATACTGTGCACACCTGAGGTGAATGATTGGTAGTGCTGTGTTTCTTTGTAAAAGTAATAGTCGGAGCAGGGGGGGTTCTCTATTGTTACAGAACTTTGAAAAATGTTTTGCTTAGAGGCTGCTTTATTGGCATTGTAGGTGGAGCTTTGGCGTGTGGGTTGGGGTGTAGTGGGGGGAATATTTCACAGGGCAGTTCAAGAGAATACTAGTTTTAGGTGTTTCGAGGATATTGACCGTGTTTATTCGAAAATGGTTAAAGAAATACAGAGCTCCAGTTTCCCTAGTCCGTGCATGGTCCGCCAATCCAGTCCGGGCTTTTGTTGTGCACTCTGGGACTTGTAGTATTGTTTATTACAAAATAAACCTTGAAACTAAAAGTCTCAGAATGCCAAACTGAAACCTGGTATGGATGGGCTAGGCACGAGTGAACCTCGAGAGCTCTAGAAATGGGACAATATGTAAAACTCAAGATTTTTTTTATTTTGCTTTTTTTTAATACAGCATCGAGATTTTTCTTTCTTTGTAATACAGCACCTTAAGATAGAAAACATGTACGCTACTTAATCTATAGAGCCTAACCAAGCGATTTACCCCTTTTCTTATGGCGATAAAGTCTGATGAGAAGGAAAAAAAGCAAATACAAAACGTTGGTGTCCTTGCTTGTTGGAGTTATACCAAATGTCTCCTAAAATCATTGGGCCTTATTTATGAAGGACTTGCGCCACCGGTGCGTCACTTTTAACATGGGAAAAAGTAACGCACTGGTGGCGTAAGGCTTTCATAAATGAGGCCCATTGTCTGGGCGGTCAACCTGATGTCTATCCAGTGGAAGAACCCAGCAGCACCTCACCCAGAACGCCAGGCTTGGAAACGTGACTAGACAAAAGGGCGTAACATCCATTGGCCGAGTGGCTGAAAGGGCCCATTGTTGTCGTTTGTTTTGTATAGCGCCTCATAATATATGTCCACTGTCAACAAGTAGTAAGTAAAGTTTCAGCCCCCACGCAGCGCTGGCTGCGCACGCGACGCCGGTGATGAGATGTCGGTCACAGTTTATTTTTATTAATGTTCAGCAGTGCGCACGTCGTGCTCTGGTGCACTGCATCAATGCCATGCTTGCAATATTGTACAACAGGTTAGGTAGAGTAACTAATTGCATGAATTTTGCTCGCGAGAAAGTGTCACTCATAGTCGTTGAAATGTCACTCATAATTTCACTCAAATTTTTGAAATGTCACACATGGCAATCTGAAACCTTGGCAGCTATGTGCTTGGTCAGCCTTTCTAGAAAGATTCTCTGCTGGCAGCATTAGGAAAATAGCTGAGAGGGGGTGAGGAGGTAAAATTTCCTGCACTCCGCACGTAACTCCAGCGGGTCATTTCATTGGGGCAAAAACGTTGTTTTTCCTGTGTTGCTCTCTCCCCTCACTCTCAATTCCTTACAGGTTCCCTTCCTCCCACCATGCTAGGAGCTTTTCCCTATCTCAATGCGTTTTTGTTCAGCCTTTCTGGAAATAGGCTTTGCTGGCAGCATGGAACAAAGGTGAGTGGCGGGGATAGGGAGGCTAAGTTTGCTGATGATCCTGCACATAACTTCTCTTTTTTCACAGGAATACGTGCCTGTCTTCTAGAGGAAGGGACTGAGTTGCGCCTGAAATGAAGCTACTTTTTACACTCTCATTCAATCCCTGGCCCCTGTGCTGCGACTTCTAGAACGTTTTTTACTGTTGATAATGCGCTTAGAGAAGTGGTCATCTGTGTATACATTACTGTTAATATGCAGAGGTCACATGTTTCCGCTGTGGGTATTAAATAAACGTTACCTGCGCTTTCCTGCCAGCCCTAAACATTGTTTTAATGGCAGGCAGGAAACAGTGCGTTAATGCAGTGAAAGAAAAGTGTGGAAGAAGTCAAGCCAGTGCAAGGCCCGTTTTCAGGACAGCTTTTGTTTATGTGATATTAATATCCTTGAACAAAGATGACTAGTTACTTACGTAAATGCTGCATTTTTGGCCGACTAGACACACCTCAGAGCAATTTCACCAGCATTTTAAAATAAGCATTTCATCTATGGGGGCGACTCACAAAAGCATTTATGAGTAAAAGTGCAGGGGTACTCTTGCGAGCTTCTGTGAATTGGCCCAATCTAAAATACGAGAATATTAGGACCGTGTTCATATACATTTAGGAACAATAGAAAAGGCGGTTCCTATTTTGTACTTTGGAGGGAAGGGATTTAGACGTTTCAGGGCAGAGTCACAAACACATGTAACAGTTCCTCAAAAAGTATTACACAACATCTTGCTTCGCTTTACATGAATAGAGCACAAATTCACAACACTGTCCCTGCCATCACCGTTTCTAAACGTGGACAAAAAATTCTGCTTCACAGAACCTGGTGGACACCACAGATAGATACAGCAACTTAAAGGTGGATGAAGTCATGGAATTGTGAAACATAAGGGCAGGATATTGGTTGGAAGGCTTAGATTGGTGATACATGGTATTTTAAGAAAGGTCAACTTATCTCCCATCTTGGACACTTCACAGCCAGACCTAAGTTCTAAATGGTCTTTGCAGACAGAAGTGGCTAATATTGTGAAAACCTGAAATAAAAATTCAAAAAAATGAAACAATAAAGTATTGTGCGGTAATTGGGGAAGCATCAGGCCTATAATATGTTCAGCTGCAGCAGTGACTCGCTTCATGGCCAGTTTGCTATTGCTGTCTTATTGCAACAACTGGGCAACAAAGGCGGGGATGTATGTTATGACAGAAAGTGAGTGATGCCCCCATCTATATGCCACACTTACTAAAGCCAAAAATGATCCATAAATAAGTGAACAAGAAGCACACACTCCATCCATGCAAGGTAAATGCCTAACCCCACAGCGTACAAAGAAGGGAAGGGAGAGACTGCTTGGCTACAGCGCTGGCTCTGTGAAGCAGAATTTTCAGCACAGACATCTCATCACTGTACCCCACCCAGCAGTTATTAAATATAATAGATTGATCAATCCAAATAACTGACTAACATAGAACGACTCAAATTACATTCATATTTCACTATACTAATTCAAAATTAATCCTTATGGGTTCCAGAGTAGCATGCTACTCGCCAAAAAAAAGCGCTTCAAAACCCCATCAGGGGTAGCAAGCGCTATATAAATACAAACCTCTTTCCCTTTTCTATCCCGCCACCTACCCTTCTCTATCCAAATAACTGAACAACATTTCCACCACTCAAATTATTTCATATTTCACTATACTAATTTTCAACAATAATACTTTATGGGTTCCGGAGTAGCGTGCTACTTGCCAGAAAAGCACTTTAACATCCATTAAGGTTAACAGGTGCTATATGAACGCAAACCTTTCTTCCCCTTCTATCCCTCCGCTATCCTTCTCACTCCAAATAACTGACTAATATGTGTGGAAATGCACAGTCTTTTCAGTTTTTTAAGCAAAAGTTTGAAGGGATATTTGGCGCTGCACACACGCGCAATCTGGTTCCTGGTGCACATAGCCATGGCTGCAGCGCACAGAGACCCTACACTGCCGCACACAGAGGAAAATAATTAGAGGGAACATTGCTAGGCGGTGACAGGTCGCGGGACGGATTGCCTTTTTTACAGAGGCCCAGTTACCCGGGCTTCACTGGCCGCCATTTTGAGACCCCACCACGTGTCTCACCTGATGTTGTAGAGAAAGGAGAGGTCTAGCCCATGGGGTCGCACCAGCATCTTGTTCTGGTAGGGGAGGGTGGTGCAGCCTTTTAAGCAGGCCCCCGAGAATGGGGGTAGGGCAGCCCCCCGTTTCCATGGGAACAATCAGGCCCTGGCGTGTGGGTTCGCCTTTCCTAATGCAGCCATGGACCGCCGCTGGTGTAGAGGTGGTGTCTCAGATTAGGCAGGAGTACCTTCTAAACTGGTGCTTGCAATGGGACAAATCAGCCGCCATCTTTAAGTCAGGCATGCCACGTGGGGAGGTTCGTCTTCTCGGGCAGCGCAAATCATCCCCCGGTAGCAGTCCCCGCACCGCCAGAGGCAGCCTGCTGCATGTCGGTATGCCCCGTTGCGAAGTTAGCTGTGCACGCACCTGCGAGGGTTCGAATGTCTTCGGGAGACGGCAAGGCCCTCTATGGCGGTCGCACTGGTCCAGCGTCTGCTCCTCTCAGGGGATACTAGTGACTGTGCTATCTGCATGTCACCTCCCCAGCTTCGGTGAGTAGACTTGAGTTAATCGCCCCTGGTCTTCGCTCTCAGCACCGGCTCGAGCGTTGCTCTGGCGTTTTTCGTGCATAGTGCGCCATCTTGTTAAGCGCCAGCTCCCGGCTACGCTGTTTTGTTTAGAGTGATAGAATGACGTCTGCAGCACTTTGATATTCACCGATGGTGCCTCGCAGCCTCCGCTTCACGTTGGCATGCCACCCGACCGTCAGGGCTCCACACAGCCGCTCCCATGCATTCCGGGTTAACGCGCGGACTTGGAGCCGAGGCGAACTACGTCTGATCGGACATCTTGCCCATCCACTCCTCCCTTGGATTTTATTTTAAGTAGGATGTTACAAGCATCAGTTGTAGCCAGTTTTTTTTAAATTGGATTTAGCCTTGATAAGGTCCTGGAGGTGGACAGGGGATTTAGAAGTTTAGTAAGAGGGTTCAAGAGTCTTAATATGTTTAAGAATGGAAAGGATTGGAATTGAATAAATGTTTCTTTCTGGCAATATAGGCAATGTAAAGGCTCTAAAAAAAGGCTTTAAAGGCTTCCTAGTTATTGTGAGCAGAGGTTTCACTTGATTTGTTAAGCTGAAATAATTCTCTTATAAAGGAGGTAACTTCTAAAATATAAGTTTGATCAGATAGTAAGAAGTTGTTAAATCTCCATCTTGCATGTTTGGGGGTAGCAAGGAACACATTAAAAGAGACTGAAACAGGGGCATGGTCAGAAATAAAAATGGAGCCAATCTTGGAATATTGGAGAGAAGGGAGTAAAGGTTTTGAAACCAAAATATAATAAATACGAAACGTGATGTGATGAACATTTGAAATGAATGGAAACTCATGTTTATCTGGGTTACTAGTTTTCCATGCTTTATAGAGTGGACGAGAGGCAATAGCAGATTAAATTGCTATATGTGAATTATCTGGTTTAAATTTACAGTTTCTGTCAGAAAAGGGTTTCAGCCAGTTGTTGGAATCCCCAGCAACAATAATAATAGGGTTAGTAATGGAAGACAATTTTAGTTTTTTAATATACCAAAAACCCGGATCTGACTTAACCGGCCCATAAATATTGAAGAAGGTGGCCTTTTTAATGTAGACAATGGCATTAAGTAATATTCGTCGTCCACTTGTGTCACATTCAGTAGATACAATTTGAATTTTTACAGATTTGTGACATAGCATGGCAACATCACCCTTACGGTTGACAGCAGGAGAAAAAACAACCTGACCCACCCATTGATGTTTGAGCTTGAGTGATTCAACAACATTACAGCTGATCTCTTGCAGAAAAGCAATCTGACAATAAATTTTTGATAAATGAGAAAATACCTTTCAAAGCTTAACAGGATGACCCAGACCACGGACGTTCCACAATACAACATTAAACATGTTAATGTTTAAAAACAAGGGTACAGGCACAATGATGATGAAATGCAAAGACAACAATGGAAACAAAAAGGCACAGTTTGTCAAAAATCGGGTAACATGAAGGTATTACTAAAACATAAAGAAGTGAAACAAATAGGCACTCGTATAATTATAGAGAAAGGAGAAGGAACATAGAAACACTAGAGGGTGAAAAGGAGGGTATAGAGATAGAGGGAATGAGAGAAGAATAAAGGAGATAAAGAAAAAAGGGACAGATCAAGGACATAAAGCAAGATATGAAGTAAAAAGAGGGAGAAACGTGGACAGGCATGTCAGCACCCAGAACCAAGAGCAACAATGGAGAGAAAATAAAAAGAGAGAGACAAAAATAAAGAGATTCAGGCCGCTTCACCCATATTTGAAAAGCAAAAGTTAGAGATTACAACCAGAAATGAGAAGCCTTGAAGTATTAACAATTTAACAGTTTAAGGACATTGAGCATTTGTGTCCACAGGTATCTTGGTAATGGTTTGCAAAAACAGTCTTTTTTAGTTGGGTCTTTGAACGAGCGAGAAACACCTTCATAAGTAATTTTGTACAATGATTGTAAAATGATGAGTAATTGTACAATGATTCACACATGATTATAATGAGAGTTGCGAATAATTATCGGTGACAGGCACCTAACCACATAGCAGGCTCTGAAGCGGAAAATTATAGAGGATCCCCCTTGAAACAGCATTTGAATTTATCAAAAGGTCTATAACTTTAGTGAGGTAGCATCGAGGCCAGCAACCCCGCTCTGAAAATTGTTCCAGCACAACTGAGCCCTACCCAGGATCTCTGCCTCTTCCATGCCTGTCCTGAGGCCTTTTCTTCGGTCGTAATCCATAAGGGCTGTGGAGGTGGTGGAGCTGTGAGTGGTGGTCAGGCTCCTCATGAGAAGACGAGGTAGATTTAGCCAGATTATAGAGTACTATGTAAATGACACCCTCAGAAATATAAAGATGAATAGTGCCTCTTGGCTGCCTACAGCACTCATAAAATAAACAATTAGAAAGCCACAAGTATGCTTTGATCTTTGAAAAATATAGTATGGTTAAATGAGCCTTACCACGCTGATACTGCACTTACTGTCATGTTAATTTGGATTCAATGTTCGTTAGAAAGTCTTTCTAGATAACCAGTCATTTTTATTACTGTTCTCTCAACCCTTTACAAAATACGTATTTATTATGATTTTCTGACATTCTCCTTAACAATGTATAAACCTAGGGTTGGGGTGAATAATGCAAGTAAGTTTTGCAAATACACTTAGCAAACCGCATTCATTATTCTACTAACTCTCCAACCAGGTGCTGTGAAAGGAGACACTCTGATTGATATTGGGAGTGGTCCCACCATTCACACGTTACTCTCAGCTTGTGAAGTTTTTAAGGAACTTATTGCTACAGACTACAGTGACCAAAATCGGACAGAAATCGAAAAATGGTGGAAGAAAGAGCCAGGAGCCTTTGATTGGAGTCCGATTGTGAGACATGTTTGTGAGCTCGAAGGGCTCAGGTAAGACTAGTCCGTGGTTGTTGCGGCCTTTTAAGTAATAAATAAGCTCAGACGCAGACGTTTTATGAGCAATAAATGATGGTTCTATCAGGAACTGTTGGACATAGCCCTTCCTGCAAGGTCACCCCCAAACATTTTGGCTTCCTCCTCCCCTTTTTGCTGAAATCGTTTTTGTTTGTTTTAGTACTCTGGGCACTTAACTACTGCTAACCAGTGCTAAAATGCATGTGCTCTGTGCTTTCAACATGTTAACATTGGTTTATCCACAATTGTCATATTTAATTTACTTATAGGTCCCTAGTAATGTGCACTACATGTGCCCAGGGCCCGTAAATCAAGTGCTACTAGTGGGCATTAAGCGAACAATGATGGCCAGTGGAACATTCTAGAGCACCTACTCGTGTAGTTTTAAATTATCAGAGAGGACACAAAAATAGTTTACAGTTGCCCACCTTAGAGTATGGTTTGCCACCAATAAACAACACATATTAAGCTTCACACAAAAAACTCTAAGAGGCAAAATGAATATGCAATCGGAGTGCACAGCACAGATGCCAAGCACAAGCAATTTGGAACAAGAGGAGGTCTTTAATTTTCTGATCCTTTATTTCAGATGTTAAGATGTAAGACAAGTACAGCCAGGTAAGTACAGCAACTTGTGTACTCTGATTGCATGTTTATTTTGCCTCTTAGAGCTTTTTGTGTGATGCTACTAGTGGGCCTTCAGCACTGATTGTGCCACCTACTTAGGTAGCCCTTTAAACATGTCTTAGGTCTGCCACTTCAGAGCATATCTGTGCAGTTTTAAACTGCCATGTGGACCTGGCAAATTAGTAAATTTACTAGGCCAAAACCTTCCTTTTTAATACAAATCATTTATCTCTAAGGTATGCCCTGGATAGCTTAAGACCATTTAGACTAATGTGGTAACCCAGTATCCCTCAGAACCTGGGAAATCTAGTGGTATGTAACAATAATCGATTTTGTAGGAGGGTGCACTATTTCTTTTCAAAAACTCTTAGGGGCCGATTTTAATGTCGTTAGGAAAGTATTCCCAACAAATCGGGTTAGGAATGCTTGTGAAACAGTCGTATTCTGGGAGTCCTACCGACCGATTACGATGTGTCCCGATGCTTACGGACTCGGTTTGGTGGTACTCCCATTGACATCAATGGGAACCTGAGTGCTGAACGAGTACACAGGCTCACAATGGAAAAAGGGGTAGTTGTGGAAAACCTTTCACCCTGTGACAGGCCACCCATGATTCTTGCCACACTGTGCTTGGTTGGGAAGGGGGGTCCCTTGGGTATACCCACAGGCCCCATCCGGAGGCCTACGGGTGAAGGGGGCTTGCTACAGGCCCCCAAAGACCGATTCCCAAATCTGTTTAATCTCAGTGAAACCAATTCGGAATGTCTGTCCGAATCGGTTATCATACTCGCTCATTCGGAAACCAACTTAATTGGGCTGTACGATTTGGATCCGAACGACTCGGGCTGACTGAATCCTGTTCTGAACCAATTCGGACAGCCAGGAAAGCTTACTTGCATCATACTCAGTCGTCTGGAAAGGTGACCAATTTAGTAGGAAACAAGGGTCCGAATCGGATTCGACAATACCCAATCCCATCCGGAACCCTTCCTAACGACCTCTTAGTCTCCGGTTTAACTAGGAGTTGCCAAATAGATTGTACGGGTAAAAAAAAAAACAAGTGAACACCAACAAAAAAAGGTGGAAATTTGATACGGTATATTGCCAATCATATATCTTGGAGTGATTCAGATAATAACATTTCACGACAACATACAGGACTGTCAAGTAACATACAGTAACACAAGAAATACAAAATTGACATAGTGTATCAAAAGTGAAAAACATTAAATATGCAAGACATTAACCGGTGTAACATAAAATACACAAATGATTCAGTAGGGTGTCCGTTGCAAACATATATATGTTCAAGCATATATCCTTATTGCTTGGATGTGTATCATGCCTGACAAAGGAAAGGAGCACCTCTAATTATCATCGACTTTTTGACTCATTAATATTATGTACTCTTGTCAAAATCACCACGGTTCTTCATCAGGACTAAGAAACAAAAAAACAGCCTTTAGTAAAGGTTTATGCAGCCTCATAGTTGGCATTCTGTTCCAACAGAAATGTTGTGTCAACAGGCACATGGCCCTTTAGGTTTGTTGGAGGGGGGACCTTAAGTCGCTGGAAAGTCTTTCTCAGAGAAGGTATGAAGTGGCAAAGACAACGATTAGACTCCCATGAGGGTACGGCGTGATGACCAATGCCTCAGAGATTCAAATCAGATTCTCTTGTTGGGTGCTAAGGTGAATGAATCACGTCTTGCGCAAATTGTTTTTTGACTACTATAAGGCCTATCTCTCCCGTAGGATACCATTGGGATACCTTATTACATTTTATAAGTGTAATTTCAAATTTGGAAGAGATGGGACCCCTAAGTTTGGTGTCTCTGGAATCACAATTTAGAATCACAAGTTATAGTAAATTCTGATTTTAAGCTATAATTCTGAAAATGCCACTTTAGCCATTTGTTGCCTTCTGCCGGTTTCTGAATACATGTCTGTCTGGGGTGGATGACAGCTGGTATTTGTCAATTGCCTCTAGACTGTCAAACAGAAAGGGAGCTTAGGGTGACTGAAGAGCCGTCCATATCCTGATAGACAATCCTGGGCACAGTGAGAAGGAGAAGCTGACACTAACACCTGAGTAGGCTGTGACCGGTCCCCACACAAAGGGCTGCATACCTCATGAGTCTGGAGCCAGGGCAGGGGCTCAGTGTACTTCCAAGGCACCTCTTTGAAGACTCCCCCCCTTTACAGGTACAACTGGGAATAAGTACTTGACCTCTGACACCACCACTTCAGCACACTTCTAGACCTGTGGATTTACCCGGTCTAGCGCGACCAGATAGCCCCGGTTGGAGTTTTATGTTTTTAGGCACTTTATTTCAGTTTATACTTTAAAAAATCATAACTCTGGTTATGCTTATTAGATTTGTGTTGTTTTTGTGTTTTGTTCATTAAATCAATACCAACAAATTGAAAATTAGACATGCTGCAAAGAATGAAGGACACGGGTGAGGGGGTAACAAAAAGCATCGGCAAAGTAAGCCACCAGTCTTAAGACCCAGCAAAAAGGGAGTAGATTCAGCTTTCCAAATTTTTCAAACCCATAGGTGATGAGGGCATAGTGACCGTCCAAGATGTAGAAGGCAACATCAGAGAGAAAGTTCTCACCAGCCCTCAGGGAGAGGCCATGTAGGGGGCCAAGAGGCAACGGCCCAGCTAAGGTGTCATTGTCCGATAATCGAAGAACACAGCTGCAACCTGTTAATCAAACAGTGGATCAAAGCTAACAAAGTCCAGTCAGAGCAAGACCCCCCAACCCAAGTGGAAGTTACAGGTCATACTGCGACAGCAGCAATACACTTTGCAGCAGATAACAGAAGAACCATCATATAACGAGAAAGAGCTCTATTTTTCTAACCAGTTGTGGAATCTTTTTGTAGGTTTTTTCACAGTTTTACTGTTTGAAGTTTTGCAGACATACTTTGCACATTGCCTCTCAAATTAAGCCTGACTGCTCTGTGCTAAGCTACCCAGGGTGTGTTTGTGACTTGCCCTGACTAGGATTGTGGTTCCTACTTGGATAGAGTGCATACCTATGCCAACCAGAAACCACATTTCTGACATGAACTAAGGCAGCATTTTGAGACTATGCCAGGAAAAGCTGCTGTACTATAAATTAAGCTTGGTATATAGTTGTTTTGCGCTTTGGAATGGAGCACACAGAAAGAACACAAATTGGTCTAGCAAACGTACCAAATGGACTAATTTAATATTGGTTTTCTATTCACCATAAATACAAGAAGGCCTGTTAATTTAGTTCATGGTTCCACGTTCCTTGGCTAACCACTTCAGAAAAGAAGAGGGCTGTCAGAAGTGAGGGATTTGAATACTGCGCATTTACGTTGGACATGAATATCTTTTCAAGATGTGATACACATATACATTCAATAACTGTACTTTTGGTTATTTTAAGTGTGAGACAAAGCCACTTTAAACTATTCAGAGACGTTTAGTGCTATCACGAGAGATAGATTAATAGGTGAGTGCAAAGTACTTTTCCTTGATGTGTAGCTATCACTGCTTGGTTGTACGTCCTCTGCTTTGGTGCCAGATGCCAGCCTAAAATGTGCTGTGTTCATTGTCTGTGCTGGAACCCTGCAGCAGGGATTTGAGATGCTCATGGTGCTGTGGTGTAACCCTAAGCGCACAACAACACATATCCCAGTACTGATATCAGTTGCTCATCATTTCATTATACCATAAATGACACTTGATGTGACCAAAAAACATGGGTTTTTATTTCTTTTCGATCAATTTGAAAGTTCATTGTCTCATTAAAAATCAATTTTTAGAAGTTTTCATCGGTTTTCACAGGGACAACATATAAAAAAACAAATTATCAACAGACCACAAACTTGATTTTGCATATACTACATATATTTTACATCACAAACTGTATCGTTGGACAAAACATAGACATGACGTAGACAACAAATTCTACTTAACAAATGCAATAAGCTTGAGTTCCGTGCTTCGAAAAGAGTGAAGATAATAAAGAACAGAAAAGATAAATGAATAAGTGAAACAAAAGAATGACAAAGTCCAAACAGGTTGAAAGTTTTAAGACTGAGTTTGTTACACAACATTGTTAAGGTCAGGGACCAGACAGTGTACTATTCAAGGCACCCAACACAATGTTTAGGCTATTTGACAGTCCTTCACAAGATATCAAAAGAAGGGGTTAGCCTGATAGTGTATTTTCACACACTTCTTTGGTCACAAAGTTGTCGACGAGTTTTGAACCCAAATGTAAATTGGTAGGGTTCTCCTCAGGACCTAGAACTCATAAAAAGCTCTTTTTGAGATCGACCAGTCTCTTCCGTTAAATGTCTCCTAAGTCAGCCTTAATATTCTAGCTCTACCATTGTGTATTGGGAAATGCCTTCATGTAGCCTTTTTGTGGTTGGAGTATGGCCTCTTTCTTAAGCAATTGAATTATTTGTTCCTGCAATTTATTCTGCCAATGTGAGGGGGGCCGCTTGTGTCTTGATCTTGAGGTGACTCTTTGAGTGAGCTTTTTGGAAGGATGGGCGCAACTTTTCAATCTTGCGTTTGTCCCTGAAGCTTTTATTTTATGAGCCGCACCGCCCGAAACCTTTGTGTACCTGAGCCTGGGGATTCTTGGCCTTCGTGACATGACGGGTCGATAAGTTCTCTACTTCACTGTAGAAATGGCAGTGAGAAAGTCACTTGGAGATGGCCCACTGTTGGAGATGGTTAGCATCTGTATGGCACTAATGACTGAAACTGGAGTTTCAAATGACTGATCATGTTTGCTTGTGCCTGCCTGGTGGAAAGCCTTAGGAGCCAGAATTGGTGAATTGCATGTGACAAAGCTCTTACAATGAAGACATTCTTTTGAGCATTGCTTATGATATTCCTCCTGAACTTTGCAAGGATTCAGGTTGTTTTTTTTCATCGGACTCCGTCAGCATTGAATGACTGGGGATCTTCTCACTTCTTGACCTTCTGTGATGCCTTACTTTCAAACAAAAGGACAGGTCATTGGCTATAAATCACAACAGAGCACTATACCCAGGGAGCAGAGCCCTAACCTGATAATCTTAAGCTTAGTATTGACACATGCTGATATATGCTCTTGAACTTGTTCCAATATGAGATCATTAAACTATGCTTTGTCCTGAGTTTAATTACTTACACATTCTGGATGCGATGGGGGGATTTTGAAGAGAGGGAACCCTAATTCCTTTGTCACCTACTGATTTTACTTTACTTGCTAATTGATGATTTGACTCTAAGGCAGGTCCCCAAGTAGCAATCCTGAAAGGCTTCCCAGCACTGGCAGTTAATGCTCATTGTAACCTAGCACCATGAGGTGATTGAAGGCCATACAGTCTGACACATCTCACCAGAGCCAAATTGTACCACCAAGAAGAGGAACCAAGGAGGATGGAGAAAAGTCTCAATGGGAGACACTTTCCAAAATCCGTACTGATGAAAAATTTGAAAGCAGACTTCAGATCAATTAAAGAAATGTGTGTACAGCAGTCCGGTGCAAGATCGACCAGCTTACTATGGAAGTTAACCTGCTTCAGATGGATCACTGCAAGTTGGCTGACTGGATAACTGCAGTGGATTAGTAGGTGAGGTCCCTTGACCCCATGGTGGTGGAACTACTTGACAAGGTACGAGATATGGTAGGAAGAATATTATTCTTTGAATGAAGGTCTGAGAACATTGAGAAGCATTACTGAAGTAGTAACATTCAGATTGTGGGCCACCCAGAAAAGACTGCGAGTCCATCATTGGAGTTGTTTCTACGGGGCTGCGTCAGTATGATGGTGGTGCTGAAGTGCCACTCTATTTTTTTTTTAATAGCAGAGAGCCCCAGTCTTTGCTGCAACCAAAGGCCAAAGCAGAGCTTATATCTTGAACTATAGACATTTAGATCTTGTATTTCAGGGAGCAAAATACATTGGCCCTATACATTATGAGAATAGCACAGTACGCATTTTCCCAGACTTCAGTTGGGCAGTGCAACAGCAAAGAAACTCTTATAGACACATTTAAAAAAGGTTCGAATAAAGGGGTTTAAATATATAATCTTATTTCAGACAAAACCAAAGGTGATTCCTGATACCAGAGCACACTTTTACAGCACTGCTAAGGAAGCATGGATTAGACAATTGATAAAGCTGGACCGCAGGGTGATACTGATGCAAGCAAGAACTGTGGCAATGGTGAGAACGAAGGAGAAACAGGAGGGCCTGCTAGAAAGAAGAGTTAAGAAGATGTGCACATACTTTAATGGTGGCCCTTTGAGAAGACTACAGACAACATGAGGGTTCCATTCCCTGAAGTGCCAGTTCGGAGGAAGTCCTTACAGTATTGCACATGTGCGGCAGTGCTTTAAACGGACTGAAATTGGTGAGGAATATCTAAAAGGGGCATAGCCAAAGAAAGAAGTGTAACCAAGTGTTCTTTCCAAGCTGTATGACTGGAAACAAGTGAACAAAAATCCTGTGCTTCACAGTGCATCAAACCCAACCATTATTTGGGTACCATCGTAAGTTTTCTGTTACTACATCCTGACTTAAACCAGCAATAGACCTACAACTAAAACAAGCGAGACCTATTGGCTTTGCAAATGCTTTTTAGCTCTATCAAATAGATGAGTAACATTGATTTTGTTGTGATAATGTGAGCTGAAAATGCTTCCCTTTCACACCAATTTTGTCCGCAGTAGCTCAATCTGTAGAACACACACTTTTTCTTCCCACATATTTCTGAAATCCTCCCTCATCTTATCTCACTCATCATCACTTTCCTCTTCAGCACTGTCCTTTCACTCTCTCCTGCACATACTTCCTTTCATCTCATTTACTTCAACTTCCCCCATCCACTCATCTGCTTTAAGCACTGCATTTTATTTTCCTTTGATGATGTTGTATTTTGAAAGTTGTGTAACTCCTCCACATTTTCCCACAGTTAGAATGTATATGTGACCATTGCTCTCTGTGGTCTGTGGATAGGTCAGCAATTGGAAGTGCATGTAGTCCAAACACCTTTAGGATCCACTGACAGACATTGTGTAAAATAGGAACTACATTCTGCCTTAACGCCAGAGCTCTCAGGCACATCCTGTCATAATTACACATCCACAGTTTCTACTTAATAAGATGCCTGGATGGACTCACTTCACAAAATACACTGGTAAAAGTCATATATTGCCGAACAAACTGCAAATACACAGCTTTTAGTACAAAAATCCTCTCAGTTAAAGCATGATCAAATAAAAAGTAGGGAAAATGGCCGATTTAACTGATGTTGAGATTTTAAAATACACTAATTTGAATATTCAAAGGACCCCACTGCCTCTTCATCTGCCTCATCAGTCGTCGTTACATGACTGATAATAGCATCAGCTCAGGGACAGGACATGAAGCAGCAGCAGGTACCTCTAAAAAAATGCTACAATTAGTGCTGTGCTGATGTATAGCTTCCATTGGTGTAGTGACACCGGGTCCCAGAGTGGACCCATACATGCTTATTTTTGCTGTATTTCACAGTTCAAACAGTGGCCATGGGGCCCATTTTCTTCCTTGCTCTAAGACCAATGCCGCACTGGCTACGGCACTGGTGCTTTGTACGTAAATTACTCGGCCATTCGAAGATAATGGTAGTGCCAAAATTAACATTAATGGTAAAAATGTGGGATATTTAATAGTTAGCTTCCAATAAAACTAGGACTAATGACTTAACATGAGGGAAGGAGACAGCAGGTCTGCCTCTCAAGTGCTTGATAAGCAATGTGGAAATCATGCACAAAGAGTTGAAAACATAATATTACAATTTAGGGTGAAAATAAGAGACAAATAGTTCATTTAGTGGTTGATGTATACAACATGCAGCCAAATAACCTGGTATTAATCCCATCGTCCCGCTTAACCAAATTGTGTGACCTTTGACAAATATTTTAATTTACTAATCCTCCATTTTCTTCATTATCCCATATGAAAGAACCTTCAAATAGGGGAGTTCACAATACCAGTCATCAAACATATTGTGTTTGATTTAATAGACGATAATCGGGACCACTGGAATTAAGCAGCAGGGGAGGGCCAAATTATGTGGCTGGGTTGAGTAAATTATGCATCAAGAAAAGGCTAATTATGTGGCATAATGCGCCACATTTTGTGATAGAATTACTTCACTATTTTGTCATTTCTACACTGTCTGGGCACTGGTTGCACCTCATTAGTACCAGATTATGTAATACCAAATATAGCAATAAGCAATAGAAAGGTGAACAGTCAACCTTTGCAAAGGGCCTTCCACTGTGCGGCAACATGTGATGCTGTATTTTTTACTTACTTTTGAACCATTTGAGCTAGAAACAATTTTTTGTTAAAACATGCAGATTATGCAACAGATGATGGATCATGTGGCAAATATGGCAAATCTGTAATTATGCGAAAACGCTGCGGGCATACAATCCCATAATTCCAATGACCCTGACTATGATATTGCTTTTTCTGTAAGAATGTTCGCCAAGTACAACTTACTTGCCTCTTATTTCAAAAACATGTTGCCCGGGCGAGGTTGGGGCAAGTATGGTTCTAAATTGACTTTTAGAAACTCTCACCTTTAATAAGTACCTCTCCGTGCAGTGATAAGCTACTGCATTTTAAAGAAAGGTGCTTTTTGAATTTTGAAGAGACGTCATCATATTTTATGTGATGTTTATTGCGTGATTTAGATGGTTAACAGGGCTCAGCTCATACAAAGGCTAAAATTGCCAGCACTGCTGGCAGAAAAGTCAGCTGGCTGATCTTTATCTTTTTAATTCTCACCCCAGGAGTGGAATGTGTGAGCCAAAGCCGTCCCTGCAGCATCAACTGCCTGCTCCTACATACGAACAATGCCCAGAGCATAGACTCTAAAACGCATGCAGCAACTTGCGACCCTGTGCAGCCCTAGTGCTGTGGAAGGGAAACTAAACTGCTGTTCTCCTCTGTGCTTGTACCACAATTAAGTTTAAGTCAAGTTTATTAAAAGATTTTTATCTACAATGAGATCAACAATAAAGCGACATAAGCATTTCATCACTTAATACATTTTTAGGAGGATAAGAAAATTAAGAAAATTAAAAAATATGGCAGTACATCAATCAATTAATTTCATTACTTATTTCTCACTTAATACATTATTAAGAAAAAAATAAAGAATTAAAATGTGCGACACATCAGTTTATTTTGTTGGACAGTACAGTAGCTGAACTGCTGCGCTGTTTTGTTTTGCAATTTTTTTAAAAATTATGTCATTCCATAAAGTGCATAATCTGTCCTCCCAAAGGGTGTGTTCAATAGGCCGTGCTGAACTGCAAGGACCAAGCTGCTGGAAGCAATAAAAACAAGCATTTGCAATGCAATAGGTCTCGCATTTACGCAAGTTTAAGCTATTGTCCTATTACTTACCGGTAATTTCATTACTCCGGGGCCCGTATGCCTCAACGCCTTCATCACAAAGTTAGATAATCCATCTCACTGACAGAAAAAAAGAACAAAGGAATGCTGGACCTACCCTCCCCCTCCCGCAGGGAGTACATAAGCGTACAGGTCCCAGCATTCCCTCTGAAAAACCAAGCCAAGGATGAAGGCCGGCAGATCGGGAGGGAGGGAGGGAGGGAATCCATGAAGGTGTCGAGGACTACGGTACCCGGAGTAATGAAGATTACCGGTAAGTAATAGGACATTACCCCCAGGTCCCTCCGTCCTCGACACCTTCAATACAAAGTGAGAAATACCAAAGAAGACCCCGGCATTCATCCAAAAACACAACAAACCACCAGGATACGAAACAAACCCAGGGATTCATCGACAAAAACAGAAGAAACCAGGAGCGAACACAGCCAAGACCAGAACCAGCAGGAAGGGACACAGGACCCGGCAGCCCCACAAGGACATCCCCCAAGAACGCCAAAGAAAGAGACGGCCAACAGAGCGCAGGCACAAGCACCCAGAACAAAAGGAAGGAGAAGCACAGGCCAGAAACCGGCCCACCACCCCAAACCAAAAGAATACGGCCCAAAGAGAGACCAGAGGAGGAAAGCCGGCGGAGGAGGCCCCAGAAGCAATAAGAACCTGAACCAACCGACAGACAGGGAAGGGGAAAAAAAAAACCCCAGAAGAGCAAAACATCCCACAGTGAAGGAGGCCACCAACCAAACCAGGAAAGCCACCAAACCCGGAACAGCATGGGCAAAGGAGGCCAACCCAAAGACCAACGCACAGAGACGCCCCAGACACCAGCCGAAAAACAACCAAGCAAGAAGAGGCCAACAGGACCAGAAATCAACAACAAAGAAGCCCAACAAGGGCCGGCACAGAGCCACCGGCCACAACCCCCCGAAAAACCCAACCCCAAAAGGGAGGGAAAACAAGACCGGAGGGGAGCACAGAGCAAACGGGAAAACCCAGCAGCCCCAAAACCAGGCACAAAGGACAGCACAAAGGAGGCGCCCACACGGCACAGGACCGCTTAGCCACCCCACACCCAGGCCAGGCAAGCTGCAAGGGCAGGAGCATCGTAGAAAAAGAAAACCCTGGGTGCACAGCAACCAGCCCAGCAACACCGGAGAGGAGCCTAGCAAACAGCAAAAGGCAAGGCAACAACGCCAAAGGAACCAGGAAGCCAGGACCAGAGCCAAGCAACCTGACCAAGTAGGGGGACATGCAGGGCCAACAACCCCAGAAGTAGCCCACGCAGTGCCCAGACCAAAAACAAAGGGCAAGATGATCCGGGAACCACCAGCCCAACACCGCAGGACCACACGGAAGGCCAAGCAGGAGGAAGCAGAAAGGCAGAGGGCCAAGCACCAGAAAAACCCCAGACAACCCGCAGCCAGGAGGGAGAGTGCCGCAGAGTCAAGAGCACCACAGAACCGCACCCCAACCACAGAGGGAGGGGGGGCACCAAAACAAACCCACTCCAGGAACAAAACCCGGGGAAGCATGGGAGGCAGAAGCGAGCCAGGACACCAGAACCAGGAAAAAAACAGGAAACGTCCGGCAAAACACTCCCAACAGCAACCCGAAAAGGGGCAACAAAGCCAAAGAACCCAGGAGGCCCAGCTTGAGGCCAGCCCGAACCAGCAGGAAGCCCGCAGACCAGGATCCAGAGGACCCCAGAAGGACCCAACAGGACGCCGCCACAACAGCAGAGGACCCCGCCAGGACCCAAAAGAGAGCCCAGGCAAGGAAGCAGAGCCGGACAAGGAGTGGAAAAGCCCCAGCAGACACCCAGGCATGGGAACCAGCTGAGACCAGAACAACCCAGGGAGAAAACACAGACGGAACAAGAAGCCAACAGCACCGGGCCGCCCCAGGAGGCCAGGCAGGGATCAACCCAGCCTAACCACACAAAAAAACAGAGCGGACGAAGCCGTCTCAGAAGGGGGACATGACCATAGGACATCAACCCGGAGAACAGCAGAAGAGGAAAAACAGGTGGCAAGCCAGGACAAGGAAGCAGCAAAGACAACCAGGCCCAGACAGCAATGGCACGAACCCAAGGGACCAAAAGGCGAACCACCACTGGAAACAAACCAGGGGAGTGGGTAAGGGCAGGACGGCAGATAAAGAAGAACAGACGCCGAACCACACCCAGCCCGAAAACCTCCAACAGACACCTTCAGGAGCCCCCCCCACAGCCAGGAACAACCAGGAACAACCAGGCAGGAACTAAGACAGAACAAGGAGGGGCAGCCAGGAACACCAGAAGCAAGCCAAAGGTAGGTACAGGAAGAGCCAGGGCAGAAGCAGCCAGACCCCCGAAGCAACTCAAGCACACAGAAGGCCCCGGGACAAACACCCGAAGCCACAGGACGGAATGAGGGAGAAACCAGGCGCAGACCAAGAAAGCCAGTAACCAGGAGCCCCAAGACCGAGGGCACAGAAGGCACAGCTCCCAGGAGACCGGCGCCCGAGACCACACGGCCAACCCGACCGAGGTCCAACTAACTAAGCAGAAGCCAGGAAATGGAGGCAAAGAAGCTGGACACCCAAGCGGAGCAGAGGCCACAACAGCCAGCCCACAGCGGAGGGAAGGGCACAGAAAAAAAAACTGTGCATGCAGCATACCCAAAGCCAGGGCACGCCTGCCCTCGAAACCCCGAGAAGCAGGGATGCAGAGGGGCAGCAAAGAAAGCGTAGAAGCTGCAGCAGGCCAACAGGAACCCAGGGGAGGCAACAGCACCCCCCGTCCCAAGCAGCAAAAAAAATTACCCACCACCAGCCGGGAGAAGGCAGCCGCGAACACGGAGGAGCCCGAAGCAGGAGGGAACAGAGCCGCACTCCCAACAGGCCGCTGCCGAAGAAGCGAGAGGCAACGACGACACAAGAGCAGCAGTGGGCAAGGCATAAGCAAGCAGCCAGGGAGACACCAACAACACAGGGAATCCAAGAAGCAAGCACAAGCATAGCCAGCCAAAAAAGGAACAAGCCACCACCGAGGCAACAGGAACCCACGCCAATACAAGGTAGGAAGAAGCGACCCAAAGGCAGACGACCCCCAGCACGCCCGACCCCACAGAACAAAAGACAGAGCAGGGGTGAGCAGGAGGCAAGCCGCAGGCCATGGAGACCAAGGGAGATGAGCCCAGGAACCAGCACCGACGACCAGCACCGAACCCGGAACCACAGCGACTGACCGTAAGGGAACCCAGAACAGCGCCAAACCCACCACCAGCGAGTTGAGAGCAGACTAGAACAGGCGCTGGTAGGGTGAAATGGCTGTAGGCTCATGAACAAGAAGCACCCGGAGGCAGACGGCCTGCGTCAAGAACCAGGCAGGGCGGTACCACATGAACTGATGCAAATACCCGTGGCGGGGGCGGGTCAGAGAGCCCCAAAGAGCACAAGAAGGAGTCCACCCAGGAAGTACAGACACAACTGAAGGCACACTCGACCAGGGCAACCAACCCTCAGGAGCAGCGGGGGAGCGGAGGCAGCAGTAGGACAAGCAAGAACGGAACCCCCGAGCAAGAGGAAATTAAAAAAGAAACATTCTCAAGAAATGCAAAGCGCACACCCACCCGCGGGCATCCCGGCGCGGGGCCGTCAGGATGAGCAAGCAAGCCAAAGCCCAAAGACACACGGAACCGGGCCGACCTGCCACCGGTGCAAGGGATCTCCACAGAAGCGTGAGCCCCAGCATCTGTCGGCAAATGCCCTGGCCGCAGCGCCACACGACCTCCCCGAACCATGCGAACAGAGCACCAGGATGCAGCTGCGGGAGCTGAAATACCATGGAGGACAGAAGCCGGACGCAGCTCAGCGGCAGAACGCATGCACCACATGCATGAGGCCCCGGGTTCAAATCCCGGCATCCCCAGGATGCCCCCGCGCGCAGCGAGGCACCAGCACAGGGAGAAAAAACACCAAGGGCGGGGGCAAACAGCACAACAAGGCCCCCCCCCCCCACAACCAGGAACAGTAACCACATGCATAGGCAAGGCGAAACTGCACCCAAAAATCAGCGCTCGCCATCAGAAGCACAGGAACAACATAAACTGGCAAGAACACCAGAACACAGATAGCAAGTACCACTGAATTCGGGCATCCTGCCCGGATACTCCGTGTGAAAGTAATGCAGCAGTTCCATATGGGCATCAGTTAAACAGTGCTCACCTCCTTGGGTGAAACAGACCGCTACGCGGTATTCACCACACCGGCCCGGCACACCAGGAGCAAAACCGCCGGAAAGTGAAGCGCCTGAACCCCTTCAGTACGGAAGACAGGCACCATCCAACCGGAAGGCATCAGCAGCAACCAGCCAATCCGGTGACAGGGAGAGGCCACGCCTCCCAGTAAGCCCGGCAGACCAGGAGGGGCGGCCATCGGGAAAATTCGGAGCCCACGCGCTATTCCCACTGCCTCACGGCTCGAGGAAACTTCCAGCCAGCCCGCGCCACACCCCCCAAGCCCGGCAGGGAGGGAGTGGCAATCCACCGGAGGGACCGAACAGCACCCCCCCCCCCACGTAAGTCCAACAACCACAGGAGCGCACACGCTCCGGTCACGTCAAAATCCCTGTCAGAATGACGGAAAAAAAGAACAGAGGGAATGCTGGGACCTGTATGCTTATGTACCCCCAGCGGTAGGGGGAGGGTAGGTCCAGCATTCCTTCATTCTTTTTTTCTGTCAGTGAGATGGATTATCTCACTTTGTAATGAAGGTGTTGAGGACGGAGGGACCTGGGGTAATAGCATTGTAAATGACAATGCCTTTTATTTATGTTTTAAAAATGAAAACAAAAGTAAAAGGCATTCTTATTTGCAATGTCAATAGCTCAAACTCATGTAAATGCTTGTTTAAAGCATGTGATGCCTGATCCTCAGACAGTAGCTTGACTAAATACTGCATGGAGCAGTGGCAGGCGCTGCTCTTCTGTTGATTGGTGTCAGTGAACTGATAGTGCATCCAGGCAGAAATAAACAAGGAGATACAGGCAGCAAGCAGCGTGCGCGGCGCTGCTCGTGCCCGAGCCATTACTCCATCTCTCCACAGAGTAATACAACAGATCGCCTACAGCGCAAGCGCTGTTTAGGCGCAACCTAAAAAAGCCTACAAACTGACCTGTAAGACCAGCACTGCCTAGTCTCCCTATAGGCCAGTCATTCCTGCTGTTCTGTCACGTTAGAACTTGTTTAAAGTTGTTGAACACAGGCCTCTGATGTAATGAAGAACACAAAGTACTCTATTTGATTAAAAGAGGTTAAAAGGGCTGAGGCCTAAAGGTGTAACAAACCAACAGAATTTGCATATATTAAGAGCTATTTGAACTGTGTGGCAGTAGCAGCGGAGGCTAAATTGTGTAGCAAGAAAAGTAATATTAGGAGGCAAGGAAAGGTCAATGTAGTAGCAAGGAAAGACTCAAACATGTTCAGAGGATTTACAGCAGCAAAGACATTTAAAAAAACTACATTTACAATTTCCCAACCATTTTCGCACGTATTCTCTTCTCTTTCCCAACTAGAAAAGGAAATGTTCATGACAGCCTTTAGAGGGAAAAGAGAAAAACTCTTGTATTTTCACACTTTCCACCAGTGTGCATTAACACCTGCACTTTAAAGGAAGAGGGGATTGTACACAACGTCTAGTCCTTGCACTTTCTGTTCGGACCAAAAGCAAGCGTCTGCACTTTCTTCACGTGAAATCTTTTCAAAAAGTACATTCAAAACAGCGTCCCACTCACACAAGCAAAAAAAACTTTAAAAAAGGCATACGTATTGGCTAAGTCAATTGTTGTTACAAAGATGGCTACATCTGGCAATACATCAGTCTACAGTGCTTAATTTTTCAAAGAATGAGTAGTGGTGCCCGAAGGCCGACAACCCTCCCTGCCCCTTTTTTTTTCTCACTTGCAAGTTCTTGCTTTCTGTTTGTGACTGCTTGCCGGTTTTTCCCTCCATCTTCCCTATTTATGTGCTTTCCTTCTCTTGTAAATATCTGCTACAATAAAATAAGTGCTGGTCCCCCAAAAAGAGCCTGTATTCCCCACTGGCAACTACCATCTCAAATTAAGCACTGAAGTTTGGCTCTTAGGAATCAATGGCCAACTACGTATTTTTTGAATTTGGGACACTAGGCAGCGCTTAATTTGTAATAAACATAAGAGTAGGGCCCCACATTTTTTTCTTTCGGTCCCTGAATGCTGTGCTTACTGATCACCAAGGATCCTAGGGGCCGATTAGGATGGCGGACGGAAACGTGTTCCGTCCGCCATGGTCGCGGTAAAAATACTCCCAACCGCTCCGCGGATAATCCGCGGTAGCGATTAGGATATAACTGACAGCAAACACCGACCGCGGCGGACGGATCACATCAAACACCGACCGCGGTGGACGGATCTCATGAGAGACCACCACAGGCGGACGGTACTACATAAATTCCCTCAGCCGCGGACGCAAACATCGCGGAAACAGGGCCAACCGCCGCACGACCTGCGGAGGGCCCGGCCGCACGATTAGGATAACCCGCAACCCCAACGGAACACACCAGCTCCCACGACCGCCGCGGAATGATCGGGAAACGGAGTATGACTGCGGAAGGACCAAACGAACATCACCCCTGCCGTCAAACCGATTCTAAAATGGTGGAAGGAAGTAAATACAAAACACACAAAACAGGACACCCACCTACCTGAAACACCCACCACCACCACCAACTACACGCCCCAAGGCCCACCCCCCCCCACCCACCCCCTCCACAAAAACAAGAGCATCCAAGTCACCTCACCCACAGAACACCTGATTGCCAACAACCATTGGGACACAAGAACCACGCAGAGTATAAAAGGAATCCCTCCCATTACCACAATCATTTGCACCATAGCACACCTGAAAGAAAGAGGCAGAATACCACAAACAGCAGAGACACAAACACACACATAAAACCTGCACACCCACCACACAAACCTCCACAACACCATCCCTACATACCACACACCTGCACACCACACCCCACACCACCCACACCTTGCACAACACACACCATGGCACCCAAGAAAAAACCCAAGTTCACAGACACTGAGTTGAAGGTAATGGTGGATGAAATCATCCGTGTGGAACCACATCTATTCGGCAACCTAGTCCAGCAGACCACCTTGGCAACCAAAAACAACATGTGGAACAGGATAGTGAGCAGAGTGAATGCTTTAGGGACCGTGCCATGCACCAAACACGAGATCCAGAGGCGGTGGCACGACCTCAAGGCAAGGGTGAAAGGCATCAGGGCGAAGAACCACCTGCGGGCACACCACACTGGCGGCGGCACTCCTCCGGAGCCCATACCATTTACAGAATGGGAGGAGAAGGTGCTGGGCATACTGCACCCTGAGAGCCTTGAAGGAATAGAAGAGGGACTTGAGGCTGGTAAGTACAAACCAATGACCACTATCACACAGCACTACAACTCCCAACAGGCCCCCATGTTCACAGGGAGGGTGGTGGAGTGTGGGGGGGTTGGTCCAGCACTACAACTCCCAACAGGCCCCTTGTTCACAGGGAGGGTGGTGGAGTGTGGGGTAGTGTGGGGGGTTGGTCCAGCACTACGACTCCCAACAGGCCCCATCTTCACAGGGAGGGTGGTGGAGGGTGGGGGAGTGTGGGGGGGTTGGTCCAGCACTACAACTCCCAACAGGCCCCCATGTTCACAGGGAGGGTGTTGGAGGGTGGGGGAGTGTGGGGGTGTTGGTCCAGCACTACAACTACCAACATGCCCCCATGTCCACAGGGAGGGTGGGGCGGGGGGGTTGGTCCAGCACTACAACTCCCAACAGGCCCCCATGTTCACAGGGAGGGTGGGGCGAGGGGGTTGGTCCAGCACTACAACTACCAACAGGCCCCCATGTTCACAGGGAGGGTAAGGGTGTTGGTCCAGCAATACAACTCCGAACAGGCCCCCATGTTCACAGGGAGGTTGGTGCAGGGGGGGTTGGCCCAGCACTACAACTACAAACAGGCCCCCACGTTCACAGGGAGGGTGGGGGAGTGTGGGGGGGTTGGTCCAGCACTACAACTCCCAACAGGCCCCCATGTTCACAGGTAGGGTGGTGGAGGATGGGGAAGTGTGGGGGGGTTGGTCCAGCACTACAACTACCAACAGGCCCCCATGTTCACAGGGAGGGTGGGGGAGTGTGGGGGGGTTGGTCCAGCACTACAACTACCAACATGCCCCCATGTCCACAGGGAGGGTGGGGCGGGGGGGGTTTGCTCCTTTACTACAACTCCCAACACGCCCCCATGTTCACAGGGAGGGTGGGGTGGGGGGGGGAGTTGGTCCTGCACTACAACTCCCAACAGGCCCCCATGTTCACAGGGAGGGTGGGGCAGAGGGTTGGTTCAGCACTACAACTACCAATAGACACCCATGTACACAGGGAGTGTGGGGGAGGGTGGAGGGTTGGTCCAGCACTACAACTCCCAACAGGCCCCCATGTTCACAGGGAGGGTGGTGGAGGGCGGGGGAGTGTGGGGGGTTGGTCCGGCACTACAACTCCCAACAGGCCCCATGTTCACAGGGAGGGTGGGATGACACCAGCAACCATGTCCTCATGCCCTACAAAATAGAAATGTTACAACAACAAACCTGTCATGTCCACAGCATTGATTTCTATATTCTTGTCCCTCAGGTGACTGTGAACTGACAGGAGAAACCAGCAGCCGCCAGCACCAGTCGCCCACCTCACAGCATGGACTCTCAGGTGATGATCCGGTGGACACCTGGGGGGCAGAGGACGTTGCCGGCCCAATGACACTACCAGGGCCATCAGGCTCACAGGACAACCCTGCCTCCACCGCCACCAACAGCAACTACTGCCACTGTGACCTGTGCAGTTATCACCACTACCGCCACCACCACCACCACCACTCCTGCCACTGATATCCTGCCTGACCCATCAGACGATGATGGACCATCAACATCACAGGCTAGCAGGGAGAGTGGACAGGTGAGGACACAGGTGATGGCCCAAGTCACAAACAGGAGTGCAGCTGCAAGGCGAGGCCGTGAACAACACCCAGCCCATCTTCGGACAGAGACACTGGATGCCATTTCCAGAGTGGAAGCCTCCTACGAGCGGTCGCAGGCACAGGCCGATCGTGCCCACTAAGACTCCATAGACACCTGCCAGCTGTTGCGGTCAGTGGACACCCGTTTGGGACAAATAGTTGACATCATGGGGCAGCAAGCAGCTCTTTGGAGGGAGTGGTTATCCCGCACCACACCACCTCCCCCTCACCCAAGTGGCCAGGGGGATAGGGCACCAACACCACCTCCCCCTCCCCCAAGTGGGCAACGGGATAGGGCACCAACACCACCTCCCCCTCCACCAAGTGGGCAACGGGATAGGGCACCAACACCACCTCCCCCTCCACCAAGTGGCCAGCGGGACAGGCCACCAACACCACCGCCACCATCACCTGAGGCCACTGACAGGGAGGTTACCCCAGAACAACCTGCCCCCACAGCTGGCACCGCTCCGGCTCCAAGACGGAGGAGCCGTCCGAAGCTGGATCCAGCTCACAGCAGTGGCAATGCACCATCCACCCGCTCAAAGAGGGGCCGCCACTGACTTCACTCTTCCTTGAGCCTGGCATTCACTCTGCCAACTATCCGGCACCACAATGTCAAGCATTGGCACCCGTCTGTTGGACTAGGTGTACATCACACAATGTGATGTCCTCACGGTGTTTTCATCTGATATGACCTTCAACTCTCACTTCCCCACCAACATCTATTTGTAAATATGCACTAACAGTAATCCACACCCTGTAAATAAACACCACGTAAACACTCAATACTGTGTGACCTCCATGTTTCAATCAAAGGTTTGTCTTAGTACTTGTCATTACCAGGTGCAGGTATCAATGTACTTGACAATCATGTCTCAGTGGGAGTGCCCTAGGGATAATGAGAGAACAACAAGCAGAGGTCAGGAAACTGATTCACAACAATCACACCACACCATCCAGCAACATCCCACAAACCACACTCATCTCAAATTAAGCGGATCACAGGACACACATCAGGGAGCATTGGACGTACACCATCTCCCACACCCATTTGCAAACAGAACATACCAGAACAGGCACCATCCACACCCCACATCCACACATCACCAACGGACATACATCACGCTTTCAACACCAGCACAAGAGGTAGTTACTCACATTTAAGTAAAGTAGCGAGCAATGAGCTGACGCCTCTGGTCCACACCTTCTTCCTCCCCACTATCCTCATCACTGGACATGGGTGGTATGGGAGGCGGAGCAACCTGTTGGTCTGCAGGGTCCATGATCAGTGCAATGTTATTGCGTAAGGCCAGGTTGTGGAGCATGCAGCAGGCAACCACGATTTTGCATACTTTCCCAGGTGAGTATGGCAGGGCCCCTCCGGTTTTATCAAGGCAGCAAAACCTAGACTTCAACAATCCAAACGTACGTTCCACCACCCTACGTGTCCTCCCATGGGCATCATTGTAGCGTATTTCTCCTGGGGTAGTTGGATTCCGTAGGGGGCTCAGCAGCCATGGTCTGTTTGGGTACGCAGAGTAGCCTAGGTGGGGGGATGACAGACACATACATCATTACCAGGATTGTTGGTAATAGCATGTCACACATACAACACAGTAGTCATCACAGCACACTCACCTACAAGCCACGCATGTTCTTGACGCAAATTAGCCATCAGTTGGGGGACAATGCTGCTCCGCAGGATGTGGGAGTCATGTGCGGACCCTGGGAACCTTTCACACACATGGGAGATGATGTTGTCAGCCAGGCACACCACTTGCACATTAATAGAGTGGTAGTGCTTCCTATTACGATAGACGGCTTCAAGTGCCTGGGGTAGAATCAGACCAATATGTGTCCCATCAATGGCACCCACTACGTGTGGGATCTGGGCCAGGCCATAGAAGTCACCCTTCACTGCAGGCAGCTCTGCCGGACGTGGGAAATGAATGTAATCGTCCTTGTAAGACATCATGGCATCCATCACATCCCGCAGTACCATGCTGAACATGGATTGGGACCTCCCCCTGCATGTCCAACTGTGTACTGGAAAGTGCCAGTTGCAAAGAAGTGAAGTGCCGCCATCACCTTTGCTGTGGGTGTAATTGCTCCTGGATATGGCCTGGGTGGCTGAAGATGAAGTGACAATTGGCCTACAAGGTCCTGCAACCTCTGTCTTTCCAGCCGGAATTTGCGGATTACCTCCTCTTCAACCATGTCCTCCAGCACAGTGTATGGTCGATGCACATTTGGAGCCCTCCTGTGTGGGAGTACATGGGAGCAGATGTCAATTCACCAACAACGCACATCTGGGCCACACCATCACATCTTGACCAACACAATACAAATTATACATGTAGCAGACACTGATTGTATGTGTGACGTGACCAAAATATAAGGCACTACAGCTGACTACACACACAATGTACATGCAGAAACAACATCCGGTGTGCTAAAATGTCGAAGTTCACGTGCAGACATGTTGAAAGGACTGCCAACATAACATGACAGATTGCCCAAGTGTGGAGAAGTGTCCCCACAGACACACCATGACGTGCACACACAACACGAACATGGACCACACCCTCATTGACATCATGCACCCATTACCCCACCTACATTGCTCTGCATCCTCACATGACAGGCATGGGCATACAACAAGCGACACACAGATGCATACCCAGTATGCATGTATACCACCATCAATGCGACTTGCACACACAAACCACACACTCACGACAGATTCTGGATGTGGGTACACAGCCGTGATGTACTGTGTAGATGTGTACCAATAGAAACGTGTGACCTCAAAACCAAGACGTAAACACATAGCCATGAACATCTGACGCAACTTGGGCTCACATCGCGGGCCTATGTTCAACACTGGCTAGGTCAATAATATGGCCACACATGTCAACAATGGACATAACTGATACACGTGTACACGTGCCATTGACATGACATAATGCTTACTGTCGATTTCCGGGCATGTCCTGACACACATGTACAACCATGAACATAACGTGTGTGGAGACATGCATTGTGTGTACACACGACATCCGGGTACGCCTTCCCCCAACACATGAGATGATCCTTGACACTGCAATAGTGCATTATATTTGCTGAGTTGACAAGGACCATCACGGTCACACCCCGCAAACAGCATGTGCGCACTACCAAGACGGTGTATCATTTGAAAATCATCACTCACTGGCATCGCAATGGCAGAGCACACATTCCGCGTCAGTGGGGCAGGCTAACACATACATTTGAATGGAAAAGTGGAAATGCCAGTTGGTATCCCCCCTTACAGTCACATAGCAGCACCCACCGCAGACCGACGGGCCTGGCCGCACACCCACCGCCGGGTGCAGGCGGTGGGTGACCGCGGGGTGCGGGCGGTGGTGATCCGCCCTGTGTGCAGATATCAGCCTGGCATGGTTGCCCCTGGCCGCTCACCCCCGCCGGGTGCTGGCGGTGGGTGACCGCAGGGTATAGGAGGTGGGTGATCGCGGGGTGTGGACGGTGGTGAACCGCCCTGTGTACAGATATCAGCCTGGCATGGTTGCCCCTGGTCGCTCACCCCCTGCTGGGTGCCGGCGGTGGGTCACCGTGGGGTGCAGGCGGTGGGTGACCGCGGGGTGCGGGTGGTGGTGAACCACCCTGTGTACAGATATCAGCCTGGCATGGTCGCCCCAAGGCGCTCATCCCCCGCCGGGTGCCGGCGGTGTGTGACCACGGGGTGCAGGCGGTGGGTGACCGCGGGGTGCGGGCAGTGGTGAACAGACTTGTGTACAGATATCAGCCTGGCATGGTTGCCCCTGGCCACTCACCCCCCGCCGGGTGCCGGCGGTGGGTGACCGCGGGGTGCAGGCAGTGGGTGACTGCCGGGTGCGGGCAGTGGGTGACCGGCGGGTACAGGCGGTGTGTGAGTGGCCAGGGGCAACCATGCCAGGCTGATATCTGTACACAAGGGCGGTGAGCGGCCAGGCCCGGCGGTGTGCGGTGCGTGCTGCAATGTGACTGTAAGGGGGGTACCAACTGCCATTCCCACTTGCACATTCCAAGGTATGTGTTAGCCTGCCCCGCCCCCTTGGAATGCGTGCTCTGCCATTGCGACGTCAGTGAGTGTTGAATTTCAAATGATGTACCATCGCGGTAGCGCGCACATGCGGTTGCCGGTGTGTGACCGTGACGGTCCTTGATCATGTAGCCAATGGAAACAGGTTACGCGGGCGCGTAAGCGATTTAAAAAAAATAGCGGAAGCCGTGCAACGCCACAGCAGAGCCAGTCATTGGCTCTTTTTGAAAGAGGCAGCCCGGGAAAACCAATTGCTGCAGACGTTTGCCACTGATATCAGCTCAGGGCCCTATATATGTGTGAATCTCTGCAGCACACATCCACTGCTGCCTGCACCCATCACCTCTACCTGCTGCTGCTGACCAATCCGCCAACTGCTGCCTGCACCCATCACCTCTACCTGCTGCTGCTGACCAATCCGACAACTGCTGCCTGCACCCATCACCGCTACCTGCTGCTGCTGACCAATCCACCAACTGCTGCCTGTACCCATCACCTCTACCTGCTGCTGCTGATGAATCCGCCAACTGCTGCTGTTGTGCCACAGTCCGGGACCCTGCCATGCAGAGAGTGCAAGAGATCTGGTCTCGTCCCTTCACCGCAGCGGTGCTCGATGTCCTTGTAGACGGTGTGCTCTGCCACTATGACCGGCTCTACGGTGCCCCCGGACAGGTGGTAAGTGCAGTGGGGGACATGTTGGTGTGCATGAGGTGGTCACTGACTCCTGGCTTCTGCAATCTTGGCGGTGTGCTCTGGGACCTTCACATGTGCTGTACTGTGCATGGCTGCTGCAGGATACGTGTTGCTCCTATCTGTGTGGCTGTCCATATGTCCACTGTCTTTCCCATTTTGTCTCCCATCATGGTAGGTCAAGCTGCACCTTCGCAAGGCCGTGTGGAGGACCATAGCATGTGATGTACGGGCAGTGGGGGTGTGCAATAGGCGACACACACACTGCCACAAGCGCTGGGACGACATCTCCAGGCTCAGCAAGAATGTGGCGGAGATGACACTGGGGCAGATTCCACGTACATCCCGGCTTACACGACGCACCATGACCCCTCTGATGCTCCGTATCATTGCAGTGACGCATCCTGACCTGTCCGCCCGGTTGAGAGGGGATCAGCAGCAAACTAGCAGTAAGCAGACTGAATGTGTTTGTGACTTGTGAGTGCATGCATGTATTCATGCCAGACGCAGTAGTGACATTCGTGGTGTGTATGTTGTGCTGCAATAGCATGTTGGTGCCATTATCGGAGTGTGCGTTGGCATCCATGTCAGCCAGGTGGACATACCAGTTGCATTGTAGTGCAGGGTCCCAGGACATGCCCTTGAGGTCTGTGTTCTCATGGCAACACATGTGTGGTGGTCGGCATGCACTTGCCCTGTTAGTTAGAAGTACATGTTTCACAGGCACCCCCGGTTCTTTGACATGAAGATGTATGGTAGGGGTGGTTCATGTGCGGATGGGGGCTACATGTTGGTCAGCAGTCAAGATGTTTTTTTTTGCAAATTTCAGTACGTGAGTGTGGCACTTATGTATACCTCTTTTCTCTTTCAGCTTTGGCCGAGGGCCCTGACCCACAAACGACAGAGCTCAGTGGTGGCAATGCATCAGAATCCGGAAACACACACACGCAGACTGAGACTGAAGAGAGCAGCCCCAGAGAGGGGGACAGGACTGTCCCTGAGGACTCGCATGTGGAGACACCATCGTCCTCATCTTCAGGCGCTGTTGGTGAGTCAGCACTGTTGGTAGACACAGGGAGTGGGCAATCTACACCTTCAGTCGGTACACAGCACCCAGGGCCAACACTGCCAACAACTGCAACAAGTACTGCTCGTGCTCGCCAGAGTAAGGGGAGCAGAGTGGCCTTCGGTGCAGGCACTGCTGCCCCTGCCCCTGTGACACAAAGTGCCCTTTGTGCTGAGGCGGTTCATCTGCTGCGACAGCTGTGTGTAGGGCAGACGAACATGATCAATGCATTCCTAGACCACAATAGGAAGTTGGGGCAGGTGGTAGCATTCATGGAGGGGATGCATGGTGATGTTGCTGGTCTACACAGAACAGTTCAGTTGTTAACCAACACAGTGTCTGCAGCCATTCAAAATTCGCAGGCACAAGCTTCTACCTCAGTTCCCCCATCCACACCACTTGATGTGTCAGCGGAGAGTGACATTTCTGAACAGGGCTCATTTTCGGGATATTGCACTAGAAGCAGCCACAGGCAGCAAGGCAGGGCACGGAGGGCACAGACACCATCCCCTAGGACAGGGAAATCTTTCACAGAACACGACATCAGCTACCCTGGAGTTGACACACAGAATGATCAAGGGGTGTTAGGTGACAGGGATTCACATGTAACACAGGCATCCCCCTCCAAAGGTACTCCCAAAGCAAGGGCACCTCCCAAGGCCAAGGACACTCCCAAGGACAAGGACACTGCAAAGGAAAGGGCACCTCCCAAGGCCAGGGACACTCCCAAGGACAAGGACCCTGCAAAGGAAAGGGCACCTCCCAAAGCCAGGGATACTCACAAGGACAAGGACACTGCAAAGGAAAGGGCACCTCCCAAGGCCAGGGACACTTCCAAGGACAAGGACGTTGCAAAGGAAAGGGCACCTCCCAAGGCCAGGAACACTCCCAAGGACAAGGACACTGCAAAGGAAAGGGCAGCTCCCAAGGCCAGGGACACTCCAAAGACAAGGACACTACAAAGGAAAGGGCACCTCCCAAGGCCAGGGACACTGCAAAGGACAAGGACACTGCAAAGGAAAGGGCACCTCCCAAGGCCAGGGACACTCCCAAGGACAAGGACACTGCAAAGGAAAGGGCACCTCCCAAGGCCAGGGACACACCCAAGGACAACAACACTGTAAAGGGAAGGGCACCTCCCAAGGCCAGGGACACTCCCAAGGACAAGAACACTGCAAAGGAAAGGGACACTAAAATGTACCGGGACACTACTAAGAACAAGCCAACTCCCAGGGACAGGGCACCGCCCACGGTTCAGGCACATTCCAGAAACAGGACCCATCCTACAGGCAAGGCACCTCCCAGGGACAAGGGTTCGCCATGGACACGAGCACCATCAAGGACAGGCATACATCACCCCTGGATGCCCTGAGGCTGATGTTGGAGAAGGAACGTAAAACACATGTGTCAGCGGTGGAGTCCCCCCATACCTCTACTCCCATCCACAACCCGCAGAAGCAGAGGAAGGAGTACACTGTTGTTGCATCACCCATTACACATGATGCAGAGGGCAGAAGGCAGGGCCACAGCAAACGTCAAGCAGGGTCCAGCACGTCCCCAGAGAGCAGACACACACCAGCACTGATCCACCTTTGATGGGTGATGTTCATGATGAGGCCACACCACTTACCAGTCTAGTCATGTCCAGGGTGCCCTTCCATATCCCAAAGAAACGGAGACACACACCTGTGACACCTGCCCACCCCAATGTCGCTCAAGTACAGCTGCCCCCAGCTCCCAGAGCCACCCTGCCTCCCTGCCCATACAGCCCTGTGGCTCATCATTTCAGTGGTCCTAGTGGGTCAGCTGCAGTTCACTCTCATGTGTCAGATAGTGGCACTGTGTCTGTTGTACGCTGTCATGCCTCATGTAGTAGAACTGTGTCAGTTACGCCCACTCCTATTTCAGGTACTACCAATGTGTGTGTGTCCGCCACTCTCATGTCTCAGATGCTGGCATGGTATTTGTTTGTCACTGTGCACGGTCATGTCCTGGCAGTGTGTCTGGGTCTATGGCTCATGTGTCAGTCACTAGAGCTGTGGCTGTGTCTCACACTCCTGTATCTGGTGCTGGCAGTGTGTCTGAGTCTATGGCTCATGTGTCAGTCACTACATCTGTGGCTGTCTCTCACACTCCTGTTTCTGGTGCTGGCAGTGTGTCTGGGTCTATGGCTCATGTGTCAGTCACTAGAGCTGTGGCTGTGTCCCACACTCCTATTTCTGGTGCCGGCAGTGTGTCTGGGTCTATGTCTCATGTGGGAGTCACTAGAGCTATGGCTGTGTCTCCCAATCCGGTATCAGATCCTGCCACTGTGTCCGAGGATACTAGATCGAGCAGTCCACCAGATTCAGTGCTGTGAGGTGTAGTTCACATCACTCACATGTCATTTTACTTGATGTGTAGATAGTCCATTGTTAACACCCTTGCATTATTTATGTCCATGGGACGGCCGCTTGACACACGTCCTTGTGCTGCCTCAGATGTACCTGTTCTTTGCCATGGACTGTTGTTGCACTTCACCCCTCTCATGTGCTGCCTCTGATGTACCTGTTCTTTGTCATGGGCTGTTGATGCTCTGTGCCCCTCTCATGTGCTGCCTCTGATGTACCTGTTCTTTGCCATGGACTGTTGATGCTCTGTGCCCCTCTCATGTGCTGCCTCAGATGTACCTGCTCTGTTCTGTACCATGGACAGTTGATGCTCTTTGCCCCTCTCATGTGCTGCCTCAGATGTACCTGCTCTGTTGTGAACACTGCCCTGTTGCTGTTCCGATGCTGCATTGTGCCCTCTCATGTGCTGCCTCAGATGTACCTGCTCTGTTCTGTACCATGGACTGTTGATGCTCTTTGCCCCTCTCATGTGCTGCCTCAGATGTACCGGCTCTGTTGTGAACACTGCCCTGTTGCTGTTAGGATGCTGCATTGTGCCCTCTCATGTGCTGCCTCAGTTGTACCTGCTCTGTGCCTTGCCGTGGACTGTTGATGCACTGTGCCCCTCTCATGTGCTGCCTCTGATGTACCTGCTCTGTGCCTTGCCATGGACTGTTGATGCTCTGTGCCCCTCTCATGTGCTGCCTCTGATGTACCTGCTCTGTTATGTACACAGCCCTGTTGCTGTTATGATACTGCATTGTGCCCTCTCATGTGCTACCTCAGATGTACCTTTTCTGTTGTATCCAGTGCCCATGCTCCTGCCTACTCTAGGAGTTATTTAGTAATATGTGCAATAAAAAAAATCTAATTGTGTGTAGTGGTTTCTGTGTGTCATTCCTGGTTGTCTACTTGCATTGTTGATATATTGGTGGTATCGTAAATGCTGTTTACCCAACATGCACCTCCCCCCTCCTCACGCCACGGCCCCGGCAGGTACTCCCCTTCCGGCATTGATTGTTGTGTTTGCGTACCTGCGGCGGCGGCGGCTACGGTCCATGACTTGGTGATGGTGGAGCACGAAGAGGATCGGAAATGCGTTCAGAGCTGGGTCCATGACGGAGATCTGCCTGTGGTGGGTATCTCTCTGCAATGTTTTGGCTCTCCGCTGTGGTGAATCAGCCGTGTTCAGGCTGGTGGTTTTTCCGCTGCGATTTGCTGTGTCTTATTCCCCAATCATAATTACGTGGACGGTCGGAGGCGTCATTCCGTACGGCGGTGTCTCTGGTTGGTTACGTCCGCCACGGGGTCAGGTGTTTTTCTGCGGCGGTGCTTGTTCTTCAGTGGCGTACGTACATTTGACAGTGATTCCCATCCTAATGTGGCGGACGGACAGACCGCGGCTGGCGGACTGAAAAAAGGCATTTTCCACCTACTTCATGCCGGCAGACGTCCTTCCGTCCGCCATCCTAATGACCCCCCTAGTCTTGATTTCACCTCTATTTTTACCACCGCCCTTCTTTCCTGTCTCTTTAACTCACCTTTGCTAGTTGTTTTTTTTCCTTATTTTCTCCATTCGTCACTGCTTTCCATTCTCCTCCCTGTTCTCTCTTTTTATTTCTTTGGGCCTGATCAAAAACAGTCCCCCCATATTAGTGCATGTGGGCCCCACTGGTCATCAGTGTGGGATTAGGATCACAATTAGACCTGGGCACTCCCTAAAAAAGTGGCCCTCATTCAAGAATCGTAAATTATTTTGTACTTTTATATAACGTGAACTCGGCCTCTGGCAGAAAATAAGGAGAACCAAGACTAATTTATGTCCATGAGGGGAGAGAGCACAAAAAAATAGAGGAGCATCCTCGTTAGCCCTAACCACCACCCTAACTTTCCAGTCCTCCTCAGTGCAGCTCCTTGAGGCCTCAGCCGCACCTGGATGTAGCCAGGGGCCAGATACCACTCACTCATGCTTTGAGAGAAGTGCGGCCCGCTGTCATTTTGCCTCTGACAGCCGGCCTGAGGTGGGTCGGGCTCAGTACGTGTATGCAGAGGATGTGATCACAGCCTTTTGCGTTGTTCACTTGCAGACGAGACAGGGAGGGCCACTGAGTGGACTGCTTAGCCTAGCAACAAACCGGCCTGCCCACTGGCCCCAGCAACAGGCCCATGCCTAGCTGCCATAAGCCAAACGGAGCCTGCTGGTCATAAGCTGGGGGTGCAGCATTTCGTCCCAAAATGCAACTCATCACCATCTTTCCATCTTCACTGTGGTTAGAGACTAAACTAAGCACCAGAAGAGGTTCTAGTTTGTAAGACAACTGCGCCACCTTGACTTGCCTGTGTTTATGTACGCGTTAATGTGTTTCATAGGTACACGTTGCTGGACGTAAAGAAGGAGACGTTCTCCGAGCACCGATAGGTAACCTGAACTGGGACAGTGCATCACGGCCCTCCCTTACCACTGGCTCTGCTCCTCGGGTATGCCATTCATTGCTAGTCAAGCGACAGAAAAGTACAGCCATTAGATTAGGAAACAGGCACTCCCCGTGTGCCACCGTGAGAAGCCAGCTGGCCGGGAGTCGACGTCATGGCAGCTAGCCAAGGGCTCGTCTGGGCACAGCTGCCAAGGTTTCAGATTGCTTACGTGTGAGATTTTCATAATTTCAGTAAAATTGTGAGTGACATTCAACAACTATGAGTGACACTTTTTCCTCGCAAGCAAAATCAAGCAAAAAGATGTGGAATACATAAATATCAGAAATTACCCCTATTGGTGCTATATGAAGCTTTGCAGTAAGTGCAAATTTTTGCTCCAATGTACTTGCAATAAAGTAGAGCTCACATGTTGAGGCTAAGTTTGTTTATTGTATAGTTAATAAAAACCGTAACAATTTACATAGAACAACATTCTGCGAACATTAATTTAAAACAATTACCATTTTGTGTACAAACACGTCATAAAACGTATAAAAGACATTTTATGAGTCAGTATTTACACATTTCACGAACTTATAAAAGAACCTATAATATGAGTATGTGGAACTAGACATTATCTGCTCCAGTCTATTATTTGCTTCCTTTTTTGGCCCAAAAATACATTTGTCAGACTCCTAGTCCTGAGTCTAACAAATATTATTGGCAATTGTTGAATAGGTAATGTATTTAACTCAAGTAGTCAATAATCAAGCCTGTTTCGTCTCCTCCTCATTTTGTCGCTTTCGTGCCATATTGAGAGTATCTCATTAAATTGCTGCTGCTTTCAATAGTTGATCATGAGCTTGTAAAAACGTTATTATTTTACAATTCATTTGGGAGTCAGTTAGATCCAGTCCTTTAATTATGGCAGTTCTATACAAGCCTATTCCTCTATCCAAGAAAGCTCTTTTTTAAAAAAGTGACATGCTCTGGTTGCAACTTCTTGCAATGACATATAAGGTGAATTAAGTATTTCTTTTGATAGCCGCAAAGACTGCATTCTTTTGACTCGGTGTGCTTCCAGTGTGGCTCGTCAGCCAGGGTAGGAAATTTGCCAAAGCGCAATGTCATCAGTTGTCTTTTAATGTAGATAGAGAACGTGGAGTCTAGGTAGGCCGTCAGTTTAAGGGTTTTGCTGTTATTATTCACTGTCCACGAATGAGAACAATGAGAAAAGATGCCTTTATCTGCTATCAACGAACGAAATGTTGCTGCTTTGTTTAGTGCCAGCTTAAATGATGAGAAATGCAAAAATAACAATTGATGGACAGAACGCAGAACAATATCATACATTCCCCCCAGTACAGAGATCTGGGCCTAAATCCATCGTTTTTTTGCACTTCACACCACCCCAGTTCAGACATGGCCATATGCAAATCAGCCTTGGCCCTGTGCTTCATGGGAACAGTCCAGCCCGAACTGCCAAGCCATGTCTTTCCTCGACCGGAATCAAGCATTCTAGGACCGGTTTCTGGCTATCAGCCGTCTTTAGCCAGGATAGCTTGACTCCAGTGGTGTGGAGAGCATGGGACTCACGTCTGAGCATACCCATCCCACTCCGGGTGACAAATTCAAAAACAACAATTTATGGACAGAATGCAGAACAATATCATACATTCACCCCAGGAAATTAAAGGGTACATCATGTAGCATAGAGAATGCAAAGCATAAAGCCAACAGGGAAATTGTATTAACAGGATATAGCGCCTATCACCCAATAGATTAATTCATTTCATGTGTAATGTGGTTACCATGTTGCTACCAGGTGGATTCCTAACAGCAGACTTCATGCAGAAGCATAGGGAGAGGTTTCCACTCAACCGCCGATTAAATAAATGAGAAGGACGGGTTTAAACCTTTTCAGCCCATGTTCAGCACTTGAAGGTTAGTCAATAAGTGAAAGCAGAGAGAGAAGGTAAGCATATCAATCCATTTATTGGCATGGTACGCCCATCCATTCTGTTTTTACTATCTGGGCCATGGGACAAAAATAAAGTCCTAGCCCAGTGTACGCAGAAACACCCCAATAATTGTATAAATACTATCCACTGTTTCACATCCATAAAATGTCAAAACTCTCATACCAATTGGTCATTGTAGTTGACCATTTTTAGCACCAAGGTGCTTGCTCGTCTATGATGATACATATACTCAGGCTGCCCGTTTAACACTCTTATTGCTCGCAAGGAAGGGAGGGAGGAAGAACTCACACCATTTTGTGGTACATTACTTTTGCACATCCCAACTTGCACTCCACATATTCAGATTACACCCCATTGAAAGTTGCTGACCCACAACATCCCCCAGGTACTTCAATCACTTCACTCACCGCCATGCTCGGCCTCTTCGTGTTTGGACCTCCGACACCATCCACCTGCACCCACCTATTTGAAGATTCAGATGCTCAGGCGGAAGACAGGACACTCGGGAGTTGGGTGCCGAAACAGCTGACAGATGGGCGCCATCTTAAAATGTGTAACTCAACCTGGGAACCTGGGAAACCCATAGGCAGTTTCCTGATTGAGCAAGTCAGCACACGTGACGCGACGAGCAGAGAAGCAGAGGAGAGCAGGCGAGCAGGCGAGAAGATGAGCGAGCCGCTTCCACCCTCTTCGCCCGCACCACGCCTGCCGTGCATCGCAGGGAGCAGGGGGGGTGAGAGGCGTGAAGCAGCAGAGAGAGTGACCGCGAGCGGTATAAACGGGAGCAGTGTGCTGCAGTGAACCGCAGCGAGCCGCCACCTCTGACCTCTGACCACCGCGAGCCGCCACTACCGGGAGCCGCCACCATCAGGAGCTGTATATTGTACACTGTGTGGTCGGCTCGGTCTCGGTCCTGCACTGCCTCCACTTGCTTGCTTCGCCTTCCCCACAGACGAGAGCCATGAGAAGGGAGAAGCCCCACGCACACTGAGTGTACGTGTACACCCCACGCAGTGTACATAGCAGCTGTCGGACAGTGAGCCCTCTTCCCACCACCCCTGTTGCTGCTGAGCCTACTGAGCCTGTTTTGTGGGTTGTCGCGGACTGCTTGGCAGGGGTGACACAGAGGGGAAAGTGGGAGTGCGGCTTGAGGATACAGTGCACAAGCCACCGCTGCTCCCAACATTGTGGCTTATCCACCATTGACATTGACATTGTTTTACAAGGGGCAATTTCCCAGGAACTTTTCTAGGAATTTTGGCAGTGGCAAATCTTGCAACTGCCAGTGTGCTAGCGCTTGAGTCAGTGTATGACTGAAGCACGTGTATCCCGCCAGGGCAGGAGTCAGAAGTCATAGCCAGAGCCCGAGCTGCAGCACCAGCAGCACCAGCACCGCAGCACCTATACCAGCACCGCAGCACCGGCAGCGCCAGAAGCCCCAGCAGCAGAGGCAGTAGAGGCGGCTCCCTGTTGCTCCTGGTAGCTCCTGGTATCCGACCTCAGCGAGGGCAGAACAAGGGAATCTGTGCTGTCCCGGTGACCTACTGTTAGCGGGATTAGCTATCTCTGCACCATCTCTGAGCTGTGGACGCAAAGCCTGGAAGCCAGTAACAGAGCTGCGAGCGGGACGTGCAAGGGCCTCAGCATCCATAGTTTGGTCTTTTGGAACTTTCCGGTGTGTGAACCGGAGCGTGAACCGGGGCATCCGGAGAGCCCGGAGCCTGGAGTTTCGGAGGCTAACCGAGTAGCCAGCGTGGAGGTAAGTGGCAGTGGCAAGCGCGGCAGCCATTAGAGGCAGCTGCAAAGTAAGAGCCGAGGGTGCGGACCAAGGGGCTGCTTGACTAGGTCTCCCAGCCCGCGGTCACCCTGTGTGCTCCGCTTGCAGCCGCCCTCCCCCCTGTAAAAGAGACAGCCCAGTATAGCACGGCTTATGAGGAGAGCTATTAACTCTCCCTAAGCTCACACAACAAGCTCAATAAGCTAAAGGCTCCCACAGGGCAGCCACCTCAATAACCAGGATCACAAGTAAGCGGACCCTTTCACCCTCCCACACTACACATCACACAGCCCCAGCTCACAGTGTCTAAAGGCACTCAAAGGATGATGCCTAAAAAAATCAAGCTGAGCACGAAGGAGGAGGAGGAGGTGGTGGGGGCAGAGGCTAACCCTGAAAATACGGTATTAAGAAGGACCACTAGGAGCACTAAAGGTGCAAACCTCCAAAAGGTTCAGGACTCAGTCCAGGGCAACTTCCTCCCACAGGGTCTCATCACCCAATTCTTCCAGGCCCCCAGTGGCCCGATAACCATGGACAGGAGTATACAAGGACCCGAGGGCAGTGGTACACTGTGGTTGCCAATATCGCAGCAAGATCATCCTTGCAGTTACTCTTGCGACCCTGCAGACTCCGGAAAGGCCCAAAGCCTGGAAGATGTCCGGAGCCAGGTAGCCCTACTTCATTCCACTGCCAGAGCGAAAAGCCCGTTAAGGATCCTAGCAGAAGTTCACAGGAGCATCACAGAGGGTGTACAGGAGGAGACAGGTAGCGCAAAGCAAAACACGGGCACCGCACCCTCTCCCCCAACGAGCCCTGGGACACACCTGTGTACGCCTGTGACACCCCGGGCAACAACGGAGATGACCACTCCGGGCAAGGCAGCGCACCTGTGCACGCCTGTGACACCCCGGGCAACAACGGAGACAACCACTCCGGGTAAGGCCGCGCTAACGGCATCGTTCTTGCAAAAACTAGAACACTCAATAGAGCGGACATTAGAAAACACCCCCATATACTCCGCCAGAATTAACCCCAGGCATCCGCAGCAGACGGAGGCACGGAGCCCCTTGAGCCTAACACAACATCAAGACTCAGGCGATGAGGTCATGGTCAAAGAAGTAAACCTGTCCATAATAAGAGAAGTGCAAGACACCATGGCTAGGGCCTTATTATGGCAGTCAACAAAGATGGAGGTTCAAGTTGACCTCCTGCACTCAATTGCCCAGCACTTAGTGCGCCAAGACGACAAACTAGCAAAGTTAGAGGTGCTATTTGAAACCCATGCGGCCAATATCAACTTGGGAGCCGCCATTATAGAAAAATGGGCAAGCCTACCCGAAGTTCTAAAAGATATGCTCTCATTAGCCAAGGGCCTTGGAGAGAGGCCCCCTCTAACACAGTTGGCGCATAAGCCACCAGCTTTGACGAGAGTGCATGAAGTAATGAATGATCCCTGCACCACGGTCACCAGCTCATCAAAAGGTTCGCTGGCAGTGCCATGTAGCAAGCTCACCATGCCAGAACAAGGAAGCGGGGACTTTGAGGTTTTGGAGCCTGAAACCGAAAGCGACGATTCATCCGTCAGCATTCCTCTCTCGGAACAGGCCAACTGCGCATCGGCTGGTGCAAACGGTCCGCTTTCACAGAGAGCAAAAAAAAGACTTAAGAAACAACTAAAGAAACTTAAAACTAAAAGCAGGATCATACCATCAGCCACAATAACTTCTGGCGCCACCATAACTGAAAGTACATTTAAAACACCCTTTCCTATCTTCACCTCAAACCGTGCACTGAAGTCTGTCAAGCCCAGTGACGCACCACTTGTCCCTAGTGAGACCCCTAGACACTCAATCCCTGCTCCGGAGGGCCCCAGTAATGCGGTGGATCTTCCACGGCCCTCACTAGTGGTTTCCGGAGGTCCTTCCAGCGCCAATGATCCATCTGGCTGGGTCCCCCAACATAAGACAGAATCAACCCACCCTTCGTATTTGGGAGCGCAGCTGGGACTGCCTTCTCTGGTAGGTCCTCCTACCAAGGTACCAGGTAGCCAGCAACTAGGAGCTATATACAACAACCTCCCTCCCCCGAACGCTATCAATGATGAGTGGCAAGGACTGTCAAGAGAGGCAAGCCCCCCAAACACGAACTCCGACAGACAGTGCCCAGGTGACCGTCACGCAATCATTGCACACCCATTTCATCAGAGGCACGTGTCCCCCGGTGAAGGGGCACAATGGCGCTCCTCAGAAAATAACAAACCACTAAAAACTTACGAGCTGTTGTTCACCCCCAGATTTACAGCCATGGACTCCTTCGACATCCTGAACAGGTCCAATATCGTACGACTCTTCGGCCACATTGAACCCCTGGCACACATCACCTTGGGGATGATCGAGTGGGTGAAGTTCAAGAGCCTGGACACAGATACTCACGGTGATTCCACCATAGTCGGACTAGCAAACCAGCAAGCCCAAAAAGCTGTCCTCCAAGAATCATCCCAACTGGCAGAATGGGGTATAGAAGTCACCGCCCCCAGGGTTCCAAAATACCCGCACGTCCTCAGACCACACTATGGTCTACAACATGCCATCTCTGTTCTCAAAGGCACAAATTCCACGTGTTCTGACGGGGGACTGAAAGCCGGGAGGCCAAGATCCCCGCTAAAAATAAAACTCTTGCTAAAAGAAAAACAGCGTATCGTGCAACGACCTCAGCAAGGACCAGCCCTTTCGGAGGACACATGGAGACGGGGCTCCTAACCCCCCCCCACACATACGTAAACATCAGTCGCGTACGCCCACCAAGAGGCCAGGATCGCAACCTTAGCATCATCTCATGGAACATTGCAGGGTTAAATAACATCCGCAGGGTTACAGCCACCCATGACTATCTCGCACTGGGGGACATACTATGTATCCAGGAGACCTGGGCAAGGACCACTTCACCAATCGCTGGCTACCACGAATATTTCAAACCAGCAACCAAAAGGACGATCTTTGGTCGCCCGTCAGGGGGTCTCTCAATCTTTGTAAGCCACGCCTGCAAATTAAAAATAAAAGAACTATCTCTGGAGCCACCGGACCTACAAGCTATCTCAATAGAAGGACTGAGAGCGGACCAAACAACCCGACCGCTTGTATTAATCAACTGTTATCTCAACCCTGCAAAACTTCACTCTCCACACGGCTTGGAATCATTCACCACCGCCCTGGAAGATCTACTAATAAGCCGCTTGCACTATGATGTAATCATAGTCGGTGACTTTAACCTGAGAGGCCTGGATCTGCTACCCATGAAACCACCCAGCAGGAAGTCAGCCCAACTGATTGAACTTTTAGCAAATTACAACTTGCAATCCACCCACGGGATACAAAAAATGCGCTACCCCGCATGGTCTGCCTATCCGACCTTCAGAAATGTCTCCACTATAGACTATATCTTCATCAATGCAGGACTGGCTAACAAACTTTGCAACTTCACTGTGGACGACCGAGTCGAAAGCGACCATAGACCCCTTCGTGTCACATTCAACCTGACACGAGAACAGGCGGACTCCTACGCCGTAATTGGTATGACAACATGCGAAGAACACCATTTAGTCCTTAAAAGAATAAAATGGTCGACCAATCTTAGCCACAGTCTTAATGCATTCATAGCTAACAGGGCAACAGTACCATGGCCACAAGAAAGTGAATGTATATTACACCTATGGGAAACATTGACCAATGACTTACTGATAAGCCTGGGCAATACCCACCGATCAAGAAACGGACAAAAAAATCTCATCCCAGGTCACCAAAAAACCCACAGTCTTAAGCTTGCCAAGCATGCACTCAACAAGGCAGTGAGAGCAAAAAAGAAAGGTATCCACCTGCCAGGGGGGCTCCCCATTGCCGTTCTGCGAGCCAAGTACAAAAAGAACATCTGGGATCTGAAAAGAAAACGGATCGAACAGAATTGGCTGACAGTGTTTTCCATAATTAAAGGCAAAGATAATAGCAAGCTCTGGCGCTACATCAACAGCCTGTCATCAGGTGGTGTACATAAGGTTAACAGTGTTGGAGGAAAAGTATGGGAACAATATGCAAAGGGGCTGTATACTAGTGAGTCAAATCGAACGTCTCACGGTACAACCGGGTGGCCCAAGGCGGCAGCAGCTACCATCAGCCCTGAAAGTGCCTTGAACGATGTCTCATGTCCGCCCGTACCTGGAAAATTCTCGGAGGCGAAGATAGCAAAATATATCAAAGCCATCAGACCCGACGGTGCCCCAGGCCCTAACGGAATCCCCGCACAGGTCTTTAAGAAAGATCCTGCATTCTTCGCTTCCAAACTTACTCCTCTATTTAACCACGCATTCGCAACTGCAACCCTGCCATTCTCCTGGAAAGGCTCAATTCTCTTTCCTATCCACAAAAAAGGTGACCACTCGAATCCGGCTAATTACAGACTGATAGCCCTTCTTGACATTGAAGCCAAGATCTATGCCCGCCTGCTACTTAAGGACCTGGAAACTTGGGTGGATAAGAACGGCATACTCCCGCCCTCACAGACCGGCTTCAGGGCTAACTGTTCCACGCTGGACAACATCATAGCGCTCTCGTACCTCGCTCAGAAGGCCAACATGCGGAATAAGCTGCCCCTGTTCTGTTGCTTTATAGACTACTCAACGGCCTTCGACCGTGTGAACAGATGCCGGCTCTGGGCAAAACTAGAGTCTTGGGGGATCCCTAGAGATCTTCTAAAGGCCATAAAAGCACTTTACGAGGGGACCTGGGTTCAGGTGAAACTAAGCGCCACCTCTGTAACCACAAGAATTTCCACTGACTCTGGATTAAAGCAGGGGTGTGTTCTGGCCCCCCTGCTTTTCAACCTGTACACTGCAGACATGGGGCATGCCCTGAAAGATGCCAACCTAGCACCGCCCAGACTGGGGAAGCTGGTTCTGGGCACGCTCCAGTACGCAGATGACACAGTAATTATGGACCACACCAGGGTAGGCCTCCAAAGAGCCTTAAACAGTCTTGCGACGTACAACAAGGAGAACGAGTTACATATTAATGTGAGCAAGACCAAGATAATAATCTTTGGTAAATATCCACACAAAACTAAATTTTCATGGTCTCTGGGGGAACACCGAATCACCACGGCCCCATCCTACAACTATCTGGGCACATGGGTATCAGAGAGGGCCACCGCAGTCAAACATCTGAAGGCGCTTAAACCAAAAATCAACAAAATAATTACATCTCTAAGACGTCTAAGCTACAGCCTGGACAGTCCCTCTGCATATCCGATGCTGACAGTACTCAGGGCCAAATTGATCCCCGATATCACGTACGGCCATATAGCCTACCCAGGGGCTTTTGTGAAAGTGGTCCAAGCAGCACAGGTGAAAGCATACAAGATGGTGCTACGGGCCCCCAAACAGGCCAGGAACAACAGGGTGAGACTGGAAATAGGCCTGAAACGTCCTGAACTGATACTATTGGGGGAATTGCTAAAATACTACATCAGAGTTCTGAAGTCGCCCGAAAACACCTTAAAGCATGCGCTAAAAACCATCTTTGGCGAAGCAGGCTCGCCATGGAAAGCCCAGGTGGAACTAGCCATTGAACTTCTGAAGATCGAGGGGCGGAGTCTGCACTTACACGAAATTCCATATTCCGCCTGGGCAAAAGCCGTCAAGCGCCAAGTCCAGTCCATTTCCTTTGAGCTAGACCTTTCCTCGCTCCGGCCCAACCCACTAACGTTGGCCCTGGACAAGTCCTACACTCCCGGTAAACCTCAACCATACTTACAAGACTCACTAACAACCGAAGCAAGACAGAAAATTCTGTTTATGCGCCTCTTGGCCCTCAGGATAACGGACTTCAATCCACGCTGGGCACGCCCGGACGGAGCCACTGCCTGCCGACTTTGCAATTATCGCAGAGAATCCTGGCTACACTTGCTATGTTGCTGTACCAAGCTGGCCAGCGGCCGACAGCGTCCGCTACGTCCGGCACTACGCATTTTGGGCCACAGAACTTGCAAAGAGGCCTCGGATTGGTGTTTCTCTGAAACCACAACATGTTTACTAGCTAGGATAGGCAAGTTCATCCATCAAATTAAAATGGCACTCGAAGACCAATTAAAGGATACCATCCCGAAGAGCCCTGTGACCCGCCGTCCCAAAGTTGGCAATCCATAGATAATACAGGGACCCGCCGAAAAGAAAAGGGTTCCATCAGTCAGAGGTATCCAACCGGTGCCGACCCTGGGCCCAATGTAGTCCACAGTGCAACTGAGGATGTCAAACTTATATACTCCCTCCAGACTCTAGTAAGCGAGGTCTCACGTTGACTCTAAATTTTTAATTCCTTTAATAATGTATAGCACCAGTGTACATAGTCCGCACCGAGAACAAATATCGGTACTAATGGGCCAGACCAGTGTATACCGAGCGGGGGGGGGGGCTTTTTACTGCATTTTACTGTATTTTATTGAACCAAACTGTATTGTTCTATACTGTAATGATTTTAAGTAATCGCACAGTTCATAAATAAATAAACCTGGGATTCACTAAATGTAATATGGAACCCAGTGTCCCTTTGTTTTACAATTTCCCATATTCCCTCCTGCTATAGTTTATGTTGTGCAAGTTGATATAACACCTACAACTCCAGGACTAGAAGTAACCTGTGCTGCAGCACTTCCAGAACTACCAGTAAAACTTGTGTTGCACCCCTTTCCATATGTGTCTGATTATATGGGGTGGACGTTCAGCCAACAGTCCATCCAAAAGGCTGTCCTTGCATCACTGTCACGGTCTGCATTTCTCTCTCTCTCCCTCCTTTTTCTTTTCCTTTCTCCCTCAATCATGTCTACTCTCCACCTCCTCTGTTGATCATCCGATCTCGCGTCTGGGTATGCAAGCCTTGTTTTCTTCATCCTCCCTTGATATTGGTCTATTTGTTTTGTATGCACTTAACATTCCCATGCATTAAGCACTTCAAACTGTGTAGGTCTAGATAATGTTTTCATGGCAAAATATCCCTCTCAAATGATAAATTATTCTCAAATTGAAAGAACTGTAGTATGAAAACACCAATCTACCTTCTTTCTCTGTCATATTGTGCCAATTCTTAAGCCATTTAATAGTATGGAGCCCTACTTCTGTCACCATATAATGAGTTGGCTTGCCCTACGGTGAAGCTTCCCTGCTAATTCTAGTAGGCACACCTACATCTCCTCGTAACATATCTTATTGCTCTAAAATATCACATTTTTCAACCTTTTTATGTCAACAATTTAAATTTAATCCAAATTAAACAATTACCAATAGCAGCTCAGTATCCAAGAGACAATTTCAATGAACCCCAGCGCGAGGTTACACCAACTGACCTATCCCACCATGGCACGCTCGGACATCACTCTCACTCCTCGCAGCAGTCCACCCTCCTTCACAATCTTTGTCACACTCTCTATCTTTTTCACTTCTGTTTATAATAAAACATTAACTAGCAATTGTCTGCTACACTAGAAGAATCAAAGGAATCACTGATTTAAAGATTTCATATTCACAAATGAAACCTCGGCCAGAGGCAAGTCACTTAAATCAGAATAATTCCCTTCTGCGCAAAAGGTTCACCACACTAAATATAACTATATCTTGCATACAAAGGTTTCCTATCTCAATTCGGCCGTCGATTACGTCTCACGACAAACCCCACCCAACCCTAGCAGACAATTACAACACAGTCTCTTCTGCACCTTTATAAGGTCCTGGGATCTTAGGCCACGTTAAACCCAATAACAGCTTTAATAACTTCTTCATTTTAGCACCACATTCACACTACTCTCACAATATCTCCACCAGACATCACACAATCAGTATTGTACCACAAGCTAAGCATAATACTCAAACACACGTCCCTACTGATACTCACTCCTTCGCTTTTGCTGTTTAAACACACGCCACTGGAACTCCATCTATTTTCCATGTCTCAATCCTGAATTCTGGACTAGGGTCACTGGGGTTGGGGTCCAGATTATTCTAGGTTAGGTTCTAACTCCATTTACTTCAAGAGCTGACCATCTGATAATGCTAGCAGCTGTTTGAGCTTGGGTCCAGCCAAACATTTATCTCCAGAGGTGCGATCTCTAACAGCACGAGAGGTAAATGGAGAAACTATCACATGTTAACATCTCATTTCAGTGCAACCCATTTGGCCACACAATAATCCACCTGACAACTTTATCTGAGTTTAGTAGGGTTTATATATACATTTAGAAACAATCAATGTAGACCAATCTTAACTTAATCGTATAAAAGTACAGAAAGACCAAGATAAGGCCAAATCTCCTGAAGAGATTTACCTGATATAAAACAAAGCAGACGAGTAACTCTATGACAATAATGCAGACGATCAGGAAAAGGAATTGAGTATTGAATTTCATCAGATGGTTCTCCAAAGTAAACATGATCAATTTATCTCTCCCTGCACTACCTTAAAAGGGGGCAACCCTAAGCTAAGAAGCATTTGATTGGGATGAAATCAGAAAGGTGTCAGCTGTCGGAGTCTTCAGTAGAAGGCACTCCATCAAGTCTAGTAGCATAAAGCCACACAAGCAAAGGCATAGGTCTGCTCTTGTGGAAAACACTAAGATGACTACCCTGTCTCTCACTTCTTTCAGCATAAAATATCAAAAGCGGTCAGTGTAGACAATCCAATGTGATCTTTGCTAGTGAATATGCATAGCTCGGGTACAAGTGTATACTTTTACCACCTTTCCCACATCGATAAGTTGTAACTTCATGCAAAGCCCTAGCACACCAATGTACACATTATCACAAGGAAACATTTTTAGATTCCAGATGAGCCCAATAATATATAGGATGCTTTAATATTTGTGTCTTGTTCAGAATCCAGCCAACACGTGTTTCGTCGTTCGGGACAAGAACCCACGACTTCCTCAGGGCTTTCAATCTTCGACTTGAAATGGAATGCCTTCTGGCTGGTTATACTTCCGTCCCAGCCCCAGTCTGGCTGGGTAAATGATCTAACTTTTTAGTACTCACAAATGTATGTTATAAACACTTGGGACAAACTTCTTAGGTGTCTTCTATTTTGTCCATGGTTAGTGTGGTCATTACATAAGCTGTGGGTACATATTGTTAGGATCATTTAGACAAATTAATGACTGTTAGGGTTGATGATCAGTTGATCAGGACTTTTTGGACTCTTCTCATTGGGCAAATTGATGCCAAGGTATATTATCATTGAGTCCATTTTGCCCAACGAGAAGAGTCCAAAAAGTCCTGATCGACTGATTATCAACCCTAACAGTCATTAATTTGTCGAAATGATCCTAACAATATGTACCCACAGCTTATGTAATGACCACACTAACCATGGACAAAATAGAAGACACCTAAGAAGTTTTTCCTAATTGTTTATAACATACATTTGTGAGTACAAAAAAAATCGTGCTGACAGAGATAGAGCTCCATTCCTCCATCCCCTATCAGCCAATAACCACACTACAATAGAATATTGACTAGCCCATGAGTAAACATTACTTGCATTAACGACATATTTTATAATATGTTGTCGTTTTTTGGACATATTTTGTCTTTAGAATTTCACTAAATATGGTTTCCAATAAGATCTGTTTTATCACTAAGAGGGTATTACCAAAACCTTAGTCCTCTCTCTAGCTCTAAGCACTGTAAACTCTGATATCGATAATGTTCACAAAACCATTCTCTAGATATATGAGCCAATTTAAGTAGTATTAGAATGCCCTTATGTATCACAATTGTGATCTAAATATCTGAACAGATGGACGATTTTAACCCCTTCCATGCTCATGACGAACCCCAGCCGTCATGCACTACGGTGCTCGTGTGCTGATGACGGCTGGGGTTCGTCATGGCCCGCCCCTGTTTGTGCTGTTTACAGCACACCAGGGGAATCGCGGCCGCATCGAAGGGGTTAATCCACAAAATGTAAACATTTCTATTTTTGAAATTTGATCGTTTATAATTACCCCTTGATTAGATTTCAGTTACACAATACGGATAAATACCTGCCGGATTCCACATACTCGAGAATAGATTGTAATTGTAAAACTTTATCAATCACCGTAGTCCTCTTTCTACTTCCAAACAAAAAACACGTACCAGATACGGAGCAGTTCCACAGTGCGGGTGAGACTATCGGTTACCAACTCCGGATTGAGACTCTCTAGGATTAATACGGTAAAGTTAAAACTCGCTTTGTACATCTCTTCCCTTTTAGCTTAGGACCAGAAAATCCTGCGCTCCTGTTAAAACGTGGTTACATTCCATTTCAGGTAATTATACGTTTATTCAGGACACCTCGATCTTTTACATCTGATATGATGTAGCTAAACATCAGTAGTCACCACAGCGTTTCCCTAGCGAGTTAGCCAGATAATTTAACCCTTTAAAAAAAAACGATTACAGTGATTATGAATTAAGTGAGCCAGAGATTGAAGTTAAAGTACTTCTTTCATCCCCTCAATTGACTAATAAAAACAATGAGTTACTTCTAAATGTCACCTCCTTCCCAGCACAACAGGATTGTCTTCACAAGCACGATCTTTTTCAATCCGCATTAATGCAATAATGATGCATTTTTATTATACACCTCCAAAAGAGTATTATTGATGAGTGCTACATCTGTACCCCAATGCTTCTTTATGTTTCTTTTCATTACAGGTACAACATACCTATTTGGAGACAGAGTGGTAAAAAACCACTATATACCACACAAATTGTGTGAATTATATTTTTAATTCTGTGTGTTTGTCCTGACAAATGTCCCTCAGACCCGGCTGGGCAAGATGGGACAGAAACATGTCGACCTTTTCTGAAGTGATATTAAGAGATCCATTATCACGATCTTCTATTATACCCCTTGCTTTTTAACTACAAAAATTCTCACTTGACAATTAAAACAAACTCTCACCTGGTTTAAACTTTATGTGAATATATCCTTCCACTTTTGGGGGTCCACTTTTATCTCTGGACACTACCACGCTACACCAGAGATTGCCTCAGGCTTGAGGCTGGCATACAGCACAAATTTGGAACACCCAATGATAATGCCATAATGCATATGTGGGGCGGAAAAACGATATAAACCGCAAAAGTAACATAGCGTTTATGAGGGTGATCCATAAAGTCTATCTGTAACGTGGTTACAAGTGTCTATTCTCTATTGATTATATGGACCTTTACAAGGACCATGGACAAAGGGGCTGCCTCAGGAGGTAGATTCAATTTACAAGTTGTTTAGGCGAGCACAGATTTTAGAAATTGGTGGGTTCCCTAAAATCTGCGCGGGTTGTATAGCAGAGGGCCTAGCCTCAATAGGCTTCGCTCAGCCAGACAAACGGATCCCTCCACCTGGTGATCCTTGATTAACCCCCTTGCTCACAAGCCCGCTAGGTGCTCTCCTTTCACTTATAAATGCATGTGGATCAAGTGCGCTAGATGCTGTAATTTCACTTATAAATGTTTGTGGATCACCCTCCTTTGAGACTAACCCCACAGGCAAACCCAAATCTGGCTGCATGTTATGGTCATCAATTAGGTTAGAACAGCCGCTTTGAGACTCCCACTTATTTAAAAAACAGTCTAAACGGGCACATTTTTTAAGGATGCCTGCCACACAGGTATTTAAAGTGTCTATAATATCTTGGGCTACACTTGTAAGTACCGCTTCCATCCGGGTGCTAACAATCTCCTCTACCATATTCCGGATCAGATCATCATTGTCAGCATTTACAATTGTATCATTTTTTGGTTTACCCCTTTTGTGTCCTTTATCAGGTTTAGAGTTTTTCCTTAGAGGAGTCTTTTCTCCCTTTTGCTCTGGGTCCTTGACCCATATATCCTCACTCCCTGCAGATAGCAGTACTTCACTGGACACCGTTATTGCCTCCCTCTGGATAGCGTCTTGTGTTGGGGATTCCATGGCGGATATTAAAGGCGCTTTCAAGACCACAACTCTGGGTTCCAAGGGTATGGGAATGCTGAGTACCGAGTTGTTGACATCATCGTTCCCCTCACCCTCTTTGGGATCCAAGCGAAGTTCCTTTTCTGCGTTAGCGATTTCGGGCTAGATGTAGGTAAATCTAATTTACCGACTCACAAATACCGAATTTTACCGATTCGGTATTTATGAATCAGTAAATTAGAAGGAGGCAGATGTAGGTAAATCAAAAATCTAATTTACCGAATCTGTAACATTCGGTATTTACCGATTCGGTAAATACCAAATCGGTATTGCCCATTGATTCCTATGGGCCTTGAAGCCCATAGGAATCAATGGGCAATACCGATTCGGTATTTACCGAATCGGTAAATACCGAATCCTGCAAGGGTGCAGGGGGTGTCACTTTGACACCCTCTGGCACCCCAAGTACAGGCTTGTGTGCCATGTGGCACACATACATGCCCTAAGGGCATGTCTGTGTGTCACATTGCACAGGAGTGCATGTACAGATGTTCATGCACACCTGAATTTGGTATTTTACCACACAATAGGATTGTGTGGTAAAATACCGACTTTTAAGGGCCTGTGGCACTCTTAGGAGTGCCAGCTACATATGGATTTACCGAATCGGTAAATATACCGATTCCGTATTGTATTGATTCTGTAAATTTACTGATTCAGTAAATTTACAGAATCGGTAAAATATAGGCCCCTACATCAGAAAAACATAATACCGGTCCGGCCGTTACCGACTGGTATTAGGGCTCCTACATCTGGCCCTACATCTTTTAGTGCGCCATCCGCCAAGGCTAGATAGGATATAATAGTGGGGGATTTTCGAGGAACCTTGCCTTTTACACCCCCCTGGTCATTACTGCACAGATGTTTCCGCTTACCCATTATGCCGCTGTTAGAGGGTAAGCCCGGCCCGGCCTGCTTCAGCCTCCGACGGCCACAGATGGCCCGCCCTTTGCCCGGGCTTAGCCCGGCGCCCGCCCGCGCACATCTCACGGGATGGCGGTGACGTATTGCTTATGAGCGCTACGGGCAAAAATGGAGGGCTATGGGCGTCGCTGGCTGCCCCCAATGGGGCTGGTAGTCCTTGCTGCTTGCCCCCTCATGCCCCAAACACTCAGCGCTGCATCTCCCACTGAGCGGGAGGCGCGAGGTCTTTTTGTGGGTAAGTGCCACATATCATTGGGATCTTATGCTACCCAATTCTGGCAGACCCTACAACCCTTCTTTTGGGTTTTACATCAGACACCTTGGAGGTAATGGCAACAATAGGGTCATTCCCCTATAGACATGGGAGTGGTCAATCAGCTTATTGCTCTATATGGGAAAAAGAAGGCTGTAGTGTCTTGTGAATATGAATGACAGGACCCTTCTGATCTCAGATGGACTGCGTAGGAGAACAACATAATCGATTGGGTGTGTCTCAGTGTGGTTAATAACATTTATAACGCAGTCCATGCTGTTAATGGATGCATTCTGAAGAATAAAGATGTGAACTACAGAGCTCCGTATGTGGCATGGTCATTTGCATGCTACCCGGCTGGGGAAGACGCTACAACTGACGATGAGTAGGAGATACACGTCCCGAAAAAACAAGACTGCTCTCTCTGAGAGTTTGCCGAGGTCCAGCAAACTACTGGTGCATGAAATGTGCACCTCAGTAGAAGTGGAGAAGTCTACCATTGGCATACTTGGAGTCAAAGTGCCGCTTTATCCAATGCAAGATTTTTGAAGAAGGCGAAGGCCCCATGGAGAAGTCTATTCACAGTCGGCCTAGAACCTGCTGGGAGGTCGAAAGAAGAGGTACTGCGCCAAAACGTACTTCAGAGCCATCATATGTATAGAAGAATAGGGCTAAAGGCAACAACAATCAGGTAAAAAGAGGCACGGAAGGCAGTGACAGCCAGGTTCAAAAGTGCACCAAAAGCAAAAACAGCCAGGGGCAAAGAATCGCTAAAGGCAGTGAAAACAAGGTACAATGCAGAAGGTTGAGAACTGTGATGACCATATGCAAGACATCTATCACTCACTGCCAAAGATGAAAGAGTGGCCATACGACATCAGATCGGCCACTACAACAGCATTGCAAGCATGCGGTCAATTCTTACAGGAGGTGCCGGTCCAAGTGCGCACCAGACATCACTCGCTGGCCCCGCTGTCAACGTCAGTAAGGTCCACTACTGGTTACGGTAGCAAAAAGATCATCAAATACTTGAACAGCCTTGCAGGTGATGAAGTGAAAGAAGTGATAAAGAAAATACCACAAGCTGATGGAATATCTTACCATCAAATTAAGGAGGCATTCAAAACAAGTTCAATCCAATGTCGAATGTCAACTATGAAAGGTACATTTTCAAGCAGGCAAGACAGCAAGCTGGTAAAACGATGCATGAGTTTGTCGAAAGACTTGATACTCTCTTCAAGCATTGCATGTTCATCAAATTCAATGATAAAGAAGCCATACATATCCGATTCGTTGATGGTTGCCTGTCCGACTAGTTCAAATGACAAATGCTGACAGAGACCCTTAGCTTAGAGAAGGTACTCAAGGCTTGTGAGAGCAGAGGAAGGTGCAGAATGGCAAGCTGCTGATATGGAAGCTGGAATAGCCCACAGCAAATCAGCATTGAAAATCAAACGTAAGCAGGGACCCAAGGCCGATGGCCATTAAGTAATTACCCAGAGGAAAAAGAAGTTGCGTTTCTGATGTGGATTCTCCTTCCCACACAAAGGTAAATGTACTGCCATCGGACAAGTATGCAAAGAATGCTGGAAAGAAAACCTTTTCTTTACGGCTTGCAAAGCAAAAGAGGAACTAAAGGCACCACATCAAGAAGAGAAAATAGATGCCAGAAAATTCCAGAAGCACGCTAGCCACACCCACAAGGCCAAACAGTGACATCAGTTGAGGCAAGTGGAAACTAAACGAAATTGATCGTGATCAAAGTTGTCTTCTAAAGGCTCTTCGAAGTCATTTCCAAGCAACAGTAAAGACGATGGGTGTGCAATGATGATTTCAACCACTAAACGACATGCGCATGTAGGCTTGGCTGCATGCATTGAAGAGCCCAAGTCCAAGAGATATTGCCATTTGAAACAATCAAATTATTTTGGAGAGTAGACTAAGATCACACTAAAGGTGAATGGTTGCTCCATACCTTTTTCATCAACAGTGGTGCATCGATAAACATCATGCCAGCAGAAAAATATAACGAACAGTCTCTGGTGCCCCGTCTCACACCATCAAAGACTGAGGTGCACACATGGGCTGCCTCCAGTCCATTGCACCGTCAAGGATCATTTGTGGGAACCATGCGACACAAGAGGACGAAAGTACGAGTGCCAACTCATGTTTTTCAACGTCCTTCCTCAAGTGAACATTTACTCAGTTTCAGTGCTGACATGGGGCTGATCTCTATCAATTATAACCTGAATGCACATGCTGAAATATTGAGGCAGTTCCCATTGTTGTTTCATGGATTAGGAAAGCTTAAGACAATGAACGTGCATTTTCACATTAAACGGTACATTCATCCTGTTCCTCAACAACATAGTCAAGTTGCTTTCCATCTACTGAAAACTGTTGAGAAACAACTCAACACACTGTTAAAGCATGATTTAATTAAACACTCTACTGGTCCGACTCCATGGGTTTTGCCCATAGTGGTAGTGCCAAAAAAGGACAGTGGAAGTGCTAGGTGCATTTTTGTTGATATGTGCCAGATTAACAACACAATTGAGAGAGAACAACATCCAGTTCCCCCATTGCAGCCATGATTACACAGCTAAATGGCGCCATACTATTTTCTCATCTTGATCTGAACAAGGGGTATCATCAACTCGAACTAGAAAAAAACTGCATGTACATTACTACCTTTCCTACCCATATTGGTTTGTTCAGATACAAGACAAAGTTTTGGGGTGTCGTCAGCTGCAGAACTTTTTCAAGATGTTGTTTGCTTCATAATACACCCTCTGCAAAAAGAACGACTGATGGACAGAATGCAGAACAATGTCATACATTCACCCCATTACAGAGATCTGGGACTAAATCCATCGTTTTTTGTTCACCATGCCATTAAAGTTTGGACCCAGCCTCATGCAAATCAGCCTTGACCCTGCGCCAAATGGGAACAGTCCAGCCCGAACTGCCAGGCCACGTCCTCTCTGGACTGGAAACAAGCATCCTAGGACTGGTTTTGTGGTTTCACCTCTCATCATCCAGGATAGCTTGACTCCAGTGGTATGGAGAGGACGGGACCCATATCTGGGCATACCCATCCCACTCAGGGTGACAAATGTAAAAAGAACAATTGATGGACAGAATGCAGAACAATGTCATACATTCACCCCAGTACAGAGATCCGGGCCTAAATCCGTTATTTTATTTCTCATCATGCCAATAGCCATATGCAAATCAGTCTTGACCCTGCACCCAATGGGAACAGTCCAGCCCGAACTGCCAGGCCAGGTCCTCCCTGGACTGGAAACTAGTATCCTAGGACTGGTTTTGTGGTTTCACCTCTCATCAGCCAGGATAGTTTGACTCCAGTGGCATGGAGAGCACCGGACCCACGTCTGGGCATACCCATCCAACTCAGGGTGACAAATGCAAAAAGAACAATTGATGGACAGAATGCAGAACAATGTTAGACATTCAACCCAGTACAGAGATCTGGGCCTAAATCCAATGTTTTATTGCTCACCATGCCATTCCAGTTTGGACCCAGGCATAGGGAAATCAGTCTTGACCCTGCGCCGAATGGGAACAGTCCTGTCCACATTCTCTTAACTACATTGATGATATACTGGTATTTGGGGCCCCTCAAAAGGAACATGATGAAGCCCTAACACAAGTATGCCATTTACTTGATGATGCAGGTCTCACTTTGAACATAGAAAAGTGAGAATTCTTCTGCCATATTTTTTCTGTAAAGGGCGTGACACCAGAACCGGCTAAAGTGCAAGCCTTACCATCCAATTGTCCCCCACAAGAGGTGACCATGCTGCAATCTTTCCTTGGTATGGCCAATTCCTGTTCCAGGTACATTCAAGACTTTGCCACAGTCAGTTTCCTATCGAGAGATGTAACAAAACGGAACGCTCTGTTCAAGTGGTCACCTAAATATGATCAGAGCTTTAAGAATATCAAACATGCAATTGAGTACATGTCTGCAATGGCCTATTTTGATCCAAAACTACATACTGAGAGTGTGGTCGATGTGAAGCTGGGTGAGATCCTTGCCCAGCACAATGGACATGACAGTGCTCAGAGACACATTGTGGCTTATGCGAGCTGGAGTCTATCACAGACCGAACATGCTTATTTCCGACCTGAGAAAGAAAACCTAGCTGTAGTGTGATTTTGTGAAAACTTCCATGTCTTTCTATATCAAAAGCACTTCAGCATTGTCACTGATCACCAGGCATTGCTCACCATTTTCAGAAATCCGAAAGCCAAGTTTACCCCCTCGCATCAAGCAGAGGGGTTGCGACTGCAAGAGTATGATTACACTATCGTGCATAGAGAATGATCAAAATCCTGCTGACTATTTTTAACAAGTACCATTACAGTGTCTCAGTATGCCATCTAAAGCGGCTGAGGCATATATTAACTTCATAGTAAAGTCAGGCACGCCTGCAGCTATATCTGTGGAACAAATTTGTGCTGCCATGAAAACTGATCAAGATATGCTTGCCCTCACAGACATTATTGGACAGCAAAGCTGTTGGAAACATACTGGAATCTTACGAACGACTTTGAATATCAAAAGTTCAAGAATGAGAGAGAAGAACTTTGTCACTCAAGAAGGCACAATATTACGCGGTTTGAGAATTGTCATTCACAAGAGTCTGAGACAACCAGTCATTGAACCAGCGCATGAGGGTGATAGTGGCATTGTCGCCACTAAGAGAGCTCTCTGAGACCGATAGTGGTTTCTTCGCCTTGATGAAAGAGTTGAAAGAGAATTAAAGGCCTGCTATTTGTGTAGCTGGTTATCTCCCAAATCACTACAGCATCCACTAATTATGTCTGAAATTCTGAAGCAAGTGTAGGAGAGGATTTCAATAGATTTGTTTGGACCTCTCAACAATGGTAATCATTGATGAGTACTCATGATTTCCCCTTGTGGAAGAACCATCATCAACCACACACGACAAAGTCATTGGGACTTTAAATTCCATTTTTGTAACATGGGGTGTTATCTCCTTTCTTAAGTCTGACAATGGCTCAACTTTTCGAAAGCTGGGAGTTTAAGAACTTTCTCGCTAATATGAATATTAAACATCAGAAATGTACACCTCTCTGGCCACAGGCAAATAGGATTGTTGAACGATTCATGGGCACCCTAGAGTAGTTCAGCATGCTGCGCTAGAAGGAAGTGACCTCAAGTCAGTTTTATGTTCAGCACTTCATGCTTAGAGGTCAATTTGCATTCCACGACAGTTGAAAGTCCCCCCACTTTAATGTTTGGGAGAGCAATGGGAACAAAGCTGCCACAATGGACACCTAATAAGTCGACAGATGTGTACAACAGATTCCTTGCACAAGTCCAGAATGCAGACCTAGGCCGAATTACGCCAAAGTGCCCAGGACACGGTTATCAAGGGAGGAGAACAGGTCCTGGCCAAACAAAAACAGAAACATAAGTCTGACACTCAATCAATAAATTTATAGAGCGCGCTACTCACCCGTGAGGGTCTCAAGGCGCTCGAGAGGGAGGGGGGCGAGTGTCGTTATTGCTCGAAGAGCCAGGTCTTGAGGTGTTACCTGAAGGTGAGATGGTCCTCGGTCAGTCGTAGGTGTGTGGGGAGAGAGTTTCATGTTTTAGCTGCCAGCTAGGAGAACGATCTTCCTCCGGTGGTGGTTCTGCGGATCCGTGGGACGGTGGCGAGGGCGAGGCTGGCAGAGTGGAGCTGGCAGGTGGGGGCGTAGAACGAGAGGCGGTTGTTGAGGTATTCGGGGCCATTTTCGTGGAGTGCTTTGTGTGCGTGGGTGAGGAGCCTGAACGTGATACTCTTGCTGATGGGGAGCCAGGGCAGGTTTCTCAGGTGGGCGGATATGTGGCTGTGGCAGGGGATGTCGAGGATGAGTCGTGCGGAGGCGTTCTGTATGCGCTGGAGTAGTTTCTGAAGTTTCGCTGTGGTTCCTGCATATAGGGGGTTTCCGTAGTACAGTCGGCTGGTGATGAGGGCCTGGGTGACGGTTTTTCTGATTTCAGTGAGGATCCACCGAAAGATCTTACGGAGCATGCGCAGAGTGTTGAAGCAAGATGACGAGATGGCGTTGACTTGCTTGGCCACTGTGAGGGAGGAGTCCAGGATGAATCCCAGGTTGCGTGCATGGTCCGTGGGTTTTGGTGCGGGGCCCAGCGCTGTGAGCCACCAGGAGTTGTCCCAGGCGGAAGGGGATTGTCCGAGGATGAGGACCTCCATCGTGTCTGAGTTCAACTTCAGGCGACTGAGTTTCATCCATTGTGCGAGGTCTTTCATTCCTTCCTGGAGGTTGATTTTAGCGGTGGCTGGGTCTTTGGTGAGGGAGAGTATCAGTTGGGTGTCGTCGGCGTAGGAGATGATGTTGATGTTGTGTTTGCGTGCAATGGCGGCGAGGGGGCTCATGTAGATGTTGAAGATGGTTGGGCTGAGCCAGGAGCCTTGGGGTACGCCGCAGATGATCTCGGTGGCTGCTGAGCGGAAAGGAGGTAGGCGGACTCTCTGGGTTCTGTCGGAGAGGAACGAGGTGATCCTGTCCAGGGCCTTTCCTTGGATCCCTGTGTTGAAGAGGCGGTTTATCATGGTGCGGTGGCAAACGCTGTCGAAGGCAGCCAAGAGGTCTAGGAGGATGAGAGCGGTTGTTTCTCCACTGTCCATCAGGGTCCGGATGTCGTCGGTGGCTGCGATGAGGGTTGTCTCGGTGCTGTGGACTGGGACAGGTCGAGCGAGTTGTTTACCTCGAGGAAAGCAGTCAGCTGTTTATTGATGGTCTTCTCGATGACTTTAGCTGGGAAGGGAAGAAGAGAGATGGGGCGGAAGTTCTTGAAGTCTTTGGGGTCCGCTGTGGGTTTCTTCAGAAGGGCGTTGATTTCTGCGTGCTTCCAGCTCTCAGGGAAGGTGGCTGACGTGAAGGAGTTGTTTATGATGTTCCGGAGGTGGGGTGCGATGATGATGTCGGCTTTGTTGAAGATGTGATGTGGGCAAGGGTCAGAAGGGGAGCCAGAGTGGATGGTGTTCATAATGTGGGTGGTGTCTTCAGTGCTGATGGGGGTCCAGGTGCTGAGGATGGTGGTGGTGGTTGGTGGTTCGGTGACTGGAGGCGGTGTCTGGGGCCCAAAGCTGTCGTGTATGTCTGCTATATGGCAGTGGAAGAACGTGGCGAGGGAGTTGCAGAGGTCTTGTGATGGTGTGATGTCGTTGTTGCTGGCGCTGGGGTTGGAAAGCTCTTTGACGATGCTGAAGAGTTCCTTGCTGTTGTGGGTGTTGCTGTCTTGCCGCTCTTTGAACAATGCCCTTTTGGTGGTGCGGTCAGCTGGTGGTGTACGTGAGTGGTGTTCTTGAGGACAGTCATGTTTTCGGTAGTCTGATTGTGGCGCCAGGTTTTTTCGAGGGTTCGGCAGGATTTCTTTGAGTTTTTGAGGGCATCGGTGAACCATGAGGATTTCCTGTTGCGGGACTCGCCTGGGGGGTTCTTCAGTGGAGCGAGGTCGTCGGTGCAATTGGTGATCCACTGTGCGAGGTTGTGGGCTGCGTTTTTGGTGTCCGCGGTGTCGGCTGGCGGGTTCTGGCTCAGTGATGAGAGGAGCTGGTCTGTGGTGATTTTGCTCCAGCATCTGCGGGGGATTTGTTGCGTGCGGAGGTGGTATGTGGTCTTTTTGAAGGTGAAGTGGATGCATCTGTGGTCGGTCCAGTGTAGCCCGGTGGAGTGACAGAAGGAGACATGGTTGCTGGCAGAGGAGATGGGGTGGAGCGTGTGGCCAGCTAGGTGGGTGGGGGTGTTCACCAGTTGCTTGAGTCCGGGGTTGGCGAGGTTGTCGAGCAGGGTGGTGGTGTTGTTGTCGTCGTTTTTCTCCAGGTGGAAGTTCAGGTCCCCTAGGAGGATGTTTTCTGGTGAGGCTAGGGCGTGCGGGCTGATGAAGTCGGCGATGGTTTCGCTGAATTGTGTGCGCTGCCCCGGGGGTCTGTAGATAAGTGTTCCTCTAAGGGTGGTCTTGGGGTTGGTGTGAATCTGGAAGTGCAGGTGTTCGGCGGTAGAGAGTGTGTCTTCGTCATTGGTCGTGATGTTGATGGTGTTCCTGTAGATGATGGCGATTCCTCCTCCGGTTTGGTTGATGCGGTCCTTCCGGGTGATCTTGTAGCCGTCCGGGATGGCTATGGCGATGTCTTGGGCCGAGGAGGCGTTCATCCAGGTTTCCGTGAGGAAGGCAACGTCTGGTGCTGTTGTGACGAGGAGGTCCCAGAGTTCGATGGCGTGCTTGTGGGCGGAGCGGGTGTTGAGGAGGATGCACTTGAGGTGGTTGTTGTTGATGTTAGGTCCGATGGGAGGTCTGCAGGTTCGGAGGAGGGTGAATTTGCAGGCTTGACAGGTGAAGGGTCCCTGGGTTCGCTTCGGGGTTGCTCTGTAGCAGGCGGGTCGACGACCAGTGTTGAGTGCATAGAGGGTGGAGGAGTTGTGTCTCAGTCGAGTTCCCTGGCTCTGGCGGGGGCCAAGGGTTCTGGCGCTGGACGTGGTCCAGGCGCGGACGGGCGCAGACGGGCTTGCCTTTGGCGCGCGGCCTCCATATGAGGGGCTGTGGAAGGGAGGAGCAGCTGGGAGGCGGGAGTGGGGTGGCGAATGGGAATAGCTGGGGCGAGGCCGCAGGGACGCAGCGGCGGGGCCAAGGCACAGAGGGAACCGGGGAAACGGGGGACAGGACACGGAGGCGATGCGGGGGAACAAGGGGCACAAAAGGCAACAAGGCACAAGGCACAACAGGAGAGTACAAATAATCAAAGAATGCAATGAAAGTAAAAATAAAGTACAGCGAGCAGCAGGAGAATGCAAATAATCACAGAATGGGAGGGAGGAGCAGCTGGGAGGCGGGAGTGGGGTGGCGAATGGGAATGGCGGGGTGGGGCCGCAGGGACGCAGTGGCGGAGAGAAGGCACAGAGGGAACCGGGGACTGGACACGGGAGGCGATGCCGGGGAACAAGGGACACAAAAGGCAACAAGGCACACACAAGACACAACAGGAGAGTACAAATAATCACAGTATGCAATGAAAGTAAAAATAAAGTACAGCGAGCAGCAGGAGAATACAAATAATCACAGAATGCAATGACAGTAAAGATAAAATAAAATACAGTGAGCAGCCGAGGGGACTCACACGGCACCAGGGGCAAGGCGACAGCGGGGGCAGAGTCACAGGAGGACCGTGTGGCGGCTGGGGGGCGACCTACCTGAGGGCAGGGTCAAAGGTCGCTCTGTGTGATGCTGACCCACTGAGGGTTATAACGAGCAAAAGACATATGGTGTATGCTCAAAGTCCTGGAAAGTCCATCACAAGAGACTCATCACATTTCAAGCACCCACCTCAATGTTCGTCAGCTCCGGATGTTAAAAGTGAGTCCTGTCCATCTGAGAATCCAGAATGCCCAACTTATATACCTTCCTTTGCATCAACTGTACCCAAGGTAGGTCTCTCTCCAACGCCTGATCAAACTCACAACGAGATCTGGAAGATTGGTTGGTGCACATTCCACAACTACTTGAGGAACTACGCTGTATATATGTAATATTTGTACTTTTTATTTAAGAAAAGAGGAGATGTAATGTCTGGTGAATATGAGTAGCAGGACCCTTCTGAGCACTGATGAACTCTGTAGGAGAATCATTAAAAAAAGGTTATGATGCAGTGGGTGCAGTTAGTGGATGCACTCTGAAGAATAAAGACGTGCACTACTAAGCTCCATGCATACTATGGAGCTGGGGAGGATGCTTCCAAGGGCAGCCCCCCATTGCCCTTTGGTTTAACCCCTTCCATGCTGGTGACGAACCCCAGCCGTCACGCCCTGCGGCGCTCGTGTGCTGATGACGGCTGGGGTTCGTCACGGCCCCGCCCTGTTCTTTTGTTTACCGCACAGCGGCGGAAACGGCCCAGCATGGAAGGGGTTAACAGGCTCTGGCTTAACCTTGATATGGAGCATTTAACCCATATTCTTTTTTTTTTTTTTTAATTCTTTATTAGCAGTTTTAAAAGATAACATCTTTGGGGGCGGTGAAGATGGCCACCAGCGAGTTAAGCTCCAGTAATCAGCCGGCCTCATGAGCGAGTACCCCCGAACATCGCCCGCATTCAGCCCTTAAAAACAGCGCACCAGAAGGTGGAAGCGATGCGGCATGCTGCTGTGTAAGTGCCAGGCACCTGCATCCATCTGGGGCGGAGATTCGTCGCGCTAAAGGCAGTGTGGGACTGGTCAATGCAGCCGCGTCTGGCGTCCCCGGGCACATCGTGAGGCGTCGCTGGAGATCTGCGCTGGACTCTAACTCGTCAGACCGGGTGAGTCAGGCCCACAATTGTGGAGCTTCTCCCCCTTCTCTGCTGTCTCGGTCTGATGCGGCGGCTGGGCTGGCTGCCCCGCCCCCGCCACCTCGTTCTCCTGAGCCCGCGAGGGGGATAGGGCCCTCCGGCCTCTTCCACTGAGGGTTGGTCGCTGGCCTGGCGTGGCGGAGGCGGGTGTGCGCTCGGCTGCTGCCCGATACTGGAAGGCGGCCCCATTTGCCTGCGATGACACCCGGGGGTGCCTTGAAGAACAGCGTGGCGGTGCCTGGCACGAAAAATAGCTAATTTACCCGCATTGCAAGTTCACCACAACTCGGCCTGAGGTGCTTGAATGAGGCATATAGCACTGTGAAGCCCCACCATTGTAATCTGGGATTTGTCCATTCGCACTCCGCCTGCACTATGACACCCTCTTTCTGCAACTACAACTTTCATATCCCCAAGGAGAGGTGCCACCATTTTAATTTGTCCTAGCCAGCAGGACTAAGCTCTCCTCCAGTTTTTGCATTGGTTGCATCCTGTTCCCCGGCGCTCTGTGGGGCCTGTTGCCTGCACAAATAGGCGTCTCTGCTACTGGCTGTGAGCATCTCATTACTGCCTGGATCCCCCCTTTTTTCTGCCACTCTCCATTCACGGAATGGGACGCAAGGACCCCAGGCAGCGAACATTACCTTTTGAGACAGTGAGTGAAAGCACGGCATCACACAGCACAAGCATGGCTGAAAAGGGTCCCGCCACGGCGCCTCCTGAACCCTCAGAGGTCTCCGTCGCCTCATTGCTGCTGGAAATGAAGGCGGGATTTAAGGCACTAGACTCCCACTTTGACTCTCTAGACCAGACAATCGCATCATTGGGGGCCAAAGTGCAGGGTCATGACCGACACCTGGACATCGTGGAGGCTCGTGTCTCTGACCTGGAGGATAGGACAGTGCAATCACTGAAGCGGTTGGAGAGGGCGGACCGTCTACTCAAAGAAGTGCCCATTAAAAATGAGGACTTAGTGGCGCGTGGCCGCCGCAACAACGTCCGCATAATGGGGGTTCCGGAGACGACGTCAACAGGCTGAAAGGATCTATTTGTCGAGAAGCTACTTACGGATCTGTTTGGGAGTGAGGCATTTACACCTGGCTTTGTGGTTGAGCGGGCCCATAGGTCATTGGGACCTAGGCCAAATCCGGGCCTCCCCCTAGACCCATCATAGCACGCCTGCTGAATTTTAGGGACCGGGACGCAGCACTCCGACTGGCACGAGAGCGCGGCACGATTGAATTTCAGGGGTCCAAACTGGCATTCTACCCAGACTTCACTCCAATGGTTCAAGAGGCACGGCGCAAATTCTTTGGGGTCAAGGCTACTTTGCGAAATCTTGGACTCAAATATGGCATGCAGTAACCCGCAAGACTGAATGTGGATGTAGGCGGCAGATCGAGAATATTTGACACCCCTACAGAGGCCCAGGAATTTTGCCGCACGCACAAGACACGAAACTCACATAACTCGGCGGGAAGTGTTCTTGCTTCCCCACACCATAGTAGCTCTGACGCTAGTGCCGACCTATTTTTGAACACTGGTGCTGAATGAGGGTGCCTTGCATTACCATATGTGATTTACATTGTCTAATTGGGAAATTGCGTTGTTTGATTTGATGTTTTATACTGTTACGTCATTAGGCCGGCTTGATTCTGGGCTGACATCCCCCTCTCGTGTATCCGAAAAGTTGGTTTCTTACCTTTTGAGGCCCACTTATTGGACCACATCCAGTTGCCTGGTGATCGCTATGATTCCCGAGCGCGTTATCTTGCGAGAGGTTGGCCACCTTAGGGCTGGTAGGTGGCTGGGTGGAGGGCGGGGGTTCTGGGTAAGTTCGCAAACCACGAATGTTCTAACTTACACTTTAATATCACATTGCTTGCTGAGTTAACGTCACATTATAGCCATGACAGGAATATGTTCTCACAGAATCTCGATGTCTCGATTTGGTAATATGCAGAGGCCTTCAGCCCTTACCCTTATGACCTGGAATGTCCGGGGCCTTAATAATACTCGTAAACGGCACCAGGTGATTCACTACCTCCTCTGACACAAGGTCGACATAATTTCCTTACAGGAGACACACCTCCCCTCACTGATTCGTCTCAATTTGGCGCGAGCTGGGGCGCACATAGATACTTTGCCAATTATAGTAATTAGGCACGGCTATACTGTTAAACAAGAGAATCCCCTTTACTCTTATTGATGTGACCCGTGATCCGGTGGGTAGATTTGTGATAGTCACGGGAACCCTGTACGACCATAAAGTCACTTTGGCTAATATATATACGCTCCTAACGTTGACGCCCCCGATTTCTTTCACGACCTAAATGCCCGACTTACGAAACATGATCCTCTGGCACTACTTCTGGGGGGGACCTAAATATATTAATGGACCACACTCTGGATAGTTCGTCCAATGCACCAGATGCTAAACCACGGGTGAGGCGAGCCCTTAAGGCTCTCTGCGCTCATTACTCACTGATTGACATTTGGCGGCAGTGCAATCCCACTCTCACCAACTACACTCATTTCTCTGGCCCACACGGTACATGGTCAAGGATAGATTACTGGCTCCTCTCTCCCTGCGTTGTGGGTTTGTTCAGTTCCCTCTCCATACTTCCTAGCACGTATTCAGACCACTCCCCAGTGACCCTGCACTTACTGTTTCCGCGCCCAGAGGGGTATGAAAGACAATGGCGGTTCCGCAGTAGGGCCCTCCTGGGTGAAGTGTTTAAGGTGGAGGTGCGCGAGGCAATAGAGGACTATTTCTAAATAAACACTGGCTCTGTGGACACAGCGGCGGTGCTGTGGGAGGGCTTCAAGGCAGTCATATGGGGGGTATGCATCTCCAAACAAGCCAGAGTGCTCCGGGATCTCCGTAACACATTGGCCCGCATTGAACAAGATATTACCAGACTGGACGCGCGACTCTCTTCCTTCCCGAATCCAAATGATGAGGCCGAAAGACTCGCCCTACTGATAGAGTACAGAGACACGGCAGAAAGGGAGATACTATATATGGGGAAATATCAGCAGCGCATAGGTACGGCAAGGGCAAACGTCCTGGCAGAGTACTAGTACAAATGCAAATCCTGTATTACTGAATTACACTCTGCCTCCAGTGCCACACTGTCCACTACATAGGCCATTAGAGATGAGTTCCTAGACTACTACACCACACTATACTCCTCAAGGGCTGACTCGGATGGCACTGCCCATACTCCATATCTAGATGAGATCACGCTGGTGTTCCTGGAGAAGTACATGCTCAACTTTATGGCAATGCCCATATCAGTCACAGATGTTGCACAGGCCATAGACACCCTGCGAAGTTCCTCTGCCCTCGGGCTTGACAGCTTCACTGGGGACTTTTATAAACAATTTAAGGACATATTAGCCCCTTAATTAATTGAGGTTTATGCGGAGGCACTGAGAGGCAGGTTCTCCCCCCCCACGCTACGGGAAGCCGTAATCATACTCCTTCCAAAACCCGGCAAAGACCACAAACAATCCGGTTCATATCGACCACTGTCCCTACTGAACCTAGACTAAAAAATCCTCGCCAAAGTGCTAGCCAATAAACTTTCACAACTAATGGAATATATCATTTCCCCGATGCAGTCTGGTTTCGTACCCCGGCGTTCAACATCCCTGAATCTCTGCACGTTGTTCGCTGTTCTGCACAGAATACAGCCTGCGGCTGAGGTGTTATTGGATCCCGAAAAGGCGTTTGATTCTTTAGAGTGGCCTTTCCGCTTGGAGGTGATGCAATGCATGGGTCTGCCTTATGGCTTCATCTCCACGGTCTCCTTGTTATATAGTCAGCCATCGGCGCGTCTCCATCTGAACGGCATCCTGTCCAGGCCATTTCGGCTATACCGCGGGACTAGACAGGGCTGCCCCCTGTCCCCGCTCTTGTTCATCCTAGCCATGGACCCATTGGTCAGACATCTCCAGGAACATCATTTACATAGGGGACTTCAGTTTAACACCGGTCCCTTACTCGCCTCTCTCTATGCCGACAATTCCATCCTTTACGTCCGGGAGCCACACATCAACCTGTCCCGGGAAATCATCCGTTTTGGGCGGTTTTCAGGGCTTGGTATACATTGGCACAAATCAATCATATTCCTGCTTACAACAGGCACTGCCCAATAGGAATTTGAATTTCCCCTAGAATGGTGCCAGGATTCAGTAAAGTATCTTGGTATACATATTCATCTAGACACCACTCAAATCATTCGCTTGAATTACGGGCACACTTTTCAAAAGCTGGAGGAACAGGTCGAACGATGGCTACGCTTGCCACTGTCACTGGGTGGCCGGGTGGCCATATTGAAAATGGTGGTGCTTCCCAAATTTTTATGCCTATTTAATAACATCCCGATCCCCCTCTCTGATGGATTCTTCCGCACCTTGCACACACTCATGACCAGACTGGTACGGGGTGGTAGGAGACCGCGAGTTCGCTGGACTACAATGACACTACCACACGACAGGGGCGGGTTTAATGTACCGGACTTCCATCTCTATTATTTGGTAGCACAATGTCACTATGCGTGCGCTTGGTTCCACCCTGATGCACGCATACCCTTCCTGCGACCAGAGGCTGACCTGGTACTCCCTGACAAATTATGCGAGGTGCTTTCCACGTGACAAACAAGACTTACAGATGGTGTCTACAACTGCCTGGGCGTGGGGTAAGCTGAAAAAACTGTTGCAATGCAATGTGACTTTTATTCTATATTCTGAAAAAGAAAGTATTAAAAAAAAAATAACATCTTGAAAAAGAATAGCGTTGGCCCCATAGGTACAATGAACAGATTAGATTGTACAACAAGAACTTGTGTGGTGTATGCCTCTTTGAAACTGAAGGAGAAATCCAAAGAGTAGAGGGGTGGGGGGAGCGGATAGGGTGGAGCACACCCAGGGAAACTTGCCTGTGTCAGCGTTTCAGGTGTTGATCATGCTGTGTCCAGGGGTGGGTGAGTGGGGAGGCTTGAAGTTTCGGCGTAAGCAGAAGGAGCCCTGCGGCCTTTGGTCTCCTACATCATGTTGGGGTCATGTCGGTCTCTAGGCGTAGGGGGGCTATGTGCGGAGTGTGCAAGCTGATAGGGGATGCGACAGGTGACCTGAGGGGTCCCTTTTCTAAATGTCGGCCGTGGTATGAGGTATGAGGTAGGGTAATCACCCTGCTTTAAAGTTGCATTGGAAATACCTGGGGGGTGGGGGCAACAGGTGCATTATTTGGGCACATGTTGGCTACCAGTTTCTTTAGTGTACTCACATCCATGAAGATCTGTAGTTGGGGTACATGATGCTGGCTTAGAAAAATTTCTTTTTACCTTGCGTCCTTGGATTTTATTAGCCATCTTTTTGGCCTCGAAATTACATGCCTCTTCTCAGGTCATCTCTTTTGCCACAGCCGTATTTCCATAGCTTTGCCTTGTCCTTTCTAAATCAGTTTTAAACATTAGAAGGAAATTTTAAGTGTCCCTATTTTTGTTGCCTTATATTTGGAGCCAACATATCCAAATGCCTGATCTGAAAATTAAGGCGCCTTGTAACAGGAGCACGTGAGGGAATATGGGGAGGAGCTGTGAGTAACTGTGCAGAGTGCACCGAGCATGGAGTGCAGGAGAGCGGAGAGCGGCATGGTGTGTAGTTGTTTGACCAACACTGCATTAGTCACTGTAGCTACCCCCGTCTTCTCTGCAGTACCCTGTTACTGCGCAGCCACCACTCCGCCGGTGCTGCCGCCATTGCAAAGAGTTACTGTGAGGTACTGAGGGCTTATCGGTACCACGGCCTTTAGTCATTAATTCAGTCTGTCAGTCAGCCAGTCAGTTAATTCATAGTACATATTGTGTGACCGCAGTGTGTTTTTTTCCATTCTGCTGCTGTTTGGCCATCTCGTCCAGTTTGTCAGCTGCGGAATCAGGTGGAGCCAGGTGCACGGTGGGCGGGCGGGGCGGGGAGGGGAGTTTTTGCCTCCAGCCCCCCGGTTAGATCTGGCTCGACATAGGGCCCAAGAGCCTTTTTTCAAGCATCATGTGACCCATGCACCTCCAAGCTTCCTGACCAAGGGGATCAAGCCTGAAAGGAAAAGAAGGTGAGGAGGCTGAATGTGGAGGGCATAGTGACTCTCTGGGTAAAGCATAGCCCGTCCTACCGTGGGGACGGCCCAGCTAGGACTAGGTGCGTTTGTGGAATGGTACGGTGAGCTCCGCTCCGCTCAGTCTCGGTTTACCCATTTTGCTCGATGGTGGGCACACATGTTCTACTGTTTACCTGTTTACATCTTTTTCACTTAACAGCCTTCTTTTTTTTTATTATTCATATATTGTATGTAACCCCCTGGTGGTAATTGGTTTCATCATTTCAATCGAATTTCTTTTGTATCCGCCTGAAGGACTTATTGTACTGTAGGTGGTCCACAAAAAGGGGGCCCTACATAATTACCCCTGTTAAATGTGCCATGGTATGTGCTACTAGTGACCTCCAGCAACCTCTAGTGTTCACTAGTGACCCCAGCGTCCTGACTTTCTTTTTTCCTTCCCTGGGGGCCCTGTTTTTCAGAAGCCGTTGGCACTAGTGACTCTAGCATTACTGTAGAAATCTGCGGACCAGTTACAAGGCCAACTATTGTTTGCAAGCCCACGAACATAAAGACATCTGCTGATGATGCCCTCCAGGTGCTTGCACTCAGGCGTTCAGGGCACTCAATCGCTCCTTCAGGATCATCCACAGGGTCACCAGGGTCCGCAAAAGGGCCAGCTCGTTGTACATCTGATTACACCAGTCTACTCAATTAACCCAGGGGGTCACCTGTCACACCTGAAATCCCATCCCACTGTGTTGTCGATGTTCTCGAAGGATCTGAGGAGCACAGTGGTAAAGGATAAGGACCCAGGAGTGGCCTCAGGTATATTTAGTGGGGATGAGGTGGGTGCTTTCTCTGCTCTTTCAGAGCTGACTGTTCCACATTACCCCAAGTTCACCTATCAGAATACAGGGGGAGTAACTCCATTATTCAGGCCACTGATGAGCGTGCTTTACTGTTAGTGGCTGAAGAAACGGAGATGGACACGGTTATGGAAGATGTCAAGGTTCAAACTTAAATAAATGTTGCCGATAAGTTGTTGCCCGTTTCTGTGGGGCGGTTGTCCTTGGTCGATAAAACTGGCCCTTTGAGTGCTGCAAAGCAATCGCCTGGCGTCTTTCCCTTAAAATGACCCCCCAAATACCACAGATTGTAGACTGCCGCCTGGAACCTGGGGATTTGGAGTATTATACTATGCTGGACATCGCCATACTGATTGAAAAAAGTGGCCCAACTTGGCAGGAATATATTGACAACTGCGAAATTATATTATTCCAAGAAACTTGGGCAGTTGAATACCATCACAAAGTTGGATATAGATCATTTAGTGTACCTGCAACTACTGTAAACAAAGGAAGACCATCAGGAGGCTTGGCAATATTGAGTAAAATCACGCTGGGAATCAATTTTGAGAAGATTGATTCTAACAGCCCAGTTATCTAAGGAGTGAGGTTTAAAGGGCCCGATAAAAGAAAAGTCTGTTTTTTAAATGTTTTCAGTAGACCTCTGCCAGCCAATAAAGAGTCAAAAGACATCGAGCAATTAGATAAAATTATTTCTACGCTCGACCAGAAAACTTTGATAATCATTGGGGGGGATTTTAACAGTAAATTCGAACTGATAACAGGCCTGGAAAATATTTTTGAACCAGAGGACAATGTCAATAACATCCCAGGAATTGAAACCAGCCCTCCTGTGCCATTCTCAATGGCGGCAGCTCAACTGCTGCGACTGACCGCTGCACATGGTTTACGTGCCTGCAATGGGCGCTTGCCATCAGATAGCCCTAGTCAGCCAACATTTAAGCGGGGCAGCTATAATAGTCATATAGATTATGTAATTGTTTCAATTTCACTTTGGCCGATAGTAAGAGACCTTGTAGTAGAGAATCAAATTGAGAGTGATCACTACCCACTCAGTTTGACGCTTAGTGTGTCATTATTTAATCCGCGGCTCAAGGAAAGAGACTCCCTGTGTCACACTGTTATTGAACCGTTGACTTCTAATAATCGTAGATCTCTAAAATGGCCAGTAGTGTTGGGGAATGACAACACTGTTAAAAAATGTATGACTTGTATGTAGATTTAATTTTCCTGTATGCTAATATTCAAGCACAGGAGATCCCAATCATGCGGATCCTCAGAACTTGGTGATATACTGACCAAAACTATCAAGCCAATTACAAACGGCCAGAGAAATGTAGCCAAGGGCGATATATGGTATGACAAAGGCTGCCGCAATGCTAAAAAAGAACTTATAGCGGCCGCTAAAACGAATAATGTATTAGCATTAAGGGAGAAAAGGAAGTACTACAAGGTTATAATCACCGCCGCAAAGAAAGGCTGGGATGAAAAAATGTGGTCCGACCTTCTGGAAGCATGTAAGGTAAAGATCTGTTCTTGCGCCTGATTGCTAGAGGCTCCAGTAGTGGAATTCCGAGTAGGGATAGGTTCCTGGAAGCTAATACCTGGGTCTCTTTGGATTTATATTCACCCGCCAATAACGAGCTTACTTTTGTTAATGATGATTTAGGACTAAATTTGACTGCAACACCCCTGTCGTTTAGTATGGCAGAAACTATTAACCCTATTAAAGCGATAAAACCAGGAAAGGCCCCTGGACCGGATAGGATCCCCAGGGACCTATTGAAGCATGAAAGTATGATATGGGCCCCATATATTAATTGCTTTTGCAATAACATTGCCAAGGGTGCCCCTATTCCTGATTCCTGGCGGGGCGCCGAGATTGTAACGATTTTTAAAAAGGGGCATCGCATGATTCCGGCCCATTATAGACCCATTAGTCTTATTGATGTCCTTCAGAAAGTATTTGCAAACAAGTTTTAAGTAGGCTGAGTACCTGGATGGGGGAAACTAGTACCCTAACCAAGTACCAAGCAGGTTTTAGAGAGAAAATTAGCACAATTGACCAGGTGTTTAGATTTTTATGTATCATCTGGAAATACAATAAAATAAAGAGGGAGCACCTGTACGTGGCTTTTGCTGACCTCAGTGCGGCTTTCGATCTTGTCCCCAGAAACGCACAAAATTGAGGGGCCTGGGAGTTCCTACAGAAATTTTGGGACAGATCGTCAGGTTGCATGTGGCCAACTACGCCAGGGTGAGATGGGACCCAAATGGAGAATCGACTGAGCGTATCAATATAAAGAGAGGTGTCAGGCAAGGGTATGTGTTTGCACCTACGCTGTTTTCGCTATATGTAAATGACACCCTCTTGGGCTGCGAGCATGACTCTCCCAAGTTGGGTGGAGATTATGTGCCTGCACTGCTATTCGCAGATGATACTATTTTAATATCACAGACACCTAGAGGTTTGCAAAATGTATTGGATACCTTCTGGTGCTATTATAGGAATAAAGGTTTAGAGATTAAGGGCTAGATGTAGGTAAATAGGTTTTACCGATTCTAAAATAACTGAATTTTACCGATTCTGTATTTTAGAATCGGTAAATCCTATGTAGGTAATTAATTGGTAAAAAATGCTGAATCATTCAGATTCGGTATTTACCGAATCGGTATTTACCGATTCGGTATTTGCCATTCATTCCTATGGGCCTGGAAGCCCATAGGAATAAATGTCAATTACCGAATCCGTAATTACTGATTCGGTAACATTGGGAAAAAGTCAAGGGTGGCAGGGTGTCACTTTGACACCCTGTTGCACCCCTGATTAGTGCTGGTGTGCACATGTGGCATACGTACATGCACTAAGGGCATGTATGTCTGTCACATGGCACAGGTGTAAATGCACATTTATGCATTTACATAGGAATTCCTTATTTACCACCAACTAATAGTTGGTGGTAAATAACGAATTCTTAAAGCTCAGAAGCACTGTTTACAGTGCTTCCTACATCTCATTTACCGATTCGGTAAATGCCGAATCGGTAAATGATGATTTGGTAAATATCAAACCAGTAAATCCCGATTCGTTATTTACCGAATCGGTAAAATAGCCTCCTACATAGGAAAAGGCTTTTACCTGTCGGTAACAGCCGATTTCGGCCGTTACCGACCGGTAAAAGCCTACCTACATATGGCCCTTACTCGTCTAAAACTAAGTACATGGCGATTAATCCTCATAGGAGTTTTAGAAAAACACTGACGGTCAATACTGAAAAGATTAAATATGTGCCCAATTTGAATTATTTAGGCATTATCCTAAACACTAAACTTGACTGGAAAACCCAAATAGACAAAAGCAATACGATCCTCACCCAGAACCTGGTTCCTATAGCAAGACAACATAAGAGCAGTTGGCACTTACGCTGTTTTCGCTTTATGTAAATGACACCCTCCTTGGCTGCGAGCATGACTCTCCCAAATTGGGTGGGGATTATGTGCCTGCACTGCTATTCGCAGATGATACTATTTTAATATCACAGACACCTAGAGGTTTGCAAAATGTATTGGATACCTTCTGGTGCTATTGTAGCAATAAAGGTTTAGAGATTAAGGGCTAGATGTAGGGAAATAGGTTTTACAGATTCTAAAATAACCGAATTTTACCGATTCTGTATTTTAGAATCGGTAAATCCTATGTAGGTAATTAATCGGTAAAAAATCGTTAAGATTCGGTATTTACCGAATCAGTAATTATCGATTCGGTATTTGCCATTCATTCCTATGGGCCAGGAGGCCCATAGGAATGAATGTCAATTACCAAATCGGTAATTACCGATTCGGTAAAATTGGGAAAAAGTCAAGGGTGGCAGGGTGTCAATTTGACACCCTGTTGCACCCCTGATTAGTGCTGGTGTGCACATGTGGCATACATACATGCCCACATGGCACTGGTGTAAATGCACATTTATGCATTTACATAGGAATTCCTTATTTTACCACCAACTACTAGTTGGTGGTAAATAACGAATTCTTAAAGCCCAGAAGAACTGTTTACAGTGCTTCCTACATCTCATTTACCGATTTGGTAAATACCGAATCGGTAAATGATGATTCGGTAAATACCGAATCGGTAAATACCGATTTGTTATTTACCGAATCGGTAAAATAGCCTCCTACATAGGAAAAGGCTTTTACCGGTCGGTAACGGACGATTTCCGCCGTTACCGACTGGTAAAAGCCTACACACATCTGGCCCTAACTAGTCTAAAACTAAGTACATGGTGATTAATCCTCATAGGAGTTTTCCCAGGGTGAGATGGGGCCCAAATGTAGAATTGACTGAGCGTATCAATATAAAGAGAGGTGTCAGGCAAGGGTGTGTGTTGGCACCTACGCTGTTTTCGCTATATGTAAATGACACCCTCTTGGGCTGCGAGCATGACTCTCCCAAGTTGGGTGGGAATTATGTGCCTGCACTGCTATTCGTAGATGATAGTATTTTAATATCACAGACACCTAGAGGTTTACAAAATGTATTGGATACCTTCTGGTGCTATTGTAGGAATAAAGGTTTAGAGATTAAGAGCTAGATGTAGGTAAATAGCTTTATACCGATTCTAAAATAACCGAATTTTACCGATGCGGTATTTTGGAATCGGTAAATCCTATGTAGGTAATTATTCGGTAAAAAATACCGAATCGTTAAGATTCGGTATTTACAGAATCGGTATTTGTAATGAAATATTTTTAGACTTAAAAAATGTATTTATTGTTTTAACATCGCAAATACATCTGACTGTTCCTCAATTGGCAAAATGAACTTTGGGAAAATGGTCTCGGAAATGTAAATTGCTTGTTGTTTTATATGTGTTTGTACATCTTTTATGGTTATTTAACCGAAATAAAGATTTTTGAAATGAAATGAAATGAAAAAACAAAGTAATGGAGGCCAACTTGAAAACACCAGTTGCCAGGGAGTTGGCATTGAGATGGTCAGCGGATAATCACGCTAGTTGCCCCTGTATGCCAGCTTTGTATGGTGGCACCCCCTCTAGTGTGTCCAGTGCGCAATCATTAGGTTTGTCAAATTTTGAGGTATCTGAGGCATCTCCAAATAGAGGGGTACATGATGTCTGGCAACTAGTAAAAGTAGTGAATAACAAATTGGGAGGGGGTCAATCTTGATATATTTTATGTTTTAGAGAGGATTCTTTCCTCAATTTTATCCTTGCTGGAGAAAACCACTATCAAACCTGATCACATACTGGTTGTCCTTTCACCAATTTTAATGGGGGTACAGAAGCTCAAATCTGCCAGTCCCTGAATAAATGATGCAGAAAAGGGCATTGAAGTAAAATCGCAGGCATGCCAGACATGCATAGTGGTGTCAGAGTTGGGGATCCAGGTTGAGGCTTGGGAAGACAAGGGGGTCTCTCCCACACTACTGTCTAGAGGTAGTCCCACGTTATGTACTGTCCCCAAAAAACAAATGTTAAGGGACAGTTTGCATGTCAGTCACGGGAAAAACACAAATCTATCCGCATCCACAAATCCATTGCAGGTTTACCCTATTTTTAAAAAAGGGAACACCAACATGTCCAGTGCCACTGAATAATTAATTGGCCCACTCCTGATTAAATGGAACATGGATAATTTAGATGATGTTCCTCCTGGGGAGGGTGCCCCTTTCAAAGAAAGTAATAGATTAAAAGGTCAGAGGGAGAATAAGAACAGGATTTGGTGTATTCCGAGGCATAAGCCCCAAAAATGTAGGTTTCCCATGATATCCAAGGAGCCAGACACTTCAAGCTCGCTCCAAAGTAGGAATGAACCTTGGCCTACTGTCTCTAATAACTGCCAGAACTTGAAGCATTCATAGATGAATCCTACTACTCCCACTACTATGGTAGTTAACCCCTTATGGTAGGTATTAGGGGAGATGAAAGGGCAGGAAGATATAGGGATATCAAAACTTAATGGGGGGGGGGGAGTGGGAAATACATGGGAGAATTTTAAAATAAATATTGACCCAGCTTCTTTGCCTCAGGAATCAGGAAAGACCACGATTCAGCGAGTTTAGCAGTACAAACTCATGATGCTGTGCCAGATTTATATCAGGCCGTGGATAATCTCCCTCCCATCCTTCCTGGCGTGGGTATTCTCCCAGTAAGGATTGATCCCAGCAAGGGGGGGTTCTTGGAAGGGGGTCCTGTCATTGCCTCTCGCACAGGGCAAACGTCAGAGTTAGGGATTGACTTAAGTTTAAGGGATAATATATGTGCAGGACATAGATCAGGGCAAGCATCTAATTCTGATCTTCGCTTCCCTGTTTGATATAGAACCAGCTCTTCTTAACAGAAGCTCCCTGCTGCAGTTACTATCAGAAACAGAGAACTTGCGATTAGTAATGAGTAAAGACATTGAGCGGGTTTACCTCCATTTAACCCCTTCCATGCTTGTGACGGAACCATTCTGTCATGAGTCACGGTTGGGCTGTGCTGATGACGGAATAGTTCTGTCACGACCACGCCTGCAATTGGAATTTCCAGCACAGGGCTGGAATTCCTGCCGCACGCAAGCGGTTAATAGTAAACCACATTTAGTTCAGTGATAATCACAATGCTAGTTCTGGCTAGCGCTGATAATTTTAGGAAAAAAGTGATCAATGTGTTCCCATACGAGGAGCACATTATGGCCCGCTTGAATCCCATAGGAAAGAATGCCAGGAGCTAGGTAGTACGTTATTTAACAAAAGGGGTGTTATGAATCCGAAAGGTATTAAAAATTCGGTGGGTAGCTCCTCGGGGAAAAGAGAGATTAATATTATAGGTCCTGAGGTACAAAGGGCCATCGAACATATAGGGGACGACGAGATGGCCCAGTGGAGTTGGGTAGCTGGCTCACTGAATGGCTTAAAACAAAACACCAAATTCCCCATGCTGTGGAGGTAGCCCCCTGGGAAAAATCTTGTCCTGTAATCTAGCAGGTTTTGGAAATTCTAACTCTAAGTTAAATTCCTTACTAATTCATGTTCCTAAAATAATTTGTCTTCAGGAAACATGGAGCTGTGTTGATTTTAGCTTTTAGAACTTTTTTGTCTTTTGTTGTGCAGCAAAACCTTCAACTAAAGGCCATGCAAGTGGAGGTCTGACCATTTTACTCAGCTGCACTATAGATTAAAATCCTGTGGATTTTCTCCATCCTTCTATGCTTTGCATGGGTTTGAAACTCAGGTTGGGTAATGGGACACGAGGTCAGCATGCCTCCCTTTCTTTTGATAAAGGTATATATTCTGCCAGGGAGAGTAACGGATTCTCTGATTAAATCTATTTTTTCCTTTGTGCACAAGACGAGTATCTTAGAGGAGTGCACCTTGATATTGATGGTGGGTGACTTCAATGCTGTTAGGCCTTGTGCATGTAAACTGAATAATAATTAGAATTGTTTTACAAATGTTGGCATTTGTTACCATGCTCGAGCACTCGCACTTTTTGTCATCTTTTTTGCTGCTACTTACTGTGTACTGTATACTGAAACTTAGAATTTTTAAATCTATTTGTATCTTAATCCTTGTTGAAGTAAATGCATTTTTATGAATATATTTTAGCATCGTAAATGCACAGCCGAAGTTTAATGGTATGACTTGCTTTGCCCTGCCCTTGTTAGATTTGTATTTGAAAGGACTCTGAAATTGATTTTGTGTTCACATAGCACCTCTTTGAAATTCACATGCAACTATGAATGTTGCACTATTTTGTGAAACTATATAATTCCTGAAGCTTTGTGTTTTTATTAGCATGTTTTTAAGTGTCGGTTGATCTGGTAATTGGAGTCGTTTATATAAAATTAAGTGGAACTCCTCTGAGTTCCACTTAGTAATAAAATAATGACATTGAATGAGCCAACATATCTGTAACATTATGTAATCTATTGTAATTCTGCACAAAAGTCCTACTGGAATGATCATTGATTGTATGGAGATCTAGCCTCTGGTTTAATATGGCATGTACCAGATCCTAGTTTAGGCATCCAGTGATCCTTGGTCCAGATAATATTCACGCAGTGCAGTGCTGAGTGAAACAGTCACATTGTGGTGCTCTAATCTGCAGCAAGAGATTTAGGAGCAAACACAGAGTATGTAGTTCGCTTCACTCATGCATGCAAACAAAAGCTCGATGCTAAGGGACAGATTTTCAAGCTTTTGATGCAACGCATCGGCCAAAGTTAACTGCATAGTGTTGCATGAAATGCAGGAAGCAGAAAAGCACCATTCCTGCTAAAATATGTCACTGTTTTACTCACTCCTTAGCGTGTGCACTTTAGGCAGCTATGCACCAGCGCATTGTGCAAGGATGTATATGTGAAGTCATACATAAAATGTGTACTGGAAGGGTATCCTTCCAGTAGACAAATACTATGCTAAGACTTGGTTAAACACTTTCTCTCCTTCTTTAGGTGTGCGATACAGTGCAGCATGCACGCAAATTTGGAAATGTTTCTACGTTAAAATATATAATATTAGTGCTCATAAGTCAATAAAGCATTTATCATTTTGTGCAACTTTCGAACTGTGTTCAAATTTGTCAAAAATGTACACTAACTTGCAATTTCATCATTGTTTTATAGAGAAAAACATTTTTGAGAAGGAAGAGAAGCTAAGACAAACCCTCAAGCAAGTTCTAAAATGTGATGTCACTAAAAGCAACCCCATGGAGCCACGGGTGCTACCTCCCGCTGACTGTCTTCTGACATCACTGTGTTTGGAAGCCGCTTGTGAATCTTACAGTTGTCTATAGAGCTGCTCTAAAAAATATTGTATCTTTGTTAAAAATAGGAGGCCATTTAGTGATGATGGGAGTGCTTGAAGAAACATTTTACATGGTTGACCACACTAAGTTTTCCTGTCTGCGCTATGATATGGAATTTGTCAAAAAAGCAGTTAACGACTCGGGGTGTGTCATTGATGACTTGCAGATGATTCACAGTCCTCAAAATACCACAGATTTGCTTTCTGATTATAAAGGGTTCTTTTTCCTTGTTGCACATAAGGAAAGGAATGTGTAGGAACCCAGTATAGTGCTCACACAATGTTCTGTTTACCTTCTTATATCAGAAAAAGCAAATACTACACCACCAAATAAAATGGCCAAGACTCCACCAAACTTCTCTTCAGGTAGTAACCAAACTCTCAGGTTCAAAAGTCAATTCCCCACCTGCCCCCTCTCAGGAACTGTGCAACTCCTTAGCCTGGGATTTTCAAACAAGGTCAGTTCAATATACAATAACTATGCATCCCAATCAAAGAACACCTTGCCTTCTTTTTTCGACAATAAAAGTACGGGCTCCCTCTTTCTCACAGTTTAATCAAATTGCCATTTCACAAGTTCACGATCTTTTCCTCCAATCAAATCAGGTTCCCCCACAGACCCCTGTCCCACCTTGGTATCCAAACTCATCCCAGACGTTTTAGCACCCAAACTTACAGAAATATGCAATGCCATGTTCAATACAGGTATCTATCCAGAAACCTGGAAAAG